>NC_139406.1:54989916-56230916 GCF_905368555.1 Meleagris gallopavo | reverse complement strand
ACCACAACCTAACCAAATTACCCTAACTCTAACAACCTTCTGGTAAATCATGTCCCCGAGCACCACATCCAAACAGTTTTTAAACACATCCAGGGATGGTGAAATGTGTGAATCAAGTATTTCAACGTTAGCTCACTTTTACAATTGCAAAGAATACTCTGAAATGTTCCCTGGTTTGTGAAATTAATTCATTTATATCATCCTGGTAATGCTGTATGTATTTATTTTGCAGAGACCTCTTTTCTGCAGTGCATCACACATGAAAATGCCAGCCCATATGCACCTACCTCATAAGATCTGCAAAAGAAGATACTCAATGTAGCAGAGCTCTTAGGTGAACACCTAACTTTACTCTAGACTATAATTCAATCTTAGTGGGTTAATTTATATATCTATGATTTAGGAGTATATTTTCATCTTTGACATATACTTACATTTCATGGTAAATTAGGAACTCTGGTTTCTTGTGTTACATTTATTTCCAGAATGTTTAGGCATTAAATACATGCCAATACTTTCCACTGCTCACTTAACAACAAAAAAGTCCAAGTTTATGAAGCCAGAATAACTGAGAGCAGCTTCCCTTGGTGACACCATACTGACTTTAATGTTTGCATGAAAGAAGAAATGATTTCTTAGATTTTTTTTTTAAATTGACTGAAGATTTCTTACATTTACATTTATTAATCAGAAATGGGATGTCAGTTACCTTTTATGTTGTTTCATATCATATATTTTAAAATATAACCAAAGATGAATGTCAATGTATAATGAGTGAAGGCAGAAGATATATGGGAAGACCTCATGGGAAGCGAGCCTGCAGCCAAGCTTTGTACAAGGTGCACAACTCTTCCACTGCCATTCTGCATTCAGTTGCCAACAAGACACCAAGCAAATCACACTTTATTATAAATGCAAAAAGCATTATGGAATGCCTAGTGGGATATTAAGATCTCCTATGACATCATATTTAATACACAATTAAGAATTTCCAAAAGTTTGAAGGAGAGAATGAACAGTTCCATTTTTTCCCCCCTTTTTGCTACAGCTGTTTAAAATGAGTTCATGCCAAACAAAAGAGTTGTAATAGGAAGATTCAGGCACAGCACATCACTGCTTAGCACAGAGGTGTTCATGGACTTTTCAAGCTTGTTCCTTATGGGAAAGGAGTCCAAGAGAACATTTTAAATTGATGTGTGAGCAGAGGATGTTTACTCTTGCAAGCAGGTCTATAGATACTAATATTAACCACTCCAGGACTCACCCAAGACTTCTAAGATAACTCTTGGAATGGCCTTTTTTTCTTACTTTGACTCTATTTCCCCCACTGACAAGCTACAGAATAGATAGATATAATAAAGCTGCTCATATATACTTAGGAGGAAAGAATCCTTTCTTCAGTACGTACTTGGAATTGCTTGGAGATTAAATGGTTCAATGAATCAGTCAGAACTTGGCAATATTTTTTTTTTCAAATCATTAACAGAAGAAACTGAGACTCATAGGGCTTAAACAGGCAGAAAGATGTCATCTAGAACAATTCAACATTTATTTATAAAAGCACACAGGAGTAGATAAGGAAAAAAAATAGAGTTAACTAATAATGGCCTCTTATCACCTTTAGAGTGTCATGTTTAAGAGCTTATGTTTAAGAGCCTATGCTATGTTTTTAGGCTATATTCTAGCATCCACCTTCCGCTTGAAGCTTTCTCTACAGTGCAAAATTCAATGTTACTGATTCATTGTAGTAATAGCAAGGATAAGAATAATAAAATCCTGCAGCCATTGCCCTCACACAGATCTGTAAGGACAGGAGGCAGCAGGGAGAGGAAGCAGAAGACAAACACTTCTCTCCACTACAGCCTTGAATCTTGATTTATCTCACTGCTCCTTCCACAGGTGCCAAATGCCTGGGTCTCTTACTGACACAGGAGGTCTCATTTCCACGCCACATCTCTGTTTCCTGCAGAGGCACCACTGGTGTCAATATCTGCCCAGGGTCTTCATACACACTGTGGGTGCTGGCAGCAACAAGAGCAAGGCATCTGGCCTGTGCAACAGCAGCTGAGTGCACACGAGGTGGCACTTCTGCAATGTCTCTGCCTTTGGCCAGTGCTCTTGTCCCTTCCAAGGGACATGGATTAAGTGACATGTGCCAAACACAACAGACATCACTGTTTACCATGCAGAAGAAGCAGGTTTGGGGTTTGGCTCCAGTCACAATCTCGATATGCTAAGTGGCACGTCTTTGAAGCGAGAATTGATAAGGAAGTTATGGTATTTCAAGCTTTCTTATCAAAGTAATCCTCCAGCAATATGTTCTGCAAGCACTTGCAATGCACTTGAAACGAAATGAAACCCTCTGCTGTGACAGTTTTCCAGTAGTAGAAGGGTAGAAATGTTTACATGACGCTGGATCTAGGGGAGTGAATCCAACACCTTATTTATACTCTGTATGTTCAGAGGAAATAATTTTCAAGTAAGGACACCAGCTGCTGAAAGAGGTATTCACTGCTAGTAATAAAAAACAGATTAGGAAGGCATTATTTACACTTGATAAATCAGAGATGGCATCAAAGAGAGCTAGTATTACAAACTATTAATGAAAGACATAATAATGAAACAAATCACATAATAGATCACAACGAAGTGATTCAGTGTAATGAATACTGATACTAAGTAAGTGAACTGTGCACTCTGGGGATACAATTTCAAATCCATTCCAGTGCACGTGGTAGCAGCGTAAGCAAAAAGAGCACTTTTAGAAGAAATTGACTCTGTTCCATTGCTCACTCGATCACATCCACATCTTACACCAGCTCTCCCTGTGATGACGTATAAAGTAGATAAAAATGAAATTACCTGCCAAGACCTGTTATATTTATTACTTATAATAACAACTGAAATCTCATAATCTGTGCAGGTATCTGACAACATTCATTTCAAAGAATAATGTGAGTAAATAAACACTAAATGTACTGAAAAGCCGGACACAAGGTATCATCGAGTACAGATTTGTTTAATTCTTGTGATTATAGAAAGTACATTGCTGCTACAAAACATGGTAGTGCCTTGGAGGTGAAACAGGTCTAAAATTCAGATCTTTATACAGATTTTGAGTTTTGGAGGTACTAAAGGTGGAGTCTTTGATTAAACAGAGGGACGCCCTGTGTAGTCAATACACAGTATTTGTATTCTGATCACAGACATCAAACTTCTGGTGGTGTGCAACTCATGCTTCCATTTCAGAATTGCCTTTATTCTAAATTCTTCCTCAGTGTCATGGTTTTATGTTTTTTGTTTTTGGTTCTCAGTATTCCGCATCAATGATGGAATGATGAAGGAATACTGAGAACCAAAAACAAAAAACATAAAACCATGACATTCAGTCAACTGGCAACTGTGGCAATACCAAAATAAACATCTAGCCACTTATTATTCACTTATTATTTTATCTATTTATTGCTAAATGTTTCTATTTATGGTGCGTTTTCAATAATAATTGCCATTTTTTGAAGTAATGACATTTGCACATACAGTACTAGAGAGGCAGATAGATGCCTAAGAATGGGCGCTGCAAAAATATGCAAGCTGAGCACAGAGCTGTCTAAGTTAACCAGTGAGCTATTGCAGTGCTAGTGATAAGAGATGATGGAAAAGTCTCTCTTAAGAGACCCTATGGATCTAAAGGATCTCAGCTGAAGTTCTGGCTCAGCTACAAGATTTTGCAGTTAAATGCCAGTGTGAAGCTTACTGCCACAGGCTGAATGCCTGAATAACAAATTCTTTATTCCTCTGTTACATACCTGGTCTTATGAAAAAAGGAAGTAGCATATGGTAAGGCCAAAGAGTTGTGCAGCTTGTTTGGAAAATGATTTTGAGGAAATATTGGTTTTAATAAATGTAGAAATTGAAACAATTTATCAGTTTAATAAAAATTGGCAGATTTGACCCAAGAGCTAACTTCAACTTACTCACAAATTATTAATGAAATAAAAATGTGTTACTAAATATGTCTACTATTATGAATGCTCAGCTCAAGTCTACAGAGCCATGTTACAGATTAAAATTTATGTTTTCTAAATTTCAGCCATGCAAAGATTTTGAGCAACTCTGGTAGAATTGGAACACAGTGTTCACATTAGACATGTTTAATTTACTGTGATGTTTTCAATGCATTGTTTTGACATTCCTTTACAGTAATTACAATACCTTCAGAATAATAACATACAAGTAAATCAAACAAGCAAGAATTTGGAGAAGCAGCACACTATGAAAAAATTAGAAAATGAGCAGCTATGGGTAAAGTTGCACTACGTTGCTACCATCGCTTCCATCCCCAGCAAGCCACCTACAAGGCAAAAAATGTTAAAACTTGTCATACAATCATAGAACCAAAGAAACACAGAATGTCTTGGATTGGAATGGACATTAAAGCTCATCCAGTTCTACTCCACTAATGTGGGTTGGGCTGCCACCTGCTAGAGTGGGCTGCCTAGAGCCCCATCCAACCTGGCCTTGAATGTCTCCAGGGATGGAGCACCCACAACTCTCTGGGCAGCCTATGCCAGAATGCCTAAGAATTTTCTCTAACCTAAATCTCCCATATTTTAGTTTAAAACTGTTCCCCCTTGTCCTATCAGACTATGTAAAGTGTGAGCCTCTGCCTTTTTTATAAGTTCCCTTTAAGTACTGAAAGACCTTTAAGTACTGAGCTCTCACTGGAGCCTTCTCTTCTGTAGACTGAAAAAACCCAACTTCCTCAGCCTTTCTTCGTAAGAGAAGTGCTCCATCGCTCTACTCTTCCAGACAGAATCCCTATATTCTTCCCATGCCACCAATTTCTTCTTTCACTGCCTGAACATTTATGGAGTTCGGCCAGTACGTCATTACTCAGCCATGCCATTTTCCTGCCTTCCTTCTATATTTCTTACGTATGGGCATGGAGAGCTCTTGTGCTCTAAGAAAAATATCCCTAAAGAGTTGCCAGCTCTGCTCCATTCTTTTGTCCCTGACCTGTTCCTTTGTCCCTAAAGACAGCTTCCTAGGGGATCTCTCCCACTAATTTCTTAAACAGAAGTTTGCTCTTCTGAAGTTCAAGATCTTGACTTTGCTCCTTGCCAGTCCATAATCCTTGAGATCATGAACTTCACCAGAGGATGACTGCTACAACCCAGACTGCCACCAGTCTTAAGATCTTTAATGATCTCTGCATTGGTGAGCACCAGGTCCAGTAATGCTTCTCTTCTGGATGGTTTGTCTAATACCTGGAAGTTATCCTCAGTGCGCTCCAGGAGTCTCCTGGATTGCTTACAACCCACTGTATTTCTTTCCCAGCAGGTATATGGATGGTTGAAAACTTTCATCAGGGTGAGTGCCTGAGAGTGTGATGCTTCTTGTAGCTGAAGCAAGAAGTCCTCATCAACAAGCTCCCCTCGATCAGGCAGTCTGTAGAAGACATTAACTACCAGATGCCCTTTATTAGACCAATCTCTAATTTTAACTCACAAGCTTTTAGCCTGATCATGGCTGTTTCTCATAGACAGCTCTTTGCAACCTATCCATTTCTTAACATATAAGGCAACACCTCTGCCCCTTCTTCCCTGCCTGTTTCCTCTAAAAAGCTTGTAGCCCTTGATAGCAGTGTTCCAGTTGTGTGACTCATCCCATCATGTTTCCTTGATAGTGATTAAGTGACAGATTTTGTATTGCACCATGGTTTCCAGCTTCTCCTGGTTGTTTTCCTAGCTGTGTATATTGGTGTAAAGACAATAGCTTCAGCAGAGCTATTGACCACATTGCCTTCCTAGAGGAGTCCTCCTTTATCCCTCTGAGACAATTCACAGGCATTTCCCTGTTGCTTCTTGAAGTGACAATACTCCCTTTTTCTTCTTTGTCACTGAGAAGTACATCTCCTTCCTCTGCTGAATCTAGTTTAAAGCTCTGCTAACAGTCCAAGCCAGCTTGCTGATGAAAGTGTTCTTGCCCCTTCTGGTCAGCTGCTTCTCATCCAACATCAGCATTCCCAGTTCCTTGAGGGTGAGTTTGAGATCTTAGAACCCAAAACCCTGAGTATGACACAATCCATAGAGCCAATCATTCATAAGACCCGCTTGTACCCTTCTGCATGTGTCCCAGTCTCCAACTGAGAGGATAGAGAAGAGCACTGTCTGTGCTCCTGATTCCTTCACCACCATTCTGAGGGACTTAAAGTCCCTTTAGATATTTTGTCATCTCCTCTAAGCAATCTCATCCAATCTGACTCAAAAGAGTAGGAATGGATAGCAGTTCTACAGCTTGACCAGGGACAGTAGTCTTCTTGTGATATCATGAATGCAGGCCCCCTAGCAGGCAGCACACTAGATTGTACAGATGGCAAATGTGCTTCTCAGCAAGGAATTTCCAATTACTAACACCAATCACCTTTTTTGGTAGTACTGGTTGGTTGGACCAACTGCTGTGTAGGAGCACTTGGGGGAGCTAGGGGGGAGACTCCTCCTTCTGCTTTGAACAGAAACAAAGCTCCTGTCTCTCTTGTCTAACAAGTCAGTCAAATTTACCATCTCAGGGCTGTAAGCCAGCTTACCTTTCCCTTGCAGGGACTTAAATATAGGGCTGTCACTCAGTACATGTCAGTGAACAATACCATGATACCATGCATCAATCTCTCACTTGGATTCCTGGATAGTATACTGCCTGGTGAGCTCCTCTCACAACACGGCAACTTGCTCAGAAAGTGCACTAGCTGGGCACACATGCAACTGTGACAAACACCCACCTCTGCCCTCAGACCCTGGAGAGTCTTCCAGGCTCTGGAGATCTCCGTAATTCGGGGTCTGGGCTCTGCCTACATCCTTTCAATCTCTCTGGTGAGGGTTGCTGGCTCCTGGCAGCTCTCTCTTGGGTTACTCCATGCAGGAACTCTCCTGCACAGCATGATCCCCCATTCTGTTCCAGAATATGCATATTCTGGACTGGAGCTGATAGCTTCCACTTTATCTATACTGTATAGATACAGTATACACAAAACTTATCAAAGAAACAAATAATAAAAGCCTGCTTTTTCACTTTTGGATTAAGAGTTTCAACACTGACTTATAAGGAGTAACCAACATGATGAAGAGAGTGATCATTTTAGTATCCATACATGCATGGTTTAAAAGGAACTGTATAAATATATTAAGCAAAGATACCTATATTTAATATCTATGTTGCTTAACAACAGGTGACAAGTAAATTTTTTCACGGAGTAGGGAAAATTAGGATATTTTAGAGTAAGGAAATATGTCCTGTTTTAGCAAGTTATTGTCTGTATACTCCATATTTCTAATGCCTCCTGGTTGGCTAAGAAAATACTGGGACTTACAGTGGATTCTTTCTCCATAAGAGTACGTAATTTTTACCACTGACTGTATGAGAAACAGACCTGAGCTCAGGCAGACTGGTTAACTGGAACCATGAAGGCAATTGTACTCATTTCCAAAGAGGTTTTCCAAACATTTTTATGCTTCTAGCACTTTTGCAAGGCTTGTGCCAGACTAGCTGATGTCATTACGATCAAGTAGTGAGAATGGGAGGGATTCCCAGCTGGTATAGCATTAACATAGCTCACATCTGAAGTTGCACAATTGAACAGCTGGGAAATACATTTGAAACCAAACAGTTCCAGGCTGCAACGCAACTAATCTTGGCAGATAAAATCCCAAGTTAGGAAAGGATGCACAGCTCCTTTCAGAATTCTCAGTATGAATACATTTTGGAGTCAGCATTTATACCAGAGTTGTCTTTTTTTCTTTTTTTCTTTTTTTTTTAACCCAGTAGGCTTTGACATGAGAAGCATCTTGTGTGAGCTGGTACAGGGACATGTACTTATAGCTTTCTATATCCTAGGAGTGGACCATAGCTTCTGGGCCAGTGAACACTCTACATCGGGTCTTCTAACTTCTACAGAAATTGTTTTATTTATTTTGAATAAGTATGGATTCATTAAGGTGAGAACTGGACTCTAACCCACAAAGGTTCCAGGTAAATGTCCTATTCAGTAGCCTGTATAGTCAGTCTGTGTCTGTCAATCCCAGTTTTCTATCTGGAATGCAAAGAATAGCAGTTCTAATAGCAGTTCTAGATGACATGGTGGAACATGAGACAATAATGTACTCTTGCAGAAAACAAACAAACAAACAAAAAAAAACCCAACAGCATCTTGGGCTGCGTTGTAAGGGTAAGTAAGTTGGTAGGTTGCAGGAGGTGAGTCTTCACCTCCATTCAACACTGGTTGTTAAAGATGACCTTCCAAGGTCCCTACCAACCATTCATGTTTCTGTGAAATCAACTGTAAATTCTCTTCACAGATTATTGCACAACTGATATTGCAATCTAAGAAATTCTGCTCATGTTCACTTGCCTAAATTTATGTATCTAGAAGATTAGATAGTAGTAGAACATGTTTTTGGAAGAAGATTTATGGAACATACACGCAAATTTTAGTGCAGTGCTGTACACAGATATGCTTTGAGATACTGTGTGACATTAATCATTTTCGTAAAGCTGGCCCTTGTGAGCTGCAGTCCAGGCACTCTCAGGTACCGAGAGTTTGCAGCTACTGTAAACAAAAAGAAATATTCAGGGTTGGATTTGACTTCCAGGAATTGCCAAGATTGTAGAACTTCAGAACCATTAAATTAAATATTCTTGCCTACTATTTTTGTTTTCAGATCATCAGGCAACATCTCTTAACCTAAGTATAAAGGTTTTGTAAGTCTCAATACTTGTCTGCTCTCAAGATGAATTAAAATTTTATTTTACACTTAGAAAGACATAAATGCCTTTGCTTCTGTTGTTTACTCTGAAATGTTTTAAGCTGTAAACTGTATACTCTAGTGGATAGTCTCTCCAAATATACCTTTCAGTTTGATCTCTAAGTTCTGAAAGTGTATTGTTTCAGTTTGACACTAGAAACCAAAGTGGATTTTCTTTTTGTATATTAGAATCTCTTTACACTAACAACTCTTTATCTGAATAAATTCCTGTATTTAGATTATTAATACATTTTTAAAAGTTCTTTTTTTTTTTTTTTTTTTGTAAATCTTAATCATGTTCCACTTAGATAGCCGATGGTCTATTATATCTTAGACCCATATTGATATTGAAACAGAAGGATTTTAGTGTCGCTTTTGTGCAAAAAGAAAACCCCAACAACCTAAAATCCACTGCTTTTTCTCTAGATTTGTTATCTGCCACAGCTTATCATCTATCCACCAGCTCGTATTTCTAATTCCATCTCATGTTTATGTACATATGACATGATAGGCTACATGTGTGCCAATGCTTATGTAATGGTTCTCCAGACAGCTTTTACCTCTTGAAAATGGCATGCTATTCTCTCAGCAAAAATTGTGCCTCACTCCTATACAGCCACCCAGCTTTAATAACTTGGAAAAACATAATGTCTTCCTCTGTATATTCTGACAAATTTAAATGAAACAAAAAGTTCAAAAGTTACTGAGGATGGACTGACAGAAACACAGCATAGTTTCAAAAAATCTTACTGCTTTAGAAATCTGAAAAGAGACAACTGAGAGACTAAAAAGTCTGGTAGTTGTTATTATGATGAAGAAAACAGCACCTACGGAGTAACAGTGAACTGATCTACTGACCTGTTACAGTTGAAGCAATACACTGAATTCCTGGATGCATCCATGATTTCTACTTTTTCCAGAAACCAGCCACTTGCTTTGAAGCAAAGAAAAAAGAAATACATATATATATATACATATATTTATATATACAAAATATATCTAAAACACAAATAAAGCAGAAGGAAGGTTTCTCATTTCATTTCCAAATCTGTGTGGTTCAATACTTTTGAATGTACCCATTATCAGTAATACAACTGAAATGTGGATAATTCAAATGAAAAACAAATTCTTACAGTTTTACAGAGGAAGTCTGTGATGATTTTGACAGAAAACATAAAGGAAATTTTTTGTTACAACTTAACTCATTTTTCCACACTGAATGGAGACAGTATAAGACAAATGAAACAGTGCATGGCAATATTGGATACATTCTTGAAATCCCATTTTACCTTTTTCTATAGTCTGAAATAGAAGGGCAGATTGGCAAAATGGTGTCAAGACATGGAAGTGTGTGTGAAGCAAAGATGTGTCATTGAATTCTTCCGTGTGGAAAAAATGGCACCCACTGACATTCATCGACACTTGTTGAACATTTATGGAGACCAAGCAGTGGATGTGAGCATGGTGAAGCAGTGGGTGGTGTGTTTCAGGAGTGGGGACAGTGACAGTGGGTCACCTCCACTGGTGCAGATTTTTATGAGCACAGCATTCAGATTCTTGTTCATTGCTGGTGAAAATGCATAGCTGACCGTGATGACAATGTTAAAAACTAGTCTTTTGTATCTGAGAATTTGCTCTATCAAATAGTGTAATTGTGCTCTTTGTATCTGTTGTAGAATGATTCTCAAGTTCACATTTCTTGGGTAGCAGTGATTCAGAAGAGCATCTCCATTAAGGCCAACGTTTCTATCTGTTCTGGCTTTAAGAAAGTATTTAACACTCTAGTACAGCCAACTATTTTGTTGGTTGAAAAAATGCCATCATTCTTGTGCTAAAGCTTTTTATTTCATGCAACATTTAAATATGATTTTTTTTTAAATAAAGTTTTATTATACTGAAATGCAGAGATTATGCTGATGTCTTTCGTTGTGTTTGCCAATGCAAATGCTTAATAACAACATTTAAAAAGTAATTAGAATCACACTGAAATTGCTAGCAGCTGAAAACATTTTGGTATTCTTTGCATATCGTAGAGATTTTCATATTCACATATTTAGAGAAAAATTCATATAGGCTAACAACCAAAATAATTTTATTTCTAAGTAAGCTAAAAATATAACGTAAAAATATTTTCATACTGTACCAACTTAGATAAACGTAAAGGCTTAGCAACATTTCTCAATTTCCATGGACTTTTTCAAACAACTATCTAGAATAACTAGGTCGTAAAGGTGCCCAGGTTTTTTATCTTCAATTCACAGGAGTCATTTATTGAAATTGCAAAGTATTTTCGGAACTTCTTTAATGAAATTTTGTGAATGCTTTAATATATCATAGACTCTACTTGGAATATATGACCTTTCATGAAATCTCCGTAATTCAGAGTCAAGATTATTAGCAATAAAATTTTACAGTCTCTCAGATTTACACAGCACTTTATAAACAAATATTAAGCTATGTTTGCTCTCTTGAAAAGTTTATAAGCTTATGCTTTACCCTGTATTGACAAAACTCCAGCAGACCTCACTGAAAGCTCCAGGTATGAAGAAATCCAGAAACAGATAGGAAAGATTAGCAAACACACATAACATTTCAAAGAATTGCTACTTTTGTGGAAGCTTGTGCAGATAACAGCTGATGTGACAAAGGATATTTGGAGACAATTTCAGAGAAGAAAACAGAGGAAGGAAGAAATGGATTTAACATGAATTACCACACACCTGCTAGGAAGGCAGTCTTTACAACTATACTATGTTTATCAAGATATAGGGAGGAAAGGTAATATTGATGGTTTGGGATCCAGGAAATAGAGTTTAACCTGCATTTACTCTACAGACTTCTGTGCAACTCTCAGAGCACCAAAAGCCTGCTGATGTAGAATTCCCTGGTGTTAAACTGATTTGTATACAGCAGCTAATAGTAATAAAATGAAAGTCAGCAGGCCTATCTTATTTCAATGGATTATATACTTTTTGAGTTTTCAGTACCATCACATGTTTGACATGATTGGGTAGTTAGAAAAATCCTGTTCAACTTTTGCCTACATTTGCCACTAACAGAATTTTGCTTGGTTCGTTCTAGGTATGATAAACTCTTGCCATTCCATAAATAAGGGTGTTGATTTTTTTAAAACCTAAATACATTTCTTTTTTATCAGATAAGTTTAGTTCATTTGACTAGAATATCTCAATACAATGAGACCTTTTTGACTCAAGCTGTACACTAACTGGAAATTCTACTCAAATACTTGTATCTCCAAAGTTTGTTCATTGTTTTTTGTTTGTCTGTTTGTTTGTTTGTTTTCCATAAAGCCACTAAGTGTTTAAAATATTTCATGCTGTGATGTCCTATCTCATGTTTTGATAAAATTCAGCATTAGATATTATATGGAATGCAATGCATCAGGAAACAGTTTTTGTCATCGTGATTTGATTTGTACATTGTTTGATCTGATGCACTACAGTGTTTTCCTTATAGTTTAACTTTTACAAGAAGAAAAGCCATGTGTCAAGGCAGTCTTATGTTATTCAATACATCTAATAAAAACTTTGGCTGAGCAATGATTGAAGTATAAAACCTTCAGAGTTATGTACTAACTAGATCTCTGATAGAAAAAAGCAAAGATAAAATCAAGGGAAATCTGATAGGAACAGAGGTAGTGTAAGCAAGAGAAGTCAAACTGACCTTGTTTGTATACAGATTCATATTAACTAGCAGTAGCAGTAGCATGACTTCAAAGGCCTGTCCAAATGTCAGGCAAGTCTTCAAGCAGAAGATTTTTACAAGCTTAGAGAACACATGTAGTATACTTACCAAATCCTTTTCCATCATGACCAATTTCAATCGAACGTAGGCTTCCTAATTTTTTAGTCTTAATCTTGAAAGTATCAACCTTTAATATTGAAAAACAGTTACTAGAAATAATACATAAATTTTTGGAAATTTATACTTTAATTTAGGTCAGCTTCAAATCTAAATCAAATGCAAAAATATCAGTTCAAAATAGATGGATGACATCTGGCATGATTTATTTTCCTTAGACTTTTGGCAGAGATTTGCTCCTACTAGTTCTCAGTTTAAACCTGAAAGATCTGCTTTTGAACTTAAGTAGGAGAATCATTATCTCTTTCCTGACTTTCATATAACAGAAAAGTATTTTTGCTAGATATCATGAATTTTCAATTGATGCAATGTCTTCTATAATCTTGTCAGTTTACAGTACATAAATATATGTTCAAGAATGCAAAAAATAAAGGCTTTTACACAATGTAGCATTATATCTACCAGATATTTCATTTAAAATATTCCCTTGTTTCATACTACAGATTTTAAAAAAGAAAAATAATAAGATCCCTTTTTCATAAGGCATTCCTTAAAAATGTCACTGGCTCACATTGACTTAGCTAAATTGCTAATTAGCTAACAATGCAATTTCTGTGTATCTAATCTTTTTTTCAAAGAACAGTGATACCTCCAGTGTGCTACTAGACAAGATGCTCTTTTGCTCACTCCTACCTACAGGTAAGTATCACAGAATCACAGAATGGACAGGGTTGGAAGGGACCTCAAGGATCATGAAGCTCCAACTGCCCTGCCACATGCAGGGCCACCAAGCTCCATGTTTAATACTAGACCAGGCTGCCCAGGGCCCCATCCAACCTGGCCTTGAATACCTCCAGAGATGGGGCATCCACAACCTCTGGGCAGCCTTTTCCAGCACCTCACTACTCTCCCTGTAAAGAATTTCCCCTACTTCAACTTAAAACCATTTCCCCTTGTCCTGCAGTTATCAACCCTTTCAAAGAGTTGATTCCCCTCCTGTTTAGGTACTCTCTTTAGGTACTGAAAGGCTGCAATGAGGTCACCTCACAGCCTTCTTTTCTCCAGGCTGAACAAGCCCAGCTCCCTCAGCCTGTCTTCATAGGACAGGTGCTCCAGTCCCCTGATCATCTTCGTGGCCCTCCTCTGGACACTCTCCAACAGCTCCCTGTCTTTTTTGCACTGGGGGCTCTAGACCTGGACACAGTACTCCAGATGGGGCCTCACAAGAGCAGAGTAGAGGGGGAGCTAAGTAGCTTCATAATCTTCTCAGTATGAAAAACAATACATGATAAAGACCTTTTAGAAGATATCCACAGACATCCTAGCTGAAAAAAAACTTGAAATAAATTGCACATAAAAAGATGCTCAGTATTGCTGGAAATAACGAAGTAGATCTAACAAGGAATATATTGTAATGGAAGTTTTAAAGAAGAAAGGTATGGGAAATGTATTTGTTTCTTGCTACGTAAGGGTAACCATCATTATACTGCATTGCACAGATGATAAGGAAATGGAGGAATTCCTCTGCCAAATTAACATGTTTATTACAAAGATGAGAGCATTCTGTTGAGGAACTAGGATGTCTTGCAGAGAATCAGCACTCTTGTGAATATATTTGGATCTGAACTATAAGTCTCTGAATATTCTAAGTATGATGGATATCAACATCAGGTTGGCATGCGTGGTTCCATTTTGTCTGGCTGTAGGCTTATGCATTCAGCGAGGCTCTCTGCATTAGTTTCCATGGCAAAGTAAAATGATGGGATGCAAGAGACTGATATATTCTCAAGCATAATATTCAAAGTTTGTGTAACAGCAAGGAATATTACACATATATTTGCACATGCACAGGCAGTGCATGTTGTGCATTTCAGAACAAGGAAATGTGACCGGGCAGATAAGTGTAATCAATATAAGGACGTGTATAAGACTATGAGAACAGCAATACAGTCAGCTAGACACAACAGAGTGAAGTGTTCCTTGGTTACTCTGGAGAAAAGGCTAAACATAGAGATAGCTGAGACCATATCTCATGTAGTGATGAGAAAATCAGGATAAATGCTTGAAGTTTTATAAGCTCATGCACAGATTTCATATTTACTTTCTCAATCTAGAAATTGATAGAAACCTTTATGCTCACCATTCCTTTTTCAAAGGGATCTTGATGCTCCAGTGACTGAGAGAGGTGAAACACTTCAGATTTGTCTTCATTCCCAAATAAAACAATATGCACATTGGCATCAGTTCCTGCCCCCATTTTGTGACCTGTGTATACTTTGATAGTATACTCTGTCTGATTTCCTTCTTGACTTCCTTCTTTATTTAAGTCATTTATACCATTCTTTTGTTTGTCTCCTCCAATGACAAAAGATACTGGGATTTCTCTCTGTATTTCTGGCTTATTTGGATCCACAGAAAATGCTCTGCAAAACAAAACCCATAATTTTTTGTAGTAAGTAAACCATATGTTAAATAAAAAACCCTATGAGTTTATATGGAACAGTTGAAGATGGACTTTCAAAATACTATACACTGACTCACTCACTTCATGATGGTCAGTTTAATCCAGTGCCTCCTTACTGTTTTCAAATATTATGCTATAAAATGATTAGCTTTACATATGATACTTACTCATTCACTTCAAATACATAGATAGGATGATCTCTTACAGATTCTTTCAATTGCAATTTTTTAATGTCCAGTTTGCAGTCTACAAAGAAGCAAATAAAATATAGCTATAATGTTTTACTGCACATCTTGGAATTAGATAGAGTCTGATAATTATGTAACAGTGTGTTTCATACTACATTAAAATATAATTTGTTAATTTATTTATAATAACAATTGTCTATAAGATCCTGGTACTGTCCCAACATCCATTATTTTGTTCCTATTTAAAACCTCTACTTAGAAACTTAAGAGTAAGCATTTTCTTTGTCTTTGTGAAGTAAAGGATTGATGTCTTTACCACACTTGGAAGAACAGATTCAGCATGACTCAGGTTCATTAGAAGAGGGAGAGCAGGAATATGTGTCTGATATTTCCTCCTTGTTTGACAAGAGTTAGAACTCTGTACCACAACAGCACAAAGATTTACTGAATGGTAAGTATGAAGGAAGTTCAACTTTTTGTATATCTCTGCTATATGAGAAAAACTGCTGTTTGAATTGATATTTTGAATTTTCTGTTGGGGGATAGTTGTGAAGACTACTTGCTTTCTCTTTTTTTTTTTTTTGGTATTATTTGTCCACGCAGCACTCTTAAGCAAACTGAATCCCAATGTCTTCTGGTGTGGTCCAAGTCCCTTTAATTATATCAGTAGGAGTCTAATAGTATCAGGCTCTTGGAGAGGAATTCAGGACATGGTGTAGCACTCATGACCTGCCCAGATAGATCATGGAGATGATCAGAAGCTCAGGGATCTCAGACCATGCATGTAGCGAGGAAAGAGCCATCTGATCTGAAAAATTAGCTCAGATTGTGAAAGTGGCATAAATAAATAAAAAAAAAAACACACCATCTGAGCTGACCACACTGGTCACACCTGAATTCATTCACTAAAGAGCTTTTGATCTTGAGGATTTTTTGTTCAAAGGGGCTATCCCCATCCTCCCCTTTCCCACTATAATATACTAGCTTCGCATCATGCCTCTACTGAAGCATCCAGAAGCTGAGCAGATCATGTTGGCTACCCAGTCAGTATGTACATGCTTACTGCCCAAATCTCTTTGATGATTATATACATTTTTCAAATTTGGCTGAAACTGGGTGGTGTTAAAATATTACTATGAGGAGCCAACAGATAGGCTAACAAGACAGAGAAAATAGAAGTGTATAACCCTTGCTTTTCAGGAAAGCCGTCTGAAAATGGTCCACTGTAATACATAGTAAGTAACAATTTGCAATTATATAGCAATTTTCATTAATGGACTTGAAAATATTTTACAGAAATACTTGAAAACATTTATAGAAAATACTCCTTAATGGTATGATTGCCATCCTACAAATGAGGCACAGAAGAGTGAAAGTTTTGGTAATTTTAAAGGAATCTGATGGCAAAACTACTGTTTGCCTAAAAGAGGTAAAAACCCCTTCATGATGTTACAGCAAGAAAATAGAACAGGCGAGGAAAACAACAAAAATAACTATCGCAGGACAACTGAACAATACCAGTTTCTTAAGTCAGAATTATTTTCTTATACCATGTATTAATAGAAGAATATAATTATTTATCTTCTGTTTTTCTTTCTTGTACGTAAAGGAATAGTTTACTTTCTTAATGACTAATGATACAGGTTTCAGAACCAAGGATTTTAATGCATCAAAATGTAAGATTTTTCATTATAAAATATTATTATTTTTAAAACATAGCAAAAGTAAACTAATCACAGTGATTGTGTTGCCTTTAACAGGAGGTAAACTGTGTGATTCACGTCACTAGCTTCAGAGAGCAAAAGTACGTTACCTTTCTTACTGCTGATTACGAGAACAACTTTGTCCACTTCTCCCAGTTCAACAGCATCCATGATAACAAGAAATGACTAAAATAAAAGCATTCAATGTTACAATCTTAAACCATATTGTACTAAGTGTATAAGACCTGAAAAACATGTATAGGAAGTACAAGAACAAATTAAATGCTAAATTTTAGAGTAATTTAAGGTAGAGTACCTCATTGTCATCTCCCTGCTGGACATTCTGCAATGACCAGAGAAGGGATCTGTCCCCTGTGTCACCATAAGTACCATATATACACGCAGTCATATGCACTACGCTTCTGTCAGTCAGTATATTTCTAGAAAATACTGTTAGATGATACGTAACCACTGCAATATTAAGCAGAAAGAGTCATGTTAATACCATTCCACAATCTTGCCCAGCTATTTTACAACATCGCAATGTGCAGTCAGGTTAAATAAAAAATGACACTTGACAATTATAATAAAATTCATTTTTTTCCATATTTTTCCGTAATTTTGTCCTTTAAATATCTTGAACACTAGTGTTCTAACATCTTTAAATGAGAGACAAAGGATAAATTACCACAGTTATTTACCTGTTTCTTTTAAATGGCAAATGCCTAATAGATAAAATCTTAATGAGTTCCAAACATAAAAATCACTTTGGGGATCTTTGCAAAGACAAAATTTAGCTGGGGAGATAAGTTCTTCAGATTTCATCACCTAAGAGATGAGGAGAAAAGCTTCTTGGATATAGTTCACAACATCTGAATTCCTATTTTGAATTTCATTGTAGAGGAATACATCCTCTGACAACAGATAGAGCCCAAGAAGACAAATCTATCCTGACAGAAGTTGGCACTCATAAGTTTGGGCAGATCATGATTTACACAGTGGTTATAACATTTACTTAATTGAGGACAAGATAAGAACATCTGAACACCGTTGAAGCAAATACATTCACAGAGCATCTGTTTGTGTTCATTTGTTTGCATTTTATTCACAGCATCAAATTATGTGAGCATTCTGAATCTTTTAATCATATATCTATCTTCTCCTTTGTATTCCTATAGACACCTTAGTGGAAGGAGATGAATCTTGGCCTTGCAGAGGTTTCTGCAGAAAATGGCTAAAAGCTAAGATAAGGGCAGTGAGTATTTGCAGACTATTTGCACCATTTGGAAGTCAAGAAGACAAAGTACAGATATAGCAAATAGCAGGATGTTGTTATCAGCTTTCAGACCTAATGATCATCTAAATACTGAGTACAGAACAAGAACCAGCACTTGTCTTGATTCCCCAGCATCAGTAATAGGGAGAGAACAGACTCTTGATGCATGCATACTGTAATTGAGCAAGTGCATGGAAATAAATCCTAAGTGCCAGAGAGGTATACAGTTTTATCTGGAAAGGTAAAGCTTACAAAAAGCCCAGGATAGAGCTAAGTTTAAAATGGAAATAAAAAATTGATGCTGCCTAAGTGATAATAAATCATGACATGGTAGGATATTGGAGAAAAGATGAAATACAATGACTGAATGGGATATGGTACTGTTTCAAACAAGATAAAGAATGAGGAGAAGAAAAACTATGCTTGGTCAGGGAAACAATGCAATGCAATCACTAGGTCACTACACAGAAGAAAGAAATCTGGATAATGTTATTTTTGGCTGTATCTCTGATTTTATAAGTGATCTAATTTTATTATACTTGACCTCTGCTTTGACACAAACTCCCAGATCTCAAACCTGAGATGTGAAGCTAGGATGGCATTCAGGAGACTCACTTTGAGGGTCAGAGTTAGGGACAACCAAGTGAGACTGCTCCATTAGGGAGGATGGGACTGGATCCAGGAGTGACCCCAGCTAAGCAGTGCCCTTCGTGTCCAGGAAACAGTCCTGCAATGTCTGTACATGGCAGTCAGTGCCATTAACAGTTCCAAACATGGCAGAAGATGAAACAGAACCCAGAAATTATCCTGATGGTCCAATTTGGAACAATAGGAGAAAGGGACAGAGAAAGGGCCAGAGACAGAACTGAACACAAGGCCATAACATAAGTTTTAAATCCATTCAGAATACAGAGCCAGAGACAGGAATAAAAGCAAGTGTACGCCTAGCATAGCTCAGGTATGACTTTAAGTGATTGTCCTGTGCTCATGTGCAGAAGGAGGTGGCTGGAGGCCTCAGACGAGGCTGCTCAGGGCAAATAAGATCTATTAGCTTATGATGGCCTTGACAGTCTGTAGCTGACTGAAGTTTGAGTTGAACCAGACTAACAAAACTAAAGAATGGATAGAACTGATGGATAAATTGTACAAAGAAGGACAAGGGAAGGAAACCAATGAAGGAAAGGGTAGAAGGCTAAAATGCTTTAAAAGTGTCTTTGTTCAGGTAGTGGGGTCAAACAATCATATAAGTGGGCAAATGAGATTTTATATCTGTAGTGAATATAATAGACTGGAAGGAGGAAAAATGAGAGGAAATCTCTGAAAAGAAATTACATTCAGTGGGACAAATTAATTTTATAAATTTCTGATGATTTCATCTCTGTGTGAACTATAGCTCTATTTTAATTTTGTGGAAAAAAATCTGCTATTTCTAAGTAGCAGAATATGTTTTTATTTAATCTTTTCATTAGTTTATTGTTTTGCCTTAAAAGCTACAGAATTGCAAAGTTCATTCACCTTCTGTACAACCACATGAGTGAAGGTGAGAGCATGTCTTCATCTCTAGAGATTGTTGAGGTGTAAGCAATCTCAAAGGAGGGTACGCTACAGAGGAACTATTTTGTATATACTCAGTTGGAGGCCTCTTCCCATTAATGCACCCAAAAGGCGCACGTGAGCTGGTACACCACCAGTTCTCAAGGATTTGCACTGTGTTTTATCAGCTGCGTTTTGATAGCTTAAAATTAGCCATTGGAATATCCTTCATCACAGTCTCAAGTACAGAATAAAAAAAAAAAGAACCACCAAGAAATGAAATTCTAAGGCACTTTAAGAATGATGGTATACTGAACTGCATCTGAAATTAAACAGCACAGAGCTTTTAGTTAAGGTGATTATGATCAGCTGCTTTTCATTACAATTAATGCATTACTGGTTTTCTTTCAGCTGACAAAAAGAAAACCAAGGAGAAAATAAATTAGATTTAGAAATCTGGCAGAGAAGCATATCTGTTTTGCACCATAAATTTCAAGTAGGTTTGTTTCTAAAAGATTCCTTTGAACTCCATGCAGGCCACCTGCTGTGGAGCTGCTTAAGGCTCTTGGACATAAAATGGCAAAGATCTGGGGGAATGTGTTTCACATTGTCCTAGTTTTTTCTTTCTTGTGGTTACAAATCCCTCAATGACGACTTTTAAAGCATATGTGGAAAGAAACACACGCAACAACAATGAACTTTTAATTTGTTTTCTCTTTTACTTAAACACATAGATCATATAATACCTATACCTTCCCTGTGTTGTTTTTTTTACCAACCCACAGAAAATAGGGAAGTGAGTTTTTTTCAACCAAGTCAGTGATGGAGCCAGAGTAAGAACTAAAGTAATTAGGGCTCCAGTCTCTCTGCCTATTTCTCCTCCATACTGCATCTTACTGCCTGTGTTTCTGTGTGCATCCACATCTACCTTCAATACAGCTGCATGAGAGTGATCTGTCTTTTGCAAGGGGTAGTCTTCTGCTTGTGCTAATCTGAAGGATATTTTTTTTTCAAACCTGCTTATTGGAGACAAAAGCCATAACACCCTACTTTGTATCTATACCGTGCAAGTCTTTTCTTCAAGTGAAAATCACAAAATATGAAATTTATATTTTCATTTGCATTAATAATATGAAAAAAGAAAAGAATCACCATTCATTCTACTATTTGTATGCTTATAGCTAGACATTTATGAAGATCTCATTAAAATTGGGTCATAAGTCTGTCCATAGTGTACTGGAGTCATTCATTTAACACCTTATCCATATCACTGAATAAGTCAGAATAACTGACTTATTCTTTACTCATTTGTTTTCTGCATGAAACTCAGACATAAATTATTTTAACATTAAATATCAGTATTTGATATGTTTATTGAGAATTATTCTCTCCAGTGGTAGCATTTAATGAGAATCACATTAGAAAAGTATGGAAGATATGGTAGTTTTTAGGTGAAAGGATTTCTTTTATATTGCTTAATAAAGATAACAAGAAAGACAATTGTTGGGCTAATTTTAACAGATATAAGTATTTGGAGTGCGTAAGAGTAATGATAAAACTTATGTTTATATGTCATTTTGAGCTGGCTTTCTTTAATTATTTCTGCAAGAATATTGGTTGGAACATACAAAACAAACAAAAAATCACTTAATAGGAAGATATAAAAATAGTAATGCTATAAAAATCATGCTGTTAATGTCAGTACTATGAACAGCAGAGGACTAAACACAGAATAGAAATATTATGATGCTACAAGAAACAAATATACCTTAACATTATTCTGTATAGCTTTTAATAAAAGTTCTGTACAAGAAAGTAAGTATTGCACTTCACACTTTAAGATACACAGGAATTAAGCTGAATTGATAATATTTTCCTTAACACATTTTAAATTCTTATCCAGACCTTATGAATCATTAAATAAACTCAATAAAATTTTCTGTTTTGATAGACTGTAATATCAAGACATGTTAACTTCCGGGACCACTCTACCTCCTTTATGTATGTTCTTACCTACCAGAAAGTGCTTCTTTTAATGGCCACTCTACAGGGAATTCAATCCATCTGTCTCCATTAAGAGAAAGAGGAAGTGTTTTATTTATAGTGAGACTAAAGGTATCCAGGGTTGATGTGTTCTGCATTTTAAAGTGATGAAGAGACAACTGTGATATGCTGCTTTCCAAACTCTGTAGTCCAAGTCTGACTTTATAAACCATACCCAAATCAGATGGTAAATTTATCTAGGAATTTAAAAAAAAAAACCCTGTAAGTTACAAATGAAGATACACAGACACAAGCATAATCAATTTTAAGGAAGAGGGAAAGTTTCTCCTAAGGGATCAGCAATGACGTAGAATCATAGAATCATAGAATTGCTCAAGTTGGAAAAGACCTTAAAGATCATTGAGTCCAACGACAACCTAACCATACTACCCTAACTCTAACAGCCCTCTGCTAAATCATATCCCTGAGCACCACATCCAAATGGTTTTTAAACACATCCAGAGATGGTGACTCAACCACATCCCTGAGGAGCCTATTCCAGTGCTTAACAACCCTTTCTGTAAAGAAGTGTTTCCTGATATCCAACCTAAACTTACCCTGGTGCAACTTGAGGCCATTTCCCCTCGTCCTGTCACCTGTCACCAGTGCAAAGAGACCAACCCTGCTCTCGCTGTAAGCACCTTTCAGATACTGGAGGAGAGCAATAAGTTCTCCCCTCAGCCTCCTTTTCCCAGACTAAACAGCCCCAGTTCCTTCAGTCACTTTATAGCCCCATTAGCATCAGTCCTGATGCAAAAATTCAATGGGTTCAAACGCAGTAGAACCTGGCTGACTGTGGACACTTACAGAAAAACCATCTTTGTACTCCAGGGGCATTCATTGTAATTATTCTATCAAATTCAAATTACATCATGCAGAGATTTTTACATGTAAATACTTAATGTCATGTAAATTGAGATGCATTATTAACTATGAGTATTTGTTGACAGAAAAAAAAATATATACTTGACCAATGTGAACTTGAAAAAAAAAAAAAATCTGGAATGCAATTCAAAATTCCATATATTTGAATATTTAAATCTGCAATATTTACATTATATACATTATTATCTCTCTGCATGAGGAAACTTAAAGAAAATGCAAATACAGACAAGCCTATGCACTATTTTACATCATATGTTATTTGGTTCTTAGCTTGATGTTCCAGTTTGTTTTCCATGGAAACTGGATTTGACTTGCCGTTGCTTCCATAAAAAACCATAACCAACTTGGATATATTTTCTGACAACTTTTCAAAGTCTTTTTTTGTTTCATCTTGATGTTTTGTTAAGTAAATCCTCCATCTGCCTTCTGAACAATTAAAATAGAGAAAATAAAATGGGAAAATAAAGATTAAAAGGTATTCCTGATTTCATATGTTAATCAAAGAACTTGAAATAAAATTCATAAGATGTATCTTAGTGTACATTATTATATAAGCGTTATTACATAAGCATTTCATTTGTATGCAAATCAGCTTCCTAATATATTGGTATTTCCCACTACTACAAAAGGGCAAATACTGTCACTATCATTAAATATAATGCCATATTGTGATGAAAACATTCTCCCATTATTACTTCAAAACTGATGAATAAGACAGCGGATGCAATCCTGGAAGCTGTACCTGAATTCATTTGCTCTTTTCCTAAAGGATAGATAGAAGTGCTCTTCCGCTCTTGAATTTCTAATTAAAAAAAAAAAGATAGAAGACCAAATTAATAATTTTGTAAAACAGTATCCAAATAATAATAAATGTGTGCATTCATGTCTTGTGAGGCAATTGACTAAGTATTGCATCATTTAGATTAAAGATTTAATAGGAAGTGTACAGTGTGATTTTCTATCTAAGTAACATCTATACATCACCTACTTAATGAAGTGACTCTAGAGTTATCTCTTTACCGTGAAGTGGTTGTAACCTGAAGATTCAAGTGTTTTTCACTTGAAACATTTATACAGTTCATGCTGCAGACAAATCAGAACTAATGGGATATTTGTACTGTCCTTTTCCAGGGTTGATATTCCTCCTGTTGGTTTCAGCGGGTCTTGGTATAGATCAAAACTGCTTGTACGCATTAGATAGAGGCCTGAACCAAAGATGGAAAGTTTTTTTTCAACTAGGTTTGAATTTGCCATTTATTATATATAATTAAATAAAACAAACAAAACAAAACAAAAAAAAACTTGAAAACTTTCTTCTACCAAATCACAGAATTACTGGAGCACAGAGGTTGGAAGGTATGACTGGAGAATATCTAGTCCAACCTCCTGCTAAAGCAGATTCCCTTTTGAGGTTGAGGTTGCACAGTACAGTTCCAGGAGGTTTTTGAATATCTCCAGAGATGAGACTCCACAACCCCTCTGGACAACCTGTTCCATTGCTCTGTCACTCTCACAGTAAAGAAGTTCTTCCTCGTGTTTGTATAGGGCTGGGTTCCAGTTTGTTCCTGTTGCTCCTTGTCTTGTTGCTGGACACGATCAAAGAGAGCCTAGCCTCACTCACTTGGCACTGGGCACTCTCCATTTAGATATTTACAAGCATTGATAAGATCTTCTCTCAGTCTTTTCTGCTCCAGCCTGAACAAACCCTGATCTCCCAGCCTTTCCCCATAAGGGAGATGCTCCAGGCCCCCCAGTCATCTCTATATCCCTCTGCTGGACTGTCTCCAGTAGTTCCATCTTTCTTTAACTGAGGAGCCCAGAACTGGACACAGTACTCCAGATGTGGCCTCACCAGGACAGAATAGAGGGGAAGGATCACCTTCCTTGACCTGCTGGCCGAGGATGCCACAGATCTTCTTGGCCAAGAGGGTAAACTGTTGGCTGTCCACTAGGACACCCAGGTCCATCTCTGCATAGCTCCTTTCCAGCAAGTCAGCCCCTAACCTGTACTGTGCGTGTGGTTATTCCTCCCCAGGTGTAGGACTCTACACTAGCTCTTGTTGAACATCATAAGGTTCTCCTCCACCCAACTCTCCAGCCTATCTCGGTCTTGCTGGATGGCAGCATGGCCTTCTGGTGCTTTGACAACTCTTTCCAGCTTTCTATCATCAGCTTGTTGAGGATCCATGTTATTCTTTCATCCAGGTCATTGAAGAAGATGTCCAATAAGACCAGACTCAAATCAATGTATTCTTGTAGAAATAGTAAAAAAAGTTCAGTTTTTTTGTTGTTTGTTTTAAATTTTGAGTAAAACCATATTATATTATCTTATATAAACTAGATATGTGTTACATATACACAGTGGGAACACAAGGGGTTGTATCTAAACATTAGGAAACTCTTCTTTACTGTTAAGTTGATTGGGCACTAGAACAGATACCCATAGCATAGTGTTGTCTTCCTCCTTGGAGACTTTCAGTGGTTGTCTAGACATGTTCTGGGCAATCTCCTCTGGCTGGTCCCACTTGACAGCAGCCCAAAGTATGTTCTGTTTCTGACAAAAACTACCTTAACACTGTGGCACAGATAATGTAAAACACTCTTTTCTCCATTCTTTATACATAGTTTGCCCTACTATTTACCTCACTTTTATTATGTCTAGCAAGTGGAGGGCGGAAGTATTCGAAGGTGAAAAAAGTTTTTGAAAGTGGTGAAGTAGAAGTGAAACTTGGAGAGGCAGCCTTTTGTAAAAAGAATAGGCCAAATTTATTGCCATTTACTCCACTGTAAATCTGGGTTAACAATGCAGAAATTCTCCTCTGGCAAATAGCGGTTATTAAAAAGTACCAAAAAAAACCCAATGTTTCCTATATAATGACAATGCTCTATTGTGCAATATTTTAAACCATAACTTGTTTGTAGAAGCAAATCACATAGCTGCATTCTGCTGTTTGGAATGAATTTTTTAGCAAAGGATAGTTTGAGGATTGTATTAACCTGTGGCATTCAGAGTTACTGAGGCAGATCTTTTCCCATCACATCTGTCTTTTAGCCATGTTTGGGCCATAAACAATGTTTCTGTCCCAGCAGTTGCTAATTCTTTCACAATAATCTTCTCCAGAAGCCAGTCAGAGCCTTTCCCTTTCTCAACCACTATATCTTGCAGAGTCCCGATATCTACTGCCTCCAACTGAAAAACATCTACCTGGAAAATTCAGAATAAAAAAGACATGACTATTGAAACAGAACCAAACTAAGTCAACAGTATATTTTGAAATACGAAGGTGAGAGAAAAATCAGGATTATTTTCTTCAGTAGTTTAGTAAATACCACTAGAACCAGAGATGACAAGTTTAAAGACGCATTCAAAGCTCCTGCATCAAGCAGGACTCCATTTGTGGCTCTGCAATTTATTGCTACAACACCTCCATCTCCCCAGATGGATCGATCCATTCCTCATGCTCACTTCCAGAGAGATTTTCATTACCAAATTTTACATTTCAAAGTTTACAGCGAAACCATCATAAACACTTCTTATTTTCAGCAAAATATACCTACCTCCTAAGGCACTTTTTTGAGGAATGAAATGCAGGGAATGAGAAGAATTCAGAAATTGCATGTTATTCTCTTTAGAAAGAATGGCAAACACAGTCCCGAATTTGAATTAATATTTTTAAGACTAGTTATAACAAAATTAATTGAACTTAAGTAAAATGCTAGAGAAAGTTAAGAGTTTAAATTAGTTCTAACATTCACTGTAGATTACAAAGTCCACAAAATTTTGTAAATATTGAGAACGCTCAAGTAGGATCCCTAAAGAAAATTGAGAGATGTTATATATTAAATTTTTTCAATGTGATTTTGGCTAATTATGGGTCTAATATCTACTTACTTAGCTGGAAAGAAGAGATTAATTTCTTGGCATAGAAACCTTTCATATGTTTTGCTTTATACATTTATGAAAGACCATTGCATTCCTATAAGGGTTCATAACTTGTAGAATCGAATGTTATTTGCAATGGAATATGTAGTACTATTTAAAGATATAAAGCTTTTTCTCAAGGTGATTGGATGACAGTAATGTTAATTGAATCATGAGAAGTCTTTGCAGCCTAATGCACTTTGAAGTTGCTTAGCCAGGACAAGATGGCAAAAATAATTATTCAAAGGATCTCAGAGAGACAAGAGAGAAAAGCAGACCTCTTGCTTTGCACTATATATCTGTGTTCCCTGGTCAGGTGTTCCAGGTAAAGAACTGATGAAAGATTTGGGGCACCAACAATACCAGCTTGCAAATTAATCACAGCCGCACAGACTGGTAGAAGACTGGTGAGACCTCTGGGTCTATCTGGTCCCATCCCTTACTCACGCAGAGCATGTTGCTCAGAGCCACATTCAAACACCTTGTGAAGATCTCAAAGGAGACTCTACAACCTCTCTGGGCAACCCATGCCAATGGTCTATCACCCTCATAACACAGAATCATAGAATCATAGAATGGCCTGGGTTGAAAAGGACCACAATGATCATATAGTCTCAATCCCCCTGTGTCCCAGTTTGTGCCTATTGCCTCTTCTGACACGGGGCGCCCTGAGAAAAGCCTGGCTCCATATTCTTTGCACTGTTCCTTCAGGTATTTACAGGCATTGTTGAGATCCCTGTGAGCATCCTCGCTTCCATGCCAAACAGTCCCAGGTGTCTTAGCTTCTTCTCACAGGAGAGGCAGTGCAGTATCTTGATCATATTGGTGGCCCCACACTGAACTTTTTCCAGTATGTCTATGTCTGTCTTGTATCTGTGTGGGGGGGGGAGTGGAGGAGGAGAGCCAGGCAGGA
The DNA here is from genome assembly GCF_905368555.1 of Meleagris gallopavo. Taxonomy (NCBI): domain Eukaryota; kingdom Metazoa; phylum Chordata; class Aves; order Galliformes; family Phasianidae; genus Meleagris; species Meleagris gallopavo. The sequence goes on along the minus strand of NC_139406.1, from coordinate 56,203,369 downwards.
CTGTACCCAGTTCATGAGGTATAGCCTCATGAATGTTAAATAGAAAGTTCACCACTCTTGGTGATAATTGCTTGTGATAATTTGCCTAATGTTGCCAAGAATGAGACCCACCATGAGATAAAATATTGCACATATTTAAAAAAAGATCCCCAAGCAACAAAATAACTTCAGCCTTTTTCTTCTCTTGATCCATTTTTAGTGAGATACCTTTAACTATTTTCCTCATTTTTCATTTATGTGTGTGTGTGTGTGTGCTTTAATAGTTCCCTAAAAAATAATTGCCAACCTGTTGTTGAATTACTCAGCAGCTTCTTCTAGACTGAAAAACAGTGTTATTCAAAAACAACTACACTGCATCGCCTAACCATCAGGCTGTGTTGTCGTATGAAAGAGGAAAATGAGAACAGCAAGCTGACAATAATCTTAAGAAAAAAAGTGTTAAACACTTGAATTGCTATTCTGCCTTATGATGAGGTCTTCAGCTACTTGGTGAATTTAGATTAGCAAATACATAAGAAGGAAATTAAAGTTTTCAGGATAAGGATGTACTCCAGCAGCAAAGCACATACACTGCAAGGACTGAAATTCTTGGTGGACTGCAGAACTGCAAGAAAAGAACCTCCTCGTTATATTTTTCGTAGTTAAGTAAAAAAAAAGTAAAGTTAAATGTCAAGATCATAATTATATTTTATTACTTATTGGATTTATTTGATGACTGAACAGCACTAATTTGAACTGTTAATTTTCTTTAACTGTGATATAAGCTCAATCACTTCTTTATTCTGTCTTTATCTGTATTGATAAAGACACAGCATTAGGCTCATATAAGCATATAAATGCTTATTAACTGTATTAAAATATACAGAGACGGAACACAAGTGAAAAACACAGACAAACTTGACAAAGAAGCATACAGACTCTTGTCTCAGCTAGTAAAGCATTCTAAGTCCCCACAGTCTGAAAATTTATCTTAAAAAATACTAATTTCTTCTTGAAAACAGTTATGCTTATATTAATACAAAATAATTTAATTGGAAGCAGATAAAGAAGTTCTTGTCAAATTATAATCCTTGTTAAACTAGAATTCTTTTTAAGACAAGAGAGTTCTCCAAAGGATGGCTAATTTAATGACACTACCACCACCACTTCCAAAAAAATCTGCTGTCAATGAACCACTTTTGGAAAGGAGAGAAGCTTACAAATGAAGAAATATACACAGAATATTCTGCAGATTTTTAAACTTGTGCTGTCTCCAAAAGTAGCCTAGTTGGGTCTGATTTGCACTAAGTTTGACAGTTACTAAATTCTATTAAACTAGAAATTTCTTCACACAGCATCAGCTAGAGAATTTGTGCACCATTCTCCCTAGTGTCCATCCAAAAGCAGATAGTAACTCAGGTACAGTACATACTTTGGGTTACTAACCTGGATAATCCACCCACAGATAACAGTTTCTACATATTGTTAAAATTTGAAACATCATTTTTCCTTGGAAAAGATGTATATTTTAGCTGAATAAACATGAAAATTTCAAAGTTTGTTTTGCAATAGGCATACTACCTCAGCATTTTTCAACATACAATGTCAATGTGCCCATTTTAGAGCATATAAAAACTCAGAAATTCATGCTAAAATCTGCAGAAAATTCAGCCATGTCATAAATTAAAAATTGAAAAAAAAAAACAAAACTATTAATTAGACTGGGAATTGTGACAACTGAGGTAAACACATCTCACAGAAAAGTTTACATTTTGTCTTGCTGTGTACATATACAAAATGTAATGAGCTTTATTATAGCTAAGAGCCAAAAAGAAAAAAGAGGAAAAAGCAGCAACTATAATTGTTAGAGATAGATGACTGATTTGCAAAGAGAATTTAGTTGCCAAATCTAATCCACGTTTCACAAGCTACCTGCAAATACAGAGATTTCAATATAATTTTAACTAATTTAATTATTATTAATAATTTAATATATTTCTGGACTCATTTCAGATGATGAACTACTTGCAAATCAGAATACGCAAGCCCAACAGTTTGCATAGCATTGCACTAACAGGTCTTGGATGTCAGAAAATACTTTCTCTCTTACATGATTTACAAATGAGGACTTTTTAAGTCACTGCAGGCTTAATTCTTTTGCAAAAAGAGAGGAGAAAACACAGAAGATAGATAATCCTACAGGATATTAAAGCTTTAAAAACTCACCTTAGGGAAAACAATGTTAATATTTGTTTTAGTTACTACTAGCAAGTTGCATTTGAATGAAGAAATGTCATGTTAAATATTGATAATAATATATATTTTCTAATTCAGATGGTCTTACGTGGAATTTGCTCAGAATAGTCTTAAAATTATTTGTATATGTATAGCCCACTAAGTGTTCTTAACTAACACTTCCTGGAGAAAGATACTCCCCAAGATTGAGAAGTTGAGACAGGCAATGTGAGAGCCTGCATCATACCTAGGAGAGTTCCTCTTGCAAAACCTGAACTGATGCTTTTCATATTTTTCAGGTAGGAAGATAAACATCGAATAAAAACAATCGTGCCAGCAACATTTTCAAACTACTGGAAGTTTAATTGTCGCTAACTTCCTTTCAGATTGTCTCTGATTGTTTCTTTTCACCCCTGGACCTGCGTTCTGAACATTTCCTTGTAATCTATAACCCAGTTTGGCTTTATTTAGCACTTTTCAGTGTCAGTGCTAGCAACACATCGGTCTGTAGCAGTTGCAACAGCTCTTGTAACAGAAGAAACATTTCAACAAACACTATGCAATATTTACCTTTAAAAATGCCAATCATTTTATAGACTCAGTACTGAGAGCCGATGGTTGGTTAATGATAATATTCCCAGCAGAACTGAAAATGGCAAGTCAAGACACACCATATGCTTAATTTCATCAACCTTTATGCACAAGTGATTTGCTGTATTGCTAATGTTACTATCATTTTAACAGCATTTTATTGGAAAAGAAGTTAGTGTCTAGATAAAGAACCATTTCTATTAAGCTTAGAAAACTTAGTGATTTTCTGCCTGATTGTTTTGATCTCCCTTGTTAATCTGGAGAAATTCCACTGAAGTCATAACAGTTTTAGAACTGAGAGGCAAAATAAAAGCCCCAGTAACACTGAACCTGAATCAGAAAGAGCATGAAAAGTGTCTGAAAAATGTCTGAACATTCCTGTAGAAGGAAAAAAATGAGAAAAAAATGTATTTTGCTGATTTTCCCTTTTCAGACTCAGGTTACATGTGCTCTTCCAGTTATGCTAAACAGAACTGCACTAGCCTGTCTCAAATGTTTGCTTATTCCTACCTCCGCTTAAATGGAGATTATCACCAGTTCAGCTTACCACCATAACCACAAAATCAGCTTGTCTCCAGTCAAATTTTATCAAGAAAGCAAGTAGAAAATCCGAAACTATTAATAACATTCATTGTTTAAACTAAAAAAAGTGTTTGAATGCACGCCACTATACCCGCAAACTTTAGAGATGGGAACATTGGGTGAACAGTTGAAATAGCAAACACTGATTGTAGTAAGCTTTGTGAAAAAATAAACAATACATCTGACTGTGACCTCAGCATCTTGCAGTCTGTGTTCTGTACAAATATAAAAAGCCAAATCTGAACTTACTCATAAATTCAAACATTTTTGCAAGCAATTTTTTTCTTTTATGCAAAATTCTCATTTGGAAATTCATTGAAAATCTTTTTGTGAAAAAAATTAAATCTTCAAATTACAATGAATGCATAATCTGAGGTTTCAGATATCCCACAGCTATCATGATTTATCCATTTTCAAAAAGATCAGTTAAAAGTAAATGAAAGAATAGGTATAGTAAAAATAATTAAATAAATAAGTAGATAAAAAATAGAAGGATCGATAAATAGATAAAAATAACCATACAAAAACTGACCTTATTTGTTTATTATATCTGAAACAAAATCTTTGTGAAACAGTATCTGTATGCAGGTAACAGGAATAAGGAAAAATAGTATAATAATCAGCAGATCTAACAATTCAACTAAGTTGTAAAAGGCATTTCATCCAGACTACTGGTAAAATATGCTTAATAAAATGCATCATGACTTAACAGAGAGCAGTGTTATCAGCCACATCTTGATTTGTAAACATACATCATATCACATATAAATATATCTCATATAAATCATATAAATAATATCATATAAATCATATAAATAATATCATATATATATATATATATGTATATATATATATATATATAAAAGACAACACACATAGAGAATTTAAAAGGTTCACTGAGCAAATTCAAATCCTTCAGGATCTGATGCAGCCTGATTTTTGGACTCAGTAACAGTCCAAGTTTGAGATCTGGTTTGACAAGTAAGTAAAAAAGAGTTGATATAATTTTCTTCAGCCTCATGAACCCATTTGATTGTACAATGCTTTGATTAAGACACTGTAACCTAACATTCAGATGACTCAATCTGGTTGGGCTCAAGCTGACTGATAAAGGGAAAACAGAGTGTCTAATTAAGTAAGTCTGCAACTGCAGCTGTATACAGAGAACATTTTCAAGCAGATTTTGAAGTAAGGCAAGTTCATAAGCCTGTGCTCTTTAATGTTTTTATGAGTTTGCTGGAGGAAAACAAGATTTTAGAGATGTAAAAACACCTGCTAATTATGACACTTGAAGAAGGAGGGTGCTAAATTAAAGAGTCCTATGAAAAGATTTGTGGGAGTTAATAAACCACTGGAAAGCCTAAGTGACATAAGTATTTAAATGACTAATCTATTTAAGTTGTCAAAAACAAGCATAGAGCTTTGATTATTGTCCTAAATACTGTCAAAGATGGAAGAAATTTGCTGCAAGAGGACTTTGCAAGCTGAGTTAAAAAATGCAACAAAATCCAGTGCTTAAGAAGTTAAAGATGGACTGATGCAGATACAAAATAGTGTGAATCTATCTAAGAATATCTAACCTCTGAAACAACTTTTCAGCTAGACAAGCTCTTCATCACCAGAAGGTGTTAAATCTGAAAACCTGAACTGGGTATGTTTTTAAACCATTAATTTTCAATAAAGCTAATTTAGTTAGTGCTGCGCATAGGAAAAGTGGCCAAATAAACTGACTGCTGAAAAATGCAGGCTTCCATTCCATTCCAATTCTTCTGAAATTTATGATAAATCAAGTTAATAGTCAGCTACATTTTATTTCAAAATTACCTTTTTCATTAAATATCAGTGAAATAATGTTGCATAGAACTCATTCACATAATTCTGTCTAGCTAAAAACAAATCTATGTAAGCCAATTTGTTAATTTCACTGTTATTTAGGGAAAGCATCAGGCATCATCTGAGGATAATTCACTTAATTTTTAAGACAAGTATCCCCGCCAAAAATAAAGAATGTAACCACCTCCTGGAAGCTCCTGCTTTCCTCCATTTCCAGAAGAAACTCAAATCATCACGTTAGAATAAATGTGCACATTACAGGCAACAAAAAACTGTGATATGTATTTCATTTTTAGAAAAGTAACATTTATTTTTGAGCTCTATGAAGACAGAGAACAGCCCCCCCAAGTAATTAATTACTATTTTATATATATATATAAAATACTTATTTACACATCTCTAACCCAATGCTCTGTGTTACTTAGAATACCCTGAATTGGAAGAGACCCACAGCATCATAGAGTCCAACTCCCAACTTCTCATAGAACCACACAAAATTCAAACTCTGTGTGAGAACACTGCCCAAATCCTCCTTGAACTCCAGCAGCTCGGGGCTGTGCCCACTGCCCTGGGCAGCCTGCTCCATGCCCACTGCCCTCTGGTGCAGACCCTTTCCCTAACCCCCAGCTGTCCTCCCCTGACACAGCTCCATGCCGTTCCCTCGGGCCCTGTCGCTGCCACACAAAGCAGAGCTCAGCGCTGCCCCTCGCTCCCTGTGAGGAGCTGCAGCCGCCATGAGCAGCCGCCATGAGCAGGCTTCTGTACTCTGGGCTGAACAAATCGATGGACTTCAGCTGCTCTTCATCCATCTTGCCCTCTAAGACCTTCAACATCTTTGTAGCCCTGCTTTGAACACTCTCTAATACTTTTATGTCCTTACGTTGCGGTGCCCGAACCTGCAGCCAGTGCACAAGAGGAGGCCACATAGCACAGAGCAGACAATCCCTTCCTTCATCCAGCTGGCAGTGATGGGCCTCCAGAGCATGGTTTATGCTTTTCTCCTCACTATTTCTGAAAATCTCCACCAGTCTTTCCTTTAGCTTGATGGTATTCTGTATTTTCCTAGTTTCTATCTCAATAATACTTCTGCTCTATGAGCAGATTGTTTTACTGTTCACCTCTGTACTACAATATGTTGGCCAGAAGCCTGTCACTATGATTAATACATTTGGGCCAATGGCATTTTGCAATTATTTAATCATCATGTCAGGTATGTTTTTTTATAAGAGAATGGTTTATCTGCATTTATACAATAGTGGTATTCTTGACACAGTGTGGACACTTCAGACCAATTTCAACTTCTTCTTAGTGGCCACAGTATTCTGTCCCCCATTCATGACCTTTTTCAGTGTATTCTTTTACACAGATTTTTTTCCTGAAGTCTTTTTTATAAATTGCCAATATTTAATCTGTGAGTATGGAAATGGAACACCAACAGTCACCTCTCTCTGACAATTTTTGTATGTGCTGCAGTTACCATGGTACCAACCTGAGCAGTTGATGTCTAAATATAGGGCAGAATAAAGGATATATCTCTTCAACAACTAAAAGAATGAAGTAAAAACTCATAGAGATTTTACAGTTTCAGTAACACAGAATATGTAATACTGGCCACTTCCCTTACACAGATATTAAAATACTTAAACATCAGTCATTACATATTCAACGTAGTTTACTGTTTTGATGGAACTGAACTGAAAAAAACCCCACATTCTGAGAGAGGGAATATATGGATAACTCAAAGCCATAGGATAGTACATACAGCAAGTTTAACAAAGACCACCTAAAAGAAGTGTGAAGAATTTCATTAGCTGCAAAACACTGGGTAGCAGAAGCAGTGGGGAAATACAGTAAGACTGAGATGATTTCACAGTGGGACTTGATTTTTACAAAACGCCTGCACTGAGAATACTTGGTTCAGGAAAGTGTTTGTAGCCAGTAACATTTATCAGAATTGAACTGACTCATGATGTATGAATAAATAGTGTTAGGAATTCATGAAACCTGAACTGCATGAAGAAACGTGCCAAGATTGCTTTGCCTGTCCTTGTAGTTTTTTTGGAGAACATCAAAAAAGGCATCAATGTTACAGCAATTTGAAAGAATACAGCTCTCAAAGCATTTGTCCTCACTGGAGCATTTGCCTGAGTAGATCACTGGAAGCTCAGCCATCTTGGTGATGGAGTTAGTCTCTCAGACCTGGGGTGAACCACAGGGAGTTTCCTGGTGAATGAAAAATTTCAAGCACAGTACTTAATCTAACAGTTCTCCAGTGTTTTTACAGATGTGTGCATTTTGTTAAGATACAAAGCAACTTTTCAGATATAGAAAGCAAATAGAGCCTTTTACTGTCTTGTAACTCAGCTCATGTAAATAAAAGACCTGCTAAATGAGATAAGTATATCTTCAATTCTCTGCAAAGTCCTCTCCATATTTAAATGTTTCTTTGCATTTCTGCATTGTTAAGCTGTTGTTTGTAGAAGCGCTGACATTCTATGAGACTAACACCATATTTTGATGTGATTTCTAACAGAAACACTGTTCCAGTTCACTAGCTGTTACTGTATAGTCAGGGGAAAAATTATTGCAAAGAAAAGCACATTTTAAAATGTCAGAACAACTGTTAAGATTCAGAATGCAAATTCCATGTCTGTTATATGCCAAAATCCCCCAAACCACCAAGTCCAGATTCTCTGACTGCAGGGGTGCTCAGCACAATATGTGATTGGGCTGGTACAGAAAGAGACATTCTACACTTGAGAGTCTTTTTGGAGATTACTTATAACGGGAAGAAAACATTGGGAAATTTCCAAGAACTGCCATGAACAAAATGTTGCTGCAAAGGCAGGAGTCTTGCTTGCAGAAACAATTTATTCTTTCTCAATTAGACAAATACCTTTAGATTTAGAATTCTGTTTTCTCTATTAAATATCTACAAGCAATTTCTTTTCAGTCCATAAAATATTACTGTGTTAATATCTACTTATAAATAAAATACCATGTTGCATTTACATACTGCTCATATGAAATGTCAAATAAGGAAAGAAGAGTATTGGCTATATGCCAATTCAGCTTCTTAATCTGTAAAAGAAAAATTTTATGTCATTCAAAAGTATAAGCAAATACTGCAAGAGTACCTTTCAGGTTCTCTTTGTAGTTAATTTCTGGGTAGGATTTCTACATAAGCATTTCTGGTCCTCTTCTTTAAAAATTTCACTGCTCACTTGTGGAGTTAAGATTTAAGGAGAAATCCAATAAAACTTGCATTAAACTAAGTACTTGAGGAGAGCAAAAAGGATTGCAGCTCTAAAATCCAATGACTCAGATAAAGCTTTTCAATAAACCATAATCGGAATTTCAAAATTAGGGAAGATAAATGTGCCTTTTAAATACTGAGCACCCTCATCCACAGATATTTAATCTCTTACAAATAAAGATTTAAACTCTGTCACCTGCATTTCTACAGAAAGGTTAATAGGTAAGCTCTCTCTAATTTCTGTTTGTGCTGACAGTGCTACAGGGAAATGCATCTCCAACAGCTATTCTTGTCTTTGGTCTGTATCTATGAGCTGTACAGTGAAAACATGACTCTTTTTACGGCCTAAGTAACCTATGGAGGGCAGTAGTTAACCATCTGCAGAAGGAGCAAGAGCCAGACTAAGAGGTAAGCTGGCAGTGAACAAGCTTTTCCATAGGTCCTTCACGGAAAGGAGCCTCAACATGAAGACAGGCAAGGGAAGAAAAGAGTTATCAAAGAAAACATTCCTTGTTTACTTTGGTTTAAACTCCAGTGACAACCCACCCCTGCATGCACAGCACAGAATGCACTTCTACTTTACCTGGCAAAAACACACAGAAGTGAGACCAAGACACTGTAAAAGAAAAGATTTTTCAACATGCTGGCTATAGGTATTCTTGGGCAAGGATTGTATAGACAGGTCTGGGGTGTTTCAAGCAACTGCTAGCATTGCCAGCTTGTCTCCTTTCAGCTGCACCAAGGAACGTGGTTTAGCAGAGGTGTTGGAGTAGATGACCTCCAGAGGTCCCTTCCAACCCCTACGATTCTGTGATTCTGTGAAATGTAGTTTCTTTCACTTTACTGTCAAAAAAATAGTCAGTAAAAAACACTGGCATGTAACCAAAGACATTCAATTTGCAAAATTGAACTTAAAATCACTTGACTGCTTTTCAGCATTGTTAGTATCAGTTAAGTAAGTATCAGTGACTTCTTTTGAAGACAGATATAATCACAGACACAATCTTAGAGTATTGCAACCTGCTCTTTGTAGATTCTATCCTACCCCCATCAAGTCCATGTAAATCAGACTGGACTATAAAAGTACAAAATATCATAGAGAAATGGTAAACATACCTTTCCTTCAGTGAAGTTGTCATCTCCCTTTCTGATTAATTTTCGTTTACCAGTATCTCCCAAAATGCCTTGCAGCATGACATACACATCTGCATCAGTTCCTGACCCAGGGGATGCTCCCGTGGTGATATAGAGAACATAGCTTTTCACTATTTGGAAAAAGAGATCAAAGGTTTAACAAAATGTAATCAGTTTTTAAAATATGCTATTTAATAAATTGCTATTTTATCCCTAATTTCTCGTCCTATTCAAAGTGATCAAGAGGTCAAACAGTATTACAATGTTTGAAAAATAACGAAGAATTGTAATAAAAAAATTATTTACTACTTTAATAACAAGTAAAAAGTTTCTGAGAGAAAGAAAAAATAAACACATCTGACTTTTTTTTTTAAAGTAACAATGTAAATAATATAAATATTATTAAATATTAAATAATATAAATAAATAATACTCTACCACATGCTTATATGTATTGATAAATAATACTCCTTCATGTAACAGTTCCTAGGCTGCAGACAACAATAAATTACTGAAAAGCACATCTCTTCTCCAAGTCTCACTGAATTCAAATGAAGCTGAACTCCATCAGAAGGATGACAACTTTTGCATTCTCTGTGGATCATAGTCCAGCTCATAGTTGGCTGTTCTACTACAGTACCAGTTGCACTTATTGACCCCAGCAGACATTTTCAAGAAATACTATATGTTCTCTGATATATCTAACAACTGGTCAGTTGGGCATTTCTTGGCTGACCATGTTAATTTCTTGGTTGTACACTCAGAGAAACGCATAGCACACTGGTGATTTGGCCCCCAAAATAGAAAGAACATGACCAAAACTTCTGAATGAAAAAGAGAAAAAAGGGAAAAGTAAGAAAACAGCAACTTTCCTAATTTTTAATACTTATGAGAAAGAAAAGCAGTATCTGTGAAGGCTTACATATTCGTTACACATTTTCAGAAAAAAAGAAAAAAAAAGTGCAAATATTTAAAAGGCAAAGTGCCTATCCAGGGAATACTCCAGTAGGACTCTTCTCAAATTCAAATTCAAGGAGCTTCTGTTTAAGTGCTTTTCTTCAGACTAGCTTTAAAAAAACAGGAGGGAAAGAAAAAAAAAAAGAAAAAAGGCAAGGAATACACTGCTTGGGATACCGATCTAATCCATTTACCTCATGGGAAATGCATAGAGGTGATTGCAATATTCTCATGGTAGAATATCCATTCAGAACAAGAGCTTATGCATTCTTCACTAACTTTGGCATCAAATCCCCACAGAAACACAGAACTAATGAAAGCAATCTGGTCTTGAGATAATCAAGGCATAATGCACATAAAGGAATTTCACAATGTATAAATAGAAGGTCACAGAAGACTGCGTGATCAACTTCTGCTGTAAGGGGCAATGACTTCCTTATCTGACATTACAGTATAAGAGTTATTTTCTCTGGATTTCCTGTACTTTCTTTGAGAGAACACGAGATAACATTACTGAGAAAAAGCAGACCCCCGTGCACTGTTCAAAACATTTAAAGTTTTTAATGCTGCATACTTTCTCTTTTACATGTCCAAACTGATCTCAGTCTTGGAATGCAAAAAGCACATCTAACTATGGGAACTCAGATTCTTCTTAAAAAGTGAATACAAATTATCTGCTAAATCCTTTGGCCTGCATTGAAAATCTTAGCCACCATAACTGGCCATATCTTTCCCAGTGTTTCTGATTTGTAACAAACCTGGTGCAAAAGGAGAATTGACTATGAGAACTGGAAGCTCAGCCACTCTTTCCCCTTTGTCATCTGCGAAGTTGCGGCAAAATGGAAATTCCAGAAGATTTTTACTTACTCTGTGTTGAAGCTTTACCTTAACAAAAAAGAAGAAGAAATCAATTCAATATTTCTCTTGCTCTAGAGCAAACTGTAGCAACACATACTACTGTAAAGTATGGAGAACAAACATGCAGTCTCAATTCTAAAGAAGAGGAAATAAATTTTCTAATTTTTTTTTTTTTTCCCCCAAGCAACCTTTTAAAAGAGAAGAAAAAGATTTTTCCCAATTAAAAATAATTAAGACTTTGTCAGCATTCTTGCTGTAGAGTTTGTGGTACTACAGGAAAAACAAAATGATTTGGATTAGTTCAAAAAGCTTCCTTTATGTATCCATTCACACAGCACATGGAAGAAAATAAGTATTGTTATGCCCATTTCAGTTTGTGATAAATGTCAATAAGTTCTAACATGTTTTTATGGCAGAATGTTTTCTCATTCTGAGCAATTGGAGAAAGAAAATGTGTTTCTGGGAAAAGCTGAAAAAATGAAATCAAGCACTTTTATGGCCTGCATATGTCTGTATATATGCATCATATGAAATATATATTACTGAATATTCTGAATGTCTGTGAAATATGTGCAAGTGTATATAAAGAAATCAGAGGGTGATACTGAGCTAGGCTATTACAAGCAAAGAGATTTTAATAATGAGGCTTCTTGTGCTATTACACTATGAGTGACACAAACAGATAAAAGTTCATTATTCTAAACTATTTAAAGATAGAACCAAGAAAATATCTGTAAATATGTCTCAGATAGTAACCTGATTTTGAACAGAACACAGAAAATTCACTCATTGATGTTTTTTTTTGAATGAAATGTAAAATATAACTATATTCCTTTTATATTAACATTTATATTCCTGAGCAGTTTCTCAAAAATCAAGTTTCCTTTACTGTGCTTTATTTCTTCAAGAGTTGAAAGGCAAGAATAAAGATGCATTTCTTCAGAAGCAAAGGATATCTTTTTGTTTATTATTTATTTATTTATTTCCCAGACATTATTTTATAATGATTTTATCTTCCTCCAAAAATTCAAGGGAATTACTTTGCAGATATGGTTCTAATTTGAATGCTGATTCTAAATATGGAATTCAATCATCTGAAGCACCTGCTTGTGATAGAAGGTGGAAATCTCAGCCTCTCTGTGAGAAAAGACTTGTATAATCAAAATAAAATGGCATAGAAATGACCATCCTGCAGTGTAAATCTAACTGACAGTGCAAATAGATTGATAACTTGTCTTTAATACTAATTATTATTTGCAATCTCTTATAGGTGGTACCTAGTGATTTCATACAAGGATTGAACCTGTTCTGCAAAGGAATCCATGGAAAAACAGGAAATGCCTTCCTAAAACTCCTGTAAGCTTATATTTTCTTTCTCTTTCTTGTCCTATCTGATAAAAATTCAGCTATTTTCTTTTTCTGTATAAATTATGTTGATATTTTTTTCTAACTCTTCTTTGAGCCCTTGTTATGAACTAATGAAGTAAAGGAAATTAATAGATATCATTACAACTGCAAAATTTCTGTTCTGATTTTTTTTTTCAGTGATCCACCATCTCCAAGAAGTAGTTTTAATTTTATAGATGTATTTGTTAGATAATTATTTCATCTGGCTATGAATATGAAATTAACTACCTGACTACTGGTTAAATGTCAGGGGGATCAGTTCTCTATTTAATAGCATGTAATCAAGATTAAAATCTCTTTTTTTCTCCATTTTTGAATGAGAACAAAATGCAAGTATTAATGGGATAAAGTGTGGCTGCAGTTTGAAGGATGACTTCTTCCCTTAAACTTGTATCTAGTTTCCCAGTTTAAGAGGATAAAGATACTTCTTGCATAGGAAAATGCCACAGTAATTTTAGTATGATGTCAGATTTTAGCTTCAGCATCCTAGACATCAGAAGAAAGATTGTCACTTTTTGCTATTCACTTCTCTTTTTCTACATGTCAACATAAATGGCAGATGTTTTCATCAAAAGGCATTTCTGGTGTCTCGCTTAATTGTTTGCTTTGGATCACTGGGTTCACAACATGTAACACTCAGTTTGGAATTACGTAAACACTACAATGCATGCCAGTGGCTCCAGTTCAAAAGTGAGACTGCAAGATGTGGTAATGGCAAATCTGTATATGTATCATCCAGAAATCCTCTTAAGTTTACAAGCTTTTTGTTATCCAAAGTTTTTCTAATAAATATTTTGAACATTCTGTGAATTTATCACTCTACAAGAATTAAATGTTACCAGATCTACTTATTCTTTTGATTAAAAAAAAAAAAAAAGTAAGTTCAAAAGGAACTGGAAACTGGAATAAGTACTAACCACAGGATAAAAAAAAAATAAAAAATAAAAAATCCTACAACAAATATCTGAACTACTACTGGCCCTGCCTGTGGCAGAGTTTTGGAACTTTATGATCCTTGAGGTCCCTTCCAACTGAAGCCACTCTGTGATTCTATTTTTGCTTTAGTTTTTACTTTTTACCTCATGGCAATGCCAAGACTGTCCTTCTCCAGCTTCTTCAATTTCTAGGCGAACTTTAAATATAGTAGTGAATTTCTTATTTAATTCAATTGAAGTCTCATAAACTTGCTTTTTTTTAAGGGATCCTTTTGGGAGTATGATTGAAGTACAGACACCTTTTCCGCCACAAACAGTTAGAGACATTTTAGGATTTGTGGAACTAGAAATATCACTAGTTGTGACGAAGACATCCCAAGTCCCTGTTGAAGAAAAACATTAAAAAATAATTAATAGGTTTGCTGAATATCAAAAATATTACATCAATTTGTAACAGGCTGCTTGTGAATGACTAGCAAATCATTCTCATCTTTGCACTGAGCTAGTGGTGAAACATAACAGATTCAGTTATTATCATCGATATATTGTACATACCAAGAAACAAATCAGCCTTTCTACAGTGATAGTTGATTCTTTAGAGGTGGAACAATCCAGCAGAACTAGGCAAATAAAGCTGCCAGCTTCCTATTAGAGACTGAAGAGCTTTGCCAGTTCATTGACATTTTTCAGCCTGTAATTGTTTCCTCTGATAATTTTAATCTTTTTCTCACTAACTGCCACTCAAAAGCAGCATATTTACTACTACATAGTACTGGATATCAGGTTTGCCTTTGATCCAGGATAGTAACTGTTTGCATTCAAACTTTGAGGAGCTACTTAAACTAGATTATTAAAATTTGCTACATATAAACAAGATGCTGATAAGATAAACTGGTTCAGAGCTTGAAATTTGATATTAAAGTTATCATGACAACAAAGCATAAAACCTTATAGATTTACTTTTTAAAGAAGTGATGTTTGCTTAGACTAAAAATAGTCCCATGTAACAGTATAGGGCTTTGCCATCTTTAGGTACACAGAAAACACTCAAACCTAGTAATTTTACATTAGGAAAAATATTGAAAAATTATCTTAACAGAAACAAAAAATATTTAAGATTAGAAGGAATCTCTGAAGTTCATCTGGTAGAACCTCTGCTCAAGCAGGGACACTCAGAGCAGGGTGCCTGGCCCGTGTCTAGGCACCTTGTGAAGATCACCAACAAGGTGATTCCACAGCCTCTCTGGGCGACCTGTGCCTATACAGAAAAGAAGTGCTTCCTGATGCTCAGGGGGAAACTCTTGTGTTTCAGTTTGTGCCCATTTCTTCTTCTACTGACACAGGGCATCACTGAGAACAGAATGGTTCCATCATCTTTGCACTCTCTTTGAGGTATTTATATACCTTGATAAGATTCCCCCAAGCACCTCTTCTCCAGGTTAAACAACTCCAACTCTCCCAGTTTATCTTCATAGAAGGAGAGCTCCATTCCCTTGATCATCTTGATGGCCCTATGTTGGACTTTTTCCAGTATCTCAGAATCTCTCTTGTACTCCAGGGTAGAGCAGAACTGGACCCAGTACTCCAGGTGCAGCCTCACCGACACTAAGTCGACAGGAAGAATCACCTCTCTTGACCTACCTGCTATTCTTTGTCTAATGCAGCCAAGAATATTGTTAGCCTTCTAAGCAGAAAGGGCACATCACTAACTCATATTCAACAGTTTCTGTTCATTGTCTCTTGTCTTGTCAGTGGATATTATTGAAAAGAAAATAATAACTCATGTTCAAACTAAAAGTCAGGTTTGAAGCATTTAGTATTTTAAATATTCCATATGAATTAACTGCACGTGGTGGTGCATAAATACCGCAGGCTGATAGCAGGTAGACTCATGAACATCAGGATCAGATACTTACACTCTAAAAAAATCACTCTAGCTTTAAAATGCTCTTAATGTTAATAGCTTATATGGAAAAATCAGTGTTATCAAAAACATGTTTTACATTTTTAAAGAAATCCCGACTTCTGCAGAAGGGCTTTGGTCACCTGGGCTGGTGTAGAATTCACCGTGATCTGTTTATGCAAAGTGAGCCAAAGTACGGATTTTAATATTTACAAATGTTTATAAATATTTTATAAACTGGGGATATTTTATTTTGAGCAATGGAAACCGTGATTTTCATTGTCCTATAAAGTCTTGCTTTCTAACCAGAGACGGCAAAACATTATCTCTCCTAGTACAAATTAATTTAAATAAAACTGTTAATTTACAGCAGATGAGAATCTATGCCATGAATTCAAGACACTGTGAAGTTAGAAAAACAGCACTCATCTAAAATAACTTCAGAAATTATGATTTTAATGTTAATCTTAAAAAGCTACCAGCTTCAGGTTTGTGAACATTAAATACAAATGGAAACAGGAACATATATGAAAAAAAATGAAAGTGAAATGAAAATTTACAATATCACCTGTGACATAACTTGCAGTCTTGGAGCCCTGAAAATTTTTAGCCCTGGAGCACTGAAATATTAAGACTTTAAGCGATCATTATATAGCTGCCTATGAACAATGAGCAGAACGCCTATCTCTATTGGATCATACACCTTACTCTGCTATTACAACTCTATTGTAAAATTTATCTCCCCGATAAATTTGTCAACAGCTTCATTAAGCTTTTTTTATTCTCAGTAGTTAAATCTAAAAGAGAACTAAGCTAAAACATCTCTTCTCCAAAAGAGTGATCAGGCACTGGAACGGGCTCCTCAGGGAGGTGGTGCAGTCACTATCTCTGGAGGTGTTCAATAAATGTTTTGATGTTGTACTAAGGGATGTGGTTTAGCCGGGAAATACAGGTGCTAGGTGGATTCTTGGACTGGATGATCTTGTACGTCTTTTCCAACCTTAGTGATTCTATGATTCTATGATTTATTTTTACGATAACTTTATCCCTTAGTTTAAATAACTCTTTTTCCCATCTTGATACGAAAGCCCTTATTAATATGATAGATCACAACTTCGTCCATTTTCAACCTTAAATTTGCTAGTCTGAATACATCAAGTTTTTTTTCAGTACCCTGTCACAACAAAGCCTTGCCATATCCCTAGACATCTTTACATCTGTTCAATTTTTTCTGGAGATAGGTGGGCATAACTGTACATGGCATTCCAAGAAGAAACATCACTGCTCCATTGTACAGTGGCATTAATTCTTCCTTGCCTTTATTGATGCTCCCATACATTATAAGGTTACAATGACTACACTCAGAGCCATGTCATATTGTTTTCTCAAAATTATTCTGTGATCATATAATGAAGCCAGGTATTTCCCCTATTGATGTTCCATTGAAGTACTCTTATAGCAAAAATAATTACAAGATGTACCAATCTGATACAGTTTTCGCACTCTTAGCTATTAAACACTTCATAATTTCCCAATAAAATTAATGGAAATTAGGAATCTGTACCGGAATTAAGAGCTTAAATACTTAGTTGGATTTGAACCTAATTGTGCTCAAGATCTGTGTTATTTCATTCCATTGCTTTCCTCCAGTCCTCAAAGTTTACCCTTCAGCCTCTTCATCCTCCTGTCAACACTAACAGCTTTATAGTATGAACAGGTATTATTAGCATATTTACTCTCCCTTATCCAGCTCTTTACAATTATTTCTTTTACTACTTCTTTCCACTTTCTAATTTCTAATTACCTAATAATTTCTCACAAAGCAAATACAATTCAGTACTGACATTTACACAGATTAAATGTCATTATATTTCTCTTATTGGGGAAGATTTCTTAAAAGTATCAACTTTGTCTTACAATTTATCATTTGTTAACTCATTTCTTTTATTTCCTATTTGCCTCTGCTATCCTAACTACTTATTGTTTTTCAGATGGAGATATTACCTTTGTTATTTACAAGTTGTACTGCTCACTGCCATAGAATTATTTTATAACCTCCTACTTCTGCCTCTTCTTTTTCCTTTTCTTTCAGTATTTCAGACTGCTTATGTTGTCATTGACTGCATGAAACTCAAACTATATTTGCATTTCACATTTGGTGATTTGCAATAATTTCATTCCCACTAGTAATTTTTGATTTTGCTTCCCTTCCGCACACTATGGGTTATTAATGAAAACAGACATAAAATATTCAATTTGTTTAGGGATTCTACCTACATCATTTTTAGTTCCACTTTATTGTTCCTGCATACTCATCTATCTTTCCTTTTTTTTTTTTTTTTTTAAAGTAAATGGTTGAAGAACCCTTACTATTTGTTTTAAGTCCTTTATAAAATCTGTCTCAGTATGACATTTAGTTAAGTTCTGTTGTAGCCATATACTTTCTGACCCCTAAGGCATAGTGCTCTTTGCTGATCAGCCTTATTTCTAAATTCCTTGAAGGCTCTCTGCTTATCTGTAATATTCTTCCTAGAAGTATTATACACACTGACCAGAACTGATGTTGAATAGATTCACAGTTGTATGTAAATAATGATAGACTAAAAAATATTAGTCAATCTAAACTCAAATTTTTGAAGACTGGCTGTATGAGAAGCATAGGATGGTGGAAGCTTTTTACATACCTACATTCAGACACTAGAAAAGGGTGCAAGATTTCTCAACCTTTTAAATTGTCAGTGAAGAGAGAGCTGACAGACCCTAATCAGTCCTGGGCTTCTGCTCTAAATAATCCTTAGGAGAAGCCTGCTTCACTCTGTGGATTATGTAGGGCAGCTATGGAATTCTTGCAGTATTGTAGTAGAGTAATTTCTTATTTTGAAATAGATATTACTGTAGCTGTTCATCTAGCTCAACTTTTCACATTATTCTGTCCTTTTGTCTCAGTAATAGTATTTTTGTATTTCCTAAAATGATATAAAATATCTGTTACTGCACAAGGTACAGGCAGCTCAATATAAAAATATATAATACAGCCATGTCTGCAACAATATAGAACTCTAAACATAAAATGGAATAACCATGAATATAGAAATCAATAATGGTCAATCTACAAAATTATTGATATAGAATACAAATTCACATGTTCAAATTAGTTAAACTTTACATAATTTGGTCTAGCACTTCTGAGTCAAACTGCATAAATGGACCAAACCAACATTTAACACCTCCTCAAAAAATGACAAGATGTGTCAGAGAGCCAAGAAATCCAGTCCTGTGGCAAAATGTAAAACACTTATCAGGTTTTTGGTGTTTACATTATTTCTGAATTTCAATCCTTTTTTCATTAAATTGAAAAGGATATTGGGTCCAGGTCAACTAACTTTGCAAAAACTCGTGCCACTTAAGTAAAAACGAAAACTGCAAAAAAAAGCAAAAGCTTTTTGCAAACATATGAACACACAGGAAAATCTCATTCTGCTATGTGAGTTTCTGTATCTCTTCCTGAGATTTCACCACTGTTGTAGGAGCCTTCTGCTCTGCTCTGATTGCCATATGGAACAACCTACCTCTTTCTGCTTCAGCTTTTTTCAAGCCTCAACTAAACACTTCATTGCTCCCATTCACTTCATCTCTCCCTTCTGCTAATTATAATTCTACCTACCAGGTCTGGGAAGTGTTTGGAGAGAGAGTTTGAGAGATACAACTTATATTTAAGCTATGTTATTTTTCTATTTTGGTTTTAGTCTGTAAAATAACCTGAAAAATAATATGAATTATCATTAAAACAAAAACCAGAAGGAAATTTGATGATTTTGAGTCTTACCGTGAATCTTTTCTGTCAGCATTTCATTCCTGACTTTTCCGAGTAGTCTCAACATTCGTTCCATCTGTGCATCACCAACTCCACTGTCTAACCATTGCTGGCAGAGAAATATATATTGGCTATCATTCTTGCCTGATTCATGGATGACAATTCGGTCCAAGTACCATCCAGCTCCATAACCGACATTACTGTGCTCAACAAGCACTTTGCTTAATTGTCCAAGGTCTACTGCTCTCACCTCGGAAATACTGACCTGAAAAGGTAAAGATAAAATGAACTGTATTAAACTGATTAAACCACATATTTCATCTTTTATATATAAGAGCATGTTTGGAACGACATACTCTTTTCAATACTGAAATATGTTTTGATTTCTGACGGAAAAGTATTCTGATATTTTGATATTTATATTTGGAGACCTAAAGAAAATATGTGGATCCTTGAATGTATGCATTATTTCCTTTTTCATGATTACTGCATCCCAGGCTATATTAGGAAAAGTATCCCACTAGTACACTCATTGGAAAGAAATCTCAGATCTTCCGTAAGATCTCACAGAACTTCAACCTGTTCCTTGTAACTGAATCAAAGGGAGTCCTTGGAACTTCAGGATTGGTCTTGTAAATTGAACTTGGTTTAAACAAGGGATTTTATTAAACACAAAATGTCAAATTACTTTATATTCTAAGTTATTCCATTTGAAAAAATGCTGTACTATTCAAGTCTGAACTGAAATACTGACAGCGTTGATGACTATGCAAACAAAAGGATGATACTGCCATTAGAAACTATAAGCAAGGCTGTGCACGCATACAAGCAAGAATTTATGTGCTCTTTGGATGTAAATAGACATCTGTTTAAATATTGCTACAGCTAGTAGCAAACAAAAGCTAAATGGCAACTGCACTAGTGCATTTTGGGATGAATAAATTATATGAGTGAGAGAATGAATGTGTTCTGTGCAAGAAATAATACAAGTGGGTGGGTAGATACATGGGTATGAGTGTGGGTGACATTAAAAAAAATGCAGATGGATAGTAGAAACAGATGCTGTAATTTTTATTTGTTGCCAACCAATTTGCCACCAGGCAGGAAAAAGCACGACAACCAGAAAGCAACAAGAAAGAGATGATTTTTAAAAATTATCGTGTCATCTGATCCATTCCCTTGGCAGTGTGGAACTACTTTCTACAGTGTGCTCAGAAAAAGAAAACATCAGTTATTCTTCATATCACAGCCTTAGAGCTTCTATCATTACCTCGTTATATCCTTGAATGCATATACAGCCCAAAATAAGATATAGCTGTGAGAAACATCTTGTAAATAACTTTTTGGTAACACTCATTGCTTTTTAATTTTATTCTTTATAATTCCAAGCCAAATATAATTTTTGTGTCAGTCTACATGACCCTTGACTCAGAGGAAATAGCCTGTATTGCTAATATCCATGTTCTCTCACAGCTAACTCTGTCTGAAAAAGGAACATATAATTAGTCTCATTGTTTGTGATAATAATTAACAGTCATTGTCTAATTGTGGTCATAATCACTCATTGTTATCAGTGAATTTTTGTAATAATACATTAAATTGCCTACTCCTTCAGTATTAGCAAGAATTTACTTTTGGTTGATGCCATTATATTTCTTTTTCTTTTTTCTACTCAGTATAAAGGCATTGGAACTGTATTAAACACACTACTGAGAATGTAATTAATGAATGCCAACAGGATTTTATTTAAATTGACTTATTTTAGATGGAGAGTTAGCTAGGCAAAATTACAATGCCCACTTATTTAACCCATTAAACGGGTGAAAAAGTTAAGACATGATTACTTGAATGAATACAAACTAGTTGTCCTTTCCACAGTCATATATTTACTTATACTTTGTGATATTTTTCTGTCTTACTAGTTTTTCATTATATTCCAGTCTTTATCAGTCAAGAGAAACTCTTTCTCTTATATCTCAATTTTCCTTAACTTTGTCTTCTTTGCCTGTCCACTCAATATTTTTCAGGGATATTGTCTGTAAGTACAGTTTGCTCTTAACATCTCTTCCTTCCACCTCTTAGATACTGCCACTAAATCCTCATTCCAACATTTTTATTAACGTACTTCCTATAAAAAGAACATAATATTGCTAGTAGTATGTCAGATCACAGAGGCATCTAGTACTGTTACTAACAGTTGCCAGTAATATTTTCCTAGGGAAGAGCTGAGAAAGAGGGCAGATATAGAGCGAGGATTCTTAAATATAAACTCTCTCAGGCTTTACCACTTTGTGGTTCAGAGATTTCCTGAGCCAGATGTTGTGCGTTTGCACTTAACAATTGTTTTCCATTAAAATCATAGAATCATAGGGGTTGAAAGGGACCTCTGGAGATCATCTAATTCAACCTTCCTGTTAAAGGTTGCCTACAGTACGTTGTACAGGAAAACATCCACACAGATTTAGAATATTTCCAGAGGAGACTCCTCAACCTCCCTGGGCAGCCTGTTCCAGTGCTCTGTCATTCTCATAGTAAACTTTTTCCTATGTTCATATGTGCAGTATCTCTTTGCATCAACATGCATTTTAGCATCTGCAACATCTTGTGGCAGAAATTAAGACAGAATAATGATATACTGTGTAAAAATCCACCTCTTTTTGTTTTGAACTTGTTATCTGCAGTTTTCATTTAATGTTCTTGAGCTCTCATATTTCATGAGAAAGTAGGATTACTCATTTTCTCATTTCATTTTTCTTGACTTCCCTTTTCCAGGCTAAACAAGTACTTGCTTGTTTAATCATTCCTCATATAAAAGATGCTTTCATAGAATCATAGAATGGCCTGGGTTGAAAAGCACCACAATGATCATCGAGTTTCAAGCCCCCTGCCATGGACAGGGTTGCCAAACACTAGACAAGGCTGCCCAGAGCCACATCCAGCCTTGCTGTGAATGCCTCCAGGGATGGCGCATCTACAACCTCCTTCGGGCAACCAGTTCCGGTGTGTCACCACCCTCTGACTAAAAAACTTCCTCCTAATAGCTAACCTGAATCTGTCCCCATCTTAGTTTAAAACCATTCCCCCTTGTCCTATCACTATCCACCCTCGTAAACAGCTGTTCCCCCTCCTGTTTATATTCTCCCTTCAAGTACTGGAAGGCCGCAATGAGGTCTTCCCAGAGCCTTCTCTTCTTCAAGCTAAACAAGCCCAGTTCCCTCAACCTTCCTTCATAGGAGAGGTGCTCCAGCCCTCTGATCATCTTAGTGGCCATCCTCTGGACCCATTCCAAGAGCTCCGGATCTTTCTTGTGCCAGGAGCCCCGGGCCTGGACACTGTACTCCAGATAGGGCCTCACAAGAGCCGAGTAGAGGGGGACAGTCACCACCCTCACCCCACTGGCCACTCGTCTTTTAATGCAGCCCAGAACACAGTTGGCCTTCCGGGCTGCAAGCACACACTGCTGGCTCATGTCCAGCTTCTCATCCACCAAGACCCCCAAGTCCTTCTCTGCAGGGCTGCTCTCAAGGAGTTCTTCACCCAGTCTGTATAAATACCTGGGATTGCCCCAACCCAAGTGCAGCACCTTGCACTTCGCCTTGTTGAACCTCATTAAATTCGCTTAGGCTCACTTCTCCAGCCTGTCCAGGTCCCCCTGTATGGCTTCCCTTCCCTCCATCGCTCAGCATTGTATCACTTTTCTTTTTGTACATCTTAAGCAAATGAATCAGTAGAAGGCACAGCGTTTATTATGCATCCACACAAGAGAACTTACCCGAGGCTTTACTGTATATTCTACTTTGTCAGAGGGAGATGGGGGTTGGGTTCAAAGGGATATAGTAAATGGGGTTACATCGGGCTGGCAACAACTCACAGTTGTGTTCCCCAGGGCTCCATTTTGAGGCCAGTTTTCTTTAGTATTTTTATAAATTATCTTGATGCTGTGCTCAAATGCATACTAAGTAAGTTTGTGTAGAAGATATCAAATTGGGAGGAGCTGTTGAGAGGCTTTGTAGGCAAATCAGAGAGCTAGGCAATCACCAACAGCATGAAACTTAACAAGACCAAGTGCTGGATTCTACATCTGTAATGGGACAATCCAGGAAATATGTGTGCAGACAGTGGAAAGAGAGGTTGGAGAGCAGTACTGCGGAAAGAGAACTTCTGTTTGACTGAAAGTAGAATCTGAGTCATCACTGTGCCCTGGCAACCAAAAGGGCCAGAGTGTGTCAGACCCAGCACCGCCAGTTGGTGAGGGAAAGGATTGTCCTGCCCTGCTCTGCACTGTGCTCTCTCACCTTAAGCACTGGATACAGGTTTGGATACCACAATATGAGAAGAATGTAAAACTATTACAGAGCAAGGCTACAGAGGTGGTGAAAGGCCTAGAGAGGACGATGTATGAGGAGTGGCTGAAGTCCCCTGGTTTGTCCAACCCAGAGAAGAGGATGTTGACAGGAGGCCTCGTGACAGCCTACAGCTTAATACTCTCTATTAACATTCAGTTTGAAATTGCTATGTAAATTGCTTCCTTAAAGATATCTTTTCCAGGATATGTCACAGAATATGTACCTTTTTGTCCTTTATTAATTCTTCTCATTGTCTATAGTACTATCACCCACTTAATTAAGACCAAAAACCTTTTCCTGTATTTTAATAACACAGTTTGTACTAAGGCAGCAGTATACTGCAAATAGTGAATTAAAAAAGTAACAAAAAACAAAACAAAACAGAACAAAACAGGTAGACTAGTATGTAGGTGTTCTGTATGGGATTGAATGCTATATTATATCACACAAACCATTCACAGCAAGAATCATCTGAATATAGAACCTAGAGCTGATCTAACAGATCCCTGACAAAGAAGAAAAAAGAGGAGTCAGAATAAATATAGATGCAAGTGTAATTAGGATGATAAACACATGTTCTTCCAAATATTATATATTTAGCTGACAATCACTACAGGCTGGGAGAGCAGCCTGGTGAGTGTATGCTATTTTTCTCCTGTTTATATATTCTTACCTGGAAATCAGCATCTGGCTGCCAGCAGAAACAAGAGCCTGGACTGGGGAGATTTTTGTGCTAAATCACTATGGTCAATCTACGATTATTTTAGTCTTGAGAAAATATTTTGAGATACTAACACAAATAAAGGAAAAAAATTTTAAGGGTCAAGCTAGCAAAGCAGTGGAACAGACTGCCTAGGTATGTTATGTCATCTCAGCCATTAGAGATCTCAAGAAAAGGTATGAAACAAGCATAAAGGATCCTATTTCACTGTATAGAGGATTCTGTTTTATTGTACAGAGATAACTGAAAGCTGTATTTAAGAGCCTATCTAGTCATATCGACATTGATTCCAGAGTATGTTTTAACATGCTATGTAGATAGATATTAACATTGGCAATTGACATTATTTGACAATTAATATTGTAAAATTGGCAAAGACTAACTAGAAACTCTCTCCTAGTATTTATCTTGAGCAATAACAGTAACTTCACAAGCAGTTTCGCTTGTTTATCATTCTATTTATAAATTGGTTATTTAATATATGAAAGTTAACACATTTAAAATCTCTTTTTCACCAATACCAGGACATGTTTTTACAAAGTAGATTTTAAAGATTTACAAGAAAGAGCCCTAATATTCCAATATAACTTTCATAAATGACTGAAAAACTAAGCCACAGAACTTTATATATAACTGGATCTAATTTCAGCTTCTAATCATAAAATCATAGAATAATAAAATCATAGAATTATTTGGGTTGGAAGGGACCTTAAAGATCATCCAGTTCCAAACTCCTGCCATGGGCAGGATTGCCACCTGTCAGAACAGGTTATCCAGGGCAACCCATCCAACCTGGCTTTGAACACCTCTAGCGATGGGGCCCCCACAGCTTCTCTGAGCAGCCTGTGCCAATGCCTCACCGCCCTAAGTAAAGAATTTCCCCCAACATCTAACCTAAATCTCCCCTCTTTTTGTTTAAAACCATCCCCCCCTTGTCTTATCACTATCAGATAGAATAAAATGAACAGTTTACTAAGAACAGTTACTGATGGTTTATGGCTTTTCAATTTATTGCATCTTGAACTATTCTTACACTACAATCTGAATTCAAAAAAAGTACCCATATTTGGTAAGTGATATATATTTTCCTAAGGTTATACCATAGCGTAACATCAGTGCTTGTACTTGACAACAGAAAAAAAAATATGTCTGTGAAAAAAAGCAATAAAATGAAACATTTTAAAAACCAGTTAAGGAATATAGCTAACTACTAACCTGTCCTTTTTCAAAATATGAGTGTCTTAGTCTCCTTTTGCAGGAATCTCCCTGCTCTCCAAATATAGTTATAAATATGTCTGCATCAGTTCCTGATGCAGGCAATGTTCCTGTATGAACACTGACTGAGTAAAGAACTTCTGTAATGAAAAATCAGAGACACAAAAACATTACCAAATCAGCATTTTTAGCAATGTAATTAGTGATCATTATGAAACAGGATATTCAAGATCAGGAACTGAAGTTTTTGTACTTGACATTAATGTTTTGTGTGTTTCTAACTTTGCTAACTATCTCACAACACAGTACACCATTGGAGATGATATGTCCTTCATGAATCAATACAATATTCCATGCTTGCTATTATAAATGAAGAAAACAATTTTTCATCCAGTTGTCACAGTTGTCAACAGAAAGAACACTATTCATTATGTGAGGCTTTTAACAAGCCTTGAATCCTTGCAGATTGGCATTCTTAAATTGAGATAGGCTAAACTAATGTAATGACATTGTACCGTAGAATAAACACAGATACAACATAGATGAAATACACTATTTGTTTTGGATCAGTTGCATTATGTTTTAGTCTGGCACTTTGATAATTATGTCCACCATTAATTGTTCAGGAGAAACAGTGACCATCAATTAATTTGTTAACGTTCAGCTATTTATTTGGCTATGCATTATTATTATTCAACACAAAGGACAGCTTGCCACGACTTGCTGATGAGTTATGTAGTACGTATTGCTTGAAACAGTAGGACAAAGGATTTTTTTCTATAAGGTTTCTGTGAACAGTGTGAAGATTTTAATGTTATAATAGACTATTATGATCAAGTTAGTTAGATGGCAAATGCAAAAAAGTTTGAAGTATTTTAACTAAGAAGATGGAGTATAATGAATGAGGGTTTTTTGCTAAATATTGTTTGCAATGTACTCAGAACAAAGGAAAATTTTATCATATTTTCAAATTCAATGATTAAATGAAACAGAGACCTACTGGAGCAGAAAAGGAGTTTGAAGAAAACTGCAGCAACCTTTTTTTTCTTTCTGTGAATCATGCCATTATGTCTATACACATGCTTTTTTTTTAAATCCATGATTTTGTCCCTCACTTTCTGTAAATCAGTCTTTTTCTGAACATTTCACTAGATATACATACTAATTGGGTTTTACAGTTTTCAGAATTTCAGATTAGTGCTTAGACTAGTGGAAACAAAATGTCAGTTGCTTTAAAACAGATAAAAAACATATTACTAAATACATATTACTAAAGACTCTATCATTCTGAATAAATATTTAAAAATAATTTTGAGCGATTTGTTTTATAATAACATGCTTTATATTCTTGCTCATTGTGCTCATTCCATTAAATAGTTCACAACTTTGTATGAGTGTGTTTATGTATTTCTTTACATATTTATTCTTCGTTCAGCAGCATACCTCTGAGTGGTGCTTTGTCTGGTCTGACTGCTGCTAGCTCTGTCACAGTCTCAGATCCATCTTCTCCAAACAGACACTGAGCTTCAGTGGGAAAGCTCAGCTCCTGCTTAGTGTCCAGATCTTTCAGCCTAAGCTGCAGGAGAAAGTAGAAACACATCTGCTTCTCTGAAATATTTTGCTTTTTATTTCCACTCCCAAAGAAACCATCATTCTTCCTATTTTTAACTCACACTCTTTGTAAAGATACCTCATTCCGCATAAGGAGAGCTACAATAGTGCCAGTCCCTGATTCTGCAGCCTGTTTATATCTGTATTTTTCATGGCACAGATACTGGGAACACTTGTTGGAAACCAAGTTGCAGTTTAACCAAGGAGAAGCTCAGCTCCATAAGATATTTGCTCACTCCCACCCTGGTGGGATGGGATAGAAAATCTGATAAAGGTAAAATTCATGGGTTGAGCTAAAGACAGTTTAATAGGACAGAAATGAAAGAGAAAATAATAATAATATACAAAACAATAGATGCACATTGCTCATCACCTGCTGATGATTCCCAACCGGTTCCCAAGCAGCAGCTGCCCCCTCACATCCAAGTCTCCCAGCTTTATTGCTCAGCAAGACACCATATGATATGGGATATCCCTTTGGCTAGACTGAGTCAGCTGACTTGACCCCTGCCAGCTCTTTGTGCCCCACCAGCCTCCTCCTTGGCAGGACAGTAAAAGAAACTGAAAAGTTCTTGATTAATGTATGCACTACTCAGCAGCAACTAAGCCATCAGTGTGCTCTCTTAAATCCAAAACATGGTATCATAACATCTACTGTTAACTCTATCTTAGACAAAGCTAGGAAACAAGTGAAGGATATGGATTGAATTGTCTTGTATATACTTGCAATTTCAGAATTTCAAATGATAACTACACTTAAAGCACCATTATATTATACATTATACATTATATATTATATATCATATATCCATTTGTTTTACCCAATTTTATTTGTTTAGATGTGACTTGCAGTATTAAAGCTAGGATCTTCAAAGTAGGCAGGAATTAGGTATCCAATGGCTTTGGAGTTCCCTGTGGTAATTATGGCATTTGAAGAGTGAATTCCAATAGGAGGAAATACTTCATGGACACTGGCAAATTAGGCTCCAAGTTTGTGTACTTAGAACCTCCAAAGCAACAAAGGAAGAATAGCTTTGGGAGCCCTCTTTTTTAGCTCCTGTTGTAGTCAATGCAGAGATCTGGTTCACAAGAGCACAATCCGGGTTGTGAACTTTATTCTAGGTCAAGTACAGAATAAAAATGTAACAAGCATATGCAGGAACATTTCAGGTAACTATAATATTCAGGACTCAACCTCATTAATAGCTAAGAACTGCAAGCATTGGAAATGGCTTATTGAGACTTTGTGAGACTTCTCTTTGTATGGAAATATTATTATCAGGAAGAGATGGAAAAGGAAAAGGGAAGAGGGAAAATTTAATGTCACCTGCAATTGAAACCCTTAGGCAGAGATTCCCAAATTTACTTCCACTGCTAACACTTTTATCTGCAACAAAAGCCTGTGTCTTTTCATGCAGTATACACATACCACTGCATGGAAAATCTGACTTTTGAGTACAGATTTCCCTACATAAACTTCAAACGTAAGCTTTAAAATGCATAAATAATTTTATCACTGCATTGTATCATTGAAGTTATTAGGAAGTTGAGAATTTCAATTTAAAAAAAAAAAATTAACAGCCCATTTTCAGAAATATAATTATTGAGGACTTTCCATTCCTGCTTATGCCACATGCTCACAAGATCAGACAAAAAGCTTCCAAATGGATGTAAGCCCACAAGAATTTCTAGAATCAAACTGCTAGCAAATTGAATACTGTTTTTTAAAGGCGCTATCATCTTCCATTAAAATTGCAGCATGTTCTGTACCCATTTTTGTACCTGCAATAATGTCTAACTTTTTTCATACAAAGATATTCTCCCTAACTACTACTTGTAGAAACATCTTTAACTGAAAATCAATGAGCCTCATAGATTCCTATCAGTAATAAAATTATACTAAGGGTTAACTGAATATCTAAGCAAATATCTTTCAGAAATTGGATCCATTAAAAAAAAAAGAAGTACTTGTACTTAAAACTGTTGTAAAAATCAGAAGAGACAAAAGATAGAGTAGCAAAAGGAACACAGGGATTTTATCTCTGTTTTATACTTCACAGATGCATCTGTAATCTGTTTTGTTTTTTATGTGTGTGTGTGTGTGAAATTCCTGAAATTTTCATTATTATTCCTTTCATTTAATGAGAAGTTAATAAAAATGATTCTTTTTTCCTTTCAACTAGGATTTGGTTTGATCACTGATTCATAGTGAACTTGCACGTACTGACTGACTCCTATAGTCTTTCTATTTCTGTACAGCATTTCTGTTTTTTTTTTCTGCACTGCAAGAATTCTATTAAAACTGAAACACATTACTACATTTTAGATTAAGATTCCACATAAATAATTTATAAATAAACTGCTAAATGAGTAATAGATGTTATAAACATATTACTGGCACAGTATATGTTACTGTTGCTTATATTGTGGGTTGTAAGTGCACCAGCAGAAGAGACTACACAGATCTATAGCAATCCATTGACTTCTTGTAGACTGCAAAAATTTATAGCTACTAGTAAGCTATTTATTAAAAAAAAAGCAACAACAACAACAACAACAACAACAAAAAACTATTGAAGAATTTAAAAGCATCACAAAAATTAACTCACCAATTTGCAGAGGTTGTGTTTGAAGAAAAAACATAATGGTGCAGCAAAAAAGCAATCTGATTTTTATTAATTTTCTGCCATGTTTGAAGCCACCTATTCAGGTGTAGCAGGTATCATAAAGGTTAGAGTCAGTCTTAAGAATTTTTATCAAATGGCCAAGAGAAGTGTATTTAAAATGAGAAATCTGTGTTTTTTTTCCATCCTACTTTTTTTCCATTATTATATCCTGAATTAAGACCACAAAGTTAACTGATGAACATGTTTCAGAAGATAAACTTCTTCTCTATCCTCAGTGGAGGATATCTCCCCTTGAGTATCATAAGCCAATTCAGATTTTACCCTAGAATGCCGCTATCTCTAGTGTTTTCCATCAGGATGGTTTCTGGACTGTTTATTCATTTAAAGAACCACTTTATACTCATTTAAATTTGCTGTAGTGAGAAGGAACTGTGTGACCCAGTTCAGAATATTATTCTTTTACTGTCCTGAGAATAATTCAGTGCTACGTCTATTATTCTTATGGACACTTGTCTCCAAGACTAGTTTATTAATACAACTTTGCTTAGCTTTAATCTCCAAGCTTGAGATTTTTCAACAAAGCCTGAGTTTATATGACCAATACCCTTCTACTCAATCTTACTACCCTATGCAGAAAAGTATACCTTAAAAATCTGTTTGCATCGTAACACTGACAGAATTAAATAATTTCACCACCATTTTTCATGAGAGGCTTTAAATACATAGTAAAGATCAATCAGATGTTTAATGTCCATTAATGAATACTTTGTATTGAATAAATAAAAAATGTCAGCTTAATAGCTTTCCACAACTAGGTCACGTTGTATCTGGGGACTATCAATATTTCCACGCAGGGATTAGCATCTCCTACCACCAGGAAAAAATGCTGCCCTCCATACCATGGTGCCATATGGATCTGCACAGAAGTGAGTGGGTATGAATGTACGCACTTCAGTGGGCAGAAACAGGTGGCTCTGCTCTCAAAAAGATCCAGAAGTTGTAGGAAATCATCTATAGACAAAAGGTGACTGAGCCACAAGATGTGTGGTCCAGTTGATGCAGTACAAAACCAAAGATAACAATATGTTTTTCAACAAAAGCTACTTATAAAGTATTAAGCAGAATACTTTGTTTCTATGTAGAATATACTGGAATACCTTTTGAAGCTTAATTCCTCTTTCCAAACATGGACTGGATAACAAAAATGAAAGTTTTGTTATATCTCCAACATGTCCAACAGTCAACTGTTAGAAAAATAAATGAAAAAAGTTACAAACAATAAGTAATTATTGTGGTTTTTTTCACGTTTAAGAATAAAAAAGCTTAGAGAAAGTATTGCTCAGGTTCAAATACCTGCCCAGAAACTGCCATTAATTTCATGTGCACATTTCAGAATAAGTATTTTTCTGGGTTCGTGGTAAAGGAATATAGCTTCTAAACAGTGAAAACAGATTAGATGAGGTTTGAGAAATAAAAAGTAAAGGAACTGTGAAGTAACTTCTTTAGTTAAAACCTTATTGTTAAGGACTACTAGACTTAATGCAAGTTAGTGAGGTTTTTCATGCCAAAGTTGTCATTTGCTCAGTAAAAGAGTTCTGTAAGTCATATGCATCAGCCCACACGTAAGAACTTCTTCAACTGCTTAATTAAGATATGGAGGTGTAAACATTAACTCTAGCAAACAAAAAAAAATCAGTACACGGAACTTCACATTCATAAGCTGCAAATCTTACTTTACTGTAACACTCCGGTAAAACTTGCGTGAAAGAAAGAAGAAACCAACCAGAAATGGATTATCATTCAGATTCTGAACTTTCTGCGAAGAAGATTTCCCTTCTGTTCCAAATACAACAACTTGAACATCAGGTGTATCTTCTGGAACTTGCACACCGTGTACCCACATTTGCCATCGTCCTCTGCTTTTAGTATTAATTTGTTTTGTAAGAGGAGATGTCACAGACATTTCTGTATTAGAAACAAAGACATATTCAGAGCAGATATCTAAATTATAAGACAGTATGAACCACGACATAAAATTATTTTGCCTACTATGACTGGATCTGCTACAGAAAGTCAGGCAGCAGTCACAAAAGCCCCATTGCTCATTCTAGTCCTATGAAGGTGTATAAAACCAGGCTAGCTGCTTCATAAATCCATTTGTGACATTTACACAAGTGACATGCCCATCTTCTCTGCTTTGTACATGCTGCCAACACCTGCAACTACTCACCAAAGTTCTGAGAGTATATGCCAACTTTTATAAGACTAGACTATGCATTACCATCTCCTCCAGCAGCAGCAAGAAGTTCAGCATTGCCATTCCCACCATTTTCATCCCAAGCATGACTGCCTCTTTTTTTTAAAGAAGGCACCTTGGATCAGGAACCAGTGTTTGGTTTTGCCTACACTGTAGGTGAGTAGCCATGGAGTAGCCCTGTGCTAACTTCATTATGCTTTGCCATGCAATAGTAATTCACGCAAATAAAGAGCATTTCTTCTGGTATTACCTTTGAGAGGAATCATCACTTCCACAAAATCTTTCTTAGGGCGTTTATTGATCCAGTCATTATGAACAAAGACATGTGAAGAAAAAGGGTAGCTGACTTCTTTTATAACAATTTTTTCCAAGAACCACTCATCTATATGAAAATAAATAGAACATTATTAATTTAAACTTTTTAAGCTACAAAATATTCTTGGTATGCAGTCATAAGTTTCTATCTTTACAAAATCAGTGCAATGTTTTCTTCTGTCTGACTTCTTAAGGAAATGAGACTTCTGAAAATATTGTGACTGTGCATGTACATTTCTGTCTGTTCCCCTACTCTCTAGTATATTTCATACAGTGAAAAATTCTTAAAGAAAATGTATCTAGACCTAGTGAAAAAATAAGTGCATCAATAGATTTGATCTATCAGTGCCCCAAAGGATGGAAAAGCTTCTAAGAGATCTCTACACAAGAGATCTCATATACAAAATCCTATTATAAATATCCCAATGGAAAACAGCATATCAGGATTTCTACCAGATAAGCCACCAGAACATCTTCTCAACAGAATTTTCTCTATGGCAAGTATCTATGCAATCTAATAAGACACAAACTTAGCTGAAGGTTTTCTTTTGAAGGAAGCTTTTAAGTTATTCTCTGGAAACAAAGCTCGGACCCTAGAGTTTTGATAAACTTGTCTATACTCTAAGTTTTGGTGAAATTAATGAAAGTCTGATCACCCATTTCGGTGTAATCAAATAAGAAATAAATCAGAAGTAGTCCCCTAATCAGTTTCTATATGCACATCTTTAAGTTCAATATACAGAGCCATCTTATAGTCTTGCTTTTTGATAAAAATAACAAGAGACTCAGTTTATCATGCACAGGAATGGTCTCATCTCCAATATCAACATTATCTGCACAAGTGGCAAACTTGTAAAAGCTTTAATCTCTTGCCTCTGAACACTGCTGGGCCAAAATTTTATCCAAATTATTGAACGAAATACCAGTTTATGATGATCCCTGCTGTTACTGTTTCAGAGCTGAACAGTTTTCTTTAACACCATGAGCTTCTGCTGAGCTGGAGGGAGGGCACAAATAATATCCTGCAGTGAATTTTAGCAAAGCTAGATACTTGAGAAGTATAATCCAATAGAAATAACAACAGAAAGTTGAGAACAATTTCAAATTAAAAAATAAAAATGAATTTTAATCTCAAATCTATGACTGAAGTGGAGAAAAAAAAAAATGCTGACCTTTTTTTGTACTCTTAAATCCAATGAGAACTTGTTTCAACTTGCCAAGGTATACTGCTTTGATTTTGAAAACATCCACCTGTAATGTGAAAATAATTAAAATTATATTTAACAATTTAGCTTCGTGCATCTGGACATTGCTCTATATCTTAATGGAGGTAAATTTGTCTCATTCACACTATTCCATTGTCTTAGAGTTTATAATTAAACAGTAAATGTGATAACATATTTTCTGTTCCAGAGAATATTATGAATATCAAAAAATTGCTGTACATAACAGGATGTAATTTTACAAGTAATGGATAGCAAGAAACTCCTCATGTCTTGTATGTTCATAAATAACCAAATCACAATATCTACTTGTGTTGAAAGTTATTTTGAATGAGAACCTAACTCTCAATAGAACTTGCAGATATCTAATTATTCTGAAAACTTGAAGCAATTTCATTTTCACTAAGAATCACAGTTAACTAAGTGGGAATTAGGCAGGTAAATGAGAATCAAATGAATAGCATTTGGGAAGATTTCAACCATCCTGCTATATATCTCAGCTGAACATAAGCCAGCAGTGTGCCCAGGTGGCCAAGAAGGCCAATGGCAACCTGGCTTGTATCAGAAATAGTGTTGCTATCAGGAGCAGGGAAGCAATCGTCCCTCTGTACTCAGCACTGGTGAGGCCACACCTCAAGTACTCCGTTCAGTTTTGGGCCCCTCACTGCAAGAATGACATTGAGGTCCTGGAACATGTCCAGAGAAGTCAACAAAGCTGTGAGGGGTCTGGAGCACAAGTACTATGGAGAGCAGCTGAGGGAGCTGGGATTGTTCAGTCTGGAGAAGAGGAGGCTCAAGGGAGACCTTGTTGCTCTCTGTAACTACAGAATCACAGAATCACAGAATGGACAGGGTTGGAAGGGACCTCAAGGATCATGAATCTTCAACCCCCTTGCCACATGCAGGGCCACCAACCTCCCCATTTCATACTAAACCAGGCTGCCCAGGGCCCCATCCAATCTGGCCTTGGACACCTCCAGGGATGAGGCATCCACAACCTCTCTGGGCAGCCTGTTCCAGCACCTCACCACTCTCTCTGTAAAGAACTTCCCCCTGACATCCAACCTAAATCTCCCCTCCCTCAACATAAAACCATTTCCCCTTGTCCTGCTGTTATTAACCCTTTCCAAGAGTTGATTCCCCTCCTGTTTGTAGGCTCCCTTTACGTACTGAAAGGCTGCAGTGAGGTCACCTCGCAGCCTTCTTTTCTCCAGGCTGAACAAGCCCGGCTTCCTCAGCCTGTCTTCGTAGGGGAGCTGCTCCAGTCCCCTGGTCATCTTCGTGGACCTCCTCTGAACACTCTCCAACAGCTCCCTGTCTTTCTTGTACTGGGGACTCCAGACCTGGACACAGTGCTCCAGATGGGGCCTCACAAGAGCAGAGTAGAGGGGGACAATCACCTCCCTGTCCCTGCTGGCCACCCTTCTTCTGATGGAAGGGATGGAACTACCTGAAGAGAGGTTGTAGTGAGCTGGGGATCAGCCTCTTCAGTCATGTAACTAGTGATAGAACTAGAAGGAATGGCCTCAAGTTGCACCAAGGGAGATTCAGGTTGGATGTTAGGAAATACTACTTCTCAGAAAGAGTGGTCAGACACTGGAATGGACTGCCCAAGAAGGTGGTGGAGTCACCAACCATGGAGATGTTCAAGGAACATTTAGACATTATGTTGAGGAACATGTGAGAACATGAGGGTTTAGTGAGAACTATTTGTGATTGGCAGATGGTTAGACTCGATGACCATGTATGACTTTTACAACCTTGGTGATTCTGTGATTCTATTGGAATAAGGATTTTTTGTGGAAGCCATTTTTATGATAGATGTTTCTCTCTTCCATGATGATCAGACTCGATGGAATCTTCCCTTCTTCCCTTCAGCAAATATTTGCAATGATTTTATTATTTGCTTAAGACAAACAAACAAAAAAAATATTCCAAAATCTGAACACAATGGGAGTCTAATAAAGTGTCAGCAGGATATTCCCTTTCAATCTGAAACAGATATTTCTCTTTGATCTGAAATTTGTTTCAGCTACTTCATTTTTGTGCCCACAACTACGTAAGGAATTACTCTACTAGGAAAAGCTCTCGAATCCTCAAAATGCAAAAAAGTATTAGGAAAAAGAATAATGGAAACATGAAAAAGTAAATTACTGCAGTTATTACTATACAGGAAGGTTAATCGAGAGAAAGTTGTGTTATAAAGGCAAGTTATTCTACAGAAATTTTATCAGATCTACCAGGTATATCTAAACAAAGATAACTCCATGGCCTTAAAAGTCTGGAATATTAAAGAAGAAATTTCACAGTATATTTAGTTCAACTCAAAATTACTTCATTAACTTAATTGCTTTACTATTGTTTAATGCTAATGATGCTTAATACGTTACCTATGAAAATTACATTTTAGCTAATAGAAAAAATTATACCCACACAGAATGAAAAAGTTAGTGAAGTGTTTTTGATGCTTTGTACATGAAAAGTTCTATATCAACCTAAGAAATAACAAAAACATACTTGCAGATTCAGTTATGTTTTTCCTCATTGTTTTACCTGCCCTCTTGCAAAAGTAATCAGGCTGTTTCTTGGGTTAAGCCATCGTTTCCCTGAGTCAGTCCTTTCTCCTTGAATACACAGATAAGCCTCACCAGTGGCATCTGCTTTCTTCAAGTCTCCCGTGTGCAAATTGATTGAATATTCCACAACTTCAGAAAAAAAATGAATTTACAAAAAATGTCATCATGAGAAAATTGTACTTGTCTACTCACGTAACACCTACATTATCTAATAATTCCTAGAAGAAACTATTGCAGACTCCATCTGAACCTCATTCAGTGCCACAGTACAAGTAGCACAGATCTGTTTCCTGGTAATATCCTCTAACTAAAACACATTACTACAGCATAACTCTCTGTCTGGCAATTCACAGAATACAATTTTGTTTTACTTAGACACCACTCCCACAAAATCAGCACTACTGGCTGCTGCTTGAGGCAAAGAGTCTCAAAAATAATTCCTCCTCCTCCTTAAAAGCAAATCCCTAAAAATATTTACTTTGGAAAGTCTAAATTCTGTTCTTTAAGACAATTCACTCATATTTCTTTGCTCCTTCTCTCTGAGTGTGCAATATCATAGAGCCATAGGATAGCTTGGGTTGGAAGGGACCTTAAAGATCATATAGTTCCAACTCCCCTACCATGGACAAGGGTTGCCACCCACTCAGTCAGGCTGCCCAGAGCCCCATCCAACCTGCTCTTGAATGCCTCCAAGGGTGGAGCCTCCATAGCTTCTCTGGGCAAACTGTTTCAATATTTTCTTCTTTAAATGAAACTAGAGCTTA
Source organism: Meleagris gallopavo (assembly GCF_905368555.1). Taxonomy (NCBI): domain Eukaryota; kingdom Metazoa; phylum Chordata; class Aves; order Galliformes; family Phasianidae; genus Meleagris; species Meleagris gallopavo. The sequence goes on along the minus strand of NC_139406.1, from coordinate 56,166,230 downwards.
TCACAAACAAAACTGTTTAAAAGAAAGCTGGAATTTGATTGTCTTAAGATTTAAACTTGTGTAATTACCTTCCTGTGACTGAACAGATCAGGACTATCAATCTTTCTCACTTCTAAGCCCATAAACAGAATGAATTTGGAGCTAAAACAAGTTAATAATGAATAATGAACTAAAAATCCTTTCAATATCAACTTTAACACATAAATACAGTTTATAATGGAAGTAAGGAACAAGGAAACAAACAGAATAAGGTCACAATGTTATTCATGGTTATTTGCAACACCATAACAAAAAGGATGTCATGAAAAAAATGAGAAGTTCTTTTGTTTGCTTGTGGTATACTGTGTAAAACTTGCTTTTATTTAAATTACAATAATAAATATGTGCTCACTGGTATACTGGAGATGCTGCCACAGTAGATATCTAACTTCAGTGGCTATGTTAGGGATATGAACATGTCTGAGGTGTTCTGGGGACATATTCTGGGGACATACACTAAAAGTCAAAGAGTTTAGAGTTAGATGGTCTGAATGTTCTGCTTCCAACCACAAGCATTATTACTTTAGCCTAAGGAAAAGAAGTCACACAAAATTGCCACTGTAAAAGTCACTTTTAGGATATGGGTAATAAAAAATATACGCACACCATAAATATATTCAAGAATGCATATATTATCTCGTGAATTTTTTGATCAGAGATTTTAAGACTGATACGTTGAAGGCCTGAACACTCTTAAAACACAACATTTAACATGCACTGAGCTATATTTGGCTACCCCAAACTATTTGGCACCAGCTTTAATGGTTTTCATGACTTCAACTCTGATGCTGTGAAGCAGATCTCAACAATGCCCAGGCCATGATAGCAGTAGAGTGCAGAAACCTCTTCTGGCCTGACTCTGCTACTTGCCCATACCTGAGACCAGTGTGGTTGCACAACATCTGCTTTCCCAGGAAACGTGTTTGTACAAAGAAAAGAAATAGTGTTTTAGACAGACACTGAACCAAGGTGCATTTTCAGTCTCACAACTCATAATTCAAGCCAGAAGGCACTGAAATTCTCATTATTCAAGTCAAGTCTGAAATACATCACAGGATACAGAAATATCTCAGTATAAATCCTGGAAACTTCTGATATTTTCACTACAGTTTACTTCTTGAATCAAATTTACTCCAAGACAGAAATGGCCCTATTTAACCAAACTACAGCCTTTAAAAAGATAAAATTAGGAGAAATTTTTGGTAGGTTTGAGAGTGATTGTTAAGATCCCAGAAGCTAAGTCTGTCATTTATTTTCATGCGTAGGTGATAAGAAAACAGGGAGAAAAAAAAATATGTGTTCTGAGGATATTTATTTTTAAGCTTTTCTTACAGCTCTTTTCACAAGTTGGTGCTATTCATATTGAGTGTTATAATCAAAAGGCCTGACTTCAAATATTGTGACATATTATGTAGCTATTTCTTTATATGTCTAAAATAAAAAGGTCACATCAGTGGAATGAGAGAGCTTTTGCTTACTGGGTGGTTTTGCATACTGATTGAAAAATAAATATCTAAAATGATTCATTAAATAATAAGGGCTCCATCAGTCTGCTATAAAGGTGCATTCTTTGCACTACACCGAAATGTTTTTGTTTCTTTTAAACTTTATACCATGTGGGGATGACAACTGAGAAAATGAGTTTTCTGAAAAGTAATTTTATTTCACTGTATCATTATTTACTTCAGGACTTCCCTTGGGAATTTGCTTTCTTAAATATTTAAACCATGGTCTGAGAAAGTGCTTGTAATCAATGACATCACTCATGTTTGATGGTAAGTAGTAGATAAAGAGTTTTCCTAGACTGACACTTTAATTTATGTCAGGTTTTACTTAAAGGCAGGTAAATATGCATTGTCAGATGAATGACAACATAGCCGCAAATGACTGTAGGCACATAAAGTTGCTTCTGATGGAAATCCAGATATTAATAGTATGTGTGCATCCAGACTGGTGGCTCTGAGACTTGTGTACTCTGTACTGGTCATATGAGCAGATCCATTGAAGTCAAAAGGCTGCTTGTGTGAATAAGAGCTTGGGCTGCAGACCTGATCACTCGTGTAGAGGTGATTAGAAATCAGAGGGCTTATAATGACCTTTACTGCTTTGCTCTGTGATCATTAATATACTTAATAATGATCTCAACTCTAGTCACACAGCTAGTTACTTCATAATATCTGGATTCAAATGAGATACATACTGAAAAGTAGAAACATTTCTAATGCTTTTGCTGAGTCAGAATTTCCTTGTGAATCTGCTGAATCTGTTAATGCATAATTCAAAGATCACTGTAGTCACAGCAAATATTTCCCATTAATTTTCAAAGATTTTGAATCAGAGGAAGGACTCCTGCTATGTAAGTGAAACAAAAATATACAAAGCAACCCTTATGAATGAAAATTTTGGGACCATTCTCACAATGAAATGAATCACATTCCTCTAGCAATAATCTACTAAAATACTCTACTAAAATAAAATGTTCTGTTCAACCTTGGCACCTTTGGCCTCTGCCAAATCCTATTTATAAAAGCTCTGTTTCAGATGTAAGCCAACATAGTTGAGATCCGAAAGTGATCACCTAGTGTTCATTAAAAAGGAGAAAAAGAACAACCATGAATTAGAGATAGGACAGAAGCTGTTGCTTTGAATGTTGTTGTTGTTTTTGTTTAATTTACTAAGAAACAGAATTTATTCAAGGATTATTTATATAAAAATTCAGTAACATTTGCCCAAAGGAAACTCAATATCCTCTCCGAGTAAAGAGTTTAAATGACAAAACCATACCCTACCCTAATATCAGAAGTACTGTTAAACCCTTTCCACCATTAGGTTCTTAGCTTTGCAATGAAATCAAGTGATGCAGGTAATGTACTGAGGCTGGTAAAGTGGAAGTGGATCATTAAATGAATCCTTTTCTTCTGTTACAGATCTAAAAATCTTTTCTCATGCTCCTTTCCTCTGCAGATTAGCAAGCTCTCCACCAAAACAGTGATGTTAATGTGGAAGGGGCAGGGTAAGGTGCTGAATTTCAAAGGTGCTGGAGATCTCTGACAGCAACAATTTTCAATAGGCTTCTGCAAAAATTCTGCTGTACAAATTAGTATAATAAATAGAAGTTGTCAATATGGGGAATGAGTATTCCAGAGGTTATTGTCAGATGAATTCCCAGATGAAAATTGTGAGTTTAAAGTGATATGTTAGGCAACTAAAAATCAAAGATAATTTAGCAGACAGGGATATTTTTTAAAGTTCATTTTGTATTATAAAAAAAAAAAAAAAAAAAAAAAAAAAAGTTGAGGCCTAACCCTGATAATTTCATAGGAAATCTCAAAAACTTAAATCAACCTTCTGGTGGAATTAAAGGCTGGGAACAAGATTAAGATCCACAGATCCACAGTTTCTGTAGCCACACAGTTAATTTGCTCAAGATAATGGAGCAAATCATCTTGTACAGGTTCAATAAAGGATTTTAAGAATCTAGTCCAAGATACATGGTTTACCTATCTTACTCAGCAGTGGATGGTAAAAGAGGACTGAGTTAGCCAGAATAGGAATCAGCCACAGTAAGCAGAATAGTATGATTCATTTCACCAGCAAAATGCCCAAACCAAACTGATTCATGTTAGATTGGTGCTATGCTTGAATTAACAAGCCTTAACTAATAAGCCTAATAAAAATACATTAGCTGGAATATTTCTGAAGTACTTTCATTTTGGAAATTAATGTAGGACTTACTATTGCTTCTAATAATAATGTAATCATTTGATAAACATAAGCTACTGGACTTAAATTGTGTCTAGATGAATGAAGAAGCAAGTAGAAAGCTAATTCTTATCCATACACGAATATATCATATTACACTACTCCAAGACAAAGACCTACTGTTAAAAAAAGAAGTAGAAAAGTTATCCTTTATCTATAAACTGTAAAAATTTAAAGCTGGGTAATTTTTTAATAAAGACATATGTTTGTTAAAACATATTAACGTACACTAAGCACTTAAACTCTTCATGCTCTTGTGTTAACAAGCTTGGTGTGTGGCTTGGAATTTGGGTTCACGTTGTGACAAAAATGCACTGTTTACATCACAGAAGTCTGATGCGAGCCAGACGAACCCAGACCATAACTGGTGTTAAAAATATTCGCATAAAGATTGGTAACACTCATTTTCAATAGTTACTTTGAAAATCACATATTGCAAAATTCTAATTTCAGAAAACGTTGAGGTTGTGGTATATATTGCTATATAACTTCTGGTACATGCCTTCAACTGCAGTCACTAAAAATGACATTTTAAAAATCATCTAGCAATGATCTAGAAAGCTTCAAGAAATACAGAAGCTAAGAACCAAAAATACTAAAATTTTAATTGTAACTGAAAATATTTTCTTCAAAAGTAATACAATTTAATTATGTAATGAATTTGTTTCACCGTGTTAACATGCACATTAATGCTCTTCGCAGAATTGTCACAGAATTTAGAAGGACAACAAAAAATCAATCAGTATCTTTTATTCTGAAAGCCACAGAGATTCATGAGTAGTAATTTGGACTGTGATACTTGAGTAAAATTACACTTATAAATACTAGGATAATATGTGAAAATAAGTAAAACAGACAAAGTAGTAGCTTTTTGGATACTAGGTAATATCCAGAAGGCAAATTCAGCTCTAAAGTACTGCCGCAGAATCCAATGAAATTATGCAAAAGAATCATTTGATCTTGTTTATGTAATATAATTGTACCTAGGGAGCTACTTGTATGGTGATCTTGGGTGCAGACTTCTAAGAAAAAGGTATTTTTATAGATGGAAGAAAAGTAATTTCAGAGAATCAATATTCAATTTTGTTAGTGTGTTGCGTTTTGTTTTGTTTTGTTTTTTACATTACTAACAATATATCCAAATGCAGTTGATATCTCTGGTTTACTGGGCATAAAGTTATCCTCACCTCCCGTTGGGCAAGGTTGGATATGGAGGATACATTGACAGAATACATGAGTTTCTCACATGCTCAGAAAGAGGTACAAAACTATTTTTGTAAAGGCCTTGTAGATGCAGGAAAAAAACTGGGAGTGACCACTGGTTTTAAAGAAGAAATTATGATTTTCCTGAAGATCATAAAGGAACACAGATACATATTTTTGCTATATAAATCTCATTTTTTATATAATAATAATATAATAATAATATAATAAGGATCACTTAGTTTAGAAGATCAGTAGTTACATTAATGTAGCCTTTGTTACAATCAAGCAGTTCACATAACTAATGAAAGATACTATTTATTTCAATAATTTTTACTTTTACTTTGCTCCCTATAGAGTTATCTACTTGTTTGATTTGTCTGGAGATAGCAGTGATTGATAACTTTCAACATTTTTCTTTTGTCTTTATTTAAATCTATATTACCAAGAGATTTATTAAAGACATCTCCAAAAACTGATATTTCTTTTGAAGCAATAATGAGTGCAAATGCCTAAAACTGTAAGAAAATTAGAATTCAAGGAAGAAGCTGACGCTTAGAAATTTTAGACTGAATTAGCGTTGGATCCACAAAGAACAAAACTGATATTAACACTTTTGACTGCAGATTGCTCCTTCAGTGCATCTTTAAATATCATAAATGTCATTATGTCATCTGTGGATATATATCTGAGTTTCAAAAGGACAGCTCACAGACTCAAAATGAGTTACATCTGGAAGAAAGAGCATTATATTTCCCTTAGTTAGATGTCCACAAAATGGTTTATGTGCAACTTTCTAGTTTGGTAGATATTACACAAGTATGGTATAATTTGGAGCAGAAACTATGCATGTATCTTCCAAGAAATTTTCCAAGGATACTGTCTCAGACTTCTTATTTTACCTCAAATTAATTGCTCTACTAATCAGGATAATGCTCTTGGACACCACCGCTGTTTCTTAGCCTAACTAAGACTTTGTAGGACATATTCTAGAATTGAACTTTAATACTTAAACATTTAGCAATTACAAATTCTGAAAATAAACACTAATAAAGGTAATTACTAATAGAGAGGTAACAGAGATTTTAACAAACTCTAGAGTTATTATACTTAGCATTGTATATCCTGCATATATTACATGCAACATCTGATGTTATTTTGAACCTGATGGATCAAAAATGTAAAATCATAAGATTTTTTTCAGTAAATGATTACAAGGCTACTAATTTCGTAAAGCTATGAAAACCCACATAAAACCAGATATTTAAAAGGTCTTCATTGTTTAATTTGTTCAGATTTCAATTTAAATGGAATAAAATAGTTAGGAAAATCCCTCTAGAGAGCAGCGTGCAAAAGTTCACATGGAATATTTTATTTCTTTTTCTGGGCAGCTTCCATCTTTTTCTACTAGTTTCTGCTGAAGCAGAATACTCTTTGTACTATAGCCTCTGGCAATAAACCTCTTAACTGTCACCAAAAGCTCCAATACATGATCTTTACTATCCCCATCAATCTTCCTTATTCTAATGAGCTGGATAGATGGGAAGTCTGTTCTTAAATAGCTAGTGATCAAGTCATCAACATGCAGTTGTTGTTTGCCATATTCCTGGGGGACTGGGGGTTATCACTTTATTATATTTCTGTCATCGTCATATACACAATTCACATGTGTTACTAGAAGCCGAAAAAAGTGCAACTTAATCTATTTTGCTGGAATAATACTTGCTCTACTATAAATTTCTCATCAATATCAATAAAACTCTACAGCAATTGAAATTCTCATCTATCCCTTTGCTAATGTAACACATTTTGTGTTTTTTAAATTATATATCTGTTTTGTAGGGAGTCTTTGCAATTCTGTCTTCCTTAAAACACTGACTACTTTTCTAGGTCACACACATTTCTTTATGAATAGGAAGATTCGGGTGATATTGCACTAGATAATATTTTGTGCATGTCTTCAGCTGACATGGCATTAATGTGAAGATATAGCAAATAATCAAGAACTAAAACTAGAAAACTGCCTCACATAAAAGAAGTTGCATTCTACGTTTGGTATCAGCAGTTACAACATCTGTCATAATCTTAATACTGGTGATTTCTCTTTCCTCAGCTTTCTTTAGTGATAAATGCATGCACAAAACATCGCATTTCTCAATATTCAGCCCAGGAGAGATACTAGTATTCCAGTGACACCAATCCTGACCCCAGTAACAAAAAACAGACTTAGCTTACCAGGCAAAGGCTCCTGATCTGCATAGAGAGCTGGCAGTTCCACACATTTGTCTTCATTAGGGTTGAACAAGCAGTCAAAAGCTAAATACATCTCTTCTTTTGTGCCCGTGTGCTTCATATGCAGTAAATCTAAGTGCCACGGCTGTTTTAGCTCGCTATGTGGGCCAGTTACCTGAACTTTGTATAGTGAGCCAATATCTGACAGTTCATCCTATGCAAGAAAAAGATGAATGGATCTCTTACTAATTGTTCCAGTGCATACATAGTTGACAGCTCTATGCAACAGTTGAACGAACTTTAATAGGTGAAGAAGTGGAGCAGGTTTATAACAATTATTATTTTTCTATTTTCTAATCATATTATTTCCTTTGCTCTCATTGCAAATAGTTCCATTTTCATACTATTCTTCATACTTAGCATAGATTCTTTAGCACAGGGAAACTTCCTAAGGACTATTTATTTTTTATACTGCTTATTACCTAACTTAGTGTGTTTAGTTTCTCTTCCATTAAAGAATTAAAAAAAAAAAAAAAAAAAAAAAAAAGCCAATTATTTGTTTAGTGTAATGATTAACTGTTCTTTACACGACTAGTAGAAGTAAGAACCAGGAACAGTTTCTTTACTCACAACTCCAAGGCTGCTTTCTGATGAAACTCAGAATCAAAAGAAACATATTTTCATTCATTCTTTGGGCTTTGTGCCAGGACTCTTTTCATCCCTATTTTCCTGATTTGCCCCTGCTACCTCCTTCTGCAGTTCCAGCAATCAAACCTTAAGAAACCTCTTCTAGGACATAGCTTCACAGACACACTTCCACATTGTAATGCTGGCTTAGAAACTTTCACGGCCTTGTCTGCCCACTTCTTGTTCACTTAGTCCTGCCATACAGATGTTTTTACAAATGAAAGAGTAACTGATCAAGGTCAAATTTAAGCTAATGAACTAGCTGGAGATAATGCAACCACTTTTCTCATAGGGATTAATAATTTCCTCAAAACCCCAAAGGCCAACGGTAAGACGGAACAAAAATTAGAAGAAATGAACAAGTAATTGTCATGATTCCCTTGAATATTCTCCTACTTCTCTGCACTTCATGATTAGGGATTTCTTAAGATAGAGGAGGGGTCTGAAGCATTTGCCTTCAGGTCAGTTCCAAATTCTGCTGTATTGGTCATTCAGAGAGAGCAAAATTGGAAAAGCGTAAAAGTACCACAGCACTGATTGTAGTTGTAAGAGGGAAGAGCCATGGGAGTAGAAGCAGGGCACCTTTTGATAAACTAAATTTCATTCATTTATCCGAAAAGCCTCTTAATATTTCAATTGATAAGTAACTGGAGAAACTAACAACAAAGAACAAACGAGTAAACTTAGGGAGTAAAAGAGAGAAAAGAAAGTGATAATGACAAACAGAAATAAAAGAGTGTAAGAAAATGTAATTATCCTGGAAAAAATATGGTGGCAGAGATGAACAAATTAAATTAAATAGAAAATAAACTCTGTAAGTTTTATCTCATTTATGTTTCTTCCTTCTCCATCATCTGCCCACAAATCTCTATAGTATCCCACAAATTGTATGTTTACAAATTACTTACTTTTGTGAGATCAACAAGAACTGTAAATCACTACCTGCAGACTGGTATATCTTGTGATATGCACCTAGGGACTAATTTGCTTATTTAAACATTCTCAGAATGAAACCTTGGGAGAAGGTTCACTTCTGTTCATTCAAAAGCTGCTGCTTAAGTAATAGCCTTACTGTATACAAAGGAAGAAAATTATAATCCATGCCAAACTACACAGAGAACTTAAAAATCAATTTAGTAGTTTAAAGAAACAATTTATCATTTCAGAATTAAGAGGGTTATCAGGTACATGATTCTTAGATTTTTTTTTTTTCCAATAGATAAAGATTGAAGTACTTTGATTTGAATTTCTTTTCCTGTAACTTGAAGTGGCAACTTCTTATGATTCTGGTTGCCAAAAAAGATGAAAGAGAGGTGTAATGGATCCTCTTCATTGCTCCAGTCAGATCCAGTGATGTCCATTATCCAGAGACCAGATGACTGCATGATGACTTTAGGCAGTTTAGGACGAGAAATCAACCTTCTACCTTTAAAAATGATGAAAGAGAAAGAGGAAAGACGACAGTATGACAGACTGGCATAATATAACAGGACCACAGCCTTTACAATACACAAAGCAAGCTCTATTTGCAGGTTATGTTGTATCTATGGCAACAGTTCACTAAGAATAACACATCAATACTTTTATTACTTTTTTTTGCCAAGAATTTAACAGCTAAATGTTCCTTCTGTGTTTAAATTTTAGTTTCACTGGTATTTTCTTAATAAAATGTTCTTGTCATGTTTGGAAGAAATTACTAAGAGAGCATCTAGTCACTTTTTAGAGGTCTAATCAAAAAAAAATCAATGTTACTAAAACCACTTTATCATTCAGAAGCACCAGACACACCTGTAGCCTGTAGACATCTAATATAAAATTAATAACAATGAACTTCACATGACACTATATCATATTTAGCTATATTATATGGTATAATAGAGTTAGAATGACATATAGTAAACACACAAAAATATTTGCCAGATCCTCAGTAAATCAATATCACCTTCTCTTTCTCTTTTTCTCCATTAATTGCCACTATCTTTCATTTCCATTTGGATTTGAACAACTTGTGGTATAGTAGGCTTGGAATGAGTACATATAAACAAAGCACAGAAGAATTGTAATTCTTTCCACAGTGGAATAATACCACAGTTGAGTTAATACACAGATTGACTAAAGTAACTTTTCTCTGGATTTCAAATTAGATCCTAACCAACCTAAAAGTAATGCATAAGACTTAAGCTATTTATCCCCACAAGGCATACATTTCAAACTCTTTATCTACTTTAAATCTTTTACTGTAATGTGATAAATTTTAATTTAGATGGTGAGAATTTTATACACAAGATATTTACAAGATGGAATTTTATTAACTTTGACATTACCAGATGTGGTATTGCTATAATAACCAAATTAAACTGAAAATTCACATTTTCAATTTAAAAAATCACTTTAGAAACCTGAAGGCAAATTCAAAAGATGCAGAGAGCCAGGCCAGATTACAGAAGAGCTTACCAACTGTAAGTATCTCACAAACAGTCTCACATAATCCTAGATGAGTATCAAGCCAGTTCCAGCATGGAAAGACCCACTCATTGTCTGAGTCTTGTGATTCCCTAACTGTTATCATCTTGAGGTACATTCCAGCCCCATATCCTTGCCCATCATGTTCTATGATCACTTTTTGCAAATGACTCAGAGAAACAGCTTCCACCAAAAATGAATCCACCTGCAAAGAAAATTGAAAATAGTAAGACATCTTGGACCTGAATGTGCTTGAACTCAAGGGAAAACAACCCAGATTCAGCAGAGGTTATATGTTTGTCTGTTTTGTATGGGGGGGTTATTTCGGTAACATTTAACATAACATCTCCCCTCTGAATCTAAGAAAGCACACACTAATTATATCTAACCTTAAATCCCACATTCATAATTAACGATGTATTGCAATCTCATCGGATCTTTGGAAAATACGTACTTTATCAATCATTTTACCTTTAAAAAACATATACATCAACATTCTGGCAGGCTAAAAATTATTTTTGGTTATAATCAAATTATTTTCAGGACACTTCCAGTATCAAAAGTATAACATATAAATTTAGATTTTAAGGATCATTTAGAATTTACTTATGTTAACAGTCCTAAAGAAAATGTAATCTAAACATTTTGTTGTCTTTTTGTTTTTCTTACAAAATGAAAATTACTGCAGTAACAGAAAACTGAAAGATTAAGCAAGACAACATGGAGAGAGTTGAGTAAAAGACCATAAACAGGAACTGAAGCAGAATGGAGAAGATAGAATAAGAAAAAGGGCATCAGGGGATGAAAAACAGGATAAATGTGAAACAAAACAGGTTTTCTGTACACAGTCCAGCCTAGGGTCAGGTGGACTTGATTGCAACTTCTAATGGTCAGCAAGGTTATGAATAACTGGAATTTAAACAACATCTAGAATTATAATTAACACCATCATCCCAATAAACATTGACTTAATAGCAGGAACTTACTAAGCCAGATGTAACGGCAATTAAAAAGAAGGTAATTGCAAATTGATCTCTAAAAAAGCGTAGTACTTTCAAAAGTCCTCTATGTTGCTTGTGCTACTTTTAAAATAAAAATATTGGAGAAATAGCTTTTCTGTTACTAACATTAAAATTACCTTTGCGTGACAAAAATAGTCAAGACTTGACAACCAGATTGTAAATGGAAATCATTAAATTTTTTAATTAATACATTTTAGGAAATAAATCAGAGAATGAAGGTAAAATAAAATAACTGTTGTAGAGTGCTATTTCTGTACATAGCCATAGCTCTGATATGTTACAAAAAATTATTTTTAGAGATTCTCTCAATTTATATTGAATCCAGTTTTTCCTCACCTTATCAAATAATTCCACAGAAATCTAAGACTCTCTAGAAGCAAAATTGTTATGTGCATTCTCTTCTTTTCTCTTGTCTGAAGTCACTAAGTAAACTTAAGTTAGTGTTTAATGTGTTTTAAACACTGAAAGCACTGAACTTGCAAGTCTCACAGCAATTTCCTTAACTATTTTTCTATCCATAATTTTTAATTCTTTGCTACTCATGCTGTCCTAAATTTGGAATAGAAGAACTACGGAGTGTCATCACAGTTTGTCCTCAGGAATCTGCTTTGTGTTTGCTCATACAGCACTGGAAATGTACTTGTCCAGAAAGGAAATAACACTGACATTGGTCTGCTGTGAATAGTTGGATAATAAATTCTATTTCCATCTGGTGGCCTTTTACAAAGGAGTGACAGCATTTGTGGATGACACCAGGCCGAGTGGTGCAGTTGATACAATAAGAAGGAAGGGATGCTATCTGGAGGGACAAGGACAAGCTTGAGAAGTGTGCCCACGTGAACGTACTGAGGTTCAGCAAGGCCAAGGTGTTGCACCCAGGTCAGGGCAATCCCAGATAGGTGTACAGACTGGGAGAAGAACTCACTGAAAGTAGCCCTGCAAAGAAGAATTTTGAAGTCTTGTCAGATGAAAAGCTCAACATGAACTTGCAGTGTTCGCTTACAGATCAGAAGGCCAACTACATCCTGGGCTGATCCAAAAAGGGAGGGGGGGTTGGCAGCAGGGAGGGTGAGGTGATTATCTCCTTCTGGTCAGCCCTTGTGAGGCCCCACACTGAGACCAGGCCTGGGGTCCCCAGCACAAGAAAGATGTGGAATTGATGTAGCAGATGATCAAAGGGTTGAAGCACCTCTTCTAAGAAGAAAGGCTGAAGGAACTGGGCTTGTTCAGCCTGGAGAAGAGAAGGCTCCAGGAGGACCTCATTGCAGCCTTCCATATTTAAAGGGAGATTACAAACAGGAAGGAGACTAACTTGAGCAGGCATTAAGAGATGCAGTAGAGTCAATGGTAGGTCCTGCATAAGTAAGACAGCATTTTTGTGCCATTACCTTATTCCTTTGGAATTTCCTTTCTGTTGTTAAAGGTGTATGAAGATTCCTTACACCTGTGTCACCTCTTTTGCCATAAAGGGTGATATAAACATTTGCAAAGGTTTCTGCTCCCCAGCGGTCACCAGTATGAACAGAGACAAAGTATTTATGGACTGTACAAAAAAAAAAAAAAAAAAAAAAAAAAAAAAGTACAAATGAAACACGTGACTTACAAAAGTGTTCTTAAAGAAAAAAAATCAGTATATATTGTTTAGTAAGATTACTGTTTGTTTTCACTTCTGGAACTGCCAAAAAATCTGCTGTATAGTGATTAAAATGGGTTACTCTTTGTGAATGTGATCTCTTCAAGCAAAGAGAAATGAAGTCTTTACATTACTTCCTTAGAAATCCAGTGAAATTGGATTCAGGCAACTTAGGCCTCTGCAACTTAGACTTACTAATATCCAGACAAATTCTATCTAAATCTATTTTACGGCCCAAGTCTTGAAAAATAAGAAGTCATCTGAGGTTTTTCTTTTACTGTTAAAAACTGCATAATCTTCGCAATAGTTAATAATCATCATGGGTCAAAGAATAAACTGCTATGTAAAGTTTATTCAAATTAGGTAACAGTGACTGATGTAGCATAACCTCTCGATGCATGATATGAGATATAAGTATAAAAATTTATCAAATGCACATATTAATGTAAGGTGTATGACAGCAACAGCAAAACGTTTTTGCCTCTGTAGTGCTCCTGTATAAACACATTTTCTTATTTCAATTGATACAGCTAGAATGGATTTTCTTCTGAGAAATATCACTGAGTTGCAGATGTATTCATACTTCAACAAAGAGAATAACTAAAATTTTTCAAATGTCATTTTTAACATACTGTCCTCCCAAGCTAACATTCAACTAATGTAATGCCATGGTTTCTTTTAAGGTTGTGAAAAGGTTTGAGATATTCAGGAACTAGAATTTCTGGAACTTCAGTTTTGAAAAGCAGTCATGTCTCATATTACTTTCATCTCATGTGTAACTTCCAACTTTTCCGAACAAATGCAGTGCTTCTGCAGACCTTCACACTCCAAGAGCATTTCTGAATATTCTCTGAAACTCTCAGCATGTCAGAAAAAATGCCTTAGGGAAAAACAATACAAAACTTTTTTGTACAATACAATTCTTTCCATTGGTAACTGAACTTATTATAAACCAAGTAATTCAATAGCAAATGTACAATAGATCGTTTCCATAGCTTTTTAACATGTGCTTTAACTCTAAAAAGTATAATTATTTTCTTCAGTTTTGTACACAGAATCATGCAGAAGATTTAGCAACTGTGAAGCCCAATCTGTCACTTAACTGGAAAATTAAAATTTCTTAAATGGTCAACATTTTTGCAGTGTATGTATGAAGGATCTGTTGGCACTGATCCACTGAAGGTATCAAATGCTCAACAAATGTTATATTCTATATATGACATTTATTTATTTTCAAGAGGTTTGCAGTGTTTGTATCTGCTCAGTGTTTTCACCTGGTAAAGTTTTCTGGTCCTCACTGACTACAGGGAATTCTTTCACCAGCTCCTTGTCTTCTCTGCTAAGAGACAGCCAGCAGTTGCAGTCAAAGTTCAACTCTTGTTTTGTATGTAGCTCTTCTAAGTGGAAAGACTTCAAGTGCCAACCCTCAAAGCCTGGCACATCATCACAGCTGACCCGAATCTTATACACATCTCCCACATCTCCAGTCTCAACCTGCAAAAAAACATCAAGAGGAAGTGCATACTGTCAGGACCGCTTCACTCACAGCAATTTCCTCAGCAGCGTGGAATCCTTCAACTTAACATTAACCAATGGAGAAACTGTGTTAGAAGGTAAGATGAGAGTAATAAGGGAATCTCTCCTTCTCTTCTCCATGGATGAGACTGCCTCCTTTATTTTATTCTATTTTCTTTCCAGTAATGTATAATACTTAAACACTATGGTAAGTTGAGATTAAAATTATTATCATATACACATTCAAGCTCATAAAGCAAATGTAACATGTCAGGATATGACCCTCCTGGATAAGGAGAGTGTTAACTTACAATTAAAGTTCCTAATATCAGAAGTCATATTAGATATTAAAATTAATGATCATTATCACAAGCTGAGAACATTTTAACTGAATTCTAACTTGCAAAACGATTGGATTTAAAACATGAAATTATTTTATAACCACTTCTGAGGAAAAAAGGCATATTTCTGCATAAACTTAAATCACGAATCATGCAGAAATAAACCTGTAGAATATCACAGCCATTGCTCCTATACAACCTGTGGGAAAACCAGTATCTCGTTGCAGGCTCTGGGCTTCTGTGAAATCTGTTTAAACCATCCAAAATAGCACTATGGGAATTGGGATTTGCAAACTGCATCAAATGATCTAATGATCTGCATGACATTAGCAACTGTACAATAAGACTTTTTAGCCCCAGGAAGTAGAGTGCTGCAGCCTTTCACCAGGCAACTGCAAGAAAGATATGGCAGGGAATGAATTTCAAGTAAAACAAAAGACAGAACTATTCTGAAAAGACATTTATTTATTTATTTACTTTAAAGGGATCAAAACTGAAATTGTAGCCTTGTTCTTTCTTTTTGTTCTTCCTGCATTTTATTTTCCCAGATCAGTTACAATATAAGCTTTGGTGACTGTTGCCAGGAAGTAAGTTCTTTATGTGTACAGTAGAATTTATGCATCACATTAGAATTAGAGTTAGCCTTATACAACTGTGCTATCGAACCACCAACCAACTGATCCCTAATACACAGCACGGAGCTCTTAACAGCTTAATTAATTCTGCTACTCAGCATAGCTCTGTTCTTGACAGTTCGTCACTGTTGACCCACCTTTCCTAAAGCTAGTTCATCTGACTTTGCTCACTGGAGACACACATGTAGGGAAATATTCGTTACATTATTCTTATCGGGGAAGAACAGTTAAAAGGCATGGTCTTGTCTTTCTAGGAGAGCATTGGCCACCCTCATTAATAAATGTTATGAATAGAAAAAAGGGTAAAACAGCAGTGTATGAAGAGGAACAGTCAATTAAAAAGAAATAGCAACCTGCCAAAATCATTTTACAGAAGCTTGAACAGTTTATGAAGTAGAACTTAAGAGATGTGGTAAAGAATTGCACTTGAAAACTTAAAAGATCCCTTCCAATCTCAATTTCTTAAGGCAAGTATTATAAGATTTTACTATGTCATCCCAGAAGGTGAAGATTCGAGGCACTGTTCTATAAGGACCAGTAGCATAACTCTGTAATGGTCCAGCATCCCCAGTGCTGCAGGGAATCTCTCAGCTCTCAAACTCCATAGCATACACGATAGCCACCACAGCAGTAATTTTGCATCAAAAAGGGCACCAGATTTGTCCTCTCTCAGAGCCTGGCTTGCCCTGCTTGCTTGTATGCTGTCATAAATATTTAAGAATTGAAGGACGTCCTTTGCTGATGTGTACATATGAGGAGTTATGCATAAAGGACTTACCATATCTTTACATCCTGGCTTGATCTCCGTCATTGCTCCAGAAACAGGGAAATATGTGGGCAGAATATTTTATCAAGAGTTTTTCAATCATGCTATATATACTGCAGATTATATCATTAGCTATGGCATGGTAAGTGGCCTAATTCCTCTTAAAATATACATTCATTTCTTATTAAACCTAATGGGTACTATCTAGGATTATCAAGATGACAGTGCACAGCTTCTTCACCCATCTAAACTGTGGTCCCTTCACAGGCAACAAAATTATTGCTTCTGCTCTTTCAGAATCAGACTGATTTGTAAAATGATTGTCTGCAGATTTTCTTTCTTGCAGATGGATCTCATGACTGCATGATACAGATACTCTAAATGCTACAAACCACTCCATGTTTTTGAAGCAGAAAGCACTAGCAGTCATAATGTCTATGATCATCTGTTGAGACAAAAAGCATCAAATATTTTCAATTGAACTTACTAGGTATTCCTCCTCTTTTCACATTTATTTGTTAGGGATTTTTTTCCATGGCTCTGGCTACACTATCCTTTCTGTTTTTGCTCCATCATTTTCAGATCATTGTTATTATATCATAATAATCACGGTCCTTTTCTGAGCAATTTAATACGGTCAGTGGAATATGGAATATGATATACTATCTTTGATCCCATAATTGGCTTTTCCTTCCATCAATGCCTATTACTTGATGCAAAATGACCTTCAATGCAGAGACAGAAAGAGAATCCATCACAAAGTATATATCAATGAATTTCCTCTTTTTGAGCTGGCCAAATGTTTGCAAGAGGACATTAACCTCATTTTTATTCATGATTAAAATTTCCTAATTAATTTATCCACATTTATTCCTTCTGGACAGTTTTACAGAATACTCCCTACTTGAAATCTGAGCTGAGTTGAATGTGATTTGTCATATACTAAATAGCAGTGTTTTTTCATTGCACTTTTGAAGGAGAATAGTTCTTACACTCATGAGGATGCCTTTGGAAAGCCACTGGGGATTTAAAGCTCTCAGAGAAAGTTAATTGATGAAAATGATTATAAAAATTTCATAATATTTTAAAACTTTTCCTTTTTGAATCAAACAAGCTTGTCCAAAGTCATAATTCCTAAAGTAATTAAAGTTATGTAAAATTTACTGTTTGGGTGCACACTTAAATTAAATTCTTTATTGCTTCTCTGTAAAAAAATAAATAATAATAATAATTAAAAAAAAAAGAAAAAAAGAAGAAAAGAGAAGAAAAAGAAAAATCTGCGCATAAATGATTCTAGTTACAGTTATAGGGTTTGTTGTCAAAGCACCCTAAATTCAGCTGAACAGTTTTCTGTCAGAAACTCCAGAAGTCCTGCTACTGGTTGTCTAGAGCATCATCCCACGCTGTGGAGAAAACACAACACATAGCATTATGTGATCTAAAATTTTCTATCATCCTCATAGTCATTAAACGAAAACGCATTCCCCATTCATTGTGTATTTATGAACAGTCCTCCTTGCAGAGCTTTCTGCTTACAGCACTGTCACTCATCCCATACTGCATGTGCAAGTGCTTTGGAGAATTACTGAATAGTTTTAAGGATCCAAATCCCATGATCTGTCAGTCAGTGTAACTTTGCATTTTATGATTACTGCAGAGTACAGCAGCACTCTCCAAAGGCATGCTCTGACAAGCTTGTTCTGTGAGCAACCAAGAACCATGCTGAGGACTGGGGGAAATATATATATACATACTTCACAGATTTTTTCATTCCATTAGAGATCAACAACTGATTTCTGTCAACACTGAAATATCAAGGAAAGTATAAATCTGGGTTTCTACTGTCAATTTACTTACATTTTGCCAATTATTTTTTGATACATTTGTTCATTGCAGCTGGCAAGGTTTCTTGCCACGTCTTCAGTGCCAGAACATCCAAACAATTCAATAACATAGACAGACTCACATATTTCTCAATTAATTTATTATAACTATTTTGTTCTATTTACATTTATTCTTATTTAAGCAGATCACCCATGCTAACTGCTGCTATCTGAGGTCACCGAAACTCAACAACTGCACATACTACCATGCTGCTATTTTATCTCTTTTAACAAATTATTCTTTGCTCCTGCTACATGCAATTAAACTACACCTGTTCTTTCACAGGAGTTGGGATGAAAAATTTTGGATCAAATAATCATTTTGAATATGATACACATCTGCATATATTTGCATGAGAGCACCTGGAAAATCAGGAATTTACATGCCTTCCTGTCCTCTGCGAGCAGTAAATGAATCTCTGAGATCAAAATGATGCCTATTGTTTCAAAACAAGCATGAGCTGCATATAGAACGTAACCTGTTATTCTTCTTACTGCACTAAGGATATTTCTCTAAGACCGGGTTCCTGGGGAGGTTGAAAAGTTTGTTTACTGCTGGTTGTTGGAAAAATGAATTCACAGCTTGTCCTCCTGGAGGTATCATGCTCATGCCTCCTGCCTGCTGTTACAATGGGAGAACACGAGCAAAGCTTCTGAAAGCCTTAGTAAGAACAAAGGAAAGGAGAGGAAAAAGAAACTGGATTTATTAGCTGATAAACATGGAGAAGATATTTATGAAGTTATCTGAATACCTGGATACATCAAACCGACTACTTTGACTTCCTTAGAATGCCACAAAAACTGGAAAACACTGTAAGCAACGTGAAAAAGAGAAATTTTCACATCCAATAAACAATGCTCAAACACTTTCATACAAAGCAACACAATCAGGGCATAAATAGCTAAGGGAAATATACAGACACAAACCCAAATCCAATCCAAAGTATGATGAAGCATTTAGAAAGACATTAGATTGGAATTCCAGCATGATAGATATGGTGTTATGGTACCAAAAACAGAAGAGTAGCAGGGACAATCAAAACAGTCGCATAACAATACTGGTTCCTCCTAGCACAGCACTCAGTCAGTGAAATTAGGCAATCTTAACAAGCACTACATGCCTTTTGGGAAATTACTGACAAGTTGAATGCAGCAGAGATCTGCTTTATGCAGTGATGCTTTCCAAAACTCAGCCAGCTGGTGGGGTACCTCCATAGAATGCTTCTATTGACCTTCAGTCTGCACCAATAGCTCGTGAAGCTTCTTTTGTTGTTTGGTGAATTTCTTGCTTTCTGATAAGCAATAGCTTTCTTGTCTTTAACAAGTGCTATTTTTCTTTTCATTTACTCTCTGCAAAATTTCTAAATTGCTTTATCTTGTTATTTAAATTCAAAAAAATCAGCTTGGATCTGCTCATTTTAAGGAAGCCTTCACAACATTTTCTAAATGTAGCTTTGTCATTATTTTCAGAATATTTATTGCAGCCACTGAAAAGCATTTCTGAGCTTTATAAAACTACCACGAATTGCAAGCTAGTTCTCTCATCTGGCTAACTAGAAGCTGTACTTCAGGCCAATGAACAGAATTTGCAATGATATACCCTAGCAAGCCAGGACATAATTTGAACACTAAAAAGATGCCTCAGCTGAATGCTCTCAAAGCAGCAGGATGTATGTGAGGTATACAGGTAGTCAGGACTGTGCTGAGGTTGATTTTAATAGTGAACAAGTATATGCTGTTGCCTGAGGGCTCATTACGCTTTGGTATGCTATGATTATCCAGGAAAACTCACTGCCTGGTGGCCTGAAAGAGAGGCATTTGGGAGGAAAGTGGAGACTGTTTTATGAAGACTGAAATGAAGGAAAGAAAAAGCCACAGATGTCCTCTGGGAATAACATATAATCCTTCTTTCTCAAATAATTGCATATTGGTTTTGTATAAACTGGAACTCAGGATTCTTTAGAGAATTAAAAACAAAGCAACACAGAAGATGAGCTGGTGAATGCTATAAATTACATGAAAGGGACCATTTATCTCCCTGATAAATACTGAAAATTCAAAGAGAATACTTCACCTGCCTGTTGTCAAACAGGTCCAGAAGCAGAAGATGACCAAAGATGTAAAGTCACATAATTCCATCTTTAGCAATAAATATGTTATATGTAGCAACCAAGCTAGCATTCCATAAATATATATCTTTGTGCTGGAGAGAAATGTCATTATAAATATAGTACTGTAGTAACACAGAAAGTTGTACTGTGTGTAAATATATTATGACTTACAATGAATTCATCTGTTGCTCTGGGTAGAAAACATACATGTCCTGGGTCTTGTGGTGAAAGCAGTAGCTCATCGCTTTTGCCCTTTGAGCCATAAATCACAAGGGTCCTTTTGCAATCATGTGGCTCTGGGGAATCTCCATCTGTTTTCACCTGCACTCTCCACTGTTGTGCTAAACAACATAGAAATGGCAAATTTTTAGTATCAGTGGAAGAGAGAAATGGAAGCCTTTGTTGTTATTACAACAAAGATATTCATTATAAAAATAGACAGGTGTGCCTTCTCTTGAAGATAGTTATAAGTTAAATAAGACTTTACAAAAAAAGCCAACAGTAAAAATGAGTATGCAAGCAGAAAGAAATCCAAAGAAAGAAAGTAAATAAATCTTTGGGTAAGTTTTTGCATTCCTTATGACAAATTAATTGTTTAAATTGCAGTAATTCATTTATCAAGTTTGGGTTCTTAAAATATTCATATGAAATTTTATGTGATTTATTTGCAAGAACTGCTGACTAATATACAGCCACTCAAATAGTGAAAACTAAACCACTTTCATAACCTAATTGATCATGTTCAGTGTGCTCGTGTCATATCAGATCATTCATTAGGGCCGAACTGAAAATCTAGGGAATTCTGAAGTGACATCAACTCATGGATGAGGCTTTCAGACATTCTTTTTGATAGATTACATTAGTAGCAACATTTGAAAGTCTAGAACGCAACTCAGAAGCTACAGAAAACTATTGTTTGCCTGGTTGATTGATCCTGCATGGCAAAGGGAACTTAACAGTGGAAGGAAATCAAAACTCCATGTTTAGACTGTGGCTAATACTGTGATAATAAGATAATTTGCCAATGAGATAAAAGAGAACTATTTCATGACTACACGTAAGCCTACATTGCAATGTGCTGACAAAATAACTCATAGAATAGTTCTGAAATAAATTGTATGTATGTGATTCTCTTTCTTAAAGCATTATGTGTTTGGTTTTCTTCATACCGTTTGTTTTCCTCCACCTGTCTGGAGGCAATGATTGAGTGAAAACTTTCTCTGGCTTTTTTGACTTAGGATTTTTCCCTTGATTTTTGCTTTGTCTTCTTTAGCTAAGGCTGCTTTCCCCCTTGCTGTAGAAGCTTTTTTCTCATTTCATCTGACTGCTTCCTGCCTCTTCTGAGCTCAGCTACAAAACAGCAGGCAAATACACATCTCGCAGTCAGTCTGCTGAGTAAAACAGAAGCTGAAAGGGTCCTTCCATCTGAACTCTTTTTTTGAGGTCAATTCCAAGAATGAGTCAGACATAGTATTATAGAAGACACAGACTTTGCCTAATGAGGAACGTTTGTTGTTTGATATATATGCCAGCTTTGAATTTTATCTCTTTGTGCCAGGTTGGCATGTGGTACCCTTCAGGGTGTCACACTTGGTGAAGTCAAGCATCGTTTGAGCTTCTGCTGTTCCTGAGCACTCTCTATTTATGAACAGATCCAATTTTTACAAAGACTCCCAACATAGCCCTGAACATCACATCCACTCATGTCTCATTTTGAAGGATCTCCCTGGAACATGGCAGAAGGGAAATTAAGATAATTTTGCATTAATGTGTTTTTCAAGAGAGCCTTCTCCTTTCTTTTCTCTTCTGCTTTAGGAGAAAGGAAGCCCTAAGTGAAGAGAAAACAAGGACACATACCTGTTCCTGCTCCAAGAGGCAGCATGCACAGAGAAGGTATTTCAGGCAAGGTGATTTATTGTAACTAATATCCATGATTGTGTTCTTAATTATTATTTCAGAAGTAAGGCTAAGATACCAGCTGGGAGTTTTCCAGGAAATAAATCAGTAGTTAACAGATTTAAAGCCCCTTAGCATCTGTGACTGCTTGTACTCCTACATTTGCTTTGAGTGCTGCTTCTACAGCTTGGTAACAGAGCTAACCCAGACTGACTACATTTTCTCAGTTCAGAAAATTCATTTAACCTGCTCATACCAAGAGTAAGAAAAAAGTTTTCTGTATAGTATATTCTCTTAGATGGAGACTGATAAGGATGGATACACCAGACAGGAGGCTGATTGCAAACACATACTGGGTCCAATGACTTCTATATCTCTTTCCAGGAAATACTAAACTCTTCAGTAACTTCTGAAAATAAGATATCTGAGCATGTCACACAAAAAAGATAACTGCTCCCTGATACCACTGAACAGCATCAGCTTCCTTTCAAATTGATTAGTTCTTCATTGTATTTCAGGTTATGTGCAAATCCATGCCCTTTTCTTTGAGACACCAGTATGAAATTGCTAAAATGAATAGTGGATTGGAAAGAAACTTCAATGAAAGAAACTCCAAATTTTTCTTTTTTGAAATACTATGACCACAGATCTCATTTCATATTATACAGATGTATCCAAAGATACATCAGAAGCATTTGTTGACTTTAAAAAAATTAAATGAAATCAATCATAATAATATCTTCCCAGAAATTCTTTTAACCACTAGTTTGGATCCTGTAAAATTCTTTCAAAAAAATTGTGAAAACCAAACCTGTAGTGACTTCTGCACACAACAAACTGGGCAAGATAAGATATAAAGACAACATTTATTATACAATTCAGAAAACTGGACAAATAAGGTTATTTCTGCTTTTGAAATATTGAAAATTTATGTATTGTTAGAGGATTACTACCATTGTTCTTAAGGCATGTTACTGCCCTAAGTTCTTTTTTACTCAAGTGAAGCAGGACAAATCTGCCTGTAATTTAGGAATTCTGTGTTTATTCTTACTCCATTAGCATAAACCTGAAAGGTAGCGAATAATTTCAAAACAAAGGAACTCGTGGGAAAATTTACTCATTATTTTCTGTTTTCTTATGAATTTTCTGAGTACCTTAATACTAACAACCTTTCCCAACATAAAAAAATCTAACCTAGAAGTATTTGTTAACTGCACTGTGTTCAATGATGCTGAATTGTTTGTTGCATTTTATACACCAGTCACAAAAGATCACAATATCACAGAGCACCATGCAAACCACACCACAGGAATTCAGCACATTTTAATTGATTGTAGGATAGACAACACTGGGATATACCATGTTTGTAGTTTTGCTTTGAGAGAATTTTTTTAGTAGTCTTATAATGACAATCTCCTTATTTCGAAGCAGAAAAGAGAAAACATGAGAAGGCAGCAGCAAAATTTCCCCACAGTTCAGGAAACTTCTAGAGAGCGATGAAAAGATTCATTATCTCTCAAAATAATTTCATTTGAGGGGTGAAAGCAGCTATCCATCTTCTCTGCTAATGTGATCTTTTTTCTCTTGCCTCAGACATACATGAGGAAGTCACCAGAGGATGAATAAATGTTTTCCTCTACTTGATTTGTCTTGATAATCTACATATATACAAATGTTGCATTTTGATATGTGCTTTCTCTATCTCATCAAAATCCATTGCCACCAGCAGCGTTCACAGGGACCTGGAATAAATGCTTCATTAAAGCTGGCATAATGGGAGCCTAGGTGAAAAAGAACTGCTCAGCAGTGACAACTTCCAAACTCTCTTCCTTGACTTGGTAGTTATTAGCTTATTAACCTTCTTCAAAGAGAATGAGATTTCTGACCTTCAGAGTGACTTATTAAGTCTTTGATTTTGTAACCTTTGCTTTAGACCTGACCTAAGCATATTGATCATTTATTCTGGGAATCACCAAACAACCACCAAACTGGATTGTGCCAATCAATTCTTTGTAACTTTGCTTGAAACCCACTTGCAGAGGGCAGCTTACATACTGTATGATGACAGAAATGCATAAAACATTTGGCTTCTGAGCATTAACACTGCTACTTGAAGGAAATGTATTTTATATGGAATGTTTGTACTTCCACTGTGAGTGGGGCTGCTTATCACTGCTATATTGCTATATTCTCTGCAATATGAGGTCATCAGTGCTCCAGATGCTTGAATCTGATGCAATTGCTTTCTCTTCCAATACTGTACATCTCCAGAATTTTCTCAAATCAGTACTAGTACCGTACATGCAGAACTGAATAAAAGACAGCTCTTCAAACCTCTCATGTTTGTTATCATCCTAAAAACCTCATTCTTTTCACTTGCAATACCTATGGTATCACTATTAGGAAAAAAACTTAAAAATTTAAAAGTAAACTATACTGAGATCCGCCTTGCTCATCATCTCTTTGACATAACACACAAAAAGAACAATCTTTCATTTATCTCAGTTCCTCACTGAAATGATCTCCAAGGCAAAGAAAAAAGACTAAAAAGAAGCTCAAGTTATGCTGATGCATAGCTAATTAGCAGAAGACCCTCTAAAAATGCTCTTCTTTTTTGCATCTTCATTTCTCAGAACCTCTGATTTCATTCTAATAAACCAGCATACATCCTCTAGGTCCTCCTGGACATCTTAACAGTGTGACATTTCCCAAACTAATTAAGAATAACCTCCTTATAATCAATATTGTGTCTTATTGTTACTAACATGCACAAACTCTCAGCAGTCTTTGCATCTGTCTGCTTTTTTAAAAAGCAAAGATGCGCTGGAAAAAAATTAAATTCATACTAAAATATGGTTTATGAACAGAAGGTGAAATCAATATTATGGCTGCATTTCAGAAATGTTTGTTGAGTGGAATGTAGAATCCAATTCCAAATTGTCTTGTGACAATCAAATCTCTCTGTGGGAAAATCTTTATTTACCTGAGTTAATCAGTCTCCTTTTGTAAAAAAGTTATCTTGCCATGGAACAATAAAAGTGTTGGCTAAACTGTTGATTGAATGTAAATGATTATATTTTCTCTGAAGCTGTAACTAGATTGGGAGATCAGCACTCATGCTACAGAAGGCAAGCCACTGTTTTCAGAGCTAAATGTAGACATTACTTTGTTTACTCTAGTTTCTCCCATACTCGGACGCAGCTATATGGAATACGCATTTACAGTTAAATGTTAATAAGAAAATTTGTATTCTGTTTCTTTTTTCTGGTATGAGAGAAACATAGAGATTGTGTCTCATGTTCTGAACACTTGCAAGGTCTTAACACATTACAGTGATGAGACTGTTTTTGTAGGTATATCAACAGACAACTAGGTGGGTGGTTTTTTATAAAAATCTACATAATAATCCAAGCAGATTTAGTCAACTACTTCTTTCTTCACTTAAACATTTGGAGTTTAATATTATTTGCTTATGGCTACTTTAAGTGTATCCTGATCTACCTTGACCTGAAAATGCTTGCACAATCACTCCACAGGACATTTTTCAACAAACTGATGTTTGCTAGTGGATCCATATGTATATTTTACGTGACAGTGGCACTGAGATATACAAAATAACACTAGACTCTTTTCTCAGAGATGTTCTTGTCTGATTCCAGGACAGAATAGTAGAAATGTGAAGACAACTGAAATGGTTTATGAGCAGCATATTTCATCAGTTACTTCTGAAGAGTTTGTCATTGCTGTAGATCACTGTTAGCCAATTTGTATTCTTTTTCTCTCACAGTTGATAGTTTACTTACATGATGAGGTCACATATATTTGCTACCTACTACTGATTTGGAGATTGAATTCAAATAGCAAAGACAATGTTCTAGAAAACAACTCTTACCATTAAGGAATGCCTTCTCTGGATTGACAGCTTCTAAAATATTAGCAGAAAAAATCCATGTGAGCAAGCTTAATTATCACTTTTCTTCATATGTTATGATTATATTCAAAAAGGATCTTTAGTAATAACTAGGAAGTAAATAACACTCTATTGTTATAACAAAAAAGATAATCTGTAACAAAATACTCACTTTCAACAGTTAACTCCGTCACAGTTTTCCCATCATCTTGATATTCATCTAACCACCTTTCATTGCATAGACAAAAAGAATGAGATTAATAACAACTATCAGTATTGATGATTATCAGCAAGCAATCAGACGATACCTTCTCTCTCTTTTCTATCAAACTATGCCTTTAAAATGCCTCCTAAACCTAATTTTCTTGAATACCTTCATCAGAGTTAACATTATTTGTGCTGGGAGAATCTACTTTACTCTGCTACCAACCAAAAATTGGAAATGTCATGATAGTTTGATGAAGCAATATAGCACCTTGGATGAAATACACTATAGACATAATAAGTATTTTCAGTATCAGACTTTAAATTGTACATTCAAGTACCACCTGCAGTGGTCAGTTAGATTAATTGTACTTAAAATGATATATAAAACCAAGTCAGGAAGTTTATAGAAATTCTATAGAGGTGCAGCAATGAACTGAATTTGTCTTTTATCTTTTCTTTCATACGGATGAATTTAAGGAGCTGTCCTGTAAAATTATTTACCTGCAAAAACTCATCCATATTCTTACAGTTGTCATTCATATAATAACACTTTGCAGCCATTAACATCTTATTTTTTTTAATAAAAAAGTGTGTGTGATCATTATCATTTTCTATTCTATTGGGTCCATATAGATGTGGCCTTTGTTTAAACCCACAGATCCACAATATATTTCACTTCTTGTATGTAACAAAAATATGTAATAATATGTAACGCATGAAGTCTAGACTCCACTGTATTTCAACTATGCTTGCAATAAATAGCTCAATTAACTTTTGTAAACTCTTTCCACATTCACTCCTAAGAAGGAAAAAAAGACCACTAGCATTTTCTAAAAATAGAAAGCAGATTTTGACACTTTGGCAGCACACTCACATTGCACAAACAATGACATTCCTTTAGTTCTCTATTTAATAATCTTAATTTATTTTTTTCTAAGAGCTTAATGATTCTCTTTTGACATAGCAGTTTTATACAGCTCTGATTTGCTCTTTAAGTTTCTTAAGAGAAGTCTTACAAAAATTCCCTGACATTAAGGAAACAATTGCCTCATTTGAATCTCCTTCCAATAGCCATCTTCAGAGCATACCAAAAGACATACTAAGACAAGAACCTGATCATCAGAATAATACTCAACCGGAGAAAATGGTTATTAGCTAATAATTTCTAGGAACTTTGCAAACAGAGACTTTTCCTTTTTGGTATTATTTTGTAAACAGGAAGCATTCTTAAAGAGGCATCTGTATTGAACTGCTAAAGACTTTCACAACTATAATGTACAGTTCCCAAAATAACATGGAAATCACTTCAGCAATGTAGCCTAAACTCACAAGTTCTGGAAATCACATATGCCAGAAATAGCTAGATTTAAATTATAATTCTTCACATGATTTCTATTGTATTAAATATACAAATGCAGAGGTAACACATACAAATTCTTACTTTTGTATACTGATCTATTTAATATTTTTTTCTATTTTAGTCATGTGATTCAACATACTGACAACAGCTGAGAGTTCAGGTTGCAGTTGGCTCAGGTAATAAAATATTTAGAACAGGCTATTAAGTAATTGTTAGAACTGAGAGTCAGGCATTTTCCAATCTTGCACACGACAGCAAAATTCTAGACCTAGTTATACACAGAAATAGAGATTTATTAAATGAAAGGAAATATTTTACCTCTTCTCTAGGAGAAAGGTTAAAGGCTTTCTAAAGATTTGTGAAATGCATACAAGGTTTTAAGCAACCGAGGGAGATGCACTAACCAAAATCAATACATCTAGATCTTTTCACATAATAGTTTTTATAAAGGCAAGAACTGAAACCTCAGTTATTTTCATGTGTCTCTGTATAATTGAAATAAAGGAAATATTAATGCACCTTTTTGCCTGTTTTGGGCTTCTTTGCATTAGTGAATTCTTTGCATTCTCCTTCCCCTACTAATCCAGCAAATTTCGGCTTCACCAGCAAAATTTTGCATCACTAGTCCTTTGAGAAACTCCAGTGCATTGCTCATATATCTAGGCTGTGTGATTGTGCCTGCTCTGAAGAATTTTTCCCCAGGTTGCCAAGAGTATAATGAACTAATTCTGTTTTGCCATGAATGACATACCTGTTACAAGGAAATACAACCTCTTTCCCTTCCTTTCCTTCTTTATAGTTAATGACAATCTTATCCAAGAACCATCCATTACCTGTGTTGAAATAACAAAGGTTTATTATCTGAAATAATGTAACTTGTTTAAATAACAATAATAATAATATAGAAAACAAAATGGCCATGATATTTTCCATCAGAAAAACAGTTCCCATTAGGACAGAGTAACTAAATGAGTAAATTAACACAATGAAAGCTCTATTATTCTCTGCCTATTGCAAGATCTACAATATTGACTCTTCTCCATCTTGCACTGTTGTAATTTTAAGGGGGAGTGGGATTTTTTTTTGCCTGTAGACAAACATACGCATATGTCTGTGAACTGCCAACACCATTCACATCCCAGCCTACACCTTTTTATTCTTTGTGATCAGGTACAAGAATGTTAGGACAAATCTGCTTATGCAGTTATGAGAGATCTGCATGACTGCTAGATTATTTGGTCCTTTGTGAGTGAAGTTATTCTACATAACAGTATTAATTAAAAGATCATTCATATCTACTGTTTCCATTTGCATGTGCTCTTACTTAGCTTCTGAAAATTGTATGCCTTAGATTTTACAATATATGTTTATTTGCATAAACTACAAAGTCAAAATATACATAAGTCTGCATGAACATTCGATTAACAATTCTGTTATAAAAAAATGTTAAAAGCAAACAGAAGGTGTTCTACTGAATATATGTCAAGCCTCCTCAAAAAGCTTTTCAAATTTCCATTTTAAAAGTCTATATTTCAAGGGTATACTTTTGTTTATTTTAGTCCTCTGTAAAGAAAGAGCCTTATTTACAGAACTTTTTTTTTTTTTAATATGTAATATAATAATCATCATTGAAGTCTCTTTTTGCCCTCCTGCCCAAGGAAATAGAATGAAGAAATTTCTTTTGATCTTGCAACAGCAACATTTTAAATTTATATAGTATTTAAATTACAAGGCATCTAAGCACTTTATAGTCTTCCCATCTAATTTAATCACCTTCTACTCAAAACTTTCTGAGGTCAGAAAAGTCTCTTTTATCAATGAAGCTAAATAAGTTTTAACACAATTTTAGGTTCTATAAAATCTGTAAATATTAGTATTTTAAATAGAGAAAAACAAAACAAAACAGAAATTCCTAGGCTATTTTTCGAGTTATAAATACATTCATCAGCAAAAGAGTAAGACTGGGGTATGACTGCTACTGGCCTACTATACTGATAAGAAAAAATGTTTAAGAACTTGATTTTACCAATGAAATAGCATTTCCCATTAATTAATAGACAGGACATTGTTCTAGTCTTGGTTTTGCTTGCTTGTTTGTTTTCTTTTTCACAGAGCTTTATCTCTGCCAGATAGAGAAAAAAATAGGACTGGCAAGCAAAGTGTTTAAAATTTTCATTGATAAAAAGCACATATTAGCAAACTCAGAAAAACTGTGCAAGAAAATTATTAATAATCTTGTTATTATATCAGTTTTCCCTTTCTTTTCCATATTCTGTAGCACTGATTTTTGAATCTACAGTGTACATATGTAGACTCATACACTGGTTATACATATATATGTATATTGGTTTCTCTTAATGATCATCATTAGAAATGATTCTATGATTCCCTGACTCTGTGTGATCAAAGACTCATCTCTTCTCATAGGAACACAGAAGAAGAAGTTCACATATTGGAATACAAGTACTTATTCTGACATGGTTCCTCACAGGGCTGTGTCAGGAGAACTATCAGCCTCAGTTTCCTGATATGAAACCCATTCAATGAGTCGGTGGGAGAGGCACAGCTGCCCAGAGCACCTTTTAGACTGACAGGCACTTCTGTCTACAGATGTACTGGGCTTACCATGGGACTCCAAGAAAGGAGCCTATCCCATGTGCATGTGTAGGTCTCAGCAGTAGCAAATGGATTCACACAACAGGTTGCAGGAGTCCATGTAGTATCCTAAATGAAGGAGTGAGCACTTGTAGGTCAGGGTGTGTTATCTTGCAAGCATCAAGATGGACTATCCAGAGAGTAGGTGAAGTGGCCTGGAGACCAGGGATGTGAATTGATGACCTCCTGGGAACCAGGAAGTCTGTGCCAACTGACAGTGAGTCTGCTGAATGTAAGGGATTGCCTGAGAGACGTGTGTGTGTCTACGTGTGTTTCTATTTACTGGAGGGATCCAGAGTCCATGGATCTAGAGTGGTGTGTGCTTGGGGATCTGGATCTGTATCTGCAGCTGGATTTGGGTGTGTGAGTCTCAGAGTCTGGCTGGTCAAGATGCCAGCAGCTGAGGAGAGTGATGATTCAGAGTCACTATTGGGCAGACTGAGCGTCTAAGTCCAGTTACTAGGTGCCTTAAATATACATATATATAATATATGTATATATGTGTATATATATATATATATATATATATGTATTTACAGATTGCCATTCTGATCAGTTGGAGAAGGGAATGGGCTGAGGCCATTGGTCCTGTTTATGCCCGTGTGAGTTCTGAGTCTCTGTCTGCACTACTATGGCTGGACATCGGAATATGAACTGAGTTTTGCTAATAACAGGACAGTGGTAACAACATCCAAGTTCATGTTGTTCTTTTAGACCACTTCCAATAACTATCCTAGTGACTGATACAGTTCTCCTTGAAAGCTGTTTTCAAATACCCTGTTTTCACAGTGTCTACACTGCTCAAAACTTACCATTTGTTTTACAAGGTATAGCCTGAGTTATACCATTGTTAGCATATTGAAGCTGAACAACATTGAAGAACACTGCACTGTGGTAGGGTCCAAATACTCTGACACTGCGAAAGCCATGTTCCCAAAGGCACATAAACCAGATGATTACAAGAACATTTGCCAGCCATGAGAAGAAACCTACAAAAAAATGACTATGACCCTGATCCTAAACCTTACAGAGGCCTCTCTCTCTCTCCTATCCTAATGAAAGCATATCTTTCATGATCCTTCCAGGACAGTTCCCAAATTCAGATTAAAGACCTTCTGCCCTATAATTCAAACAGGTGATATGATTAGAAGAGTGGATAGCCCCATCTCTAATGGAATACTCATTCCTCCTTCTCACCTACAAATGACTGTTTCTGTAGATGGCCTCTCTCCTGAATTACTAGAGTATACTAGCTCTCATCCTTTGCCTTACCCCACTTCCACTCACCTAAGGCTTATTTCAGATTAGTATGGGACGGAGTTCAAAAGAAACTTGTGAAATCTGTCTGTACTGAGTACAATCAACAATTTTGATTACCTAGGCATAAATGCTATCAAACAGGGAATTCAATCCATGCTTCTGCTTAGATTATTCTTCAATTAGAGAGATTTTGAAATCCGTCTGAAATCTAGATTTGTAATATGATCCTGTGATATAGCAGTGATGCCTATTATGGGAGAAGTGAGGGAAGAGATGGAGAATATACTATGTGTACTGGAGAACAGAGTGAAGGTAGACTCTGTCACACTGCCTTTTCAGTTATGTACTAGCATTCTAGGATATGGAACTCTCAGGTACAATCATCTGTATTGCTGAAGACAGTAAACTCTAGAGAATTACAAAGATTAAGAATCAGATTTACATCCTGCACCAACGCCAAACAGTAAGGCTACTTCTATAATAGTCACAAGTCTGCTCAGTGCCTTGGACAGCAAAGTCATCACATTGGGCATTGCCTGAGGTCATTTCAGAAAAGAGGGAAGGTCTTTTCCTGATCTAGTATCAAACATAGCCTTGAGCAGCTTTAAAAACATTTCTGTATTTTTAAAAAAGGGTGAAATGATTTTAAGGGGGAATTTAAGGATTTTAAACTAAGACGGGAGATTTAGGTTAGCTATTAGGAGGAAGTTTTTCACACAGAAGGTGGTGACACATTGGAACAGGTTGCCCAAGGATGTTGTGGATGCGCCATCCCTGGAGGCACCAGGCTCGATGTGGCTCTGGGTAGCCTGGTCTGGTGTTTGGCAAGCCTGCACATAGCAGGGGGGTTGAAAATATATGATCTTAGAGGTCCTTTTCAACCCAGGTCATTCTTTGATTCTATAAAAAGAATCTCTTTGTAGCTACTAATCTGCAAACATTTTTGCAGTATTTACATCTCCAATACTTTTAAATACCAGTCTTCTCTTCAATGACATCATTCCAGAGAGGTGCAACTCAAGGGCCTATATCAAAAATTCTTCTCTATGCAAAATTGTTTTTTCTGAAAACACTACAAGATGAATGCAATGCCACATAATGGAATAGGTCCACAATGACTTACGCAGATTAAATTAATAACATCTTCTCCCACTGCCCAAAGTAGCAAAGAAATAGGGCTATAGCTATTCAAAATTTGATTGGTAGTGAAGCAGATGTTGAACATCTTTATTTCTATTCCATTTGGTCTTTACTCTGTCTAATGAAAGATTATTTCACTTTTGTAAGCAACATTTTCATGAATTTTTAGTATGCAAATGAATGGTGTTCTGTTATAAATAAACTTGAAAATGGAGTGGATTATTTGACATTATATCTGTTTCCTCTTTACTGACTATTGCCACTGTTTTTCACCGTCCCATCACTGTGATTGCTCTGCAGGAAGACTTTTTATCACTGTAAGACCTTCTGTCCCAATCTGAATGAAGGATGCAATATAAATAACATGCATTACGTTTAAAAAGGACTTGAAAAGAGATTGGTCTCTAGGAAGTTAAATCCTACCTGGACCAGTTCCATCATGGCTAATCAGAACTTTCTCCAAGTTTCCAAGTGAGACAGCTTTTATGAAGAAAATATCCATCTGTGGAAACATACAAGGAAAATAACAAAGGTCATAACCACAGCTATCATTTTAAGAGTATAGTTTGTTTTTTTTTTCCTTTTGCAAAATAAATATGGGTTTCTTATATTGGTCTAGGCCAGACAGGACAAATGTAAGAAAATTTTCCAAGGTGAAGAGCACCTTAAAAAATATTCCACAGGATAGCACTCAATTCCTTTGGCATGACACAGTGATTAAATGCAAAGAATGTTTTGGTTATCTTTACAGCTCTTTCTGCCTCACCAAGACTGGAAAAACTCTCAGGAATAAGGATTTAAGGGTTGATTCTAAAATTCATAATGATGTGTTCAGGAGAACAAAAATGGTATTATTACTATTTTATGTGTATGTCTAATATAAATAATCAGCACTACATAAATTCTACTATTCAGTGCTTCCAGAAAAGAATTATTCCAAAATCAACAGATAAATATTATTCACATTATGTAATTCTGTATATAGCTTGGAATAAAGAAAATCTATGAGAAAGCAGCAAGCTACTTATAATAAAATAAGTAAAAGTATGTTTACATATGTTGAAGAAACAATTTGCAAGCCAAAATTTACTCTTATTGATCAGAACTAGCATGATTTTACTTCACCTGTCCGTGTTGAAACTTTACATTATTGTTCTTAGATCTATGGAGCTTCCTTTTGCCAGCATCTCCTCTTGTCCCAATAAGATTGATATAAACATTAAAATCTGTTTCAGCACCAAGTTTAGCACCTGTGTGTACACGGATCTCATACACAAGCACTAGAAGAAGAAAAAGCTTGAAATTATCCTTATAGTTCATATAAGATTCCAAATCTTTCTCATCAAAATTTGGCCAGAAGACCACAAGTTTGTAAATAGTAACAGCTATCCATATGTCTGTCCTCTGTAGATTCAAGCCTCGTAATTCTCGACGCACAAAAAAACTGAAAATACTAAACTTTGCATTTATGCTGAGTATAGCAATCCATCCCCTCAAAGCAGTCTATCTAGTAAAAGTTCCCTTGTGCTCCATTTCCTTTTCTCGTTCTATGTTTAGTATTCATGATTTCAGGATATAATTTGCAAAATCATTCTTGACAGGTTATCTGGAGACCTGTTCCTCAGGCATTGTCTGAGACAATGGTTATATTTCACTGGTACCAAGACACTGCCAACCTCCAGATTTGTGCAAAACAGAATTTTGTGATGCGTAACCTTAATATGATTTTATAACAAGAATAGTAATATCATGAATCTCAGTAATTTTAGATTTTCACCTCACACACAATGGTGAGCAAGAACATGAATGGATTTCCTCATCTATAAAAGGTGGACACCCAACCTGCTTTTGAATGTTTCATCATTTATCACTAGTGGATGCTAACTCTTTTAAAGAAAGCTTTGAATTAAAAGATATTTACAACTTTTTAATTTCTCTTGTTCTAGTCTAGAAAAAAAGTCTTACAGATAAAAAAATATACATCTTCAAGGAATTAAGGAATATAATTCAGAGTTACCATATTAACATATTTTTCACCACAATAATATAACTGTTTACCAAATAAGCATACTTACATTAAAAATAACTATTTGTAATAATTAAATACTATTATATTTCATGCATTTTTTTCTCATTCTGACTTACAAAAAAGTTACAATTTACATTTTAATGGCAATTTTTCCACGCAATGTGTCTGTTCTATTCACAGCTGGTCACTTTTGCTTCTATCTAGTAGATCATAGAGGAGATTATTGTTTCAATAACGGAAAATTTTATAGCACTTTTGAAATAAAGAAAGGTAGTGACAGTCCTAACAACACTACCTTTAAAATGAAATTAGGTTGAAAACAGAAGAAGCTTGATATTGGAAAAAAATCCTACAAATATTTAAGTTGTATTACTCTTACACTACCAAATAGTAGAATCATGCATTTCTATAAATTTTTCATTCACTGAACCCCAAGGCAACTTATAAGACTTAAACATCATACCACTGAACGAGTAATTTCTGATTCCCAGCAGAGTATTTAAAGAGGTAGTAAAATAATATGGCAAGCACTTAAGGGCAGAAAATATCCCCACACGTATTCAAAAGTAGGTAGGAAATGTTGATGATAGATAGTATGCTTAAGAAATCAGAAAACTTTTAATTCATATGAAATAATCCTGAACCAGAAAGGACACTGTCTCCAACTCAATACCACCATTACAACTCTGACTCAAAATTGCAGTAAAGTGTCCTGATCAATTTTATTATTTTCTACCTTCCAACCATTGACTGTAGCTCTCACATCCCTGCATTACTATATCACCAGATAGCCTGAGATATGAATAATCTCCACAATACACGTTTTCAAAAAACAGTCTTAAGGTTTCTTACGGAACAAATGGTGTTAAAAAAAAAATGGGAGGTATGGCTAGCAAGTAACAAAAAGAAATTGATCTATTAATTTGCATAGTTAAGTTATATATTCAAATGTCACTTTATATTTGAATAACAGTTTTTGACTCATAAAACTACAGAATAACTCAATTTTGAAGGGGCTCACAAGAATCATTGAATTCAACTCCTGGCTCCACACAGAATCACATAAAATTCAAGCCCTATATGTGAAACTATTGCCCAAACACTCCTGGACCTCCAGCAGCTCGGGGCTGTGCCGACTGCCTGGGTAGCCTGCTCCATCCCACCACCCTCTGGTGCAGACCCTTTCCCTAACCCCCAGCTGTCCCTCTCCTCACACAGCTCCATGCCATTCCTTCAGGCCCCGTTGCTGTCACACAGAGAAGAGCACAGTGCTGCCCTCCGCTCCCTGTGAGGAGCTGCAGTCGCCATCAGGCCTCCCCTCGGCTCCTCTGCTCTGGGCTGAGCAAACCCAGGGACCTCAGAGACCTCAGACGCTTCTCATACACCTCAACCTCAAGACTCTTCCTCATGTTCACAGCCCTCCTCTGGTGACTCTTAAATAGCTTTATGTCTTTCTTATGTCGAGGTGCCCGAAACTACACACAGTGCTCAAGGTGATGCCAAGTCCTCATAACACTTTATCATTACTTTTGCTATATTCATACTGCATATAGTTTAATAACAGGACGATTAAGACATTATTCAAAGGACAGAGGACAATGAGTGACAATATGCAATGAAAGGAAACCTTCTAGAAAGCCAAGAGTCACACTGATCATGAATGGGACAAAGTCTTTTCAGGGAGTGGGAAAGGTGAGAGATCGATCACATTTCCAAAAAAACCCCTGAAGATTATATTCATTATTGCCATCCATTTTACTAACAGAGCTAGACTACCTGCAGAGGAAGGCACTGTGGATCAATTGAAGTCTCCTTCATGCTTTTACCTTCTTACATTGTCATTCTGAAAAAGGAAAGTATCAGTGGGAGCCAAGTAAAAGGGTTTAGCTAAGGAAAGACTGACTATGCTATGACTGTTTATACACAAAAATTGGTTTCTGTATTATTTATACCTACAAATAATTCCCATGATCAAAACCGTAAAATTTCCATAATGGTAACTACTACTTTAAAGCATAGTCAAGGCTATTTCAAGAAACCCCTTAACAATAAATGATTACTAGAAGAGAATACAAATGATTTTTTTCCTTTCTGGAGGGACATCAAACCAAATGGATTAAGTACAGGAAATATCAGAACAGAAGAGACAATTGGAACACAACACAAAGATACTAGAAGCTAAATAAATGACAGATCCTTTTGTAGCTCTGCACTTCTCTTTGGTAACAAGAGAAATGATAATGATCTAATCAAGTACATTCTATTGCCACAAGCCTAAATAATTCAGTCTGAAGTAGAAAACATGTACATGTTGAAATGTAAAGAACAGAAAAATATTTTCCATTTTTCTTATGGATCTATACATCTCTCACCATATGGAGAATGTTAGATTTGACATTTATTTAGGCTACACAATCTGTATTATTTAGAAAGAATCTTCTTAGCAAAAAGACCAGATTATACTTCGATTTCTTATATAAATTAACAATACTCTATGAATTAGTCTGCTGTATTAGGATAATAAATGTAATTCTCCTTTACCTTAGCTTTTTTGTATGTTCTAACACATTTTATACAAAACTCGCAGTTAAAATAATAATAATAATAATAAAAGGTAAGGAAAATATTCTCCAAAAATGTCCTGTACATTCCACTACAGAAAAGTGTTTGGACATAAAATAAGCTTTCACTAAATAGATCGCATAGGTTAGATATTTTCTCTGCAAATGGCAATCTAGGTTACAGAGCAACTCAACCAGATGCAATTTTTTCTAACTGTCAAGTAGTTCCTCTGCATTGCAGAATAGCTACAAAAGATGTTAGTTTTAATGGCTACTGAGCTAGGGATTGCTTAAATATAATGACAATATATGCCACTATATAACAGATAAGGCAAGGCATACCAGCAGTTTGACGAACACTTGAGACAGATACAACCAAGATTGGAGAACAAACCTATCAGCTGAATACGCTGCTGAGATATCAAGACTCACCATACGTGAAATTTGCTTGTTTGTAGTTTTCTGTTCATTATTTGTTGTGTGTGTATGGTAAAACAAGATCTTAGAAAGTATGTTCAGCCTCTGTGTCTGGTTTCATTTCCTTTGAG
This sequence comes from Meleagris gallopavo, assembly GCF_905368555.1. NCBI lineage: Eukaryota > Metazoa > Chordata > Aves > Galliformes > Phasianidae > Meleagris > Meleagris gallopavo. The sequence continues at coordinate 56,128,372 of NC_139406.1, read as the reverse complement.
AAACTGATCTACTCTGAGGCCTTCACTGTTGCAACAGCTGAAATAGAGACATGCTTCACAGCAGTAAGAAAAAGCAATCACACAACTTTGAGAATTACAGCTCTATGGCCCGATCCACTTCTCTGCAGCAGCATTTTCGTTATACGATATACTCCTGATTTAATGAAACTACATCAACAGAAAACTGAGATGGCAAAAAAAATAGAGATAGAAAAAAAGGATATAAAAATAGGCAAAAAAGAAAAAAAGAAATAAAAAGTTAAAAAATATAAAGACAACTATTGAACAGAAGTCATGAAATACTACTTCAGCATTCAAAGGGACCTGTTAGACTCACACTTAGGCAGCTCTATCTAATGCGGGGCACATCAGAGTGATAGAACAAACATCCTGAAAAATGCAATAAGTTTGATAAAGGATATAAGAGGATTAATTAACACAGAATGGCTGGAATAAATCTCAGGTAGCACTCACTAGAAAATGAAGTGACCTTCTGGAAAGTAAGAGATTGAGATTTACAAGTTCCTAAAATGGTTGATTAAGATAAGCTTAATAATCAGACAACTCTGAGACATGGATGCATGGATGAAAAAGTTGAAAGAAGGGAGAGATGGTGTCGGTCCTTTGTACAACCATTTTGAAATGGTTGAAAGAAGGGAGATTTGGTGTCGGTCCTTTGTACAACCATTTTGAAGCTCACCACCTCCGTTTTCAGACAACCAAATCAGTATAACAACTATGCTTAAAAATGGTACAGGTGCTTAATACCAAAAGGAGTATAAAAGTTACTGTGCAGTCAGTGTATAAATTTCAAATCCGTATTCTCTTAGTCTGTAAAAACACACTACTGTTACTGTTTATTATCTTGAGACTTCTAGTGCTTCGTTATGTCTCAATTCCAGCTTCTGGCTTCTATCAATAATGTTTTCATGAATATGAACCAACTGGAGAAAAGTGAGAAAGAAAGGAAGTTCTGTTTCTGCAGTCATGAAGTAAATATGAACTAAGGGCATATGAGGGCAACAAAATACAAATTAAAGAACCCTTTTTTTTCAGATTTCTAATTCTAGGCACCTGAATCAGGGTTTCCAGTGCAGAAGATAAGGTATATTTCTGATCATTCACCAATGGCAAGAGTTAGTTTGACCCCCACCCTGTAAGCACAGAATATATCTCTCATTTCCTTCTGAAGAAGTGATGTGCAGAATTCAGTCACAAGCCGCAAAATTTGTTCTGCATTAAAGACTAAATAAATATTTTGGTATGTTTTGAGAAGAGAAAATAATAATCATAATAGGGTTGAAGAAGAATTTATCAGTGAGAATAACAGAAAAGCTTTCATGGCAGAAATATTTGTCTTTTCATGATAACTTAGTACATGTTACTGACCTACTGCTAGTTCTTTCCACAATAATTTTAATAAAGGAATCATTAATTTAGAATTCCATTTAAGAGTAGAGGAATTCCAGATATATAGAAATATCACATTATTCATACATTAAATAGGTTTCCTCCATATTGCAGCTGAGCCTAATGACACTGGTGTGCATACTAGTTTGAGTCAAGAAACTGAATTCCCTGATAGGCTCAGGGAATTCTTGTTTTCTTGCTTGCTGATTTTAGAGCAAAATAATAGATTCTTTTTGGATGAAACCAGAGGATACATTCCAGGAAAACAATTAAGATGATCTTGCCAGAAAATGGCAATATGTCCAATTGGCAATCAGAATGAGTCCACACTTACTTCCCCTTTAAAGCACATGATGAGGCCACTGGTTTCTTAGCTCAACTGAGTTTTTAACACGTACTGCTTCACTGCACGAATCCACTCCTGTCAGTCTGCCAGTACAAACAGACAAACTGGCCAAAGAACACAAAACGCAGAGAGACAGTAATTGCTATACAACGTTAAAATTGTCAGACTGTTGCTATCCAGTCCTCATCTAAGAATGGTGATCCAGTATATCAGGACAATGCAACAGGGTAATGCTCCAGGCTCTTTGCTTCTTGCTTTAATGAAATTATCATTTTACTTTGATTCATTAAACAGAAAGACTGAAGCTCTGTCATAGAATTTTATCATTTAGTACTCGCCACTTGATCTGCAGAAATAATATTTGGCATTTTGCCATGACAGGAGGGTAAAATGTGGATTGGCACAGCATTAAGTTTAAAATAGTACAAATTCTTAATGGCTGATAGCGTTTGAGAGGTACTGTCTTCCCCAGAAGTGAAGCATAGACTTTTTGAGGAGTTGTAAATACAAAACCCTATCACCTGAAGACATTTCAATTACAATTACAGAATCAGAGTTTCTAATATCTGCTTTCATTTACTCCTGGTATTTAGAGCAATATTGTAAAAACCACATATGGAAAATTTTGAGTTTTGATAGCTGTAATTATTCTAAGGATCTAGCACTGGAAATTCAAGCTAGGTTCTTGCATGTGAATAAGGTCTGTCCATGTTCAGCCTCAGTACTTAGGTATATAAACATAAGATATATGTAGGGAAAGGGAAAGCTTTTCAGAAGCTGCTCATGGCAATGCAGGAGAAATGCAAATTGAAATTTTTTGTTTGAACGTAAATTATTCTCAAGTTTTGGGGATGAGAAAATATGCCAGCGATGTTTTCCTTTTGCTGGTTTTTGAGCAGGAGGAAGAAGGAGAAAAGGTGTTTGGAGTCTCTGGCCTCACTCCCAGCCACCGTCCTAGGCTTTTGCACAACAGTTACAGCACATCCCTAGAGTAGGTTAACACAGGTGGGATAATGTCTGCAGTGAGCTGTCAGCTGTAATACTGAAGTGCCAGAGCCTCAAATAATAGTCGCAGACATAGATTCTCAAACTACTCAAGTAGACCAATGATCAGATCTTTCTAGTCAGTTATTTTGCTTCCACCGCTGTATAAGATCAGCTGATTCAGAGGAAGGAAGAAAAAGAAAGAAGAAGAAAACTAGCAAGCTGTGTGATGCAGATAAAAGAACTTAACAGAAGAAGATTTCTGAACTATTGTCAGGATTTTACAGCCCCAGCAATTTTCATCTTGAGGAGCACAGAGAAGATAATATTCTTCAGAGCATTTCAACTTCAAAAAAAGCACATTTACAAATCAGTTTTACAATAGGAAAGAGAAGCTTAGGTATTTACTAAGTAGTTTACTATTAGCTATTTACTAAGCAGTCAATGCCCCCTGAGTGATTAAACACGGATACAAATTTTGTAGAGATAATGCTCAAGTCATTACTATTTGCTTCAGTCATCTTTTGCACTATGTCAGGCAGTCAGCACATCCTAACCTCTTTCTGTATTTGCGTGCATATTTTCCTAAGTGGAAAATAAGTCTAAATCTTCTAAGCTGGAATTTTTCCTGCCTCACCTCAATACTTGTTTTCTCTTTCAAATCAGTACAGTATTCCTTCATCTATGCAAAGATTCCCATTTGAAGTTTATAGTCACACAAACAGTAAGAAAACTCAAAATGTCTTGTATCATGCGTCCCCTAACATCAAAAGTTCAGCCCTATCTGAAGACAACCAATTCTCCATGTTAGGTTGGGTGTAAAGGCCATCTGCACACACACAGGAGTGCAGGCAGTTGGATCCCAAATAGCATCCTACTCTGACTTCTCCCAGGCCTATCACAAAAGCCATCAGCCCATCTGCACAAGCACGGGGGCACAAGTGCAGGTGAGAACTCATATTAAGGACTCAGACCAATTGACACCCTGTCTGATCCCCTCTCAGGGCTGTCCCAGGACAGCCTCAGCCCCAGTGTCCAGGTGTGAAACCCATGATGATGAGTCAATGCCAGAGCATCTTTCTGGGAGAGAAAGATGAGACTGCTGGGTGTGGGGCAAAATACGGGTTGCAGGGATTTCCCTAACACTCTTATGTTGCCATGATGCTATAAAGCTAAACCAAAAGCATCCAATATAAACCTTTCAATTTATTTTCATAGAGTGACACTTAAGCTGTTTACAAAGTTCTGAACACGATGACCAAATTCCAATGCCCATAACTTGGAAAACTGTTGAACAGTTTTTGCTTAGTTTGGTAAACCAAAAACCAATGTCTGGAACTGCTAGAAAAAGTGAAACTAGGTGGAGAAATAACCAAAAGAATTATGATGGAGTAGACTTCCAAGGATCACCTAGTTCAAGAGCATGCTCCAGTCAGTTAAATAAAAGGTCTCAGAATCAGGAAGTAAATCAGAAGTTGAAGGAAATAAGCTAGGGGAAAAAAAAAGGAAAAAAAAAAAAGCACAAAAACAATGAATCAAAAATCAGCTCCATAGTTTTAGGACTTCGTAAGGTAGGTAGTAGAGTTTGGTTGGTTGAAGTAGGCAAAAAAAAAAAAAAGAAATGGATAAGGGAAAAATTACACTTTCTTCTAAGGAATAAACTGAGCAATAACAAGTTAAAGAACAGTAAATTTAGAAAAAAAAAAAAAGCTGAGCTAAATTTATATTTATTCACTTTATTTAAAATTTTTAGCACAAGATTTTCATAGTTAAGTAAATGTATTACTACTAGAAGATATTAAATTGATTTGAAAGTACGGGACATAAATTACTAAATCATATCAGATTATCATTAAGCAATAAGTAGTACATCATTTGTTCTGCTGGAGAAAATGACTTGATGTGGTTTGCTCAGTACTTGTAGGCAATTAGCTTTCAAATGGGAAATACAGATGGATAGTATTTCATTTGCTTGTTCTCTAGAAACTAAATAGGAAATCCTTGGGAGGCCTTGCTGAGTTTAATTTGATATTCAATTTAAATGTGCCTGAAATCAATAAGTAATTTGTAAACCTTACAATTTCAGGAAATTTCTAAATCCTTTCTAATATATCTTTGCATACAATCTTGAGACAAATATTTTAATGAAGTTAACGTTTTTGCTAAAGCAATGAAAGAAGCAGTAATTGAATGATTAGAAAGACTAAATAAATTTGCTGTTTTAAAAATATTCCTAGATTTTGACAGCAGTGACCTGACTTTTCACCTTTCATCATGTTGAACTAATGGTTTATATAACGTAAGTGACTTTTCCATTATTTTTCTGCTGGAACTACATAGACTTTTATGTCACTGCCACAACTGCATATATTGTGGTATACACACCATAGGGCCCTGCTCATCCTGATCACTCTTGGTTCCAGAAATTTCCTATTAAAGTCACTAAATATTCTGTAGAATAGTTAAAAAAGAAGAGCAGAAAGGAAAGGTGAGCTGGTACATGTGTATCTCAGTATCTTCTACCATCTTTAACAAAGATCAGTAGCCTTCATTAACCTCAAAACCCATGAAAACATTCAAATGTCACCAGCCTTTACTGCTTAACCAGAGAATTATATTCTCTTAAGATTTTCCACTTGTTAAATATTTTCAACTGAAATGATTTTACCTCATGAACTACATGATGATCCATTTTTATGCTGAGCCACTGAATCCTTGCAGTGGTCACTACTTAATTTCGAAAACAGTTTGCCTAAATGATAGCACCTATCTCTGCACGGCTTATCACTGATGGACAGTATTTTCTACCAGCTGCATCATTATCATTCTGTTAATTTCAAAAGCATTACATTAAAAAAAAAAAAAACATTGTGCTGCATGATTACACTAGCTCCTTATTCTTCTGTAAAATCCTAGGACTATTTGAATAATAACTTTATATGATGGGCTATCTACTGCTTCGCTTGAAGAGAGCGAAGTGCAATGAAGCTGTGGATAAACTTTCAGGTACAGAAGTGCCACTCTGTAGTCAACCATTTCTATGTTAGTGGCTGAGACTTGAGTTTGATTTGAAAATGTACATATGATGATTCAGATCACTGATTCCTGGTAAAGAATATATTTTGCAACACAAGAAAGGATAATATCGAGCTTACTAAATGGACCATGATGCTAGATTACGTTACAAACCTTGGTACACCTTAATTTCCTGCCATATGTAAATAGGCTAGTTACTCTAAAGAGAAGCACTTGTCAGTGATTTAGGAGCACTTCAACACACCAAGAATGTTAAGAGCAGTAAGATACCCTGGCCATAGCTATATTCTAATGGTGAGAAGGGAGGGAGTGGGGCAGGGTGATCGCTTTCCACTTCTTTCAAACTAGAAAGCATCTTGTAGTAGAAAGGTTTGTTTCACGATTATGTTAACTTTTCAACAACTTTTCCTGGAAGAAATATGAAAAGCTGTCATGTACTCACAGAATGAGGCTAGTGAACATGTAATCTAACATACTGAGCACGTACATGGCAAAATTTCCTTTGTAGAGTTTCTTATTGCCACTTCTCTCCACGTATCACCTTCACCCTTGTCTTCTGCAAGCCAGCACTCTATGGGCAGACAAATCTCTTCTTGAGAAAGAGGCGACAGTCTTTCAAGTCTGACTTCTTCCACATACCAGCTGGGATCATTACCAGTGTTGTCATGGCCAATGCGGATTTTATATAGCTGCCCAAGATCCCCGAGATTAATCTGTAACAAGAAAAAAAAAATCACAAATTTGAATTAAAAAATTAATCCTGTTATCTTTTAACAATCCTTCTTAGACTGGGATGCAAACTAAGTATGCAACTAACACATAACTAAAGTTCTGTTCTTCAGAAAATGATGCTTTAATACACAATGAATGTGAGAGCAATCAAGCAAAAGCATATGAAGTAGTCTAAGAGTAATTTAATTGACTTGATTACTGTATTATTTGAAGTGACAAAAGGGCTCAAAACAATTCAGTTCCTTTTAAGATCTCTTGACAGAATCCTTTTAGTAGCGTGGTAATGAAAACTTCTAATTCTATACAAATATTTTAATAAACAGAAGTACCTTCAGTAAATGCTGCATGCAATTATATATTTTACAGTCCACAGAATTACTGTGAGCAGAGCTCCATTAACTATTCCTATCACTTATCAGTCTGCTGTGGCACACTTTGCCTCCTACGTTTATGTGTATTGATGTCAGGGTTAACTGTTTCTGTAAGTGCTGATGCCAGAGTGCAGCAAATTTGAACAATAAAACATGGCTATGTCACATAGAATACTGCAGCCCTGAAATAAGAACTACTTCCTTTTGGTCTGCAGAAGTTTTTTTGAGCAGTGATGATGGCAGGAACCTAAGCACAAAAGTAAGGTTAACTTCTCTCATTCCATTGATGTTTTCAAAAGCTCATGGAAAGGGGAAAATAATCACAGAAGGGGAAAATAAAAATAATAAAAAAAAAAAATTCAATATATTTATTTTACCTATTTACTACTGTTTGACATTAAAAACATTGGGGAAGAGTGTTGAGAAAGGAAGGGCACAGACAGACAAACAGATAACACCAGCATTGCTCCAATAATCAGAATAATCAAAAATGATGAAGTAAGTTTTGTGTTTGAAAGTTCTCTGGCTCACTTCTGGAAGGCAATATTAATGTCTGACCGAGAATGAGAGCTTCCTCTTTGATGGTTTTTTGTAAAGCAACACTGAAGTCAGTGTTTTCTCTTTGGTTCATATGGTTTGGCCCTGTGGAGCTGGGGAACACTGGGACACTAGAGACATATTTCTTTCACTCTTGTTGAAAAGTTTTCCTGTGCAATGATACAGAGACATGTCACTCTGACATTTCTTGCCCCTAAGAATCATCACAAAAGAGAGTCTTGTATTCTTAGATGATCAACATTTCCTTGTTTCTCTGAAACAAACCTGGCACAATTCAGGCTTGTAAGATAATATCAAGACAACTGTGCTAATGGTATAAAATCAGAATAGAGTCACACTTATGAATAAAGTAGTAGGTTTTCCTATATTAAAACAGTATGTTAAAGTAGTGATAACTGAGCATATGATTTTAACTGTTGTAATGAAACCACACACATTAAAAACATGCTTCTAATACAGTAGTTCCAAGACCAGGTGAAAGCTCTCTGAAACTAATCATTTATGTAGCCAAGATGTAGGCTAATTTGCCACAATAACCCTCTCATATGGCCATAAAGCAGAGACCCTTGCAGAGGGGAAGTGACTACTAAGGTTACTTTGCAACAGTATATTAGAACTTTTCTGCTTTATTGAAAATTGAATGAAATGTAGTATTGGTAAAAACCAGAAGTGGTATTCCCATGATACTGAGACACTGACTGTTATTTGTTGTTTTATAGGGCAATTTAGTAAAAGAAAAATTGAAACCTCATGCTCACGATGAAATTTTGGCATAGCCCTTGCTGAAAGAGGAGTGTCAGAGGCATCTTTGCATAGGCTGTTCTTACAATTACTCTGAAAGGGCCTCTTTTGTCTTCTGAAGCATCTAATCACTCATTTAGCTATGAAACAAACTGAAACATTAGTGATGACAAAAATCTTGCATATATATATTTATTGGGCATTATGTGGGTCAGCTGAGAAGTGAAGCCATAAAGCCATATCTTCCTCAACTATATTAATTTTATTTAATCTATTATGCTAACAAACTTTTATTTTTTGGAGAGAAATCTAAGATGGGATGTGGTAGATGTTTGACAAACCACTGATACAACAGGAGAGAAGAAAGCTCACCAAAATAAGCAATGTGTCAATTGACCAAAGGAAAAAAACTAATAATTTGAAATATAAAGAGAGGGAAAAGCAAAATAACATTCATCACCATGCAAGGACCTCCTGTTACTGGATAATTGACACAGTAATTCACCAAAACTGATAGAGTTTACAGAAAAACTGGTACAGAACAAAAAGCCCTTTTAACAGGTACAGTTATCTTGGTTGCTCCTGGTTGCAAACAGTTTGACTGCATTCACTAGCTTCCTGTTTAGCATCTCTAAATATTCCTGTGCTTGCATCTTTTCTGTAATTCCTATCCCTCTGTAGCATTCTTGCTCTGAAAGAGGACACAGTGTAACAATATTAATGAAGTTATGACTATGTGCTAAGTGCAAATTCGTCCAAAATGCCAAGCCAAATGTGTGTTTGCTTTTGACTACAGAAAGGAAAAGAATGAGGCATCCTTTTCTCTTAAATTCTCAAATTATAAGATTTTTGGAATTGTAACTTGTGGAGGACATAGAACATTTACAGATAAGGGAACATTTTTGTGAATGAAAGTTCTCTTCAAATTAATTTAAAATATAGTAAATTGTCAAACTGAAAATATGTTTAATAATACTTCTGTTTCTGACTGATTAAGGACAATCTCAGGCCAAAAGATATCATGCTAATTCTTGGATGGAAATTAAGGCAAGGATGTCAATAACAGTTTCAGCTTTAGTTGTAAATTTGAGGGTGGGAAAAAATTATCTTGGGGTAAGATCAGATATCACATTGCTATCTCACTCACACTGACTTACTTTCAAGTTACCTTTTACCACCTGGAACAGTATTATATGTATGTCAATTTTGTTCTTGCAGTGAACTGCAGACTGAAATACTCTTATACATGGTAGAGCTAAAGTTACTCTTCTTCCAAAACAAGTACCATATCATGAGGTTGTTTCTTTATTTCCAGTATTGACTAAATCATAAAATCAAAGAATGGCTTGGGTCAGAAGGAACACTAAAGAACATGTATGTCCAACCCTCTTCCATGGGCAGGGTTGCCACCAGTGGGTCAGACTATCCCATCCAACCTGGCTTTGAGCACCTTCAGGGATGGCATCTTTTACAGTTCACTTCTTGACTGACTGTGAAACCCCTCCTGCTGTATTAACTGATTTGTGCTAAATTCTGTGTTGAGCTCTAAAGGAAATGAACAGTTCAATCTCATAAATATCTTTCGTTCCATCACTTAATATCCATAATAATATCTTTGTGAATACAGTGATAGTAGTAATTCTATTCTACAACGACTAGAATTTGCTTCTAAATGAGCTAAGCAAACAGATTTTTTTAGTCTCTAGAATAAGTATGATATTTTGAGTGAAGTCAGTATGACCTATTTTCAAGTACTTGAGATGTTTATCTAAGTGAAATGTGAAGTGATATATTAACAAGAGACCGTTGAGTGGAAAGAAACTTCAGTTTAATGGCAGAAAGACTGTATGTAATGACTGTATTTCTCTTCTACACGGTAGTACAAAAGTCACTGTATTTCTGTTGTGCAGACTGTATTCTGCAAACTCTTTAAAATAAACTCAGGCTAGAATGAAAATGATTTGGATAAGTCAGCACTTTAGGAGCAGCAACACCAAAGTCCCAGTGTCTAACACAATTGCTAAAGGCTATGCTTGACAGACAATTAATAATTTCATGTAAGGCAATTCATTAACAGAATTTCTGAAAAGTCATGTGCAGCATCTGGATTCCTAAAATAAAGAGAAATCACTGACTTTTTTGTGTAACTCCTACAGCATCTGCATGTAATGGAGAAATCTTTGAAAGTAGGAAACATTTTTACTCTGCGAGGATGCAGCTGGTGTTTCCAAAAATATCATAACTGATCTACCAACAAAGTACCCATGCTCAATGCATGTTTTTTGAAATTTCTGGCTGTCTGAATTTAGCCTATTCATGAATCATGGTCAATGAACTTGTCAGTTATGCATTAACTCGAGAATCAGAATACATCACTGCTGCCCAAATAGAAATGTATGGTCTTATTTAAAAAAAAAAAAAAAAATGTGTATAGACATCTAAGGAGTAGGACTAAATAATTACATTAAAGCTGTAAAAAAATCTTTTCTTTCTCAGTTTTGTTAGTTATGCTTGCTCCATGCATTTACAACATCAAGGTGTCAGTTCTTCAAAACAAGCACAAAATCCCCTCATTAGAATGTAGCTACTTACATAGCTGAGGTTTCTCTGAGAGGATGGCACTTTTCCAGGTTAGCCCAAGTATGTTTTACTGGATGTGAAGCTTTCCAAAATGGGAATCAAAACATTGCCTATCAAAGGGTGTGAACTGAAATATAATCCAGTATTGTCTGTAAAAAAGCTCAAGCAAGGTCTCGCCACGTAAATAAAAGCTCTACTTAGCCTTCACTATGAAGGTTCATGCTAAAAGAACGATGATGTGGTTAGACAAGAGCACCTTATGCATGAAGAGCTGATGCAGCTGAAGAAAGAATAACAGCGGTAGGCACAAAACAGTGCTTCTAACAGTCTGAAGATGCATTGGGATTCATTTAATAAAAGCTACATACAGAGTAGTCACTTCAATCCAAAACCTCAGACTAGGACTGGATTTCTCATTTACTCTCCTTCTGACTGTTGATTCTGTAGCAACCTGGTAGACCATGAACTGACCTCAGCAATATGCGTGTCATTCCTTGATGGATTTACAGCAATATTTATCACTCAGATCTGAATATTACCTATAACAGATGGATGCAGTAACCATTCAACACCATAGGTTACTGTGAGCATGTCGGACTTAAACTTTCTGCATTCCATTCCTAGAGAGTAAAGGATTTTTTAATCCTATTCTAAAGAAGGCCAACAGACTCCTGTGCTGCAGAAGGAAGAGCATAGCTAGCAGGTGGTCCTTCCCATCTACTTATCCCTGATGACACAAATCTAAGTGCTCACAATTCTGGGCCTCACAGTACAACTGAAGAATCCAGTGAAAGGACATGAAGATGTCAAAGGGACTGAAGCATCTCTTCTATGAGGAAAGGCTGGGGCTGTTCTGCCTGGAGAAGAGAAGGCTCAGAGTGATCTCATCAATGTCTATAAATCATAGAATAGAATCCTTAAAGCTGGAAGGGACCTTTAAAGATCTCCTGGTCCAACTCGAACAGGAACACCTACAGCTACATCAGGTTGCTAAGAGCCTGATCTACCCTGGCCTTGAAAGTCTCCAGGACCACATCCCTGGGCAATCCATTCCAGTGTCTAACCACCCTCACTGTAAAAGACTTTTTCCTTATATCCAACCTAAATCTACCCTCTTTTAGTTTGAAACCATTTCCCCTTGTCTTATTACTACAAGTTCTGCTAAAGAGTCTGTCCCCTTCTTTCTTTTAGCTCCCTGTTAGATACTTTAAATACCAGAAAGGAAGTTACAAAGAGGACAGAGCTAAGATCTTCTCAGTTATAACCAGGACAAGAGGCAATGGGCACAAGCTGAAATGACAATTTAAGTGTTGAAATACAATAAAATTTCACTTAAATACATAGTGAAAAAAATGTACAAGTGGTCAAATACTGGAACAGCACATCATACTGTAGTACCCTTTACTGCAGAATTAATGAGGAAGCAACATCATGTTAACTCACTTTCATCTTCTGAAAATGAGTTGAATTTTGTTTTTTTCCAATGTTGTCTGTGAGCCCTTTAAAATCCTTCTTTGTTGTTTTCTTGGAACCAGATAATTTTTGCTTTGTACACAGCATGTAGTTGATAGAGATACTTCTCCCTTTTATCTCAGTAAGGAACAAGGTTCATGTTATCATATAGATTTAGTAGAGAGACAAATAGTTCCAAGTGGAATTAAGGCCAATAATATGTCTTTTTTATGTGCCTTAAGCATATCTTACTGAAACCTGGATTTCTCCAAGTTTTATTCAACTGTTTTGAGACCGAATGATGGCCATGATGGCAAACGGGGACAGCTGGAAAAGAGCAGGATGCAAGCTATGCCTAAATTCTAGGCACCGGCAGCCCCATGGTTAAGAGACCAAATAGCCACATTAGTGCTTGCAGTCGCTTTTACTATCTTCCATTTGAGAACAATTCTCACTGAGCTCTTTGCAGTCTCTTTTATTTCAACAATGGGAAGAAAAGCATGAAAATGGATTTGCTTCAAACTATTTTATAATATTTGGTTTTCTCTGCACTGCTTCTTATTTTACTTTAGACATCTCCCTTCTGATTGATGAAACAATGAATATGGATCTAGGGTACAGGAATGAATGAAAGACATGCATGGAACGTCAGATCCTTGCAACCTGTAAGGCTGATTCTAAAGGAAGGAATGTTGGCTATTACTGTACAGGCTACTTGAAACAAGTAATAATTTTTAATCAAAACTGGAGGAAACCAAAAGGAAAAACATGAAATAAACTTCTAAGTATAAAAACATCATGTGATGCTATGCAGTATAAAGTACACTTGAAAAGCACAATTCGTTATGAATAATACACATGTGACTGGTATTAATACTTGTAGCAACCTCAACACAGGAACACTGTATTTATTAAATTTAATGAGTAGGGTGTCTCTACAAATATTAGCACGAATCATGCTTTTCATCTATCTATATCATTCTCTGCCATTTTTTTCTCTAACAGAGTAAATAAACTATGTCAGTGTTGAAAAGATAGTTCATAAAAAGAATGAAGAAACTAACTAGTTTAACTGACAATGAGGCAGCTTCATAGCCTACAGAAGCATACTCATGCAGTGCAATTCATTTCTGTGATGGATTTCAATGTCCAATCCTCCTGAAATATCATTCATGTCACAAACTTAAGGAGAATGGTTGTTCTGTGTTTAAAAGATAGCTACTGACTGTAAATTATAACAGAGTGAAAATTTTTAAGATTTCTTTGGAAAAATCCAGCTCTCTCAATAGCTTATTACAGTGTCATTTAAGACAAATTTGACAATATGTTAGTAACAACAGGGCCACCACTGCTCTAAAGAGATAGCAAAGAGGATAACTAAATGGCTCAAATCAAAGCATGGGAAGATCCTTGTTAAGGAGGAGCAAAATCCTGCCACTCTCAGCAAGGCTAGCATACATTAGTTTGAAAGCAGAAGTACTAAACCAGCCATGTTTTTACTGACTTCGTTTTTTCTAGAAAAGCAGAACTTGTACCCAAAGGTAGGGAATTCTTCTCTATGAAAGTAATAAAAATTGAGACATTGCAATCTGACTTTTTGGAAGATAATGGGCTTACATGCTACTGCTTAGTTCTCTTTGGGACAAAGAAGGGAATGTGTGGCATAACCACACATTAAACTTAAAGCATGGAAAAAGTATTTCTTTATCAAACTGTGTGTATAGTCATAAAAGATAATTCACCATGCCTCAAAGAATGATGACACAGAATGCACAGCTCTGGAAAATGTAATTTACAGTATAATTAAAGCTTCAGTGACCAAAGCAACTTAACATACTGCCAAAATCAGTATTTTTGAAATACTGAGAAACGCACTGGAAACACAGTTCTGATGGATGCTGCAACTTATAGTAGATTGATATCCCTCTGTTGGAGGAGAAATGATTCTCAACAGAAAAATTATTCCCTAAAAATTATGCCTCAAAAGTAACAGAAGCAGAAAACCTTAGCTTAGAAGTAGATTCTTTCAACATGCAGGAACAGTTATTGAGCAAAAGGGAAAACCCATCAAATTTAAATTCCTTTTCTTTCCCCACTCCATAATCATCTGTGACTTTCCCATCTGTTTGGAAATCCCTAAGCCACGAGAACAAATATAGGGCAGTTTACATGGAACTATCTTGAAAGAACCTAGAATCTAGGTCTCCAATTGGAAACAAGAACTCTCCCCATTTAAATTACCTTCAGCAAAGGTCATATGCTACAATCATACAGGAGTCTCTACAGGCAATAGTGTTATATATAAATATATGTTACACTGAAGGTGAAGCAGTTTTTAAGATAACTTAAACAACAATCAGAGGTAAACGAACCTAATCAAGTTACATTTTATTTATACAGTAATGCAAGCAACATGAAAATCAGGTTCTAGATGAGTAACACAATCTCAGGAGTATATAGAGGAATACACTTGGATTTACTCAAATTTTAACAATTCTTTTCTCATGATTTTTTAGATTGCTGAATATTCATGACTTACTTCTAGGAAACCCAATTACTATGCAATTAACTGTTTTTTCTATGCAACTCCTATTATTTATTATTTGTTAAGATTATTCCAGTGAAGTTTTGTCTGCTATCTAGAGCTGCATTCAGAGCAGCAAATCATCAGTGGAGCATGGAGCATCAAGCAGAAATATTTTTTTCTATCCTCTCTGCTCAGCCTTTCGCAGAGGGAGGAGTTATGGTGAAAACAGAAACAGGAGAGACATCATCTCCACAAATACTGTGACACAAATACTGTGTATATTATGTATGAAGCTCATTTCTAAAGTGAATGTGAAGTGTATAGGATCATCTCCTCACTAGGGCTAAAAATATATCTGCTCCAGTGGGTGCATTGAGCGTAATGTCAGAAAGGCAGGCACTTGCTTCACAGTGCCAGAAATCCCTACACTGAGAAATAACTGTGCTGTAGACACAGGATCCAGGAGAAGGAGAGTTCGAGCAGCTGCTGTGCCTCTTCCTGGCATTAGATGTCATGCGCTTGGTTTCTCCCCACTCACTGCTAACTGTCTCCCTAATCTTCTGCAGAATGCTAATGAAAGACAGATAGTTTCTCAAATGTATTTGGCATGTGCTTCATCATACCATATACTTCCAAGAAGTCATATATGGGAAGATAGATTTCATAAAAAAAGCCTCTGACCACAGAGAGTGGCATTGCTGTCAAATGAATATCCACAGAAATATTTCTCAGAAGGGCAGATGTACACTGATTACACTTCCCTGTTTTGATATCAGATATTCTTAACCCATCGTTACCTGGAAATTTTAACCAAGCCATTAACAACTTAAATAAATGTAAGGGAAAGGCCATCTTTAACTTCCCTCTGCCAGAACTTACATGTTTACACTTCAAACTCACAAACAAAAATAAAAAAGATCTGAAAAAATTCTTGTCACATCTGTCAATGAATCTCCGTCTGTTTATTATGCATACATTATTTCAATCTAAATAACATGTTAAAGATTTAACAAGTGCAGGAGGCAGGATCGTAAGGAAATACTGGAACTGGAGGAACTATTAGGAAATTAGAAAATCCCTAGGAAATTTCACATTTCTGAAGCATCTCTCAGAGTTGCAACCCTTTAATTTTTCTTTCAGAAGTAGGACATCTGTAGTCTAAATCTCCTGAGTTAGCCAATCAATTATGACTTGATTCTAATGTCTATCAATCCTCTCCTTCCTTCTTATCTGATTCAACAGAAGGTTCTCATGACAGTATGTGGGTGGAAACCAGAAGAATCTCATGGAGGAATTTACAACAATGGAAGCTTGCAAGAATGGATATGCAATACAAGCAATAGCTAGGACTATCTTACTATTTCAGTGCAAAGAACAAGCAAATATACTTCCTTCTGTTTCTGCAAATGAAGTGTTTTGTTAAAAGTAGCACATCAAGCAGATGCAAGTATTAAACATTCTAAGAGATGGATGTCTGCTTGAAGCAGTTTTGAATACATTTACTGATTCAAATCTTACTATCATAAAAGCCCACCACTCTCTTAGAAATGCTAAATGATCCTTTTATATACATATTGCTTCGAGTCCCTTCGGTTATCGTTATTATCCAGTTTTGAGGAGAGCTGTTTTGCATGTTTTGAATTCTCCAGTGTCTATGTAAAAACCATACTGTACCTTAAATATATCTTCACTATTGGGATTAAACAGCTGGTGTTTCCCAGATCCCAAAATAATAGGGCCAGAAGCTTTGTTTTCTCCATAAACATAAAGGGATACTGTTGCTGTTGTGCCAGCTGCTTCAAAATCCCCAGTGACTACAGTAATCTTCCAGTCTCCTTCTGCAAAGTGGAAAAGTAAAATCAAAACACATCTATAACTGTTAGTGATATGTAGCAAGTTATTCAGATTACATAAAGTAATATTTTAGCTCAGGAACTATAACTAATATACATCTAAAAAGTTATGGGGTTGGGAGTGGCAATGGAAGGCTGGATAAATTCTGCATCATTCAAACTTGGATAAGGTGTGCAAACTTAGTACGTTGCCAACTTCCTCAGTCCTTAAAGCTGGAAATACAAAGACAGTAACTGGCAAGATTTTTAGCAGCACCCTTGCCACAGAAAAAGCTCGTCCTCCAGAATTTGGTTTATGACAAAAATACATAAACAAGAAATGCAAAAAGAAAACCTGTCAAAGTAATCTACTGCATACAATTCCTTCTCATTTTATGTACATGTCACATATAGAGCTCTGTTTTCTTGGACTGAGCCAAGACATTGAGACTGGCTTGAAATAAGTGATTTTAGAGAACATTCTGAAACTAGAGGACTCTAAAAAATAATTTTATATAAAGCTTCCCTGATATTGAAATTGCTTCTTTGCCCCCAGAAGATGCAAACAAGTTATGTAAATATCTGAAAGGAGCTTAATATAAATCTACTTTTAAAAAGAATCATTCATTATTGGAAAATGCATTTCTGCATTTGAAAAGCTAGGGCTGGATGATCTCCACACTTCTTTTGATTTCAGCTGTTGTCTGTGTGAAACAAGTTCCACTTGGTTACTTAAATTAATATTGTGCAAGGCAAACAACAAATGAAGTACAGACCCACAGTCATATAAAGAAATGCCACAATCTGCACTGCAGTTTTATTAATAAAAAGATGACTAGTAAAACCTGCATGAATTAAATCTGCTGTCTGACAGAAGTATTTATCTTGAGCAAACCCCATTATCTGTTAGCAATTTGCCTCATGAAGATTGATCTGAAGCAATGAACTTTTATTTATTTTCCAAATTTTTGAGGTCTGGCCAAACCCTCATCCTGAAAAGCGATGGAAAATTTTTAGATACTCATAAAGGAAATGAACCATCCGATTTCCACTGAAAGCTGTCAGTCTCCAGCATGTAACAAACTCTATTCCTTCTGTGCCTATAGATAATTTACATCCTCATGACTTTTTCTACAGATCTATTGTCTTAACAAAATAAGCAGGAGATAAGTACCAGGATACAAGAACCAGGAAGGAAGGGTGGACAACCTGTATGTACAGGAGGTAGACACAAAGAGCATAAAGTAGAAGGCTCCTTGCCTCTTTCAAGAGTGCACTACCACAAAAGTCAGACTATATTCTTTTCAAACACTATAATATCAATTTCTTAAAAATAAAGTATCTTTGGAACATATGGCTGGAATATAAGGACAACTCAATATACACATGTTTATGAAGAACAAGTATGAAGCACAAACAAAGGGTAAAATATGACCCTCTACTTCTCCAGTCCAATGAAAAATTCAAAATTTCATTCAGAAACAAATAATAATTTTAAAGGGGCAAAATGAATATTGTTTTGGACCTGCTCACTTTTTAATTTATTATACCTCAAATGTTTTTAATGGCCTTTTCTATTCTGTTAGCCTCTCCAAGTTTCTTATATTGAAAATACAGTGAAATAACTAGAAAGTTATTTCATTACAGCCTGGAAAACAATTTTGTTTTAGGGGAAAAAAAATTAAATTGAAAAAAGAAAAAAGGATAAAAACTGTATAATCATAATTTGATTTAACAAACAAGAAAAAACAAAATAACAGATCACCCATTCCTCCAGTACTCACAGTCTTCTCTTTCAGTCTCCTTCCTGGTGTTCCATAATTCAGGAATGCCCCATACACTCAAATACAAGGCCTTTTGGTGCATACAGTTTTGGCTACCCAACTCAGACTGAGGGCATTTGCAACAAATACACCTTCTGTTTCTATAAAACAGGTCTGTTTTGACAATGGACAAGTTTTATTAATGACAAAGCTGTCCAAGTCTTCTAGACCAGACAAAGGCATTTCTCTCAGTAAGTCAGGATGGGAGTGCTATGATCAAAATGTTTGTTGCAAGTCCAAGCCCATCTCCACTAGAGAGAAGCCAACTGAATAAATATTTATTTTATTCCATCTCATTATCATCTTTCATTAGTTTTACAGGGCAGTTTTAGCCTGTTACAGATTTTAATATGCATCGTAGAAGTAAAACTTAAATGAAACAAATCAGATACCTGTAAATTAAGGAAGCACTAAGAAGACTCATTTAACTGTGTACAGGCAGATCTGTAGGCGCAGACCTTGCATAAGCGAGGCAGGCAAAACAGGTAAGAAAAAGACTGATGAACAAATTAAAAATGAACACTTTCTGAAAGAGGCATGGAAAGGAACTAGAACAAAGATACTTTTCATTCAAAGAAAAAAGCTTTAAAGAAGAATAGAATTTGAATACAATTTGTAAAGTAATTGTTAACAGGCTTTATAGTTAAATGAATTTCCATGGAGATGCTATTTAAAACAAATCATTTGGTCTCTCCAAATATCTTGATTGATACAATAAATTATGAATAAATATATTTAAATTTCCTTCTGACAGCTTCTAAATTGTTATTCAACCTGCAGTACTTCTCACAAGTGAGAAAATGTTATGTGTTATTAAGATTCGTAATTTAATCTGCACTGGTTACAAGGAAGCCAGGTTGACAGAAAAGTCAAGCTTAACAAATATGAAATCTCTGGTAAAAATCAGAAAATATAAAGCCAGCCATGAATACAAACCTACGTATAGCCTGGGAGAAAAATATATATATATATATATCTTTTAAATTTTAAATAAAAGAGCAGAAATTAAGATAGATAACAAATAAGCCCTAAAAAAAAAAATAAATTTTCAAGTGAACAGAAAGAAAATTAACATCACTGGAAAGAAAAATGACAAGGAAAAGAAAAACAAAGTGATTTATTGTTTAAATTAAAATATGAAATTACCAAAATACTCAAAGTACTGTAATTAATGTTTTAAAATAAATAAAAGCAGCAAGAAACACATAAAGCAGTTAGTTCTGAAACAAATACTCTACATTAAAACCAGAAGACTAGAGCATTTACCACTAGCTTCTTCTTGCCTTTTCAGCTGTTGAGTTGTTTGAAATTCTGCCAAAAAAAAAAACAACAAAAATGCAGTTGATAAAGGGTCTATCCTTCAACATTAAATAAAAGACTTGAAACAAAAGATGAAAAGGACATTTTGTGATTCTAATCTTCATGCCAATATGAGAGAATTTTCCATCTCAATCCTTCCCTCACTAATCTTCAAGTAATACTTATACCCATCTTGCAACATAAATACAAACTATATTCTTTTAGAAATACCAAAATGAAGCAGCAAAATGGTTAACCCTAATATTTGATGTATAATTTCAGCCTGAAGTTCTTCAGTACAACTTATTTATTGATCACGCTTCCATAGAATAATGTTAAAACTTACCTTGAGGGTACAGCTCCATTTCTGAATGAATTACACCTCCGGACATAAAAGGAAGCCACCTGAAAATAACAAATATAGATAGATAGATAGATAGATAGATAGATAGATAGATATAGATATATATGTAGGAATAAGATTTTTTCCTCTACAAGACAATATAATTGAATTACTGGCATCTCACTTTCATAACAAATATATATGACAGCAAATACAAAAATGTTAGTATTTTATTTGATAGATGTTAAAGTGAGAATTAAGGGTTTGACCCAATAATTGAAATTATACTTTTGCAAATGTAAGAGTATGAATGAAATATGTGTATGAATGAAATATACCCATGTCCTTTAAGAGATTCATGTGGCACAACCATAACACAACCATAATTATTTGTATAGCTAAAATGGAGCAGAAAAATATTTCAGTTCTACAGACTAAGCGCCCTTTATAATTCATGTGTATCTATTTCACTATTTCTTAAGTTCAAAGCTCGTTCTTAAAAACAGAGATGGAATCAAATTCTGTGCTTCCTTGTTCTCCCTAACAGCTGAGGACTGACAGATGAGTTTGAAGACTGGATGAAGGTAAACGTTATCTAGGCCTCTTAGCTGTGTTACACTAGGCTATGATTATTTTGAAAACTTTCTATTCAGAACACGTGTTACTAACTCTCGTAGTTCCCTCCTGCTTCATAAACAAAGACACAAACAAACAAAACCTTCAATTTCTACAGAACAAAAATATATTCATTAAGCTTCTGGGCTGCTGGGTTTTATTTACTGGGTACACTCCACAGACTCTCCATGAACAACTGAAATCACTGAGTCTCCTATGAAGGCTCTCTGCAATCCAGCGTAAGCTGAAGAGAATGAGTGTAGAGAGGCCAAGAGGAAAAAAGAGCTGCCCCCAGAATGAGGAAGAGCTGCATAATTCACTCCAAAGTTGAAGCCTCAGGGCCAAAAGAGCCTCAGTAGAGGATAAAGAAGATACCAAGCTGGTATGTATTGTTCCTCATTTCCCTAAACAAGGGTAAAATGCCATTCAGCACATGCTCATCCATCCCTTCTGCAGAAGCTCCCCTTACCTTGCTCTCCGTACCCAGCCCCCAGGTTCTGTGCAGTTCTGCTGCTTATCAGGTGGTCTATGTGCATCAAAGGTGCAAACCAAAATTTGCCTTTTCAGCAGCTGCTGAGAAGTGGTTCTGTAACAAGTGCTAAATTTCTGAAGCCTTGTGTATCCCTAGACAGTGTCAGACTTCTGTCCCTGGATGCTCCTCCTGCTCTTTCCCACTGCCCCTACCTGACAAGTTCACACCAACAAATAGCATGAAACTGGCACAGGAACAAAGAGATATCTGCCACTTCAGGAACAGACTCAAAAAAAAAAAAAAACAAAAAAAAAAAACAAAAAAAAAAAAAAAACAAAGATGGCTGTGACACCATTCAGGGAAGGGATCAGTGCAATGCCAATCAGTGCAATGCCAATGTTCCAGCAATTTTATCTCCAGGAAAAGAAAAAAAGAAATAGAATCCTTAGAACAGAGTGGAATTATCACTATTTTCTAAAGGCTTATTTTGCTGACAAATAAAACCCAAGATAAACTTCAGAACAATCCTATTAAGTTTATTGCTTTTCAGTTGCTTCCTCTACATGTTTATTAATTCCCTCTTTTCTAACTTCCCCAAAAGAAAATTCTCATATTAAAATTGCTGTAAAAGCTACAAACATATTTCTCTGTATTATTGTATCACAACTAATACTTAGGTGCAAAGAAATCCTGGATGAAGGACACAGGCACATGTAGCTTAAATCACATAACTATTTGATGGAATTCTGTAAATTTTTCAGGTTCCTTATTTTTGACTTGAAAATTTGACAGTTTGTGTAAGAAGTAGTCCCTAAGAAATAATTTTTGTCTTCCTAGATGACAGCTTATCTGTACCACTTCTGCTAAAACCTGAGCACAGGTCTGATGCATCAGGGAGATTTCTGAGACACAAAGCTACTCCCCTCCTTGAACAGAGCACAGTATTTCTGTTTTACATTTGGGCCCCACTGCTTTACTTTAATCCTTTTTCAGAGGCAGAGCTTCCTTGTAGAAAAGCCGTGAATTAAAATTTTTCTCTCCCTGCCACTGAATAATTTTTACTGATCAACATCTAGCAGGGTAATTATTGCAGAATTAATATAGCAAAGTGCCTTGGCATGCATTATTCTAAGGCCATGCTACCCATGCAAGGACAGATGTTACTCTGAGCTGAGAATGAATGCTACTTCAGAATTTCAATTCTGTTTTCTTTCCTATTTAGAAATACATTTTAGTTTAAAATGCATTCTGAATATGTAAGCCACATTTATAGCACTGATTCTTGTATGATGAGATACATTGTATAATCTAGTAACCATATCACACTGTAATAATTTAATCTTATGAACTCAAGCAGTTTATTCTGAAGCAACATACTTTGTGGATTTTATAAAACTGCAAATTAGTCCAATTCTGTCTTTTCCTGGAAGAAAAAATCATATTTAGTATTCCTTATTGGCAAAATATTGTTACTGAAATGACAGACACCCCTGGGAATCTATCCTATATTTAAGATAGTTCTTGTAAAAACTACCTTTCACAATTGAAAACATATTCTGAGTTATTCTCATCTTCTCTGACAATGACTTTATCGCAGTACCAATACTGAGACTTTGAATTAGCCTCACAGCGCAACAGCACCTTCTGCAGCTTTCCAAGAGATACAGCTTTCACTTCAAAAGCATTGACCTAGGAGACAGAGGAGAAGAGAGCACTCCATAATTTGCCAACATTAAAACAATCTGGAAGTATCAGCATTTAAAAGCCTGATCTGACTCTTATGATGCCCCAATGGTTTTATAGGTAGTCGAACTGTATCAAAGGGGTTGTATTGTAAAGATAAATGTCTTTCGGTTACATATCAGACCAAATGAGAAAATATAACTAAAAATCAGAATGCAAAAATAATCCCAAATAAACTGTGGGGATTTTTCATCCATCATCCAGAATGCTGCCCACAGCTCTGCACTATTATCTCAGTACATCACAGTTTACAATAATTCTTGTTGAGGTAAGAACTCCTTCAGGCAATTATTTCCCTTGTTAATGCTTATTTTAAATACAGTCATTTTCATCCTTTGCTCTTTTTTGAGACCATCTTTGCTATTTACATTCTATTTTGCTCAGCGAAACTGGAATCTGATATACCACTTTGCCCTTGTTAATCTCTTAGACTTGTGCTTACAGTTGACAAAGGTGGTTATAATAAGAGCATGAAGCTGAGCAAGTGAAAGGTTCTGGTTGGTAATTTTTGTCACAATAAGCAGCATATGCCTTTGTCTCTCAGAATGCAACTGTCCAAATCACACTTCTCAGTAAAAGCAAAATGAAGGAATGAACTACATCAGAAAATTCATATCTGCATAGTTCTCAGTCCTTGGCAGATGGCAGAATTAAGACTGTGCAGCTTCACTTCTCCCCTGTGTATCTGTAATATATGATCACAAGCCATACTTTCTGAAGGATCCCTGCCTTAAATTGTACAAAGGCAGAGCTGCAGCTTTTCAATATTTCTTTTTATCTTCATTATCTTTACGGCTCTATGCATTATTTACAGCAACCACCAAAGAGTCCACTGAAGCAGAACTGATTTCCCTAGTGATTTACTTATAGTACCTAGGTGTTTTCTGCTAACACTGGCATCTATTTTTCCACAAAACACATCCGTGTAATATTTTGTTTTACCTACAGAGTTAAAACATTCACAGCTTTTGGCATTAACATCTAAGACACAAATGAGTTTGGGTGCTCAACTGAGAAACAGAGGGGTTAATTTATCAGCATATTTAGCACTTGAAAGAACCTGCTATGTACAGAGCAGAATGCACTTCAACCTCTGTTACAGCTGTAGCTGCTCTGAAAATTTTAACTGGTTGTGCAGCAAAGCAGATGCTTACAGGAAGTGGGCATTAAGGAAAGGTTTTCTTTATTCTCTATGATATTGGGCAAATACCTGTGGGAGGGATTAAAACATATTGTTCAAGTCAGCATTCAACTACCTTTGACACAAAAAGGTATATCCCAGGCCCTGCTCTACCCCTCCTCCTTCAATCCACTCCCTTACCCACCCCCATTTCTATCATATGCAGCACTTTGAACAGCCCCCTCTCTCTGAACCATGTATTAAAAACATGGGGAATTTACTATCAAATCAGCTAGAATAATCCCTGAACAACTCCACTTAAATTCTGAACAACTTCAGAGTGGATAGAACTTTCTATCTAACACAATAGTAATGGTATATTAAAAAAAAAAAAAAAAATCTAAAATAGTATAGATAGTTCTGAAGTTTCCTGACAAGTTATTGCTGTGTTTAGCATTTTATGTACTGCTTTACTCTTTTGTAAGTGTTCACTAAAAGCTTGATACCATGAGTTAGACGTTCAAGTGAAGAACCAGACTTCTTTCTTGGGAGGTTGAAAGAAGGCTAGTGACAGAGCTAAGAATAAACTCAGTAGTTCCTCACATTCAAACATACACTGCTACAGAAATTCAGGACAACAAGTATTTTATTTATGAAGGAGATCAGCTGCAACTGGAAGATGAAATGACTTCAAATCTGTCTCGAATTAATCTCAATGTTAAACTATCATGAAATAAAAGAAACAGCCACCAGATCTACCAAGATCCGAAATCATGGAGTGATTTCTGCATGCTCATTTGTTTCCAGCTGTAACTCATTATACCTTGATAGAATGTTTTATGTTCACAGGAAGCTCTTCTCATCAGTTGGAATTCTTCATTTAATTTTTCTTCCCCGTTGCTTGCCTGTGCTTTTACTCATTCTAATCACTCCTGGATTCATAAAAATTTTGCTTAGCTATTAGGTATTATTTTGCTAACCCTATATGACCTGACACTGATGGTAGTGTTCAAGAGGCGTCTGGATGAGATAAGAGGAGCTATGAGATATGGTTTAGTAGCTTGTGGTAGTAATGGTGATGGGAGGACGGTTGGACTAGATGATCTTCCAGGTCCTTTCCAACCTCGTGATTCTATGATTCTATGATCTTTTCTTTATTAGGAACATTTAAGATCAATAAGATCTTAATTATACGTATATGGCAGAAAAAATTGTTTCAAACTTACCTTTCCTCTCAAAAATTTCACTGGGATACCAGATTTCTGCAGAAGTCTTTGACCAGAATCTCCTCTTTTTCCATAGATACATAGATAAACTGGAGAATCCGTGTCAGCTTGCTCCAAGTCACCAGTGTAGACATAAACACGATATAAAATAACTTCCAAATTAACCAAAAGAAAAAAATATGTTAAGTGTGATCACAATTCATTTTACTCACCATTCCAGCTTAATGGAAACAATACTGCTAAGTATGATTTGTAATTACTTTTCTGGAATATATTCTCCAGAACTCAATCTGCTTGTTTCCAAGGTTGCTAAAACCACATTTATGGACATATAGCAGATGGAATATAATTTAGATGACAGTAATACTGAAAACCAAGTAACCAATACATATGTAACTGTGATGTACACACATACTTGGATAAATAGGTTTTCCAGCTTCCACTAATGGAAGTTCACAGACAAAATCCCTATCATCATCACTCTTTGACAACCACGTGTTTGCTGGAAAATTCAGAGTTTTCTTGCTCATCACATGTTGCAGAGTCACCTAGGGAAGAAACAGATTAACTATGACTCTTTCCAGTGTTTTGCTTCTCCACTGCAAAATGTATCTTCTATGTATTTTTTTCTATTTCAGAAAAAAATAACATGATCAGTAAATATGACATACAAAATTGCAGTACAAAAACATGTTTTATTTTAGCTACTATTTTGCTACTTTACTCATCACAATGGAGGATCCATATTCATATCTCAAATAAAACTGCCAGATTATATTCTTTGTAATGTCTTGAACTTTAAAGTCAACTTAATATTGGGGCAAACAAATCTGTAAATAAAAGTTTAAAATTGTAAGTAAAATTTTTGCCATAAGGAATGTCAGTTATTGTAATTTCTGTCAGTGGCCCCCCTCTATGCATATCACTGTCTAGAGCTCTTCTAATAGTGAACTTAAAGCAGACCATGTATTTGGAAGACATAAAAAGATTAATGCCTTCATATTAAAATGGAAATGGAAGTCATCACCTATTTTCTCTTTACCAAGGTGCAGAAAGATATATTGAAATATTAAATCAATTCACATTGTATTTGGCTTTTACAGTGGAACAGAAAAAAAAAAAAAAAATCATAGTACCAACACCCTTTCTATTCCTAGGAAAAATTTAAATTCTCTAGTTATTATCCACAGTACATTGTGACGGCTGTCTTATTTAGTTTCTATAACTAAAGCAATTTTTCTTTTTCTTTGGTGGGAGTAGTTTCTGTTGGTATTAGTAGTACCTACTGCAGTTTTCCATAGGCCTTCATGAGCAAAAGGAAATCAGTAGCAGAAAACTGTCTCTGCAGTTCTCTTTTTAACATGGATATAGCAGACATAAGCTTTGTGAACAGTTATTAAAATAAGTATTCGTGTTCACATTCCAATACTTAAGATATCAGGATAATGCTTTTTCCATCATTTTTTTTTTACAGTAAAATATTCAGTAAAATGAACACTTCCTTTAATCCAAAGCATGTATTTATTCTAACAATAAATACTTCTGCAGCAGATTCATAATCTCTAATGTTTATTGGCAGAGCTCCCTCTGCTGATTCATAACAATAGCGAATATTAACTGCTTGGTCAGATAACACAGCTTTCAACAGAATTTATTTCATCTTCCATAAATAATGCCAGAGTCACCCTATGAAATTTAAACCAAACGTTTAAGAAATATGCTGTAACCACCACGATGGAAATTAAGATTCCTGCAATCATTTCAGCAACTGAAATATTTACACTTACATAGTTATGATGTGGTTACAGTTAAGGGCTTTGGATGAAAGTCAAAGTCTCTTATTACTCTGTAATACTGACTTTATAAATCAGTCTTTTTTTAAGATAAGTGAAAAGCCAAAGAATAAGATTATGTCTTTTACAGGTTCAAAATAAGAAACAGAAGACAATTATTTATCCGCAATTATGAAAGACATCCTGCATGGAGGTCAGTGTTTTCAGGAATTAGTATTAATTTAATCTGACAAATGTTCCTATCATGGGAACAGTAGAGCTAGAATAGAAGCAGAAAAGAAGAAACAACTCTGAATTAAAAGCAGCAGTTTCTTTTTCATTGAAAATAATTGTGAATTACGTTTGCACCAATTATAACAAGTCTATACTTAAACTTTGATCACTCTTTGCATGCACTTGTCATGAAATAATTGTTGCTCAATCACTGTCAGTTTTTCATAGTTGAATTTGCAGCTGTGAAGTAGCTATAGATGCAAACATCTAAGAGTACAGGTGAACTTGTAGAAAGTAAAACTGCATAAGCCACCTATACACTAAAATTGGAATACACTAAAAGAATTATTGCAAACAATGTTCAGAAGTTCATTTCGGGAGACTGTGTCAGTGCTTCTGTCATCTCACAAGCAACCAAAGACAAGACAATAAAAATGTACCACAAAAAGTATTTTTTGATTCATGAAGCTACAGCTTCATGAAAAGATGGGTTTTTACTCCGTACAGAAATTAATGAAGCAGAAAAGAATTTATCACAAAAATCTTACCCTTTGTATGTTCCACTCTGACTGCTTATTCAGTAATTCACTAAGTTCAATTCTTATCTTGTAGATATTCCCAATGCTTTTTAATTTAACCTGAATTAAAACAAAAATAATACAACATATAACTACAGACAAAAATGTATGTAGCATAAATTAATTTTGTGCAGAAGAGGCTACATACTGATTAAGGAAGGACATATCTTGCTATATAACACTGTGTCCAATTAATGACCAAAAAATATTTCAGTCTCTCATACACATGGAAGAAGTAGTAGCCTAATGGCTAGCATAGGCCTATGTATTTTATGCCTGAAATTGCAGCTGTTGACTGAATATACTTTGCTCTCATGGTTTCTACCTTTTCTAGTGAATCTTTTATTAGCCTTTCTGATTAATGGCTGTCTGATTATTTTAAGTATATTACAAAACATAAATGTACAAGATGAGTAAGGTAGGAAAGGCCATGTATGAATGGCTTTCACCTTTCCAGATAATTTTTGAACTTTTCATAGACATGCATACTGCTGATAAAGTAAAAGGTTAAAGAAAAGTAAATCCAAACTGCCTGACCATCACAGGCTGTTTTGCTCCATGAACTGCTGGTCAGAGCTGTGATTGAATTTATTTCTTTAAAAATAAAATTTAATACAGTCTGATGTAGAAAATAGCAGTGAAAACATACCAAGATCAAAGATGCAAAAGGTAAAAAGAAGATGTACTTTTAAAAGTCTTGTAATCCTATCCTCATTTCAAGACATACCTTGCTAAACAAGTACAGGATAAAGTTTAAATGAAAAAAAAAAAAAAAAAGAAAGAAAGAAAAAGCTCTTACTCAGAGAGTTTCTTCGCCTATTTCACACTAAAGATTGAAAAGCACTTTGGTGATATTTGTTGTTTTTTGTCTGAAAGCAATACTGTCAGCATGATGTAAAAGAATCATAGTAGTAGCCCCAGGTGCTGATAGACCCTGCATGCTCGCAATATTGTTACATAGAGCACAGAGCTATAAGGGGCAATATTCATTTTAGAAAAAAGAAACTTGTCCATCTCTTCGGAACATACAGATTAACATCGCAAGCATGTCATTATTCAATGCTGCTTATGAATTATTCACTAATTAAAAGAACAGGATTCCCCATGGATCAGAATATACAGACAACATGCTTAACCAAGTGCAATGCTCAGTTTTTTTTACCTTCCTATGTGTCTATGTCACATTCAAGAAGATTATTATTAATATTGTTGACAGAATTAGTTTTGATTTGTGCCAAGACCACATTGGAAGAATTGACGAGTACAGAAATAAATGTGAAAAGTACAACTTCTGCTTCAGTTATCTGAAGACAGCAGTGTATCACATACATCTCAGACACAAAGATTTCAGCAAAACAGAAATATTAGCTCCTTCAATAATTTACTCTCAGACCGTCTAGAAATAATCTTGCCACAGTGAAAGTGGGATTCTTCTTAAATAATATAGTGAAACTCTGTGTTTTAATGACCATGATAATATTTCAGTTATTGGTCTCTTAGCAATAAAACTTCTGGTATTCCAGGTATTTATTATATGGTGGCTGAAAAATGTCTCAGTTATCAACTTGAACTGAACCAGTTACATGATAATCACTTTAAAGTATGCCATGAAGACTGTGCACAAGAGCATTTCATTACTAAAGATACCTGAATTATATACAAGCCTTGCATTATACGTGATTTGTTTTGGAGTGGACAGTTTCTAAAGCTAGTTTCAAATCAGTGGTCTTAGAGAAATAAATGTCTGAGAGAGGAAATTGAAAGAAAGAATGGCTCTTCCACTGCTAACTATTTGCACTAAGCTGATTTAATGCAGAATACACAGAGATTAGAGAGATTTGTTTTATGTGTAAACAGAAGGGAAAACTATTTTTTCTTTTCACATGACAGGATAATCTTTGGAAAGAAACACAGTAAAATAATGTTCTTAGCCTTCATTAACTACCTGAAATTCATCCTCTTGCCTAGGAAGGAAGAGCTGCTTTCTGTTCTCCTTGCCGAGAGTTATTGGTCCGTCTGCTCCTCCATCTCCATATATCCAGAGAGTGACATTTGCTCGAGCTCCTGCACTTCCTGTCAGCACTGACACTTTCCAGTCATCAGATGAAGGAAGGGAACACTCACCAACTTGGGGATTTCTCATTTCCTCTGTGAAATACAGAACATTAAGAGGGAGATGAAAATTGACATGAAATTGCCAGTCACTGTTGTAACATCAGCACATAACCTCAATAATTCTCAATGATCTCTAGAGGTCCCTTCCAATTCCTGCAATTCTGTGATTCTGGGATAAGGAGACCATAACAGAAGAGGGGACTGTATTTTTTCAGTGACAAATGAGGAAAACGTCTTGTTCAGATTAGCTACAAGATTCAACTAGAAAAGGAAAAAACCCTTCCCCAATCATACTTAAGCATCAAAGTGCCAGTGTTTAGGCTAAGGGACGATCTGTATGAATAAGATAACAGCAGTGCAGTACTACTTTATGAGAAAACTAAACAAAACAAAAAACGGAGTTTGCAAACATCAGGTGTCTGAAGCACTACTTTTCAGTAATGGCACAACCATAATTTCACCTCTATGCACTCCTCTCCATGAATCCTCCATGGAACAGAGAGGTCCTATCTCCCCCAGATTTACAATATGCTCAAACACAAAAGGCAGATTTAATCCCTCACTTTGCAAAGACAAAAAAAAAAAAAACAAACCACTGTGCCTATATACTGTGTCCTGCAAGAGTTCCTAAACGGTTCTTCAAAAAGCTGCAAATAGACTTGTTAATGTGTTAAATAAGAGGAACATTATCTGCACTGCAGATTAATGTTCTTTTCATAAAAACCTATAACTTTTTTAATTGGAAGGAACCCTTAAAGATCATTGGGTTCAACTCCTCACAATGAGCAGGGACACCTACTGCTACATCACGTTGCTAAGAGCCCCATCCAGCCTGACTTTGAGTGTCTCCAGAGACACATCTCTGGGCAGCCTGTGCCAGTGCCTCACCTTATTGTAAAGAAAAACTTCTTATACCTAGTCTAAATCACCCCTATTTTATTTTGAAACCAGAACAGTCCCTACTAAAGAGTCTGTCCCCTTCTTCTTATAACTCCCCTTTAGACACAAATGCCACTCCCACGTGTCCCTGGAGCCTTCCCTTCTACAGACAGAAAGGCTCAGCTCTTTCAGCCTTTTGTATCCCACAGCTCATTTCTCATCCATTAAGTTATATTTAATGAAGTACACTTTTAGAGGCCACAAGTTCCAGGTGCATAAAATCACTTAAAATATTGCTGAATTCATAAATTGACACTAATATTGATTTGTAAAGAATTCCTAATCTATGACAAGCACTACCCAAAATATATAAAACATCAATGTGTTATCAAAACTGATAACATCAATCTGAAATACAGCACCAATCTGGCTGCCGGGAAGAAAATTAATATCACTCTAGCCAAACTCAATATAAATACTAAAAAAAAAAATAAAAATCTATGACAAATTTGTAAAACTCACTGAGCTGTACCTTGTCATCAATTAAGTAAAAGTATGAATACAATGTAAAAAACGTAGCATGAATCCCTGGGACTTCCTTCTTACAAAACTTTTGTGACCAATGAATTCTTCATTTTCATCTTTCATTTTCAGTAAGTATAACTAAATAGTTGCTTCAACCCAGTAAGCTTTTTTGATAGTGTGACTTCTTAACATTCTTAGAGCAACATTATTTTCTCTAACCAGAACTAAGTAGTTCCTCACCTGTAACAAAACAGACTTACTTAAGCTATCTGACAACACATCCTACTTGTTTGGGTGACATGACCCACAAGCACTCACTAGCAAATGCATTAAAAGATCCAAGAAATGCACAGGTTTTAAGAAGTATGAGGAAATCTATGCTGCTCTTTATACTTAGTATAAGAATTCCCTTCTTGGGTTGTTGCTGCCCAAAACGCTTACTGCAAGCACAAAGTACTGCATCCTGAAAAAAAATTATAATGCACAAACAATTCACAGATTTTGAATGCTTTTTGCATCATAATTTACTGGCACTTCTTACAAATGGAAATCAGTCACACTGATTTGCTGCAGGCTAAAAATATTCCAATCTGAAAAGAGGATTTGATGGTTACTCTGGATTAGTCATGGGATTTTATACACTTCATGGCACCATGATGTAAATCCATTGCGAGAAAAATTCATTCTGATAGTCCTGCATGAAAATTTTGGAGAAGCCACAATCCTTCACACAGTTTCATAAAGATTATTTTGCTTTTTTATTTACTTATCTTAAATCTAAAGCAAAATGAGAGTAATTTGGTTCCCCAAACATCGTATGATTGAGTGACAATTTTGAAGTGAACCATCAGAAAAATTAATGTCTACAGCAGAAGCTTGTACAATAGACATGATGTATTTTATTGCACTCCTGTGTATCACCATTTCCAATGTAAACCTAAAGGAAATTAGATCAGATTTTACTTGTATCTTATTTAGCTTTATAAATAAAATGTGTTAAAAACTGATAGTAACTAATAATATGCCAGACATATGGGAAAGCCATGTGCAATGTATAGAAATTGTTTCTTGGAGATACAGTTTGTTAATACTGAACCACAACATTTTTCTCCATGTTACAAGCTAGCCTACTTCTTGGTAGCTAATGGCATCAATCTCCTCACTTTGACTTGTAGATGCAGATATGTTTTTGCCATTCAAATTTCAACATGACTTCAGAAACATAAGGAACAAACAAAGAAGAAATGCTCAGTACCATTTCATGCTTACTGATTGATACAGCAGTTGACACAAGTATGTGCTCTCAGTAAGTCTGTTGACTTTTGTTTTATTTTGTTTCTGATAATAGAAGATTTAAAAATCCTTGGTTTGAGATATTCTTGTCTTCTGATTCAGTTTCTTTATCCCTATTCATTCTATGATCCTCTAACTATATATATATTCCTTCCCTTCTAGCTCATGCAGAACATTCGACCTTAAGTCTATAACATGGTCTCATGTATTTTTGCTGACATATCTCTGACAGTCACTGTAATTCTCCATTCTGTGAGCTATTAAGTAGATATTGAAACCTGACATCACCTTCCGTAGCAGAAATGTCTCAAGGAACAAAGAACTCACATTGCAACAGAAATACCTACTGTTGCAGCAGTTTCCACAAGTGGGAGGCAGCCCTGCCCACATTATGGAGTTGGAACGGGGTCGGCTTTAATGACCCTTCCAATCCAAACCATTCTATGACTCTATGTTTCTGTTCTTCTATGATTAATTCCAAATCAATTATTATTTGTGAAATTAAGAACCAAAACATATATATTGGCTAGTAGATGCAGTAGACGGCTAATCTGTTTTGAGTTCAAATAGTAAGTCTACTGCTGTACTGTATTTTAATTCCAAACATCACCTTTTTTCTAATATTAACTCTGTTTAAAAAAAAGCAAGGGAGTATTTAATAAATATCCATTAAAAATAAAACTTTGAATATCAAAGATCAGATACCTTTTGAAGTAACCTAAGTGACAATCTCTTACTCAATATGAGTATTTTTTTTGAATGGCAGAGTACCTGATATTTCTGTTCCTTTTGTGTAAGGAAAGACCAGACATATGAATGTCAGAAACACTTAAAAGTGCTAATAGACCTACTTAACCAATTTTATGGAGGTACTATTTCTACAAAGGAATCATTTGTATCCAGTCCTAAAAACATCCTACTCCTTTGAAAACAGGCTTGATGGTTTGCAAGCTGTTGCCATGGCTTTTAAATGCATAGTATATCATGATACTTGCCAACAACCCACAACAATTTGGGAAGACTCTGTAACACAATAATATAACATGAGGACTGATAGATTTGAAGCAGAAAGTGAACATTTTAAGCTAAGAATCGAAACATTGTCAGAATAAATTAACGGTAATTAATAATAATCCACACCTATGCTTTGAATTCAAACAGAATGTTTTGTTCCAACTGAATTTAATTAAAATCCTTCCCAATATTTTACCCTATGAATGATTATCCCATTGGCATCTGTTTCACAAACAAACAAACTTGTTGGGAACACTTTGAAATTGCATTCTGAACAACATTAACTAACTATTCTTACCTGCTTAGCTACAGAGAAACCAAACTAATATTCAACACATTGAAACCTTACTCTTTCCCCCACTGAATTATAAAGCAGAAAATGTGAGAGAAATATTCCAGGACTTTCCAAAAGCTTTGGATTGGGCTCTTGGTGATATCAGCCTCTTAAATTCCACAGAAGCAATCCTTGCCATAGATGATTACATATTCAAAAAATACCAATGTGAAATTATTTAACAGATATATTATAATCACTGCCTAATCAATGAATCACCTTTCAATGCCCCTTTTAAATAACAAAGAATGAGTTTTATGTTGTATGGCTTTTTTAGATTTTGACCTATACGTACATACATACATTTTCCTTCCTGAGATAAGTAACTGCAAATATGCATGGAAGACAGACATACTTTAATGTTGTACCAGAATTGATTTGTTGACTGTTTCTTACCTGAGGGTGGAAAAACCAAAGGTCTTTGAGATGTTTGCCACTGGGCTTTTCTTGGTGGGCGCTCAGATTCTCTGAAGTCTTTCTTCTCTTGATTGGTTTCTGCAGGAGTTT
Source organism: Meleagris gallopavo (assembly GCF_905368555.1). Lineage (NCBI taxonomy): Eukaryota > Metazoa > Chordata > Aves > Galliformes > Phasianidae > Meleagris > Meleagris gallopavo. The sequence continues at coordinate 56,093,911 of NC_139406.1, read as the reverse complement.
CTGTGGGATTTTCCCAGCCAACTGGAACAATCAAATGTAAATTTCTGTAATTTCTGTCACTAGCCACAAATATTTTGCTACTTCTTTCTTTTCTTTTTTTTCCTCAGAAGTTTTCCATATGTCCATACATGACAAACACTAATACCAGACCGACTGATAATTCAACATGACGGACACCAAAATCTTTTCTCTATCTATCATAAAACTGCTAGTAATAGGCTTCTGTTGTTAGCAACATGTCACAAAAAGTAGAGAATAAATATGATGTACTAATAAATATCCATTTAGTGCTTTGAAAATCTAAGTTGCAGTTTAACATCAAGGCATGAATGAAATGACCTGCTCCAATGTGGTTTTCCACAAGATCAATTTCTTCATGGTATTTCCTTTCTTAAAGAGTAGGATTGCTGAAATGAAAACTGCTAGAGGCCATTTCTGATAAAATGAAATAGCAAACAGACAAATCTTTCTTGCTTTAATAGAAAATATTAACTACTGTTTTCTTCCTTTTACTGAGTAACAAGGACTCAGGAGAACTCCAGCCTGTAACAAGGTAACAGTTCACTTTACTTTAACAGCATCAGTAAGCCCTGCTTTTTTGAGAATTTCCATTGATGACCATGGTCTTCCAAAAGGTTGCAAGGAAAAAAGCTTTGCTTTAATCTATAAGGACACAGAGACTGAAATATTCTCAGCACCTTCCCGCAAGTCTGAAGTGAATGGTAACAATGCCATCACAGTGACTTTGAAAATACTTCTGTATGTCTTGGTGACACAATACATGAAACAGAATTAACAGGGTATATGTTTTCATATTTTCCTTTTGTTGTTTGAAGCCCTCGAGTTGAGGTTGTTCTTCATTTGTCTGACAAAAACCTGACAGAATTCTTAATTTTCAACTGATGGCCACTTTAGCATTGCCATTAGAAATTGCATTTCTTGTTCTCTGGTCTATGTCCTTCAGATAAGACTACAAATATAGTTTTATTTTCCATAATAATGATCCCAGCCAGCTGGCTCCAAATTGCTCACCAAATTAAAAACTTGATTCTCCAAAAAGAGATGAGACAAGCAAACAGTAATCCAAGGATTTCCAGCAAGATAACCACCACAGATAACCTCCACTGCCACCCCCTAAGTGAAGTCTGGGAAGGGGTGGACCCTGGCTCCACCCATTCCAGTCACTCAGGGGCACTGCATGCACCTGAGCTTCTCTGGGTTGTCACTGCCTTCCCACCAGGTGCTCAATCACTGGTTCAGGCCGTGACTTAGCATTTCTGCTACATACGCCCTCTCTAAATTTTAGAGCTTTCCCTCTAAAAATAGGAAAGCGTAGTGTACTTGAAAGCAAGATAGTATCTCCCCGGGTTCTAGAATCTGTAGCCAGAATGGGGAGTCAACTCCATGTCTATCCTGTCATCTGTTTTGATTCTCATGCTCCAAAATCTTCTGCACCCTTTATTTTTATTAAAGTAAATAAATAGAGCAAAATTAACTAGCAGCCCAGGACAAACTGTATGATAAAACTTCTCGTTTTTAAAATTACTAAAAACAACAATGCAAAAGCAAATAATCTATCTTACATGTTTTTGTTTTGAACTTTGTCTGTCAGAAACACTAATCACTTAGGCAAACAGCAATAGTAAGAAATCACATACATTTGATGACCTGTGGGTAGAAAAAAATGTTGCTCTCTCCAATGTTAATGACTGGCTTGGTCTGACCGTCTGGCAGGAGACCAACATATATCCCTTTGTTCCGCACTGATTCCAGACTTACAGATCCAGCTTCCCAATTCTTCTCAATTTTAAAGTGACAATATTCATCACCCGTGCCCTAAGAAATTAAAAACAGAAATCTGAAATCAGCGATTGCACTGATGTATCTAGGTAAGCTGAATTTTTCTTAAGACTTATACATTACTATTCTCTAGTGACATTTCAAATTAACTTTAGGGTCTTGGTAATGTGCTACATTATTACCCACATCTTGGTTCTGTGTAGTCCTCCGTGACCAGAAAGGCCAATCAATAACATAAGCAAATGAGAAAGAGTAAAAATATTCTGAATCATGTTAGGGTTTAGGCAAAGTCCAGGATATATTCAGAGGTATTCCCCATTTAGTAAGCCTTTAGAAGGCTAAGGAATGTGAAAACATTTTTTGTCTTCATTTCACAACACGTATAGCATCAATTTCAATGTCCTAGTCAACCAAAACCTCAGTGTAGTACTCCAATGATCTGGCCCTCTAACAGTGATAAGTGAATACGTTTGTGGATTTAAAAGCACTATGCACATGAACTCAGTAGCCACTGTAACAAACTGCATTTGGTTCAATTAGTTTTCATAATACGACTACTTCCTTGTGGCCAGTAACCAGAAACAGGTTACAAAAATCCCAGTTTAACATGTCTCAGAAAGAAGAGCACCCTGTCATATGTTGTAATTTTAAATACCTTAAAATACAGTAACTTCTCAAAATAAGCATCCAGACTACATGAGATTCCTTTCCATGCAGTGGTGAGGGCGCTGCTAAAAAAGCAAGTCATTGCAAGAAAGTCTGCATTCAAACAGTGGATCCATTTATTTTATTTTATTTTTTTATCTCTGATCAGAGTATATTGATAGCAAGGGCAAAACTGTTGAGGATCTCAGTTCTGATTCTATTTCATACACAACTGAGTTAAACTCCCAAGTAAAAACCATGAGTAGATCTGTGAATTTTAGTTCATTTTAATAGAACTACATTGCAAAAGTCAATTCAGCATGAAATTCCTTACATTTAATTATTCATTAGTCCTTTTTATCATCAATCTATTTAGATTTAATACCAGTTTAAATCCCTGAACGTTTGTATTCTGTCACTTTCCAAACAATTATATCAGTTCTTATCAGCAAACTGACAAAGAATTAGCAAACAACAAGTTTAATGAACAAATAATAATGTTTGTAATGTTTATTTCTCTCTCTCTTTTTTTTTTTTTTTTTTTTTTCCCCTCTCAGGTGTAAAAATGCATTGCTTAAATTCCAATCAGGTGAAGAAGAATATGGGTCTAAGAATCAGAATATTTCAGCCATATTCTCCAAAAAAATTTTTTTTCCTACATATAAAGGCTGCTCATAAATGATGAAGTATTTTAGAAAGAAACTCTGCATGGCTGGTTGATAAAGAAAAAAATCATGTTCCTCATTTTGGACAAAATAGAATTCAGTAAAAGATGGGATGCCAACATGGCTCCAACATCTTCTGAAACAAGTGCATACCAGTAGAACTATAGTTGTTTAAAATCTCAAATTAATGCAACAGAAACTTGACACAGAATCATCTCACAAATAAATTTTAACCATATACATGTGATTATTTTTTAAAATATTGAGTATATTTTTATAATTAAGTGCCAAATAGGCATGACAGCTTGTCCTGCCATATTCCCCTGTCTTTCCTTGACAAATGAAAGAAATGTTCTGAAAAACCTTAAATCCAGACAATGCTTTCATCAAATTTTTATCCAAGCAATACAAAGAAGATTTTCTCCTGTCACTGACAATCTACTCAAATTATCTACAGATGAAAATACAAACAAGAAGTGCTTACTGTTCCATTACACTGGCCATCTTTGATCTTCAGGTACATTCCTGGGTTTCTCACACTCTCAAACATGCAGACTCCAGAGCCAGTTTTATGCACCCTCCAGTAGGATTCCTGTTGCTGCTGTCCTGCTCCACTACAGACCCCATCAGATCTGAGAGTCAGAGCCTGGCAGCGATTTGTGTTGAGCAGAATGATGGCACCATGGTGAAATACACCCTTCAAATAAAGATAGCAAGTCCTTTGTCAATAGTGCAGCTTTCCTCCACGATAATCTTTGATATTGATACTGTTCATACTGGCTTATTTTAAGTACTTACATATTTCCCATGCATAAATGAATTTCCAAAGTAATTAAAGTATGCACCCAGCTGCCTTCTTTGCAGACACCAACCTGAACAGCGGACACTTCTCACTATTCTGCATCTTCCCTACTCTTTATCACTCAGTAGCATAGAGCAACATTCAGAGCTCATGCAGTGTGGCAAGCTAAGGAACTTGTTTTCCTTTAAAATTGAATAGCTTCCCAAGCAGCCATCTTGTATGTACCCACACTCCGATTTTTTGAAGGTTTAGTAAACATTTTAGAGAGATATTTATTTCTCTAAATTGAAGCCCTTCTTATTTGCATATATCAGCTACATTATCACCATCGTTTGCCCAAGAAGGGCAGAAAATGAAAATTTCAATCTATTAATTTGTGGCTTTGCTCCATCTGGTGGAGGAGGATCATTCTTTCAGTTTACACCTCTCAGATCCTATAAGATATGACCTACTTCATAATAGTAAATTTTAGAAAAGTCTACTTAATTTATCTCCCCAAACCTTACCTTGACATGCACTACAAATTCCTTGGAAATTCCAGCATATCCTGTTTTTTCATCAGCTACTTTGCCTTGAAGATTGAACATTACAGTGTGACCTGGGTTCCTTGCTGACTCAAGAATGGCACAACCATTTGGTTGAAGGTGAATGCAAAGCTCACAGCAAGACTTGTCTTTGCTCTAACATTGACAAAGTAGGAATAATAAATTATATTAACTGTTAGACATAGCAAAATCCAAAGCAGAGAGTATCATGACATGGTTTCCGTACTGTTTGATTTTCTATGACACTACCAGTCTAGAAGGAAAATTTCTCCATATTTTCCAGATTTGCAGTCTTAATACTGAAGTTCTAAAATGTTGTATTTCTAAGCACAGAAACAGTTCATCTTAAAATGAAACAAATGTGAGAATAACCTGAAAGATACCAGAGATACCTCAACTGCAGAGAGAGTCGAGTCACAGCTGACAAACCTGGCAAAGGAGGATGGAATTTAAAACTGACATAGATCAAAAATGAACTTTTTGCTACTCTAATTTGCATGATGGTGGCAAATAGTGATTGTCCTCGGTAGTTTATACTCGTCTCACAGAAAACAAAGACTCAGGTTTTATACGAAAGTATAAAGCATCTCAATATTCATGGCTGTCTATTCAGATTTGAAGACTGTCTGTACTTCACTGTATGAAAGACAACATACAAAACACGTGTTTAAACAACAACTCCATCATCATTCATATATTTAAGAAAACTATTTTTTTAATAAATGTAAAAGTGATAGTAATCAGCTCAAACTCTTCAAACTTAAAAGTCCTCTGGCTTACATAATCTCACATTTTTTCAAACATCAGAACATAATGGGTGACAAATGGATATACTCTTTCTTATCAGTACATTCCCTGACAAGAGGTAATGGCTTAAAACTCACAGAAGATAGGTTTAGATTAGACCTTAGGAAGGAACTGTTCACCAAGAGAGGCCCCTAGGACAGAGAAACTGTAGTGCCTCATCCCTGGAGGCATTCAAGGCCACACTGGATGGGGCCCTGGGCAGCTTAGCCAGTGGGGGCAGCCCTGCCCACGGCAGGTGTGAGTGGAATTAGATGATCAAAGTCACTTCCATCCCAAATAATTTTATGGTTCTCTATGACTCTCTGATTCAATATTACTGAAATCAATAATCAAAGAATCACACTTTCTAAAACAAAAACAAAAGCAAACAAAAAAAAAAATCATTTGCAAGGCGTTTCCTTCTGAAAAAAAAACTTCATGCTCAAAAAACCTGCCTATCAACTTCAATCTACTTTCAAAAGTAAAGGACAAACTGGCTGGATTTTTGAAGTGATTGTTAAAGAATTGAGCTAGCTTGCCCCTCAAAAATGTAATTAAATGTGTATTTTAAGGTCAACTGTAATTTTTGTATTGACGTTTTGCTTTACATTTACCTGCTGGCATTTCAAGGACCTCAAAAGTTTTCACATAACAACAGTTCTCATATTATCTGAGAAGACAAGAATCATGCAAGACTGAAAACGAGAATATAGAGATCCAGATTTTCATTAGGCTGCTCAAAGTCATAAAATACTCATTAGCAGAGAGAGAGACAGAGAAAGAGAAAGAGAGAAAGAGAGAAAAAGAGAAAGAGAGAAAGAGAGAAAAAGAGAAAGAGAGAAAGAGAGAAAAAGAGAAAGAGAGAAAGATAAAGAGAGAAAGAGAGAAAGAGAGAAAAGGCTTAAATTTAAGTGTCCAATTAATACTCTCTTTGTAGTAAGGTATACTGTAATATGACAGACTGCAAGGTGTTCCCTGTATGGAATTACAGTAATGAACATGAGTGCTAGAAAGTCCTGCAAGGAGGTCTGACAGTTTGCCTGGCAGGCTGATGCTCCCATTGGGAGATCTAGCTCTACTGAGAGTACTTGATTCCCTCTAATACTAATTCACATAATGTAAGAAAAGAACAGGACCAGGTTTGCCTATGAGATTATTCCCTGAATAAATAATAAAAAAAAAAATCAACACCTTCTTTCTTCAATAGAAAAAAAGTTTCATCAGAAAGTACTAAATTCTACAGCTTACTTGCATGCTCCAAGTGCTGAGAAAGAAAGACAATAGTATGACTATGAAGATGGGAAGAAGCAGTATGGATCAAAATAAATATGGAATTCTCCAGCTGATTTACGACAGGCAGGTTCATAAAAAGACAAACAACAACAACAGCAACAACAACAAAACACAATGCCAATTAAAATTAGTATTAGAATTGATTCTTATCCAAAAAGAGGTAATGTTAGGATATTCCAGGTATCTCAGCAGTATATAGTAAACTGATATAAACTGGCATGGAATGATTCTTTATTCCTGCACTAAGTTATGTATGCTATTAAAAATTCTACCAAGAAGTAAAAAGTAAACTGTGAGAAAAGAGACAAGGCCCTATAGCTAAATTTGCCTATCTAATGACAATTTCTTGGGTTCAGTTCTGCACTTTGTAGATCGTTAACTGCCTAAAAGTCTGATTATGTATTAGGCAGAATAAAAGCAGTACTGTTTTTAATCAGACAATGAAATGTTATTATGAAGCGGAAACCAGAAGTAGTATTTCCTACCTTTCCAGTTGCATAGCCATTGACAAGAGCGAGAGCAAGATGTGGTATCTGATGACTTCTGAATATGGAAATATTTCCTTTCTTGACAATTACATTGAAAAGTCCTTAGAGTTAAATGAAAGAAAAAAATAAAAGACATTGGAGCATGAAAGTATATTATTTCATATTTTCATTTATTTACAACCAATCGTGTATCATTTTCAATTGTATTAATAGTTTGACCTTGCTGATCAATTAATCCCCCTCCTCATTCCTTTAGGAGAGGGTGCCTTGAGACAACTATCTAATTTTCTGCCTTGAGGAAAAAGTTCTAGAAGTTAATGACAAAGAAAAAATGTCTCTTGGTGAGCATACGTGCTTTAAAAAATCTGTAAAAAGAAGTTGAGGTCTATGATGTAATGAACCAGACTATAGCAATGAATGACTTGGTAAATAACAAATCATGCAAGTAACATGAAGCTCTTAGGTAGGAGAGCAGAATTTTTTTTTCTATGTATTCATACTAGATTTTTTAAAGTAAACCTTGCAGAATAGCTCATGGCTTTGAAAATTTCAAATCTGATACCCTAATCAGTATTCCAAAGAATTACCTTATAGCTAAGAAATACTGATGAAAGATAAAGCTGTTCCAGTTTTAGTGCTCCCAGCAGCAACAGATGATTTTTTTAAATTGATGTACCACGACATTATGCTGCCCAATCTGCACACTGCAGCTGTCTCTGGAGGACCCCTGTGGTACCCATGACATAAGATTTTCAGGTTCTCATCAGGATAATTGGGATTATATAGTCAATGATCACTGTGCCCTAGGAATGATGTCACAAATTATATGACATAGGTGGGTTTTCCAGCCCCTGGGGCAAGAGATGGAGGACACATAACAATCACAAATGAGCTCTCCACTTTACAATAGAGATAAAGCTTCCTGAGAAATTAAAAAACACTAGACCAGATCTCCACCTACGAAATTTTCCATCAATGCTTTTTATGCTATTATATTATACTTCTTTAGATGTGCTAAAGACAAGTAAGCAGTCCTACCAGTATCTGAAACACATTTTTTTTTATTTGAAAAGAGAAGTAGATAGCTTAGATTGGAAGACTTTACTCCAAAGCATACAAAAAGAAGCAGGGATTCTAAATGAAAATTTCAACAACAGTTCCCAAGACAGCATTTATGGATTTCTGTTGCACATGACCAATCTAGCCACTCTGTTGCCTACTGCGCATTTAAGTAACTCAAATAAATCTGAAAGAAATTGTCAGAGAAAGATCTTATTCTGGAGGAAGAAGGCTGACATGATAAGTGCTTGTATTCATTTTGTACTAGTGTTGATACTGTACTCTGAACTATAAAAATGGGAACATACGGTGACAGTGTCTGCTCTTCTGACTTCCTGTCTAGATAATTTGATAGTTTAGATAGATAGATACCAGTTTGGTTTTGATCTAATTGTCTTTCTAATATATTTAATTATATCAATTATACTGATGATATTTGACAGTTGCGTAACAGATTTGATATTTGCAAAGTTTTACACACACTGATGTATATCCAGCAGGTGAAACTGTACTAGAACAGTATGGAATGCAATAAAAATCTCACACATTTATGTCTGAAAATGCAGGCATAATGAAACAATAATTTATAGAAGGGGATGAAACAGTCTGGAGTACAAACTTGAACTCCTCACATTAGGAGACTGTGAACTCTGTGGCATTCTGTGAAATCAAATCTGGCACAACACATCACTTGAAGACATAGCATTAAAAAACAACAAAGGAGAATTAGAAAGATTACAAATTCCTACGAGCAGACAGTATGGTCTATCACCAGATAACCCCCACTTTGTGATCCTAAATGGAGCTTCTAAAAGAAAGGACACTCCTCCTTTCTTTTGCCAGTATTTTCAAGTATTTCAGACATTCTCTAATCCTAAAGGTTTAGAGAGAAGATTTGAGTTAGTCAGTGTTTGAATCACCGGTGTTTGAACTAAAGGACCAAAACTGCTAACAAAAGGAGTTTTGCTATAAGATAGTAAAAGCCACTTCCAATGTAGCTTTTTTGAAGTGCTTCTATAGGTTATGTTAAAGAGTATTCCCCTACTCTCCATGTAATCTTTGGTGTGTCCTGCAGGATTCTGTTCTACCCCTTACAAAAAGATGTATGTAATGTCCCTAGGAAGTTGTGAGAAAGGCTGAACAACTCCATCAGTACAAAGATCAAAAAAATGTGCCTAATATGACACTAGCTCTAATAAATTTTAGTAACATGTAAGGTAGAAACCGATAAAGAGGAGGAACAGGAAGAGTGCCATTACAACTGATGACAAGGATGGAAACAAAAGGATATGTGTGTGTGTATATGTACATATATGCATATGTGCATATGTGTACATACGTGCATGTGTGTGTATATATATACACATAATACACACTTATATAAATACACGTAATATACATACACTCACATATATACACCCTGTACAAATACAATATACCTAGAAAGTTGAACTTGTAAATAGATCCATCCAAGCTAACAACAGATTATGCGTGTCTCTGCCTGACATTTTATGGGATTACTCAAACTGCAGATGACTAGAAGTTTATATTTTGTAAGGGACAGACAATGGCAAGACAAGATATCAGATTATTTCATGCTTTATATTAAAGCAAAGCATATTATTTGTGTCTTAGAGTATATGTAAAAATTTTCTTCCTTAGAACATTGTATTATACTGACAGGAATCACAACATGAGACATAGTGAAATATGACGTCCTCTTTTCCTTATCTTTATGCATACACCCACATGAAAAATACTTTACCGTATTTATTCTTCTTGTCACCAAGAGCATCAACGCTGCTGTCTGGATAGAGGCATATGAAACCATGGGTGAGCCTGTTGTAAAGCTGAAGTGTATTGCCTTTCTGAAATTTCCACTTTTCAGCAGCCCACTGGTTTTATAAACAACAAGCAGAAAAGACTTATGAGAAGATGATATACAAGTTTGACATACTTGAGAACAACTGATATAGCTTCACCCAAAGTACAGTTAGAATTCTCTAAATAAAAATAAAAGTAATTCCTTACAGTTTCTTCTCTCTTCAGCTCCAGCTCTTTCCCTATATAGATAAAAAGCATATGATTAATTTACAAAGCATCCTCATTCCATTTGACACAGTTGTTGTGAGCCTGGATCCTCCTCCCCACCGATTTTCACTTACTTCCTGGAAATGTGCTGGCATCTGTCACAGTCAGACCTCTCGCAATATTGCCGTCATCCTGCCCATTGTCCAGCCATCTGAAAAACAGAACACTTTTCAGTAATGTAACTATAACAGGCAACTTTTACAATACTGTATACATGGTATTTGAATATTGATACTGAATTTTGTTGTTGTTGGTTTATTTCTTTTTTGATTAAACAGAAAGAGATAGAAGGGCGTAAGGCGGTTACTACAGATTAGAGATGTCATATTGATCTCACCAATAATTAAACTTGCAGTGATCAAAATGCTTGCTCGTCCTCTCTGTAAGAAGGCTAAAGAAGGATGCGAATTGTTACATGTTCCACACACAGACAACACCCTTATCACATCTGAACCATGCTATTGTACTAACTTCACATCCTCTTACATAACTCTAACTCCATTTGAGCCTGAAGGATTCACACACTATAGGAGCAGCATCAGCAAGAATGGCATCAGACTCTAACAATAACTAGCACATACTCTGTATTTTTCTGCCTGAAATGAGTTTGAACTCTCTCTAAATTATGTATGAAACTAGCATTATAGATCTCCTCATAGCAGTTCATCTCATCTACAATACAGAATAAAAATTAGGTCAGGCAAAGATGAAGTGCTGTGTCTGATAGGCAGAAAGCCCGTACTCACACATAAATCAGTTTCAGTGTGTACATCATTCACTCTGAGCTGTCTCAGGCAGTTATTTATTCACTTGGAGAAGTGAGAAAAAAAATAGAATTGAAGGTGCAACTGGCAAGCTGTAGCTAGACTCACACATGACTGGACTGTGCCATTCTTAGTATTTGTGCTTTATCATTTATAATTATTCCATAAGGTGTTGGGACTTTACCAGGAGCACATAAAATTAGAAATAAGCTAGCTACAGAGCAGAAGATTCAGAGCAGAAGTATCTGCAGAGCAAAAGGTAGGGAAGGTAGGATTGCTTCAAGTTATATTGCAACCCAAGACTGCAAGGTGAATAAGAAAAAGAGGTGTGGTATGATAGTTACTTTTGTGATAGCCATTCCACAAGATCTCCAAGTTCATCAAACCCCAGGTAAGCCTCTGTGCTGAGAAAGCTTTCCACCTCACAGTGCAGAAGAATGCATCCACAGGTGTAAGATCCAAAGTACTCAATACAAAGAAAATGCCAAAAAAGCATCTCTTAGATAGTTCACTAGGTAAAAGAGTGAAATGTTCCAAGGCAGAATTTTTTATTGCTTTTTCATTAACTATAACACACCAGAAGTTTGGGACAGGTGCAACTCAGAGAGCTATGAGAAGAACCTAATAATTTCAGTTCATTTTTTTAGGAAAAGTGTTTCATCTGACAGCGCATCTAAGAAGAAAATCTATGGGCAATTAGAAACATATCAAAAATCAAATACCACTAACCTGTGGCAAAGAAAAGTATAATCCAGATCTGTTACAGGATCCTTGATTACAACTTTGTCCAGATACCATCCATTTCCTTAGGTTTAAAGAAAAAAATAAAAAGTTAATTCATGAAAAGCAGATTTGGTGGAATCTTATTTCCTATGACTTTCTCCCTTCACAGATTGGGAGTTAGGAAAAATTTCTTTTCCAAAAGAGTGGTCGGGTGCTGGAATGAGCTGCCCAGAGAGTCACGATCTATGGAGGTGTTCAAGAAATATTTAGATGCTGTACCAAGTGACATGGTGCAGTAGGGAAGTACTGTTAATAGGTGGACAGTTGGACTTCGAGGCTTTTTCCAACTTTGTTAATTCTATGATTGATTGATTCTATGATTGATTCTACTGAAACTGAAAAATCTGCAGCTCCATTGCTATAGTCATGGCCGCACTTACAGGGAGAACTAAAGATCTTACATGCTATACCGTAGAACTTGGAGGTGGGCCAGCAAATCTGATAGCTCTCTACCTGGCTATTGTGGCTCTAAGATCACATCTCCCCTCATTTACTCATTGTATTAAACTATTTTGTTTTACTGATTGAAATATCACCAAGATTAGATGGCAGCTTATCACAATACCAGCATTTCATGTGCCTTTTAAATAATAAATTCTAGAATTAGTAGCTTAGAATTAGCTTCATGAGAAGCCTCAGTTTGCCCAAATTTTCAAAAGCATCATTCAAATGAGCCCAGAACAAAGGGGATGGTAGGTTGGATCCTTAAAGTAGAAGGTTGATAATCAAAGGCAGATTTTCACTGAAAAATTCATACTACATGGCACTGGGGGTGAAGAATAAAAGCAAGATCTTCTTCATGTGAAGATTTTCCTCAAAGCTGTTTTCTTTTCTAGATATATGTAATCTTATGAAAAAGAACTCCCGAGAATCTCTAGGGATGACTATTTTCTAATAGTCATCTTATTCAAAAGGAAACCCTTATTCATTAATTGCACTCTATATCAATTAGCAGCCACAAAAAGTGACAAAGCAAGTAAACAAAATCTGCAACAACTCTTCATCTGGAAGTAGGGCAGCAAAGAGTACTGCTAAGAGAAAACCTTGTCTTTATTTCTTCATTCTCAGAGGTATCTGAGCACCGCCTCTGATTACAGGTACCCAGCTATGGGCACTCACGGAAAAAGACTACAAAACAATGTGATATTTCTGTAACAAATGGAGGAAAAAGCTTAGATGTTCTATCTGTAAATATGGGAAGAGTAGAGCATGACTGTGCATAAGAGAGAAAGTCAGGTAGAGAACTATCCTACAACATATTTTACATTGCCTCCCTGATAAGTGGCTCAAAAAACGTGCTGTGTTGTACAATATTTAGGTACAACACTTTACAAAACAAATCTTGTGACTGCAAGCAGCTTGATTTTTATTATTATTATTCTTATTAACTGTTTGTCCAATGACCAGATACTATAATCAAAATCTCCAATTGCATCTTTAGGATATAACTGGTAATGCTAAAACAATACTAGGCTATTTTATTATAACTTCGATTGTATGAGATACGTTCAGTGTCTTATGCAGACACTCCTCCTCTTTACATTTTTTGATGAAGATTAGTCAAAAATTGCAAAAGCAGTTGCTGATGGTATACTTAACATAATACATGACAGAATACTGAAAGTGAAAACAAAATATCTGATATTCATATAATAAGGTCACTTGAAAAATTCCACTAGAAATCTTTGTCTCTCACTTCTAGAACATTGTCCATGCATTCTATTTTATATATATTGTTTCAATGAAAAGGTGAATAACTTCACAGATAGTATTCAGAGACTAAGCAGAGATAATTCTGACCTGATCCAAGACCATTGTGTCCTATAACGATCTTATACAAATGGCCAAGGTGCACAGCTTCCACAAGAAAGATGTCAGTCTGTAATCAATCAACACATTTTCAGTAAGATCTGAAAAGCAAAACACTCTTCAGCCACAGAACCCAATGTCCTACTTAAGCCCAGAAAACTCTTCATTCAAAGACACCCTTTGAAATATCAGTTAATGACAATTTCAGAATAAATCAGGGACAGTTTTCCTGAAACAAAATAAGTCTCATCACTTTGTTAATGGGAGCATTCCACTCAGACGAATGGGATGAGAGTCAGAATAAAAACCTGTTCAAAGCTTGATTTGGAATAAATTTTTACAAACCACAGTAGATTTCAACACTAGGAATGCAGACATAAAATCTAAAGTTTAATTTTCTCTTAATTTGTTAAATCAACTCAAATTGAATTACTTGACAATCCTTGAGGTCCCTTCCAACCCAAGCAATTCTATCATAAAGGAATTAAATATTAAATATGAAAGTGAACAGTTTACGTGTTTTATAAATGACAATTCTACTCATCTTTTAAAACCATTGATGTACCATTAGAAAGTAATCTTGGCTTAATTATGGAATTTTGAAGTAACATAGGAATGTAGTAATTATCTCCCATAACTGCAGCATTACTGACTACTGGAGAGGGAAAAGCCAGACAAACACATCAGAAAAAGCTCTTGTACTCACTTGTCCTTTCAAAAATTTCTTGGGTTTCTGTGACCTGAGCAGTCTTGATCCTGTGTCACCTTTTTCTCCATAGATAGAAATATACACATCAGCTTCAGTTCCAGCATTCCACAGATCTCCTGTTGTCACATGCACTTCATAGACAGTCACTGACAATAGAAGACGACAACTTTTCATATTACAAACATTATTATATTTAGAATAGCATCTAACTGCAAATGTGCCTGTAGACTCCAAATACATTTGTGTCAAGAGCAGTTAGTTTATAAAACCTCCAAAATCCTATTCAAGTAAAATAATGAAAAAAATGTATAACCTTGTTTGATGTTATATTTATGAGGGATTTTTGTTCGTTTGTTTGGATTTGTTGTTGCTTTTTTTTAAAATCCCAGAACGCAAAAAGAACTTCCAATACACAATAGTATGATTTTGTCCTGCTGCAGCATCTGAAATCTCCACCAAGCTGAAAAGTAAATAGCAAAAGCCCAAGATTAGGCTTACCATAACTAGTGGCATCAAACTATAGCAAGTGGCAGGATACATTAACATTTTGAATGCACTGGTTCAACAAACAAACAAAAATCCAGCACCAAAATTTTACTTTTCTCAGACCTCAGAATTCAGAAAGATGTACTGATTTAATAGTTTATGCGTCCTGCAAAAGGTTAATACAGACTTCCTCTATGACATTCCATACGGAAATTCTTTTAAGTCTGTAGATATGTGAGAGAAAAAAAAAATGGGATTAAGTTTATTAAAGAGGCTATTTAAAAGAAATAAATAACCCAAATACAAAAAGACAAAATAACATTTGAGTCTAAATCCCACAAATTTGGAATAAAGGCTATGACACATTAAAATATATATATAAATAGAAAGCAGTGATTTTTAGAATGTGGATATTAGAACTCCAGAAAACTTAAATAAAAGCATGTAATGATAAACAAACACAGGAAGGGCAAAGTTTTTGCCAACATATAGTGACAATATTAACTAGACCAAATGAGATACAGAGAATGAAATGAGGAAAGAAACTCATATTCTGGAACACAAGCTCTTCCTCCTGATATAGGTGCCCTTGTGCTATTTTGTCTTACAAGAAGAAAAATGTTCCTAGGCAATTGGATCCAGAACAACAACATCATTAACAGCACTCAATTATCAGTTCCCACTTCCAATATGTTAAGAAGTTTTCCTGCAATTTACCTGAAGGAGGTCACTCCCACATCTCATTCTGCTGATGGACCAACACCTTCTTTTAATAAGCAGTGGGCATTTATTCATAATCAGTCCTTATCTGCAATAATTTACAGCTTTTCCCTTAATGCTTGTTTTTGGTGTTCTTTCTTTTTTTTTATGACTATCTCACATTTATTCACATGGCACTTGTGCTTAGCTGACTACACAAGCTGACTTAAAATAATTCAGCCTTGATAAAGGTACCAATCTAGCTAAAACAGTAGACTCTCTCCACAGACGGTGTTTACGTGCCCACACAGAGCTGTGTGGTACAGAGTTAACTTGCTTCTAGTATCAGAACTAAATGCTTAGAAATACTCACAAGGTACCACTGCATTCCTTTGGAGTATTGTTCTACAGATATATAATATTAATAAACTCAGGGTAGAAGTTTAAAATAGCTAAAATAGCTAAATAAAAAAAAGCAAGGAATGTTCCTAATTTTTGGCACTCCTCTTTAGCTCTTATAAACCTGGGGAGAATCCCTGATTTTAATAAGCATTTTTAAGTATTCATAGTTCTTACATCCTAAGACGTAGATAGGCGACTCACCTTTCCTTTAGACATTTCACAGAACAAAGTGCAGAATGGAGATTAAGAAAAAGGAATTGTATTCTTTGCACATACTTTTGCCTATAAGTGCAAAAAATTAAATGCATAAAGATGGTAGTCTGAAATTTGAGAATTTCAGGAATAAGATTATTTGCAAAACTTGTTCTTTCCCCTACACCTAAGGAAAGACAGAACAAAGAGGTAGAATACTTTCCTCATTACAGATCAACTATTATCATTTGGACAAAAAACAACTTCATTTAGGCCACAGAAGCTTTTGACAGTCTTCAACAGCAGTCATGTACTATTTTTTTCCAGAGTACACCTGCCTCAAATGTTTGAGTATCAACAACTGTCACTTAATGTTGCCTTTTATCTTCATCTTTCACCATGTCATCACCCGATCTAATTACTTCTCCAAATTTTTCCTTGCAGTACCCACATGAACTTTATGGAGAAGCAGGAAAGAGAATTTGCTTCTCCAGATCAACAATCCTCCCCAGTCCTACAACTTCTTTAAATAATCCACTGTACAGTTTCTACTTCAAGAAAAGCAGAGGGTTGCCAGTCACCAAACACTGTAACTCTGATTTACCCTCTCAAGTAGTTCATACAATCAAAGGTTGTGTCATAAGTCATGAGCAGAAGGGAAAAAAAGTAGGATGGCAGAGGATAAAATGTCAAACAAATGGTGCTCAGTTGCTCAGAATTAGAGACGTGATGTCACTATGTAATATTTCTTAACAGCTTAATTCAGATGTTTTCTCTTTGAACACAAAACTCTGTTAAATCAGAAAGTGCTTCAGTCTCTTTTTATTCAGAAATCGGTTTTAAAGGGCCTCTCATCATCTCTTTCAGCCTGAATCCAGACCTATTCTCTTGTTCTGTTATCAAACTATCTTCTCTGAAGTTAAAAGCTGTTTTCTCTTTTCGCTGTCTTTTGCAGATATATAATATTGGCAAAAAGACACAGAAGCTGTCTTTCAATTACTAAGCTAGAGATGAAACTCTCTTGTCCAAAGCCTTCAGCATGACCCTTCTTATACTGAGAAAATACATGGTTCTTTTCTTCTTTTCCTGTGTGAGAGAAATTATTAACTGCAAAATGCAGATTGAGAGGATGGTTTAAGCATGCTGTTGTGCATTATAATGCATCAAGAGTACATGATAAAGAAACTCTTTCATTATATTTTTCTTTCAGAAACAAGGAACAACTTACTCAGAAAGTAGGATTCGAAAATTGTAAGATGGAAAAGGCCAAGGTTTCTGAGTATTAAGTAAGAGAACAGTGGGAAAGAACAAATATTGCACGTAGGGAAGCTGAGCATATTCAGTTTAACATTTTAATCGATGTCAATTAACATTTATTTAAAAGATTGGTGTTTTGTGTTGATTGATGCATTTGTATGTCCCTCTACAATATTAATATCAAAGTCTCCCAAAGAGATCAAATCTGAGGACAAAGGTTGACTGCATCAGAGGCTTTTCGTGCCCTCAAAGATATGAAAATCATAAGCACTCGGGATCAAAGATTAGCATGTTTAGGTCTGCCCAGCACCACTCTACAGTATTTCATGAAACATTTACAGCTGCTAACTAGATCACGGGGAGGGAATCTTTCCTTCTATTCTCTTTCTCTTGAAAACATATTAGTGAGGCACAGACCTTTTCTTCTGGTCTTCTTTCCAGGGTCTTAATCTCCATGATCAGCCATCACAAGTATAAGTAGAGCTCCAAGTCACCTAACTCTTTATTACTAGGGTTACTGTTGAGAGATATGTTTGCCAACATTCATCTGTCATTTCCTGAACTTCTGCCCCTCAATTTCATTTATAGCCTCTTCCTCTGTTCTGCAATCCAACAGCAATGGCTGCTCCATTTCAATTTTTCATGATCAATAAAAGGTACTGTAATATCACCAGAAACTGATATAGTATTAAACATTCTGGTAAGAAAAAAGGGAGGGGCAGAGGGAGGACAGAGGGAGGAGTTCCACAGTTTTTAGATAACTCTGAATGAGGGCTTCTCTCATCCAATAGTCCTTCAGATCTTCAGTTGATCTGATCTTTTGGGTAAGGGAGGAGTGGAGGGCCCAGAGCATGTCTCATGTGAATCTTTCTCAAGTGAAAGCTTCAGCACAAGTAATATCAATGATAGTATGAGTTTTCCATCTTCACACGCTATAAGATCGTAATCTGCCCTCACATTCTTGATCTCTCATCCATACCCTCATAGGATATACCAATCTTGTTCTTCTCTTGTACTTTCTTTAAGAAAGAGCAATGCCAGATGAAGCGATGGGAAGAGAAAGCACAGACTTCTTCTATACCCTTACCACCACTGAAGAAAAGAGAAAAAATAGAAAGAACCAGCATGGGTAACAGGGATTAGTGTGGTAAAACAGAGCATTCAAGCAGTGTAAATAGCAGCAATGCTGGATAATTTTGGTAGTGTTTGGCATCATCGACCTTCAGAATTATAGTACAGTCACGATGTTAGTAAATCACTGATGGAGTTTTTTCATATATAATTTTCTGGAATATTACTTTGTTCCAAACCCCAAAATTATAAATATTCTGGAAACCTGTCTCAGCTATTTTTACGAAAGAAAATAAAGCAGTATCTAAAATAGTCATAGTAGTGCTATAATTCTCAGTTGCTGAAAGTAGTCTTTGGCTTTACTCACAATGACCTCATGACAATTTTTTCTTTTGTTTACTGTTGTGGTTTTTTTTAAATAAAAATATAAACCAATAACTGTGAGATCTCTTTACTATTGCCTCTATTTTAAAGCACAGATGGTTAAAATCCTGTCAAATCAGGAATCTTTCTGAAGGATCTGTGAAATCAAAGCATTAAAGACTCTCCTAACTCTTCTCTGGTGATTCCTAACCTTTTATCTGACCGTGCCGAATAACCACAGGAAAACAGCACAGAAAACACGTGGCTGCAAAAAAAAGTGATAGAGGGACTGATGAAAAGAAATAACATAATCTCTAGCAGCATCTCCTTGCGGTCTGACTTAGCTGATGTGGTATTGTGCTTACCTGGAAGAACAGGCTGACCCTGATGTAATACAGGAAGCTCCATGGATATTTCTCCATCAGCCTGGTCCCAGGCAAGCCATCGATTTGCAGGGAAAGAAAACTGCTCCCCTGAGAAAAGATTCAGCAACTGCACCTAAAGCAGAAAAAGAAACTGCAATTTAAGTTACTGATCTGTGTCCAAATAGACAGAATAGAACTTGACAGCTGTAGAATGTTGTTGAAACCTGGGCAGGTTAAGCTTTGTGCCATAATCACAAAAGCACACATCTGGGACACGTCTGCTCCATCGATACAACTGCACCCAATTTGACTTTTCACTCAATCAAATTCAGGAAGACAGGGCAGAGTAACTAAAGCATAGACAAGAAACAGGGTTTATCTGCTCAAGTGTAGTTTGACAAAATCCAGCCTTGTTGCTGCAGCTGATATATCCAGGTAGGCAGGCACTAGGTGGCATAGCTTAACTAATGGGGAAGTTCTCACTGGGAAGTTCAGCAATGCTTGCTAATCTATTCCTTTTGTTTAATTTACTGTTAGAACAAGAATTAAAGGAAGAGGTTACGATCCTTCAAAACTGCTTCTGACATAAGCAGTCTTTGAAAGTGCTGGCTACAGTACTAGTCTGCCCCATAAAACTTTCTTCCATATTCAACTTCCAATACACAGCAGTAAAAGGACCATATGCACATCGGCTAAAGAATCAAAGGAGATCCAGTTATGTACTTCAAAGCATACTGTAGTAAGAATTTCATTGATTGTTATGTAGTAGAATAGTATGTGATTATGCTAATTTATACTAGTAGCTAAATTAGAATTTCAGACTGCAGAGAGAAGAAAAACTTCTTGCTTCTACCTGTAACTTCATTCCTGCTCCATGCTTTGTAGAGCCCAATCTTCTTAATTAGAATATTGAATTAATTCTGTATTATCTGAAACACTTTATTTTTACTGCTTTAATACTAAAGTTAAAGAAATAAATTCATGCTATCTGAAAACCTTGGCACACTTCAGCCTGTCAATATCTGCTGAGGGATCTTGAAAGGGAACTTGAAGTTAATGAAGCAGTATCATGATCATTTGCAGTCCTGAAACCATCTCAGTACAGATACAGTTGAAGAGACCATGGGATACTGAGGGGGAAGTAACATGCCTAACTACCATAAAAATTCTGCTGTTATAGATTACTCAATTTTAGATCTTCTAGAAAAACATATATTTCCTAAAGAACAATAACGTGAGTGTCTGGCCATCCTTCTGTATTTTGTTTCACTCCTATGAAGTCTAGAAATGAGTAGTTGTACTCCTTTGGCTCTCTACCTAACAAAATGCTAGTTTACTTGTAGAATTCATTTATTTGAATGTATTTCTTTTTGACTGTGTGCCTGAAATTACTAAGACTAAATGACCTAACCCTGGATGACGCACTGCTGTCTTAAAACTGTAGCCGATTGGCAGAGGTTCAGTAAGAAGATAAAACAAAATTTGTAAGCCAAGAATTTATGGAACATGGTAAAGTACCATGTTGACTCTTTCCTTCTTTTAAAATTTTACTGTTGATTTCAATTTCCTAGCTGGGAAGGGAGAAGGGTGAAAAATACGTTTTTTATTCTTTTAATTTTTGTCAGCATTCCTTAACCTCTCATTTTAAAAGGATGTGTCATACAATGTTATGCATATACATATCATATTACATATACAGAACATATATATATATATCAATTATATATCATATTATACATATACACAGTATATATATGTGATATACATACACAATCTACGTATATTATACACAGACCATTCTTTGGCTTCTAACTGAGTTTCAGCCCCAAATGAAAACAACTGATTAAAACACCAAATAATCACAGAATTCAAAACAGTGAATATTTAACATTAACGGGCATCCTGTATTAGACAGATGTAAATTAGCTCTGAAGTGTGATTATAATGTTGAGTTTATCAGAAGCTTCTAAAGTTCTTTATCACTGCTTTTTCCTAACTAAAGGATGAGAAACTCTGGCACAAACAGAGAAAAGTTTCAGGCATGAATAGCCTATCATTGGCACACATAGTACATGACTAACATCAAGGATAAAATCCAGATATTTTCATTCCCATCCAATTATCTATGTACCGTGTGTAACAACTGAAACTAGCAACAGAACTTGCTGATTCACTTCTCTTTATAGAATCATAGAATCATTAAAGTTGGAAAGATCAGCTAGTCCAACCATCCACCTATTCCCAGTGTTGCCTACTAAGCCATGTTCCTTAGTATCACATCTCTATGTTTCTTTAAAACCTCCAGGGATATTGACTCAACCACCTTCCTGGGCAGACTGTTCCACTGCTTCAACACTCTTTGAGAGAAGAAATTTTTCATCATATCCAACCAGAAGCCATTCCTCCTTGTCACTTCACTGTTACCCAGGAGAAGAGGCTGATTGTCACCTCACCACAACCTCCTTTCCTGGAGCTGTAGAGAGTGATAAGGTGTCCCCTCCTCTTCTCCGTACTGAACAATCCCAGTTCCCTCAGTCACTCCCTATAAGACTTGTGCTCCAGTCCCCCCCTCACAGCTTCACTGCACTCCTCTGGACACATTCTGTGGCCTCAATGTCTTTGTTGTAAGGAGGGGCCCAAAACTGAACACAGTACTCAAAGTGTGGCCTCAACAGTGCTGAGTACAAGGGGATAATCACTTCCCTGAACCTGCCAGCAATACTGATACAAGCTAGGACGCCATTGGCCCTCTTGACCACCAGGGCACACTGCTGGCTCATGTTCAGCCAAGTGTCAACCAACAGCCACAGGACCATTTCTTCCACACAGTCTTTCAGCCACTCTGCCCCAAATAGATATCTGGGGCTGTTATGGCCAAAATGCAGGACACAGCACTTGGTCTTGTGGAACTTCAGCCCATTGGCCTTTTCTCAGCAATCTGGCCTGTCTAGATCCTTCAGCAGGGCCTTCAAACCCCCAGGCAGATCAATCCTTCTTCCCAGCTTGGTGCCATCTGCAAACTTACTGAGGGTGTGCCCAATGCCCTGATGATCCAAATCATCAATAAAGATACTAAATAGAACAGGCCTTAATACCAACCCCTGGGGAGCATCACTTATGACCAGTCGCCAGCTGGATTTAATTCCATTCACGGCCCCTCTTTGGGCCCGGCCATCCAACCAGTTATTTACCCAGCAAGGAGTGTACCTGTCCAAGCCACAGGCTGACAGCTTCTTTAGGAGAATACTGTGGGAGACAGTGTCAAAGATTTTGCTGAAGTCTAGGTAGTCTATATCAATAGCTTTTCCCTCATCCACCAGGCAGATCACTTAATCATAGGAGATCAGGTTGGTCAAGCAGGAACTGCCTTTCATGAACTCATCCTGGTTTCTAATTTTCTTGCTACATAACCTAGCAACTTTGCTTTACCTGCATTGAGATCTTTTTTAAGTGAGGAGGGAAAACAATCTGTCATTATCTTTGTCTCCTCAGAGTCACAGAATTACAAACACAATATAGCTCTGATGCTGTACATAAGAACATGGAGTCAGTTACAGATTTGAAGAGAACTTGGCAAGACTGAGTTCAGTGATTTTCTAGGTTTCAACAAACTCTGGGCACTCTGTAGCACACAAAGGCTATAGTAGACTGAGACTACAGTAGAGCAATTCTCTGTTTTCCTTACTGTTCATTCATGCACTTTTAAAGAAATATAATATACAGTTCTCACTAAACAGCAATCAAACAAAGATGATAGATTGCCTCTCATTCTTCATAAAAACAAACACTCCAAAATAAATAATCTCTTAAACAAAGCTACAGTATTTGATGAGGCTATCATACTTCTCCAGAAGAAATTTTCCAACTCATATTTTGACATTATTGTCATAGTGACTGCTTTTGGAAGGATAAAATTCCTTCTCGCTTCTCTTACTTACCTCTTCACAATGCCAGGCAGGGCAACTTCCTGCATTAGTATGTCCAATGCGTATTTTGTAGAGACGTCCTATGTTTCCTGTATGAACCTGTAAAAGGAATGCCACTGATGAAATACAGTACATTGCTTAGAAGACATACAACAAAAATTCATTTAGTAACTATCAGTAAAATTTTAGTTTAGATGAATTAACTGCTCTGATATTTAAACTAGTGATTCTAAAATATTTTGCTCCAGAGTATTACTGGATGCTTCCTCATTTAAAGAAAAACCCCATGACAAATCCTGTGGCCTGCTAGCCCCATCTAAATGATTCAAGATGCTGCTGCCACTATTTTGTTCCCCAGTGAATACTAGTCTCAGTGTGAGAGGAATATAGATTGTAGGCATCACTAAAAAATATAGCTTGACCCTAAAGGATGTCTCAGTTTAGCATCTGTACCACTGACCTGCTAAAAAATGAATTCTGTATCCCTGGCACCTCCCACTACCTCTGAGTTTCTCCCTGCCCCTCTCGGATGGCATGCTTTACAATTTTGGACCAATGGTGTTCATCTTTGACATTTCTTTTTACAAATGGTTTCAATTAAATCAACTTTAAAAACTGTACTTGAAAGATTAGCTCTTGGGCAGACTGGATGAGTACAGCCAGTACAGATAATAGGGTGCTGAGGGAATCACTTTATGTGAAGGTTATTCAAACAAATAGTCATGAAATTAAGTGTAGAGTTAGAAAGATTATCTTCAAGGTGCTGGAAATATAATGTGAGTGCCTCTCTTCATTGCTGCATTTATTTTTATATATATACATACATATATATATATTTTTTTTTATTTTTTTTTTTATGATGTAGTCCGATTTGCTGTCCTTTTGACACTTTCTACAGAATTTATTTCCATGTTTTCATTTATGATATAAAGATGGGTGTGGACCAAATTCTCTGTATTGAGAACAGACCATAGTTAACTTGGATTTAGCACAAAGAGCAAGCAGAGAGGCTTTACTCCTATGCATTTTAGAGTACACCCTCCTTAATTATATTAGCGCCATGGAAACTCACCTAAGAGGAGAATTTGAGTTTCCAAACCAGGGACTGTCTCCACATTTTGTATTTAAGAGTCATTCAGGATGAAATGAATGGCAGTAGTGGGAGCAGAAAGCAGAGCTTCTTCATTTCTTATGAAGACAGTATTTTTAACCCCGATTACTTATTTTATCTATTCCTTTCAATCTTGTTTCGGTTTTGTTTTTATATCACACATGGAGAATGGCACAAATATCAGAGGTGCTGGATTCTCCTTAGAAAGTCCATCAGCTGATGAGACCTAAGTACTTCATTTCCTACATCCCAGACAGCTGTGAGACCATTGCAGAAATAGATGAGTTCCTGATCAATACTGCCATTCAGTATCTTTTGTCAGAAAAGTGCTTGCTACCCTGGATGCTAAGGATGGAAATAGTTATTTGTTACATGGTTTTATAGCAGATACCTGCTAGACTCCACATTGACAGTCCCACATATACAATTAAACTCTGCAGTTCTTGATAAGAGACCCTATTTGGGCTTATTTAAGTCATCAGGAACAAGACTGATGGAGGAGGAATTTACATGTGTAACTGGGAGCTATTAATTGAAATCAGACAGCAACTATTTAACAAAGTTAAAAATTTATTCCATCCCCTAATTTTCCACTTCTCATTTCATTTTTAATATTGTTGCTCCACTTCAAGTATTAAAGCTACAGAAGTATCCTCTTTACAGAAGTGTCTTCTTTTCAATTTTTTTGGGCGCTATGTAAGGTAATCAGTAGTTCTTCTTAAGCAGACGAAATATGTTGAATCAAATCAGTTTTTCGATGGGTTAGGGGAAAAGGATACTACATTTATTTTTCCATTTATGTCCTGCTTCTTGCTTACAGATATATGTGTAGTACAAAAACGGACTGTCTTTTTATTGCATAGATTTTGAAATTTCATGTTTTTTAAAATCTAGCCGGACAAAAGAAAGTAACACAATGAGTATATACTACTTACTGTGAAGACATCTTCACTGCCTCTCTGAAATAATTTTCCCTTCTCTCCATCAAGAAAAATAGGTCCTGAACTGCCGTGATCCCCATACAATATGATATAAACCTTTGAGCTTGTTCCTGCAGATGGCATATCGCTGGTGAGGACTGACACCTTCCATTTCCTAGCTATCAAAAGATAAAAAGACTTGCTGAATTACTTAAGCTCGATTCCTAAGTAAAGTGAATTTCAGTAATCAGAATTCTAAATAATATCATGCCAAATATAAAAATATGTATTTCACAAAGATACAGCAAATATTGACTGTGCTAAGTTGTGCGCGTGAAAATCAAGAAATGTCAGCTTGCATTTACATCTTTTCTGTACGCATATGCTATATGACAAACTCAAATTGCATGACTGCATATCAGTTTTCAAACACAATATTTGAAATGTTGTACTAAATTGCATGAAATAGGTCTTCCTGTTTGTTTAGGATATGTCAGCTCTACTCAGTGCAGTGCTGTGTAACGGCACCCTTGCAGGCTCTCAACAAGTTACCTCTGGAATGACAAAACTCATTGCTTCAAGCATTAAGGATTCTTAAGATACCTCTTTTAAGAATGGACCTGTATGTCTGCAAAGCCATGCAGATGTAACAGTTCAGACAAAATTGCCCAATACATCCTTGCATTGCAGTGTTGGCATTATACTCTGAGATATCAGTACTCTTTCTGCAGGTTAATTTCATTTTAACAAGACCAAGTATATGGATTTAGGCTTTGGTTTAGTGGAAGCTGAGTATCAAGAGCATAGAGATAAGAGAAATGATATCCCTGAGGGGTGGCTGACAACATACTAACAGGGATATTAGGAAGGATTATTAAGAAGACATTCTCACCCCCAGTACAGCTGATTCCCATCTCAAAGGATGAACATTTAAGCACCTCTCAAGCTGATTAATATAAATGTTTCTTGAAAGAGAACATTCTTTAAAACACAACAGTAGCATTGAAGAGCTTTACTAATTATGGAAGGCCTGTGCTGCCTACACTACATTTTACTGATGTTACTTACTCTTCCATCCATCACAGCATTCTCATCATATTCATTCTAGCTAAAACACTGAGAAATAAGATAGAAAGGGCATGACATAATGATTTTTTTTTTCTTGACTGAGATGCCTAAAATAGATCTGTGTGTCTTAAACTCCAGGCAATAAGAATTCCTACAACTCTGTTGCAAGATTCAGCGAAACCAATTTTGTTTTGAGTATCACTGTTTTCAGTGTTAGCCATGCACGCTTTCTTAAATAATTTAACAGACATACACATCCTGATACATCCTGATACATACACAGGATAAAACTATAGCAGGCTATTACTTGAGGACCAATGAAAAGCCTGATTTGAGGAATTTGCATTTAGTTTTCTATGGCATTCAAGAAAAAATAAGGTAGGATTTGTACCTTTATTAGCTCATGTTTAGCCATATCTAAAAGAAAAGTTGTTTTAGAAATAGATTAGGCTGACCTAGTCTAGGTGTGTGTGTCAATAAATTTCTGTCTGGGAAGTAAATGAGTTGAGAATCTACGTCCTCCATACCACTTAGTGGCTATGTTTAAATTATTAATACTGCTTTTAATAAAAGGCAGAAGAAAATGCTCCGTAAAGACACATTATAAATTCTAACCTCTAATGAGGTTTGATGATAGAATCTAAGAGTCCTGCTTGTAGTCAAGCTTTTGCTATAAGCGTTTTGTTCTGTGTGGCCATTATACTAGTACATAAATAAAACTTTCTCTGGGAATTGCAGTAGAATTAGAAACCATTAGAATAGATACTGTTCCCCAGACTGAGTGAAGAGTCAGGAAGTCATTAGCAGAGTCTTTGGTTCATCTTTGAGGACAAAACTCCCACTCCTGTAGTAGCAGAGTGAAATACTGTAAATACAGAAATACTGTATAGTACTGTAACATTGGATGTTGATTCTCTGTCTGAATAGCCCATTATCTTGAAATGATAGTAGTATCCCTGAAGATCAGTGAGTTTGTAGACTGTAGTATCAGCTGGGATTTATGACACAAAAAACTACTTTCAACATCTTGAGCAACCAGTACATTTTCTAGTATCCCAAGGCACTAAGATAAAAAAAATTATATTCACTACATAAATTATGATCATTCGAAATATGTAATATGGTCTTTGCAAACAGAGGTGTTCCAGTACTACTGGATACAAGACACTGATTATTCAGCTTCATCATAGTAATACTGCTGTAGCAACATCTGTAGCAGGTCAGTCTTACCATACAGAGAAGTTTGTTAACTGTCAGCTCTCATAAGCACAAAACTACTTTCTTTCCTATAATTCTCTTTTTCCAAATAGCATTTCTCTACACATGTTCTACAACACTTCCTTTTAGCAGAAGACTAGCACTGACAACAGAATGGTTCTGAAGGTCAACTGTGTCCTTAAAATTTTACCCTGGGGACTAATTCTGATCTATGACCTATTTACTTAAAATTTGCTATTTTTCTCTTTCACTTAATCTGTCCTAGAGTAGTGTTCTGGTATTTAGTTACTTGTTTGAAAAATGCTTGTAGGTTTATGACCTAAAATGGTCTAAGTAGAAAGTAAAAATTTTAAAGATGGAGACAGAATATGAAAGAAATTGTATTATTTATGTGCAGGAATCTGAAATATGTTATTATTACCATAAATTTGGAGAGTACACCACTACCCAACTTTGAAGACGGGACCTTGTAGCACTTCTCTGAAAAATACTGAGTACACAGATATTGTATATACAGTTATAAGTAATTATTTTGTCATTATTAAATAATGAACTGCCAAACAGTTACTATTAGATTAAAATTCATTCTTACAAGAATTGCCACAGCTTGAACACATTAAACTAGAAGTACATAAGTGCTAACTGCTAGGCCTTAGGAAGAGAAACAATTCACAGAATCACATTTTCCAACAGCTCTTGTTAAAGACCCTTCTTAAAAGTTGCTGTAATCTCCTTTGTTCACAGCTGAATTTAGCTTACTGTTTCTATTAGCAAGGCAGTTGTTCACTTCACTGAGCTTCCTGTGAGGTATGACAGGCATGTTAATCTCACTTATAATTGACAACCTTGGATAAGCGTACACCATCAAAGTCCCTCTATGCAAGTGTATTTGTATAACAAGAATTGCACGGCTTTGCAGAAACCTGCTAAAGATACAACCTGGAAACTGGATGAAGCAAATGAAATCCTGTAACAACAAAGAAAATAATGGAGAAAAGCAGGTATTCATTATTCCACTACATGATGTCTAAGAGAAAAATTTGGAAAGTCAGTCTTACAGAATGAAGAAATGATGGTTGTTTGATTGGAGTCCAAATGGAAACAGATGACACAGAAAAACATATTACCAGGTCAAAAATAAATAAATAAATAAAAAATGATAATAATAAATAAAAATACAAAACCCACAAAAGAATACGCTAGTTGCTAGAAGGTAATTTACAAAACATGAGGATCTTTAGAAAATAGTACATTCACCAACTGCTAAAACTACTGCTTGAATGAATAAATACCACTAACAGGCTGAAGACAATAATCAACTAGAGGAAAACTGAATTATCTGAAATTCCAAAATAGACGTGAAAGGTAAAGTAAAATGATAAAAAAATCAACTGATTACCTCCATGTGATGTGAAGAAGGGTTTGATATCTTGGAACATATTCATGGAAAACATTCTCCTTTTGCCAGACTGGCAAATGAACGTACCATAATGGGCTAGCAAACATGGTTTCAAGTATTATGTAATGAAACTTGCTCATTCCCTACAGGCAGTTTTAATGCACATAAACAGAACATCTGATAAATGTAGAAAAAGTAATGAATATAGGATGTTGAGCAGTAAAACGAAGGAAAGATGTAATATTGATGAGGGCACAAGTCAAGAAATGCAATTATTACTAGCACAAAACATGGATTTGCATATTCACAGATAACAGTGAAACTCTGAAGAAGCAAGCACACCTGGACCATGGTTCTCAAAAGATAAGTGAGGTATGTAGCCTTCAGGAAAGCTACAAGAGTATACATGGATGATAAGAAATGAAACAGAATCTGTTTGGATCACATTTACTTTGGAACGGGATAGACAATGAAGTCAAAATCAAAAGTGTATTATTAAGACACTACTTAATTTATGAGAATAAATACTACTCATAAATAATAAATAAATAATACTCATAACTACTATCTACTATTTCTACTAAATTGTAGAAAACACTTATTTCTAAGTGACAGAATCAGTATATCAATACATTTTTTCCTCAAATAATCAGCTACTGGGGAATATATATTTTTTTAATTAGACTATTTAGAAAGAGATTTAAAAAATATCCCTAAGATAAGAAATCATAAGCTGGTTCATTTTAAGTTAAAAGGGAAAAAACACATCACTAGGTTTTGATTTTTAAATGGCAAATTAAAAATATAAAGGAACGAGTTAATTAAGTCAAATGTACTGAAAAGCAAAATGTAACAAAAGAAATTAAAACAAAATCACAAAAATATTATATAGCTGTACAAATAAAAAGAGAATAAGCAGAGAAAGTCTGCATACACTACACACTGAATGTGAGAACTCAGAACTCAAGTTCAACCATCCAGCCAATTCCTTGATCACTAAGTGATCCACGCATTAAATTCATGTCTCTTCAATTTAGATCAAGGATGCCACGAGACAAAATAATTAATCTTTGTATACAAGAAAAATTACAATAGTTCTAAAATATCTGAATATGATATAAGAAATTAGTATTTTAAAATGGAAAGGTGAATCAGTGCAAAAATGCAGAGTAACTAACTAACTAAATGGGAGATTATAAATTTGTAGTGAAATGGGGGTACTCATTTATATAGATACTAGGAAATTACTCAGGAGTCTGTACTGAGAATTATTTGGATTTCATATTTTCATCGATATACTCCATAGCATAGCTTCTGTAATATGGTTGAAGGATAAGAAAATCCAGAGTTATACCAAAAAAAAGGAACATACAACAGCATAAAATGTAAGGAAATGCATTTTAAAAATACAATTAAGGCATAATGTTATGAACAGTAAATTTATCGATTAGGAAAAAAAAAAAAAAGAGAAAGCAAATCACTAACATGTTGCATCAACTTGACTATAAGATGCACTAGGAGAAAGATTTTTAAATAGGGAAAACTTCTAATTGGTTTCCAAGAGTTCAGAGATACAATCTTCTAAATGCTGCAATAAATTCTGGCAATGCCATTCAAAATGATAATAATAAATAAATAAATTTGAAACTAGAATAGCTCCCAGGAAAGACAAACATTATAATTAGAGAAAATGGAGAGACTGTCTTATGTAGAAGGAAAAGACAAGAGATATCTGATATTTCTCTTTTTAATAATAAGACAAAAACTACATTCCTGCCAGAAGAATGACATAATCTATATAAAGCTTTTAAATGCCTGCTGAATTTTCTTCTATTCTTTTGTTAACACATTATTTGATATGCTTGTAACTTCCAAGTGTATTTCATCCTGACTCATTCAGAAAGACTCTCTATGGCTTTTGCAGTTAATTTACAGAATTTAGCTATATATAAGTAGTTCGTATTACTCCTCATGGTGTTTTTTCCTCTTTCAATCACTTACTTCTTGTCACCAGAATTTTGAAGGTCTCTCTTCAGTCTTCTCCAATCTTACCTAATAAAACCAATTTTATTTTTCTCTGCATATTTCAGCTACTTAATATTCTAGACCTTCCCTGAATCATTAATGAATATATAAGCCCTATGGAACATCTCTGTGAGCTTTTGTCCTGCTCTGAGCTGACCATTTTATTTCTTCTCTTCTGATTAATGTACGGAAATGAAGATATCTTCAGTGAATATAACAATAATTTTCCTACTTGCTGTGGTCTCTCTTGATTGTAACTAAGGCCATGCCCCACATCTCAGCCTCAATTTGCTCAGTAACACTGCAATAAGCATCTGATTAAAGGCTCTGGAACATCAGAATAAATTAAGGTGTTATGAATGCCACATAGGGTGCTGTAAATCCAGCATAAAAACTGCAAGTGATGAAGTCATGTATAAAACTGTCTATGGAACCTATGCCTCATATGGCATTTAGACAGATTTGAGTGATTTTAAGCTTTATTTTTCCATCCATAGGTTTTACTTCTGCACTGATATGTAAAAGGATGAAAAAATACCACTGAGACTCTCCATTTGGAAGCAGTTCTAAAACATGCCAAGGAATATACCCAGAAGTGTGGAGATGGGAGGAAGAAAATCAGAATCACGACCAGTGCCCTCAGATAAACACACAGCTGCTTGGCATGTAATTTGTTAGTCAGTATCACAACATTGCATCAGAGTCGTAACATCTGTTTATTACAAGTATATAATACTGCTTCAAAAGACAGAAATGTATCAGCTATTTATGAGGAAATATACCTGCCACAAGGCTCCTAAAAAGAACTGAAGAGCTATTTGTTTCCCTACCTGTGCTACAAACCTCTTTTTTGCTCCAGATCTTGATTCTGCTTCTCCTCCCTGTACCATGTTTGCCAAAGGGAGACAATCAAGGCCCATGAGCCAAAAGATATTTGTGTCAGGCTTTGGATAGGTCCCGAGTCTGGATAACTGAATGACCACAGTCCAGTATGCGGCAGCACAGACCTGCCAGTTAGTCTAGTCCCAGCCTCCAAGAGTACAGAATACCAAATTCACATTCTTTAACTGAAAAAATAACACCTTCCTTCTTCAGGTATGCCTCCGACTGTATTGACATTTATTAAATGTGCAGTATTAAGGATTAAAGTCTAAACAAATTAAAGCAAAAACAAATAAGAATGAAATACTCTTACAAATCACAATATATACATTTTTTCCAATTTTATATTTAAAATCACTTACTGAAAATTGTAAACCACATATAAATGCATACTACATACACAGGATATTAAGAAATACTATAAACAAGTATCTAAAATAATTTGATAACAAATTGACTCTGAAACATGTTAAATATTATTAAAAATATTAACAGTAATATTAAATATTCCAAAGATTCTCACAGTACTTCACATTTGTACAAAGAAGAAAAAAAGAAGAAGACATAATAGATAACATAATACATAGGTTAAAAAAAGAACACACAGTTAACACTTGTAAAGTATGTAGAACAGTTTTAGGAGTAAGTGATGCCGCCTCTGAAGGGAATATGGCAATGGCAATCAAGAAGACCATTGATGCACGGTTTCCCTTTCACAGTTCTTGTGCAATCCTGTGTAATGAATCAGTATGATCCTTTTCTAGTATTCTACTAGATAGGATAAAAGAGGCAAATTTCACTTGGAGTCTGGACCTTCCTATAAATAGACTGAAAGACTTCTTTATTCACCTAATTACTCCGAATTTGGCCTTAAAAACTGAAATAGCTGTTTGATAATGTTAAACTATATAGAACTAATATGACTACTGATTCCTGCTTTTCATTGCAATACAGTATTTGAAAAGTATTTCCTACTTTTCAAAGTAAACATTACAGTTGATTTAGTTCTGGACTAAGCATTTATACTGAATGATAATTATCAAACCATTTCTCAAATTTCACAAAATACAGACATCTTACTTAAAACTTAAGAAGATATTTAAAATGTTAACTCTTTGCTCTAACAAGCAATAGTTGCTTCTCTAAAGAGCTTGGTATACTACTAATACAAGCAACATTTAGGGGACAGCAGTTTTTTAACTAAGAAATTGTCATCTTAGAACAGTTTCTTTTTATTTTCTATAATGTTCCCCACAAAAAAAAAAATCTAAATAATTATCTGTATTTCAGCAATTATATACAATTGTGATTCATATTTATCTGTGTGTATTCTCACTGGGAGTTTCATTGGATGTGACATTTAGTGGTTCAATTCCTGAATATTTTTACGGAAGACGTCGTCACTGATCTGATGTTACAGAACTTCCAAGATCACTATTACTTGTCTTACATTTGCTGCATCCATTCTCAATTGCACAGATGAAAACTTCTTCCTCCTCTTCTTTACCTTCTGTAGGAAAGGCATTTTCATTTTTTATATTTTCAGAGGCATTATGCTCAATATTATTTAAAGAAGTGTCACACTTCAGAAGTTTTTCAGATTGACAAGTTTCTACTGAATCCTCTAATGTGGGATCCTCTAATTCTCCAACAACATAATTTCTGTTTATCTTTAATGCTTGGCACGTATTGGATGGCTCATTATTTGTGCCTACAGTATGATCACTGGGTATGTGCTTGGATACACTGTTTTGACAATTGCTAATTACCATAGGCTTTGCTTTCACATCCCCTGTGCTATCTGACGTCTCTAAATTTATCTCATTTTTCAGAGTTGAAGATGTCAGTATCCTAGCATTACTAATAAAATCTAGGGTGTTACTAGCATTAAACCTATTAAAAATACTATTGGCAATCTTATTGATTAAGTTGTTCTTCAGGTTCACACAATTATTTTCACTTGTTACTAAATTTTTGCCTGACCATTGCAAATGTTTGATATTTTTGGTCAACAAACATAGACCTAGCTGGTTCTCGATATCAGACGCTTTTTGGTAAGCATATCCTCTTTGTTCCTCATTAATTGGTGTTACCATCACCATCAGTATTGGACAATGTTGGCCACATATAGCATGGAGCTTATCCAGAGAATCTTCTTCCTGAAGAGCACTTCTGTTAGCATTACTATCATCAGTTGGCTGAGATTGTATGGGTTCATCATTCGAAGGCTGCTCCAATGGATGCACCTTATTATCAGGCAATCTAAATTCTACAGATGCAAAAGCTGAAAAATTGGTATCAACCTCTGTGGCTGAAGGTTTGATCTTTTCTTTGTTTCCTATAGAAAGAGAGGCGGTTTTACCACTGAGGGTAGGTTTGCTTTTTGTACATAAGTCATCCTCTAAAGGGTCTGAATCACTGCTGTGAGGTATATTGAAGTAGTTGCAAAAATTTTTAGAGGGTCTTACCATGTCTTCAAGCTCTGAAGAAGAGATTTCATTGAGGACTGGGTACTGATTCAGATTGCCAAAATGTGAGTATGGAGCATCATCACCATTAGTATCAAGGACTGTGTCTGTTGATGTTGTATCCAAATTGCCATACATTCCAGTCTGCTCAGGTGGTGATCTTCTTATCAAATGATTTTCTTTGAGAAGCCATTTGCCTTTATCAATCAATACTCCTTCATCTTCTTTAGAATGTGCACTAGAGTGATGTTTCTTTGGAAATTCTCCTGAATAGTTATCAGCAAAATTTTTCTCTTCTCCATTAAGTGTAGGTTGCTCTGTTGGTGAAGAAATATTTTCTCCTTTCCATACAGTGTCATCTTTGTTAATGATTTCTGGAAATTCTTGTGATTGCAGTGAAGAATGTGAAAAGTTATCTGCAGAAAGAGGCCTAGGTTCTTGGAAAAAAATAGTGTTTTTTGTCACCACTGCAGAGTAGAATTCTTGAGTATCTTTCTGTAGTACTTTGGACATATAAGGATATCCTTTCTGAAAGTCAGGCTTAAATGCAGCTTCTGTCTTACCATAAAGTCGTTCAATAGTTCTTTGTACATACCCAGTATTATAATGTTTTTCAAGTACTGCTTCCTCCCCACTTTCATTGGTCAAATCACTGGATGCTTTAAAGTTATAATCGCTCTCTTCAGTATCTGGTCTGTAATCTGACCAATCTGAAGTAGCAGGGCTTTTTAAACATCTTTTTAATTGAGAAGGTTCTGAACATGTTCTATTCTCCTGTTCTTCTACATGCAATTTCTGTTCTCCTTCACTCATATCATATTCTGTAATTTGCTTAGATTCATAACAAAAAGATAATGGAGAGTTTGTAGATAACCTCTCAGAGGATTCTTCACAAGTTTCTGTGTCTTCCTTCCCTTCCTGTACAGAATCATCCTTGTAACTATATTCTACATGTGTGTCAGCACCTTGTTTAAGTTGGTTATTTGCTTTTTTGTCATTCAAATTTGGATCAACTATCTCATCTTTCCTATTATCAGTAGTAATATGTGTAATATCTTCATCACATTCTATCTCAGAGGTATCCTTATCTAAAACAAAATTTTTATCATTAGAAGTTACACTGTGAACTGTTGAATTAGGTTCTATTGAAGTATCTGACTCCTCGTTAATGAATGATGCATCAGTATTATCTTGAGGTTTTTTATGCAGGCTATAAGCCATTTCTTCATTTGCTTCAGGTAGCTCTATAGCTGATGGAAGGCTATGTTTAGTTGAATTAGTATTGGTATACTGATCATCTAGCTCTGTTCTGGGAGCACTCAATTCTGAAACCTCTGTTGCTCTACAAACCTCTTCCTGTATATCAGGACAGCTTTCTAAATCACCAGACAATTTTAATGCTTCTTCAGTATACAAACTGTCCTTTGCAATACAAGGTTTATCTGATTTTTCATCTTCATACAAATGTATAACATTATGAATTTCAGATATAGGCATATTTTCATGGCAACATGTGACATCCTGCTTTCTGTGTTCCTTCCCAGTGTGTAATAAGTTATTTTCTGTTGATTGTTGAAAATGGGAGAAAGCAGCCTTCAGTTCATCAACTTTTTCTAATACTGTTGCTTGTTTCAGGAATTGTAGTTGCGTTAAGATTTCAGAACAGCTACAAGTAGCTTTTTGAATATCATCTTTGATTGTGCCAATCAAATTCTCTCTCAGACTCAGTATTAGTAGCCATGCTAGGAGGAGGTTGGAGGAAGAACCAAAAACTGGCAGAGAAAGATCTGGAAGATTGCATGTTTTTTCTATACATCCACTATGTTCTTTCTGGAGACCAAGCAAAGTTGACTGCAACTCATGAAGCAAAATACTAGACACGCAATTATTCTGAACATCAGTTCCCATTTTCTCATTGCCAGTTGTACAATCAACTTGAACAGCAACTTCCGATCTTTTTCTCTGACACTGACTGATGTTTTGAATATCACCCTCTGACACCTTTTTATTGACATGTGTTTCATGAAACAAGTGTAGCTTACTAGCATGATGAAATTCCGACTGTAGTAAATACTTGGCTTCTTCTACTACTGTTGTGTTATCATGAATCAAAGAGTCAGTTTGCTTTCCACTTGACTGTTTGGCTGACTTTTCTAGAGTTCCCAATTCAAAAAGAGGCTTTAGTTGTTTTTTAGTTAGATTATGTTCAAAAAGGTGTTTCTTTCCAATCATATGTACTTTATTGGTAATATATCTATCTTCTTGATCTATAAAAGCATCAATCTTTTCTTTAGAAAAATGACAGTTGTCACCATTATTTGCATTCCCATCTTTTTTGTTTATAGGGGGCAAGACAGCATTTGGTGACAGGTTTTTCAGCCAACTTTGGACATAGTTTTCAAGTGAATGCTCAACAACATCCTCTTTA
Organism: Meleagris gallopavo; assembly: GCF_905368555.1. Lineage (NCBI taxonomy): Eukaryota > Metazoa > Chordata > Aves > Galliformes > Phasianidae > Meleagris > Meleagris gallopavo. The sequence continues at coordinate 56,057,392 of NC_139406.1, read as the reverse complement.
AAATACTCCTGTTTCAGAGCCTCTAGTGTGATAGCGCTGTCTGACATGCTTAATTTATTTTTATTTTTACTTAGATTTTTCTTCTTCTTTTGTTTTTTCTCTTTCTTTGATGCTAAATTTTCTAAAACATTCTCCCTTTCTTTTTCTACATTATGATCCTTAGGCACTTCTGACAATAGATTTGATATTGTTGCTGAGTTAGATGCCTGTTCAAAGAAATTAGTCATGAGATGTTTGCCTTCTTTTGCAGGACTCAATTCATCCTGGCTGTTTTCAGTTTCAGTTCTTGAATCAACTGACATTACGCCATCTTCACTTTTTGCAGATAAAATGGAACTACTTTTTTTGCCTGACTTCAATTTTACCTCAGTCAACTGTCTATTAGCTCTTGGTTTCTTGTTAGATGATGATATTCCATTTTGTTCCACTGAATCAGGGTGATATATCTCATCTTCAGGAAATCTGCTTTTGTCTGACTTAGCAGACCCATCATTGTTTTTTACAAGTAATCCATTTCTATTTTTCTGAAGCATGTCAGAACAGTTATCTGTAGTTTGGGTTGCAGAAACTTGTGTTGTTTTGCTTGTGATAAGCGTTCCCTCACTTCTAATTATCCCTGAAAATTCTGTATCTTTTTGATTTTCGTATATCTCTTGCTCTAGAAAATTGGACCAGGATTTTTTCTTCTTGTTGGTGAGAGAAGATGCAGATTGGCTTTCGCCAGTCAGATGTGATGCCATCACAGATTCAGAGCAGATATTGATTTGATTCTCAGTTTCATTAACAGTAGAAAAGAATCCAGTTGTTGGATTTATTTTCTCAGTAGGTGCTTTACTACATGCAGGTGCCACCTTCTCCATCTGATTATGTCCATGACAGGCTGAATGCGATGAATCTTGAGAAAAAGTTAATAAGTCAGAAGTTTTGCATTTTATTTTTTCATTTTGTGACTGAGAAAATTCTGAATATCTAATGTAAGAGCTGAGAAATCTTCTTATTTGTTTTATATTACATAACTCATGAATATGGTCTGCTGAAACTGGCCTGGCTGCCTTGCATATTTTTGGTGATGGCATAAAACCACTAATTTTGGCTTTGCAAGTTGATACTAAACTATTACATGTACCTTGTTCCATAACTGATTTCTCTAATACATTCTGTAACAATTCAGGCTCATCAGGTACATCTAATGTCTCCCTATCTGTGGTCCCAATTAAATCATGACTTTTGTGCCTTACTTTAAAAAGCATTTCTTCTTTTTTATTCTCTGAAGAAAGTTTTAATAAGTCATTGTCACTCATCTCACTAATCTTTGGATTACTGACACTTGATTTTTTTGTGCTTGATTGTGCTACCATACAATACTCAGATTTATTTTCTCCATTCTCTATTTCTTCACTGTAGGAAAACTGTCCCATTGTCTTCTCCTGAACCTCTTTCTCAGAAACTACGGTGACACTTTCAACTACTGCTTTCTTTTTTCTAACACGTCTTGGCCCAGGGGTGGGAGGCCTATAAAAATGAGGTCTGATATTTTCCTCAGGAACATCGCTTACATCTAGATCTGCAGAACTGTTCCTCTGACAGATATTATAAACATCCATTTTTAAATCAGACTTTGATTCTTTATCTGAGACTTCTGTATGCAGTTGCTTTAATGACTCTTGTTCTTTACCATAGCTGTCCAAAAATGGAGCATCCTTTTGTTTTATACATTCTGATGCATTTACACTGGATAAGCAGTCTTCTGCATCCATCACAGAATTGCAAATGGTGGCATTTTTTTCACCAGAAAAGCCAGCACGACTTACAGTCGTTGTCCATTTAATAGTTTCTTCCTCCTTAATTTTGAATCGAACTTTCATTTCCACTGTCATACTGCCATCTTGATTAAGGTGAACAGACTTCTCAATGTCATCTTCAAACTGTGTCACAGGTAAGTCTTCCCCATTAACTATCTGATTTCCTCCTATGCCTTTATGATTGTCAGGAAGATAGGAAGAATCTGAGTTGTTATCATTTAAATTGTTATCATTGCTGGACCCTTTACCAGAAGAAACGGAGAATATTTGAGATCTTGAGCTAGAGATCACTTCAGCTCTCGCTACCAACAATTACATTTAAAGAACCCAAGTTCATTCAGTAGATGGAGAGTAGAGCAGACAGATAAAATGGATAAGGATCCAGATGGTCAGACAGCAGACAGGCAGCAAAGGAAAAAAAAAAAAAAAAGAGAGAAGAAATGAGAAAAATTAGTACAAAAGAATTTATTTCCTAGAGTATTAGAAAGTAAAGAGAAAAAGCATTAAAAATTTTGCTCTTAACTTCCAGAAATTCTTAGAGAACAAAATGCAACAAATTTTTAACAAAATACTGAAGTTTTAACTACTTTTACTTCCATGTTTTTTAAAGACACTGAAATGCCAGAGCTATATTTCTACTTCAAGCTCCAAAGCCTGAAAACGTAATACATGTTCTCATTGTCTACTCATCTGGGAGTGTGAAACTTTTCAAGAGTTTCACAGGCCTGCATTTGTTGGAGCTTTAAGCTAACTTTATATTTTTTTAATTATATTTCCATTATATTTTTTCATTAACAATCACTTGCATATAATCTCCTATTAGTCATCACAGTGAGTGCTAAAATGTGTCAGTCAACAGGTAAATACATCTCCCCGGGTCTTAATCCAATAATCTGCAAGATATGAGTCATTACTATGAGCAGTGTTATTGACATACGCGACTAAAGGTTTCAGATTCAGTCCCCTAGACTGACCTTCTATGGAGAAGTAATCTTCTCCATTTTTGAAGCATTTGAACAGCTTATAAAATCTGAGTTTAAATCAGGATATTCCACATTTTGTGCTACAGTATACTAGATGATGGTTTAAAACCCAGTGAAGCGAATGAGCATAGTGCTAGACTTCAATAAGTTATGAGCATAGGCCAACATGAGCTTGCATGCACATTAAATACTCCTAAAATATAATTTGATTAATCTGTAATAACTTGGTTTTTAAAAAAAGCACATCTCATCTCACTTCTTGTTGTAACCATGACAAGGTGAGAGATAAAGAACTTGGGATAAAAAAAAAACATTGCTGTCTTTCAAGCAGTTATTCCTGTGTGAGTGAAATGGTGCATGAATATCCACACAAAGACATCTACAACTGTTACTAATACCTAAAGTTGCAGAAGCCTTCATTTAATAGAACTGCTTTTCTTGTAGGAAGGTATTTTAACACAAGTAATATTAACTTAACTATATTTCTTTAATTTTTTGCTTGTGTGAATAACAAGCAGTTTTATATAAAGACTTTAATGATCGAAATATTACTGATACAGACAAGTGTCTGTATCAATATCATTCCCATGAATCAGAAATAAAAATTTTTACTAATTCCTCTAACAAGGACCAAACCCAGTGTTTTCCGAAGTAAAATCTCGACCTCTATTTTGAGAAAATGGAACCGGAACAAAAAGTGACCGAAATTTAATAATTCAGCCATTATCATTACTGTGCTAATCACCACGTGGGATATGAGGTTTTTGTTGTTGTTTTGTCTTAGTTAAAGAATCTATTTTTTCTCTCTTATTGCTGTTAACTAAGGATTAGACGAAGATTCTCTAGATTATCAGATTCTAAACTATTCACTTTTTTTTTAATTATTATTATTATTATTTATTTATTTTTAACACCACTGCAAGCCTGGATTTCTGACTCAAAGCAGAATTTCAACAGGAATTTTGAACTCCAGAATTTTCATTCAGAAAATGTTCCAGTTCATTTTCCCTTGACTTGTTACTGATGCCTTGCATACAGCTCTCAAGCTATGAAAGCCAAAGGACACGAAGGCTGTGAAGACTGAGAAAAACTGAAATGAATAGTTTGGTAGACACATTACAAACTGTGAGGGATATGTAGTAAATCTCTTCAAGTAAATGGAAGCTTAGTGTCTTATATAGCAGGGTGCTCCATTACACAGTGAAGATTGCTATGGAAAATCTCAGTATAGAAAAACTTACAGCGTACCCTGAGCTCTACAGTACAGCATACAACTATATCATGAGCGCAAAGTACCTCTGGATTAAACAACTTCCTCTGAGACAGCACTTCTGCCCTAAAGCATACTCTAAGGCTAAGGATTCGTGAATGTCCTGAAGTCCTACTGCTGCATCATTTTGTTCCCCATAGCCTGAGGCTTTTCAGCTGGCCTGGCTTCTCTCCTCATATTCTTGATCTAGCCATCTCACGTTCACTGAAATTTCTCAGTGGCATAATTTCTTGAGTAGTCAAAAGAAAAGCATATATCATGGGTATGAGGATATAGGAGTGACAATCTCTGTAGGCTTCACAAAAAGAGTTTGAGTTTGTAAGTGGATGAGTGCTATAATGAATTTCATGTCTATGCTGACCATGTGACATAGGAAAATGTGAAAGTCACGATAAGAAGTCAAATTCCCATTTGCTAAATCTTGAAAATGGCACAAAAGTTTTTCCTCAATCAATTTAGCTAGTTAAGGATTCTGAACTTTGGGGTCTATTTTACCTCTGCTATTATTAAATGTAATACCAAAAAAAAAAAAAAAAAAAGAAAGAAAATTAAGTGCATTAACATAACAGTAACAATCAAGTTCACTGAAATATAATATACATCTTGGTTTGAATCCTTGTTCTAAATCAGCCAGTTTGAGAAAAAGTAGGCATACTGAGTTCTTAGCAGAAACTTATATTTTAAAAGGAAAATTAACATTAAAAAAACTTAATTTTATCTTTCTAATTCCTACAGATGAGTTGGAACAAAAATAAACAGTTTAAGTTGGTCTTTTTGAATATCCTTGATCCCAGTAAGATTGTCATGGTTTATATCTTATGCTGCTAGAGATGAACCAATTAGTAAAATATAAATTAATTCAAAGAACTTACTGTTTTCACTTTCTGACTTCAAATTTGCTTTGGGGTACACGCGATTTGCAATTCCAAGTAATCTGGCAGGCCGTGAATATCCAAGAGATTCATAATTACTTGGCTTAAAAGGCTCTCTCCCTGCTGCAACTACAGCTCCAGAGCACAATATCAGAGCCTGAAGATTAGGAACCTACAAAAAAAAAAAAAAAAAAAAAAAAAAAAAAACACATAACATTAATTTCTCCGCCTTAGCAACCACAAAAAATAATGTAAGAGATTTATCTTTTTCATGCTTTAATATCTTCACTTCTTAGTCTCTACATTATTTTACAGCTGGCTATTAAATATGTATCACAAAGCACAATTAATTTTTCAATTCTATAAGGAAATTCCTATCTCTGTGAGGGTATGTCTTGTTATATAAGTATACTAGAAAAAGTGTTTAAGACGACTTGGATACAGATAAAAAATGCCTTGTAATATACAGCCATGGAAAAAGAATGTGCATTTGTAGCTAGGTATACATATGAACACAGAGGAAGAAATGAAAAATTCAGACTACATCACAAACTGCACAGACTACATACTTCACATGTACTACCACAGAGGAACAGGACAGAATCCTGGAACAATTTCTGTTGGAAAAGACATCTGGAGATCACCTACTGTAACTCGCAGCTCAAACAAGGTGTAACTTCAGATCAAGTTGTTCCGGGCCCCGTCTAAAATCTTTGAATTTATATTCCAAGATATACTGCAAAATGAGGCTTGCAAACTACACTTCACAGACATATGGAGAGTTTCCCACCCTGATGTAGAATTTAACCAAAGATTTGCCCTCAACAGACATTCTGCATGGAATTTCCAGATTCAAGTCTTCAGGTATAACCACAAGACCTCTCTGTTGTTAAATACTGATATGAAGTCATATAGAACAATGTGTGAAATGAAAACCAGAATTATTATTGCTGCAACATCTTGGTTTAAGGTACAAAACTTGATCTGTTGTTCAGAAACTGTAAGACAAAATGAGATCTCCTAATTTCAAGTAATTACTAGCAAACCACTCCCCATTTGTATAATGATAAAATATCTATGCCTATTAGGTACTACCTATAGTATTTATAAAACATTTAAAAACAGAAAAATGGCATAAATACTAAGGGAAGTATCTGTGTAATGAGGCAAAAATATATATATATATATATATATACTGAGATCATAATTGGAAGAGGCTTAAGTAAGAAAAAGAAAAGTTACTTCTCTTGATGACTTGAAATAAAATGTTCCCGCTTGCTTCTCTCTGATTACAAGATTTGTATGTAATTATTTCCTCCAAGCTAGTAGACTTACTGAGGGAAGACAGCTGAAATTCAGCACATTAGACTATACCATGTCAGGGTCCCAAGTGATATAATCATCTGTTTTTTAAAAAAATATTCTAGAAGCAAACATAAAGCAATCATCAATGCGCATTTTCATTCTCACCTTTCTGCCATCAGTGGTATAAAGTTTTGCAACTGGATACTGCATTAATTCACTCATGTAATCCAACAAGGCCTCAAAGGTTTGTGTATTTTTCTTTCCCAGAACTATCGTGCGTCTGAGCCTTACATCCCCGTTTTTGAAAACAAGCATCTTTTTGGGAGTTGTTATTTTGCTTTCTCGATGGCCAAATCCATCTTCATTCTCCTTTGCTAATTGCACAGCTCGACGACGAGCACTGACAGGCCTACTGATCTGCCAGGGCAGTGGCTTTCTGCTAGCCCGTTCTAGGTTGATAGGCTTCATTTTCCTCTGATGGGAGCAAATATAAGATTTTCCATCTTCAAGATCGTCCAGACTGGTGATGCTGTGTCTTCCTTTTGGTGTACTGATATTCCTTACTCCAAAAGGTAATGGGACCCGTTTAGATAAGCTATCCAGCAAGGCATCAAACGTTTTGTAAGACCGGTTGTTAATGACCATTTTGATTCCATTAAACTGAGGATCTCCGCTTTTATAAAAACAGATCCTTTTGGCCACTACAGGTTCAGTAACATTGAAATGGCGTGTAGATAAACTCTGTTCACTCTCAGAGGAGTTTGGCTGATTCATGGAGTAACTGCTTGAAAGAGATTCACTCATTTTGGCAGCACTCTGGAAAAAAAAAAAAAAAAAAAGACAAAAAAAAAAGAGAGAGATGAATGTTTCTTACGATTAGAAATACTACAGTCTTAATTTTGGGGGGGGTGGGGGGTGGGGATGAATTTATAAGAAATGAACAGCAGCTAGTAGTGCTGCTGTTAAATCATTGGATTTAAATGGATCCAAGCTGTTATCTCTAAATTCCACAAAGACTCCAGTACTGTTGGATTAAGTTAGCATAGCTCTACTTGTAAGTATTTCCAAGCACTCTCCAATGTAATTTCAAATCTCTTATCATTTTGGTACAAGAGACCTTTCCTTAGAAGAAGGCACTTTGTCAATCTGGAATGATAAGTAGATGTTTTCTTTCTTGAGAAAGAAGCTAATGACAACATTTCAGATTTAATACTTTAGTAAAATCTTTATGAGAAGAGTGCAATTTGTGCCTTGGCTCAGTCCATATTTAGTACAAAATAAAAAACTAAAACAATACAATTTATTCTGATCTCATATGTTAGTTTTACACCAAGGCAAGTCCATTGGATTCAGAGAAATGACTCCTGGTTTACTACAGTATAAATTATATGAGAATTAGGCCCAAAGCTTGTTTTAAAGTTATGGTACATCATAAATCAACATATCACTTGCTTTTCTATAGTGTCTTATATTTCATGATAAATAACTTTAATATTTTAAACTAACTGAAAAACTACAAATAAATATGATTATTTTTTTTTTTATAAGAGAAGTCTTTAAAGTCCTTATGAATGCAACAACTTCAGGTATTCTTCAGCAGAAGTAGCAGTTTTCTGTAAGTGATGAACTTAAATACTGGTCTTTTAAATAGATGTCAGATTGTTTCTGACAAATATATAGATAGTTTTCATGCTTGAGAGTGGACCACTCTCACTACAGTCTTTCCATGTCAATCTGATCTACATACAGATACTTTAATGGGAATCCCTTAATTGAATAAAATTGCTTTGTCTGAATAATTAGTTTACCTTGTCTAGAATGTAGGATAGATATGACTAGTCATCTAATCAGCCTTGAAGAAGGAATTTTAGCACAGTCCTACTAAAAAGCTGTGTAGCAGCCTTGGGGAATATTAATCATCAAAATAATAGAAAAATGCTTTGACAGTGTCACCTTGATGCAGCTGCCATATTGACTAATGGAACAATCTCTTCTGGCTACTGTGTTTTTCTTAATAAAACTATGGCAAACAGTCTCCTGATATATTTTACTATTTACTACGTTTCACTTTCAAAACTGATAAGAAAATGTTGCCAATTCTCAGGATAGTCAAAGTTCAAATAAAGCCAGATTTGATAAAATTATTTTCTCTTATTATGTTCTTAGTCTTTTTCAAAGAAAAAAAAAACAAAACTGTTTTCAGTTTGTGTGTTTTCCCTTTATGGAGAGTTAACATCTTTTTAAATGTTGCTCTCACTACAAAAATTATAAGTTTGTTTGGTTAGTTCTTTTTTTTTTTTTTTTTGGACAACGATCAGAGCACAGGAAGAAACACCATCTTTTAATATACTGTATATATGGCAAATCATATTCATTTTAAGTGATATGACTGAAAAAAAAAAAACAGATCTGTACAGAATGAAGTACACGTATACACATATATTTAGGCTATCAAATCTCCATTTAAAATAACAAAACAACAACAAAAAAAAATGGAAGGAATATGCAGGGAGAAATTTCCAAGCTTGGGAGCAGTAAGTTACACAAGCCAATCCATGATGGCTAGAAAAACTGCTTTTACCAGTGATAGGGCAGAGCTCCATTTCTACTGAGATCACAGAGAGATACAGTTGGATACAGTTACAGATACAGTTGGAGAGACAGAGTTGGGCATTTTTTACACACCTACTCATTAGCTGCCTCAATTTTCACTGCAGTTCTAAACAGAAGTATTGGCAGATGTGTCCCTAGGCTTAACACAATGTAGATCAGCCATTTTAAGTCTCATGCCTCTCTACGCGTAGTGAAGTTCCTAGAGGAAATTCTTACAGGACACTTGTATTGCCAGCTACAAAGTGAACCTATTCTGCACAGGAAATGTTCTACTACAAAGACATCAATAACAGCAGAAATGTTCTTCAGTGATCTGCATGCCAAATTACCCCATTCACCTGACCAAGATGACTTCAGCTAGCTAAAATAGTTCAGACTGGTATCTGTGAGCAAACCATTGTGACATTCTGTAGCCAGGGAACGACTCAGCTTCTCAGCTAATTTATACAATGATGTCTCACTCTTCATAAAAATTCATCTAACAATACAAATATTCATTCATACAATAAGCTTTTTAAGGTAGATTTTCTCCTGCGACTGCTGATAAAAATCACTTTTGAATTAGAATCTCAGAAGTTGTTCAGGATATTTGTACTGGTGTTAAATATTCAGTTATGCAAGCATCAATATTTAGGATAGAAACAATATATTTTACATGGAAATAATTATTACACTGAAAAGTAAAGAAAGTAAAATGATAACATGAACATAACTTGAATATAATAACATGAAATAATTTGAATTAGAAAACATGAAATAAATTGTGAATGTACAAAAGTAACCAAGAAGTCTTCTTTACCCATAAAATGAATGATAGACAGTTTTAACAGGGATGGCTCCATAGCACACCACGTATGAACACATTCTAGTATTAATTTTAACCATGGAAAATTTTTATGCATCTTTCAGATATCTTATAACTTACAAATAACAAATATTTAACAAATTAATAATTAACGTATTGTATAAGTCGCTGTTTCATTCTACAGGTGATCACATTTTCTCCTAAAATTAAGCTATAGTTAGATGTTCTTAATATGAATCACAACATCTGTTAAGATAATTTTATAATTACAACGCTGAGAATTTGATTCTTCAAGAGACTGGAATAGAATTCAGAACTGAATCTCATTGCCTGCATTCTCGCAAACCAAATCAGTCTTTCAGTTTAATAAAGACACTAAAAGGAACAGTTTATTCTAGACTATAAGGATATATCCACTGCCTTATAGTTGTTAACTATTGCATGTAATTTCATTGTACTCACCCACTGTCACATCCTATGTAAATAAAATTGTAGTTAGTTTCTTTTCAGAGATTCATAAATTGTACGTGTGATTATCTATGGCAAATGAACTGAACATCCTCAGTGTTATTCTAAGCGTGCTCAGCTCGAAAAGACATCATAATCCATCTGCTTAATCTTGGCTAATGTTAATCACCAGACTAGGTTCACTTTAGGTAGCCATTGTTCAGAGCAGGCTGTCTAACAACTCATTCAGCAAGTTCTCTTCTATTATTTTTAAACCTTATTTTTCTTTTAAATATTTCATGTATATAATTTGCTTTTTACTTAAATCTCTCAAAAGAACCACATAAAATAAAAATGGGAGTAGATAACATAGGTCATCTGATCTACCTTTTTATCTGTATAGAGTTACCCTCCAAATTAAATCTTGTAATAATATAAATATTAAATGCTTTCAGAGTTGGTGTTTCTAGCAACGACTTTTTGAAACTATTAAACTGTCCCTTGGCATTAATTCTTTCTTCTGTTCAATCATCTGGTAAAGATGATGATCTCTGCCATGAAGATTCTCTGATATTTTATCTGTTCAAATATCACACTGAAAATAATCCCACAGATTTTTTTTTTCCACAATACTCAATAAAGTATTTCACAGTCTGATGGTGTTTCCCCTCTATGAGGCATTCTTCAGTTCTACTTTCGGGAGAAAAAAAAGGTGATGCAATGGTGATATAGTTTGTGAAGAGAGAGGGAAAATACATCCGACTGTAGTTTAGTTAGACCACTGACTGTTGGTGATTTTTTTCTTTTTCCAGTAGAAACACTATGTCCTCAGATGGTAACTGTTCCATCTAATTACTACCAGATGTATAATCTGGTTTACTTAATCATAATCTCTTTACTTAATCAGGATTATAGCAAGCTCTCAAAACTAACAGCGTATAACAGTAACAAAAACACTTCTCAGTACACAGGACCATTGCAGGCCACATTACTTTTTAACTGTTTTACTTCAATACCCATAAATTTTAAAACGCTGATTCAGTTCTGTTTTTGTAAGACATAAGGGAATGAATATTAAAAGATTTGACTATAAACATCACTTTCTTATATTATTACAGCTATTTAAGTCGTGGATATCTCTGATCTTGTCTACATCTTTCTGAATGTGACGCTTATATTCCAGCCAGTATTTTGTTTTTTATTCTTGTTACTCTTCTCCAATAGCTTACACTGGCTGCCAGGTTAGCAAATATATTTATCAGCACAAACAACACCTAAACGTTCATGAATTCTAAGTTGTGGAACTTTCTGATATCACACTTTTAGAATTTTTCATTGAGTTGTTTTTTTTGAAGTGCATGATATAAAATATCATTGCTACTCTCATTAGCCTTCCAGTGCATGCAATGCCACTTTTCATAACTTACTAATCCATCAGTTGCTTCTGAGCACCATTGGAATCTGGACCCACAGAATGATACTTCTTGGGCCTGGTGGGGACGATAAACAAGTGCTACCATTTGATGGTATGAGAGCCCTGTAAGTCTTTATAAGGCTTCAAAGGGCTTGCAAAATAAATAAATAAATAAAAATAAATAAATTTATAAAATAATAATAGTAAAAAAAAAAAAATCACCAAAAAATGTTCAGACGCGTGACTTAAAAGATCCACTGCATTCCTTCTTATACTACAAACACTCCACTTACTCAGAAAAAAAAAGAAGGAATCATCGACTTTATAGTAAAAATAGCATTAATAGGACTTGCTTTCTATTCTATTCTATAGCTATTATGAGAGCTAACACAGATTATCACAGTCCTGTAACTCACAATATCCACACAAAAGCACTTTTCATTTGTACACACGGGCAGCTTGACTGGCATTCATGGAACTACTGAAATGATGTGAAAAGAATTTTGTCATAATATTTGGAGAAAATATGCTCTTTCTATATTTTGTAAACAAAAATCAGGGAATATAAAATTAGTTTTGAAAACGTAACAATGCAAAATGTGGCCACATGAGAAATGATTTCAGTGACAGAAACTGCAATTGCAACTGGGATTGAAGTTTTCTGTGTCGTTGTTCCCTTTTTCACTTTTAAATCTCCAGAACATCTTTGGATCTCAGTTCTGATACTAAACATTACATCTAACTTAAATATCCCCCTTGCTCTTACTATTTTATAGGAGTTATTGACCAGTCAATAGTTTGTTTTATTGATAAGGCTACAATTTTGCTCCTACTTTTTAAGAAACATTTATTTCTTTCATTGTGAAATGTTTAACAATTACAGAATTTTGTTGTAAATTTTATTTTAACTAAATCATCTACGGACTAAAATATAAATATAATTTACACATAAATTGACACATAATTGAGACAGTTGTGCATAAGGAACTGTATCTGAGTACATGAACTCAACTGCTAGTGTATAACTATTTTACTTTAAAAATCAGTTTATGAAGTTGATAATTAAACTTTACTGGATTTGAAATAAATCTTGCTGTTGAACTTCTTTCCTTAGCTCTGAGGTACCTTCTCAATATTATTAAATGGTACACTTAAACCATTCATAGTAGATGTGCAGACTAACACAAGCTCACCATCTGAAGTATACATAGTAAAAAGAATCCCAGGCAACAGAGGGGCTGGCAGCTCTCTAGGAGCATTGCAGCCAGGCCCATAGGGACTCACTGCCTTTGGCTGAGATTTTAGCTGAATCCTCCATGGACTCTGCTATACTGCCATCTTAAAGCATTTTAAATGTACACGTATACTCCCCAACCAGATTTTAACTGTGTGCTTCCTTGAGTTACTGTACAGAAATGGGAAGCTCTTCAAGTATTTATAGGGGAAATTCACTGCTTCTGTGAGATAACTGTTGCAATCAAATTCAGTGATTATATCAAAACTTGAGGAACAGGTAAAATAGTAATAAGACCTAATGCAAATGAAACACGGACAATTAGAGTATTAATGGCACAATGTAGCAACAAAGGCTAATTTATTTATTAAAAAGCAGTACACTACACATTCAGACGCAGGAAATAAATAAGAAATAAAATACGCTATGCTATGTGTACCTCAAGGAAGACCACCACACTTCCAAGTGTTGCCGGTTAACAGCTGAGATTACATTTGGAGGCAGTCGTTAACTACAACTCTTGCCTTTCAATGAAAGAAGAGGAAAGTGAATAGTATTTGGATTTATTTCTTTTGTTCTTTCTGAACATAGAGATCAACACATACAAAGGACCTACTTCAGTGACCACAGGTATCAATAATTTCTTTTTTCAAAGGGAGTTCTCAAGACAGTAGCACAGGGATGACCAATTCAAGTTCCCACATCTGCAGTTTGCCTGCAAAGCTATTTGATGTACATCAAAAAGGTCCAGGTCAAATACTGAAATCAAATACATGGACTATAATCCTTGGGCTAAAATAAAACTGAAGAGAAAAATTTCAAAGCCAAGAGAACACTCCCAACTCCAGAATTCTTTGGATCAGCCCAGGAAAGTATGACATCCAAATAAATTTTTTTAATTTTTTTATCCTTACACTTTCTGATTTTGATTTATTACTCCTTCTCATCTTAGGACTTTACTTTAGTAACCAAACTGATTAAATGGTACAAGCACCTAAATATAACCCAATATTTTAAGCTTTGTTTTATAAGTCTTCACTGTTTCTCAAGATCAGAATCATATGCAGGAAACTGATGTGCAAGAAAAAAAAAAATTGTGTTAGCAATTACATTATCACATTTGCTGATACATTCTTTTTTTCTAGCACACAACTAGCATCCCAGGATGAGAAATGTAAGCAGTCTTTTTACAGGATTATCCTGAATCAGAGCAGGGTCAGAACTGTGTACACCGTGGCCCTCCCTGACTGGCAATCCTATGGCCTTTGAATGACATCTTTTGTTTAAGCTTGAGCCATATGGAACACTTAGCACCAGAGTATTTTTATCATTCCAGTATGAGTCACTCAATTAAAAAGGGCAGTAGCTATGCCACTTAAACTATTATTATTGACCTCCTGCCCCAAGAAAAAGCCAATAATACACTTTATATTTCCAACTCCCTTCAATCTCTTACACTTTTTTTTTTTTTTTTTCCCCTAATTGGACTGCTCAGAAAGGTATGGAATAAGAAAACTGCTATCAAACTAAAAAGGAAATTATCACATTAGAGAATTGGAGACAGAGGCCCAGGTTAAGTTCCCTGTGGTGTGCCTAATTTTTACATCCTTGAAAGGAAAAATGTGCCATTATTAATACGTTACTACTGATAAGATTTCAAGCTACTGCATTACAACAGCATTTTAGTGCTTGATATACATGAACTTCTTATCAAGTTAATCTCTACAGACTCTTATTCATCTCCAACAGAGATTTGATAACCAACAGCTATGAATGCAGACTGAGAAAAAAAAAGTGTCTCCGGGTAGGCAAGCAAATCAAAATGAAATCAGCACCCTGCTCTTAATAGAATTCTAACTGGTTAGATGGATTACAATTCAAGGTCTGAAAACTCCTATTAGCTGTTCTGGATTTTGACCACCGAATCTCACTAAATTTTACCTAAATCTGAATTGGTTGTGCTCAGAAAATAGCCTCCTGTGGGAAATTTCTGGCCTGATTGTGCAAATTCTCCCATCAACTTCTAGTGGGCTAGAATTTCATTCTGGAGCATGTGGCTTAGAATCATAGAAGCAAATTGTAAGCTTGTCTATGACAGTGCATAGAATCATAGAATAACTCAGATTGGAAAAGACCTTCAAGATCATCAAGTCCAACCGCAGCCTAACTACCATACTACCCTAACACTAACAATTCACTGCTACATCGTGTCCCTGAGTATCACATCCAAATGGTTTTTAAACACATGCATGGATGGTGACTCAACCATCTCCATGGGGAGCTTGTCTCAGAACTAAGCATATAAACATTCTCTACTTAGTTTTCTTTATTTTAGCTATCTACTTTGCCTTGCTTTTGTAAAATACAACTGAAAAGGGATAGGTCATCTCTCTGCATATTTTCTAAGGTTAAGCCTCTGAAAAAAGCCACCACAGACTACATTTTGCTATACTTATTTTATGTTCAACATAATTCCTTGCACTGATATGTGTATGCTTACAGAGTATGTAAAATTCTTTGAACAGGATAAATCATGACTAAATTTTCTTCTTTTTTTTCTGTCCCTCGTTTCTTATCCTACATTTAATTTTTTTTTTTTTTCCATTGAACACCAGCCTTCATGACCCACTCCAGCTCTTTCATCAAATTAATAAAAGCAACCTTAGCACACAAGGAATAAGTAACATTTCGACTAACCGCAGGTCTAATTAGTGCTGTCAGTTCATTCAATATTGACCTTTCCCCCGACTGGTTAGAAAGCTCCTCTGTGTAAAGTTTTATTGAAATTTTTACTTATTAAGACAATGTAGGCTTGCAACATGTTCCTCTTGTATGTTCTTCTATTATTTCAGTGCATTTATTATCAATCAATTTATTATTATAATTTCTGCATCTTTCAAAGAATACGGCCAAAGCAAAGGGTTAAGCATGAGTTCCTTGGCCAAGCTCTTAACAGTTTATTTTGAATATTAACCCTATGTGCCTCAGTTTGCGTGTCTGACATTGGCTGCAAAGACCCTTGTCAACCTTCATATTTCATAGAGACATTGTGAAGCATCAACTAAAGAAATCTCATGAAACTCCATCAGGGCAAGTGACTGAGAGGGACAGATCTGCTGTTCCTCTGGAGGGCAACATAAAGTTCTTTCCAGGCTCTGGTGTTATTTCCTTGATGGAGTTCAAAGATTGTGTAAGTTCATAAACTGAGGATAAGAAGGAAAAAGACAAGGCTTAGACATTTTATTCAGGTTTGCCTCCTGTAAAACTCTGATCAAAATTTATATCTTCAAATACTTGCTCAGATCTGATGCTGAGGCTCCTGAATTTTTAACAGTACAGTTCTACTGCTGAGCACGTGTACAACCTTACCAGCTCTGACAGCACTAAGCCACTTAACATCTTAGCCTTGGTGCAGTGCACAGCTTGTCACTGTTTTGCCCATCTTGCCTGAAGAAACCTGACCACCTCTTGCAACAGTACACGCAGCAAGCTGTCACCCTCCTCACATCCTCTGGCTACTATCACTCTTACAACTCTGAAGGGCTGGTTCACTGTCTGATTTAGAGCAGGGATTTAAGTGCATGCATATCAGTTTTCAAGACACACAGCAGGAGCACGAAGCTAAGCTTTGTATGAGAAAAAGCCCAACCTGCATAGAGCTTCTAGTTCTACAACAGACTTCCCAACTACAAACATCCCATAGTGAGAGAGAACTCCAAACCTGGGCTTAGATACCCATTGATTTGTCAACCATGGAAAAATATGAATATGAATACTAATCTGAAGACTGCAACTCACCATGATTCAAGCCAACTTATCCAACTCAAAGCTAGGAATTCCCAAAGAAAACAAGCTGACCAACTCTAGTATTGCATCCCTGTGCCAGTATCCTTGATGAGTCTAGCTTACTCAGTTTGGCTAAACACAGGTATAAGCAAAAAGTACAGAGAAAATACAGGTACAGAGCATTGTGAGGCAAAATACAGAATTATATTTGACTGTCTTACTTGCAGCAATACACAAACTCTACATAGATCAATCTTCTCATTCCCTGGCTTGCTTTGTTAGTGGGGGTTCCCTCCACCCAGGTGCAAGACCTTGCACTTAGCTTTGTTGCATCTCATGAAGTTCTCCTGGGCCCACTGCTCAAGCCCATCTAGATCCCTCTGGGTGGCATCCCATCCTCACTATGCATCTACTGCACCCCACAGCTTAGTGTCATCAGCAAACTTGATAAGGGTGCACTCAATCCCACTGTCAATGTCAGTGATTAAGATATAAAGAAGTACTGGTCCCAGCATTGACACCTGTGGGATACCATTTGTCACTGATCTCCATCCAGACACTGAGCCATTGACCACCACTTTCTGGACCCAATCCTTCAGTAAGTTCTTCATCCACAAATATTCCACCCATAAAATCCATATCTTTCCTATTTGGAAAGAAGGATTTTGTGGAGTACTGTGTCAAAGGCCCCTTACTAAAGCCCACGCAGTTGACATCAGTAGCTCTTCCCTTGTTCATTGATGCAGTTGCACCATCACAGAAAGCCACTTAATTGGTCAAGCAGGATTTACCCTTGGTGAAGTCATGTTGGTTCTCCGGTGTCCCCTCCCTGCCTTCCATGTGCCTTATCATAACTTCCAGAAGGATCTCTTCCATGATCTTCCCTGGCACAGAGATGAGATTGACAGGTCAGTAGCTCCCGAGATCATCCTTTATACCTTTCTTAAAAATGGATGTCATGTTACCTTTTTTCCAGTCACCAATGATTTCACCTGACTGCCATGACTTTTCACATATCATTGAGAGTGGCTTGGCAACTACATCAGCCAATTCCCTCAAGACTCTGGGATGCATTTCATCAGGACCCATAGATCTGTGGATGTTCAGGTTTTTCAGGTGGTCATGAACCTAACTTTTGCTAATGCTGGGAGGGGCATTGCTTCCCCAGTCCCCTCCTACCAAATATTTTTTTTGAGGGCTGTGTGACAAGTAGTTATCAGAGAAGACTGAGGCAAAAATATTGTTGAATACCTCAGCTTTCTCCTTGTCTGTTGTTACCAGCTTGCTTGCGTCACTCACTAGGTGGGGTACACCCTCTCTTCAACTTTCCTTTTCTGGTTGAGGTATCTGTAGAAGCATTTATTACTTTTCTTGTCACTCCTTGCCAAGTTTAATTCAAGCTGTACCTTGGCTTTCCTGACCTCCCCCCTACAAAGCCTAGCAGCTTCATTATACTTCATCAGTACCTGTCTCTGCTTCCACTGCCAGTACATTTTCTTCTTGCTCTGTAGTTTGACCAGCAGGTCCTAGTTCAGCCACGCTAGTCTCTTGCCTTCCTTTATATTTTTCTTCTACCTTGTACTATCTGTTTTAAACACCTCCTAAACATCATGATTTTGGAGCTACGTTTCTCTTGAGTCCAGTTCCACTCTAGTTAGTATTTATACTGCTCTCATCATCGCATATTTCTAGCAGCTAGCAATCACTGGTGGATTTTATCCTCATAACATCTCCATGAGATAATACTGACCTACCCTTTCCTGTGTAAAGGACTGACTGAATGGCATAGCCTGGTCTAGTGCCTGTAAATCAGGAAATAAACCCATCAGTATTACAAAATAAACCAGTGCAAGAGGACCAGTTATCCTTGACTACTGTCTTCAGATTTTGTGAGAAGGACAATGAGGAAGAGCAGCAGTCATTCCTTCTTTTTGCAATTACAGCCATCTGTGTCTTTAGGGATGCAGAAGACAGCATAAGGCTTTGGAGAGTAAAAAGCTAATGTAGAAAAACAGAGCCTATTCCAGAGCAAGCTCTAGTTAGAATCAAAGTCCTTGCCACTGTTACTCTCAATACTCTCTGTATTAGGAAAGCAACTTATAAAAAGTCAATGGAATACTGCTGAAATAAACCAGTATTTGCAAAATATCCCCTGATTGGGTCACCAGCCAAGGTCAACCACAGCAATCACTCAGGAATGGTGACAGAACAATAGACCTGCTGCACAGAGCAAACTAGGCACTGGGGCTCTGCTTCTATCTCAACAGATAAGCAATTCTTGGGACTTCAAATAAATCACTGGCAACAGTTAGCGGAAAGAAGGATGTCGGATAGATCTCCTCTCATGTTTTTCTTAGCAGACTGCCACAGGGAAATACTCAGATGCTGAACAATGTCTGTTTACTTAGAAGAGCCTGATCTAAAAAGAAGTGACATAGTATAATCTGGTCACGCAAACTGTCTCTAAGCAATTAGACTGTCTTATTGGTTTAATGCTATTTTAGGTTTATTTTTGCTTTTGGGAATTAGACTTGATCCTTGAAAAATACTGTATGTATTATGCAAAGTTGTACATCTATTTATCATGGTATCACAGCTTACTGTAGTTACCATAAAATTTATCTAAGATATATAACCTCAAAATGAACTGAGGTACTCAGCACACTTTTAGAACCACATAGAAAAAAAAATATTATAGGCATTGTTCAGTATGTTTTCCAGATACTAATCTGTAACATTTATCTCCTTTCAGAAAGACAGCAGGAAAAATTAGTTTTGTGTGGCTTCATTTCAGGTCTAAAAAGCAAATTTTCATTTCGTTTAGATGTATATCTTTCTTTTTACTGCCTTTGATGCTTTTCAAATTACAAATTTTCACAGGCTTTTTTCAAGTAATTTATATTGTCAGATAATTTTTAACATACCAAGATTTATTTATACTGCAGTAAATAACGACAAAATTATTTGCAGTGAAAAGAAGTATATTTAGCAAAACATAAAATAATCATAGAATAATTCAGGTTGGAAAAGTCCTTAAAGATCATCAAGTCCAACCACAACCTAACCAAACTACCCTAACAGCCCTTTGCTAAATCATGTCCCTGAGCACCACATCCAAGTGGTCACCGTCCAGGGATGATGACTCAACCACCTCCCTGGGGAGCTTAACAACCCTTTCTGTAAAGAAGTTGTTCCTGATATCCAACCTAAACCTCCCCTGGCACAACTTGAGGCCATTTCCCCTCATCCTGTCACCCATCACCAGTACGAGGAGACCAGCCCCACTCTCACTGCGTTCACTTTTCAGGTATTTGAAGAGAGCAATAAGTCTCCCCTCAATCTCCTCTTCCCCAGTCAAAATAGACTCAGTTACTTTAGTCATTCCTCATGGTGCATATTCTCCAAGCTTTCACCAGCCTTGTTGACCCTTGGACCTGCTCCAGCACCTCAATGTCCTTTCTGTACTGAGGTGCCCAAAACTGAACACAGTACTCAAGGTGAAGCCTCACCAATGCGGAGTACAGGGGCAGGATGACTTCCCTAGTCCTGCTCACCTCACCATTCCTGATACAAGCCAGGATGCCATTGGCCTTCTTGGCCACTTTGGCACAATGCTGGCTCATATTCAGCCGACTGTCCATCAGTACACCAAACACAGAGTCACAGAGGCAAGGAGGAGACAGTACTATTTAACAGCAATATGTGTATATTATACAAAAGAATCCGATTCAAAACCAGTTGTCTTCTTCTGTGAGAACCACTTCTATCAGCTTGGCAACCTGACAGGCTAGACAAAAGCCATACCCAATGCTGCATGCACACATGCACACACAGTACAACAGAAAAGCTGGAAGAGATCTCTAAGATCATCTAGTCCAACTGTCAACCCATCATCCATATCCAATAACCATGTCCCTCAATGCCACATGTTCATATTTATTAAACACTTCCAGAGACTGAGACCACTCCTCTGGGCAGCCTGTTCCAATGCCTCACCACTCTTTCTGAGAAGAAATTCTTCCTCATATCCAACATGAACCACTTCTGGCACAGTTTAGGGCTGCTGCCTCTCATCCTATTGCTGTTATCTGGCAGAAGAGGCTGACCCCCCACCTCACTACAATTTCCTTTCAGGGAGTTGTAGAGAATGATAATGAAGAGCCTCCTCTTCTCCAGACTGAAAGATCCCAGCTCTCTCAAGCCGCTCCCCACAAGACCTGTACTTGAGATCCTTCACTGCTTCATTGCCCTTCTCTGGACACACTCCAGGACCTCGATGCCTTTCTTCTAGTGAGGGAACCAAATCTGAACACAGTACTCAAGGTGCGGACTCATCAATTCAGTTATGGAGGGACAATCGCTTCCTTGCTCCTGCTGGCTGCACTATTTCTGATACCAGATAGAATGCCATTGGCCTTCTTGGCCACCTGGGCACACTGTTGGCTCATGTTTAGCAGGCTGTCAACAAACACTCCCAGATTCTTTTCCTCTACACAGCTTTCCAGCCACTTTGCCCCAGGCCTGTATGTAGCATCACATGGTGTTCTTGTGATTAAAGTGCAGGACCTGGCACTTGGTCTCACTGAATCTTGAACAATTAGCCTCAGTCCACCAATCCAGCCCTACCCTGATCCATCCGTAGGGCCTTCCTACCCTCTGGCAGAGCAACGCCACCTCCCAGATGCTGAAATCTAAAAGTGAAAAAAGTGATTCCTTAAATTAATGCACTTTGAAAGAGATTAATGTACTCACTGAGAAAAAGAATCATATTTACGTGCTCTGCACATCCTAACAATAACTAAATTTATATCCTGTTGCAAAATTACAAAATTTTGATAAAGGAAATCAACACGCTCTTAAGTATACTATCAGTTTATTCAGTTAATTAAATACAGGCATAAGTCCTTCTTTACACAGAAGAGCAAGTACAGTGTAAATGCCTACACAAATATAGAGCCACATTACATGCAGCAGTCACAAATACCTCCAGCTAGTCAGATCACAAGTTTTCTTTCCTCTTCCACAGTGTACGCTTTCTGAAAATTAGGGGTCTGCCAAGTCACCCTATTTTTAGATCAGTATTTATAAAGATTGAAGATTAAGTCAGAAATTTTGGATATCTCCTTGGAAGAAAAAAGTTTTTTCTTCTCCACTTTTCAAGTAGAGTCACTGTTTAATTTTCAATCATTCGTAGACTCTTTAAATAGGTAGTCAATTTATTTTATTTCTTCTATCAGCGCCCTTTGACTCTTATTTCCTAACATTCTTTTTGAAATTTCACCACCATTAGCCACTCTTCCCTACTGTGGTTGTGAATTTTCTTAATTCTGCATACATCAGAGTTCTGTTGAACTTTGATTTATCTTCAATCTTCAATAATTCAACTTCATCCATAGTCCATAGGCTCCCATCCACATTACATGCACTACTAATATGTAAGATATACCCCTTAATATCTTAAAGTTGAAGAATGGGATCGTGCAAGGGATAATGAGGATTCACAAGTAGTCTTCTGAATTCAAATTAAAGCATGGTTAACAATTAATATTAAAGGCTATCTTTTAAAGGCACCAAATTGTTTATACATATATATATATATATATATATATATTCGGATAAGCTACATAAATGAATGTTGTTAGAGAATGAAACAGCTTTTATATGCTGCCAAGTCCTAAGGTTTGCTACTTCATTTGCAGTAGTTTAGACAGTGCTATATTTTATGGTGTATGACAAAGATATAGTCCCTTTACTAAGTGCTCTCTTTAACACTGAAGATAGGTGAGCTCACGCATCGGGTATCAGTGACAAGGTCTTGGCAGGGGAGTGCTACAGGGGTGGCTTCTGTGAAGAGAGGCTGGAGTGCTTCCAGCTGGCTCCAGTTGTCTCAGGAGCCATGCCTGTGGTGCCTCTGGGATCGTATATTGGAAAAAAGGAAAAAATGCTGGACAGGTGAAGAAGGATGGGCAAGCAGAGAAAGAGACAGCACTGTGAGCACCAAGGGCAGAGAAGGAGGAGGTGGTGCCACAGGCTGCCAAGCGGATGTCCAGCAGCTCACGGCACACCCCTTGCTGGAACAGAATCTTCTGTGGTGCTGCAACACATGGACAGACCCCCACAATGGAGTGGAGGGGAGGTGCAAGGTGGAAAGAGAGGCAGAGAGGAGCCGTTGTAGACTCCGAGCTGTTGTTCTAGTGTGTTTATCGCTATTCAAATCTATTTTAGCTGGCAACGAATTAAATTAGTTTTTCCCAAGTCAACAGAGCTTTGCCCAAAATAATAATCAGTATGCAGCTTTGTTGTTTTTACCTCAAACCACAAGTTTTCTCATCCTATTTCCTCCACCTGTCCTTCCAAGGAGGGGAGCAGGCTCTTGGCCCTTCACCACAGCTCACCCAGAGAAACACAGACCCTTACCTTCAGAAACTGCAGCCTCTCATTCCTGCAATCAGTCTAGGCAAAATCAAAATGTTCCATATTAACTACTGTCTCATAAATATTCCTTTTCAAAACACCCTGCCTGATAGCAGCAGGTGTAGATAAGAGAAAATAAGGTTGAAAATACTTTTTGCCTTGGTTACCTTCAAGGGATTAGAGCTGAAATCCTCATTCTTTTAACTGCAAGTTTTTAGTCATGGTGATATTTCCCCCAGTACTGTCAGAGTTCAGAAATCAACCTGCAAACTGACACAAACTGTGTACTTCAGCCAAGTAAGCTCATTCAAGTAAGTAGAGCTAATAGTGGGACCAAGAGTTTATAACCTCAGGCCACATAGCTGAAGTTGAAAACTGTCTGAAGTGAAGCCATTTAAAGGAAAGAAACCGTTCAGTGCATTTCAGAATCTGAAACTCACAAACAAAAAGAATCACCAAGGTTGGAAAAGACCTGCAAGATCATCCAGCTCAACCATCAAACATCTTATTCTTATATTTTCTAAATGAAATTTCAGTTTACTGCTTTGAAGATATTTTTTTTGCTTTAGAAAATTAACATTTTTAAGATAGTAAAAATAAAATATCGCAATAAGAAAACACACCAAATCATTCAAGTAAAATATTTCAAACCCATCAGAGCTTTTTCCTCTTGATCTGATCTCAGCTTCCTTTTAAATTCCTTTGTGATTTTAGCTCTGGCTTCACCGAAAATGAGAAAAAAAGATGAAATCTCAAGATGGAAAAAGAATGGGAAAAAGCTGTGTTTAGAATTTTAGGCAGTCAGCATAATGATTACTTCTGTTTTTATAACATCAGAAACCAGAATATAGCAACTGACTAACTGGTAGACTGCCACATGCCAGATGATTGACATTGCTGTCCTAATGCCTGGGGCCTCATGGCAAATTGCTCCAGCAGTAGATGAAGTGCATTTTCCAATGATATTATAACCATGTCATTCAATTAAAGTCTACATACAGTTCAATAGTACTGATGCATAAATAACTCAAACATGATTTTAAAAGCACATACTTATAGTAACAGAGATGCTCAAAAGAAAATAAGCAAGTGCCAATCAGTATTGAAAGTACTCTCATGAAAAACTTACTGCATTGTTGAATGACAGATTAACATCTTTATGTTGGCAAACAAGAATGTCTCTTGTATGAAAAAAGTGCCTGTCAAAGCACTTCTTCAATCCTATTCTCTTTGCAACAATGTAAGTAATTAGACAACATATTGCAATTAAAAAAGGACTCCCCTGATATTTAAAGTAAATTGATTTCAAGGCCACATGAAACCAGTGCGTAACCAGTAAGTATCCACCTAAGAATAAAATTTAGCTGTTACATTTGCTTTAAAGTAATCATAGCTATGTCCAAAATCTTTATAAACCAAAACACCAATTTAATGAAAAATCCAGTCTACTTAATATTATATTTTGATCACAAATGGTTTAAATCATTTTATATTTTTAAAAATGGTAATTCTAAATCATTAAAGAGTTCGTTCATTCTTTATTTATAGGTGGTGTATTCTACTCAAATCATTATCTCCCACAAAGAAATAAATGAGAAGATGTGCAATAAGAACAACTTCTCAGTCCAGAATCCTCGTGTGAGCTCAATGGACAAGTACAGAGCAGAAAGTCTTTGCGCTAATGTTTTTTATAAAGTCGTAACATCATATTTCCTAAGCTTTTGTCCCATCATTAGTATTCTAATGTAGAAATTCCTATGACATAACTATTCACAAAAGAGAGGGTTATATCAGAACACGCTGCTCCATGGGACAGAAAAGACCACAAAGCCCTGAGAGATGTGACATGAGGGAGTGATCACATCCATACTAGGAAGATAAAGCTAAAGAAAATTCACTTCAAGGAAAATAAATTTTCGATATAAAATCTGTATAAGTAAAATTAGTCAATTGAGTTTATCTCCAATTTCCACTGTTCCTTTACAAAAATCAGTTGAGGTACCACAGCTGAATTTGGCTTAGTGCTTCCAAGAGCTCTCTGTTAACGTCTAAGAAGCAAAGTGATTCGTAAAGCATAAAGCCTGCAATATTTCTGGGATACATTCTATTTCACAGTGCTCTTAGTCCCCAACCTCTGACAAAAAGGCACTTTAAAACACAAATCTGATCAGTTTCATTTCACAGTCATTTGGGATTCTGTATTTGCTCATTTTTTAATATCAGATTGACAGAACAGCTGCAAATAGGCACTTTTGAAATGCCATATAAAATCATTCATATCACTTCATCAAGTAAGATATTTATAACTGATGACAAAGTTGCTCATGTGCAACTGACTAATGCCGTCCCCCACCCATAGGTTTTTTTGCAATGCCTCATATCAGTTTGGCTTTGGTAGCAGAGCCTTATCTACGAAACAAACCCATCAGTTTCCGGACAAAAATCTGGAAAAAGATTAGCTCCCTCCCTGCTGAGATAAATCACTTCCCTGTGTTTTTACTTGCAGACTTTAACATACGAGATCTTTTACTCTGACTAGATCTATAAAGCAATGTGAGTTTCAAGATAACTAACACTTGCCTGATATAAACTTAAAACCAGCAATTGGTAGCATTACTCTTTAACAGCATGTGAATAAAGTAGCAACTATTACTTGTTTTGTATTTTTTATAAGCAAATAATTGTTTACTTGTTTCACAAGTTTTTAATTAATTATTTTTTTTTGAACCAGACAAAAAGGAAGAAAAGACATGCATGTGTTCAGACTAAACCAACAGTTTAAGTTTAAATGATAACTGTTTGTACTGCAAAGTTGTAAATGTACATATATGATTCTATGTGTGAATATTATACTACAAACACAAATTCCACAAACCTCTAGAAATATTCCAGCTCTCTAACTCCCAGGGTTCCAGTGCAGATATCTTTCTCTACTTCAGTGAAAGCTGTGCAAATTCTTGAATTTTAAAGGTCATTGTCCTTCATTTTTTAAGAGTTCACTGTTCAAAAATAGATGCTAAAAGTTAAACTAGAGGCAACAGTCAAATGTTCTAAATTATACATAATGAATATAGATAGAATACACTTCTTCTATATATATTTACTTTATCAATACAAGAATATTGCTCTTATTTTCAATAGAGAGTGTCAATTAATTCCTTTATATCTGACTAAATTTTCTGTCCAGTAAAAATTCATTTATTCATTACAAGTGTATCTTGAGAACAAGCAGATATCAGATCATTATAAATAGACATTGCACATACATGCAGACTCCACGTATACATGATCTGCACATTTTTCAAATTGAATGTATAGAATTGCATACACATATTCAACTCAAAAACCTGATCATGTCTCTTTCCCAGAATTTCATAACCCGTCTCTTACCAGAGATAAATACCCTTCACTTCACAGCCACATCTTATTCACGTCATCATTTTTTGTCAGTATGTACATTTGTGAACAATGGTCGAGAAAGAATCATAGAACCATTAAGGCTGGAAAAGACAGCTGAGATCACTAAGTGCAGCTGTGATCCCATCCCCACCATGCCCACTAACCGTGTCCCTCAGTGCCATATCCACATGGTTCTTGAACAACTCTGGAGATCATTATAAATAGACTTTTAAGGCATAGTTTATAAGGATTTTGGCTTAGAATCACATAACAGCTAAATTAAAAGACATCTCGAGATCCTCTGGTCCACCCAGGGCAGGGCGCCCAGGCCCAAATCCAGACAGCTTTTGGAGATCTCCAAGGAGCCGCCTCTGGGCAACCCCCACCATTACTTGTTCATTCCCAGAGGAAAAATAAAATATTTTCTCTTCTGTTCCAGTAGAATTTCCTGCATTTTCATTTATACCCATTACCTATTGCCATTTCACTAGATATGCTCAGCAGAGTCTAACCATCATCTTCATCCCATCAGCTACTTATATGCAGTGACAACATCCCTCCTGAGTTTTCTCAAGGCTAAACAATCCCAGCTGTCTCTCTACCTCTCCTTGTATGTTAGATACTCCAATCCTTTAATCACCTTAGTGACCCTTCTCTGCTGGAGTGACTCCAGGACATTCATGCCTCACTCGTGCTGGGAATTGTTCTTCTTCTTGTACTTTTTGCCTTGTACTTTTATATTTAGAAAGATGTATCTCATACAAAATACAGCAGAGTAAACTTTGCTCCTAAGGTTTTTACCCCCTTAGGCTACAAAAGATAAAAGCTCTTGGCGAGATAGCTGGTAGAATTTTATCCCAGGAAGTAACTGAAAGGAAACAAAAAATATTGAAGTAATCACAACAATACAGCAGAGCACACTGCTTTAAGCCATTCTCTTGTTCATCTGTGTCCAGGCAACAGTTTAGAAGGGAGGTAATACATTTACTTGTCCTTTGCTGCTGCAGATATATCATCAGGTCAGGGTCAAGGTTCCAGGATAACAGAAACAAGCAAAGAGTCAGATCTGCCTGAAGTGCAAAGTGAGGAGAGATTCTCTCTCCATTGGTGCTGTAGTGTTCTATTGATAACCTCAGTAAGCCATCTGGACACTTTTCCTTGTAATGAAACAGTCTTATTTCTTTAATTTTTTTTCTGTAGAACAGAGGCCAACTGCTTAAAATCACATTCTAAGTCCCAAATATATTTTGGTTTGTCTAGAGATGGCTTGTCTAAAGTCTTTTCAATTTATCTAAAGTCTTCTGGGGCAAAGTGGTAATAACTGTACAGTTGTAAATGACCAAAACACATGGAACTATGCCAAAAGTTGCTAGCTCCTAGCATTTCTCATTCAGATAAGAGGCCTTAAGTTGTACCAGGGCAGATTCAGGTTGGATGTTAAGACAACTTTGTTCTCAGAAAAAGTGGTAGTCATTGGAACAGGCTTCCCAGGGAAGTGGTGGAGTCACCATCCCTAGAGTCATTCAAGAACAATTATTTCTGATATAAGGAAAAGGGCTTTTTTTTTTTTTTTTTTTTAATATATATAATTAAGGGAGGTGAGGAACAGGAACTGGTTGCCCAGAGAGGCAGTGGACACCCCATTCCTGGAGACACTCCAGGTCAGGAAGGACAGGGCTCTGAGCAATCTGATGTAGCTGTAGGCATCTCCGTTCACTGCAGGGCAGCTGGACCAGATGATCTTTAAGGGTCCCTTTCGACTTAAATGATCCTATTATAAGAAACATGTAGATGTAGCACTGATGGACATGGTTAGTGGGCAAGGTAGTGATGGGTTGACTGTTGGACTAGATAATCTTAAGGCTCTTTTCCAGCCTTAAGAATTCTATGATCTGAATAGTTTAACTTCTGTTAGAACATTCAGTGGAATAAACACTTAATTATCTTGTAGGTAATAGCCTGGCTTGCTACAGGACTTTTGTAGTCAAAACCGATGGGAGATAAATGCACAAGTGATTAATAAGATTAAAAATCTGAAGTTTAGTCACGACAGTGAACAACAATGCCGCAAAGTACAGAAGAATACACTTTGGTGAAGAGGCAGAGGAATTTGGTAGAGAACAGAAATTATGCAGAAAGTATTGCTTCTTGAAATGTAATTCTCAAAGTCTTCCGCTGCCTTGTGTCTCAAAGAACTCACTCTGACAACTTGTGGTAGAACATATCCACTAGACAGCCCTGCTTTGACATATAGTCTTCATTAATCCTGCAGCAGAAACTTCGGGTATGTGGATGGAATAAAACATTCCTGTTGGGTAATCTGTCAGCAAGAGAACTGGAGATGGAGGAAGGAGAGTATGCTTTAAGTCAGCATGATAAAATTGCCATGACTGAGTTAGATCCCCACAGTCACAATTTTGTGCATTACTATCCTTCTATACCAGGACAGCAAATACAGGATTTTCATCATTGTGAAGAAAAATACCTGAACTTAAGAACTCTTGGGCTAATCCAAGCAAATATCAACTTAGCCAGAATCTCTGACCACAGTCAGCAGTAGAATTTAGAGAGAAAGTACATAAACACTGTTTCTATAGCTCCTTTCTCTGGTTCACTCACCAAATCTCATCAGTGAGTGGTATCCTGAACTTGAGGTTGCTTTCAGACCATACAATTCAACAGCTGTTGATAAGTTTATTCCCCCTTAGCTATTTCTGTTCCTTCCTTAGCGTGTTAATACTTTTTACCATGACAACCTATGATAAAGATTTCAACCATTTCTGATTTTGTCCTTTCCTCTTTCAAATCTACTTCCCTAAAACTATACTGACCTACATTAGTAATAAGAAACTGTATTAGTAACGAGAAACAGCAATTAATCATCATTCCTGATTGCGTAGAATTTCCTATTTCATTCTTTTTGTTCTTATTTGCTTTCTACTAAATAATATCAGTGGAGCTGAAGACAGACTGAAGTGATGCACAGATCACCTACTACTCTCCAGTACAGTGAAAAATGAATGCATTAAATGAACAAGAAAAGAATTCCTGAAATACATCTCTAAATTTAATCACTGGAGAAGTGTAACCAGCACAATTCTGCAGAACAGAACAGACAAACAGAAAGGAATTGTGAGGTCAAAGTTATTAAATACTTTATGCTCTAAAATACACTTCTTCAATGAAGATGCAGTGCATATCTTCAGTTTCTATTTTACAAAATCTCTTCTGAGTCATCACAAGTTACCTCAAGTTTTGTCTGCTTTGGTTTGAGATCTCTCTTTGAACTGTCCATACAAAATGTGCATGTTAGAAGGAAAGAAAAGGACATTCTACAGCCATTTACTCTTTTGAAGTCAAGGAAACAGAGCCCGATCTTACAGCCTATATCATAACTATATTTTCCTCATATGCCACTTGGCACAACACACTTGGTTCCTTGCACAACAGCAAATACTTTTCCTGTGCTGTTTCATCATTCAGGTAAGATCTCACAGATGGCAATTTTTATCACCAAGTATTGTACAGCTATGACTTGAAAGTCATTCCCAAGTGATCTTTATCATATTTCAAAATGCTAAATGCAATCACAAACTATATGGCAGCAATTGTTCAATTGGCAACAATTCCCATGTTTAGTTTGCAGTTACTAAGGATACTGTTTATTTTACATGATCTTCTGATAAAAGTGATACCAAGGCAGTAGAGAGCACACAAACAAACAAAAAACATGTATTGCCATGGCACAAAGAGTAAACATATTGAACATTCACTTCAACAGGGAGAAGCACATTAAAACATTCAAAAGAGTATAACTAGACAAATAACTCGTTTTTTAATGTGCAAATAAAATTAGTATCAGATAACCAACATTTGCGTGTTATGCTACCATAGGATAATTAAGTTAATGTCAGTGCAATAAATATTGATATAGCTATGTAATTCCCCTTAGCACTAGCAATTACCCGCAGACACAAAGAAGAAAAGTAGAATATATTTCCCTCAGAAGCACATTGATAAGTTAAATCCAACCAGCCACTGACTCTGCAGTTCTGACTTAGTTCAAGGAACTCCATCAAAGAACCCCATGAGAGAGTTTAGCATTTCCAGAATTATCTGTAGGTTTGCTGTTCTTTTTTTTTTTGTTTTTTTGTTTTTTTTTTCTTTAGAAATAAACACAAACTTGCTGTGTTTACATGCTCAGCTTTCAGACCCAACTCAGCCCAGTATGTCTGCAAAGCACAGTTTGAGAACAGTTCAAAAACAATGTAGCATCAAGCTCACTTCTTCAATAAGGCAGCTCCAGGCCATCCTACATCCCAATAAGATACATTCACTACTGCTTATTCTGGAGCAGTTATCAGCTTCTCAGACTTTCAAACTAAATTCAAGTCTGGTTCCTGACTACCAAAAACAATATGAAAAAAATAGAATATTTGTGTGTTGATTTTCACTTTAATTTACTGAATCTAAAAGACAGAGCAATGATCACATCATCCAAGCACGTCCTTTCATCTTTGCTCTTCAACGTTGCGAATAACGATACAGAAATATCTTCATGAAAGAGTGATCTGAACGCATCTTAATGTATAGAAAGTCATAGTTTTCCCAGGCTTAGACTTTATAGGCTGGTATATGAGAATTCATTGCAACATTTGGCCACATTAAAATTAGCAACGTTTTTATTAAAAAAAACTCAATCAAATGTCTTTCATCTTGAGAAGTAACTCTACTAGCTATGAGTTGATACTTCACAGATTTAAGGTGAACTGACTTGAGAAACTATGAAACAAAACTAGAGAAACTGCCTGAAGATGTTCCAGACTGCATGAGCTAGCATCCACTGCAGCCTTAATCCTTAATCTTATAACTGAAGCTTTTTCTATACTATGTCACTTAGGCAGAAAGGTGGGATACAGAGGGTATGACAGATAAAAAGGTTCAATTCCCTCACTGCATTTTGCCACTCTATATAAAAACAGCAGGTACTAAGGCAGAAACCATGTTCAACAACTTGTTCATACAGTCCTAAGAACGGTAAGATTCTGTTTTCACTGGTAATGCATAGGTTTTGCTGGGAACATTTGGAAGTTTGAACTGTATAATTTGATTTTTTATGGAAAGAATGCGACTGCTGCTGCTTAATACAGAACACCTTCAGGAAACCACTGGAGATAGATGATGAAGGCTAACCAGTACAGCAGGCTAAACATGGTGTTTGAACTCAGAAGTTTATGAACCAAAAATTTTGCATCTCAAGAGCTTCATGGCTTTTTCTCCACCCATCACAACAGCCACAACCTTTTTTGTCCCTCTTATTCCTAGAAGATCTGCATAGCCGCAGGTAACAGTCATCCAGAATTAGAGCTTAGGAGCTTTAGAAGTGGAATATTTTGATCTCTTTTTAGAAAGAAAGAGATGCCAAGCACTTTTTCTCTAATGTCACAAGCAACGTTTTGAAGATGTATTTGGCCATCCAACAACACTCTAGTGCCCTTTTTCATAGACTCTGGACAGAGTGCTCTTCATATATTCTGCCACTATGGAAAAATCCATGAACCTGAACTTAAAGTACAGAAAGCATACAATATTTATATATTATATAAATATATATACTAAAACTGCTTGGTAATGTATACCGCACATTCAGCCAAGAGGCAAGAGTAGTAGATGGCAAAGTTGACAATGACTGTGCTTGGGCTCATGGCCAGCACCATAAATACAAGAAATGGTGCTTTTCATTAACTGGGAGAAAATTTACAAGACAGATCATGTAAACTGGTAAGTGGTTTTGGTTTCTCTATCTCAATGTGATTTATGGGCTTTTTCAAGAGTTTAAAAATCAAGATTTCTGTCAGCTAAATCCTTTCAACTTCACCTGAGTTGTGCAAGCAGTGAAGTTGGTAACAACTCAGAAAAAATATTTTTCACAAGCACAAATTTTTCCATCTGGATTAAAAGCACAAAGAGCAGGGAGGACTGCAGCTGACAGTTACAAAGGGAATTATGAAGCTCTTCATTCTCATCTGCGTATTTTTCACAATTTTATACTCCAACAGATTGTGCTACTCCTAAGCATGCACCATAACTTTTAAAAGTGGTATCTCTTAATATGATCTATTTTGAACATGTATTCATAATCACTTTTTTTCCCCAAATACAGAGGTTTGATATTAAGCTTCTTAGTAAAAAAAAGAAAAAAATTAAAAGTAGAAGGAATTAACTAGCAATAAGCACATGTATAAGGAAATGTGATTAACTTTTCTAGAAAATGTTTACAATTGGCACAAAGACAAGATTTCAAATAAACAAAAAGAAAAATTCGATATTTGTTAAAACGCCGCAAACAAATATTTTTGGCTCAAACTAAAATTAAAACGAAATATAATATGCTGCAGTGTAATCAGAAGATGATTTCATTCTTTTATATCATCACTGTATAGAAAGAATTATCAGGACAGAAATAAAAGCTGTTTTACCTGATCCAAAACCTTTGAAGGGCTAAAACAGTACGTGAAAGAAAAATCAGAGCCACATAGATGATACTTAGGTGACGGTTACTGCTTCTTTCAGCTGAAACGTGTTCCAGCTACAGTTTGCTTCAGTCACTATGGCCCAAGCTTAAAGCAAACACTGATGTTAGTGTAATACCATTTTCTATTGTACCTATAGCAACAGCAAACACACTGTAGAACTTCAGCAACAGGCTGACCACTCCCTTACCACAGTCTCAGTCTCTTTGAACTGTATGTACAGATATTCTGTAGCATCTTCCATATGGCAAACTTCCCCCGGTAGAAACATTTTCATTCATAAGACAGTTCAACACTGCAGAGAAACATTTTATATAAGCTTTAAAAAAAAAAAAGTGTATTTAAGATCTCATTTTATGTCTCCAATGCCCACATAATAGCTTATGTGTATCACAAGTTGGTCACCTCTTGGAATCTGAAGTTACCTTTTAGGGTAATTTAGGGATCAACTACAGTAGCAAAGACAGCATGCAAAACATTGTGCAAACATTATTATGCAAACATTTTCTCAAGAAATCACTATGTTAGGTGTATTAAACAGGGCAAAAGAAAGGCAGAGATTAATGCACCAGAGAGGCAAAGTAATCCCTGAAACGGGGTCACCAATTCATTTGCTTAAGTTAGATACCAGGTAAAGGGTTTTGTTGTTTCAATAATACAGGACTTGCTTAATGTTCAGAAACCGTGGAAATCCAGCACTAGATTTAGGAGAGTTTAGGAGTAGTTCCAAATTCCGTTCCCAGGCCAAAATTCTATGCAAATTATCAAATTATGTAATGAAAAACTGTGTTATATTACTCATTTTAAATTACATGACAGATGCAGTAACATATTACAGGGAACCTTACTGAGAAACACTGCAGTTTAGAATATTGTTTCATTTAAATTGCTGCAGTTATACGAAAATGGAATAATGCTCTTGCGAATCAGGACATAACACAATGCCTAAAATACAACACATAATATATTCATATTTCAGTGTGTATATGAAAAAAGAAATATTTGTCTGAAATAGAAAGTGATTTTGAAACGAAAACACTGAAGCATATATCCTGGCCAAATTATGAGGGTTTTTTTTTTTTTTCTTCTCTTCAGCATACTTTGCTGGACTTCTCAGCCCCGTAATACATAATTCAGAGCAGCAGAAAGTAAATTAAAACTATATGAAAAATGTAAAAATGAATTCCAGAATTAACAATGATCAACTGTGAAAATAAATAAGTAGGATGACAGTTAGGAGACTCTGCTCATAAAAATTTATCTCTAAAAAAAGGATTCTTCTCACACTGTGTTTCTGATCTTCTCCACTACATCCTACATCTGCATCCCATCCAGAGGTCAGAAACAGACTATTTCAAACAAGAATAAATTAACCTTCTTTCTAATATCAAGATTTTAAGGTGCTGATTTCATAGAACCATAGAATGCCCCAAGTTAGAAGGGATCCATAAGGATTATTGAGTCCAACTCCTGGATCCACCCAAGAGCACCCAAAAAATCAAATTCTATGTCTGAGAGGATTATGCAAGCACTCCTTGAACTCCGGCAGCTTAGGGCTGTGACCACTGCCCTGAGGAGTGAGCAGAGCCCTCCACGAAAAGGCTGTGCTTCCCTTGCTGACCAGACTACCAGCACTGAAGCACAATGCTGGAGTTAAAAGCGACCTTCTGTAGCAAAGACCCTGAAAGCACATAAAGCTGTTTTTCAGCAGTGCCACCCGGAGGTGGAAGAGAGATTTTCATCTCCCATATTTGCAAGACAAGCTTGACGTCACATCTGACTTCTGCCTTTTACACCAGCTGTAGCTATGCAGAAGTCCTAGATCACAGAATATCCCAAGTTGGAAGGGACATACATGAATCACTGAGTTCAACTTCTGGCTCCACATAAGACCTCCCAAAAATAAGACTGTATAACTGAGAGCTTTGCCCAGTGGTCCCTTAGCGGTCTTAGAGCCCTGTAATGGATCTAGCCCTTCCAAGCATCCAGCTAGTGGTATGAGGAGAGGTGTGCGGCACTGAGCCATCTCCCAAGTACAGAGCTGCATCTTTACAGGTCCCACAGCTATGGTAAGGGCAACATCTCACAGGTTTCAGCAAGCCACCCATGGCATAAATCCCTGTGCTCTGGTGGAGAGCATGCATTTGTGCTGTACTACAGAAAGCCCACCATTCAAGCACTCTGTCCATATAAAGTCCCCAAACTGCCTTAATGAACCTCCACTGAACACACACCAGTTTACTGATATCACTCTTGTATTAGAGTCCCTTTAATGAGCATACAGGAGAAAGGACAGAGTGTGTACATACTGAGTAATATGGTGACACAACAAATTGGGTTCAAAGCCTGTAAAGGAATTACACCCTATGAATGGGTATCTGGACACACATTTAACACAAGTTCCTTCCTACACTCCAGTTTATGGCCGTTTCCCCTTGTCCTGTCCCCAAAGACCGCTGAGAAGAGGTTGGCTATGTCTCTTTGACTCCCACACTTAAGATATTTATAAACATTAATAAGAACCCCTCTGCGTCATCTTCTCTCAAGGCTGAACAAGCCCAGGTCACTTAGCCTTTCCTCACAGGAAAGATGCTCCAGGCCCTTCATCATCTTTGTGGTCCACTGCTGGACTGTCTCCAGGAGATCTCTGTCTTTTTTTGTACCAGAAGTGGATACAGTACTCCAGGTGAGGCCTGACCAGGGCAGAGTAGAGGGGTAGGATCACTTCCCTTGACCTGGTGGCCACACTCCTTTTAATGCACCCCACCATCCCCTCAGCCTTCTTGGCCACCAGGGCACACTGCTGGTTCATGGCCAACCTGTCTTCCACCAGGACACCCAGGTCCTCCAATGCAGAGCTCCTCTCCAGTACGTCATGTCCCAACCTGTACTGATAAATGCTGTTATTCCTTCTCAGGTGCAAGACTTTACACTTATAAAAGAAACAACCTGCATTTTCAGTATGTTACCAAAAAATGCAGTGAATTGTTCTTTCTCCCATGTTCCAAAACTTCCAGATGGTTTTGAAAGTGATTTCTAAATCTAATTCTTCCCATGTATTTTTAACAAGCTTACCCTGTGAACTGCAACAGTACAAAACTTCACAAAAAAATAGGAAAAAAGAAAATGATTGCCAAGCCTTTTGATGTCCGGGCACTGAGGGGACTAACAGATCTCACTGTCTCTGACCACCTTTCTTCCATCTTCTCCCAGATCCAAGTTCTGAACTCCCAGAAAACTCAGCACTTTGATACTTAAGCATAATATATAATGCATGATTATGCATCAAGAGACAAATCTCAAACCCACAAAAGTAGGCTAGATGGAGGGAAAATTATTTGTTTACAATACTATTTAATCTTTACAGATATTCTCTTGAACCCTACAGTTGTTTACTGAAAAAGTTTTCTGGCTCACCCTGCAGTGTAGGCAGCTCTATAAGACAGCCTGTTTCTACAATCCTGTGCAAGTACACCACCAAAAATAAACGTGTTAATTATGTTCTGAAGGTCCTCCTACATCACAAAGAAAGTATAAAAAAAGAGAAAAACTAAGATGGGCCCATACGGTACAGACTTCCAGAGCAGTGGGAGAAATCTACTTCTAAAAGAGCATTAGACCTAAACCAAAAATATTTAAATTCACAGTCTCAAGTCCCACCAAACCAGATTTGTTTTATATGGCTTTAAAACATCTCTTCTTTGTCACTACAAAGTGCAGATTTACAAAGATTTCAAAATTTACATTAGCATCACCTCTGTAGTAAGCATTAATGCTATTTCCCCTTTTTAAGTAGTAAGATCAGCAACGTGCCATTTGAAATCTGCAGTTGCAGATATGTGTCCAGTGACACAATGAATGGAAATAGCAAATTCTGCAACCCCAGGCTTTCTGTTCCACGAAAGAAAATTATTCCTTTTCTCTCTTATTGCTGATGAATAAAATAGAAGGAGCAGAGTATACTGGATTAATAGAAGAATAAATAAGAGAGAAGGGAGAATGTAGCATTCTGAAAAACCTGCTTCCAAATACTTTGTTACTCCCTACCTATTTCTATAGAGGTCCCATCCTCCTATTTCAATTTTTAGAACAGATCTAACCATCTAGGGAATGCTAAGCTCTGTAAGGATGCTTAACTCAGCTCCACACAGCAGAACCACACAGAATTCCTTATAGCTCTTCCAAAGCCTCTCCTCCATCACACTGATCTCTAGAGCATAGAGCAGGCAAAGAAAAAACATCTCCCTTCACTGCCAGAGGAACAATACACTGCTATATTAGCACTGTTTTAAGGTGAAGGTGTGGGGGAAGTACAAATGCTTCCTCTTCTTAAATATCTTTGTTTCAGAGAAAACATTGGGTTGGATAAAAATGCCAATCTGAATGCCTCTTTTTTTCTCTTTAGAAGAAATCCGTATCACAGATATCAATCATACATCCTTAGAGCTTAATGCCAAGACAAGCAAAGGAAAAATTATGTTCCAACTCTAAAATCCCATTGCATGATTCTCAAAATCTAGTATGAGATTCTGCTTATTCATTTCAGAAAAGGCAGAACTACCACTGAACAGAAACTTTTTCTGAGAAACAACAATTGTCTTCCATAGCTATAGATTAGCTCACAAAGCTTCCACAGGCAACTACCATCCAGTTTTGTTCTTTGCATTACAGCACCTTCTGCCTCATGGAGTTCAGCTGTGATGCAGTTAGATGAAATCACTAACAGCTGCTACACTGTGCTGTTATTAAAGGTGTACATATCACTTTAGCACAGTTATTTGCAGTGACTGTTTACATCTCCTTGTATTGGAACATGCTGCAAGTCATCTGAGCACAGCTGAACAGCTGCCATCAGATACAGCAAGCAAAAAGTGAAAGTTTCTGTGACTACGTTTGACCACAGCAGGGCAGACCTTTACAATTTTCCCCTTTTAAACAAAACTAATAGCAGCAATACTCAATGCTCTGAGAATCACTGAGCCTTCGTGTATACACAGCCTCACCGTTGTGACCATGGAGAAGAGAAGGCTTCAGGGAGAGCTCACTGCGGCCTTTCCAAACTTAAAAGGAACTTACATACAGGAGGAAGACTGACTTTTTACACTGTCTTACAGTGACAGGACAAGGGGGAAAGGTTTGAAACTAAAAGAAGGGTGATTTATTGTAGATACTAGGAGGAAATTCTTTACTAAGAGTGGTGAGGCCCTAGCACAGGCTGCACAGAGAAGCTGTGGGAGCCCCATTCCTGGAGGAGCTCAAAGCCAGGTTGGATGGCCCTGGGCAGCCGAGCAGCTGGAGGGCAGCCCTGCCCATAGCAAAGGGTTGGAACTGGATGGGCCTCCAACCTAAGTCATTCTATTGTAAGACTCTATGACCCTGTGAGTAGCGGGCCTGCCCGAGCACAATAGCTTGGTCAGCTGCAGGATGTTATCACCGCATCAAAAACAGCAACTAAGCAAAATTTTAAAGTCTAACAGCAACTACATTTAAAAATTAACAGTAATTCATCTGAATTAATAACGTTGAGAATTTGACAAGAGTCAACATTTACATAATGAATTGCAATAAATGCTAGGAGCATCTCTTATGAATTCTCCTCATAACATTTCTTTTTCTATTACATATAATTTCATCATTTTTGCTACGTCAGGAAAGCAGAATCTAAAGGGCAAAAATTGTTTTGTTTGGTTGTTGGTTTGTTTGTTTTGATGGCGGGGAGGGAATAGTAGCATTGGCAGCACAAAATTGATGTTATAATTTTAGACACACTACCACTGATGATTTAGATAGCACTTCTGTATAACCAGCATAAGCTGAAAAACATCTAGCTTGCAGCCAGGACGTTCAGTAGGGAAATTTATTAGTCCTACTTCTGAAGTTCCTCAGGAATAATTTGATAAAAAGATCCAGGCTCAGCAAACAAATATGCTTTGTTGAGTTATGATAGAATTTCACAACCTACTGTTTGACAGATTCAGTCATATGATTTCATCCAAGCTCTTCAGTTTAATGGAAATATATCCTTGTTTTTTTGCTTTCTTGAAAAGAGCCTTTCAAACATCACTGGTGGCCACAATCCTGTTCCTATGTAGTAACTGTTACAGTACACCTGAAATCAACCCTACCATTCTCATCTTCTAAACCATACCCTAACTATCATAAGAAAATCTCTGTCTGTCGTTGTTATTTCTAGGACAAATCAACAAGTCAATGAAACACAGAAAGGCACTGAGCTCTGAAGTCATATGAAGATTACAGCTTTTAGTATATTCCTCTGTTTTGGTTCTCCAAAATTTGCATACATTAGTAAGTCCATTAATTATTTCTTCATTCTCATTACTGTACTCCACATAACACCAAGGACTTCCCTGGGATGCCCAAGACCAACCTTTGACCACTTCAGTGACAAGTGAAAGATGGTAAGATTTTCTCTTCAACAGAGACATGAGCTGAGCAGATACTTAGGGTTTGGGGATTTTAAAAAAAAGTCAGCTGTGTTTGGCAATAGCAGACACACGTGGGCAGGAGGAGAAACACTTAAGCATTACAGCAGTAGTATGAAAGTAAAAGACAACTCTGTGCTTGTGCTAGGATTACATCCATCAACGTATCTGTGCACTTCAAAACCACAATACAGTAATTCTGAAATGTATTCAATTTCATTTTTTTCACAGGTTATGCTTGGCAAAGACAAGCCTGTTTGTGTAAAATCCTAAGGCATGCTTCAGCAAAATAACTGCCTAGTTAGCACAGGCAATTTTAACATCACTCTATCCAGTGTCCTTTTCTCTTACTGTAACTCATACCAATCACATAAGAATGCTTAACACGTACACTGTCAATAAATCACTCCAGGCTCTATTTCACCTCTCCAAACATTCATTTACTGTAATATGTACAATGTATATTACACATGATTTACTGTAACTCATGGCTCCTTGAAATAAATTTCCCTGATGAAAAAGGCAAACATTAATACCACTGTCCCACCAAACTTTAAGTCTTTCTGAATATCCCAGATGCAGAGCTTTAGGGAAGCGTGTGCCTTGAACTCAAGAGGAAATACTTTTTACAGATATGATGATAATGTGAATATAGAACAAAACCCAGCAGGCCTAGTGCAGCTATTTTTAGAGCTGGGATTTACCCTAGTGGCATCTCCCAGATTCAGTTGCTATGGTTTTAAATTTTGTAGCACAGAGATAGCCTTCTCTTTTACTTACCATTATGTTTCCTTGACTAATAGAGTCATTGCAAATAACACATCAATTAAGAACTGTGTTTAACAACATCTGTTTGCTGTGGCAGCCTAAAAAACCTGATTTCTTTCTAAAACGTTTCTATATAGACAGGCTGCTGAGCTATATACACTGCAGCAAGTCTTCCACCTGCTGGACAAAAGGCAGCATTAACTCTCCTTAAGAGGAAACAGATGTAACAAATATCTGCGATGAAAACAAAAAAAAAGAAAAAAGAAAAAAATCAAGATTCCCTTCTACTTGTCTAAGTGCATTAAGTAAACCAACAAAGGTGAAAATGCAGCCAGCTGATTAAAAAAAGATACAAAGAGATTGAGTATTTCCCAATATTTTTCTTTTAATAAGGTCTTCTCTACAAGGTCTTTTCTTTTTACAGAGGATTTGCACTACTTGAATCTAAAAGTCTTCTGCCTTTTTTGCTGTTCTGGATTGATAAGTGCCTTAATAAGGCAAGTAGAAATATATCCTCCTTTGTCTTTCTTGTTCAGCTCAGACGGAGGCTTAAATGAGAATATCACATATTCTGTCATGCTAAACCAGCTGAGCATTACCAAATCCCCATGTCCCCCAGCAGCCTCAGACCAGGTGCCAGGTACCGTGGGCATTCCCCATCCAGATCAGCCCGGAGGGAGAGGTCCTCTGCCTACCCATGGAACTTCAGAAGTTCCACTGTGAATGACGAGAGCATGTGGCTGAATCTGTCTCCCAAAGAGATGTGAAAAAGCCTTTTGACAGTGTATAGCTCTGTATCAAGCTAAAGGATGCTTTCCATTGAATCAGAAGTTTGGGAACATGATCTTCACTTCAGTCCATGTAGTTCTTTCAAAACTCCAGTATACTTCTTAACTGGTTGTTCCTCTGAGACCACCACCAACAGTCCTTCACCAAGGTACTGCCCAAGCCTTGAGCAGGTCAAGGATGCAAATGAAGAGGCTACAGGTCTTCTTCTATTTATCCACTCTCCTCCAAATCCCACACATCATCAAGAGGCAGGAAGATTGTAAAAATTTCTCCTAAAGTTAGGAAATGATGGTTTACAAAATCTTGCAAGAGTGTTTAGAAACCTTAAATCTGACTAGCAAGTATTACCAATATTGGCTTTGTTTTTTCTAGACCCTGAAAACAAAAGCTTTCAGCTTAGAAATGTTATATTCACCACATTGCCTTCAGTGATAATAAATATAAATAATGCTATGAAATTTATTTTCATAAATTAAAGACCATACATCAAGTACAGATGAAGCTGGTTGGAAACTTCATATTTTATGCTGCCAGAGGCAACATAATACAGTCATCTGCAAAAATATACATACTTATGTACACATATCAATATATATATCCGTATAGAGGTATATAGACGTATCAGCTATTTTAGAGGAACAGAAAGCTAAGGAAAAGAAATATTTAAATAAAACATGTAATGCTTAGGAGATAAGCCACTTGCTCAAGAAGCTGCAATCTGAGAGAAAAGTAATTTAAGAAGTAAGCAAAATTACACAGAAGAACGCTTATGACAGCTGTAAGAACCAGGAATAAAAGCATTGTAGAACAGCTATGAGGAAAGAGTTTAAGTAACTAATAAAAACAGTATAACTGTATCACTATTAAATCCTCAGAAATAATGAGGGCACAGCAGAAGTGTTCAATGAGCAGTTCATTTAACTGTTTTACGCATGGATAATCAGGTGCAGACAGACAATAAGGTTGATGAAATTCTACTTTATTTCAGCAGTAAGTAAGGAGAATCCTATAAGGAACTTACTGAAGTTTGATATTTTTTAAATCAAGAAATTTGACCTATCAACTTGAAAAA
Organism: Meleagris gallopavo; assembly: GCF_905368555.1. Lineage (NCBI taxonomy): Eukaryota > Metazoa > Chordata > Aves > Galliformes > Phasianidae > Meleagris > Meleagris gallopavo. The sequence goes on along the minus strand of NC_139406.1, from coordinate 56,015,443 downwards.
CAAGTGGCAGAAGAACTCTGAAGAATTTCCAGAAGATCAGAGTACTCTGGAAGAGTTAGGACAATAAATGAAAGTCAGTCTGCATCACAATTAGAATGTGTAAATGGGCAAACTTCCATCTTATAGGGCCTGCCAACCACATAAGAGTGCTAGATAAAACAAAACTGCCTACCGCAGGATTCAGTCAATAAAACATTGATAATATTAACTTTAATGAGTGCACTTACATTAGATAATGGCAACCAACAGTAAAATTTCTGATGGTATTACAAGTCTGGCTGATAATAATAAACAGTGTCAATGCAATATATGCTAATCACATTCACATCAACAAATGAAGGCTTCAAGTCCTGTGCCATCCATACTCTGTGCTGGTCAACTACAGTTGAATTTACTGTGCAATTCCAGTCCAAAAGCTATAGCACGTCATTACAGGCAGGATGCTGCTCAGCATGGGACTAACATGGTCACGTAATATTGGACATAAGCTGACAAGAAATCACGTATTTTTAATGGGAATCCATAGAATCAGTTCTTATCTCCTTCAATATAACACTTCTGGAAGAAAATAAAGTCTTGACAGAAGACAAATGTTAGGGAAGAGGCAAATAACAAGAAGGGTAGAGTTCACTGTTGCAGAGCAATCTAAGTTGCATGGTGATGTGGACACAAGCAATCCCAGTGTATTTGAAGATAAGAAAATGTAAAGTCATGCACAGGAACAAAGACGACTTCTGTTCTGGTAACCAGGAAAGGATAACCAACTGAACATGGGTTCTTGAGAATTGTGTGCCCAGAGAGGCTTATGTGAATCTGGGGTGTTTAAGAGGAGCAATATGAAGCAGGAAAAGATATAACAGAAGCTCTGCTCTCTTATAATCTGTTTTTGGCAATGCTGCATTTTCTTGTAGAAAGGCATAGCCAGATCTCAAGGTACTATGTTAAGACGAACATAGACAAACTACAGCGACATCAAAAATGAGTACAGGAATGATTCAGACATTTGATGGTGCAGGACTCCAGAAATTCAATCTTCTTAGCTTAACAAAGGAAAAACTGAAGCAATGACTTGATCACATTCTTTAAGTACCCAGACACAGAGTGCTGGGACTACAATGTTCTTCACTTCAGGAGCAAAGATAAAGCAAAACTCAATGGTTAGAAGTTGAAGCCAGAAATTTAGAAAAGATAGGACACAAACTTTAATAATAGCAGTGTTTACCAATTTGTTATTTTTTCCCCCAATATTTAATAGTTAACACCTAAGCTTATTCTGAATATCAAAACTGATGCACACACACAAAAAAAATATTAGGTTTGTCCTTGTATCATTCAATTATATTAGTAAAAAGAATTCACAATAGGACTATTTTTAAATCCCCTCAGATTAGATTAACATCATCAGATTTTATTATAAATAATTACTAAGTACATAAATCTGGCCTATTTTATTAAAATGCAAACCAAGTAATAAAATTTGTTTGTTTTTTTTTAATGGATTAAAGATGCAAATGCTTAAGTCAGGTCTCTGTTAAGATAGAGTTTGATTTTGGGCCAAAAGTTATACATGTTAGAGAGTTGATAGTTTTTTTTCTTAGACTTTCAAAACAAAACATTCTCAATCACAAACAGGATCTGCAATATAGTACCTCCAAAATATATATTTAAACAAAGGAAGGGAGAAAAGATCCTTAGAATTATATTCTTGGGAAAGCTCAGATAAAGGGTTTGCTGCACTACTCACACAAAAAACATGTTGGGGAGATAGCAAGTCATGTAAGTAGATAAACAATGTGATTTACACACCTCAGACAGTTGAAGTTCTCAGTATTTCTTCTGTAGAAAGATATTTTAATATCTCTTCATGTCTAAGCATATATACTTGTTTACTGACATTGATCTGCACCACTTTGTAAACTAAATTAAAGTCAAAACAAAAAAGTTAAAATTAAAATATCATTCCTGTCCTCAAAGATCAATTGTTTGGCCTTTTTTAAACTTCCTGTTTTGCTATATAGGAACTCTTCTTTATCACACTTGATTCAAGGAACACGCTATTATTGTTTTGCTTTGCTTTACTCCCCATCAGCAAAAAAACTACTGCACCTGAACAAGACTCTAAACCCCTTTTCCATGCATGTTTTCTCACAGAATAATCTGACATCAGTAGATTGTTTGCTTTTAACCCTGACATCCCCCTGACCTATTTTTGAAACGAATCTTATTTTAGGACGTCCTGACTCTGATACTAAATTGGAAACCCTGGTGTGAATTTTATAGAACACTATTTCCTTTTATAGAGGATGTTCACAGCTAATCTGTCATCTAAAGGGCAGACAGAGGCCAGAAGGCTAGGAAACCAAGACAGGTGGCCTAGCAGAAGCCTGAAACCTAAACATTTTTTTTTTTTTTTTTTTTTAGTATTTTGTAGAAGATCATGAGGAATCAGAGTATTTTCTCACTTTACCCTATTTTATTAAAGCTACAAAAACAGCTGTGCAACAGGATAGGGAAACACTGATCAGAAAAGCTTTCTTGCAGAGCAGCTCTTCTTCCTGACAGAGACAGGCAGCACATTCACCGTTTCCCAAAGCTCCTCTCCCAGGAAGTTACACAAGGAAATGAGGAATGTATGTTTATTCAGGCATCCCTACTGACCACACAAACACTGTTTGTCCTTACATGTTTTTAGCATACTTAAGACACACCAGTCCTCTCTTCGTCCTATTAAGCTATCAATAATAATGTAACTGCTTTAGTTAATCTTCCATTAAGTATCACTCTTTTCATTCACTAACAAGCCGTTAACTATGAGCTCTGTACATCACCATCTGGCTCAATGCATGTGCTGTGCATGCCAATACTGTCCCCAGGCAGCCATAAACCAAAGTCTGGGACTCTCCAGCATGTCAGCCACCTCCAGGAGGTTGCCGGTACTTAATGCCACGCTCCTTGTATCCTGATAAGGTGGAGTGATTCTGCAAACAAAGCACAGTTTGTCCTTGTGCAGGCAAGATAGCGTGGAGATAGGTCACCTAAGTCTGTGGGAGTTATCTGGAACCTGGGATAGTAGCAGAAACAGGTAACATCAATCTACGTGCAGCTACTGTGCCTAGATTGCATCTAATTCTCTCAGCTTCCTCATTTAGGCATGAACTAGGAATGTAATATGCAACACAATGTTTGGTGTCAGTATGACCCAAATTACATTGCAGAAACACTCTCTTGCCCCTAACTTTAATGAAAGGATGCAGAGCAGCAGAAAGTACTGTTCTTAAGTCATAATGTTGAGTCAGCTTTAACAATGAAAGCCAACCACAACCATGGCCAACTGCACTGCTCCAGCATCAGCTCAGAGTGTGCATGGGGTTTCCCTAAAACACAACTGAATACTAAGGAACTCCCAAATGTGGTGGACCAGTAGCACACGTGCTCCTTCTTTTCCATGCCAGCTGTCCATTGTACTGAAGGTCTTGATTTGGTTGCCATATTCGGCTGAAGGCATCAGAAAAATTTCCTCTGAAGGTAAGGATTTACAGACCAAACTAACAGGCTTTATCTTGCTTAACTGTACTGAGCTCAAACCAAAAGGAAGAAATACTGTCAAAGATACAACACAGAGGAGTTAACTCACTGAAAAATTTCCCATTTTGAACACAGTAATACTCTTTTCAACTGTTACCTTATTAAAGGCAGACACAATTGTGGTATTTAGGGACAGGGCTTGCAAAGCATGAACAGTCACATTTGCTCTCTAAGATGTCTGGCGGAGGAGGAAGACAAACTTTATAAACTTAAGAACCATAATTTGATTCATAAATGCTGAATAATTTTTGCTGTGTCTCCTCCCAGTGGCCCTACACACACACTCTGCACAAACATCTCATCTCCTCTTTAAAGTAGAAGTAACAGTTCCAATAATCAACAGGTTGTGCAGTGATTCTAGATTTGTGGTACTATGTATTGGTGTCCTATTTTACATTATGCTATCATCTTGAAATATGTTTTCAAACCAATTAAATATGATTTGTCATCAATTACACCCTTATATTGGGCTACCATATCCCTTGTTAATTAAAATAGCTCTGTAATACAGTCTTGCCAAGCATTTTAGCTCTGGAGTCTGTGAGCCCAAGCCATCATTAGCTCCACAAGTTTCTTAATTTACACCTACTGAGATAGGATCAGCAGACTTGGGTTTGGTCAAATGAAATTTCTGTTTGGATTACAGACTGACACTGCCTACATATGGGTGTACACATCAGGACAAATAGACACCACAGGTGGCCACTATTCAAATGAAGAACATTACAGAAGGTTGGCTGGATAACAGAAAATAAATGAAGGTATACAAGATAAGCATTTACTCTTACTGTATTTCAAATAATACAAAATGTATTTTGCCAGATTTGGATTTAGCATAAGCATTATAAAGCTTTTTAAAGATATGGTATTATAATTAAATATGTATGTCCATGTGAAAATAGTTACACATAGACCAAAGCTTTCAAAACTGACTGGCAATTTTTAGGTTAGTTGTATCAATTTAGTGTTTCACTTTCAAGAGACCAAGCATTTATTTTTGAAAAGAACTAATCAAAATCATTTCCACATATTTATGGCCTAAATGTAGGTGAGAATACTTGAAAATTAATAGAAGTTTTACCTCCTAATTCTTCTTAATAGGCTTTAATTAGAAGGTTAGTTTTCAGTGAAGCTTTTTAGCACAAGATCTGCTATTTGCAGATTATATTGTTTTAAATAATAACTTCCAGAAAATAGTATTCTTTTTTATTTAAAAGAAAAAAAGAAAGGCAAAAAAAATTTTGTTTTGCTTTTAAATGGAGTCAGATATTGCAAAGTCCTGTTTCTAACTGAAGTAATCCTCACTACATAAATCTCTGCATATTTCTGCCAAAGTATCTGTGATGAAAAGAGCTGAACTAATTCAATCTGAAATATTTGAGTTACACTTAAGGAAGCGTACTTTTGATTTGCACTGTCTCCAACTTCAGTATTCAATTGCAATTGGTCATGCCAAATACTTGATTACATCATAGTTTTCTAGTATGAATCAATTGCCCTGTTTGATTCAGAGACTTGCTCACTACTGCAGTGAAGTTGGCAACCAGGAACATAACATGGTAACCTGATGTCCTGAGTGTTCAAATAAAAAATTTGAGAGTTTTTAGTAGTGGAAACAAGTAAATCTTGAGGCAAGCTAATTACATTTTCTTCTATTTTCTCACCACTTAAGATCTTCCTTCCTTGTCTGAGGTGCACACGGATTATCAGGTCTGTGTATGCTTTTAGGATTAGTTCTGCTCACGGTAATACCATCACCTTCAGTAGACAGGAGGATTTTGCACAGCCCAAGTACAGCTTTTCCACATTCCTTTTCTCATGTCACAAAATAGTGCACAGCCATCTGATTTCCAATGATTGCTGCCTGCATGCTCACCTACAGCTATAATTATACTTTATAGTAGAGTTTACAAGGCAAGGTGAGATCTCCTGTTGTGACATATAATCAACTGAATAAAATACAGTAAGTGACCTCAGTTTCTCAATCTATTCACTAAGCATGACTATCAAAAAAAATTCACAGACACATGGCACTGCAGAGTAAAGAAAAACATCCTAGATGGGCAGTTAACGGCAGTGGACTAGAACCATCATATTTACCCCTGTCATTCACAATTTTATATATATGAAAGATACTTTTTTAAAATGGTTTTTAAACACACTCCTTATCATCATGATGCACAGACAAAACTCGAGACACTTTGTTTTGCTCTATAAATGATTCCAAATCTCACTCCTCCTCTTCACTAACTATGAACTGAGTATTATTTCTCTTTCACTTAAACCTCTAAGCTTCATTGACACTCATATTTCAGTCATCTGTTACAGCTGGCCTCTTAACGCCAAGTGAGGTACTCTTATATTGTGTATCTACAGTATCTGGTATGGAGCCATTGCTTTGTTACAGAATCACAATGCAGACAATTTTCAAACCATTAGATATGTTATATAATGGAAATGTAAAATCCAAGCCTTTTTTTTTTTGACAATTTTGCAGTTGCTGTACTTGCTCAGTGGTTGTACAAGATGATCTTAATGGTCTTTTCCAACCTTAATGATCCTGTGATTAAAACTAAATCTTTGCTTTAGAAAAATTGTCACTCTAAATTAGCAAAAAAAGATTGTGCAGTACATGAGTTTAGCTTTCTAACTACACACGACAGAGATGGTTGAATTTATGCATGCCTTGAGGACAAGATGTGGCCCTGTATGCATGATTCTTCAAATTAAAATATTAATATCAAAATATTAACAATAATGAAAATGCTATTATAACATGGAGTAATGGAAAGTATGTTACAGGATGAAAAGACAGTGATTAAACATCACATGGCTATCTTTGTGAAATACTTTAGGAGCAATTTATCAAACTGATTTCCACCAAATTATCCATCACCACATGAACTGCACAGCTCCTTCTCTACCACTAGCAAGGGCAGGTGCCTGCTCCTGTACAGGTGTTCTTGGGAAGATAAAGAGTATCTGAGACTAATGATGGCTGCCGGTGAATGAACAGCATGGAATAGCACCAGGTAAGAGTCAGGTTGGGTGTTAGGGAAAGATTCGTCACCAGAGAGAGGTTGGGATCTGGAACAGGCTCCTCAGGGCAGCAGTCATGGCCCTAAACTGCCAGAGTTCAAGGAGCATTTGGACAACACTTTGTCACGTGGATTGATTTTTGGGTGGTCTTGTGTGGATGGTCCTGATGGGTCTCTAACAACTTGGGATATTTTCTGATTCAATGAAATGTGGAAGATGGTGGAGAGGGCCGAGTACCTGGGATTAATCCTGGAGGGAATGAAAGGGAAGGTTGTGGAGTTGTCTGATGTACAGCTGAGTAAGGAGAATATCTGCGAAGAGACGAAGGACAGGAGATCCCTGTGGGAATTTAGATGTCATGCCAAGTTCCATTATTTTCAAGTGCAGTCTCTTGCTAACTGTGCCGTCACTGCTGGATCCAGCATGGAAAATACATGTAACAGAAATGGAGCAGCTCTACATTTGGTGCCTGCTAACACATTTCAGGATGACAATCTTGAAACAGCATTCGGTCACACGATATTTCATATTGCAAAGGCAAATGCTTACATAGTGGTACAATTCTATTTGCATTGAAAAAAAAGTTAAAGTATTTTCTTATTATACTTTACTTCTATCAGAAGGAAATAAATTGAGATAATTCGTTTTGTCTTTTGGCCAAGCAGAACGTCTGATCACCACCTATTCTGTAAGGCTTTATATTTTGAAACTTCTGTCCCCCACCTTTAGTTTTTTCTCTCTTCAAGCATTGTGTGCAAATACCCAAGACTCACCTGAGGTCTCCCATCAATTCTGTATAGCAAAATTGTCAACTGGAGTGTCACACATGTTCTTCTTCATGTGTGTCAATATGGCCTTCATTCAGTTTCACAGCAGCTTTTCTGACCCAGATCATTAAGAGTGTGAAGAGAAAAATTAAGAGGTGTAGCTACTGTATTTCACACTGAAGGGAACCAGGCTGGCAACTTTAGTCAGTTGTGGTATCTCAACTGAAGTATAACTCCGAACTGAGGAAGAGCAGCTGCTCAAAGTGGATTACATCATTTATAACCCATAGTATTGCTAGACAAGTGAGTTGGTTCACACACTAGTGTCACTTCAAGTCTATTCCCTTACTCATTTATTTATAAATAAAAATAACCAGTTGTTATTTTCTTTATATTTGTTACTTTATTAACCTGTGTTTGTAGTTTTGTTTTTTTTTTTAAGCAGAAATTCACCTTGTTGCTCTCAGGCTCTCTTTCTCCACATTACCAGGGCCATTTTTACTTCTAATGTTATCCTTATAGTGCTTCAGCCCTTGTCACATGGACAAAATTCATTAAATAAGTCTATATATTTATTCAATTCATTGCTCAAACTACAACATAAAGACACATATGGACCACATCAGGATCACATCTAAAGCAACTTTTATATATATATATATAAATACATACGTGAAGACATTCATAGCTATTCTTACGTGTAATTTAACATTGAGATCACAGTTCTTTAAGAGACAGTAACATACAACATCAGAAGTTCTGCTATCATCTAGCTTTACCTACTGTTTCTCTCTAAGAGGATCAACCACTTACTCCGCTAACAAAGGAAATCAGATCAGTGTAACAAAAGTCATTCTTGAATATGATATTTAGAAAATCTGAGATAACTAATCCTTTTTAAAATCTCACTATACCCATCACTATAAAGCTATTGATTTTAAAGCCTAATACAGGCAACAGCCAGTTACATTTCCTTCTGCCTCACCTTTTCCTTCATTTACTTTTTGTATTCCCATGTTGTCATTTTTTGTATTAGCAATATTTTATCAAATAAAAAGCAGTGAGAGCTTTTAGTGAGAGCTATAAATACATTACAGTGTCTCAGAAGACAGTGTTCTCACTAGAAGAAGAGGGAAAACTTGTTTGGCAAATGCACTTTCCAAGCTTTGACAATCAAAGTTAAAACTGACACTGTCTGCCTTCCTGCTATCAAGGATAGCGGAGGCAGACTTTGGAAATCAGTTTGTTTCTCTCACATTAGAGTGAATCATGAGAACTCCTGGAGGTTACAGATATTGGAAAATATCTGTAATTCCTGTATGCTACTGTAGTTCTATTTTAGGTAGTATGAAAAGTCAAGTTAATGTGGTTTGTTTATAGGAGACATCACAATACATCACAACGCCTTCATTGTTATTCATCACTTGGCACAGAGGGAAGCATGGAGTATTTTCAGACAGTCCTCAGACCAGAGTAATTTCACATAACACTTGAGACAGCTGAAGAAGCAGCAGTAGCAGGGGAGATTTATCTAGCTCAGACACAGAGATTCACGCCCCTCGAGAACACTTCAGATCCATGATAAATTCAACTCCAAAAGGAACTACTTATATTGTATGAGCAACTACATATTCCAGCCAAGATCCCTTTGCTGTTTCATAAGGCTGCAGGTTTTCAATACAACTTGTGTCACATCTGCCAGCCTCAAATGGCACATCTCAAATGACATTAGATTCTTAAGTTTAGGCAATCGTGGAATTGTTTTTGGGTAATGAAATTATTTGATGAAGAATACATTGAAAACCTTGAGAGAAGCTGCAAATGAGAACACAGTACACAGGAAAAGACTACAAGCTTTTCCAAAACTCAGAGACACACTATGGCCTTATTGCTGATGTAAATTCAAAGACAAAGTTAAAGGTAATCTTCCTGGCACCCAGTTATAAAACGTTTGAAACACTGTTCAGTTATTACCACATTTGGTCCTTTGGTAAAGATTCTCTAAACCATGAGCAAAAATAGTATTGTAGGATTCTGAAGAAAGAAGAAGCATCTGAAAAGATTAGTAGATACCACAGTATGTGTTTGTCTACAAAGTCAGTTTGTCAAGCTTCTCTCCATGAAGTAGGAACACAATTTTACATATGGAAAGATTCCTTTCAGATCTCTAACCTCTATAAAACACAAGAATATTAAAACTGACAGAAGTGTGACAGGCTTAAAAGCCTCCCTAATAATTTTCTGAAAATGCATTTATTGTGGTTGTAGATCATCAGCAACATTCAGTTTCTAACAAAAAAAAAAAAAATTGCCACTAATGGCAGCACCACTATGACACAGACAAACAATCTTGCTATTGAAAAAAGATTGATCATTGAAAACCAATATGAAAGGCAGATTGTTTGTTACTCACAACAGGTGGCAATATTTTCTGAAGGTGTCGGATGGTGGAGTGAGCAATGCAGGAAATGGAGCAATGAAGGCAGCAATTATTCATCAAGAAAGAGCAAAAAGCACAGTTACCAAGTTGCTCATCAGGAGAAGCTGGAAGCAGCGTAGGTTACACAGCAGAAGTCTAGGAAATTTCTTATATTTCATTTAAGAGAAAACTCTCATTTTATATGCACCTTCCTCCACTGCCAGCCATTAAATGAGCACAGTGCATCCACCTGAGTTCTCCTGGGCTGGCCCTGCCTTCCCACCAGCTGCTCAATCACTGTTCCAAGCCGAGACTTAGCATTTTCACTACAGAATCACAAAATCATTGAATTACAGATTGCAAAAACCTTAAAGATCATCAATTCCAACCACAACCTAGCCATACTACCCTAACTCCAACAACCCTCTGCTAAATCACGTCCCTGAGCACCACATCCAAACAGTTTTTAAACAGAGACTCAGTGCAGCCAATGTTTTTTCTATGTAAAGCAGTAATATTGCAATGTTGCATAAAGTAAGAAGACATATCGCTAGTGTGTAAATCCAAACTAAAATACAATAAACAAATGGATTCTGGGTTAGGAAGAGCAGTCAGGTGTAAAACATGCTCCCCTTCTGAAGTTTGCGATTGATGTACTTATTTCTGCAATACTGGGGTTATATGCACACAAGTTTCATGAAGGCCATTTGGGAACTTTAAAATGAAAATTCATGTCCAGGGATGTGTGTTGTAGCCAGAGACCATTATACAAATAGAGGAAACAGAGCAAATATGTCAAGGCTGTCAGGCAACATAACAAGTCTGAACATGTCATGCTGTTACTGCAGCAGGCAGCTTCTCCACAGCAGTAAGCTCCTATTGAATGAATTGTTAGTAGGGTATCTATTTTGACAGCAATAGGTAGTCATTCCAAATTAGCCTGGGTATACCAAGCACTTCCATGAGGAGAGGCTGAGGGAGCTGAGACTGATCAGCTAGAAAAGAGAATGCCCAAGGAGGTCCCATTAACATATATAAAATGGGAGATGCAAAGAGGACAGAGCCAGGCTCTGTTCAGTGGTGCCCAGTGCCAGGACAAGAGGCTATGGGCACAAACTGGAACTCAAGAGGTACCCTCTGAACACCAGGCAGCATTTCTGTGCTGTGCAGGTGACTGAGCACTGGCACAAGTTGGCCAGAAAAGTCACAGAATATCCCAAGTTGGAAGAGACCCATAAGGATCATTATGTCCAACTCTTGGCTTCCAGCAGCCATACATTTTCTGCCTAACCCTCTAGGAGGACTCTATTCAGCTAAGCAGTCCTTCTACCCCACCTGCTTGACTTTCAACATTTTGGAGTTGCCTGTTCCTGTGCTCGTAGGAGGCAGTAACCAGTACTAATGGACACCAATGCCTTCAAAACCAGTATTCCAGGGGACCCTACTAAGTAGGTCCCTGAGAAGCCTGAAATCTGTTCCCTCTGAGGTTGAAGTTTTGGTGGCAGTATTCCTTTTATACCCAGAGACTGTGGAGTCTCCTCCTCAAAGATCAACAACCACCTAGACACAGACTCGGGCCCCTGATCTGTATTGTCCTTGCTGGAGCAGGAGTTGGGCCTGACCTAGAGGACTCTTCCAACCTCAAGAATGCTGTGATTCTGTAAATCCAAATAGCTCATCCGGACTAGCAGAAGCACTGCAGTTGTTAGGAATGAAAGCACGTTCATGCCCAGTTCATCCTTAAAAAGTTACAGGTCAAAAGAAATAACATGGTGTCACATCAGATCACTTACATTCTGCTAACACTAGATTTATTGAGCAAAACAAGAAAGTGGTCTGCTCTCTGCTTCTAAGCACAGACTGCACACAGTGCAATATTTCATTAATTACAGAGGGAAGTGCTGCAAAAACCCAAGCCTTCAGTAGTACTGAGCTGCTTTTCTCTGACTCCTTAGGCAACATTGACACATTGGAGGCTACCTCTCAGACACCACCTGGAGTTTCAGGCACTTGCACAGCTACAACTACCACAAAAAGCTCTCAGTGCTGACAAAAACTCAGACAAGTTGCTCCACCTATAGTTCTCCTGACACTGTTGTCAGAGCAAAATTGGATTAAAGTCTATAAACACATATATTTTGCCTTGAATCAGTGTCATTGGTTTTGACACCATGAAAAACATTCGGTGGTACAACAATATCAGATTTGTCACTCAAGTTAAAGCCCTGACACAGGATTTTATTTTCTAATTGAACATTTTCTTTGCTGTGATTTAGCAGTGGTGCCCAGAGCTTGATGTACTCGATGCAAATTTTTGTTCAGATCCTTTATTTTCCATCATGTCAAGGCTCTCAGATTTCTAAAGGAAGTGTTTCAATGAGTGACAGGCTGCTTGGAAAACTGTCTGTCCTGAAAATCAATTTAAATTTATAAAGATGAAGTGTGAGTTTTGAAAGACAAAGCCTATTTTTTTTATATCTTCCTACCAGAACAGACTACAAATGACTACATAAGCTTCCTTACATAAACATATTAAACCACTGAGTACAACTAACCCATCTGGACTGAGGCTGCTCAAGTGCTTTAAGTGCTGTAAGTGGAAATTAGGTTATTTTTGCATAAATTAAACATACCTGTATCAGAGAATCCTTGCATCTTCTTCCCCTAAAATAGTGCTCTGACCTATTCAGGAACGGTAGATCTATTCTTATTTTTGCCTTTTCACGAGAGTTTCTCAGTCTGCATTCAAAGAATGCTTGTAGTAGAATACTGTATGAAATTCGGGTCAAATCTTGAGGTGATAGCACTTTTATCTCAAACGCTAGCTTATTTTCCATGTGTTAAATAGTTCTCTACAGGTTTAACCAATTGAGTACTCCATTCATCAAGAAAAGGTGTTGATAACAAACAGCTGCTGTATTCCAACTCAATGGTGAATTAAATCTGTTCTTCTTAAAGCAAGCCCAGCACATTGTGAATCAAAATTCTTAGAATAATATTGGTGTTTTTGTAACGCTACACTTTCTGACATTGTATTCAGTTCAAAAATATGAAACATTGATACATTGCATTAATCTGATACCAAAGCTGCTTCCTATTTCTCACAGAAAACATCTGAGGATTTCACTGTTGATTTTATACAAGTAATGTGGATGTACATAGATATTTTGATAAAATATGCATGGAATCGTAGACTCACACATAGCAACTGACAAAAGTGATACCTTTAGAAGCATGAAAAAGTATTAAGATGGCATAGCTATACTGTGCTTTACAGTCTTGTCCCATCAGTAATACCCTTCAGTGCATTTGAAACTGGAATTTGTATTGTATCAAACAGTTTTGATACTGTTTCTTCCAGTATCCTTCTGCACAAAATGCCCATCAGCTGGACAAAAAAAAAAAAAAAGGAATGGAATGGAATGGGTGAACACTTTGCTGACAGGTTGGGCTCAAAGAGTTATAGAAAGTGGGGTTACAATGGCTGGTGTTCAGGCACTGGTTCAAGGCTCCATTTTAAAGCCAGTTCTCTTCAGTGTTTTCATTCATGACTTGGATACAGGGCTTGAAGGTTTACTAAAGCAGCTTCTGGACAGTTCTAATTTGGGAGGAACTTTTGACTCCCTTGAGCATAGAGAGGCCTTGTATAGATATCTTGACAAATTGGAAAGCTCAGCAATCACCAATTGCATGAAGTTTAAGGAGAGAAAGTGCTGGACTCTGCACACGGGATGGGCCAGATATACGTACAGGCTGAGGGATGAGAGGCTGGGGATCAGCACCACAAGCAAGGATGTGGGGGTTCTGGTTGACAACAACTTGAACACTAGTCAACAGAATGCCCTGGTAGCTAAAAAGACCGATTTTGACCTTGGATTGCACCAGGCCCAGCACTGCCACTGGGTGAGGGAAGGGACTGGCCACACTGCTCTATGCTTTATGGCCTCTCCTCAAGCACTGAGTGTGGTTTGGGTACCACAATATAAAAAGGGCATAAAACTGTTAGAGAATGTCTGAAGGAGAGCTACAAAGATGGTGAAGGGTCTAGAAGGCAAGACGTGTGAGGAGCAGCTGAGGTCCCTGGGTTTGCTCAGCCCAGAGCAGAGGAGCTGAGGGGAGGCCTGATAGCGGTTGCAGCTCCTCACAGGGAGCAGAGAGGCAGTTCTGAGCTCTGCTCTGTGAGACAATGACAGGGCTTGAGGGAACGGCATGGAGCTGTGTCACGGGAGGGCAGCTGGGGGTTAGGGAAAGAGTCTGCACCAGAGGGTGGTGGGCATGGAACAGGCTGCCCAGTGCAGTGGGTATGGCCCCGAGCTGCTGGAGTTCAATGAGCATTTTGGCAGTATTCTCACACATAGGGTTTGATTTTGGGTAGTTGTGCGGAGTCAGGAGTTGGACTTGGTGATCCTTATGGAGATATTGCAACTATGGATGTTCTATGGTTTTATGAATTCACAGTTATGGGTTCACCCTTCCAGTTAATTTGGACACAATTTTTACCCATAAAAACACATTTTAATATTCTTTATCTCTGCTGAACAGGGAAGAAAATTTTGTTTTAAACAGGATGTGTACAGGATAAATTCTGCTCCTAAACTGTAACAAGAAGCTTTAAAGTAAGTCAGACACTGCAGAGTAACTCCACAATGCCTTGGAAGGAACCCAATATTGCTGGTATCTAAATATATTCTCTGCGGCGTAAATGGAGCTGCCACCCTCAGTGCGAACAATAACTATATTCCCCTGATAACTCTGTAGAATACCCCATGAAACAAGCTCTCTCTCAGATAAGGAAAAAGATGGAAATTTATTTTCTCGGAATCGTCACTTATTAAATACACAAAACACGGTAAAATCCTACTTTAAACAGCTACATGATGAAATTTGATTTTAATGAATATTGTTTCCATTTGTCAGTGATTTATCATGATTGTCATTTGTCAGTGATTGACCATGATTGCTCATGAGTGATCTGTTTCATTTTTGTCAGGTGATATGGCATAACCTTTGTGTGGTTCAGTTTCTTTTTTTTATTATTATTTTCAGCCTTAGCCAATATTCTAAGAGTTGTGGCACAATGGAAATGACACACAGAGTAAAAATGCATTAATGCTTTCATTATGTGTAAGGCAGACACCTTAAAACTGCACTTAACCTCAAAAAAAAATCAGTGTTACAATGTACTAATTGTTTTTCAGACAGAAAGCCTTCCATGGGCAGTAAAACATCCCAGAGAAATCCCGTCTCTACACAACCATGCACTCATTTAACTAAGTATATATTTAAATCACTGGAGTATTTCATACTGGATCTTATTCATAATTTACCTGACAGAAAGAATAAATTAGTCATCACTTAGGACTATGCTGACTAAGTTAAATTGGCTTTATTCCACTACTAGCCTAGGTTTATCTACTTCATACTGTACCTGGATTTAAAATGTATATATCAGTTCTGATTAGTACTCATTCAACATACAGCCACTAGCATCCTGGTTGCTAAAACACTTCATGTATTTCCCTTATCTAAATATTCATATTCATTTAAGAACGGCTAAGCTTTTCAATAGGTAAATGAATAGTTTAAAGAATGTTTGCAAAGGGAACAATATCAATTTTGCTACATTAATATGTAAAGAAATCAAAGCAACGTGGCCTCTATAAAAATGAAATAAAATAGGTATAAAATAAAATAGGTAATAAAAATCAAATAAAATTATTCGGTATATATGATTAAAGCATTTAAGAGCATCCATATCCAGATTTCCAATTTACTGGACTGGTCTGAAGATACGCTGGCTTGAAAAAGGGATGACCCTTCTTTTATCATGACAGAAGAAATCATAATCTCCAGAAATGTGCTCTGATGACCTGAGTTCCTTGGGACAGTTGGAACCACCAGACAATGGCACGTACAATACACATGGGTGCATGCCCTCACTGTGCAGCAGGACCACAAGGAGTACAGAGGAGGACTCATGCTCTGGTCTGCGCCTCCCACAGCATTCCTGTTGGTTCTGCAGATGCAAGCCCCAGCCACACACAGCAGCTGAGCACCCAGGATGTACAAGAGAAGCTCTTCACCAGACTGCATGTAACAGAGCATGCTCAGTATAACCTGTGAACACAAGACATACTGGATTATCCCTATGTAGGATTTTTTGAAAAATACCCATGTTATGCTTGAAGCAGTACAAAAGCTAAATTACACTGCAGTTCCTAAACCAGTGCCCATCTCTGGGTAATAGTCCAATGCACAAGTATTATACTCAGCTGATGCTGAATACGATACAGACGCTGATTCCATTCCAAGAACACAATGTCAGTTGTCTATATCCTAAGTAATGTATTTGGACCACAAATTTTCCATCTCAAACAGCTGGCTATAGAAGAGTACGGGAGTACTCATCATCCACTTCTGAAAATGAAATTATTCTTTCAAAGAAATTAAATTGAACGTAAAAACATTTTGCTGTACAATTTAATATTTAGTCCAGGGTAGGCATCAGCTCAGTGTCAAAGATGTGATTTGCAGTGTGCTCTGTGAAAATCCAGAACAGAATCTATAAAAACAAAAACATGTGATGAGGAATACTGGGGCATGAGACGTGAAGCAGGAAGGCAAGAGAAGAAGCTCATAATGATGAAACTACCACCCAGCACAGTGAGAGAAGAGATGAAAGGATGTCATGCAGTAGAAGGAGGGCATGGATGGGGCAGAAACAGAATCAGGATTACACTGAGGAGGAGAGATACAGATAGAGATTGGGAACTATCAACAGGAAGGAATAAAAGATTGAAAGAAAAAGAAGAAAGGAAAAAAAAAAACCAAAGTAAAGCAATTACAGAAAGGGGACAGCATATGAACAGATTTCAGACAAAGGAAAAAATCTTGGATGCTGGAGAAGTGACTGAAGGAACTGGGGCTGTTTAGTCTGGGAAAGAGGAGACTGAGGGGAGACCTTATTGCTCTCTTCAAATACCTGAAAGGTGACTGCAGCCAGAGCGGGGCTGGTCTCTTCGCACTGGTGATGGGTGACAGGATGAGGGGAAACGGCCTCATTGCACCAAGGGAGGTTTAGGTTGGATATCAGGAAAAACTTCTCTACAGAAAGGGTTGTTAAGCACTGGAATAGGCTCCCCAGGGAGGTGGTTGAGTCATCATGTCTGGATGTGTTTAAAAACCATTTGGATGTGGTGCTCAGGGACATGATTCAGAGGAGGGTTGTTAGAGTTAAGGGAGTATGGGTAGGTTGTGGTTGGACTCGATGATCTTTAAGGTATTTTCCAACCTGAGCAATTCTATGATTCTATGAATGGAAAAAAGATGTACAAACCCAGTAGGAATTAGGGATATTACACAAAAGGAAGAAAGCAAATTTAAGCAACAAAAGGAATATCATCTAGGCAAAGAACATAGTAGAAGGAAACTATAGCAAAAGCAAAGATGCTGAAGTAACAGCTTCATTATGTAAATGGTAATCAAGCCAATTACTCCACATCCCCAGCTGTCCTCAGCTTTTAACTCAAAAACCTACTGACAATGTTTGTTTCTTAATCTTCACCTTGTCTCAGGCCAAACACAGGCTCTTATAACAGGATGGGATATATGCTGTGTTTGATGAGGCATTCCTCAGTTTCTGCTTCAATTAATGCAGGTGGTGAACAAAGTTCTAGGAAAAAGGCAGACAGCAAATGAAAAAGGAACCAGCACCAGAAGGTCAAAGGAGGCAGAAGAACAGTCACCTCAAAGTTAAGGTGATTTAATGATACTTTCACAGAATCACAGAATTGTAGGGGTTGGAAGGGACTCTAGAGATCATCGAGACCAACCCCCCTGCCAAAGCAGGTTCCCTACACCAGGTTGCACAGGTAGGCGTCCAGGCGAGACTTGAATATCTCCAGAGAAGGAGACTCCACAACCTCCCTGGGCAGCCTGTTCCAGTGCTCCGTCACCCTCACCGTGAAGAAGTTCTTACGCACATTCGTGCGAAACTTCCTATGCTGCAGTTGATGTCCGTTTCCCCTCATCCTGTCTCACATACCACTGAAAAGAGACTGGCCTCACCACTATGGCCGCCACACCTCAGATATTTATAAACCTGGATCAGGTCCCCTCTCAGTCTTCTTTTCTCAAGGCTAAACAGACCCAGTTCACTTAGCCTTTCTTCATAGGGGAGATGCTCCAGGCCCTTCACCATCTTTGTGGCCCTCCGCTGGACTCTTTCCAAGAGATCCCTGTCTTTTTTGTACTGGGGAGCCCAGAACTGGACACAGTACTCCAGATGAGGCCTTACCAGGGCAGAGTAGAGGGGGAGGATCACCTCCCTCGACCTGCTGGACACTACATTTTGTGTTTGCTACAATTAAAGGTCTACATAATTACAGCAACTGCAGATGAGCTTTTTCAATTTCACAGTCACACAATTAAAAGTTCTAAAAACCCAACTCCATTGGAGTGCAGAACCAGAATTTCCTCTGAACTACATAAAATGACTTCTCCGAAGTACAACACACTTTGCTCAAGTATGCAGCAATTATTATTTGAAAATAATTCTTTTTTGAAGATCTTTTGTATGTGACAGGTGTTCAGCAAATGGCCATTATAATAGACCAAAGTTACCATAAATTTTACAAAGCTAAGCATGGATTACATAATTGGAGTCTTGGCTGGATTTGTTCAATGACAATTCAGCAGTCTAAGAATCTAGTGCAGGATAAAGTACTTCTAGCTAAAATTATTTATTATAGGTGTCACTAATACCACTTTTCAAGCATGATTTATGAATTAATGTCTCTGACATTCTCATCAGTTAACACTAGTTGGCCCTGGCCAGCACCTTCTAATAGGAAGCATCACCAGAAGCATCAGGGATGTTTTCTGCATAAGTACAGTTATAGTGAGATGGGGATGTAGCTCCATTCTTAACACTGGCAAAAAACCTCACAGGGGCAGAACAGATGAACAGTGAAGCAGCACCTGCCTCAATGAGTAATGGATGCGAACAGTTGGGTGAGAGCAAATGAGATGAGTACATGGGCATTCCATCACCGTACCAGAGGAAGTCTGAATCCCAACAGACGGAACCTTCACTGTCTCAGGGATAGGAGATAGAAAGTGAGAGCACGTGAAAATACAGCACAGATGTCATTTATGAGTTGCTGCAAACAGTTGGCTTTAAGCAGAAAATGCTGTGTAAAGCAAAATCACCTTCGAGTCTGCAGGTATCTATATTTGATGAGTTCCTTTAAAAGCAACATCTCAAATTTACCTGGTTCCTTCTGTCACAGATGACAGCTCAGGGCAGGATATATTCCCCACTGCATTTAATGACAATCATAAATTCCAGCTGGCAATTACAAAATGGAAATCAAACAAACATAAAATCACAATTCAGCATGGTCACATAATGTCTGACTCGAGGAGAGACATCGGCACAGATCCATCCACGCAGCGCTGGAGCAAGAACGCAGCTACATCAGAACGGACGTCTTTGGTGAAATTGTTATGGAAACGAAGCGTCATATGGCAACGGCAATCCCCTCACACCACCTCAAGACATGACAGCTTTTGTTGCCGCTGCGTCTCCCTAGAAGACCGCAGGGCCAAACAATGACAGAAAGAGCCGTACAGCCATTTATTATCCCGGAGTACAAAAAACTATATATAAATAGAGCACAGATAAAAATAAAACCGTGCAGACAGTAACAGCACGGATGCAGCAGGGAAGACGCTAGTTTTGGGTAGGGATGACAACTGAAGTGTAGCCGCACAGGCACGTCAGTGCAAGATCAGCTGGAAACAAGGCTGTTCGGTTACGGCACTTCCAACCCCGACGGGCTTAGCAAAAACGTCCCGAGAAGAGTCCAATAAATTACATAAATAGGAGCGAGGCGTCCCGGCGCCGCCGCAGCCCTCAGCCGTCGGCGTAGCCGCAGTAGTAGACGGCGTTGCTGGCGTCCGACACCACGGCGGAGAGCGGCCCCGCGGCCTCGGGCGACGCCAGCCCGGCCACGTCGTGGCCCGCGAAGGGCGGCCCCAGCTCGGCCTTGCAGGCGAAGCGCAGGTACTGCTCGAACTCGCTGCGGTCCACCTCGCCCAGCAGCTCCTCCTGCTGCAAGTGCTCCAGCGGCTCCCGGCACGCCGCGGCCTCGGGCGGCGGGGACGGCTGCGCGCCCAGCGCCACGGGCACGGGAGCGGGCGGGCCGCGGCCCGGGCACAGCTGCCCGTAGTAGTGCGGCGGCGCCGGGCAGCCCAGCAGCCCCTGCAGCGGGCCGCCCGGCCCCAGCTCGTCGGCAGCGGGGTGCGGATGCTGGTGCGGGTGCTGGTGCTGAAGGTGCCGCCGCAGCGCCGCCCCCGCGGGGCTCCCGCCCGCTCCCACCGCAGAGAAGTCTCCCGCCGCAGCCGCGGGGCCGTAGCCGCCGTAAGGCCCCGGCGCGCACTCGTCGGGCGGCCCCGGAGCGAAGAACGGCGCATCGCCGTGCGCCGCGTCCAGCGGGGACGGGTCCGGCGTGGGCAGCCCGAAGCCGTCGAAGGCGGCGCCCAACGGCGGGCAGTCCCGGTAGCGCCCCGGCCCCGCCGCGTAGCCGCGCTCCGCGTAGGGCAGCGCCAGGCTCTCGGCGCACGTCCCGACGCCGCCGCCGTCGGGGCCCAACGCCGGCGGCGCCGCCTCGGCCGCGCCGTGCTGCGGGAAGCCGCTCTCCGCCCGCTTCAGGCGCTTCACCTGCTTCCGCCGCCGCGGCCGGTACTTGTAGTTGGGGTGGTCCTGCATGTGCTGCACCCGCAGCCGCTCCGCCTCCTCCACGAACGGCCGCTTCTCCGCCAGCGACAGCGCCTTCCACGATTTACCTGCGCGCACAGCACCGTCACCGCGGCCGCCCGAAGCCCGGCCCCGGCCCCGCGCCCTCCCCCCGGCCCTCGGCCCCGGCGCTCACCCAGCATCTTGCTGAGCTCGGCGTTGTGCAGGTCCGGGTTCTGCTGCGCCAGCCGCTTGCGCTCGTCCTTCGCCCACACCATGAAGGCGTTCATGGGCCGCCGGATCCGCGCCTCACCCTTGCCGCGCCCGCCCGTCGTGCCCGCCTCGCCCTTCGCCTTGGCCTCGCCCGGCGGGCTCAGCGCCTCCGCCCAGGGGCACGGGCCCAGGGCCGGCATCATGGCGGGCAGCGCGCCCCGGCCCTGCGCCTGCTCCTCGCTGCTGGCGTAGCCCGCATCGGGGCTGCTCATCGCGGGGCAGTCAAGCCCCGACGGCTGCAAACAGACGGGCGCGCCGCTCGCTGCCCGCTGGCGGCCGCCGGCTCCCGCCCGTCTCTATTTGAGCAGCGGCGCGGCCAATGGGGCCGCGGGGGCGGGCGCGGCGCGGGGTGCTGCCGGCGATTCCGCGGAGCAGCCTTGGGGCTCCCGCCGGTACCTGAGCCACGCTGGGGCCGGACCCGGCCGCTCCGGCCCTATCCCGCCTCCCGCAGTCCGTGTCGGGGACTCCGCGGCGGGTGGCGAGCGTAGGCACGAAATGTCATGTGCGATGGGGCACCGATCAGTGGTTCTGCCCGTTCGGGCTTCGCACTGATTGAGCGCATCTCAAAGCTAACACCACGAGCCGCGCTGCACTGATCTGGAGGGTTATATCTGGTACCGGGTGACACAGATACACGGGAACAGGGATGCTTCCTTCGGGCTTCCGGGCCAGCCGCGCTGGGGTGGGGCTGAGCTGAGAGCTGCTTTGGGTCAGGGGAGAGCGGGCACAGCCTTCCTATGGGGGCTGATAAAAACCCAAAAGTCCGACGCAAACCGTCGCAAAATCCCACTTTCCTCGACCTGCCGCGCTCTCCCTCTTCTGTGAGGTGCTTCAGCGAAATGCCGCGCTGCCCTCCCCGGGAGGAGAGGAGGGGAAGCGGAGGGCCGAGAGCGGAGCAGGCGGGATTCCCACGGCCCCGCGAGGGACAGCAGAGGCCGGAGTTGTCCTCCGACGGTACGCGGTTCTGCGGCACCTGCAGCCCTCCCGCAGCCCCAGCTGAGGCAAATAAGCAGAGCGGGCCTGAGGGCTGCTGTCGGTGCCCGCGGGCCTCCCTGGCGCTGACGGGGTCTCCACGTCTACAGGGAGACACGGGGTTCATTTGCGGGTGCTGGCGATCAGCTAAAGAGGATGCATTCGGCACTGTTTCCTAATCCCCATGTTTATTTAATACAGTGTATTGATAATCACTGCCAGGAGGTGCTCAAACATACCAACAGCATTAGAGTGACTGAAATGATTTTTGCCCACAAAAAAGTCATGAATAGGGTGAAGGGGAAAGTGAATTTGGAGATAGTGATGGATGGCAACTGGACATGAGCCAGCAGTGTGTCTTCACAGCCTGGAAAGCCAACTGTATCCTGGTCTGCATCCAAAGCAGCACGGCCAGCAGGGCAAGGGAAGTGATCCTGCCCCTCTGCTCTGCACTGGTGAGGACTCACAGAGTGCACTGCGTCCGCATGTGGAGTCCTCGGTACAGGAGAGACATGGACCTGTTGGAGGGCGTCCAGAGGAGGGCCACACAATCGATCCAAGGGATGGAATATTTCCCCTATGAAGACAGGTTGAAAGAGCTGGGGCTGTTCAGCCTGAAGAAGAGGTTTCAGGGACAGCTGATAGCGACCTTTCAGTATCTAAAGGGGAGCTATAAGAAAGAAGGAGACAGACTCTTTAGCAGGGTCTGTGGTGGCAGGGCAAAGGGAAACGGTTTCAAATGGAAAGAGGGGAGATTTAGACTGAATATAAGTAAGAAGGTGTTTTATGATAAAGGTGGTGAGGCACTGGCACAGGTTGCCCAGAGAAATGGTGGATGCTCCATCTTTGGAGACAATCAAGGTCAGGCTGGACGGGACTCTGAGCAACCTGATGTAGCTGCAGATGTCCCTGTTTATTGTAGGGGAGTTAACTAGATGACCTTTAAGGGTCCCTTCCAACTCAAAGATTCTATGATTTTATGAATTAAAATAAATTCTATGAATTTAATCAAAGCCCGTAGGTTAAAACTGTGTGAGGAAAGTGGCACTCAGCTACTGCCCAAGCATTGTTTATATCCCGGGCACCATCTGGACACTGCTCTGCGTGCAGGGTACGCACGGACCTGCAGAGAGGTGACGGAGGGCCGCCCCGCATTCGTGTGCTGAGCGCCGCTTCTGCCGTGCGCCTGTGGGAGCCTCGAAGGAGCGCCCGTTGGGCCGTCGGGAGCGCAGCGCTGGGACGGAGCTCTGCAGCCGGAACGGGTGGGTAGAGGAGGGGAGATCCTCTGGCAGGTGTAACGCACTGTGACCGGTGATTCACGAGTGTAAATGACGTTGCATACTGCCAGCAGGACTGCGCCTCGGGAGGCTCAGCGATGGTGGCCAGCTTGTACCTGGCCGTGCCTATTTGCCTGTGGCAAAGTTAATTCTCTCTATAGTCAAGATCATTCTGTTACAGGAATTACTTTAGGGAAATTAAAAGTGAGGGTTTGTGAACGCTCCTCGTATTGTGCCGCTGCGGAGGAGCAGCAGCAACCCCGCGGAGCCACCTCCCTGCCATCGTGGGTTTAAATGCGGTCAGATCGGTCGCAGCCATTTCAGAAACACACCAAATAAATAGTCAGAACATCACTTCAGGAGCGGGGGAGGAGACAAAGTCTGAACATGAAACGCTATGCGTACACCTGGAGCAGAGGGACGGCAGGGACCACCAGCACCCTGTACTGGAGGCGTATCCTCACCGCGGGGGCACCCACAGCAGCAGTGCAAAGAGCGGCGGTGGCAGTTTGCAGAGCGCGATCGCATCTCTGCCAGGAGACAGCGAGGGGAGGTTTTATTATTGTCACTTTATTTGGAAAAGTGCAAAAATACTCTGTACACGACCAACATATAAAAACCCGAACTCTGTACAACGTTACAAAACCATCCCGATCTCCGCCAAGATCTCGGCCGAGAATGACATCCCTGCTCTGTGCCACGTCGGGGCTCCACGGCACGAACACTGCACCCCGCGATGAGACGGGGACGGCGATCCCGGCATCGAACGGAGCGCGGCGCGACCGCGGCACCCTCTGAACTCCGAGCGAGCCCCGGTCCCGGCAGTCCTCAGCATCCGAATAAATTACATAAATAGGAGCGAGGCGTCCCGGCACCGCCGCAGCCCTCAGCCGTCGGCGTAGCCGCAGTAGTAGACGGCGTTGCTGGCGTCCGACACCACGGCGGAGAGCGGCCCCGCGGCCTCGGGCGACGCCAGCCCGGCCACGTCGTGGCCCGCGAAGGGCGGCCCCAGCTCGGCCTTGCAGGCGAAGCGCAGGTACTGCTCGAACTCGCTGCGGTCCACCTCGCCCAGCAGCTCCTCCTGCTGCAAGTGCTCCAGCGGCTCCCGGCACGCCGCGGCCTCGGGCGGCGGGGACGGCTGCGCGCCCAGCGCCACGGGCACGGGAGCGGGCGGGCCGCGGCCCGGGCACAGCTGCCCGTAGTAGTGCGGCGGCGCCGGGCAGCCCAGCAGCCCCTGCAGCGGGCCGCCCGGCCCCAGCTCGTCGGCAGCGGGGTGCGGATGCTGGTGCGGGTGCTGGTGCTGAAGGTGCCGCCGCAGCGCCGCCCCCGCGGGGCTCCCGCCCGCTCCCACCGCAGAGAAGTCTCCCGCCGCAGCCGCGGGGCCGTAGCCGCCGTAGGGCCCCGGCGCGCACTCGTCGGGCGGCCCCGGAGCGAAGAACGGCGCATCGCCGTGCGCCGCGTCCAGCGGGGACGGGTCCGGCGTGGGCAGCCCGAAGCCGTCGAAGGCGGCGCCCAGCGGCGGGCAGTCCCGGTAGCGCCCCGGCCCCGCCGCGTAGCCGCGCTCCGCGTAGGGCAGCGCCAGGCTCTCGGCGCACGTCCCGACGCCGCCGCCGTCGGGGCCCAACGCCGGCGGCGCCGCCTCGGCCGCGCCGTGCTGCGGGAAGCCGCTCTCCGCCCGCTTCAGGCGCTTCACCTGCTTCCGCCGCCGCGGCCGGTACTTGTAGTTGGGGTGGTCCTGCATGTGCTGCACCCGCAGCCGCTCCGCCTCCTCCACGAACGGCCGCTTCTCCGCCAGCGACAGCGCCTTCCACGATTTACCTGCGCGCACAGCACCGTCACCGCGGCCGCCCGAAGCCCGGCCCCGGCCCCGCGCCCTCCCCCCGGCCCTCGGCCCCGGCGCTCACCCAGCATCTTGCTGAGCTCGGCGTTGTGCAGGTCCGGGTTCTGCTGCGCCAGCCGCTTGCGCTCGTCCTTCGCCCACACCATGAAGGCGTTCATGGGCCGCCGGATCCGCGCCTCGCCCTTGCCGCGCCCGCCCGTCGTGCCCGCCTCGCCCTTCGCCTTGGCCTCGCCCGGCGGGCTCAGCGCCTCCGCCCAGGGGCACGGGCCCAGGGCCGGCATCATGGCGGGCAGCGCGCCCCGGCCCTGCGCCTGCTCCTCGCTGCTGGCGTAGCCCGCATCGGGGCTGCTCATCGCGGGGCACTCAAGCCCCGACGGCTGCAAACAGACGGGCGCGCCGCTCGCTGCCCGCTGGCGGCCGCCGGCTCCTGCCCGTCTCTATTTGAGCAGCGGCGCGGCCAATGGGGCCGCGGGGGCGGGCGCGGCGCGGGGTGCTGCCGGCGATTCCACGGGGCGGCCCCGGAGCTCCCGCCGGTACCTGAGCCACGCTGGGGCTGGACCCGGCCGCTCCGCCCATTGGGACGGGGGTGGCCAGGCCCGGCCATTCGCACGGTGATAATGGGGCAGTGCCGCTTATGGCCCCACGGCCACTGAAATGGCAATGATACGACATAGTTTGAACGAACAGAGCTTTTCCAAGCGCGCCTACGTAGCCCGTGGCACCACAGGACTGTGTTGTAGGCGTACTTGGAACGCGGCTCGTTAAGAATTAGCCGTACCCTTTCAAGTGTTGACCGAAGATGTATTTGGATAAGGGCACTCTCTTTGGTCCCATAAACCAGCACCGGACGGATTCTCACTGAAACGAAAGTAAGAAGGCAGCATTGCCTTTAACTCGTTCGAACATCGCAATTCCTCACTTAGGCAGCTTAAAACCCGGTATCCCGCACTCACCAGCCCAGTGCGGGTTTTTTATAAATGACGGACACAGTGAGCAAGGCGAGATGCCGACATTAGGGAGCGTCACTTCGAGGCACTTTGCGTTCACGTTCCCATCTCCCTCGTGCTGCTCAGTTCCACAGCCGCGAACGACTCCTAGAGCTCTGACACCCCGGGGTAGCCCCGCTGCAGGGGCCGAACGGCTGTCTGACAAAGGGCACCTGCCCACATCCAGCCGGCAGCTGGGATTCGTTTCACCCGGTTCACGCACACGCGCCAGCCCTGCATCTCCCTTATACCGATACAGCAGAAAGCAGCCGAGTCAGCAACAGTGTTTGTCTCTGTACGTGTGTGCACTGATCGCATCCTAATACATAATACCGGCATCCCTACAACGACACAATGTATTTATAAAAGAAATTCAGCGGGGTATTCTGCCTCACTTGTATATTTATATATCATACAGACATCAATCACCATATGGTTGGGGATGGCACCCGGAGCGCACTGGGGTGTTCCCCAGCGCCCCCTGCCCCCGCCGTCGGGGCGCTGTGTTGGGCGCTTTTCTGAGGTTTCCTATGCCAGGAACTGCTTTGCGGCTGAGATTTATAGCACGTCCAGACCCCCCGGCTCTGGGCCGAGTGCCCGAGGAAGGCTTGCTGCCGACTGATACCCAGGGAACGTTCGGAATTAAGCGGCATCCGAACCTTATCTGAAGCACAATCGTGCTCGAGGGAAGCGTACTTCTCCCTGCACGGGACAGAACACGCTGCGGAGCGAAGAAAGCAAACCGGCTTCCGAGCAAAGCACTCGGCTAAAGACAACGGCGCGGTGCCCTGACGGGTCGGTGCGTTCGCAGCCTCCCCTGGGCCGGCCCCTGCCCAACCCGGAGTCGGGGGACACAGCAGCCCCGAGGAACTCCCAGCAGCCCGGGTGCCACCTCGTCCCGAGCCCATCTCGTTACAGCGCCCGCTCCCCCCTTTCGTTGGGCTTTAAAGAAATGGTTTCTCGAGTCCAGGGAACAAACCCTGAACGATCTCTCATTGAATATACTTCACGGCAATTTTAGGGCTGTCGTTTTCAGCAGAAAAAGTGAGGTGATAAACTGAGGTGCCGGCTTTGGGCCGGTTTTGTGCGGAGCCCTCGTCCAGCTCAATGAGCTTGGATCAAAAAACGTCAGGTGCGCTCTGAACACAACCGAGCCCAGCTTCGTGCAAGAGGGCTGCCAGTTCGGGGATCTTCCAGCGCTCCACAGATGGTTTTTTTCTCCCGTTCCGCTTTCATTGTCGTTGTGCTTTCGAGCCCAATTCGCCGCATCCCGAGCAGCAAGGCCCCGCATCGCTTCCCCGAGCGCTCCTGGCGTTCCCGATCCCCTGCGGGCCCCGAGGTGAGCCGTGAACTCCCTCCCCCTCGTCCTCCCCCCAACTCCCGATGACCTTTTAAACCCGCCCGAGCGCTGCGCGGGGATTCTCCGCAGAGAGCCGCGCTTCTATTTCGGGGCCCTCACGGAGCGCGCCGTTATCAGAGCCGACCACAAATGCCACATGAAAAGCAGCAAACATCCGGAGGTTTTCCTGCGAACCGAGCCTTTCTCAAGGCAGAGGCTTTTTTTTTTTTTTCTTTTTTTCTTTTTTTTTTTTTTTTAACGCGTATTTAAAGGCAACGCGCTTTGCTTCCTTTAGGCAGTTCCAAACCGCTTACAGTAAGTTCTGTGCAAAGAAATAGCCCCGATTAAAATACTTTTCGGGACTTTGCGTCGGAAAGTGCGCGGTGCTTGGGGATGGTGTACTGCTGAAGGCATAAAATAAAATTTAAATTAAAAAACGTATATTAAAAATACATCACAGATAAAAAAATATATAGCTTGCAAGACTCTTAACATCTCGAAATAACGTCAACTGCTTCCCATCCAAACCGCAGCTCCCAATATCCAAAAGGTGCCCGGTGCCTCTTCACCACCGCACACCGAATCCCGCCGAGCTGCCTCGAGCCCTCCGCCCCCACCGCGCGCAGTGCGGAGCCGCCCCGGGCTCACAGCAGCGCCGGGCGGACGCCGCGACGTTCCCGACTCCGCGGCTGCAGGGGGAGCAGAGCGGCGTGCGGGATCCCGGGCGCAGGTAAAGAGCGCTTCACCCTGCCCAGCACCGCCCGAAGCCCGAGAGGTGCCGCTGCCCGCTGGGGGTTGGGGGCTCGGCCGCTTCCGAACGGCCCGGAGCAGGGAAGGGAGAGCAGCGCATCGCGGAGGAGCTCGGAACTCCCGGGAAAGGGTTAAACCCCGGCCCGGGGCTGCCGGCGCTGCTCGGGACGGCCGTGCCGCCTTCCTGAGCCGGAGAGAGGGCATCCATCAGAGGCGTGGGAAGGGCGGGAGGGACGAGGGAAGATGGGAGAGCGCGGCTGGGGTGTGGGCTCCGGGTGTGTAACGCGTGGGGTTACAGAAACCCCAACGGGAGCCTGGACACGGCTCTTTCTTCGTATTAGGAAAAACGTGATAGAGATCGGAACAGCTCATTTTACCTGAAGATAAATTCACCATCACAAAGATGGCAAAGATCCCTAAGATGGCAAAGCGGCTGTGTTTTTCCCAGTGAAATTAAAATACGTTCGGATTGCACCAGGAGTTGTCATTGTGGCTTTTGTGCCCTTCCGTTCGAGGTTGAGCTGCACAGGACCGAGCACAGAGCGGTGCTTGGGGCAGGGCAGAGCTCCCCACGCCTGCATTTCCAAGAACACAAATCAATGGCAGTTTTTATACTTCAGTACATGCAAGTAATTAAAAAAAAAAAAAAAAAAAAAAAAAACAAAACTTGATACAATGCTGGAGCTGCTCCAAAAGATCAGGCATCTGAACTGAACTAAACAATTCGAGGCAGGCCATTTGTATTTGTGCTGGTTTTATGCCAGAGGAGCCACAACACATTTGTACTGGTGCAAGATATGTTGGGACAAGCTAAATAGATGCTAAAGTCATGGCCTTGCAAAGGATGTTCCATACAACCAAAGCCCATCCCAACGACGCTGGGCTGAAATGAATTTCCTCTTTGCCACCACTCAGCTCCCAGACTATGCTTACTAAAGCCAGAATTGAATAAAATATTCTCTGGGAGGTGGACTGTACTATTCTGTATTATGTCGGCGTATGTTGGTTTTATAGCATATATGTATATATTGCTTTCCTCAGTAGGCAGCAAAGTCTCACAGCATTTTGCAGGTGTATTTAACCCCCCCAAAACTGCTACGTTAAACAAATGTGGAAGTTGCTGTGGCTGAAGCTGGGCAGTTAATGTCCCCTCATGCCAATTACTTCTCATCACAGAAGGGATGAGCTGGGGTTTTGGCTCATGTAAGTAGCCCTACTGCCGGCAGCTCAGAAGTACATTAGTGCTGCTGACAAAATTACGAAACGACAGTGACAGTTCTGATTTCAACAGCTTGCTGTCTGCAGTTCTGATCAGTCAGCAGTGATGGACGAGATCAGAAAGAAATTAAGAACATATTTAATCCTTCAATGACACTAAAGCCAAATAAAACCCTTTGTTTTCTAACAAGGCTGGCAGTGATATATTTATTTTAAACAAAACAAAATACAAGCAAACACAGAATCTCTCACTTTTCTTTCCTTTGGTACTATTAAGAATATCTCTTCAAACACGACCAAAAAGAGTATTCTTTATACCCAAGAGATCCAAGTATAAAATTTGATGTATTTTTGTAAAACAAAAGATTAAATTGTTTAAGGTTGTAATCTTAAAATTTGCCAACTGAAAATGGTCCTGATTTTCTCTTTTTTTCTTTGCAATTATCTTCAGTAATTAAGTGCATTGCAGCTCCTGATGTTAGGATTCTAACTATGAAAAGAAATTAAATCAGGCAGATGGAAGGCTTGGGTTATTGGTAGCTGCAAGTGTTGAGATTTAGAATGTTTATCTTTCCTGATTATTATTAATAGATAAACTTACTTTTAGCTCATTGATTAATATTCCACTCGAAATTTCACTGAAGCATTATTGAAAGTTGCAGACCACAGGAAAATCTGCCCTCCTTCCAGATTGAAACCAGTCAATGCAATTGTCTTTTCAGTGATTACTATTCACCAAATGAGTTGTGGTTTCAGTGCTCCCAGTTCATCTACTTGCTTTACTGGGCACAATTATGTTTCTCTGCCTATAATGCATTAGTGTCCAGTGCTCTGAACATCTCTAACTTACTCTGAGCCACGAGAGAGAAAAGAACTCAACCCTTCATCGGATCATAGCTACCATGGCTAGCAACTGCATTGGAAAAAAATCCTTAAGTAAGTTGAGTAATTCAGGTGGGTTTTTGATCCAGTCATTATTATTTGGCCTTCAGATATGTTTAGAATTATCTAATCATACTTCAGCATTCACTACTATTTTATTTGCGTGGTCTATTTCTGTTGGAATAAAATCTAGGGACCGAATGTCCCCTTTCTTGCTAATTGTCCCCTTCACGTGGTTGTTTTTATCTCCACAACACCCTTTGAAGGCTATTTACTGAAAGGATGAGAGATCGGTTATCACGATCCGAAAACTTTAAAAAGAAAGCAGGAATTTCAATAAACCCTCTCTGGAGCTAGATCAAGAACTAGAGATTCTCACTTCTACTGCAAACAACCTGCAAGATCTAAGACAATTTCTCCTCAGCTCTCACCAGCTTCTCAGTTCTATTAAGACAGGATGCCTGTTTAAGCAGGCTGTGGATGTAAACGCTGAGAGAATATTCAATTTACAAACTTTGCTTCAATGATAAATTTAACGATAAACAACCTTTTGTAGTGTTGAGTCAGATCAAATCTTGAGAAGATGGTTTATACAGTACCTCACTGCACCATTTTGACATTCTGCAACAATCAAAGCCAGCAGGGATTTGAATTAATGAAGCAAGGAGGATGACTATGGAGCTTTGATTTCCAACATTAGATGTGTATACATGCACACTTTACAAAAGCAAAGTGTATTTGTGTCTTTCAGTTCAGACTAGCAGCCTACAAAACATAAAGACAATAAATCCCTCAGCACAGAATAAACTAAAAAATGCCCAAGAGATTCTAACCAACCACACTGATGATTTACATCAGGTTAAAGTTAGGACTGAAGCAATACAAAATTATCTTAAATATTTGCAATAGCTAAATTTTTACAGGGATCTACTGCCTGTGGTCAGCCTCCCAGTTAGCAAAGCATCGCAAGGCTAGTGCAAAATGTCGACTCAGTAAAATAAAGACAACTGCTGGCACTTGCCAGTGACACTTTATATGCGGGTGCTCAAGTGCTGTGACAGTGCACGTAAAAATGCGATCCAAACCAGGACAATCCCAAACAGCCCGATGGTTCAGTTGACAAGCACTCAACCACGCACCAGAGGGAGCCCATTTTCCCCCAAAGCCGACGCTTGCAGTATGACCAGCCTGCTGCCTGGGGAGCTTCCATACAACTCACCCAAAACCTTCGTGCCAACTGAGGCAGCCACACAGATGTACCACGAAGAGGAAAGAACAGAACTGTAAAGAACCATATAGCTACTTGATTAATAGTTTTTGCAGCACAAAAGGCACTTTAGTGAATAAGCTGCTATGTCTTTCTTTCAAGTGGAACATTTCTCAGGGAAACCATTCTCATATCTGCAGCACCTGAAGACATTTTATACTGCCCCTTCTGTGTACTGTTTGTGGTACTGTATTTGCAATATATTTCCACTGAATATTTTAAGCCATGATACTGAAAAGAAAGTATTACAGAATTTTCAGTAATTTTTTAAAATAGAAATATAAAAGTATTTCAGAACAAAAGACACATCTCACTTCATATTCCCTCAAGGAGAAAAGCAATCTTCTACTGTATTAGCAGTTCTTATACATTCTTTAAAGTCAAACTGAAGAACTACGTGATTACCTGCAGCTGCAAGTCTCCTGGTATCTGCCCTTCCCCCTGCCACCCCCCTTCTTCAATATCATAAGATATTGTAAAGTCACTACCTTTGCTGTGTCTTCTCTGGTCTCCACTTTGTGGTTTTTTTCAGCATTTTTCTTTCTAGCCAGAAGTCGTCAGTAGATGCCAAAGCATAGACCTGAAATACTGATAAGTAAAAGCCAAAGTGCACTGATTATCTTCTTTCCGTTAAAAACAAAACAAAACAAAAAAAAATCTATCAGTGCAATCAATTTTTTACTGATTGGGTGGAAAGATTTTTAAATCTTCAGGTTTGCCACTTGGCAGATGGATTTAATAGCAAACTCCAAGCACTGAGGTCCTGGGCACCGTGCTCTGGATGTCCCTGCTTGGGCAGTGGTTGGAGCAGATGGATCCAGAGGCGCCCACCAACTGCAGCCATTCTGGATGCTGTGAATCTCTAACAAAGACTTGATCCAGTAAGTAGTACATAAGGGTGCAATTCATAAGTATACAAACAATTTCAAACTAATTCTTGGGGAATTTCTTGCAGATTATAGCTTCAGAAACATTATGAAATACAATCAATTCATTTTTATTTCAGTATGTAATTACAGAACTAAAACTGGATATTACAGCTGTCTTTGGAAGGGGTCCTTGCTCCTGGAGGCTTGCTGATCAATCAGCTTTCCCTGACTAAGACATCAGACCTTACAATAGCAGTGACAAGTCACAAGCCTATCACTTCTCTTCACCAAATTCATTTGAATTAAAACAAGACGATAAGATGAAGTTATTTAGTTACTAAATTACATACGAGCATGAGTATGGAATGTGGAGAATCCTTTTGACAGACATGTTCAGGGTTTACATTTGTGTCTCAAAGAGCTCTTACTGTCAAGCACACAAAACGCTGAAATATCCAATGGTTAATTTTTCCACCAAGCAGCTACATGACAGAACATTCAACCATTATGCTATTCCTATTGACTTCATGCCTGTTCACAAACCACAGCCTTCCGTGTCATTGGCTCAGCCTGAAATTTTACATTTCACTTTTCAAAATTTCCTTAAACTCAAAGCAACCACTGCTGCTACCTGTAAGTGATTATCAAATACACCTTATCATTTTCTCATTCAAAGGGAAAAAATATCTTGAAGCCATTTTTTTCTTTACTAGAGTTCCAATAAAACAAATTTACAAAATCTGTATTTGAAAACTGGGGAATATGTAATTGCATTTCCCCAACATGGAAGAAAGAGGGAAAGAGGGAAAGAGGGAAAGAGGGATATGCATTCAGATGCTGTCATAGCAGAAGCACAGCCCTTGCAGAAATGCTTTACCAGCTTGTGACGTGTAGACTTGCACTAACTGATTTTACTGGATTATATCCACGAGCAGGAGGAGAGACATAAAACACTCACTTCTTACCACACTGGAATTAAAAGCTAGTAGTGTTGTCATGGTGACTGATCAGACAGCTGCAATGACACTGCTTACAATAACTAGAAATAACATGGATTACTGAAGTTTGCAGTTTGCTAAGCTACATATTTAGTTATGATTTTTATTATTTATTTATTATTTTTATTTTTTATTATTTGATTTTTGTTACTACTCAGAAAGCAGTGAGGTGCTGGAACAAGTTGCCCAGAGACTTGTGGATGCCCGTCTCTGGAAGTGTTTAAGGGCAGGTTGGACGGGACCTTGGGCAATCTGATCTAGTATTGGATCTAGCAGTTGGCAACTGTGTCTACGGCAGGGAGGTTGGAACTTGATGATCCCTGGTGTCCCTTTCAACTCAAGCCATTCTATGATTCTATGATTATTATTATTATTAAGGTCAAGACTGCTGATTATTTGCTGCCTTTAAAAGGCACATCTTATATTCATCATTAACCATATATGAAGAACTTACAGGTTCACATATATTTAATTTGATTTCATCCTCCCACTAAGCATACATTAATATCATTTTTTTTTTATATAAGTGAAGGTCAGCATCTGTCCTACACTACTGAAAAGGAGATGAGTAGAAAAGGGTATCTCTGTAACAGAAATATTTAAATAAATTTTCAGTTCCCTAAAATTCAATGGTGTACTTTCAGTAAAGAGCTTAATTGAATATATTTTTTTCCAGGAAGAATTTAAATAATAATGTGAATTTAATACAATACATGGAACCAGAAGTAATTTGGACATGTCGCTGGGAAGATCACAAAGCATTCGAGGTCATGCTTTAAATTTCCAGCCAAAATCAATATATCTATCCCCCTTACTTTGCAGAATGATACATTTGATAGGGGAAGTTTTCTTTTGAGAACCAGTTATTATTATCCATTGCTCTGTTAAAAATAGTTAAGAAATGACTACCCAGTTCGAATTCTAGAGGAAGAGTTGGTTGCAGTGTTAACAGTATTGAGAAATGTTTCCAGTTCTGAATCAATCAATCATGTAAGTTTCACAGCAACAAATTATTAAAAACCAAAGTTCTCAATCTGAAGTGTTTAACCATTTTTTTGACTAAATTGAAAAGGAATTCCAACTTGAGCTCAGTGGAGCTGTCTAAGGCAGAGAATGACCATTTGAGAAGACTACGAAGAGTGTACGACACCAACCAAGACTACAAAAACAGCTTCAGCTTCACCCTTTCCTTACACATTAAACTGGACATTAAACTTGGAACCACTGCTGTATCACAAATTAGAGCAAGGCAGTAAGAGGATGCTTTAGAGTTCCTATGTGATCACAATGCTAGATGATCAATTAGAAGTTGTGTTTATCCTGCTTCTACCTATTGCTTTTATCTTGTAATTGAGGGCATTCTGAAAAAAATGTGGAGTTCACACTTCCTCCAAATGCAGCAAATGTAAAACTTCTTGCAAATAAAAGGCATTTATATAGTATTTTTCATCCAGCAAATGCTTTACAAAGATATTTTAACATGATTGTCAATGTTCTGAAGCTTTGGGAACTGTGAACAAACATGTTCTAAGCTGCAGTAGATGAGCATATGAGTATATCCATAAGATCATGGATCATAAACCTCTTCTTTTTCCCTCTTCAGGTCTAAGTGCATTTTCTTGTTGGACCTAAAATATTGGCCTCAGCTTCCCTTTTGTTCATGTTCCTGCTTCTTAGCTTTTTAGCACCATGGTAATCAGAGCACCTTTAGAACTGTTTAGCAGATTCTGCCCAAGAGCTTTGGGTAAGATAACTAATCAAAGATCAGGAATACCAGACTGATTACAGTCACTTGGGAAAAGGGTAAATCAATGATTCAAAAGATAATTAGAAGAGGAAACCAAGCCAAATTCAAACTTTTACTTTTACAGTGCATTCTGTGAGCTAATTCTGGAATTGTGGCTTAACTCTCCTCCCAAGGTGAAGTAACTTTTTTTCCACATTCATCCCAGAAGACTATAATAAAGTAGTAAATCATACGCACCAATTAAAAATGGCTATACTTGTATATAAATGAGCATAACGAATAAGCGATCTTCCATACTTACTGTATAGTACATATGACTACATAATCAATACAACTTTACTTGATTTTTTTTCATAATTTTTATGTGTAAAAAGCATAATGGCAAGCTGAATCTTTATTTGAACTGGGTATCATAATCTCTGACTACAAGAGTAGCAAACTAGGAAACAACAAATAATTAACTGTGATTTTTAATTTTACTCCACTAACAAATGAGTGAATTAATCAGATAGAATTATTCCTTCTGTAAATCCTGTTTTAGGCCAAAGTGTATTACATATAAAATTATTAGGAAAAAATCATTCAGAGATACTGAAAAAAAATCATATGTCTAAACACCCACATTTAGATAACACAAAAATTTTGAACATTCTATAAGAAACCATTTTTTACCTTTTTGTAAAATTTAGTATTGAAACTGCTGAGACAATATAGATCAAATTCCAGTTTGGGTAATTTATTTTATTATAGTTTTTTTTACACAATGATTTTATCCTGCCTAATATTAAGCTTTTGCCTTACTGGACAAAGTTAATCAAAAAGAAAGAGGAAGAATCCCATAGAAAAAGTGTTTATTATTTTTCACTTTCCATTTCTAAACACTGGGTAGTGTCACTTGTGAGTTATTAAACTACTATAGCTGTAGTCCATCCAAATCACGCCTACATTATTTATGATAAGTATTCCCTTAAGCCTCTTCGTAGAGATTTGGAATCCTTCAGGATAAGATCCTCTACATTATCCTCTAATGATGTGTAATCATTAGAAATATATACTGGTTACAGTAAATCACAGGTTCCTTTAATTTTCATAGTGAGACCTATGCACTAGGAATTTTCATCATATTTTTTTTCATTTGCAAACTTGCAGCAATTTAGGAGGGGCATCGAGGAGCTTTAAGAACAAGACTGTAATTCAAAACTGTCTTGAAAATTTCAGAACTTACCTAAAAATTGTAGAAAATAAACTAACATGGACAAATGCAAGGTATGTTGGTGATGTAGAACAGAATCTCCATTATGGATAATGAACTTTGAAGCAAGAAGCAGTACTGAAGAAAAGGATTTGAGAAGTCATTGCAGATCAGTTGAAATGCCAGAGACAACTGCGTCATGCTGCTGAAAGAAGAGAAAAAATACATCATAGTAGGCTATGTAGATATGTATGTTCTTTGTAGCCTGTGAACTTTCCTCTGTCCTTACAGAAGAGGGTGTCCAGCAGGAACACCCAGAGCAGGGGGCCCAAGCCCATGTCCGGGTGGGTGGCTTCTGAAGGTCCCCAAGGAGGAGACTCCAGAGCCTCCTGGCAACCTGTGAAGTGACAGATTAATCAGCCCCCTGAAGTTCCTTCCACTTATAATAATCCATATATAGGCTTTATTTATCTTTTCTAGAGTGACTTTGTTCATTTAGGAATTGCTATTCAAAAACTACTGAAAAATGTATCATTTCCTAAGTTATATTCAGTCCTCACTATATTACTGCTTAAAAGACCCCCTCTGTTGATCTCTAAAACAGCAAATTCGCAGAACTGAACCTTTTTTCGCATTAAATGAAAACAATCTTTCTCAAATAAAAATAAATCGATAAGTGTTACACACAATAAATATACAAATAAATAATCTGACAGCAGCGTCTCCCTGGAGGAAGAGCCCTAACTGTGCAGTTCTGATTTCACGTTACACACTCAGATTACATTAATTCTTCAAACCCTTAATTTTCAACCTCATGCGTGAAGTCAATTAGTCTCACTGGTCAGCTTTGCTACAAACAGAAGGAAGGTGTTCCAATCATTTCATATATCAGACACCAAAGGAGCTATTTCATATTCTCAGTAAACAGGACAGCACAAATCTTCTACATGCACGTATTATTAATCGCTCACACAAAGCTTTGAAAAAAATACCAAATTGTAATGTATAGAAAAAAGTAATTTTATATTGAAAAGCTATCTTTTTTCAACTAACTTTCAAGGAGTATTTCCTCACTCAATTGTGAAGTTGGAGATTAATAATTTTAAATTCAGAATGAAGACTCAAGTTTGAACACCATCACAAAAAGAAAATGACAAAGATGTCTTTCAATAAAGCATATGGATATTTACTCTCTTTTAACAGATATTAAACATCAAATGGTATTTTCTTTTGTCTTTTTCTAATCCGTGTTGGTTAAAGTTAAAACTGGCAATCAAGAATGTTGAAGTAATTAAGCCTGCTAGATATGCTAGATATATTAAAAGTCACTGGATTGCATGATATACTTTCTCAGGTGACTGTTTTGATTTTCTTTTTTTTTTTTTTTTTCTCTGTATATTGAAAAATATTGCTAAAGAAAATAGTTCTCTTTCAAAGTTTTAAATGGAGTAAATTTACTTTCATTTTCATATCCCTACTTTATATCCCTGCTGTACTTTCATCTGAAATGGTTCCAGCTTCAGTACATGGAGACACAAACTTGTCCTACTCATCAATTAACAGTAAATCAAAATCTGCCTTTTTGGGATTTTTTTTTTTTTTGGTGGTTTATTTGTTTGTTTGTTTTAATTCACATTAATTACCTTAGAGAATCTAATAAGATTACCTGTGTAACAGAGATTTGGCCAGATACTTGATCAGTCAGTGAAATCTTCAGTCTGAAGAGCAGTTTGAAAGAAGAAAATGAGAATAAATAAATCCAGAATCACATATGTGCAGTATTGACTTTGCAATTTATGTCTAAGTACATGACAGATCACAGGTGATTAGCTTCTCCGCAAGCATCTTTATGCTACCATGGTTCTGTTTAAGATATTTTGCTACATCCTAGAATACCTTTCCTAAATAAACTCCAGAGGGTAAATACTTAAGACAATAGCAAATGATGGGTGACTGAATGTAAGAACATCAAAGGTTCTCTGAGGGAGGTGAGCTACAAGAGAGGCTTTGAACCCAGGTTAAAATGTCACAGGGTGCTACCTGAGCACTGCATTTATCAATTTAATTCCTCCAGAATCAACAAATAAACTTTGTGACAAAGATAAAGAAAATCTAAACCTGTATTTATTTCTTAAAGGCATCTTTGAAGTTACCTCTAGTAATGGATAACTACCATTTCAGACACACGTTTTAAAACATTTAAACAAATTTCCCAGCAAAGTAATGAAAACACACAATCATATTGATTTACAGACCACCTCCTCAAAAAAAAAAAAAAAAAAAGAAGAAAAAAGAAAAAAAAGAAAAAAAAGAAAAAAAAAAAAAAAAAATCATTGAAATGCATTATAGCAGTGAAACAACTTTTCTATTTTCTAGCTTTAGGATAAAAATTCCAGTTCTCCATCTAAACAGTGAATTTCTTTTATACGGACAAACGGCAACTGACTTTAAAAGTATTTGAAGTCCCTACAGTACAGTAAAACACATTGTAGACTATCAATTAAGAAGTTCACAGTGCTGCCCAGTCTGATCAATCAAACATTTAAAGCAAGAACCTAAAACTGTATCTGTCAATCTGTATTTGCAGCTAAAGCCTGGGTTGCATTCATGTCCATACTTTAACCAAAATTATTTATTTAATTGGTGTCA
Source organism: Meleagris gallopavo (assembly GCF_905368555.1). Classification (NCBI taxonomy): domain Eukaryota; kingdom Metazoa; phylum Chordata; class Aves; order Galliformes; family Phasianidae; genus Meleagris; species Meleagris gallopavo. The sequence goes on along the minus strand of NC_139406.1, from coordinate 55,976,636 downwards.
GTTCCTAAACTAGGAACTGTGTTTCTAAAAGTTACCCCTCCTCCAAATCCCTTCACTTACTGTCTAAACACTTTTTTTTATTATTATTATTTGTTAAGCCCTAGTACAACTCTATTCCACAAAAAATACTGCCTAAAGTCTTCCCTGTTCACACAGCAGAAGGATGGGCACACAGCCCCAGTTACTGTTTGTTTTTTTTTTTCCACTTTGGAATTGTCAGAACTCCAGTAACTAAGAATCCTGCCTCCCGATGTCCAGTGAAGAAAGTGATGAACAGGAATGTTGGTTTGCTCATGCTTCCCATAATTAGAAGATGATATAAGAATATAAGTAATAAATACAAATAGTAATATTACTGCTACTAAAAATATAAAAGTGTTGATGCGTTCTGCAAAGACATAACCATATAATAGCAAGAGTTTTGTATATTTCAGATGGAAGAAAAAATGAAAAGGAAGAATATAGAGGAATGAAGAGTGTTGTATGCATAGGTCTAAACTAATGAAGAATAGCAATTTTCAAAGGGTACTAGTTGTACTTACCTATCATAGAGGAATTTCTAGCAAGAATTTTTAGTTCTCTAAATGACAACTTGTGGATTCTTCATTCTCCCCCAGAGCACCTCAAGAATGCTGTCAAAAACTACTGAATACAGTTCACATGAAAAAAGATCCAGTAATATTCACAGTGTTAATAACTCAGTGCTATACACAGGCATTTACATTCACTGCATCAGCTAGTTGTTTTTTTTTTTTTTCTTCTCCACTTGTTAGGAAAGTTAATACCAAATTCTGCATAAAAATACAATATAATTGGATCTTTTGACTTTATGATTGTAATTTTATTTCAGTCTATTGCATTTGAAATCAAGCAAATGATGAGTAATCATGTCATGGTAACAGTATTTAAATACAAAGCAGTTATTACTGATACAGACAGTCATGAAATTGACAGTGAAACATTACATTTCTCAAACTTTATTTTATACTAGTATGGAAATAAGGAAACACTTCATCTTTATAGCAGAGGAAGCACAGCGTCGCAGAGGTTGCAACGTGAAAGATCAGTGACAGTGATGGCTCTTAAAGGGCTTGGCAAATATTAAGACTTGGACTACCGTGGATTGAGAGCAGCCCTGACCAGAAGGACTTGGGGGGTTCTGATGCTTGACATGAGCCAGCAGCGTGCTCTTGCAGCCCAGAAGGCCAGCTGTACCCTGAGCTGCAACAGAAGAGGGGTGGCCAACAGAGAGAGAGGATTGTTCCCCTCTACTCCTCCCTCATGAGGCCCCATCTGCAATACTGCACCCAGGTCTGGGGCCCTCTGTATAAGAAAGATGTGGAGCTGTTGGAGTGGGTCCAGAGGAGGGCCATGGAGATGATCAGAGGGCTGGAGCATCTCTCCTATGAAGACAGGGTGAGGGAGATGGGCTTTTTCAGTCTGGAGAAAAGAAGGCTTTGGGAAGAACTCATTACAGTCTTGCAGTACATGAAGGGGACCTACAGGAAAGTCTGGGAGATACTTTCTCAGACACTATAGAAATATGATAAAGAATAATAGTTTTAAACAAAAAGAGAGTAGATCTAGATTAGATGTTAGAAGTACATTTACTCAGAGGGTGGTGAGACACTTGTATAGGTTGCCCAGGGAAGCTGTGGATGCCCTATTCCTGGAAGCATTCAAGGCCAGGCTAGATGGGTCCTTCCTGCCCTGCCCACGGCAGATGCATTGGAGCTCAGTAATCTTTAATTTTTCTTCCAACCCAAGCCGTTCTATGATTCTATGTTTCTTTGATTCCATGTTGTCCTGGAGTACAATAAAGACAGTCTTATTCTTTCTGTAGTCAGTCATGCCCAAGAACACCTTCCCTGGCAAAGCTGTGCCCTATGACCAAGGAAACTATAAAATGTCTGTAAGAGTCTTAAAATAGCAATGCTAAAATGAAACACCAAAACCCACAGAACTTACATTCTCATACATATTAATAAAACAGAAGTTTCCTGAAAACTATTTTTGAGGAGTAGGAATTGAATAGCAATGCAAACAAGTACCCATTTTCAGTAGTTGTTGTGAAACCTGTCAAGACTCTGCACACAAGTTGCTCAGCCCAGTTTAATAATTATCATACTTGAACATGTATGTTATTACGAAAACCCGCCTTTCAATCAGTTCAAATGCTGCCTTCCTGAAGACAAGCTCTATTGTTTGGCATGATTTTCTGATAAAAAGCTTGTTTCAAAGTTCTTTAAGAGAAAGATCACACCGCATTTTAATTCAAAGGGTTTATGAACAATGTATGTCTATTCTTGTTTGAGAGATACCTGGCAACAATGCTGCAAAGAAACTCCAACCCAACTGTCTGTGTAAAAGATAAGCAGATTTAGCAAAGCATTCTTCTATCCAGGATTGCAAGAATCCTGAAAAACTACCAGCTTCATACATTAACTGTTTATTTTGGAACACCTATACCAACAACCACAAAACATATTGCAAGAGTGCTAACTACTCATCTGCCTTACAAAATTGATTTAAATTGGAGAAGAAATAAAAGGAAATGAAAACAAACTGTCCCACGTAGAACAGCAATTTGAAAAGCAAATTCTGTCAGTACCATTCCACTCTAGCATGTCAGCTTTCTACCAAACTGCGCTTTTTCTTGATTTTTTTTTTTTTTTTTTTGTCGATTTGTATTTTCCTTGCATTCCTTTACAGAAAATTAAAAAAATCTATCTTGCTCACTCACAGGGAGCCCCCAGTGTAAAACAAATAAACAAACAAACAAACAACAACAAAAAAAACAACCCACATGCCCGGTCCCAGAAAAATTACCAGAAATTTGTTTTCTCTAGCTTACACAGTACATGTTAAATTTCCATTTGGATTTTGAACTGCAAGCAGGCAAAGTTCTGCAATGTCTCTCGCTATGCTGCTATCCAGCTTTTTCAGAACTGTTTATATTCTTACTTCTATTCTTATTTCTTCATTGCACTTTGCTGTACATAATCAGAGCTGTCCATTATCTTTCTAACATTCGTAGTCATTCCAAATAACTTTGGTTTTCCAGATACATGGCTATCTTACAATAACACATATGTGTACTATCAGGAGAACTTCTGTTCTTAGTGATCTGTAAATACTTTTTATGTATGGTGGTATCATTTAAGTTCATTAAGTTGTAGACTTGTTCAGCTGTTCCATTTGTCTTTTTTTTAACAAAAGCCCTATTAGGTTAATAGTGACCTTTCTCAGTTTCTCCAGATGTTGATGTGGAAGTGCAGAAGGATATGTTAAGCTCTCACCTCATACATCAAAGTTTTTATATTTGTTGTTGTATTTCTTGCTGCAAAGCTTTCCAGGTAAAAATATTTTGTAGTTATCTACAGACACTATTTTCATCCTTAGATTCCACTCTGCAATGTTTGTTGAACTTGCTTGTGTAATCAGCATTGTGGAAGACTTTTTTTTTGGAAAAGCTAAATTTTTATCAAAGCGACTGTCCATGCCTTTAGCAAGGTGCTCCCCTGAGCCCTCAGTTATAAGAGTTACATTGTACTTGTGTCACTTAAACCACTTTGTAATATTTTTATACTAAGTGGCATTGGAATTTCCTTGATGTTCAAACATATCCTTGTAATCTGGAACACCTGTATAATAAAATGCAGTGTCTAGCAGTGCAACAGCATCTTTTTCAGGTGTATTTATTATTATGCTGGCCCCTACAACATTAAAAATTACCACCAATTTGCATGACAGATGATTTAAAAACAATTTCTTGAAATAAATGTTCATCTATTTGTCTTCATTGCCTAAAGTTCTATATTCTAGACTTATTCACCTCGTAGTTTCTATTGTCTTGTTGGTGCTGTAACTTTGCATTACATAGCTTTAGTCCCTTGCTGTTTCCTTTTTGAATATATCACGCTAAAGGAGCCTCTGCAACTCAACAAAGGTACTGGCAATTCAGGACTATATCTCTTGTTCATTTACATTTACTTCTTGAATTTGTGTTTTATGAGCTGTTAGTTCACAATTCCAAAAGCAAACATTTTTATATTACGATAATCTGTACCAGCAAAAATCTCCTACTCTGAATCACTGCTGACTTCCTGATACTGGCTGCACCACCTTAGTATTCTCACAACAATTTTCATAAAGGAATAGAAAGGATCTTACGTTCATTTTTCATGATGTTATCTTAACAATAATTTTCTCTCTTTTGGTGTGTGTGCATTTTTATACATATGTTGGATATATTCCTCATTTACTTTCACTTCTTTGGGTTGTTTGATAAACTTTGTCAGCATCAGCTTTTAGAGATGAGAACATTTTGTATCCCTCTGTGGTCTTGAGTCCACAACTCAACTCAAGAACCTGTTACCTAATTTAACCAAATTAACTCATTTTTAATAATCACAAACATCAAGCACTAGGCAGTGGCTGGCTAATGCTAAAGAAAGATCCATGAATATAATTATATTTGGGGAGAGAGAGAATGGATCACTTTCAAGATGGCAAGTAACTAACTTAGATGGTCACTAACATGACTACTCTGATTTTGCTTTCTTTTTGTTCACTGCTACTCCAACATCACATTTTTTTCCACTAGAATGTAAAGCATGTTTATTTTCTCTTTATTAGACATCTTTTTTAGTATAATTATACAATGTTTTTATTACATAATAATTACATAATAACCCTTACTCATCATTACATCTCTTTCCTATCACTCTTTGCATTAATTATGCATTATTTTTCTTTGTATTAATTTTCATCTTGGAATACCTGGATTTGCAGAAGCTGACTGACTTCTGACAACATGAATGGCACCAAACACACAAGAGAAGTCTACACCAGTGCAGTGCTTAGGCTCAATTCCCCTTTCTATCAGCCAGATCCCAAAAGTAGAGCTCTCCTAATTCCATACACAAAAGTGGCACACTCCCCATGAAACTATCCATTGAAATACAGGCCTTTAACACTGGCTCATCAAAAGGGGATGTCATCGGGATGCTTAAAAGGAAATAACCTCATTAAAATACCTCATATAATAGAATTGGACAGACATGCACATTTCCATCATGTTTCAGACACGCAGCGGGATAGAAAAACTCACAGCTAACAAGTTATGGAACAAGTGGTACCTGCCACTGTAACCAGCCAAATGCTACCACTACGCTAAATAAAACTTGGAAAAATTTGGTTGAATAACAAGCAAGCTCAGCATGTTGAAATAATAAGGAAGTTTGAAATTTCCTCTCTCATTTGGAGTGTCTTTGCAGAAATATCAGCTGGTATCTACATCAGACTGTGCTATGTATAGCTTTGTTGATTTATGGAGGTCTTCAGATAGCACGCACCCGGTGTTTTGCTTAAATTGAGTAACTTATACATAAGCTACCTAGCATATCTGACACATCTCTGTGGAATGAGGGAGAAAACTACTTTTTCAAGTTGAGGCCATTAAAAATGAAACTTGTTTAATTATCACACTGTGGTAATTTAAAAGACTTTAAAAGAATTTCTCATTATGAAAGCTATGCTCCAGACTTCCAAAAGACAACTTCTTGCAATGCAAAGCAAGAATAATAATGAAGAGGGAATGTATTATTTCATTCCGATCTCCACAGCCAATACTTTTTTTTATACTATTTTTTCAAAATATACTTCCTTTGAGCTTTTCTATAATGTTCATTTTTAAAAAAATGGTTACTTTTGGTATTCAAAAGTGGAAATCAGATGGAAATATGAAAGCAAATGGAAACATTAAATAAGCAAGTAAGTGTTGTTTTTTAAATAGTCCAAGTTGTTTTAACATTTCAACTGCTTACTTCACAGACTACATACAGATCTCATCTGGGACATTTATTTGCCAACTTACAGCCAGTAAATGTCCAATTAGCACTTCTTTTTTAATGATATAGAATAGAGTTAGAAGTTAGATGATTCACCTCACGTCATATTAGAAAATCTGTGGCAGATATCCAATTAAAACTTGGTCTGATGAAGAAAGAGATACAGGCAAGTAGTAATCACTCAAGGAACACCTCAGTAACACCAGTGTGCAGTGGCTGTTATCCATCATATTGAGTTATCTCATCCATACAGCTTGCTTTCCTCATTCCCTCTCAACATGCACAAAATTTGCTCAGCTGTGAATGGGAGAAGGTGAGCAAAGCAGGAGAAAGGAATCAATACCACTTCTGAATAAATAAGTACACAGTTCTGATAAATCAAAGTTGCTGATGGCACGGAGTTCGTGTAGTAATAATTCAAGTACATTTTGTTAACAAAATACTAATGTTCCTAAAAATGCTGAATGCAAAACTGCCTGTAGTACTGCGTTCTCCATGATGCCAACTGGTTACAGAGAAGTGTTTGGCATTCCTAATCCTGCTCAGCATTTCTGCAAATCTGCAGGTTTTTGAAGTCACAAGTTTCAAGGAAAGAAGTCACAGATCTGCAGATAACAAAAGAACTTCTGAAAACCATTAGCAAGGCTTCTCCTTTAGCAATAAATACTGTGTGTATGATGAAGGGTTTACTTTCCCAGAAGTGCTTATGAGACTTGAGACTGCACAAAAGGGCTGTGAAATGTGTTTCCCTCAGTTCTACTATCAAGCTTTTCCCTAAGGACCTTTGGGCTTCTGCAGTAGCCAAACTTCCCTGGAACAGGAAACTCTATTTACACTGATGTCTTAAAGGCTGGTGCTCATCCATAAAAGGGAAAAATAATAATATTTTTAGGAACTGCATTTTTCTTAACCTTTAACAGACCACAGTCTGAAATGCACTATCTGTAGCTGAATTTTCACAACACTAAGAAAAACTATTTCTAAATAAAAGAAACAAATTATTCCCCGACGTGCTTGCAGCATTCTAACAAAATGCAATACATTGGCAGAAATGTAGGACAGAAAAATGCAAGTTAACTTCTCAGTTTTCACTCTCATATGAAAGAAAGGGCATCTATAAACAAATTGACTAAAAAGAACAAAATATTAATAACTTTTACTGGCATCTTTTGTAATTCAGGTGCAAAACCTCTTTCGGTTTTGAAGTGAGTGGCAAAGCTTCTTTCTTACCTACCTACTCACAGGGGAGAATAAAAAACCTCTTTGGAGAAGAGGCCTTGCGAGAGATTCGACTAGGAATTGAATATAACCCTCACAATGGCAACTCCTGACTATAGAGATCCTGTAAAATCTGTATCAGGTGATAAACAACAGTAGTAGGCACTGCAAACATCAATTAAAAGTAGCTTTTCTTCCCTACCTCTATTATGTTTCCATTCCTCACCACTTCTAATAGAGTGTTATTTCACAAAGAACATATCTAATTTTCATCTGCCAAACTTCTCGATATTCAAAACAAATAAACAAAAAGCCATTTTATAGACAGGAGAACAGTCAAATAAAAAGTCAAAAATGAGGATTTAAAAAAAAAAAAATCGAGCACCCATTCACTGTGACTTCATGTAAATCTTAAGATGTGTTTCATTTCAAGAATATCTTCTTGAAGATATCAGTTTTGATTTTCATTTCAATAATTTCAGTACCAAGCTCAAGCCTTCCTGTATTACTCTAGTTTATAACCATACCCTCTGTCTTTCCTTCCCAGTAATGGCTTTTATCTGCTGAGTTCTTTTCTCTTCCTTGATAACAACTGAAGTGAGGGAGACCGCCATTTACAAGGCTGTGAAGTTGCTGTAAAACACAGCACACTTTACAAAATATGGAAAGTAACATCACCTGTCCTGTGCAGCATAGGTGAGCCAGAGGTTGCTTTAAGATCGTGAGAAATATCCTTCTGAAAAGCAGACTGAGTTGCACAAGTGCTACTGAAAATAAGCTGGACCGTTCAATGCTACAGGCATTGGAGCTTCAGCATAAAAACCTGAGCTTTTGTTTTGTTGTTTTCAATGGAATTTCCTTAATCGCTATTACTCTCCTTCCAAAATCAAATCAAGTATTCAGTAAAATAAGGTACTTCAGGTTTGGATGCTTATAAATATTTTTACATAAATCTACCTTCGAAATATTAATAAAAAGGAGTTTTTAACTACATTGTTAAACTCCACTTAGTTCCACTGAAGAAACTGTAATCTGATTACAAAGTGAAGTTGCATCCCTGAGTCTAGCTGCAAACAACAGAGAAGATAAAGGAGCTGTTACAGTAGCATATTCTTAGTGATGATATTGCTTTGCATTAGATCCATTATTAACAATTTCTTATTTAAAACTGAAAGTTGAAAAATGCCATCGGCTTACTTAATAAGGTATTAACAGTACCTATAAGACCTTCTCCAAACCATACTTTAATGCAAGATCTTTTAACTCTTTAAGGTCTACGACTTCTCAACTCCTTCAAGTTCTGGACAGTTCTTGGTCTCTGATGCCTGGAGACATCATAGTTACATTGTAGGACAGTACAGAAAGAAGAATAACACAGGGGTTCTCCATGACTTTCTTTCACTATTCACAAGGACTTGACAATGTAATGTTTTTCATCTACCATCCAGGAAATGAGTGAGATCCCTAAAAATAACCCGGAATATCCCAAGGTGAATAACTGTAGATCTATGAAGAAAAAAATCCATATAGTTTAACAGGTTTCTTTACATTGGCATTTATCCATCTCTGTCTTGTTCTTGTGATGAATTCTCTTAATTTTCCCATCTGCATCATCACCTCAATTCTACAAGCTCTTCAAAGAAGCTGAATAAATTTTTCATTACTTTCTATCTCTACATGCTTGTTTAAAGCTAAAATTTAAGAATAGAACTACATTTTAAGAGAGTTAAAAATGTGCAGGATTTCTGAAGCTGATCAAAGGTGGAATATGGTAATGTCTATAAGAAGAAAATATCTGACATGATACATATTTCTCTTTCTAGATAATTTCCTTCAGAAATGTAACAAAATATTTAAGATGCTCTGTTTCATGTGTAAAATAAATTTAAAAGCAAACAAACAAAAAAATATAACTAGAAACCTCACCACTGAACTCTCTTCTCTGTCCCGTCTCCTCTCTGCTTCAAGTTCTAAAAATATCTGCAAGATGAGAGATGTGAGTACATCCAGTGTAACTGCATTATCTAGATTCAGCTCTGTATTAACCTGGACTAAATTTCTGTTCAATCAGATGTAAAGGACCTTTGTCACCTCTGACTGAGGTATTGAACTTCGTACAATGTACATTGTAATCCCAAATAAATTCTTTTTCCAACCAAAGCTAGCAGACAAATTCACACATAATGTAACATTGCCAATTTCAAATTCTTACTGGAGATAAATTTGGACTAGGGATTTTAAAGTAGTTTCATGTATTCCATCCTCCTGTAGAATTGTTTTATGGGAGTCTTTTTAGAAGGTCAGTCATTTCCTCTTCCTTTTATTCCCTCATTCTTTCTTATCTTAACTTGTAGTGATGTGTTTATAATAATAACTTAGTGATACACTGTTTAAGCATCAGGAACCATCTAAAATGACTTCATCAGACACAAGAAGATGGCCTTTTGCTCTTGTCCTTGACCTGGGAGGTAACAGCAAAGCAGGCCTCACTAATAATGTTCCGTAACATTGCCATAAACTGCCTGTAATAACAAGATCTCCTGAGAACTGAAAAAAGCTTTTGGGTTTGTTTTACAGTTTTCCTAAAAACAATCTACATCACAACTTAAAAATAATTCCTAGAATTTTCTATTACAATATTTCAGCTCCTAACTGACTGAAAATAATAGCGTCATGAGTCCAGCCATTTCCCTTTCCTGACTATCCATCAGAGGTCAGTAATACTCAGTGCTGTAAGGATTTTGACAAATTCAGTAGAAGTTATTATTCCTCTCTTGGGAGAATATTCTATTTGAAAAGAGGAGTAGAAGTATAATACGGCTTTTTCCTTCAGACGTAGAAATGATGATCCTAATGAGCAATGATCTCAACACATCTATGGAAGTCTTTGTGAAAATTACAGCACAATACTGCATGTGGTTGTACAAAGGACACCATGAGGTTGGGATATGAATTCCAACCTCTTTTTAAAGTGTGCTATGGAAAAATAAATAGTAATTCACAAATATTATAACAGCAGCTGGGAATCATGAACGTGGAGTTTTAGGAGCAAAAGAAATATTCCTTTCCAGAATGTGAAAAGATATCCATTTCTCTGGACCAGAGACAACTTTATGTAGCATTCACAGTAGGGGTACACATTCTACCTTTTTCAAAAGACAGAAGTTCCAGAATCAAACATCTACTCTTCTTTTGCAGCCCACTCCAACATGGGTTGAAAATAGGCTATTTTGCAGTCCATGCTTCTACCTCTTGGCTACTTCTACCTCTGGTGTCACCAAGTTTCTTCTTTCCTCACAGAAATTGATTCTCTCCCTTCCTTTGCAGCTGCCCAAGAAGTCAGACCTTACTCAAGACTGAAAGAAAAAGCCAGGAAGTGCTAGAAAAGCTAAAGATAATGCATCTCAGCAGAATGAGTCTACTAGATCACAGCATCCTCAGGCCTCCAAAACTCTCAGAAACCCTCTGTCAGATGGATACCAGATGATTCCTTACCTTTCCCACCTGAAACTCTGCTTTTCCCAATTCAGAGCTTCAAAGTATTCGTGGATGCCTCCTAGCCCTTTTCTCTCCTTCCATGTTTTGTCCAGTGCTGTAAACACCAAGTTTGCATACAATGTTCAAAGGCCTCATATCAGCTCTAGCATATCACATGGAGCTGGCATTTACATGGACTTGATTCCTCCTTATTTCTATCTAAAAATATAACGTAATAGCTAAAATGCATTGATATTTAGAAAATATTGTATGTAGACATGATACAGGAATAAACTCAGTCATAACACAAGTCTGCATTACAATCCAAAATGTAACCGAAACTTGTGTTGACAGACAGAAGTCAGTTTAAAACAGCCTAAGCCAGGTATCAGTGCAGCCTGATAACACATACTTCAACATCAGCTGTTAAGCCAAACTAAGCCTCTAAGAAAGCAGTGGCTAAATCCTGTGTTACCAGTTCCCGTACTGGTTACATGAAAATAAGCTTAAGTACACTTGAATGAACAAACATGACTACTTCAGAAAGATTGGAAGGCATATGTAGGCAAAATAAAGGGAAGGAAGGAGTCACAAATACAACTCATGTTATAATACATTCCTCTGCAGAAGGAACAAAGGAAAACTTGTCCCCCTTAATTAAATTACTTCTTGTATCCATAATCTGATCAATGTACATTTACGCAGGTAGTAAGTGCCACTTCTTTTCATAGTTCACAAATATTTCTCTATAGACCCTGTAAAGATATTTCTGACATATATTCTAATGGAGATATTAGTCAAATATGACATTCCGTAAGAATAAATGTATATCTATGGTCAAACAGTAACAAAATAAAAATCTGCAGGAGATTGGGTTTATACACACTTTATGCACAACACTAGGTTAATGTAAACATATCACTGCTAACTGAGCTGACAGAAATCCAGGAGGGAAGGATTTCATAGGTCAGTGGTAAAGCTCTCCTTAAGATTTAATTCAAGAAAAGAAGCATTATAAGTCTTCAGACTGAAAAGCAAAACAAAATGAAGCCGAATCAATGTCATAAAGCCTTCAACTCACTTGCCTTCTGAGAAATGGTTGCGGCTTCCCAAAGATAAGCACTGTCTTTCATTCAGACAGTGAAGCTAGAAAGCAATAGCTGGTTTCTCACTCATTCAAGCAGACTTAGCAAAGACCTATCACCAGTCTTGCACATATGGGCTGTTCAGACACTTCTGCATGGAACTGGCCAACAGACATACTTAAGAGGTCCAAACCACAATGGAAAAATGCAGAAATCTATTTACATATTAAATATCTACCCGTTGCCCAGATTATCACTGCAGACAGATAGAATAGCAGTTATTAAGCTAATTCGCATCATTGACATGAGTAAAGTTACAAGGACAATCAGACAGAAACTGAAAATAAGAGCTCTAATCTTCATGAACTACCTACTTCAAAGTGACATTGATATGGCAGTCTGAGAATCATTGAAATTACACATTTTTTATGATTATAAACTGGTGAAAGAACTATCCAAATGGTGCGTGTTATCTGGTGAGCCAGAAGCAGCCATGGATGTGGCTTTATGCTGTTTTTCAGGCAATTTTCAGATTTTATTTTAGACACCACAGAAAATGAAGAGGAACTCAGAAAATGCTTATCTGGATAAATCCTCTGCTGAAAATGTTTTATTTTGAATATACCGGTGGGTATAAATATTTTTTGCATTCTATAATAAAGCCTACCAAAAAAAAAATCACATCAAAACTGGCATTTCAGAATGGGGAACTAGGTAGTCTGATGGAGAAATAACAATGAAGAGACTACACTTCCAACAGTAATAATGTGTGAAACAACTTCCTGATAAACTTTTTGTGAGGAAAAAAATTTCTTTTAGTAGTAAAATTAATTTAAACCAAGCTGAATGATCTCATCTTCTTGGCATGCACATGATTCTAAAAGTACACTCAGGTTTGTGCATACAGAGAGGTTACACAGATTCAACTGCAGGAATGAGTTCTAAGTAAACCAGTAATATATATGAAGACACCTGCTACTAAATCAGGTTCTTCATTTCTATATCAAGGCAACTGAAAACTGTATTCATCTAAGAAGCTACTTTTCTGTACTTTACTCATTCTGAGCCATTCATCCAATAGGATTGCAGAAAAATAAATTACCTCTTAAAAATCTATAAATTTTCATTGAAATCTACTAAACTACTCTATACTGAGAACAGTGGAGAAATTAGTAAAAATATGTACATAAAAGTGATGGGCAAGGAATGTGTGGTGGGTGACACTGAACTCACTGATAAAACACCTCAGGATAACCATGATCAGTTTAGAAGAAGCACAGAATCACAGAGTTGTAGGGGTTGGAAGGGACCTCTAGAGATCATCGAGACCAACCTCCCTGCCAAAGCAGGTTCCCTACACCAGGTAAGCAGGACCTCAATTTTCTAGGTCTCACTTTAACATCTTGTGCAGTGGTTTGACTACACGTCTAGGTAGCTGATTTCATCATCTATATCCTATATTTTTATTTACAAGCATCAGTGCATGGAAGATTAGTCATACAAATGGGTCACAGAAGTAGCACAACACACTTCCTTTCTGCAAATGAATTTAGGCAGTAATCAAATTGTAAGTATATGGAAAATATGCAGTGTTCATTAATATCTTACAGAAATCAAGACTGCCTTACTCCTTTGTACCAATGGGCACACAACACACCTCTCACCTGAGTAAGACACAAAACAGAATCAATATCACTTATGACACTCTATCTTGGGCTTTTTCTCATTTTTTTTGTTAAAGAAGCTGCGTGAGATAAAAAGCTATTTTCTAGTGATTCTGCCACCTTTCTCATTTATGAAATAGTTCACATTAAAAATGATTTCCAATCACTTCTCAAATCCTTACTATCATTAAAATCAAGCCAAGAACAGGACTGATTTCAAATACGCTGTTCCTTTGTGCATACATAAAAGCAACATCTATTGCAAAGAGGTGCTAGATCATTAAAAATTAAAATAATATACTTTCTTAATGATAAAAAAGAACCTAATCATTATGGAATTTATACCTTTTCTACTGTATGGCTGTGCTGATTTTACAGAACCTGAAATAGAAGCTCATTCCCTTTCCCTACGTGACTCATGATCTTGTCAATCATGACAGAAGAGACTAAAAATACAATACATTACTGCACACAGCGCCTGTAAATCCCAGGAAAGAAGTTGCTTTAGACATTTATACAGCAAGTCTGGCGGCGACCGAGTGCTGGTGAGTGTGTCAGCGAGCAGTTGGAAGGCGGACACTCTGTGCCGCTGCTCTGAGGACAGGAAGCATTGAGAGTTTCTGTGGCGATGCTTGGCCTGAGATAACACCATTGTGCGAGCCGGCCAGCGGCCTCTCCCAGCGCTGGGAGCCCCAGGCCTGGCGTCTGGCGGCCTGGATGCGGGCCAGGCTGGGCTCTGGGCGCTGCAGGGAGGACGGCTGGCCCTCCGGCCACACCTCGCCTCGCAGAGGAAATCTGGCCACAGCTCCAGACTTTATGACTTCTTTTTTACGAGTCCCCTCTTTTTTTTTTTTTTCTCTCCCCCCCCCCCCCCCCCCCACTTCATTCTGGTGGCATTCACACCGGGCTCTCGGGGAACTATTTAAAGTTGCAAGCAATAAAGAGCTAAGTGACAGGATTAGTCAAAAAGTCATACTTTGCTACTCCAAAATGCACGTTACACTCCTCTCACGTTTTAAACAGTGCTCTTCACTGTCACCATTATGCTAAATAAAAGATTCATTTCAGGAGGAAAATTCCCCAATCTTTTTGTCGCTTACTCCCTTTAATTCTCCCGCGTTTAAGATATATGTTCTGTTTAAACGAGACATTGTTCTTAACACACAAAGGAGTTCAAGGATGTGGCATCAGTGTGTTTCCATTCACCATGAGTTCTAGTGGTCTTAGATTCCCAGAAAATATCACGTTTGTCCCAGCACACTGTACTGAGGATATTTTTAAATTATGGGCTTTCATAATGCTGAAACAAAGATTCAAATGTGAAAAAAAGCTGTCCCTTTACAAAATTTGTGTGGGGGAAAACAACAACAACAACAAAACCTCCCCACAAATACAATACAGGACTGCCAGAATCAGCTGCCTTTGCTCCTGAAAAGCAATATCTTACAATCTAAGTAGTTTCCCCAAAAGCAGTGCTTGTATGCCTTTCATACGTACAATTACATACAAACTTAAGTGCTCATCATGCTGGATTTAAGGTTCTCCTGAAGCAATGTGTGGAAATACCAACAAATGGAACAACAGGAAATAAAACAAATTAGAGACAATGACAACATTTTCCTTTTCAAAAGTGTGAGATATTTATTAAAATCTGTGGATACTGGTGTAAGACTAGGAATAATTTTTATATCAATAATAAATGAATCTATTCCTGTTTTCACATTAAACAACCTCAGTATGGAGTACTTCACCTTATCATAGCAAGAGTTTCAACAGGTGAGCTACATTCCTGCATACACTTAATAATAGGCTTCTGTAAAATATTTTTATAAAGTTATACCAATTTATTATGTATTTAACAAGTAAAATTACTACAGCAGCAACATTTCCATTCTTAAACTGCACATGCAAAGGCGGACTTGCATTTAAGATACTATATTTAACCTGATTCTACAAAGGTAGAATAAGATCTGTTCCATGAGAGGTATAATCCAGACACACAGGAGTACAGCACAGAAAATTCAAACAGTTATGACTGAGTAAATAACAGCTTGTTTTGAGAGAAAGATCTCAAAAATAAGTAATGGCACTGACTTTAAATTCAATGCTTAAAATATTTTTAAAATACCTTTAAACTTGCTTTTTGAATTATGAATCTCTATGATATGCATCTCCAAGGTTCACTATAATCAAGAAGAGTATTTTATTATGACAACTTTCCTATTTTTCAAGTGACACTACACACAGGAGAAAAGTTTCAAAGGAAAACCAAATAACTTATTTAAAGCTTTGTTTGATTAAAGAAGTATTGTTATATTCCAGAAGAATGTAACAGCAATAAAACGACTTACATTTCTAGCCAAATAAAATTCATATAGGTATCAAAAAGTGACTCAATACAAACCTATTTAAAATTTAAAATGTTTAATATGAATTATGTTCATGTTGTATCAACATAAAGTACTTAAGAGAGTGATGTATGTTAAAAATGTGATGAGTAAATCTAGACATTAACGTGACACATCCTACAACTCTCATTTTTGGAGATTGCTCATTTAAAAAAAAAAACAAAAAAACAATACAAACACCAAAACAAAACAAACCATTGCTTACTTTTGAACAATTAGGATCCAGAAATTCATATTCAAATTTCTCAGTTTCTCTAAAAGTTGTAGTAGATATGACATGTCAAAGGGTTAACCTCTTCCTTGTCACACATGTATCATTATTCAGTGACAACACAGAAAACCTGTTGGCAGCTTAGACATGACCTTGGAGTGACCCAGCTACATTCACTTCTGTGATTGTCTCCTCTGGACAGATCCACCTGGTTGTCCAAAGATCCAGTAAATATTTGCATGCACCCAGTGAGGAAGTGGCACTTTCAGTGTAGAGCTGTTAACAAGACACAACATCTCAGCTCTGAGTCAACACTGAAAAACAAACAGTGGCTGCTAGTGGAGAACGTCAACTTTCATATAACAGCCAGCACTCAGCTACTCATGACCATGACCTACACGCCTTATCGCATTTCGATCTGCATTGTGAAGGCAGAATCTACCTCAGTGGCTGCCTACAGTGCAACCTGTGTAGGCTCTTTGGCCCTAAAACAAGCTCATTGATTCTCCTCTCTGTGTTTCTTCCTAATCTGTTCCAAACTCTGTGATGGAAGAGAGAGGTATCTGTGGAATCGTTGGTATCGAAAGCACATGCCTGCAACCCAAGTGCAATCACATACATCACACACATTAGTGGTAGGAATTAGGCTATGAATGAAGAGTTAAGCTGCAAGAAGCACTATAAGCTTCAGCACTGAATAGGTTGAAATATAGCCCAATTTCATGAAAATGCTGAATACAGCATTTCACCACATCTGCTTTTCTGTCCAGCAAAAAACCTATTTAAATACTGTCACAGTTGTTTTTTGTTGTTGTTCTTTGTTTGTTTTTTTTAAACTGAGCTCAAGATCCTAGTTTGTCTTGGAGATCTACTACCTATTCTTTTCCACTTAGTGAAGAACGAGCAAATTATTCATTCTGAACAAATACAGGATACCTTGTGTCCTAGTAAATTATATGTTAGCCAAATAATTAAAAATGCTTTGCTGAAGGGAACTTGCTGAATAAGAACTTAAACTGTGGGATTCATAGAGTTAAGAATCTAATCTGAGCCCAAAAGAATTGAACAAGGGTCTTGCAAAATCCTTAACTAAGATTTGATGTGTTATTTTTATTAGTTGTTATTTTTTTCTGCAGCTTCCTGCATAAAGCATTTTGGGCTGCAGTTTCATATTGATATACTAAAAGTTTTCAGCAATAAACGACTTTACCAAATATCATAATATCAAGGTCTTCATACTATCAGCTTTGACTTGGAGTAAAAGTTAATTGCAACTGAATTATCAGAGAAAGCTCAGAAAGTACTGTCGTTTTCCTTTCCCAATCTGTTTCAGTTACATAAAATGAAGATTTTCATAGACTGACAAAAAACAACACAATATAGTCTATGCTGTGCTAAGACATCCCAGGTTTGTAAAACTTCAGTAAAATCCCATTATAGTTTTTGGCAGATTTTGGATCCCCACTTTAGCAACACCAAAAAGCCAATTTATGACAACACATTGCACAATCCTAATTATGATGCAGACTATACATTAGCATAGAGTGCAAGGAATATGAGAGCCAGATTTTGTTTTATTGTTTTCTATATACTTTTTATTTTAAGAGAAGCTGCCAAAACATGCAAAAAGAACAAAAAATCCTCAGCAAAATAGTTTTTCAACAGATAAAGATTTATATGATGAAAGAAGAAACGTTCTTTAATGAAAATGACTCGTAGTCAAACCAGAGAACAGGTATAAAAATAAGTGTTTATAATGAACTGAGGAAAGATTAGAACAATAAGTACTTGGAATTCTTTCATCTTTGTCCTTTCACCCATAAAAGTTTCAGTTAGAGCATTACAGAGTTCAGGTGTGACAGCCTAAGTGATAATTTTAAACCAAAGTGGTGGCAAGGAATTTTATGATCAATGTCTTGTAGTGGTTGGTGGCTTCAAGACTGTCAGTAAGTAACACGCTATGGAGTAGAAATCAATTTTCAGATCTGCAAGTAACAAAGATTGCATGGCACTTTACCAGGAACAAAATTCCACAGAGAGCACGTGATAGAACGGGAGTAGAGCAAAGTTAGGGAGCCAAAGCTTCAATGTTTTCTGCACAGTTTATCAAATAAACTTTGTAAAATATTTCTCAAGTTCTTTGTATCTGGACATCAGTGCCGCAACTGTATTTTCTTTACCTTCTTTTCATGGTTTCAAGGAACCATAGAATAGTTTGGGTTGGAAGGAACACTGAAGTCCATCCAGTTGCAATGTTCTACCATGGGCAGGGCTGCCACCTACCAGATCATGCCATCCAGAGCCCCATCCAACCCGGCCTCTCCAGGAATGGGGGCTTCCACAGATTCTCAAGGCAGCCTGTTTCATCCTTTTGAAATTCTTTAGAAATTCCTCCAAACATCTCATCTAAATCTCCCTTCTTGTAGTTTAAAACTGTCCTGCCTCACTCTGTCACTACCAGATATGTAAAAAATAGATCTTCACCTGTTTTACAAGTTCCCTGCCTCTACCCATGAGCACTTACCTCTGCTGACCCATCCCCAAAGTCTCTCCTTCCCTTTCACTAACCCCCACACACTTCTGTGGTCTCTGCCCCATATTCTTCTCAAGAACCATTGCCTCTTCCACATTTGCCCACCAGTAGATTCAGCAACACCAGCAGAAAACCCGAATTATTACATCTTCTTGTGGACTGTTATGATGGAAGCAAGGACATCAGGATAATGGAAAAGTAACTGATATTCCATATCAACACTGATTTATTTCCAGGCTCTGAAAAGTAGAATGTTATTACAACTGTAGACTTTTCTGCTCCTTCAAACACAACATACAATTCCAACTGTGTTCCCTTTTTACTCTTAAGTAATTTCATACATTACTTATTCTCTCCCTCATCTTTGCTCATCCCCCAATATTACTGTCTCCCTCATCAGATCCCTTCTCTTATTTCCAACTGTTTGCATTTCAAGTTGTCTTCCTTTCTACAGGGTAACAGAAGGAGGAAGGGAAAACATTGGAACTCCCTCCATTCAACTTCCATAGCTCAAGACTAGCTACAGAAAAGGCCTACCTTAACCTCTACTGCTGCATTCCATGACAAGCTTTGTAGTGGCAGAGACTCTCAGTACACATTAGCTCAAAATTTAGTGAAAATTAAAACCATATAAAATTCCCAATTTTTTTCCCTCAGGAAAAGCAAAGGGGGTACTGTTCTAGAGCCACAGTAATTCCCTGCCTCTCTTCCCATACAGATCTATTGTAAATAATTAAACAACAAAACAACACAGCTGAAGAATGCATTTTTCCAACTCTCATCTTCAGACGATTCATTATATTCCAGTTAAATCAGAACACAAAACTGAGCCAGAAACTCATAGAGAAAATTTTCCATTCAAACTACTTCTGTTTGACAACATTAAGACCTTAAAATGGGAGGTACTGGCATCTGAGCTGGTGCCTGAAAAAACGCAAAATATAATATAAATTATCATCAAGTATAAATTATGGTTTAGGCAAGAAAAAAAACACACATTAAAGTGATCTGCATACTTAAAGGCAAAAATAATCTCATGGAGGACAGATATTTTCTACTTTTCAACATTGTTCCTACGTACAAAGTCAGCCCTCTCTACTTACCATGCCCTTGCTCAGTGTAAATTGAAATAAACTATATCAATTTTATAACAGATTATGAAATTTCCATGTACTATATATTTTTGTGTTCTCTCTCTAGATACGAAGCCATGATACATGCACTTGCTTCCTACTGAAAAATAACCAGTTTTCAGATACCTTATCTGTACTATGAAATCAGGCGAGGGGGAGGCTGACTCACATGCTTGTTGACAGACGTTGCAGCATTACAATGTAAGGAAATAAAGTAATGCAGAATTAACCAAAGTCTTTTCAGAGGCACTACTCCAAACTTTTTCTTGCTTTAAACAGCATCTATAAAGTAGCAGTGACAACTCACTCTTCCCGCACACCAAATCTACAAGATTCCAGGGCAACTACTTGATTTTTTCACAGCATTCACATTTAGAATTGTATGCATTAACTAATTTACCAGATATAAATGACATATCGTTCTTAAGCCTGTTTTCAGTTGCACAGGGAACAAGGCAACAACAACAACAAAAAATAGTACGTTGCAGTTTCGTGTGAACAAACACATTTCACAAAATGTTTGAACAGGTCACAGTTTACTGCAGTTGATGACTAGAAATGCTATTGTCAGATATAAATGCAACATGGAGGCCACGCTTACCATATACAATGTTATTGTTATGGCTAATGTTTTGTTTCTCTTTTTTCATAAATTTATAGAAAGCAAGTTTTCTTCTTAGGATGTTATTTGCAGTTCAAAATGGAACAGAATGGACCCATCATTTAAATTTTTTTCAGTGTAGCTATAATCATAAGCATATGATTGAGAGTTAAGAGATATCTAATTGAATAAAGAGGGCCATCTTATGACATCCAAAACTTTAAAATGCATGCACAAAACCAATTTTCCTTCCTTCTTACATCTTCATACTTCTTGCATACTACTTGTATCATCAAACCTTAAATTAGTACTACTTCCATTTAATTTTCTTAAAATGCTGAAGTAGTGAAGACATGCCACCAGGAATAAGTTTGCCTATGAAGATCTGATGATGCCAAGCTTAAAAAACAACAGCTATTAAATTCCACTTGCTTATACTACTGCTTCCCCTGCTGCAGCTTTCTTTACAAAGAAAGGTGCAAGGCTGGTGTATTTGGTCCAACCCATTAATACATACTGGTCTGGAGAAGTGAAGCTGGAATGGTTACTGTAATAAGACATTAAACAATTATTTTCCTGCTTATCAAGTTAAATACAAATTAAAAGTTTTTGTGTTTTCATTTGTTTTCCCCTGAAAGATCCAAGTCTAACCTCTGTTGTTTTGCCCAACTACTTCTATAGAGCACAATGTTAAGAGAATAGGACAGAATAAAATCAGTTGCAATCACTGCTGGATTCACTTTGTTATCAGTTAGGAAATTAAAAACTATATCTACTTCCATGCTGCTAGTCAGGGAGCTGTAGGGACAGTTTCCTGAAGTTTAGATAGTTCTTGTGCCTCTTCAACATTCATATTAGAATAGTATGAAGTGCTATAACATGGAACTTTCAAGAACAGAAAATGACTGAATTGGATTTGTCTTTTATTTGAGGTAAAAGTATGGAAATTGAACAAAAGTTCTGTGAAACTTAAGTTTCCAGAAATTTGGAATCCTATTTGTACTCACATGATTCTTCTCATGCCTCTTTATCATACAACTAACCACAAGCATGCTAGTAATCATCCTTTTTTCTTTCTTAAGACAAGGCATTGTAAACATTTTATTCTTGAAAGTATTTTTCTTACGGAAAGTAAGTATTGCATTGATTTCATAGGACTGCTGAAGGTTAATCTTAACTTTCTATTTTTGCATTTATTTACTTAGTTAATTCCTAGTTAAGAGGCACAGAACTCTAATTTCTTAATGTCAGCTTAGATACTAGTCTTGCACACAGGTTCATGCATGCCCACTTCCTCTCAGTTTACACTAAACAAAGTCGTAAGTTTACTTCACATGGATGCTTGTTTTGAAGAAGTAGTCACAAGCTCCTGTAGGAGGCACATATTCTCAGGAACTCCTTACAGGAGATTCTGTTCTGTCCAGGCAAGGGCACTCATAGTAGCATTAGCCCTGCTTGTTTGTACAATCCTTCAACAGTAGTAACCTGTGCTAATTTTTCTACAGCTACACACAGAAATTTTGGCACATGTTTAATGTAAGCAGGCCTGGTCTTGTATGCCTAACATAGGCAAGTCTCCAGCAACTCACTGAACCACTTACTTCCCTGGTTAAATAAATGCATGATTTCATTACATTCTTACTTCAATACGCACAGAAAGAAGAACAAAAAATCCTCCCTCAAAGTGTAGACCTTATATTCTCAGTGTTTTCATCCAGCTGGACAGGTTTCTTGTTATGTGAAGCATCTCTATCAACTACTGCCTTAACAATTTTAAGAAAAAACTGAGAACGTGGGCCTGAAATCACAAGGCAATAAGAAGCTACCTTCATTCTTACAGCTAAAACTGCAATGTACATGCTGAAAGCCCCCCTCCCTACCCTTTATAAACTGCCTTCAAACAGAACCGTGGGGAGACAACAGATCAGCAGCCACCCCCAAACCTTCAGGCTGCTCACACCAAAGTGAGCATGCTGACATTTTCATGTGGTTGACTAACTTTTCTTTATGGCTACCATAAATTCAACTTGTTATAATTACTGTCAATAAAATTAATGAAATTACAGGCTGCTCAACAAAAGGAATATCAATCTGTAGCATTTTATTAGGTCAGTAAGACCTTAATTTATCACCGGTACACTTTGTGTAAGGCAGGGATTTGGCTCACGATTTGTAACTGTTGTAATTTCTTAAAGCTACATTCCAGGATCTTAGAAACATCTAATATATTGATTCTGCTTGCATGATCAAGAAAAAGCTTCTCAAATTAAGCAGAACTTCTAAGAGACTTTCTACAGACTTACTACACCTTCGGTACTGAGCCAAATCAAAAAGAATAGTAGCTTAAAAAATAAATGCAGCAAATTTTCAATAACTGCCAGTTTGGGAAGGTATCTTAACCACAACTCTTTTTAAGAAGGGCTTGCAAAGTTTTGTACTTTGGAGCAGCATGAAAAGGTCTACACCACATTAGTTTCTTTTTTTATTGGAAAGCAATAAAAACAATGCTGCATTCTTCTCATTTGTGATATGATATATATTTTCTATTACTGACCTGGAGTCACACAAAATCCTTTGCAATATTTTTAAAACATGTGAGCAACTCACATTCAAAAAAATAGAGCACAACTCCATTTTATCCATTATCACGTTATGTGAAGAAAAAAGGCTCTTGGTTATTACATGATCGACTAATAATACATTGCTGCTCCACAGAGCCTTTGATTGGCACTGACCAGCTGATACTCTGATGCCAGAACCTAATTCTTGAGCCTCAGACAGCATGAGCAATGTGAAATATAATGGAGTTCCACATGTAATATTTCGGGTGACCTTACTTTCAAAACTATCTGCTATTCCAAAATCTGCTTTACATTTTCAGCTGTGTCCTAGTCACTGGAGAACTGTAATTTCACTGAAAGTCAGCAGGACTTAGAGTTTATATTATGCAAAACCACAAACAGTGCTCTGAATAAATATGAAAAAACACCACTTAGGCCCACAGGTTGTACCATTTAGTCAGACTTAAGAAAACCAATTTATTTGCTTTCTAGAATCTTCTGATCTTGCTTTAGTAAAAAGCCAACTTGGACAGGTTATGTCTGGCGATCACAAGTTGCTGTCAGCAGCCCTGGCTCTCAGTGAAATAATCAGCTGTTGTTCACCAGAATGATAAAGGATAAATGATAAATATTATTTCAACATATACATGTATTTATATTTAATATTACAGCCTTTGGATATCAGCAGAGATGAGATAATTTTACTGTACCTTTACTTTGCACGGGTTTGAAGAGAAGAGTTTTGGCAAGAATTCTGTTTCCCATTTGGAGATTATCTTATATTTGCAAATACAGCTGTTGCTGTAGACTGGCAATATAAATGTATCTATGTGGGAAGAAGATACCGACATTAATATTTGCTCCTTTTTGTGAAGTTCACACACAGCAAAAAATTAATTATGTCTACTTTCTCTTGTGCATATCATTTAGCTAAGGATAACCCTTTCCTTTTCCAGACCTATACCTTCAGGATCTGAAGATGCCTCTTTTCTCTCCCAGGAGCACAGGACATTGGCTTGAAGTACTCCTTCATCTATTAACACTCTGCAGACCAGTCCCAGCCATAGCAAAGAGAGCAAAATAGATTAAGTAGGGACCTACCAAGTTTACAGTGATCTTTTTTTCCCTTGTGTAAACATTGATTTTAGTTATCATTGAGTTTAGGAATGAGGTTCTTGTTTCTATAGAGTTTACCTCGTTGCCAGATTTACTTAAAGAAGTATGGCAATTAAAAATTATGCATCTCCTAACCTAACTGTATGCAAATTTACCTACTGCAGGACACAATACATTGCCCTACCTACTGCAAATGAGGAAGATCTGCAATACTCCACAGTTCTCTCAATGCAATTAGATTCTATTATAATAGAATGCAATTCTATTTCCATTTAGAAAACTGCCAAAAAGACAAAATTCTTCCTTAATGTGTGGTTTTTTACTCATTTGATTTGGTTTTTCTCTTATTTTTTTTGGCTTTTTGTTTCCCAAGCATTCTCAGGTCAAATCTCAATAAAAAGGCCAACATGTACTGATAACCTAGGAAGGAACTTCAGAAAAATTATGAGAATACTTTAAGAGAGAGCAAATCTGCTCTACAGTGAAGAAAATCCCTCCTAGCTCTATTGATTAAGGACTGCTAATGACTGCCAATAGCAGCCATGATTGGTGTTGCCATAGTAATCAATGTACCAAATAAATAAAAACTAAAAAAAAAAAACAAAAAAACAAAAAAAACCAAAAAAACAAAAAAACCTCAACTATGAATATCAATAAAACTGATTTAGAAATACTTGGACAATACTTATTTTCAAAGAGTGGATTCTTCATCTTTTTTTTTTAAAAAAAGAAATAATAATAGAAAGATTTTCACTTTAGAGGAAAATACTTCATTCTGTACCATTTAATTCAATTATGTCAGAAAAATAATCTCACAGGCTCCTCATACGAGGAACTACAAAATTGCCATGAAAAGCAACTTGTCACTTCTCTCATGGCTATTTGCCTTTCAACTACAGAGAACCACAGCCTTCACCCACTTCAGTTTTAGAATGCTGCTGCACAGTCTCTCTAAGGAAACAGTTAGTCTTCCTTTAATTTTTGGTGTGCTTTTCAATACTTACTTGAGCTGAAACATTTTGAGGCTCTAAGAAAAGGCTTTTTTCTTAGGTGTTGGCTTTGCAGCTTGGGAGAGTTTATCAAGCAAGGTCACATTAAAGAGTGCTAGGTTACGTCCTCAGATAATTATTTAATTTAGAACAATGAAGTTGTGTTTGGAAATTATACCTGTCACTTTAAAATATGCCTCCTCCTGATTTAACACCGATTCATGGCACAAGACCCAGTTTTAAAATTAAGTCAGAATGAAAGCAGTGCTTTTTAAATGACAGGTCAACTGAACCTGAGTGATTTCAGTGAAAGAGAGTTATTTGTAACTGTCATAAAAGCCTGATGTTACTTACATATAAAGAAAAGGTGTTACAGGGATTTTTCTTTTCCTCCTGGAAAAGAAAAGGAAAACAAGCACCTTAATGTGAAAATTATCTTCTAGTGAAGTAGAAAAAAATTGAAAAATTTTGACAGCACAAGGATTTTATTAGGCATAAAGTAGCAGCACAGAGAAGATCTAGTGAGAGGCCAAGTAAAAGAACTAGTATGAGTATAAAATAAAGAATATTTGTTCCAAAAAGTTTATACTTTAGCAAGTCCTAATCACTTCATAGCAATATATACATATATTTATTTATTAAGCTGTTTGTTTTATGCTCGGGCTTTTTTGTGAACCCTATCATATAGCTGTTTTCCTTATTCTGAAGATATGAAGATTCAGAAACACTCTGTAAAAAATGGTTAGACATTGGAACAGACTGCCTGGGGAAGTCGTGGAGTCATTGCTCCTTGAGGTGCTTAAGGAAAGGGTAGATGTAGTACTTAGGGACAAGGTTTAGTGGGCAATATTGGTGGTAGGTGGATAATCGGACTACATATCTTAGAGGTCTTCTCCAACTTTAATGATTCTATGATTCCATACAGTTTTGCAGTTGTCCTGCAGACTCTACTGAAGGATAATTGTGGTTGACAAAATATATATGAAGGAGACTTACTAACTTTGCATCTCTCTATACATTTTTCAATATTTACAAAAATACACAGTTGTTTTCCAAGTTCAGATTCCTAAGTGCTGTGAAGAGCATGTGGTATCTAACACAGATTTGTATTGCTGCAATCACCATGCTAGTAGTATGCCATTTTCAAACAGCCCTTCTTCTGAAGACTCGTGAACTGGGATGTTGATGCTCTAGGATGCTGAGACCTCTAAAGGCTCAACCTGAGGCTCTCACGAGGCCTGAGCTGAAAGAGAAAGATTCCTACCTTTCATTCTCACCTTCACTAACATTATCAATGTTAGGCCTAGAGAGGTAGGCAAATTAAACACAACTGATTACACCACAAATAGCTGTCTCTCACTTATTTTGTTATTTTAGCACTGTAGTTGCAGAGGCTTTCCCCTGTATTATTACATAATTTAATTAACAGAACAAAAGTAGGTTCCAAGGTTCTAGTAGGGAGGAGATAGCGACCACACATCACTACAGGGATAAATTGTCATATTTCTATAAGTCATTTGGTAAGCAATACATGTTTGCACCAAAACAAAATACTTTCAAGTTACTGCTACTTTCCAGTAACTAATACTATGTAGCAGTACTTCAAAACATGGTATATTTCAGATATTGGATCTTGCATACTTAATAAGCAGAAATTTCATTTGGATAATAATTTTGTTCTTGAAAGACATAATACCAGTTGAGGCTGTTTTCTGGAGAAAATTCAGGAATGAAACGAAAAAGCTCACTCCAATAGGTTGGAGTAGCAGCATAAAGTCATGTTATTCTTTCTGTAAGCATAAAGCTACTGTGGGAAAAAAAATATTTCTCAACCCAACTGTTTAGAAGAGTGCAACACCAGACAAAATATGCCGCACGGAGATGACACATCTACTGTACATCTCTGGCAAGCAGGCCCAATATTCTAGACAACACATAAACAAGTGTCTTTTTACAGAGGGACAGAACGGCTCCAGTTCCAAATCATAGCTTTCAATAACAAAGCAGGGAAGTGAAAACTCCAGTTTATTTACAAAGTGTACGTGCTACAAATGACAGAGATAAAAGCCTTTCCGAGAAGACATTCAAGGAGCATGTTAGCATGTAGCCTTATAATACTCCCTTTGATATTCATTAGAAGTAGAGTTATATGTGTAACACAAATCAGTTGTAAAACTAGGGCAAAATGTATTTGAAAACTTTTAAAAAATTGAAGAGTATATTAAGACTAATTAAAGCATATTCATGTACAAAAGAAAGCTTTTCTAGAGACTGCAATTCTAGCTCTTGATAGAAAGAAATTACAAGGTTTTTCTTGGCTCAGTGCTTTTATGGGTCAACTGTGAGGACAGCATAAAAGTCAACAGGAGTTTCACACAGGGATGGAGGAAGAAGGAGGCTGCAACAGGAAGGAGAATGTGACAGAGAAGAGCAGAGGGAAAAATAAAATAGTCCTACATAGTTTGCACCTTCTGAAACAATTTTTTGGGTGAAATTTCACCACACAGTATTTTTTTTTTAAAGTTACATCGACTTTTTTTTCATTCTTATCTTTCTGTAGGAGTGTATTTAAAAAAGACAAAACCAGCAAAATCCTAACGCATGTTTTCTGCACGCTCAACCTAGATTGTCTTACTTTCTATCCTTATAATCCATGAGAAAGTCTAGGCTACAAAACTATATGTGCTATAAAATCAGTTTTTCCAAGTTCTCCTGGACAGTAAGTTCCAGAATTGGAACTTAGGTGGACTTGTAAAACATTCTGGTGTCTTTTAGAACATTTTTCTGCACCAGAGAGGTCAGTCTGACACTAACTCCTAGATACCAATAGGATCAACATAGTCAACTGATTTCTATTAATAGAACATATCCAACCATTTCTTTCTTTATCAAATGGCTACGGCACATTGTTTATACAAGAATATT
Organism: Meleagris gallopavo; assembly: GCF_905368555.1. Lineage (NCBI taxonomy): Eukaryota > Metazoa > Chordata > Aves > Galliformes > Phasianidae > Meleagris > Meleagris gallopavo. Next base: position 55,948,863 of record NC_139406.1, on the reverse strand, counting down.
TGTGCAACCGTAGTTATTTCCGTGAAACTACAGGGAAGTCTCCTACCATCAATTCTCAGCATCACAGGAGCTGGCTTTAACAGATTTGACCTTGTTTCCTTCTTGTTACCAATGCTACTTGGAGAATGGCTAGGCACACTGCTGAGAGAGAACTTCACAGTGCTCTTGAAAAGAGAGCTTGTATCTGGCTGCACAAAAATCATAGAATCGCAGAATTACAGAATTGCTCAAGTTGGAAAAGACCTTAAAGATCATCGAGGCCAACCACAACCTAGCCATACTACCCTAACTCTAACAACTCTCTGCTAAATCATGTCCCTGAACACCACATCCAAACTGTTTTTAAACACATCCAGGGATGGTGACTCAATCACTTCCCTGGGGAGCCTATTCCAATGCTTAACAACCCTTTCTCTGTAAAGAAGTTTTTCCTGATATCCAGCCTAAACTTACCCTGCCGCAACTTGAGGCCATTTCCCCTCATCCTGTCACCCATCACCAGTGAGAAGAGACCAAGCCCGCTCTGGCTGCAGTCACCTTTCAGGAATTTGAAGAGAGCAGTAAGGTCTCCCCTCAGCCTCCTCAGTTACTTTAGTCACTCCTCATAGGACATATTCTCCAAGTCCTTCATAAGCCTTGTTGCCCTTCTTTGGACCTGCTTCAGCACCTCAGTGTCCTTTCTGTGTTGAGGTGTCCAGCTGTTCTTCAAATTTCCCCAGCAGAAGTGGGAATTTAAACTCTCCCCCCTCTCCCAGAACATCACACCCCTGCTGTGTACTCTCTGCCACGGGTGTAGAGACAGGAGGCTGGGTTGGACTCACCTTACTGGAGAGCCTCCTTCCACAAGTCCTTAGCTCTCCCACTTCTCCAATCAGCCACTGCACCATTGACCTCACCTGCTTAATTGTGCTCACAGTCTTAATTCAGTTCAATTCCAGAAGAAAAGATAAATAACATAAACATGCAAAAACCATTCATCTTGGGGGGCTTAAGTGAATTTTTCCTGTCAGCATGCTGGCACAGACTGCTGCTCTCTCCTCTACCTCCCAGACAGGGTTGGGGCTTTCATCTCCCCAGTATCCCTGTGACTTGCCTTTGGGATCTGTATGATTTTTCCATTTCATTGTCAGACCTCCTTTTTGTCCAATCCAGGCCTTTTCTGAGGAAAAGTTTAAAAGTAGATACTCTTTGTGTCCACATTAGCCACAGCCCAGTTGCCAGCAAGTGTGAAGATCTAGACGCTTCCAGGAGTCAGCCAGGCCAAAGGTGTCTGAGTTTAGTGCTTGAAGCTGAAATTTGACCTCTTTGTTGCACATGCATTCCTCCAAATTTACTACTCAAACACAGAATTGATCTTACTGAAAGATCCTAATTCAATTTTGTTATTAAAAACCAATGCAAAGACAGGAATTTAAAAAAATGGCAAACAAGATCCTCTTCTTTCATCATAAACACTTAAATGGTGGAAAAAACAGCAACAGAAATTCCTGAGACTTTCTCTACAATTAAAAAAAAAAGAATTAAAAGCTTATGGTATTTCACACTTGGCTCTCAGATAACAAAAGCACAGCATAGCAGAAATCCTTTTGTACAACCTGCTGTGTATCACCTTATTTTTGGACAATGGCACAGTGACTGCAGCTGCTTTATAGGAAACTGTGTTTAAAAAAGCTAATTATATTTCAGATATTCCAAGGAGAGTAGCCAGAAGAGAACATAAATGACATAGTTTTGTTCCTGCCGTCAGACACCGGCAGGAGCAAAAGTATGTTATGATTGGGATTTTAACACATTTCAGAAGCCTGCTGCCTGAGATAGTTCTGTGATTACGTACCCACTGATCTATTTCCCCTCCGTGTTTATGTTGGAAGGATGGCATGCCATTTTGAAAGAAAGTAAGAAAAGAAGTGGTTCGCAAAGGAAACTGTAGCAACTGCTCTTGATTTAGAGTAATTTAACACTGAAGTATATAAGCAGAATGCACAAGTCAAATGTCAAAATAATGAATATGCAACAAACAATGCTTTAATGCTTTCAAGCTAGATCGTGTAGTATTGTAGTCCTGAAAGGAACATGAATTTTCCCCTGGACCGTACAGGACTTTGAATTACACCTTACATGCAGAGCCTTCAGGATGTCATGGGAGGATGAAATATGCTATTAATTTGTAAGGAGAACAAAATATTTCCTTCAGACCAGAGGCCAAGCATTCTTGCCAGTGTATACATAGGTACAGGCATTGCTTCCACTCACATTTTTCCCCATTTTTGCAGTTGAACTATTGAATTACTGCGCTCCCAGTATTTCTTCTGATTTCGGCAATTCCTTTGGTCATCACTCTGGTGGAGAACTTAAAAGAGTTTTAATGACACTACATAGCACTCAGGACAGGGAATGGTCTAATGGTAAACAATGAAATATAGCCCAATGTTAGACTAAAAACTCTTGAATGCTCTGACACTTCAATATCTTGAAATAAACTTAATTTAGAATTAATAAAAATAAAAAGTGATGGCTGTGACTTTTTAAAATAAACAGAATCTCATTAAAGCTTGTTCCAGATTTCAGACTTGCTCTAGGGGATTCCAAAACACAGAAAAATCACAGTTATTGGGTTTCTTTTTCTCTGTAGTCATAATACAATGTAACTAAAAAAAAAAAAAGATGAAAAAAATTACCTGGGGAAACTGTAGTAATTTTTAAAAAAAAGCAAAGAATTCATATAACTCATCCTGTTTCTGGATAAACTAACTTTTCCTAGTATAAGCGCCAAAAACATTGGTCAACATTTTCTTTACAACAGCAGAGAATTAAATCTGCTTAATAAACAGGTGGACTTAAGATTAAACAAACAAACCAACCACTGAGGTCTTCAGTTAATGAAGAGGAATTTGGACAGATGAACTTTTTGAGTAACATTCTTTGCTTCAGTTATGGTAGGATATGTATAGGCACTGAAGCAGGATAGATGAAGACTTACATAATATAAGGAAGGCCTACAGAATCACAGAATTGTAGGGGTTGGAGCAAACCTCAGGAGATCATCTAGTCCAACCCTCATGCTAAAGCAGGTTTACTATGGTAGGTTAGACAGGCAAGCATTCAGTCAGGTTTTGAATATCTCCAGAAAGAAGAGACTCCACAGTCTCTCTGGGCAGCTTGTTCCAGTGCTCTGCTGCTCTCAAAGAGAAGAAGTTATTCCTCATGTTCTTATGGAACTTCCTGTTTCAGTTTGTGACCATTGCTCTTTGTCCTCTTGACAGGCATCACTAAAAAGAACCTGGTCCCAACTACTTGACACCTGCCCTCTAGGTATTTATAAATATTGATAAGATCATCTCTCAGTGTCCTCCAGACTGAACAGTCCTAAGTCTCCCAGCCTGTCCTCATAAGGGAGATGCTCCAGGCCCCTCATCATCTTCACGACTCTCTACTGGACCCTCTCTATAAGTTCTCTGTCTTTCTTGAATTGAGAAGCCTAGCACTCCAGATGTGGCCTCTGCAGGGCAGAGTAGAGGGGGAAGAAAACCACCCTTAGCCTGCTGGCTGCACTCTTTTTAATGCCCCCTAGGATACCATTGGTCCCTCTGGCCACAGGGGCACACTGCCAGCCCACGGCCAACCTGTTGTCCACTAGGACACCCAGGTCCCATTTTGCAGAGCTCCCCTCTAGCAGGTCAGCTCCTGACCTGTACTGATGCATGTGTTTTTCCCTCCCCAGGTGTAGGCTTCTGCACCTGTCCCTGTTGAATCCCATAAAGTTCCTTTCCATCCAACTCTCCAGCCTATCCAGATCTCACTAAATGTCAGCACAGCCTTCTCGTGTATCAGTCATCTAATGTATGAACATAAAGTCTCTGAAAGCATCTGAAATACTGCTTATATTGCTTCAGTTCACAGTGGAAATCCCTTTCAGTCCTATCTTAAACAGTCATGACACCATACTATTCATAGATTAACTACAAATAAGAACGTAACTCCAAATATTACAATCCTGAGGCATCCAGCACCTGTTGTGAAGACCACTACTTCACAGATAAATGTGCACGTTAGATAAAAACCATGCTTAAGAAGTATTTACCTTTTGTACAAATATGTATTAGCTAGGAAGTGTGATAACAAATGCCTTTGTGAGTTAGGCTCAAAAAATACATTACAGTAATTCTAATGGTGTTCAAAAGGTGGGAGAAGAGATCCATTTTAGATCCAATTGTGATAGGATCTAAAAGAGATCACAAATTGTGATTTTCACAGAAAATACTGTTGTTCAGCTGAGTATAAGAAGGAAGCAACACAGATCCATGAACTTCTTCAGCAAAAGACAGAGGAAAGTCCCTACACTGGAAGAGACTTGACTCGAAGTAGTTCCTGCAAAAACAAACAAGGTCAGCAATCTGCAAGGTAACTGCTGTTCAGCTAGTCACAATACTATGCTATAAATTTAAACTTCTCTGAGACACAAGCAAGATCTCAGACACTGACTGAGAGCTAATAGCTTTCTGAAACTGGTACATGTGAGTCAAAATCACATCTGAAAGCAATTGTCCTTGCCCAAAACTGAAAATAAGTCCTACTGTAAAACAAATGCAATTATGTCTATGCAGGAAGGAACACATCCAGAACGATCATGAAGTTGGTTGTAATCAATGACCTTTTCCGAAATACCTTGAACTCTTTCTTTTGTTGATGGAACTTTCTAAAAGTATACTGGGAGCCATAGGTTTCTGGCTTGTACCCATTTTAAACACTGCTTATCGCTCAGTGCTACAATTTGTTATCAGATGACCCTGTGCTCATATACAAACACAACCACTATCAGGCACAGACAGGCCATAATCTGGCAATAACTTTAAAAAAACATTAACAAACACAATGTGTAGGGAATATTAATAAACTCAAGGAATTCTGGCACAGAATAAGACTACTAATAAGCATTTGGAGGGAAGTACAGTAGGACATGATAGAAGTCCATATTAACTCAAATTCTATTCCTTCTGACATTAACTATCCTAAGCCTCTACTATCACTTGAAGAATTCTCTTTAAAGCAACTCAAAGTCCTTCTCCTTTATCCAGCTTTTGAAAATGTGGTAAATACCTTGCTTTACAGAATTCTGTTGCATCTAATGAGTTAAAGCACAGATATCCGTACAGAATCAGTTATTTTACTGTAAACATTACTCATACTTTGGATGAATCCCTTTCTCTAGCAAATGTCATATTAGTGTACATGACAGGATAAATCTATCAATTTTCACAAGTCTTCAGCATCTGTAAGAGCCACATTTTTTGATAACGCTCCCAAATAGGAAGCTGTGTAAAGCATTCAAATTTCAGAAATTATCAACACTGATCCTAATTCATAATGTGTCTTAGTTTCATAATCTCTCATAAGAATATATTCTTAAAAATGACACTTCACTGTACTAGCCTGCAACAGAAAGTCAATGAATCATTGTCCACTTACTCTGAAGTGGGAATTATTTCCCTCCCACACAAGAATATCGTGGAAATAAAATCCAGGAATGACTATACAGTCATTTACTTACTCTAATAATGAGAATTGTGTGATCAAGTAGATAGATAAGAAGAGAAAAAAATCATGTCATTCTCATGTTAGCATCAGCTCTGAAGAGTATTGTGACTTCTTGGTTAAATAAAAAAAATTGCCTGTATCAAAAACTCATTAATAGGAAACTGTGCATGACATTCACAGTGGGATAGCACATAAAATAGAAATGCTGAAAAATTCTAATTTAAGGTTATGTTGAAATGTTTTTGTGAAGAACAATGTATTTGTCCAGATGCAAGTTCATTGGCCTTGACCATTCTATGGGTAGGATTAAATTCCCCATTTTCATCTCTGTTTATCCAGTCACCTGGCAAAAAGTGGGAGACCCACACAGTGTTGCTGCTCACACTGTACCCAGCCATGGGATCCAAAGCTCACAATGCAGCTGGAAGTTGTAACTGGAAACTAGAGCACGGCACAGTGATAGGACAGATGTGTTCAATATCTAACCTCAGAAGCAACACATACAATTTCTTTCTTTATTGCTAATATGTTAAGAGATCATCCTACTGTCCCTCTGGGTTTTTGGATTAAACTCTGCAACCCATTAATATTATATTATCAAAATCCAAAACCATTAGTTAACACATGTGGGTGGCATTAATAAGGCTACCGTAGGAATTATGCTTACCATGTGTGGAAATAAATGAGATTCCATTAAATGGTGCTATTTCTTCCCAACCTTATCCCTCAAGCTGATGCAAGAGTTCCTGGAGAACTTCATGCTTTGACATTTTAGAGATAGGCTTACTTAAGAGAGCATGGAATATTTTAAGCCACTCAGTACCATTTTTCTTTGATATGTGAGACACATTCCTTTTTCTTTTATTTTTTTCTCACTTTTTTTTTTTTTTTTTTTAAGATCTCAGTAGTTCAGTAGTTTATCTGCAAAAGTGAGAAGAATCAACATCTTACAGAGAAGAGTTTGATTTTAAAGAATCCAATCTCTAGATCGATAATTCATCTAGGCATTTTAATAAAAACGCTCTTCTCTCATCATTACCATGATGTCACTGATTACAAATGACTAATCAGGAAGGAGGCTATGCTTAAACTGGATGAGGTTATGACTCATCAAATGTATTATCTTTTTTTCTGCTAAGGAAAGACCAACTGGGGAACTCCCACTCAGAAATTACTTCTTTAGCAAACCAAACAGAGATGCCAAGGTGTCTGCCCAGTCTGGCTTGGCACATACATCAGTAGACTGCACCCATGCAATAAATCCATTCATTGTCTTTTGTCAACTTATAATATTTATATTATTACTGCATGCACAAGTCTCACAGCACTTTTACAAACATGGAAAAACAAAATTCTTCCCTAGAGACACTTGTTATCTAATACTATCAAAAAAGAAGGCAGAGAGAGAGATAATCACATTATTTACATTTACATGTGGGTGTATGCAGGCACATAGTTTTTATTAAAATGAATATCACCAAACCTAATTATTCAAAATTAGAAGGATTAAAATACTATGTGGTAAGAAGAAGATTTGCCAAAACCTTTTCATTAACTGAAATACTCACCTGAATAGAGACTACAGAAAGTTCATATAAGGAAAGTTTTTAAAAAAATCAAAACAAAACAGAATGGCATGTGGGATAGCATGTGATGCATAATAACATAAAAGTAGTTATTTTTATTCTGCAAATCTATAGTTCAAGAAAAAGTTAGTATTTGATAAGATTTATTTTTCAATTAATCACAGTGATTTAGTAAAAAAAATTCAGTTAATTTTAAAATAACAATTTAATTAACCACGTCACCATTCTTTCCCTCAGATTTCTTTCCCTAGGGTGAACTCAAGATAACCAATTTCCTAAAACCAATTTGATTTACGTATCTCATTACATCACAATATTGCTCTTATATTCCAAAATGCCTCTCTAATTTACTTTAATGATTTTATGAGAGTTGATGTAAAATTTTAATTGAGTAAATTCTTTTCATTTATGTAAAAATATTCTAATACATTTCACCTTAGTGGAGTCAGTTCAGATATATTCTAATAAAGCTAAACATGGAAATTAACTCTTTAAAATTGCAAACCTTAGACTAAATTGCACAATAATACTACCAATCTAAATTTTATTGAATATGAACTCCTCATTTAGGATCATAAATTGAGCCTACTTCATGTGAAAGATAAGATTCTGCAACAACACAAAAATCCACAAATAAGCAGAAGGGATTAAATAAGAATAAAATGAAAATATCACATTTATATAAGGCACTAAGGAAATCGTTACTCTAATGTCTGATTCTGAAGAGTACTTTCAGAAGAAGACATTAAAGGTTTGGACATCATTTTTAAAAGTACAGGAATAAGTTGATGTTGGACACTTTAGAGGAAGGGCCTGAAAAAGCATCTATAAATTTCTTCTAAGAAACAGTAAATATTTTGGCTAGAAATATTTCAAATATATGATAACTAGAACCCAATGAAAGTCAGCATACCTGGAATACTTCCCTAACATATCCATTGGAGTACATGGCCTGGTGACATCCTTATTTCTATATCACTGTGATTAGACTGAAAGCTGATTGCTTTTAAGGTGTGTTAATTCCACAATTTGGATAAGTTATTATTAATGAATGTTCTGTAAAAAAATACTTTACTCCTTACGGGTATTTGAACATGTTATTCCAACATGTAGTTGGGGCTGAATTGTTTTGTGGGGCTTTGTGGCTACTCGGGCAGAGCACAAGTTGCGCTGTACTTATTTCTTTAGCAAACCCAATGTTTTACTTAAAAAAAATTTATTCAAATTCGTGCTGTTTGATCTTGTCAGCTTAAGTCAGTAGAATCATTCTTCTGACATCTTACAGCCTTATGAGGTCTAAGAACCTCACGATGGCACTTCTTAGGACCTGAAAGAATCAGAGAAAAGCTGCGGTGCGAGGGGAAAATTGCAGCGCTGAGGCTGCAATTACACTGAGTTCTGATGTGCCATTCTCATTTCTTGTACCTACAGACCCACTTTAATATTCTTTTTTTAAAGTGTTCAGAGCAAGCAGACATATTCCTCAACCAACATAAACTGACACAGGGCTGTTAAAGTTATTGCAGTGTTGATTTCAGCATCCCAGGAGATGCATTCTCAGACCATAGAAAAGTCAACTAAGAAGAAACAGTTTTCCCTTTTTTTCTTTTTTTTTTTTTTTTTATTCTTTTTTTCTCTATTTTGAAAAACATGTCCAAAAGAAAAACATCTGTAGGAAATTATTGAATGATCTACAGATGCTAGTTGTTTGCAAATGTAAATGTGAGAGTATTTCCATTTATGGAGTTGAAATGCATTCCAAGTGGCACAGCCAGTACAGTTTCAAGCTTTTTGCAGTGATAAGGCCAGCACAGGAAGCCATGAGAGGCCAGGAAGGAAGTACTATCAGGCCAGAGAGGGGACCCAACAGCAGCAGTGGAGCTCTTGTATTTAGGCTATGTAACAACTGCACTATTTTTCAAAGATAAACAGCTGCAAGTGCAAAATCCCAGCTTCTGTCTCTTTAAACTTACTGGGGAGAAAGAAAAAAAAAAAAAAAAAGAAAATCCTTGCTTGCCTTTTGCTCTTAGCAGCTTTCTAAGGGAAGAAGAGGAAGGCAACAGGGAAAGTACTTTTTCACATAAACATTTCTTCTGGGATGCAGACCAGTTTGTTTATAGCAATTCAGTTTGACCCTAGGCATGCTAAAGGAAATGGCTTTAGTATCAGTTTTGATCTGTTATGGCAGAGGTGACTCCAAGAGGTTTAGTTTGCACTGCTGTTTCCAAACATCACCTGCTTCCCAATATTTCCCAATGGGAAAAAGGTCAGGGAGCAAGTTAAGTAAAAAGGCTAAACTCTTACAAAATTTGGCTTGTAAAAGAGATGTGCAGTGCAAAGCATAGGATTGTTTCTTAATATTACAACACCAAAGGTTTTCAGGGTAGATTGAGGAGTTCAGATGAATACAGCTGATGTCATTTTTTCATCCCATGATGCGAGTCTATTTACATGTTCTTACTTCTCAATTTCATGATAAAATAAAAACATTTTACATTTTCACTTTGCAAATAAGAGAGAAGAACAACAGAAGAGACGCTTGCTACAGTGGCACTCACACTCCTTATTTTGCTTTTTGTGGTTGAGGTTTTGCTCTGCTATTCATCTGTACATGTGTCAGGATAACTTGGCAATGTGCCTTTTGGTAGTTCTGAGGGGTTACCTCTAGGGAATAAGAGATACAGAAAAATAACATCCTATAGTACCTGATTTCTGCCAGGACAGCCATTAAAAGAGGACAGTAATCATAATGACAAATCAGAAAGCGCTAACATTTTGCCCTAGATTTCATTCATATTTACTACCTTGTTCAACTAGCCTAGATCATGCTAGGGTCTTTCTTTGTCCTATCACAAATTTTACAGAACTTCCTATATTTTCATGGCTTTAAAAATTAGCATTTCCCTCTCAAAAAATTGTTCTTTACAAATGTTGCCCACAAGAATTTAACCATGATTATAACATAAGTCTCAGAATCATGGAATGTAGGGGTTGAAAGGGGCCTCTGTTTCCTCTGCTGTAGAACTTCCTATGCTCAGGTTTATGGCCGTTTTCCCTTGTCCTGTCCCCACAGACCACTGAAAAGAGGTTGGTCGTGTCTCTTTGTCTCTAAAACTTAAGATATTTATAAACAATAATCAGATCCCCTCTCAGACTTCTTTTCTTGAGGCTGAACAGACCCAGGTCACCCAGCCTTTCCTCGTAGGGGAGATGTTAGAGGCCCTTTATCATCTTTGTGGCCCTCCACTGGACTGTCTCCAGGAGATCCCTGTCTTTTTTGTACCTGGGAGCCAAGAACTGCATACAGTACTCCAGGTGAGGCCTGACCAGGGCAGAGTACAGGGGAAGGATCACCTCCCTTGACCTGCTGGCCACATTCTTTTTAATGCACCCCAGGATTCCATTGGCCTTCTGGCGCTACTGGCTCATGGCTAACCTGTTCTCCACCAGGACCCCCAGGTCCTTTAACGCAGAGCTTCCCTCCAGCAGGTCATGCCCCAGCCTCTACTGATAAATGTGGTTATTCCTTCCCAAATACAAGTCTCTGCAGTCACTTTAGTTAAACCTCATCTGGTTTCTTACTACTCAGCTCTCCAGCCTGTTCAGGTCTTGGTGAAAGGCAGCACAGCCCTCAGGCATGTCAGCCACTCCTCCCAGATTTTTATCATCAGTGTACCTGCTGAGGGAGGTTACTATCCTATCAACAAGTTGTCAAGGAAGATATTGAACAAGACCAGACCCAGCACCGATCCCTTGGGAACACCAGTAGTCAAAGGTCTCCAACCAGAGACTGCACCACCAATCACCACCCTCTGAGCTTGGCCAGTCAGCCAGTTCCCAACCCACCTCACTCTCCACTCATCCATCCCACACTTTCTCAGCTCCTTTATCAGGACTTCATGGGAGACAGTATCAAAAACCTTACTGAAGTCAAGGTAGACAACATCCACTGCTCTCTCCCCATGTACCCAACTGGTGATGCCATCATAGAAAGCTATGAGGTTGGTTGAGCATGAATTCCTCTTGTCAAAGTCGGTCAAAGTAAAAGTACATGGCCATATTCCAACAATGATATGACTTTCAGGCATAGAGAGACTTAATTTTGCTACTACTATTTTATGTTTATATTGTTAAATAGAAGCCAAAAAATTTACTATTGTACTAGGCCATCTAAAACATAAAAGTTGAAATCTAGTACCCACTGAACTTAATGAAAACAGGATATTAAAAATAGTACTAGCTCCAAAAAGCTGCCTAGAAGTAGAATTACTCACAGTAGCAAATTTTTGGGATTTGGTCCCAATTAGGTGCAGAGGAACTAATTCCCAATTAAGTGATGAGTTTGCTCAACTATACTCCCTTAAGTTATGAAAGAACACTCAAGATGTTTATCCAAACTATAGCAAATGTAAGATTTGTGCACTAGTCACCACAATTCTTTTCCTATAGGAAAAGCAATGGCAACAGCAAAGAGAAAAGCAAAGAACATAAATTCCTGAGCAAAGAGTATAAACTCCTTTATTAATTTTTTTTTTTTTTTTTTTTTTTTTTTTTCAGCCATAGGATCATCATTAGTTTCCTGTGAAAACAGGAAATTCTTTGGGAGCAACTCAAGTGAAACCTTTCCAAGGGTATGAGATTCGTTAAAAGAAAATAAACCATGTTTTCAGTAAGACCAAGCAGTATCTCACCCTCCTTGAGGAGCTCCATACTTCCGGCACTTTACTTCTTCAGTTAAATCCAGTAGTTTTATTATACACTGCTACTGTATTTGTACACTTTCAATTGAGTATGTAAAGCAGTAAAATGCACAAGAAGATAAACATCTTTTTCTGAGGAGATTACAAGTACACAGAGCAAAGAATGTAAGTCAAACTCAATATATAGGTAAAGAAGCTTTATCTACATACACTGAGTTTTATTAGTTCTGGTTGGATTTTGTGAGTTTGTTGGGGGTTTTTTTTTTTTGTTTTTTTTTTTTTTTGAGAATAACTGCTTATTGCCGTTTTCACAGAGATTTCACTGATAGCATTAAATTTGAGAAAAAAAACAACTTGGAGACATATTTGTGTTAAAAGAGAATTTAGTTTGAAAATAAAGATTTCTAAGGAGTGAAATAAAGTGAAAAATAGAAGGTATCCTTGAGAGAAGCAATAGAGGGATGGGAAGTGTGAAGCTGGAATGCGGTGGTGGAAGTATCGATCAGACCAGCTGTGATGCCTATAAGGAATGATCATCCAGCAGTAACTAGACAGGAGACACATCAGAGCTATGGCTGCCCATATAAAACATTATTGTTTAATTGTCTTCTCTCGCATATCTTGACACTATGTTCTTTGGTCAGTGCCTCTCTTTTGTTATGTTTGTGTAGGTCTTAGTACCTCAGGGCCACAGAGCAACATAAATAAGCATTAAAAAAAAAAAAGAAAAAAGAGGTACAAGACGACAACTTCTATAGTTCGTTTCTACACTAAGGTATTAAACTGGAACAGAAAAAAGATCCAAGAGGTAGGCTAGGAAAACAAATGTTGACATTGTGTTATAAGTTATCAGAAAGAGATTAGAGGCAATTTAAATGACTTTATTTCAGGAACATAGCTAACATTCAATATGTGATGCATATCTGAGACACCATTATTTTTAGAAACCTTCATTACTGAGTTGCTGAGTAGAACAAAAGTATGAATCTCAACACTCAGAAACTTTAATAAAGAAACTCAGTATTTTGTTACTTCTAAAGTTTTACTAACTTAAATCCAGTTTCTTGACCAGGTAATTAGGAGATTCAGATTCATGCATTTGGAATACACCAACCGCCAATAATTTATTTTGTTGAAGTAGAACCTAACTTTCAAAAAGTAAACCTAAGTCAGAAACTTGATGGTTTGAATGGAGAGATTTTACTTAAAATAATAGTCATGTTATGAAGATTGTACCAAAAGGGGAGAATTGATTATCTGAAACTGAAAGGAATGTGAAGTGATTAGATGTCCATTTAAGCGAGAACCATGAATACTGTAATAGCAATGTAATAGTAATGTTTTAGCTTGGTGCAAAAACTGAACTTAAGATAAAACTAAAACTGTGGCAAAAGTAGAACTTTGCTATGAGGTAAGTAGGTTGGGCAGCTCTAAGCACGCACGAGTGTGTTTGTCCACACATTGAATCAAAACACCAATGACAGATTCCCTTCTGAGTCCCTTCTCAGGCTGAACGACTTTGCCTTTGAATACTTTTTCAGTTAGAAACAAAAACGTGTTTCATCAGAAAAAAAAAAGAAAGACTAATTTAACAGGAACATAAAGAGAGCAAGAGAAGAAGTATTGGAAACACTGCATAATTCTGCCCCTTTCAGAGTCAAAGCTCATTTCTGTTGAAGAAAGGTGAAAAGAAGTTCACTTTGCAAAAATATATTACGTATCTGAGTTGCCAAGGTCAGTGAGACCTCTCCCAGATTGAATAAGTACCTCTGGGTCAGATGAACCAAACTGGTAGCTTAAACTTACCTACCACTTCTTAGCTTGTTAAACATGCTAGGGAGGGAAATGTAGAGAGCGAAATTCTCAATATAATCATGTGATTACATTGCCTTAGCCACGTCTGCACAGAAGTAACAGGATTTCATTCATTACATGACAGTTGTTGGTAAGTAATTCTTTGTCATTAACAACAACACCATTGTGCGGTACTTCCATAACGGGAGAGTTAATGTAGCCTAACAAATTTTGGCTCAGTTTTCAATCAGGTTCTGAGCAAAATTAGGAGAATTTCTGGCACAGTCCAGAGATTTTTATTAAAACAGATCTGATGCAAAAAAAGGTAGGTCCAGCTAAAACTCACACCAAACTTTTACACTCAGTTGAACATCAAAGTGTAGTCTAAAAGGGGTCCAAAATAAATGAACTGAAAGTGTAGCCACAAATCCTGTAAGTCAAAGCTAACAAGACTTTTAAGAAGCTCTGCCAGCTACCATTTGCGATACACACAACTGTTTCCACATGTGGCAGTTATATAAAGTTAATGCTAATACATCATGAGAAGAATGAAATTGTGTTTAGTGTTATGTTCAAAGGCGTTAAGAGTTTTTTCTACTTTCACTTTCCTTAAATTAAATCTGACTGCTTTACCTGCTCTACAAAAGGTGCCTCTCTCCATGTACAGGTCACAGAGTACCTGACTAGAGGCAGAGACATACTCCACAAATCTACACTATGTCTAATTTGCCAAGCAGGGGCACTGCTTCTCTGTTTTGCTGCCCATAAGCACATCTTTTTTCCTTTCCACTTCAGTAACATAATTTTTTTTTTTCTTTCTTGAGATTACATCCAGCAACCAGTACTCTAGGATGTGTTCTGTGCTACAGAGTATACTTGATTAAATTGCATAGTGAAATGAAGCCTAAGTGATCAAGGTAAAGGACAAGTAAGCTGACTGTGAGAAGGGAACGAACTCACACTAGCTATGTGGAAGATTCTTTAGAAATACCTTAGCAAAGAAGATTAAGTAAATGGAAATTTGAAATAGAGAAATGGGTTTCATTACATACACTTTTTTCATCAAATGACTAAATATTCCGGGGTTTTCCATCAATAAAAAGCTGATTTTCACATCCTGAATCATTGCCATTGGTTTTCATTTATGAAATGTTTTCAGATCAGATAGAACAATTTACCTGCTCCCTCTTGTGTGCCATTACAGAAATGGTATGAAAAAAATATGCCTTACCTCACTTAACAAAGCCAGAAGAAATCTCAGTTTAAAAAAAAAAAGTTGTTTTTAAAAATATGAATAGCTAGATTAAGCATTGTCATTCCTCTGTTAAAGACTGCGTCAGAGGTGCTTAGTAGACAGAGTGGCAGCAACTAAAGGTATGACTGCAATTTGCTTCTCCCAGAAGTCTGCCAGAGATTACTACTCATAGAGCATTGTACACTTCTAAGCAATTCCATTTTGCAGCATTCCATATTAGACAGCTGATGAATGCTGATGTGTATCACTGAATTTTGGAAACAGGATGAGATGAAGTACATGTAGAAGGGATGCGTACCTGCAGGTACTGCTAAAAGTACTTGCCTTTATAGGAGGGGTACATACACAAAAGCTAAATCTACCACAGGCCTGTAAGTCAGAGCCTTTCCATCTAGTATTAAATGCTAAATGATCTTCCATCCCCAGAGTGGCTTCTGCTCTATTCTAGATTACCATAAAAGACTAAACAGTCTTTCCTTCTTCTTGAAGGCTAGAGTTGGCTAAATGAGGGGCATAAATTAGATGCTGCATTTTTCACTATACATGTTGTTTGCTACTAAAATCCAGTTTGGAATTTTAAGGAGCTTTCAAGGAGACTTAGCAGATAATAATCTGAAGCCACAGAATTCCCCCAGGCATTTCTCCATCCCACTCGGTGCTTATCTGAAGCAGTAGCACTGTCTCCTGTGCCTCTGCTGGCTACTTCTAAGCACATGGGCTCCTTAAGTTGTTCTTAAATGCTTTTGTCATCAGATGACTTCCAAGAAAAATTCATTACTTGAGAAAAGTGCAAGGATGTTTATATACTAGAAACCATCTTCATCAACAAAATAATAGCATTCACAAACTTTCCACAAGGAAGGCCTTTATGTATCATTCCAGTTCTGTTGCCCTCCCTACCCGCTCAAAGGAAAATCAAAGTTGTACCATGGAGTGTGAGGTGCCATATGAAAAAACACTCTGACTTCCAGGAAGGATGCTTGGACTATTCAATGCTTTCTCAGGAAGCAAATGCACACCTGCAGGGCCACTGAGCTCTTACACATCTAATTCACAATTTTAACACCTCTTCAAAAACCTGTTTTCACAACTTACCAAAGACCACCATATTTGACTATTGACTATCCTGTGAGGTGAGGAAAAGATGTTAAGCTGAGAGGTGCTCACAGAAAAGGCAACTGGAAGACTTTTAGGCAGGTGGGGCTTGTCAACTCAATAAAAATTGAGTCAGAACAGTTGTGCAGACCAGAGAGAGTCCCAAACATTTGAAGAGAAGAACCATAATGTTCTGGGTGAGATTCACATCTGAGCAAACTTAATTTTAGCCAAAGATGGAACATGGTTCATGTTTGATGGTCCCATATACACCAATACATATGATACACTGTCCACCTGCAACAGGCCATAATTACTGTGATTTGGATGGACAGGAAACAAAAGGTTATTATTTTTCCTACTTTGTTTTATTCAATAAACAATAAGAAAGGTCTTTGTTATTCTTGATAAGAATAAAGTAGATATTTGAGTATGATAATCTCACAAAGTCTCCTGAAGACTTCACAAATGCACTAATACAGTAGTACCGAGTGTAGAAAATTCGTGAATGTAGCAGCTGAAAAGAAAGGGGCTCCTACTTGAGCAGAATTTGGACCAGATGACCTACCCTGGCCCCTTCCAACCTCATCTACTCTGTGACTCTGAAAATAAGCAGTAGTGATGCCCTCCTAGAACCTCTGTGTAAGTAGGCTAGCAAGTAAGCAATCTAGTCATGGAAGTAACATCCCTCGTTCCAACCAGAAATAACAGTCAACATTTATGGACCATGTCTCGTGATCATGAGTATAAAAAACAACAAATCTACATAACCACACTGGAGAGACCATCCTGCGAGAAATCCTGTCCCATGAAGTCACCTACCCTTTATTATTTTCTCAGTACATAACTTTGAGGGAAACTTAAAACCTCACCATTCATACTGATATTTTCACATGGGAACCCAAGACATTATCCTCTTTTTTTGTTGTTTGGTATCGAGTTATTTACTGTGATATATTCCTGAGAACTTGAACAGGAAAGAGCAGTAGATGACATCTGGCAGAAACATAGACAGTTATGTAGATCATAAACAGAATGATCTATCACTTTTAGCAAATATATACCAGAACAAAAGATGTTAAGTAGTAGCCTAAATGGCAAACATAGATGGCAGGAAGAGATCAAAGAAATCCTGCTCTTTGCTATATGAATAGAATATGTGAAATTACTATACAAGGAAGAGTCTTATATAAAATTAGCATTGATATGTTTATCCTTGTTTTGAATACAGCTTTGTTTGAACTGAGAAAAAAATCATAAAACAGCCAACAGTATTCAAGAGCAAGTATCCTTTATTACTGCATTATGTTTTCAGGAAAGATTGATTTCCACCCTCTCTTTTTCTTACCCCCTGCCATTAAGCATAAAGGATTCTTGTACTAACACATTTTTATTCATTTACAAGCATTGAATAGAAACACTGTATAGAAGTTTGAGCTAAAATACATGAAGAAAAACATTTCCATCTTAAAAAGCACATTAAAAAGAACATTTTGAATAGGCCTCTTTTTGCTATTTAAAAAAAAAAAAAAAAACACCACAAAACAGAAACCTAATGATTTCTTGTGACTAAGAGCAGATGAGGAGCAGATAAGCTGCCTTTAGACAGCTATCAGGGACAGCAGGGGCTGCAGTAGTGACAGCATTTGCCATCTTACAGTCACTCCCAGCTCATGTGACACATGTTGCAGTCAGTGATGCTATTGGGAGCAAGGGCTTTTCTGGGGAACCCTTCTAGAAACTGCAGCTGTAATGGCTAAACATGAGACTTTCATTAGACAAACTTTGTTACAAGAGCAGATGTAATCAGACAGATGCAGCTACCCAATACCTGGAGTCTGCACTTTAAACATCAGCAGCCAGTCCTGCTGCTATCATAGCATTGACACATTAGCACTCAATAAAAGGTAACAGAAGATGTTATTGCTATCAGAATGCACCTTTGTGCCAAAGAGTTGCAACAGGATCAACGAAATAAGTTACATGAGTCCACTCGTTTAGAGTCCAATGACCTTATATGAACTGCCAATAAATAGTTTTAAGCAAAACTAGTCAATTTTGTACTGAAATAGGTATGATACACATATATTTCTTTTAACACAGGAAGCTGTAACCTTCAGCAGAGTCAGAAAGGGGAATACCATACATTCTCCAGCTTTGCTTACTTGAATATTTATGCTGATGCCTCAGTTGGCCAAAACACCAAGCTTTTGTTCTGGCTTAGCTTTTCCATGTGTCATTGTTTAAAATATGTTAAGAACAGTATTTCACTGGCTCTTATGTTTGGTCCAAGATTTCATTAATGAAAGTGATATCATCAGCTCCCTCACATTTTCCTAATAAAAAGCAAGTTGGACAATGGACTATAACATGCATTTGTTGATTTTCAGTAGTGACAAACTGAATCAGACTAATAGTGTATATAACATGGTAACACATACAATAGGTGGGTATTATGGTTTGTGCAGACTTTAAGAAATCCTTTAATGTCCAGTTTTACAACAATATAGCCAAGGGAATGTCCCTCACAAATTGCTTTTAGTGTAAATTTGCCTCCAGTCCTAAGGCATCAGAGTTCAGATATTCTTCAGGCCTCTGGGATTAATGAGATAATTAAATGAGCAACAACCTGCATTACATATTTATACAAAATGACTGACATTTAAAATGAATTGTGCCATGTTCTGTGATTCATTAAAAATTATGTGCACCAGCAACTTCTATTCACAGCTGTTTTGTTGGTTTTTTTTTTAATCTTTGTATTGGAAAGTACACATTTATGGATAATAGAGCATTTCACAATAATGTTGTCTACATGGTATTTTTGACAAGTTAAATACTTTGTTCAAATACTTTGTCAAGTAGTTTTATAATTTTATTTTACAGAATCATAGAATGGCTTGGGTTGGAAAGGACCCCAAGAATCATCAAGTTGCAGTCTCCCTGCCAGAGGCAGGGCCACCAACCTCCAGATGTGGCACTAGACCAAGTTGCCCAGGGCTAATATTAAACAACACATATAAAAATAAGGAATTAAGTAATACTTGATCTGTTTTTTTCCAAAATATAATGTTATAAGAAATAGCCAAATTTACTCTTTTGCACGAAATTAGCATTTTTGCTTCAGGCCAGCAAAGTTTTTGGTATTATATCTTTTATAGTTAAGACCTACAGGCTGACTTTAATTTACAGAGAACCTATAGGTATGTGTAACCTACTTCAGATGTTCGATCTAGAAGACAGCTTCCCTGGGCTCTCTGCATGAAGGAATTCCTTAGAGGGCTATCTAGAGCAGGTACCCAAAAGCAGAGCATATGAATATCTCCTGAAGAAAATGATTTTAGCCTCCCAGAAAAAAAAAACCTTATAGCCTTGGGAAATAAACTCTGCAGCGTATTCTGCAAAGGTTGTCTCATTCTGTTTTAAGGTCTTTGGAAATGTTTTTTTTATCATTAGCAAACTTGCATGCTTCTATAGCTAATGTTCTATCTCCTCTGAAGGGATCTTTTAGTTGTTGGTTACCAGCTACACTAAAAGAATTGAACACAGAATCAGAGAATCGTTTGAGTTGGAAAAGGGATCTTCAAAGATCACATAATCCAACTCCCCTGCAATGAACTGCTTCAGCATTAACAAAGTTCAATGTTATTTCCATCTTTGTAATCATTTCTTCCCTCACTCACGTGGAGACTTGGCCACAGAACAATACAAATATGAGCTTGTATGCCCAAATGAATATAAAATTTTTGACAGTGAATCTCTAGCAAGAAGTCTGACTTGAAATGTCAGTCCTCCATTTCACTTTTAGTACCAACAGTGATAGTAACAGCAATCATTATAAAGCTTTTTGTTAACTAAAATGAATTTGACTGTTAGAAATATCAGAAATTGTTTGTTTCTTTTTAAATAATTTCACCTTTTGGAGGAAGAACATGCCATTGCCCCAAACTGAGAGCAATGGATTAGTTTGAACGTAAGCATTCTTCAAGTTTTGGTATTAATTTCACCACCAGCACCCCTGCAAACGCCACCGCTATCACCACCAGAAATTCCTACCTCTTGAAAACTGAGTCAATAACACAAGTCTCAATAACACAACAATAACAGTTGGTCAGCTCTGCAAAGTCTTATCCTTCAGCACCACTGAACACTAGTCGTCATTCCATTCAGAGAAAGATGACAAGCAACAAAGGAAGAAGTATCACCAAAAGCTCTCCCCATAGAAGAATTGCAAATGAAATATCACTTTTATTATTGTAGCCACGATTTTGGTTACTTTCTTAAATTCTAGATTTCAAATTCTGCCTAAAACAACCTTTGCAGGGGTAGCCTGACTGCTCTAGATGACAATTCATAGCACTGCCTTCCATTTCCAGTTCACAGAATTCTATATTAGAAACTACTTAAGCAAACTTAAGGAGATTAGCTGACAAGTAAGAAACCTTAATTAGATTCTTAAAACTGGGCAGTGTTAACCTGCTATTAAGTAGATCCACTGAACAGCTTCGAATACCATTAGGAAATACTTTCCACTGTAGTCTAATCTGTGGCAATGTCCTCATCACAGCAGTAAGGCTATGAGAGAGATAAGGTCTACATAGAAAGATTTTAAAATCATAGACTATTAAGCCATCTTGTTTAACTGCAAGTAAATATATGATCCTCCTCAAATATGCTAAAATTGTAGAACTACTCTGCGTGGAAGACACAAAAGTTCAAAAGGAAAGCCAGAGGAAGAGAAATTCATGAAGGGTTACAATCTCCACAGAAACCTTGTCCAACTCAGGAACTCTCCGAGCCTTAAATGGCTGCAGGCTGGGAGAGCATTCAGGACAGTATTTTATACACTTGCCCTGTTCTTATAGTTCCTCTTGGGCATCTGTTCTTGATCACTGCCAGAAATGGGATACAGTGCTAAGGAGACCCTGTTCTGATCCCAATCACTGTTACAGACATATGTATGTTTTTAAGAAATAAGACATAGAAATGAAAGTCTTATTTAAAAAAAAAAAAAACTGCAGATATATTTCATAGTTGAAAAACGTTTGAAATGTCACTGTGAAAATAAGTCACTTTTTTCTACATGCATGTAAAATTTTGAAAGCATTTAGAATTACAATAAGTTACTTCTAGCCACATCTCAAGAATATCTAGTTAATACAGAGCAATAGTTTTAGTTCAGAAGGTACATTAATGAAAGGCATAACATTTTCTAGTCAAGGACAGATCTTCAAAACCTCTGTTTACTTACAAATACTTCAAAGCCTTTAAAATGCATCCTTATCCCAATTCAGCTTGCTAGTCCTTTAAAAAGTTTAGGAGATGAAAGCAAAGCTAATCCACAATTTGCTCACCTTCCTGGCTTTACATGCAGCATCAATACAATGCCTTCTTGATTAGAAGTGAATCAGGCCCAGAGCACAGGTAGAAGCCAACCATAGAAAAGATGTAGATTACCATTGTTTCAGTTAGGGATGGACAACCTCCCAAACCCAATCTATGCAGCACTATCAGGTGCTAAAATATTCCCTCTGACAGCATAGCAGCAAACAAACAAGGTCCTTATTGTACTACACCAAAGCATCTCAGATTTACTTGGAACCCATGCTGTTACAAGAGGAATGTGAAACAATAACATATCCTTGGTGAACATGTTCACAAGATTTACCTGTCAAGAGGACACACTGCACTGAAAGGCAGGAATGATGGCCCACTTCCTTGCTTTGTCTTGTTTGCAGAAAACAGGACCATTCAGAGTCCTTGCAGCTGAAAGGAGAGAATAAAGAAGTCTCCCTTTCTTAAATTAAAACCTGATAACACACTAACAGAACTTTAATATGTGATCAGAACATCAGTAGCCTTAAGTCTATAAATTATACTCTGGTTGATGTTGTTAAGCCTAGCTGAGGCCTTATGCTACATGCTATGTCTTACAACATAATGTTAAGCACAGCATTACCTGACAAATATATTGAGGGCCATCAATTGTTGCCTAATGGAGAAAGTAGAACAAGAACTGAGCTTAAAGATACCAGCTAAGGGTCTAGCATAAGATCTTTTTTCCACTTTCTCCTTTTGAATTATCTACTTTCTTAACTAGATGATGTTTTTGTTTTTCGTGTGAAGCCGTGCTAGAAGAAAAGCACTGACTGTACTCTATCTGCAAAAATCAGTAGAGAACAACCAGGAGATCAATTCCTCTTTAGGTACCAGCAGCTACTGTGAATTGTAGCAGAAATCAGTTGGGCCAGAGTCCTTTATCTCCAGATGCTTTAGAGGAATGGGGAGGCTTTAGCCACAAATACTGAAGCAACGTCTGCATTGACATAATAACTGTTAATATCCACTGGCTCTACCATTATGAAATCCATCTGGAGACCAAACCTAATAGCTTGTACAGCACTGCAAAGAGATTAGATCAAACACAATTGTCTGACAATAAGAGAATGAAAAGAGATCTCTTCAGACTGGAGAGAAAGGTGAGCAGGATGTGATCATTATGAAGATAAAAGAATACGTGAAGAAAGTGGTGTTTTACAGTAGCAGAATGATAGGAAACTTACTGAAACTATTAGAAGTTTAAAAGAAAGTCATGAGTTTAAAAGAAATTAAATCAAGTATTTATTTGCATGGCAGGTAGTAAA
Organism: Meleagris gallopavo; assembly: GCF_905368555.1. Classification (NCBI taxonomy): domain Eukaryota; kingdom Metazoa; phylum Chordata; class Aves; order Galliformes; family Phasianidae; genus Meleagris; species Meleagris gallopavo. The sequence continues at coordinate 55,926,254 of NC_139406.1, read as the reverse complement.
CATTGGGAACTTGCTTCCATCAGACACCATGAAGGCAGGTGGTTTTTCAAAAATGGGTTAAAAAATTCATAGGAAACAGCTCCATAGACAGGTTCTGGAAGGAACAGTCAGAGCTGTGCCCCAGACATCCTTCACACAACAGCCATGCTTGTTGGGAAGCGTAAGGAGAAAGCACCCACAGATGTGGTCAGCCTTGCAGGCCTTTCCCTAAACAGCATTTCCTGGCACCCTGTTAGAGGCAGGCTGCAGCCAGACCATGCCCCATATGGCATTTCTCGTGTCATGTCATAGAATGGTAGAATGGCTTGGGTTGAAAAGGAGCATAATGATTGTCCAGTTTCAACCCCCCTGCAGGGTTGCCAATCACTAGATGAGGCTGCCCAGAGCCATAAGGACTGAATAGTCACTGATTCCCCCCCTTCCTCGGAGTCTTAGATCTTTAGAAATAACTTCAAGTCAACTAGGCAGCTTTCCCTTTCATGCAATCTTCAAGCATGTGTTCATGCTTGATCTTGAACACTACAAGTTATTCTATCAATTTCAGTGAGACCAGTTTCACAGGCCTGTAGTTTAGCAGGTGTACCTGAGGAACCCGGCACACAGTTCTTCTCTGGAAAAGAGAGAACCTAAGAATTTACATAAAAAAGGTAATTGATAAAAATATAATGGATGAAGAAACCAAAATATCATGAATTTCCTCCTATTATTAGTAGTCCATCACTTTTCTTAGTTGATGTCTCACTCCCATCTTTTATCTTCACCCGTTAGTGAAGTAAGTAAAAACTTGCTCTCAGACTTCCATCTCTCCTCTCCTTTTCTTTCTATCCTCTTCTCATTCCTTTGCCTATTCATACCAGCAAAGTTACAAGCCCGAGGGAACTGGAATACACAGTGCTTTGGAGAGCTTCCATGGGGTCTCTGAATCCCCATCAATGACAAAAGCACATAGAAATTCTTACTGTTCTGAAAGTATTTGTTGCAATGCTTACAATGTTCTACTGAAGTACTTCCAAAGAAAAGCTCCACATACTATTACTAAAGTCCAGAACACACAAAGAGGTTCAGCAGCAAAAGGGTAGATAATTGTTATCACTTTTTGCTTGTCCATTCTGGGTTCTAAAGTTATTGATATCCATTTCAAACAACTAATGGTTGCAACATCTCTCAAATGTGCCATGTAACATTTGGGCATGGATACACCAGAATCCTGTATCTGAAAGGGAATGAGCACCAGATGCTTGAAATAACAATGAAAGAAACCCCAGCTGCTCAATGTGTGCACCAAAGTGAGTTTCCAACTAAAACCTAAATTAAATGTAGTGTACAGCAAGGTTGCATCCCTTCTAGAATAATATGGTGATCATATTTTTTGTATGAACATGCTATCCTCTGTTTCACATATGGGACCAAAAAGATGAAGAGAAAGTAATCATTTCTCACAATGTCCAGCTAAGATCTGCTGACTGATAAACAGTAAGGTGGAAGGAGAAGACATGCATGCCTGCTGTTAAAGAAAAGCCTATTTGCACATAATGCTCTGGAGAAATTATCGAACATTTCATCCACACAAAATACGAGTCCTGTCACTCTGCCAGGGTCAGTGAGACCTGGGCTGATGTATCGAGTCAGTTCTAGTTATGCAAGTTAAACGGTTTACTGGTTGCTTTAATTAGGAACCTTATTTTATTTACAAACTTTCAAAAACTTGTAGCAAAGAATGTTCTATGCTCATACTTACCAGCCACAGTGCCTGTCCCAGCTCTCAGTCCTTCAAAAAGTCTTCTCTACCTCCTCCCACTTTCATAGCATGTTGCCAAAAATGCGTTCCAGAATATAACAAGTACATATTTATAATAGCGTAAAAGCTAGATGAGGCAGAAAACTCCTTTTCTACAAGGATCTCATTTAGTGAAGTGATAATAAGACTAAAGAATTATTGGCACAGTGAAGAAAACAACAGGAATTTAAATTAAATAAAAATTTAAAAAAACTACTCATTTTCCTACATCTGTTAACAACATCACTGCAAATATTTTCACTGTTACATCAATCATCCTTCACATAGTACTCCTCCATAATACATTCTTATCTCCCAAACAGATCCACACCTTATTTCATGCTGCTCTTTCTAGCAGATGGGAATGACTTTCCACAATATAGTTATCCAGTTTCACCCTAACCTGGCACAACCTTTAGCTAAAATAACTTTTTTAAACACCATTACTTCACTAATGTTCTGTTTGCAGAGGACAGAAACTCATCAGACAATTCAAATCACATGGGTAGCCATACCTAATCTTATTTCCATGCCACACCCTCATTCCAGCTGCTTCAAGATCTTTCTCCTGTTTCTTCTACTGTTTGTATTGTTGTTCACTGGAAATAACTCAATTAAAGCCAATGGGCCCAAACTTCTGCTGTTGAGAGTGGAAATAGTATAATATAACCATCCTCCATAGAAACTTGTTGAATTTCTCCAGTTTAGTGTTAGCCTCTTTGCTTATTTGCCTATCAAGTTCATCATTTATTTGTGATACATGCATTTAGTAGTTCTGGGATCCTCCTCTATTGATCCCATGTGACTCACATAGCATGTTTGTAAGTGCTATCATCAGCAAATAGCAGTAAAAAGTAGTATCTGTCACATTAGGTATATGTATACAGAGCTGACTCAGTATTTCTCAGAATCATTGAATTTTCCAGCTCTAAAATACAAGACAAAACCATGACCACTCCTATTATGGGAGTCAGGAAAGGGAAAGAGTCACATCTTGAATGAGCAGAAGGAGCCCTGGCAATACTGGCTAACTGCTGCAAGGGTCCCTCCTTGCCACTGCCCTGTGGACACAAAACCCTCCGCTGGGTGGAGGAGCAGCAGCTGTTTCCAGTCTTGTTTTCTTCAGGTCCAGCAGAAGGAAAGAAGGCATGACATGTACAGTCACTACACTGCATTAGCTGCCTGCCTGCTCTGCACCTAGAGATTGCTCTAGCTATACAGATTGTTCCGAATTATATTAAGAAAATGGCTTTGAATTCCCACTTCTTTGAACAAAACCTGAGATTCATTGGAAATTAGCTTTGCTAATTCAGATACAGCTAAATGTCCTCTCTATAGTAGAAGTACTTTAAGTCACCATCCTTGGATGTGTTCAAAACTGTTTGGATGTGGTGCTCAAGGACATGATTTAGCAGAGGGTTGTTAGTTAAGGTAGTATGGTTAGGTCGTGGTTGGACTCAATGATCTATAAGATCTTTTTCAACCTGAGTGAGTCTATGATGCTACTTCTCAAGAACTTTCAGGAAACTGATAGACAAGAGGAAAACCCTTGAGTTTTCACTTTCAGGTATCCCAGTGAATCTCTCAAAATAACCTGAAGAGAAGCAGAAGGCTTCCATGTTCAGTGGAAAGCTGTCTTGCCAAAATAGGATTTGGAAGAGTTGAAATAAAGGCACATTTGTGACCTGACCAATTGCTCTGCCAAGGGAGGAAAATGTGGTGAGATAAAAAGTAAAACTCAGCTTTATGCCAGGTCATCGTACTGAAATGACCAATTAAGGTTCAGCTTTGACCAATTAATACCACAGTCAGCAACGCAAATTGCTAGTTTGTATACATGCCTAAAGAGTCAGGAGAACGATCTTCCAAAATTTACTGAAATTCCAAGGAAAATACAGGAAAAATTGGGCTGCAGTATGACCAGACATCCTGTTCAGAGAAGTTGTTCTTCTGTCAGCTTCCTTTCCCCACTTCCTCTTGGCTCCTAGTCCCATTCTCAGGTCATTAGACTACATAGCTTCTCTGTTGTTAACAGGTTATAAATTCTGAAACAGATAGGTACTGACATGATACTGATAGCAGTTTGATATTGACACGTCTGCATTATCAGCTCTATCACTTGCCTAAAAGCTGACAGAGATTGAGCAGGTCCCTCTTGCTATTAAGAACCAGTTGCAAGTTTACAACTCCCTTCTTGTGAGCCTAAAATGTTTTTCCCACGTTAAGATTCCTCCAGCCTTGTGATTTATTCCTACACAGCTCAAGAATGACACTGCAGAGCATGTGAAGATCTGATCTCCCACAGCAAGTATTTTGATCAGTTTTAAAAATAAGTATATTTATAAAAAAAAAAAACAGCACAGCATGCTTTATCACTGATTAATATGGTTTTTTGAACCAAAGTGAATCAAATCAAGTACCTAACTTTTAGCTTTACTGACTATATCCAGACAGACTTAATTCACAGGTTTATCAAATGTCAGCTCTCCAGATCTCCTTTTCCTTGGAACCAGACATAGATTGTACAAAGCAAAGAATATCTTCCTGTCACACTTGTTCCTGAAGCTGATTGATCTGATCTAAACCCATGCTGGCAAGTGCTAGACAGCTTGGTGGTACTGCTACCATCAACAGTAGGAGAAAAAAAATCCTCACCCAGAGCTCTCAGCACATACTACAGAGATACATGCTCTCCTTTTCATCACACAGAAAGCTCCACTGACCTGATGTTGTCAAGTGTTCTCAGATCTCCTTGTAAATACCCCTGAATTATTCAGCTTTCCTCAGAACAAAAATTATTACTAAATTAGAAACAACGCCAACAAACTTGCCATCCGTGACCTATAACTTTGAGGCAAATTTCCACACAACAAAGGAAGAAAAACATCAACACAGAAGCAGATTTCAGAAAACAATGTTTGAACATACCTTCTTAATTTGGTGTAGGAATCCAACCAGCAAGATGCTATCTAGCTGAGTGAAAAAATAAAGATGCAATCTGTGTGTTCCAGTCAGGCCCCTGACAAACCCTTTTTAAAGCTTCCATTCTAAGAGTATGCTTTATAATAACCCATAGGGAGTTTATCATCAGTTTGATGTAGTGGAAGAAGACTGCTACGACACAAAAGAGAGGAATGAGTGATCTGAATAAAGAGGAGGAAGTGCCATTAAGCAACACAGCTGTGTGTCTCTTCACAGCTGTGCCAGATAAAGCAAGGAGAGGAAATATCAACAAAACTTCTCCCAAGATCAGCCATTTGCCTACATTCTTAAGGGGCTTCTGGGGGGTGGGCTGCTTCTCTTTAGATCAGTTGCGAAAGGAAAGAGAAGGAACTTACAGCCTTGTAGTTTATGCTGCTTATGATGGGCTTCTTCCACATGCTATTCACATTTTGAAGGCAACATTCAGCACCATAGTATAAAACTTCAGCAGCCACAGTAAAGAAAGTAGCAGCAATCTACCTCCAGTAAAGCTAAACAGGATCCTGGCTTAACTGCAAATGAGGGTGACCATATGACTCAGGAAGACCCAGGGGAGGCCTCATGGTGGCCTGCATCTTTCTCACAAGGGGAGCAGAAGGTCAGCACTGAACTCTGCTATCTGGGACCAGCAACAGGTCCTGAGGGAACAGCATGGAGCAGTGTCAGAAGAAGGGCAGCTGGGGGTTAAGGATAGGGTCTGCACCAGAGGGTGGTGGGCATAGAACAGACTACCCAGTGCAGTGATTATGGCCCTGAGATGGAAGAATTCAAGGAGAGTTTGGATGATGCTATCAGACATAGGGTTTGGTTTTTGAGTGGCACTGTGTGGAGCTGGGATTTGGACTTGATGATCCTTATGAGTCCATCTCAGGACATTCTATGCTTCTAGGTCTTCTTGTTATTCCAATGCTCCTGGAGGGGAGCAGGAACTATATTCCTTCCCAAAACATTCCTTCCTAAGGTAAGTTGTTTCAGTAGGTATTACATTTACTGAGTGGAAGAAAGAGGACAGAAAGTTGCACAGACCAGAGAACAGCAGCCCTGTGAAGAATAGAGAAGGCCAATTGTGTGGCTCCCCAGGGAGGGGAAAGATGGAGGGGAAAAGAAGGGAGGGCAGGTGAAGCTCAAGCCAGATTAAGATCTGGCTCTCTCTTTCTTCTTGTTGGCTGCAGCTGGGTCTCACCCACTCTCCGCCTTGAAACTGCCAACAAGCCAATGCCTGGCACAACGGCCAAGTAATTACTGATGACAAGTGAGAAGTATTTTTTTCAGATCAGCTTTCCTGCCTTTCTGCAAGAAAAATAAATGAAAAGCTGTACCCTAACAAACATGACAGGAAGAATAACAAAACTTGCATGGGACTGATACTGGAAATGTGCTGCTTCTCCAGCTGTAAGTTGTAGAGAAGTACTGCCGCCCTCACCCTCCATGGTCCCAGCAAAGAAGAGCAAAACTGGAGACAGGATAGGAAAAAGGGCTTTTTGCTAAGGTCAGCACATCTCTTTTAGTCAAAGCTCAGTGCCACACCAAGAGCAGGCAAAAGGCAGCAGGGTAGAAGTACTGTGCATGGTTTTAACTGATAGAGATATTACCCATTTTGCATCAAATTTACTGGAAAGTGGAAGAACATTATCATTCAGTTGAGAGGACTGTTTACCTAAGTTATGTTACCCATTCTGTTACCCATTAAACTCATATCTGAAGAGTCATACCAGGGGGTCCTCCATACGATGCTTTCAACAAGCATACTTTCTCAACTTTCTCAACTTTCAAGCTCTTCATTTTAAGAAGTGAAGGTCAAATTCTAAAATTATCCATGCATATTACAGATTTGGCCTTGATGTTTTGTGCAGCTCTGTGCTGTGGATGTTATCTGCTAGCTTATTCAATATGCTGTCTTATTCCATCCCGAAAATCAGGAGGGATCCCACAATATGAAGGAAATTGATATGTACTAATAAGATTTCATTTTTACCACCTTTATTTCAATATAAAACTTTTGTTCTATAAATTGCAGTAGCAGTCACAGAGAACTAATTCTTATCCTTTAACTGCTGCATTTTGTGAGATATTTACAATTTCCCTCCCTTTAGACTACGCAAACAGAAGTACATCCATTAGCTAGAGGAATGGATTTGGTTCATCTGGAGGTCTTATGGCCTTTTATTTAGTACTACAAGAACCTTGTTTTTCTTGCCTTTATACTCACAGATGATAGAGCAGACAAGTGCTGGAAAAGACTATAGCTAATTATACAGTTAAGTTTCCCAGGATATACATTTATTAGAACTTGAATCAGGTAGAAAATCTAGATGTTAATCCAATATTATTGTGTAGTTCAATGGATTAACAAAAGAGTTAGGATATGACTTGACAAAGGCAAATTAACTTATGAGACAAAAGAAAAAAAAACTCATTTTACAGCTACAAAGACTCAGAATATGAAAAAAAGTGATTAATTTATACTACTTACAGTAATTAATGATAATTCTGAGGAACTTCCTATTCTAAATCATTGTTCTCATATGCTTCTCACTAGAAAGCGTTACCATTTGGTAACTTTTTTTTTCTTCATTCTATTCAAAAACTTACTCATTTACACTTTTTTTTTTTTTTTTTTTTTAATGAAATCTTTTCAACTACTTTAGAGCCATGGAAGAATAAGAAGTCCATTAAAAAGAGTTGCTGTCTTACTAGGCCTATGAGGTTAGTTCAAAGCATCTTGAATTAGAAAGCTTCTAGTGTGAGGCTTAGCCCTCCATACAATACCATACAAGACAGCCAAAATCTCTGTGAGAATCGCTGGAGCATCTTTTCTAAAAAAAACAACCAACCAAACAAAAAAAAAAGCTGGTAAAACTTTATAAAGGTTTACACTCACTTGAAAAAATTATGCATAATCAGGTCTTGCGCCTAAAGGAGTAAGCTATCAAAATAGCATGCTTTAAGATGACTTAAACTACCCTATTGTCCATAACACCACAATAGAGCAGAACACACATAGCCACTGTTCCTCAGCTGAAGGATAATAACTTCCTGCTAAGGGATAGCAACTCCTTTAGATAAATTAACTCATACACTTTCAACCATGTACCCATAACAGTGAGCAGCTTGCCAAAATATGTTATCTAAGAAACATGTATTTACATGTATTTATTAAGGAACACTTGTATTTACCTAGCCCTGCTCCCTGTAAATCTTCCCCCATCTTGTCCTGGTTCTAATCTCTGGATTGTGTTCCTGATGGATAGGAATGTTCTCCTTATCTACCAGGATCATCATCATTGCCTACCTGGTCCATCTCCAAAGCATTTTCTGAACCACTGTACTACGTACACAAATTGCTTAGTTGCAAAACAGAACTTAGTATGTGATCAGGAATAGACACAATCTGTGCCTGGCCTTGTAGCAGGGCAGGGCTAATATGAGCCAAAAGAACAGCTCTGTGAGACAAGCATTGCAACATCTTCAAATGAAGACATTATATTATGAAAATATAAAGAAAAATTGAAGAAATGAAATTGCAGAAGCAAACCTTTCTACAAGAAATATCTGTGTTGCCCAAAAGCAAATTTTGCACTTCTTCCTCCCACTTTTATTTCTGACTAAATTGATATACACAAATCTACCTATTAAACCATTGCAGTAAAAAAAAAAAAAAAAAAGAAATCACACCAGAATATTTGGATGGATTCTAGCTCGTAAAGTGTTTTTATACCATACCAACTGCAGACAAGCCAAATATGTCCCACATCTGCTTAAAAACTGTGTAATCATTTTATGCATTCACACTGCCCTTTCTCCTGCTCTGCAACCCAATACACCATAGAATCACAGAGTCATAGAATTGCTTGGGTTGGAAGGGGCCTTAAAGCTCATGCAGTTCCAACCCCCTTCTGTGGGCAAGGTTGACTCCCACTGGATGAGGCTGCCCAGAGCCACATCCAACCTGGCCTTGAGCGCCTCCAGGGATGGGGCATGAGTCTCTTGTACTTTAGACTAGCAAGCCCAGACTGTTGCACTGCAAAGGAAGCTGTCACAGCACTTTGTACAAAAGAGGTATTGAAGATACATTGGTGTGTGCAGCTCCACGGATGTGCACTTGCTGCAGTGCGTGCAGTGCCTTTGAACTTTAGCTTAAGCTCTGTACCTCAAACTTGAAATTTCAAATGTGATCCTCAGTGTGTCAACCAAAGCACCAGTGACTATCATTCTTCTTAGGCATACCTGTTCTGCAAAGTAGACAATACCTGGTTTTGTTTTTTTTATTATTATTATTCCTATGCTGCTAAATAAGTGGAGCTTGGTTTCTGATACTTCAACTCTGTTGATGAGGATGAATAAGGAGACACGTACAGATATTTTCCCTTGGGAAATTGAATCACGATGTCTCTGCTCCAGTCATGGTGTGCTTTTTGCACAGCCCCACTTAGCACAGGGATACATGGATGCAGGAAATGCATCTCCAGTACAGTGATAAAATGTAGAAGGTTTCTGTACAGTGACATGAAATAATCAAAAGGGGATAAATAAATAAACTGAAGTGTGTCTGCCAGGTTCTTTATACTTAAAGTTGTTTGCTTCACATTTCTCTATTTTGCTCACATCTAATACCTCCCAAATTCTTTACACTGTAAACAAGTATCATGTTGTCTTCAGTGACCTATATTCACTTGTACTGCAGCAAACTCAAAGCCATAAGATTACATACTAGGTAGGTTTAGAAACTATTTGAAATTATTGAAATTTTTGAAATTATATTATGGTAAATGTGCAAAACATTCAATTACTGCAACTTTTTTTCTCACTCTCTTTCCCCTCACCAGCTCCAATCATTATTTCCCCCTGTACTATAGCATTTACAAGTCAGGTTTGGGGATGTTAATAAAGCACAGAACTGAATTTTGGAATGTGTCCAAATCTTACCCCACCCTGATGAATACCTGGAAGCAGGCTGTTACCATGGCTATCCTGCCAGACTGGAATCAACTGTGGCCGCAGCTGGATCACATTTAGAAAAGATGGCCCTCAAACAGGTAACCCTGGGACTGACACAGCAATACGTAGTTTATCATTTTATCACTTGCTGGTCAATACTTACATTTTACTCTACAAATCTTTTCATGTAGGACCAGGCATGTTGCAAGCAAGTATTAGTGATGTCTATTTTAAATGCACTTTATCTCATTATTGTCTAAACTGATCTGATTATTTTCTGCAAAATTTAAGAACTGAGTAAAGTTAGGATTTCAGTTTTTTCAAGTCTTGTAATGTGTTACTTATATCATCTATAGTGCCCAATAAAAATTACAAAAAGAAAGAAAGAAGACAACATACATCTTTCATTGTATGTCAGCACTAGAACTGAGAATTTTGTGGAGCTTAACATGTTTCACACATTATCTTTTGGGTTTGGATCCTTTCACGAAACCCAAAGCAAACAGCTAAAGGGACTCTCCAGCTGTTGCTATACCTTGAGGCCACAGGGACACTGAAGTTCTTTAAGGACCTTGGCTCCAGCTCCAATGTACTCCAAGTGAGAACTCTGTGTTTCAAATGTCTGAGGTTTGGCTACAGCATCTCCAGCTCATCTGTGCCAGAGGAACTTTCCAAAACCTTGGCTCCAAAAGAAATTTTCCAGGGATTTCTGGTCCTGTATCACAGAGACAGAGATCTCAGCTCCTTCCATTAACCACTGTTTGCCTCCTGGAGCTGTATTCAGGCCAAATTTCTGGGTGTTCAGTCTCTCTAAGAGTCATCCCTTGGGGTCCTCTGCAACCTCAGGAACGTGAGGTTGTGCTCAGCCTCATGCTTGGGTGGCAGGAGATGAGGAGGCATCTCTGTCGGCTCTGTCAAAGTGCCCTGCTGTGATGTTGTGTGAAGTGCCATTCAGACCAAGACCACAGCAGACAAAAATAACAAGTCAGCAGACAAAACTAACTCAGAACATCAGTGCTAACAGGAAAACTAGCTTTCCCTGTGACCTGGCCCACATCTGGACCCCTCCACGTGTGTAGGGAACTGCCATAACTTCGCTACCCCTTAGAACAGAAGTATTGGGCACAACGTCTGACCCAACAGAGCAGCAGCACTTCCTTCCTGGTGCCCCATCACTGCAAGCTGCCCAAAAGAGGCAAGGGGCCTCAAAATCTTTTTCATTACCTGTTGTCTGCATCAGATGACAAAGCCGTTCTCCTTCACGGTCATATAGCTGGGTCATTTGCTCTCTGTGACACAAAGAGTTATATCTCTGGGGACACGGTTCCTCTGTGTCTTCCTCTGGCTGACTGGCTCCAGTGAGCCCTGCCATCAGCTTGCCTGTGTCTGGCACTGAGTCTGGCCCTATTGATTTAGTGGTCCATTGTCCTGTGGGAAAAGTACTTTGTGTCAGATACCAGAACACTATCAATAATACATAACCTCAAGGCTCTGTGTTACAGCTTCAGCACCAAGCCTGGGGCAGCAGAAACACCTCAGCAGCACCTCACAGCACTGTGATGAAGCAAATGGAATAAACTGGGAAGCACCTGAAGCAGGCCAAGGACACCCTCTTTACACTCCCCAGGTGCCTGCCAAAATGTCACAAACCATCTGATCATAATGCATTATAGCTCTTGGCAAACCTAGGAGTTCAAAAGTCTGATTCTGATTTCAGATTTATTACTTCTGTACTTCTGAGAAACCACTGATTTCAGTGAAATTGCTCCTGATTTTTAAAACAGTGAGCTCAAGCTCCAGCTCTTTCATGTTTAAAGTGTGATCACAGTGCTGCCCCAACCCCAGGTGTGAAAACATCAGCAGATCATGGCAGATACATCATATCTCCTTTCCCTTTCTTAGCCCCACTCCCTGCTGCCCACCAATATTCCCTACTGCAGCACAAATAAAGCCACAGCAGCGTAGTATGTTCTTGTAAATCAAAACAGATGAAGTTTGGAGAATATAAACAGCAACGAACTAACACTGTTCATCGCATGATCCCAGGCTCCAAACAAAAGGGCAAGGGTGGGGCACATAGACTAGTCCAAGTGTCGGGTGGGTCCATGTTTTACGAAAGATAAGAACATATTCTATTAAAAAAAAAAGTCTTTTGTGCAGTTGCTCTTTGCAACCCTGGAGGAGGAAAAGATTATCTCCAAGCACAGACTGCAGTGGTGCACGCACATACACGCGCTCATGCGATGGTGTTGCCAGGCATTTGGGACCAGTCGGTACTGCCAAGGGAATGTCGATGGAAACTCCATCATCACAACAACACAGCAACAGACTTACTCTATGGTATATTTTTATCATGTTTCATTTTTAACTTGGCGTTTTCTTTTTTGCTGTTGTTATTGTAAATGACAGTTCTGGGATGCTGTCTTTTCCTATTACCAGGATTTATAAGGACTGGACATTTTTGTGGATGAGGGTATCTACCAGAATAGTTCTAGTATTGACAAAAGGCAGAACTCTTCATGCTTTAAAGCTATTCAAATAACCTACTAATGGTCCTGAACCACAGTGGGTCTGTTTTACATGGGCCTTGCAAGGACCTCGCACCTGGAGAGTCCCATCCTACTGCAGAACACCATGTTCCCACCAGTTCCTAAAGCAGCTGCAGGGTTCAGCAGCCCAGCCAAGAGGAGTGCACATGCCATGTAGGATCCACAGTGACATAGAGAGGAGTCTAGGAAACAGAACAAAGCTCCTCCAGGTGCAGATGCTCAGGCAACTGCTTGATGCTGGATATTCATCAGTTTCAGTGATGAATTGAGTGATACTGAATTGAGTGAATCTTTGATGTAAGCACCTTGGAGGTTTTTTACACCTTAATTTTGTTGTTGTTGTTGTGTTATGCTTAGCATTGCCTGAATTGCAATATTTGGATATTTGGATGTGGTGGCTTAGATTCAAGACCCTGAGGTCAGCTCATCTTAGGAATCAACACAAAACAAGTAATATTAGAGATGCAAGGCAATTAACAGGCTCCTATGAAATCAAAGTAATAAATAAATCCATTTTGTCCTACTTCTTGTACAGGGAGATAAAAATGTTATGTGTGTATCTGCAATCCACACATAGGTTTCAGTGATTCAGTCAAGGATTTTACATCTACTAACATTTTATTCCTTTCAGGAAGGGTTAATTATGTGTAAACAAAATATATGCTTCTTAGGAGATAACATCTACTGTTTAGGAAGACATATTTGCCTGTTTATCCTAAAGAAAATCAGTCCATCAAATTTAATGACATGTAATATTGTCCCTAAGAGAAGGTATGTAATTATACCTCTATTCCTGTCTATTCTTTGTAATTATTCATTTGCAGTTATCTCCATCCTGCCTCACGTTTTCCTAAATCCTGCGTGAATATAAAGTAAAGCAACAGACAGGGTAGTTGTTTGTATTTCTATCAGGCTTTGTCCAATCGGTGAAGTAATGGTATGGAAGGGGTTACGCGCTATGTTCGAGTTCCTCTTTCTGTCCCCAAGGAGAGGAAAGAAGCAGAATACCTCCAGAAGCTAATGAAGTGTGGAAACAATTTGTGTACAAGCAAAAAAAACAAGGTTTGTCGTCTCTCCCTGCCAATAATAATACTTTACTTCCTATTTTTACTGTATAATGTTCAGGATGAAAAACAAGTGATATACTTCGTAATTCCCAAAGATGTCATTTTGTAGGTAGTATAGCCATCTCCTTGAGGTCACAGTGTGTAGAAATAATTCCATGTCCACACGAATGTTAATTGTCTTAGTTTGGCCATCTTTGATATCTCCTTGACAGAAAACTTAAGGAATTTTGGCTTCTTTCAGGAATCAGAATTTTAAATTGAGCCATCATAAACTCAGTTAGAGCTCTCTATCTGCAGATGGAATTCATTTAAACGTTCTTTAGCAGTAGCATTTAATATTTTATTTTTGCCCATACCCAGAGGATGTACACAGAGCTGTGGGATCAGTGCAGGGCAGAGTGTGAGGGCGATTATTACAGGACAGCACTGATTATCACCGACAGTTTCCTCAAGAAAGAATTAGTGTCAAAACCAGCCCCAGTTTAATGAGGGCACAGCCTCATTGACATTCATGGAAATTCTCCTCTATTTTCACTAAGTCTGGCCCTGTCCAGGGAAGGGGCTGAAACCTCCTACCAGAAAAAAAGCTCAAAGTAACAGCAGGTGTCAAAATCCCTAAGAATAGCTGAGAAATTACCTCCCAGCTCAGCGCTGGTGTCAGATGAACAGAGATAAAACCACAAAAGGATGAGGTCTCAGTGGGATCCGCCAGGCACTGCTGGCAGGGAGCTAAGCTTCCCCCTCGGGCTGTCACTCAGCCCTCCACTGGGGACAGTGGTTTGAGAGCTTGTTTTGTGGCCTAGGAGTGAAACATCAGGACAACAGGTTTCCCCTGGTATGTTTCCAAAAAGTTGGTTATAGCTGAAAATTGGGCTTCAGCATGTGTGCATCCAGCATCTGGTTATGCCCATCCAAGTTCTCATGAAAATGTCGACTGAACTTTCTTCTGACAAAATAATGCATTAAAATAGCAGTTTGATGTATCCATACGTACATCCTCTGTATGGGTACGCTATTCTGCTGTTATGGTTTCAAACTCACAGGAAACCACAACATACCCATAAGACAAAACCCTTTGGTTTAGTTGATCGACACTGGGCCCAAACAGGAATATCACTGATGCCAGGCACCTTACTCACAACAGGCTGTGTCACATATTGGTAGGGCCAGATCTTGTTTCAGAATGGTAACTCTAGGACACCAACAAGTTCTAACAAGTTGACCACCAAAAACTTCTAACAAGTTAGAAATATTGCCCAGATCTGTCAAATCTGGCATAGTGTAATGTGGAAAGCCAGAATAAAACAGGTGCAGCAAATTCTTGTTGGGTGCACTAAGCTCCATTGTAGCTCTCCGTGCCTTCACGTTCACAAGACATGAGCGTGTTGCACCAACACATACTGAGCTCCCAGTCAAGGGCAGCCTCACACTATAGCCCTGGGTTTCAGCAAAGGATGGATGCAGATTTGGGGTGGATGGCTCACAGCAAAGGCTGGGTCACTGCTTCGCTATGATGTGCAGTCACCACAGCAGTGATGTTTCTCATAGCTCGGGGAGCATACTGTTGTGCATGCAATTACAGAATGGACTTAATGCTTACAGTAATTTAGAAGGCCCATTTATGAAATGAATACCTTATCGAGGTACAAGTTGCAAGAGGAGATGCAGCTAAGTTTCCCATAATTTCCTAACTCCTAGACAGCCCAGGTTTAAAGCCAGGTATGTTTGATCATATCCACATAAAGTCAAGAAGAAGGAGCTCCATCTGTCCTTCCTTTTCACATTCACCATAGCAATACTACTTCAGGACATCTCGTAAATGTCAGCTTTGAAAATGGGGTTAGGGAAGCTAACTTGGGGATGCTTCAAATAAGAACTCCCTAATGTCAACTCCCTGCTGCTTAAAGCAGGACATGTCTATTTCTATAAAATGCCTTGAAAATCATGAGGCAATCTGATATTGGATTTCTCAAGTATTCCTTCAGGCCTTCAGCAACCTTATAGTTCAAATTTAACAGACCCTCATCATCAGTAGCAAAAACATATCCCAAAATAATACAAAATGTGCTCGTCACAGGAAAATCCACCGCTGTGTACGTCTCGCCATCATTGAAACCCAGCACTGTTCTGGTCATAGCTGCAGATGCTATCTGGTACGAGAGAGAGCTCCAAGGGCAAATCCAGACTTTACAGACCCTCACATGGCTAGATAGTATGGAAATGAATTGCTAACACTGCTGACCAGCTCCATTGTTTAAAGCAGCACCCTCTCAGACTTCAGCAATAATTCAACAGTGAAATAAACAGCCCTGATCAGATAGCTATGGAAATTAGATAAAGAGCACAATAGCTGTGAAGATAGGAATATTTCATGACGAGTCATATATCAGTTTATTCCTGATTTAAGTTCCGTTTTGATTACTCTTTGTTGATACCTCACATGTATATGACAAGTCAGAAACAAAGGCAAAGAACTTTTCAGACAGAAGCCATCTTCCCCCCATCATGACATATGCACACTTCATAACTTAGGTGGCTCCACCATCTCATTGTGACTCTTTCATGTTACTTAGAATAATGGCTGCATTTCAAGACATTGCAGTTTCCTCAGTGCTAGTTTTTCTACTTTACTGTGCTGCTGAGATACTAAACTGTTCAAAAGTGCTCTTTTCCTCTACGTCTGTTCCCACAGAAGTCCAAAGCAACTCCCGTGATTCCTTGGATCCTTGGAAATTTCTTCCCCCTCCTGCTTTGAACATAAGCTGGCTAAACCTAAGCTTAGCAATTATTTTATCCCATTAAATGCTTATTTCCTTCAAAACAATTCCCTTTAACTAAAAAAATAAGGAAAAGTCAAAGATGCATGGATATAATGAGATTAACAGGATCACCACTTTTCTCAATAATATACTTTCTAAAAATGTTGCTGAGAAGGCTGAATGGGGTTGGTCTGGATGAAAGAAGCAGCAGGCAGCAGGAGCAAGCTTTCAGCACTGGGAAAGAAGCAATCTCCAACCTTGCTCAATGGGGCTACTGTGGAATTCAGGATGCACCGTACACACAGCTGGCTACAAAACTCCTCAGATCATCCAACTCTGCCTCTCCCTCGAGCAAACAACTCTCTTTGCATTTCTTGTTTCTCTTATCAAAAGTAAATAGGTTGGGTATTTCATAGTACTCTCAGGTTTTTTGAGGATGTCCTTAAAGTCCTGGTCACGCTGCAGGACCCCAGCCCACGTAGGGGAGGCTGTTCTCTTGACACGTTCAGGGGCTACATTTTAAACTAACACATTGTGAAAGGTATTTCTTCTTCAGATAGTTCTGAGAGGAAACTAGATAGATACTGAGCTAAAACATGCATATCTGAGTTATAGAACTCATCATTGCAGTATCTTATTGGTTATTATAAATTCAGTATTGCATCTTTCAAATTAATAAATTTTATGAGAAAGAGAAAAAAAAAAAAAAGTACTTTTAGCCAAGGATGCCAAACTGTTTTCCTTTTCCTGCTTAAGGACATCCCACTAAACTTACTGCCAGGCAATCCCAACCAGGAGGAGGTGCTGTGGCCCATTCCCAGTTTGTTGCCATATGTTTTTAGGAAGCTATGCTTTAAAGAGCATAGATAATGCCTACCGTCAATAAAAAGTCAAATAATTAGAAAACTACCCACAGAAATCTGAGATATTCAAAGATATTTTCTTTTCCCCTTGCAGACCTGAAGCTTGGTACCTCAACTTCAAGTATCCCTTTGGTACATCTTACGCTGAGTTCCCTGCATTTGGAGATTGCAGTGTATGACTGTCTGCAGTATTTTTACAAGCATTTATGTGGATTAATCACCATTAATTATTTTCAATTCTTGTTTACCTTCAGCAAAGTATTTTTACAGGAAAAAAAAAAAAACCCTTAAGATTTTTTTCCCCAGCAGCTCTGTAGTTTACAATCTCTGTAGTTTACAGAAAGGAAAATTAATCTGTGGTTAGAAGAGCTACATGATAAAATACGGCTCTTCTGAGGTGATGAACAAGTCTTAACCGTTGCACAGAAGTCCAAAAAATTTAAATTCTCCTTCTGCTATAGATCTGAGGTTGTGACCAAGACTGACTGTAAATGGTGAGAACCCAAGCAGAATTAGCAAAGATCAAGCTTAATCATAATGACAAATAATAACCAATCATAATGATAAGTAGATTGCTAATAATCTCTCTTATTTGCTCCAGTATAAATGTAGGCTAAATTCATTAACCTTACTAAAGTTATTTTGAAAATACACCAATGTAACTGAAGCAAAAGTTTAACTCAAGATTTCTTGATTTTATCTTGGTTATATTGATTATGATAGTTTATTATGGAAAATCAATCCAAAATTAATATTTCTGTTGAGATGAAATAAATGGAAGGTTTAACATATTAAAAACAACAACAATAAAAACAACAACAACAACAAAAACCAAAAACCCAGCACTGCTTGAACAGTAGAGTGAAAATCAATGGTTTTAGTTCACCTTTATGCAGGAGTAGCAGAGATTTAAGTCTCTTGCTCTTATTAGCAAAGAAGCAGAGGCACTCACTTCAGTTAAAACTGCAAATACAGCTTCTCCAAATTCTATGGCCAAGCTCCACATGACGAAAATAAAATCTGAAGATAGTTTTAAATGAAAGATTTGAATATTTCTTAACAGTGATAAGATCTATGGAAATTGCTCTTATTTATTTTTAATTTATCACATTACTGTATCTAGATGTAAGAAAGATTAAATTACATTTTGCATATAATCCACTGTGGCCAAATCCTGCAAGCCTTGCTTGGGTAAGATATTCCAGATGGGGTAACAGGTTTAGTCTCACAAATAGGTGCATCAGAGTGAAATTCCAAATGAATTCAGGCTTTGTAGCACAAAAGCTTTCTCAATCCTAACTATTCTTTTAAGAAATCCGCAGTGGATCAACAGGAACGCGGAGAGTATCTTGGGTTGCATCATTAGCTTCAGTTTCAGGAATTACTAAAATCCCCTAAGCTACAATTTGTCATGATTCTCATTCTTGGGAAATCCTTTAAAGAGACTGTTAAAGCAATTAAGCTAGTGTCCTCGATTTAATCTTTAAGGCTGCCTAGCCAACATTGAGTCACAGCAGTCTTCTAGGTCGGACAGGAAAAGAATTGACGTCATTGCAAAAACTCACTGCGTAAGTGTCTCTGAAAAAAATGGCAGCCAGGCGTACACAGTTGGATAATCAGATGTTGTGAATAACATGCTGCCCAACAGGTGAGCTTAGGGAATTTGGCACTTCAGAGCTGACTCGAGCTCTTCCTTATGCAGATGATAAAAGAACTTTCTCTGACATAACATATTTAGCAAACTTATCAAGATGTTTCCTCTCTCCAGAAGGTCCGCCAGCCTATTAGGAATGATAATTTGGCAGATAATATACTCGAGGGACAAATATGATAAGGGATGTTTCATACAAAGGGGCTTCCACTAGTAGCCAGTTATGTCAATCTGCAGCTAAAAACAGCGACATAAAAATAAACTTTAACTCTTCACCCTGAGCAATTAGGCTGTTTTCTAACAACACAAGCATAGCTCAAACAGGCACCAGGAAAGGCAGCTACAGCTCTGCTGCAACTGCTCTTGATAAATCAAAATGAAGCATTTAAGCTAAATTCTAGTTATTTTTCCACTCAACATTTAACATTTCCATATTCCCTATGAATGGGAGCAGAACTACATTTTTCAGAGACCCCAGCTTTCTCAAAACCTGAAGACCCTTCAGACCAGAACTGACCTTGTTTGGACTCATTTTTAGACAAGTCACAAACAGGAAGCTCATGTTCTGCTATCCGCAGGCAAATAGAGGGAGAATAAAGCTGTGTTTAGGCATACACTAACCTTGAACCTTATCCCCGTGACTTGTACCTGCCCAAGCACTCATAAAAGGCTTTTGTCATGACTTCAAAAAACCTACATCCTTGCAGTGTTTCACATGATTCAGAAATACACCTACCTCTAGCTGTCCAGAATGCTAATCCCCAGAGAAGCATCACTGCAGCCCAGAAACTCCTTCTGTAGCAAAAATAAAAATAGCATATTTGTTCTTTAGATTTTTTTAGATATGGTTCTCATCTTCACTTTATCTCTGAGAGCTTTATCTGTTTAATCCTAAAGCCACCTCTCTTCGAGTTATCCTAAACTTAAGCTCAAATCAAAGCCAAATGTAACCCTTGATTATCACAAATTCTTCAATATTTTGCTCACCCCCGTTCTTCCAGCAAGACCAGCAATATGGCATCCAGTAACAATTTAAATTCTTCCTTGTTCTTTTACAGAGTCTTTAACCTAACTGTAATTCAACAGTAGCCCAAGGGCTTCTGTCCACATCCAGAAATCTTCCTGTCCATACATACAAGGGCTGTGAATTCAGCAGGACCTAGCACAAACATGCATCTTCTATTCTTAGTTGTGAGAAAGTTTACTCAGCCCTACCTTGAACCCAACATATTTTAAAACTTGCCTTAAAATATTCTCACCTGTCGGACTGAACTTTCATCCCAGCCCTGCAGGAATTGCAGGATTCAGCAGTGAGCTGTCTTCAGCTTTGTGATACCCAAAGCTAAGGCTTAATCATAGCTGAATGACCCAGTGTAGCTTGCAGTGTAAACATTAATGCAAAAAGCGTACTTCAAAGCACATAGCTCTGCTAACACAAACATGAAATTTTTTGGGCTACAGTCTCATCTCTGAGTTGGAGTTTGTGTCTAGGACAGTGCTGATTTTGTCACTGGATGTGCAAGGCTGCAGTGGTAAGATGAAGACTCAGCCAAAAAGAGTAAATGACTTCTGTTAGTTCTGCATAAATATGAGTCTGCTGGGCTGTACCTTACCCTACAGTTAGTGTTGGGTTTTTGTTCTGGTCAGGCACAACACAAACTGAAAAGATTGCTTTATCACTGAGTTTTACAATAACTAGAGGTCTCTGATGAGGCAGGCACCAACAGAGATGCTTGACCTGGATAAGATGCAGACTGGTGTTGAAACAACCATCTCTGGCAGGGTTGGGCTTGATGGGCCATCAAAGCAGGGCTGGAGATAGCTGGAGAAAAAGGAGGTTTGCAAAGCCCAGCAAAGGCTAGATGCAGTAACAAAGAGCTTCAGGTTTACTAACAGGGAGCCTGTTGATCAATTCACAAGACGCAGTTAGGTTTAGCTTTGGAGGTGGACAATAAATTTAGTACAAAAAATGGGGTGGCTGCAGGTTCCAGCCAAAACTAACTGAGAGCTCTTATCATCTCAAAGCAATGACTAAACATAACAACATATCATGTTTCTGGTTTATGACCATAAACAAGTGGTTATACGCCATTATGAAACCCCAGGATATGGCTACTGTTAAGGCTGGATTCAGTAGTTTTGTCTAGTGACCCAAATACATTTCCAAACGTTGTTGTCTGAATTTGTCATTAGAAAGGCTGTAGATTTTATAGGATCTAGCAGAAAACCTAGCTCTAGGTTCATCTTGTCTGTGGTATCCTGGGACCTTCTCCTCACTCCAACTCTCCAGTTTGAATTGTACCATAGAGATTTCTAGCAGTCACAAACTAACAATGGAGCCTTTTGCCCTATTCCTGCCTCTAACTCTATTCCTAGATCTGCAGCCTTTGCAAGTTCCAGCAATGAAGCCACCTCTTCTTTGCTCCCTCTCCTGAAAAAAAGCACTTTCACCAGATAAAATGCTGGCCTTGACCACACAACAGTGACTCACAGCGCTAACTATAGTTGTTAACCTCTGCCTTTGCTGACCCTTATCCTCATGGTGCCAGAGTTGCTTTTGAATCCATTCTCCAACACAGAGGCAATTCTCAGAGTGGGATATGATTTCTCATGAGAAGATCTGCATCTAACCAGGGACTGCATGAGAAATATTGAACATTTCCATCTTGACTTCACCTCTTCCCTCATTTTCACACTTATTTGCCTGTTTCTCTTCCCCTTCCCTCTCCTGAGCTCTCCTCTCCATTAGCTCAGTGTCATCGACATCACATAATGCTGATAGCACGTATGTTAGAGTACTGAGTGATTTAGGCCAAAGGGTGCTCATACCATATGTTTGGTATCAACTGGCTTGCTGGGCAAGAACTGTTCCTCCCTTTCCCTTCCTCTCTCTCTTGTCTTTTTCACCCTCCTTTCTAGGGTCAGAAAACCACATGGCAGCAGCTACCTCAGCCCCACAGGGCTAGGTAATGTGGTTAGGGCATCAAGACATATCTTCACTGTGCATGCTGTCGTGGGAAGGGTGATTCCTTGTAATATCTAAAACTCAAGTGACCAAAACTGAGGTCTCTAATCCACCCTAGAAATCTTGTGTGACCTTGGGCAGGTTTCCCTGTGTCTCATGTACACTACAGCTGTCTTAAATGATACAGGAGTGCAAATTTATTTTCTAATGAACGAGTGAAAGAATTAACAGAAGGTTGTGAGGTCTTGGATAGCGTTGTAGGGGATGTTGTAACCATAAACCAGCCACTACTTTTTACATCAGTGTATAACTAACTAGCACTAATGAATAACAGACATTAACATCAGAGATTTTTAAACCAAAAAAGATCCTCAAGGCTTTTGCAATGTTGGTGAAGGAGTGATTCAAAACTTTTAAGATTTCATTTCCATTGCTTCAACTCAAACATAGACCTAAAAAACATAAGCCTATGAAATATGTGGGCTGCTCTGAAAGTCATGCATTTTGTTTTATTATGTTGGCCCACAAAGTCAGAGGTGGATATTGGTGGTATGGCAGTAGAGGATGAACCTTCTCACCAATATCCCATTCCATTTTGTTGCTGTGTGACAGACGGCAGCAAAGGGACAGTCTGACAATGGCGTCTGACATGGAAGTGCATGCGAAGCAAAAGTGTGTCACTGAATTTCTCCATGCAGAGAAAGAGGCACCCAATTACATTGATTGGTGCTTGCTGAATGTTTATGGAGACCAAACAGTGGATGTGAACACAGTGAGGTGTGTGTGGTGTGTTTCAAGAGTGGTGATAGTGACAGTGGGTCACCTCACTAGTGCAGATTTTTACAAGCACAACATGCAGGCTCTTGTTCATTGCTAGTGAGAATGCATAGCTAATGCTGGTGAATGTGTTGAAAAATCATGTTTTGTAGCTGAGAATTTGCTCTATCAAAAATTGTTATCGTGCTCTTTGTATCTATTGTAGTTTCCATGGAAATTAAAAGGAGGCATTACCTTTCAGATAAACCTACATACATTGCTGTAGTTCTATTCCTCACCACTAACAAGTGATTATTTTACTAAGTGGTTTTCAGACAAGTTGTTGTTTACTTGCACTCTGATAATTCAGACATGTTTTCCAGTTGTCTTTAATACATCTCAAGGGGTGAAAACCTTGCAGAACCCCTCTGTTACCAGCTTATGCCAGGAGACAGGAAGGCAAACAGGGATGCAGTGGTTTTGATCTGTTAGAAGGTGCCAGAGAGCTGATGAAGCACAGCTCAGAGGGTGGCTTAGATTTATGCTCAAGCCTTGGCAAGGCTTTCCCCTAAACTTTAGGAAATCAGGGCTGAAAACACTGTGCAAACAACACAATCAAAATGGCAAATTCCCATACAGTCAGCTCCTTCTTAAAAATAAACATACAGTGGCATTTGATCTTATCCTTAGCTAGATGACATTGTATAATTCCTATAGATCTGTAAGAACGATGTTTAAGATACAGGAGTACTTGGCAGAAAAGACGTCCTAATTTCCAAAAATATTTTCCTTGGCTTGAAAAGAGGTGGCCAGAGAGCAAAGAGAAGCAAGCTCTTTTCAGTGGGACTTGGAGCCTCCCAAGCAAAGCAGATGAGTTGGGGTGTCCCCACACTGGCTCCCACCTTCACGGCCAATACACAGTACTCGTGTCTGCCACCTCTCCGAGCACCTTATTTACATCTCGAATTGTCTTCAATCACAGGCAATCGGGCTGCTTGGAACAGAAAGGGATGGCCATTTAAAAGGCAGGCCTATATTTTTCATTATCAAAAATGTAAATACTCAATGTCATTTTAAAGGACTGTAGGACGGGAGGGATCCTTGGGATTTATCAAAGGGCTCAGAAATAAACCTGTAAAACCTGATCCAGAATATCTGTAGACCAGTCAAAGCACCCAAATTAGCAGTGAATGTAAGCAATTGAAAGCGCTTCCAAGAGCGAAGTGAAATCTCATTTGTTTCAATTTTGAGCTAAGACTCTCACTTACATTTCCTTGTAGTATAAGATTCTACAGCTTCTATTTCTAATTTACATCTGTTGCACTAACAGTTAGATGAGAAACGTATGCAAATACATGATTCCTGACCTTTACACTTGATCAAATCATGGTTGTGCTGAAGGGCTCTGCTGATCGCTTGGCCCATCACACAGGCAATTACTTCTCCCACTGCACTAGTTTCCCTCCTTGAAATGGAGGGATCTTCACCATCCTGCTTGAAGTAACAGGCAAACTATCTTCTGAGAGTGGCACGAACAGACTTGTCCAAAGGGCAAGCATGAACTTGTTCTCTCAGCAGTCCTTCCTCTTCTTCTGCCCTTCTGTTAGTATTGCCTTTTACTGGGGCAGACGGAAGACTGAACTATGAGCCACTTGGCCCCAGGGAAGAACTTTTGACTGATGAGCCTTGTAGTGTTTACCTCCAACTAAACCCATAACAACCACCAGGCATTTTCTGGCCACATAATGGAGTTGCTCTTTGGAATGGCAGCACCACAAGACCTCATTTGTATAGGAATTATTTTTCCTGCTGAATGAGTCTCTAGAAACTGTTGTAAATAGCTGTATTTAATATTTATACATATTTTGTATGAAAATCACCACTGACACAATTTGCAGATTTCTGCTTTAGATTTGGAAATTCTAAACTTAGCTGAACAACTGGACAAATAAGTTTCTATAAGTTTTGGCACCCTGATATTTCTATTTTCACTGTATAAAATTCTGAAAGGTTGCACAATTTCACATGGTCAGCTTCGTTTAGATATTGTAGGGGGAACATATAAAATTTGCAATGACAGGCATGTTTGCTTAAGCAACTTCTTTGTTTGCAAGAAATGAAGGCAGAAAAAACAGAAAAAGGTGAAAACCTTTGCCATTTTGTGCCACCTTGGTGCCCTGTTGTCCTATAGGAATGCCAGCTGAGGGAAGTCCCTGTTGGAATGGCACGGTACGTTACGTACAGTCAGGATGTCCTGTCCCACGTTCTCACCTTCCCAGCACTGCAGCTTGGCTATCGGCCCATGGTAATAGGAGGTTCTTAACTGATTGCTAACAACAAACAGTACTTTCGGATCTTTAACCGCTGATAGACAAAGTACAGTATGTGCTGTAAACTGCATTTCTGATTCAGAAGGAGAAAGTGTCCAAACAAGGCATATGAGATTCGCACAAAAGGCAACTAGACAAAACCAGAGCTCCAGGTCTCGGCTTCACCTCAATGTTATTTTAGTGAAGTATCTGACAGTGACAATTTCAAAGCAGCCAGCTATCAATAGTGCTGCTTGGAAGAGCCCATAACAATCTCAGCTTTACGGCAGACAGTAGGTAAGCCGCTCAGTGATCTAAATAAAATAGATGAATGAATGCAACGGTCTGTCACATGTGCATTGTGTGCAGCAAAGGTAAATTTAAGTTGAGCTAAAGATGTTTTAAGAGCAAGTGTGCAAAGCTGAGCTTCTGAATAGGTATTATGTCCTATCAAGGACTCATTGTTTAGCAGATCCTATATCTAACAATGCCTCATTGTGAAGGCTCCAAAGATCAGTGCATTAAATACCAGTTTTTCAGACCCCTTCACATTTTCAGTGTCTTCCAGGGCTGCAAACACTTGGATATTCCTGCTGCACTCATACCTGTATGGGCGTCTATTGGCTGTGTCTGCATTAGTCAGTGAAAAAGGGAGAAATAGCTCACATCAATGCATTTAATTCTACAAGAATTGTATCTCATTCCATCTTCTTTTTGGGATATTGGAAAGCTGCTGCACATGCAAGAAAAGAGATCTGGATTTCACAAATGATTCAAGCTGGATGGCTGCTTCAGAGGGAGACCAGGAGACACGGCTGTGAAAGGCCATGTGATTAATGTGCAGTAGGACATCCAGCCTGTGTGCTTTGACTGCAGGGAGGATATGGCCTTCCATGGGAGGAAAGATTCCGGTTCATTATACTGTGTGTAGGAAGTGGATTTATGCAGTGCTATCAGGAGACAGGGAGGCAAGCACTGCTTCCTTGCTGAGGACTGGAGTATATGAAAATGCTGTAATCTGAGCACTAAAAACAAGTAGAAGACTGGTGATGGGATGAGCAGTGAAGCAGCATCGTGGTTCAGAAGTGGCAGCTGAGACATCCCCACACCTCTGCTGCAGTGAAGGTGAGACCTACCGCTGGATTTGTAAAGCCAACCTGGTGAATTGCAGCAAATCCTTGATTCCCAGTAATTTCAAAATGAGGCATGTCAGATCTCTGACACAGATAAGAAGGAGGTGTATCAGTAGCAATCCCAGCCTTTATGGTGAATTAAAGTATGGATTTGCACTTTGCTTCTGGCACAGCCTCCTTGGGGTAGGTTGGTGGGGGAGGAAGGCAGAGTAAAGGGGGAGAATATACTTGAAACCAGTGCCTGTGGATTGCATGGGGACATTTCCCTGGCTCCAGCAGCTCTCTAACCTCTGCACAGTTATAGCGAACCAGAGGAGTTTCAGAGAAAATTGAAAGCACTGTTCCTTTTGTGGGTAAAGAAAGAAGGAAGAGTGCAGTTATATATGCCTTTCCCCTGAAACTGAAAAGTAATAGCTAAAAATGTTGTCCCAGGGTTTATCTTTCATGCTAGCTATTTTCAGTTTTGCATCCCAAACTTTGCAAATGTGAATTCCTGCTCCTGCTTTATACCAACACCACACCAATGCAGGGCATGCAGTCAGCCCCCAACACTTGTAAGAAGGAAAGTTACAATCCAGTTTTGTCATGGGATAGTATCAACTGACTGAGCTCAGCCAGGTTTTCCTCATAGTAAAGGCATCCATTTAAACAGAATCTGTACAGTTTATACCTATCTGAAGCTCCTCTGTGACAGCTAAAAACCAGTGAATTAAAATCATAGAATCATAGAATATGTTAGCTTGGAGGAGACCTCAAAGATCATCTAGTATCTCCCTGCTATGTGCAGGGCTGCCAACCTCCAGCTCAGGCTGCCCAGGGCCCCGTCCAGCCTGGCTCTGAACGCCTCCAGGAATGGGGTATCTACAGTTTCTCTGGGCAAATTAAGTATCACAAATTCTTGCATGTGCTAAAGTTGGCAATTTCAAGCATCTTTAGAGTTTAAGAGGAGTCAAGGTCTGTATCCATAAGGATACAATTAAGTTCAAAAGGTACATCTGTAAAACACTGGAATTCAGTGTAGAATGCAGTCACATTAGCTGTGAAATCAGCCATATTAGAGCACAATTAAGGTTAAGGATGTTTTCTTCACCTGTGTATCTTTGTGCTTTTGTCACCATGTTAACTCATTTACAAGCTCCTCTCTTGTAGAGATCCTCACTCCAAAAAAAAATCAGTTTGGGAGAAGTGCTAATTCCCCCATTTCTTCACTTCCAATATCCTCGATTAGCGTGAAGAAGTAAAAAAGAAAAAAATCTGCAACCACTAGTTTTCAAAGGTAGCAATCCCCATACCAGATTTTATTTACAGATCAGTACTGGCAAGAGATCTGACTCTTACACTGACCCCAGTCCAATTTAACATTTAAGTTCAGCATCAGTTTTGAACTGCGATTTAAAATGAAATGGCAATCTCTCTTACAGAGCTGCTCCACTCTTCAGTCAGCCGAGGTTTTTCCAGCCTGGGCTGGCTCAGAACAGCTCTGACTATGATTTAAATGTAGACAACACAGAAATGCTCTCCACCATGTCTTCCCATGGCATTCAGTGGCCCTGAATTTCTGGCACCCTCCCTCTTTCCCTCAAAATTGCAGGGTTTTTATCTGATCAGCACTAAATGATCTTGATAACTACTCAGATCTAGTTATTTCTTGAATTCATTGCTTGGAGATCAAACATTACATCACAAGAGCTTAATCCTGTTCCAAATGAAGCCAAGGACAAAACTGCCATTGACTTCAGTGTGTGGGATAAGGCTATAAATCCTTTAATGCTGAGCGTCCAATTTTCAAATTAAAACATAATGAACTTAATAGTCATGGGTTAGAAGGCTGATACATTTTGCATCTCATATGGGATTCTACATCTGGGTTATAAACTCTTCTTAAACTTTGATGCTTTGAGGGAGGGTTATTTTCTGGAAGCTCACTTCATTATATATCAGGCCAGTACACAAAACACACAATGGAAGTGATACTGCCCTGACTGCAAACAATGTCTTTGGAAAGCTTCAAACAATTTCTTGGTAAACAACTGATCAGGGTAATTACATTTTCTAATCTGAAATGGGGCTGTGACATTGTTTCAGGTAACACATGAATCATGCTAAAGGGTTTTCCTCTGCTAGCACTGGCTAGCTTATCTGAGCAAGCTCTGGTCTAAGGATGGAGACCTAAGCCTGATGGAGTATTGTACTGGCACGGCAGGTAGTGGCTCCACACCTGCCCCCAAGAGTCCAATCCACTGCTACTGTTGAGCAGACAACTCGCCAGGTAGTAAAAAGAAATTAAGATATAGTGAGGCCATGCCTAATGCCTCATAATCCCAACTCATTCTCTCAAGGAGATGAGGCATCAGCTGGACAACCTTTCTGCGTATCTGAATGGTGCTGAGTCCAGGCGAGAGAGCTACAGCCTTGCTTAGCAGGGGAAGGCAAACATGACTTTGATGACTTTGCGCTTGCTAATGAGCACAAATGACCTAAAACACAATGAGCGCGTCTCCCACCATCTCTCAGCCAAGTTGCAATGTAATGAAGTGGCTGCCAAATCCTCACCACTACCTGGGACTGTGTTAACAAACTAGTCCAACACAAAGCATGATTAAGTACTTAGAAGAAGCAGCTCTAGTTTGCTGTTTTATTTGGTCTTGTTTTGAACAGTATTTGCAATAGGAAAACTGCAGTGTCACTTGCCCCTGCAGTATTCTTTTCTTCTTCTATCTCTTGTCATAGATGTAATCTGTCCACTGCTCAATTTTTGTTATCATTGTCTTGGATATCTACCAGCTATGATTGTCATGATTAAATCAGAATTAACTTAATTACAAAGAGCTTTACTTAAGATAAACAATGAAGAAGTGATTTCAGAACAGTGAGAACTGCAGTGCTGAGAATGTCTGGCAAAAGCCCTTCAAACAATTTGAGCCACTTTCTTTTTCCCTCACATATTTTTTTTTTTTTTTAAATTCTGATGTGTTGTTTTTTCCAATCCCAGAAATTAGGTCAGTCTGTCACCTCAGATCAGAGTCTGAGTCTGATCCTTGAAGTCAGCTTCATCAATGCCTTTGGCTGGGATTTCTCTTTACTGCCTTAAGCAACTAAATATTTTGCTTCACTCCAAGCTTGATGACACTGATAGTCTACCATGAGTCAGACACTGAGGGCTTTCCTTATTTCCTCCTCATGGTGAAATGAACAAAGAACATCAGGATTTGGCATGCTTCCCATGTTCATCTCCTGCTTTAAGGGACTGCAGCATGGACACATAGTCATAGATACAACTACAATGGAGGGAACTATTTCACCTCTCTTATTCGGCCCTACAGATTTATGATTTAGGTATTGAATCAGTTCCAGCTGAATTCAACAGTGGAACTCCCATAGGTTTTACTAAGAATATCAGGGCTTTCCTAATTAATATAATAATCATATATTGCTTGCACAACAATAGTTGTGATGTAGTAGCCTTTTAAGAAGCCTTTAAAAAAAGCTCAAACATTTCCACTTGCTTTTTGAGAGTGCTACATAGCAAGTACGTATACCACATGTAAACAGACAGCAAGGGATATTTCAGCATATCAGGTGAAAAGCAAAAGGTTTTCCACAAATTGTACAAGATTTGCTTGAAAGTTCTGGAGCCAAGCTAAGTTTTTCAGAGGCCATAGTCTTTATGTTCAGCTGTTTGAATCTCAGCCCGTTGCTAACCACTATCTCTTCTCCATGGAGAAACCTGGAAAAACTTCTACCAGAAGAAGTATACAAATCCTAGTTTTACTCAAAATCCTACCTTTTTATAGGCTACATTAGCATTCTATTCAGTACTATCAAGAGAAATAGAGACATGGCAATCGGTACAAAATTCAGACTCCTGTTTTTTTCTGCCACCTGTGCTAAAAAGAAAATTCTTCCAGACAATGAATGTTTCCTATTGAATTTCCCATGAATTCCTATTGAATTTTCCATGCACATATGCCCAGAATTTCTTCTTGTTCTCCAGTTGCTGGCAAAAGAGATACTCTCACATGCTATGAAGAGCTGGACTAGAGTCCTATTTCTGGCACATATCTGTGGAATTATACCAGAAAGGTCAGGATGAACAAACTTGCCCTTTATGATGACATCTTCTATATAAAATCTTCTATTTAACTTAATTATTAAATATTTTCTTCACAGAACTGAAAATAGCATTATTAGGATTGTGTTCTTTCTTTCCACTGGTGTTTTCCTCATTTTGCCCAGTGAGACAACCTCCTGCAGTCTCCTAGTGCTTTTTGATCTAACACAGGCCAGTATGCCCTTCTAAAGGAGTTAGACCCAGCCTCATCCGTTAAGTATCAGATAAATCCTGTCAAAGACTAAACTCTTGTGTACAGGTCAATTATAAAGCATGGCAATTCTGTGGTGCAGGGCCATTACAGAACCAAAGCTGTGGGATGTAGGCCAGTTTCTCATCCATGGGCTTCTGGCAAGAAACAGAAAGTTAAAGCAAAATGTGTAGAAAAGACTTCTGGAGAAAAGGGTGAAGGATTTGCTGATGTTGCATAACACTGTACATCTTTTCCGGGTGACAGAAACTTCATAAAGCTCATCAGGACAAATGCAAGGTACTTCCCATTGGACAGAAGACCCTGTAAGGTGGAGTCTGGCTAGAGTGAGAGCAGCTCTGCAGGACAGGATCTGAGGTAAAGTTTTTGAACACGAATCAGCAGTGCGCCCTTGAGGTAATGAAAGCTAACCACATGCTAGGCTGCATTAGCAAGAGAGCAGCCAGCAGCTCGTAGAAAATGGTTAATCCCTTTCAATTGGCATGTGCGAGGCCACATTTGGCATAATGTGTAATGTCCAGTTTTGGGTTTCAGACTGAGAGGCATTGGTATGCTAGACTAAGTCCAATGGAGGGTCACAAAGACAGGGGTGTAAGGCATTCAAGGACAAGCAGAGGAAACTGAGTTTGTCCAGCCTGAAGAAGCAATGTCTGGGTAGGAGAGGGAGCTTTGATGATAATCTTCAACTTCATTAAGTGATGTTATAAACAAGACAGAACCAGTCTTCTCTCAGAGGCGTGAAGCTAAAAGGCTCACATCAGTGGACACAAGCTGTAGCCAAGGAAATTCTCATCAAGTATAAGAGGGAAAAAAAAGCCAACACAAAACAGAGCAGGGAAGGGTGGTCAAAAGCAGTGAGAGAGGTTGTGGAATATCCATCCTCAAAGATTTTCAGTGTTTGACTGGAAAAAGCCACAAACAACCTCATTTGACTTTTAAGTTTGTCTGACTTTGAGAAGAGGGTTGGACTGGATGACCTCCAAAGGTTATTTCCAGTGTAAATTATTCTGTGATTCTATAAATAAGATAGAGGTCGTAAGGAAAAGGACCTAAATCAGATTCAGGAGTGGTATGAGTCTTTTTTGTGTTGAGAGATCAGGCCTGCAGGCTGTTAATACCACTGACCTCCTAAGGGTTGAATGATTGAAAACCACTCTTGGATGCAGCAGAGCATGTGTTCCTGGCACAGTGCTTGCATTGAGCCCTTCCCAAGTTTCTGTAAGCAGTGGCTTTATCTGGGCGGAGTGCTGTCACTCAGGCATTTTTTCCTTCATTTTTCCCTCACTCTTTGGCATCAGAGTACACGAAAACCAGTGTGTTAAAAAAGCTCACCAAACATTCACACTTCAAGAACTGGAGTGTGATTTTTGCAAGAATTTTAACTTTTTTGTACCATTTTTATTTCTCAGAAAATCTCTTGTGCCTTTGGTAACCAAAATATTGCACAAGTAAAGTGCACCAATCACACACAAATTCCTATTTCTCGCCTGAATTAGTGCAACTGATAGCAAAAGAAAAAAAAAGAAAAAAAGAAAAAAAAAAAAATCCACGTTTTAACAATTCACGTGACCTCAGAAAGTAATGGACTGAAGTGACAATACTTTTTTTTATGGTGGATAGTTTAAACTAGTGAGATGTTTGCTCTACTAACTAATAAAAATGAAGTTCTGATACATCCCTTAGTAAAGTGTTATTTGACTGTCAGCCACCTGTTTGGTACACACTACATCCTCCCTTACCTCTATTGAACTAGCATTGGTTGTACTGATTTAAAAAAATAAACATTTTGTTCAATCTGTAGACTGGTCAGCTGAAGACAAAAAAACATTTTCATCTGATAATACCAGCTTCTCCTAGGGAAGCCAACAGACTAATATAACTGTCTTTTTATTTTCTATTTCTTAGCAAATAGTATTGGAGTATGGATTTTCTTGTATAAGAAAGGGTTTTAATAGCTCCCTGCTTATTTTTCATAGAGTTGACACATATGAGAGGAGTGAGAACCTATGACAAAAGTATCAAGAAAAGGTTGTGACTATTAAATTCATCAGAATATATAGGATTTTATCTCATGATGTGCGTCAATTGATTGTTTAAAGTCCCTAAATTTTAACATTTCAAAGTAGTTCCACACTTTTGTGTCTCCATTGTAGGAATGTCATTTTGTGTTAATTCTCACATTTCATTAGGTTCAGAATTTGACATTGACATGCCACCGTTAGTCATTCTGCTTACAGACAACAGAAAAAGACAACATAAGTACTTACACTATAGAAGTAGCAGCAGACCAAAAAAATGTAGGCTCACAATGGGAAACTCCACAGTTCTGGTCCATATTCAATCTGAATTGCAGTCTGTTAGTCCAGATGGAGCTCAAACTCCCACGTTCTGATAAGCCAGACACAAGATATCTTCTGGGGATCATACTATTAACCTGATCTGTCCAGATGTTGGGAAAGGAAACTCAGATTGCATCACAATACAGGTGTGACTGGGCTTTACCCTTAGCAAACCACAGCTGAAACCAAGCCTATGGCTAGTTTGTGGTTGACATGCTGAGTTACAGGTAGGGTCATGCAAGTGGCCTTAGTTGGCAATAGAGAAGCCTTGAGCTGGTCAAAATTTCAAACACAACCGAGAAATTTGTCCTCTTTTAAGCAGATATTTTATGAGCTTCATCATAATGTCTTCTACTTCACTGGTTTTATTTTCAGTTTGATTTGGTCCTCCCTAGTCCTTACATTACTCAAATGCCTTCTCTCTGAAATCCATTACAGTGAACATATTCAGTTCAGAAACAGTCCTCATCGGCAAAGGAGCCAAACTCTAAACATTCTCTTAGTCTTTAAAACTGGGAATTCAAAAATACACACAGATGTTACTTGTAATACGGCACAGAAGGAAAAGACTGCTAAAGTTAGCTCACATGTCCCAGGCTCTTATCTAAGCAGCCTGCAGTGTTGAGCAAGTCACACACATTTTAGTGTATACTGACACACATATCAGTCCTTCTGAAATGCGTGGCAAAAAAACGCAGTGATTTCACTAAGAGTAGGTCTCGGTTCTGAGTTGGCAAGCTTGGAGAAAAAATAAAATAAAGCAAAAGTATTTTTAAGTTTTCTAGTTAGAACAAAAAGCACCTTAAGAGGCTCTATATCAAAAGTGAAAACTGAAGCTAGCAGTTAACTCCGGCTTCATGCGTACTTCTAACCTTTACACCAGTATACTGACCAGTTTCTTCAAATACAATAGAAACTCTGCCACTTTGAAGATAAGCCCTCACAGTTTGCTTAAAACAATAATTCTGTACTTTCTTTCCTGTTTCTAGATTTATTTTAAGCATAAGTATAAAATGTCAGAGTCTGATAGCAGCCAGATCAGTTTGTATAAAAATCGACTGCCTGTTTGTAGTATATTACGGGCTATATTTGACACAGGAAAGCTCTTAATCATGAATGCTATCAGCATACCACACCCATCTTTGTAAGTGCCTTATAAGCTAGATTTATCACTGTGAACTTGAACTGGATAGAGACAAGCAGTGATGCATAGTGCGAAGCCCTTCTGCGGAGGTAGGGATGGAAGTATTTTATCCACAATAGACTTGTTCAGAAGGCGTGTTCGTGTCTGTCAGCTGCACAAAAGCAGTAGGCCCAGCACTCTTTTTCTTTGTGCTGATAGCCTTCTTTCACTAGAGTCATCAGGTCTTGGTGCAGATAAGAGCAAGAGGAAAGAATCTGCCTGAAAAATATGGTCACACAGATTCTGCCCTTTAAATATCTTCTACCTTTGGCTTGTTTTATCTGCACAGTAGAACTGAGAGCCCTTCAGTACCATATAATCCTTGCTATGTGTTACATATCTTTTTATTTCAAATATTTGAATTGTTATGCTTACTCTATCTTTGGAACTCTAATGTACTACTTTTTAGAGGGGCACACTTCAAGGAGGGAGAGGGAGCTGAGCCAGGGAGACGTGAGCACGTGGGGACAGAGAAGACTTGGAAGGCTGTAGAGCCTGCTGTGCTGCTCCACTGGGCTGCAAAGGACACCTCCCACCTCCCTGCCAGCTACCAGTCACTATACCAGCCAGCCCACTGAGGACAAAACAATACAGCAGCCCCATGGACTGGGGCTGAATCTGAGACATCTTTCTCACTTCATTAGAATGTGTAAAGGTATCAGAGTCTTTGGGAGAGAAGCAAGTAGAAGGGCTACAAAAAAAAAATTCAGCATTTACAAAAGCTCTGATGGCCAGTTTGAGATTTGCTGTATACTGAATGGACTTTCTGCACACAGTCACCACAATACATGAGAGGGAGCTCAGTGAGGTATTTATGTGATTCAATAACAGCGCTGTTAGGAACTACATTTTCGAATCTCAGCCCTTCTTCATTAGAAGAGAGGAATTTCGCCTAGGTTTTATTAATATATTAGTTAAACCTAAACTCAATCATTCTTCCATGTAGAGGAAAACAAAGCTTTTTTTACACTGAGTAACCTCCAAACTTAAACAATACTTATTGAAATAGTGCTAAACTCTGGAACACTTTGAAAGTAAAAATTTCTATTCCTAGTGAATCATTTCTCTTTTCACAAATGCTTCTAATTAAGCTTGAACAGGAAAACTACTGAACATCACACTGGCATCTATTTTAGCAGTTCAAGAGTTGCACTAACAGCAAAACACATATATTCCTTAAGCAGAACATTGCTTTCTTTTCACAGAGTCACAGAATCACAGCGGTTAGAAGGGATTTGAAGAGATCATCGAGTCCAATCCCCTTGCTAAAGCAGGCATCCCACAGCAGGTCGCACAGTTAGGCATCCCATGCCAGGTCTTGAGTATTTCCATAGAAGGAGATTACACAACCTCTCTGGGCAGCCTGTTCCAGTGCTCTGTCACCTTTACCAGAAAGAAGTTCTTCCACGTGTTTGTATGGAACTTCCTGTGTTCAAGTTTTAGGTCATTGTTCCTTGTCCTGTTGTCACCAAGAAGAGCCTGGCCTTTTCGGTGAGAAAACACTCCAGAGTTTCCAACGGTCAGTTTTATGCCTCTTCTGAAAGACATCTCTATCAAAAGACTGTGCCCATACCCAGTGGTGACAGACTTCTCTGTTGTGACTCAGAGGGCAGCATGCTACCTGCTGTGCTGTCATCAGTGCTTCCTGGAGCACCCATAACTTAGGTGGGGTCCCCAGGTGGCCCGACCTTGACAGCTTGGGATGAGGTAATATGGCTGCAAACTGAATAAGGAGAGAAAACAGTGAATCAAATTCAAAGGGATATAGCAGGGGGGAATAATTTGAATTTCAGTAAGTTGAGGTTATTCTAATTTAAGATATGACTCTTACTCTGCCACACAAAAGAGATGTATTACCTATACATTCACAAACTTCTTTGTGGATGTTATTATACAGTTTTATATTAAATCTGTGAATTCTTCTGAATATATTTATTGGACTGCACAGTCCAGATGCTGCATCTGGAAGAAATGAGGGGTTTGGTACTCAGCATCAAAAAGCAGCATGACACCAAGAAGTGTGTCCTAGGAAGTATTTTCCTTACCTTGTCATTCTAACCCTTACTTTTTTACTCACAGAAGTGATTAGTGATTATACAACCAATTAAGATCTTAAAAAATACAGATACATTGCTGACTGAATCTGGTAACAAAGACTATAGACTACCAATTCATTCACTAGGGGTAGTCGTCTACGCTTACTAGATCTAAGTTCAAAACAAGGTATAGGAAAAAAAAAATCCATTAATGAGACACCATTGGTATTCAGGACCTTAACATTACATCAGACATTAAATTTGAAAGTAAAAAAATCAGGATAAAGTGGATGTACAGAGCTATCAAGATCCTCACTCAACTCAATCCAGGTCAATATCACTAACAGTTAGCCTTGGGAAAAGCAGGTCTAAGATTCTGAAATCTATTCATTTCACAAAAAAGCATAAGAAAGAAGAATCAATCAGTCCTAACTCAGGAAATTGCTGGACCAACTCAGCTACTGCTTACCCTTGAATTCCTAACCCCGCCATCCCTGATGCAAGCTGCATTTCAGGGTTTTGTGGACAGATTTATGCTTTAGAGTACATTGTGACCCGCAGTTAATGACACAGAAACAAACAAACAAAAAAGATTGTATCTTATAATCATTCCGAAAGTTACAGAGATTGATTAGCCTCCTTCATGTTTTCTTTTTTTTCTTTAAAGTGAGCTTGCATCATCTTTTTATCTAATCTCTTTTTGCTGTAGAAAGTCAGCCTCCAAAAAGCCTCTGCTTCCATGACAGAGAAACTGAGAATCAGCTGGAAAGGGACTTGACAGTGTGAATACCTGGAAGATTAGGAGCCTGAAATGAAGGCCTTAGCAGTTCTTTACCTTCTACCATCTTGCTGTGCAATACTTCAAAGAGAAAGGGCTTCACCCATCCCCTAAGCACTTACTGTAAAATTCAAGGGGTAAAGCAATAGTCCTTAAAAAAGAAACTGAGAGCTGTCGGAAGTCTGGCACACTCACCCCATCAGGCTCCAAAACCGCATATGATCTAAATTCACTTAATTACTTCCACAGCTATGCTTTGTACATGTTTGTTGCTGCAGATTCTGGAGCCTTCCCCAGGCTTAGTGAACCAGCATCAGCCACCCCAGGGTGTGCCAAGGATCATGTCCTGCACATGAGGGTGTCCTGCACACACAAAGAACTGCTTGCTCTTTCTGCTCTGACACACACATGTCTATCCAGCTAACCTTTTAAACCCCTCCCAGTATCAGCAGCAGCTCAAATGAACAGCAGGTGAAGCAAATGACCAATCATCCGTTGGCACTCACCAAGCCATAGGGAATGGAGACACCTATGGGCATCTTCACAAAGAGCCCATGAGAAGAGCTGGATGCCTACATCTGTGTGCTCCAGCTCAGATCCATCTGGGCTTAAGCACAGTTGTTATGGGGAGGGAGCTCTGCTCCACTTGGCTGGTGGTCCCTCCAGTCTCTCTGATTTTCTAGCTAATGTAGCTCTGTGTCCGCAGCACTGATGCTAGCAGGAGCACTATGAGTGCTAAGAGCTTTATGCTCCAATTTCTCTAGTCAGGACCTGCAGCTGGAGACTCATAGAGTCACAGAATAGAATCATAGAACATCCTGAGTTGGAAGAGACCTGCAAGGATCATTGATTCCAACTCCTGGCTTCACACAGGACCATGCAAATTTCAAACCATGTGCCTGATAGCATTATACCTTTGTCCAAAGGACTTGGGAGATGGTGTTGAAGTCCCACAAAGCAGGAACATGTCTCACAGAATTGACAAGCATGGTGGAGGCAAGCTTAGTGCAGATCTATTACTTACTGTATATGTTGTAGAGTCTCTGTGGCCTCCACAAGAGCAAACCAGCATTGCTGGGGCAGCGTGAGCAGCAGGCAGGAAGATACCAAGTACTCATGACGATAACAATTTTGTAGATGGAAACAGATCCTTATCAAACTACCCAAAGAGCATATCTCTGTTGTCCAGAACCAAGATTAAAAATAAAAAATGCCTTACAGATCCAAAATAGGGTAGCTAGCTGGCATCAGTGTATAGAACCCCAGCACACTATATTCATGGCCAAGAATTTAGCATTCAGCTATCAGTGTGGTGCTAGTAATGGTAGAGATTGCTGAGTGAAGTGCAGTATCTTCTGGGGAATTATGAAGCTGCCACTTCTGCAAAATCTTTTCCATTCCATTTCTCAGCTTTCACTCCTTTATTATCATTATTTCAGCTTAGCCACAGAGTTGTCCAGGGATAAGTGAAGTCCAAATTCCTAATATTAAAGAAACAAACAAAAGGAATGCAAACAGAGAGAGAGGGGGGAAGAAAAAAGATCTGGAGGAAAACCAGATCTTTCTGCAGTGCAACACAGTCAAAACAAAACACGCCCATGTTCCCCCACTTTGTAGTTCACTTTTATGTAGAGCTGTGTCCAGCAGCTGGAAGTTGTCTCGCTGTTTGCACTGTGCATGGGGATGTGCCAGAGATTCCCCCTTACTCCCCTGAATGGGATGTAAAGAATTCCTCTGCACATAGCTGGCATTCCTACTGAACTGAGTCACTTCATAGCCCAGACAATAATGCCAAAATCTTATCCAAACACTCAGAGATAGATAGACACTATGATTTTTTTCTTATAATTATAAGAATGTCCATTGGATATAAGCTTCCTGGCCAAAACACGTGTTAAAAACCACATAGCCCATGTTCACCACCTGCAGTTAAGAGACATACTTGGCCTTTCTTGAGATTAATTATTCAAGCCTGAGGAAAAGGGGTCAAAATTACAGTGCATCTGTTACAACAAATGAGCTCCTGAAGATGCAGTCATCAGGTGTTCTTTCCTTGTGGTGGCAACCAGAATAAGCACCAAACCACTCTGTTAGTTTTTGTTCCTAAACATAAACCCTCACAATCCTTTACCAGTAGCTTTGGCAGGACATCTCATCTTTGCTGTGTTTGTGCTGCAGTGGCAGGGCACAAACAGATTATTATTATTTTTTTTTCCTGAGGCCATTAGTTGGAAATACAAATATTAATCAAAATTGAACATGGGTCACAAGCTGCCGAAGCTGTACTTGGAAGACAATACTAGATAGATGAAAACAAAAATCATATGGTCACTGTAGTGTGAGACCTTGATGGAACCCAGTGTGAGGAAGAAGATGAGTAGAAAAAGAGGTGGCTTTAAACTTGTGCTTAGATTCTGTTTCTATAAAAATATAAATAAATAAATAAATAAAAATAAATAGGGATGTGTTTGTATGTGTGGTTCTTGGAGCAAACTGCCAAATTAGGGTTTGAATTTTGCACCATTTTCCCTCTGTCCTGCTGGGTTGAGACTGCTGGTGTTGGTGACAGTCCGTTGGAGTTACAGATCTTTGTCTGACCAGGAGAGCACCAGAGCCCTGCATACATGGGAGGCATGCAGGGTGCTAGCCCTGTTATGCAGTATGAAGTCATCAGCTATGATTGAATTATAGTTTATTGCACTTCTTGCTCACTCAAAGGGTTCTTCCTTTCTATAGAAAACTACCCACGGAAAATCCTTTCTCTTCTCAAGATGTATTAAATGTGTAGCAGCTTTTCAATACCTGGATTTTAGATATTTCATTCAGCAATTTATAGTTCAATCTGTTCCAAAATCTGATGAAGGAAACTTGGAATTTGAGGACAGCAGATTCAATATGGCTTCCAACCTGTGCTGAGAAAGATTGTCTTGGCATTCAGGAGTAGATCTAGGTATTAAATAATAGTATTAATTTCTCCACAATGTGATATTTTTACAGCGGTTTACTGGTGCTGTAGCCCATGAGTGAGAGAGGCAGCAATGAATACTCTGATGATCAGGTCAAACCTATGGATTAGTCTCTCTTGGTCTCAGGTCTCAGAGCTGCTTCACTGCACCTCAATCTCTCTGGTTTTATATACACTAAACAAACAAGCAGAAAAACTGCCCCATTCCCAAAAGGTTTACCTAGATGCAGAGTACCTATGGGATAAGCTTTGGATGTTGTTTTACTATAAAAAGATATATTTATGAATGCACACTTAGGACACCAGAATGTACTAAGAGGATATTTGTGCATGATACACACTAACTTTCACGGAACACCATTTGTGTTCAGCCTGTTCCTAAGCAAGTCATTGGCTTTTAGCCAAACACAAACACAAGAATAATGAAGTCACTTACTGGAACTAGACTACTGATTCACTTTGGAGCAGTTTTACCACTCAGCCCAATGCTCAGGCAACAAATGAGTCCTTTTCCTGAGCAGGCAGCTGAGGAGGTGCCAGCTGGGGCTAGAGGCAGCCAGATCTGCAAGGTGAGGTGGGATGGGGAGCAGCAGGCCACAGGGATGGGCGAGGAGCTTACTGCTGAAGGAGATACCAGTTATTCATCTATCTATCAGGACATTGATTACAGAGCACAAACACACAGAAGTTCAGCCAATTATTTAAGTGATGTTTCTTCGGTTAATACAAAGCAATCTTTTAGATATGTCTTCAAGCATCCACATTCTTACTGTGAAAGACACCTCTATATGCAGCTAGGATTACCCTTCCTTTGTACAGCAGAGCCTCGTTAGTTTGTTTTGATTTTTTTTTATTTTTGGAAGAACAAAAGCAAAAGCCAGAGTGCAGTCCTGTCAGGAATATAGGAAGTGGAGATACACAACATAATAAATCTGCGTCCTTCGCAGAAGCTTTAAGCAGCACACAGCTGCAGCTCTGTGGCTGGTGGTGGGCAGGGGACATCTTGTTCCATTAGTGAGTATCCCCAAGAGCCAGAATAAAAAACCTCTTTATCATCACACTTCACAATATACAATACTAAAAAAATATTTCTCTGCTTTTTGTTGTTTTATTCCTTCTTCCTAATGAAGTTCCCAATAACATTAAACCAAGTGCATATTTGATGCAGTAACTGAACATCCATTAAGGAGGAATGAGGTATTGCTTGTGATATGGATCCAGAATTAGGATTAGGAGCTAAGATGCTCAAAATGATCCTCTTTGCCCACTCTACTTACACTATACAGATAGCAACTGTCCATCAATGCACAAATACAATAAAAAAAAGTGCCAACTTCATTTTTTTTTTTCAAACACTGAAGAAATATGTAATCAATTAAACAAGTTACTCTGGTGACCCCATTCTACAGGGAGAAGTGATTCATGGCTATAGCCCTCTTCTGCTTCCTGCAGTTTCTCCTCTCTGCCTCTATATATTCACATTGGATTTTGATGCAGCCAGTAGCCTTGTGACTAAAAGTCATTTAGTCTTCCTATCTACATATGAAGCCCTATTTTTGTACACTAAAAAATTGTTCTTTCTAATAAACATATTGTAAAGATCATGTCCCATGGTTTTGTTTGTTTGATTGATTGTTTAAAGTATTTTGCTTTCATTCCTATCTGAAAACAGAATACATCTTTGCTGTAAAAATCTCACAGCAACTCCAGACAAACTTTAAAGAGTTGCTGACTCAGAAATGGTGTTTTCTTTGTAAACTTCGCAAGCTCACAAACTTTGAATGAATTGTGCCTGAGCTGAGAGCAGGTCAGGCAAGGTTCCTGGTGCTTGACCCACAGCATGTTCACTCACGGA
This sequence comes from Meleagris gallopavo, assembly GCF_905368555.1. NCBI lineage: Eukaryota > Metazoa > Chordata > Aves > Galliformes > Phasianidae > Meleagris > Meleagris gallopavo. Next base: position 55,885,027 of record NC_139406.1, on the reverse strand, counting down.
TATGCAGAGCCGTGCCTCAGCAAGAGGCTTGGAGGAACCCTGGATTTCTTTGATCACGCTCTGATGCATTCATTGAGTGCTGACAGGAGCTGTAATACTGAGCATTGCTCCAGGCACTTTGCACTTGCACTTCAGCTGTGGTCCCATCTCCTGAATGATCTCCTTTAACCAGGCCAGGTAGTGTTTCTTGGGAGTGAGCAGACTCTACATGCACACTCCTCAGACAAAAGAAGGTGAAAACCTTTACAGCTGAGGTGATATACTGCAAACCTCAGCCATTTCTGTAGGCTATCATCACAGCCATTATGGGACTCAGTGCTCTACAGACACCAGGTTGCTCTGTAGACCAACCATAGGAACATCCCTGTTGGACCTCAGTGCAAACACCTCCTTAAGACTTCCTCCTTTGCTGGTAATGAAGATCTGGCCACTACATACAACACACCAGAAAAAAATAGATAAATACTGCTCTGCTTTGAAATGGAAATCTAGTTCTCATGTTCACTGAAATATTTCTCTAGTCCCCCGCTTCCCTTTTCTAAAGGTAAATTTTCCATGGAGCTCCTTTATATTGGAGATACTTTAGAGATAGCTTTACCTGCACTCTGCTTTATAACTCTGTCATGCTTGTTTCTCCCCCTTTCTTGTGCATGTGTGTGCTTTTGTTACTTGTATTGTATAAGGTGTCTTGGGATATTCGCATCCTGTGCATTGTGTGGCATTGTGTTGAATAGGAGGTACAGAAATTAAAAGCAGGTCTCCTCCTACCCACATATGCCTTTTCTTTGCAGGTTTTCCTGGAAGTTTTGTGTGGGGAGGGAAGGGAAGAGGTAAAATATGACTTGGCTGAGACTGCCGGATGCTGAATCAGCTGCGATTGCCTCACGTTTTCCTTTCTTTTAAAATAAGGGGTGCAGTTTTCGAAAATGTCCATTTGATTTCTCTGCCCTACCCAGTCCATCATCTCTCAGCAAGGCACTTTTTAAAAATTGTGCATATGCTTCTCAGTTTCATGGGCACCTTCTGAAAGCACCTTTAGAATCACTTGCTTCTTGGCCTGGAGGGTATGTGTTCTGGTCTTTCAGTAACTTGGTACAGCTGCTGCAGGCTTGTACAGTGCTGGTATTCCCTAAATATTGTCTGCAATAAAAAGAGGAGGAGATAGTCACACTCATTAACTCAATAAAAAGCTCACAGTCCCTCAAGTTCCCCAAAAACACGCAACCTCTTAAAACATAACTGTGTCGTGCTGCTCTGCTGTGGTTCTGAGAGCTGATGCCACCAGTCATGACTCCCTGCTCCTCACGGTTGCACACAGTTGGCTCTGACAAGGCTGGCAATAATGATGATGCCAATGTCATGGAGGTGCACTGCAGGAATAGCAAACAGAGAGTGCAACATCAAAATCCTTTGAAACTTCAAAGAGAGTGTTTTTGCAAGGAGAGGAGAGGAGAGGAGAGGAGAGGAGAGGAGAGGAGAGGAGAGGAGAGGAGAGGAGAGGAGAGGAGAGGAGAGGAGAGGAGAGGAGAGGAGAGGAGAGGAGGGGAGAGGAGAAAAAAGAACAGTTTAATTTCTTTTCAGGACTGATAAAAAAGGGAGTTGTATTTGTATGAGTGGAACAGCTTACATTTGGATCAAATTTTGTTTTGTGCAAATTCTAACATCTAATAAAGATATTGCTGCTTTTGATTGTTAGGAGCTGATAGCAACTCTCTGGAAGAAACTGCATCTGTTTTAACAGTGGTTAGTGAATATTTTGATTCCACAACACCCCCGTCTGTAAAAATGAGGAGCCTTTAAGTCAAGGGAGATGCAACCCTATTGCACTCAGCCCCATGGTGCTCATCTGTTCCATTGCCCCACTCAGCCCTGCTGAGGCAATCTCCTGCTGAAACATAGGCAGAAGAGCAAAGGAAATGACGTGCCAATAAGAACTGTGCACCATGAAGGTGTGCGAGGAACTGCAATCTGCCAGGCAAGGTGAAGACAGTAATTGCTAGTTGATATCTTCCTTCCTTCTCTGCAGAGATGTGAACATATCCACTTCATACAGCCAGAATTTGAGGCTGCAATAGCTCATTTATATGCTCTCCTAAAGGTTATTAATTCTTCCTACACCATTCCCAGTAAGCTAGAGTACCGTATAATATAACTTCCTCATTAACATCAAGAGCTGTGATTATGCGGTTGTGTTACCAAGGGCTTCAAAGCCACCAAGCCTAAATATAATCTTACAGTACCTTGTTACAATACAAAGCACATCCTCTAATACATTTTTTTTGTTTGCATAAAATGCAGCACAATAATGGTTCGCGTGACCTCTGCCCCCCATACGGTTCATTGGGACATTGTTTGGGAGCACACGGTCTGCGTTTCACAGGGCACAGGTGCTCGGGTGCACACAGGCCCCGGGCCCAGCCCTGCAGTCCGTCGCACCGCTGCTCCCCCGGCAGCTGCACTCAGGGGACCGCTTTTGTGGCCCACCAGGAATTTCCTGTGATAGAATATCAGAAGCCTACTGGTGACTGCTAGGAGGTGACTTCACAGGGCAAAAGTTCTCCCTCCACAATAAACATTCTCCGCGTTGCCGTGTGGATTTCCTACGCTGGGCTGACAGCAGTGAGGGACTTGTCATCTTGGCAGAGAACGGACTGGGGAAGGCATCGCGGTGGCTCCTTGTAAGGCTTTGTCACCAGAGTGGTGAAGCTGACCCTCTGCTGCCATTTTGGCAATACATCCCAAGAAGAGGAAGAATTCGAAGTACTTATGCTAATTAAAAGAAAAAAAAAATGGACTGTAAAAAAATATACTAATCCACAGCCAAATATAAATCATATACTCAGCATCACATGTCCTGGTACTAAAGTATGTACACAATATAGACAGAATATCTATATTGTCTTAAAATTACAGAATCAAAGAATCATTAAGGTTGGAAAAGACTTCCAAGATAGTCCAGTAGTCCAATCATCAACCCATCCCCACCGTGCCCACTAACCATGTCCCTCAGTGCCACATCTACACGTTTCTTGAACACTTACAGTGATGTTGACTCCACATAGTACAGCTTGCCAAAGAACTAACACAGCAATTAGGAACCTCTCTGTATGTGGTTTTCCATGTGAAAAATACATAGGGTTGTTCAGCTACTGATGGTAGCCTTGGGACTGTCACAGCTCACTTGGCCAAAACTAGGCAGAGGACTGTCCGAGAGCACCTGATTTGTTTGGCCAGCTGAAGTAACGTTCCAGGCAGCCTGCAGCGAGGTTTGCCGACTGAAATAGCTTTGGGGAAACAATACATTAATTTCCTGTGGAAAATACATCTATTAAAATTGGACAGTAGCCTTGGTTGAGTCCAACACTGTAAAACAGCACTCTGTAGAGCTTGAAAGTAAACACAGATCTGTGCTGGTTTCAAAGTCATAAAATGATGAAAAGCATTCATAATCCTCAGAATCAGGGCCATGGCAGAGTCCTCCTTGGAACAGGATGTGAGGAAGAAGCAAAAATTCCCAGAAAGTGTCCTTTAGCTGTCTCACCTCAGCAAACCTCAGCACTCATACATACCTTCACTATGGACTTTCCAGATCACTGAGAAAAGTTTGACACAAAGCAGTGTGTGTTTATTTTGCTGTTGACATATCAGATAATGGTCACAACCACAGGTAGGTCTTAATTGCAACTTATCTGGAAGACGAGGAGGTAAAAAGGTGGTGAGAAACCTGTAAGAAACTTAGCAACACTAGTGAAGTTTGCTGTTCCTGACGCTTCTCCTACAACCACTGCCATTTGCACCATCACACCAAGCTCTGCCTGTTCTCATCAGAGCAATCTGTGCCCATTTGTGTGGGTGTGAGGATGGAGTCAGTACTTCAGCTCACACCCCATGGTGGAACAAAGCCCCACTCTTATGAGTTCCTTCTCTTTATATTCTTAAATAAACTTTTCTTCCCCCAAAGCCATTTACAACCTTCTTGTTTTCTATGAGAGCACTGAACAGTCCCTCCCAGGAGCTCAATTCCAAGAAATAGCATCCACCTTATGCCACGGACTGTTCTTGATGGATTGAGAAGAGATCACATTATTTGGCTTCAATGTTCTAACCAAACTTTTAGTGGCAAATAGATGTTCATGCTGAAGGAAGACTAAATCCATCTGTCAAATGTTTTTCTTTCCTTTGTGATCAAACTGATATTTTTAGTCTCAGTGACTGAACTTCAAACCAGTCACTATGTACTCAGGAGGAAGGAACCAGTTTGGTTAGCTTTTTTCTATTTCACAGCAAGCAGAACACTGTATTCCACTTCTGTGGACCGTGACATCCCATGGCATATTAAAAGCCTTATTCAAACTGCAAGACAGCCATATTTTACACTCAGTAGGAGACTGTAGGAAGAAGTATGAGGCCAGGGTTATTCTGACTCCAGACAGCTTGTCAGCCTGGGTACTAAGAACAAAGCTTAGGACATTCTCTGCCTGTTCATATGATTCTGAAACAAATAAGTGGAAGATTGTCTCAGCGGGAATTTTCTTTATGTCATCAGAAACTCTGCATATATGCAGGTTTTATTTCACAATGGCTGAACTCACACTTGTGCTTTAGTTCTAAGTCTCCATCCATTGTACAATAACGCAAAATCTGGGGCAGCTCTGAAGGGTTTTATTTTCTTGATTAGGGCAATCAAACACTAAGTTTTCAGCCAAGTTCACAGGCCAAGTCTTCTTTGGACAACATTACAAGTAATGACGCCTCAAAACTGTACCAAATTCATTTGGTAGGGGAAGGGCTTGAGAATTCCTTCATTAGCCAGCTCAGATTTTATTCCAATCGATCTCTTCAAAGAGATGATGACTTCATTGATAGAAACTACAAGATTCTCTTCCAAATGCCTTCTGAAATAATACATCGCATTTATCAAACTCAAACACATAGATCTTCTGCATCACTCATCATGTAAAGGCAGAGTACATTATATGTCCTTTGTCTACTCAGTTCACTGTGCTGGAGACAGGGCTCATGCATTTTCACATGACAAGAGCCCTTCCTCTTCTTTTCTTCCATATCTTTTCTTCCACAGTCATTTAAGACGAATAGAAGTTGAAAAGTCTCTGCAAGTCTCTCATTACTTTAAGCACATAAGGCTGGACTTAAACTGGGCAGAAACAGATCTGAGTATTTTCAGATGATATTGCTCCTGATTGTGTTGTATCAACTAGATAGAACTATCATCCATAAGTAAATTATCCAGTCTTAGTTATGCACTTGAGTTTCACACTTAAGATGCAAACAGTTCAAATTGCTTCCTAGGCAATCCGCTTCACCTTGTTCCAGAATGCTATGATACAGCTTCTAGTCTGCTGAAGCTCGTTGCAATCTGCAGGGCACAAGCCAACAGACTTTGCAGTGATGTTTGCTTTTGAACATAGAAAATACTTAAAGAGTGCCATGCAGGAGAAGAAACCCATAGATAGGTTTCACTGTATTGAGGATTGGAGCGAAAACAGTGACTGCTGTCAGATCTGTGCTGCATTGTTTCCTCAGGGCTGTAGCTGGAGGAGTTGAGGACAGCCAGTGCCAAAGCTCTTGCTGTACTCTACAGAAGGAACTGGAAAGCATGAAATTGGCATTATATTTCCCCTCCAAAAAGGTATCGGATTGTAGTGGTCTTCAGGAAAGCAGTGGAGTGTAGGGAGACATTGGCTTTCCAAAACCCAGAAGACAAAATGTTGTCTTCAGCAGAACTAAGAACAAAACAATCCTCTACAGATATACAAGGGCTGCTCTGAAAGTAATGCCTCCTATTTTATTATGTGAGCCCACAGTGTCAGAGGCAAATGCTTGTGGTATGGCAGTAGAGGCTGAACCTTCCCATCAGTATTCCATGATGTTATTTGCTATCTGACAGATGGCATCAGAGGGGCAGTCTGACAGAATGGTGTCTAATGGAACTGCATGTGTAGCAAAGGTGTGGAACTGAGCTCCCCTGTGCTGAAAAAATTACACCCACTGACATTCACTGATGCTTGCTGAACATTTATGGTGACCAAACAGTGGATGTGAACACAGTGAGACGGTGGGTGGTGCATTTCAGCAGTGACAACAGTGATGTGAAAGACAGGCCACATTCCAGGTGGCCATACAAAGCTGTCACATGATGAAACGTAGAGCGTCTCAATCAGCACATCTGTGTGAACCAGCTAATGGGGTGACTATGTTGAAAATAGTGTTTTTTTAGCTGAGAATTTGCACTGACACTTAGTGTTATTCTGCTCTTTGCATCTGTTTTAGTTTCCAAGGTAATATATAGGAAGCATTACTTTCAGAGCGATATGTATACTTGTGTGTATATATATGTATACTCTGAAATAATGCACTAAAAAATTTCCCAGGCTTGAGGAAATCTCAAAATATGACTTCACGATCCATTCACATCTTTCCCAGACATGATGTGAAGAAGCAATAGGTGACTCACTGATGGTAAAGGGAAGATAGATTGCTCTCTGTCCTAGCCTAACACTGTCAACTGCCATCAAGAAGGTGATACATCTATTTTCCTGAAATATAGGGACACTGGGGAGCATGGAATCGGCCACTTTGTGCCTGGGTCCACAGGGTGAAAGGCAGAATAGACACCTTTTTCCCTATCTATAGATACTTCTTGCCACGTTACAGTCATGGAGCATGCCTCACAAAACTGGTTTCCCATAGTACTTCTGCTAGCAAACGTGAAAATGCTGTTTGTTTGTATTGCATCTGATCCCCTAAGGCTACTCGTTCCAGCGTTTGGCTGCTTTCCTGCAGCATTAATCTCTGCATACCTTTAGTTCCTTAATTCGTAAGGAGAGCCCTAGGGGGATGAATTGACACCCACTGAACGGTAGAGGCATCTCAGTGGGACTGTGTGCAGATCGATGTAGTGTAATGTAATTCTAAACAGTTTAAGAACTGGCCCGAACATCTCCTGCTTAATGTATACTTTGCATCACCATTTATATACGGTAAGAGAAAGAAAAGGTAAATGTACAAGGAGCCTTGACATATTGTCTTGTCAGGGCTTCTTTTCCTGACAAACTTAGAAAGACCTCCACGGCTTCATTATTTCATTGTAAGGAGAGCATTCATCTGTCCACTTCTGACTTCGAGATATCCTCAAAGATTGCGTTTTTTAACACCAGGAAATGTGAAGGTAATAGAGCAGCAGCTTTCCCATTTACGAACCATTATCTCTCAAAACCCTCCTTTCCGCCCCTCCACCCTCGCCCCTTGTTGTTGCCTCATTAATCTCCATGCAAGACTTGAAGCGTTAAAAGCTTTTATGACCGATTTATTACCAAGACACGTCCCGGGGCGATGCCGAGGGTTGTGAGCAGCACCGGGCTCTTCGGGGAGCCCCCGGGGGCACCTCGCACCCCCCCCAGCCCCGAGCGAGGTGGAGGCCGCAGGCAGCGCCGGGCCGGAACGCGGCCCCACACCTCCCCCCAGCGGCCCGGCCACGGCCGTACCTCAGGGAGCTTCGGAACGGGGAAAGAAGCGCGCGATGTACTCAACCGAGTTGGTATTTGAACGCACGTTGAGCAGCTTAGAAAGTAGTAGGGCTCTGCGCTGTGAGAGCAGAACGTTGCTCTCACTACTGGTACAAGCAATAGTAAGATTGTACGACTGGCAGATACGAAGGGAAAAACGAAGATGTTTCTCATTAATTTCTGATGGAATGATTTCTGGATTTGATTTCATTGCTTCCCTCTCCAGCTAGGCTGTTTGTGTGCGTCCTTTACAGTGCTCCAGCAGGAGGTTGGCAGCCATACCCCTGAGATTGCATCTGCTGATGCCTGCAAGAGGAGTTCCCATCCCAGCCTGACTTTCCCAGGCATGCCAGCTTCTCTCCTATCTTACTGCTTGGCTTTATGGGACCTGGGGGAACATCCTATCTTTGACATCTACAGTATCACAGAATGCAGGGGTCGGAAGGTCTTCTGCAGATCATCTTATTTAACCTCCTGCTAAAGCAAGTTCCCTACAGCACATTGCACAGGAAAGTGTCCAGGTGAGTTTTGAATATTTCCATGGAAGGAGACTCTACAGCCTCCCTGGGCAGCCTGCTCCAGTGCTCTGTTACCTTCAAAATAAATAACTTCTTCCTTCTATTCATATAGAATTATCTGTGTTCCACTTTGTGCTTGCTGTTCCTTGTCCTGTCACTGCACACAGCCGAAAAAAGCCTGGTCTCATCCACTTGACTCTCACTCTTTAGATATTTACAAGCATTCATAAGATAACCCCTCAGCTTCCTCAAGGTTGAACAGACCCAAGTCTCTCAGCCTTTCTCATACAGGAGATGCTCCAGGCCCTTAATCATCTTTGTGTCCCTCCTTCTTGGAGATCCCCATCTTTCTTGAACTAAGGAGCCCAGAACTGAACACAGTACACCTGATGTGGCCTCACCAGGGCAGAGCAGAGTGGGAGGATCACCTCCCTCGACCAGCTCTCCATGATCTTTTTAATGAACCCTAGGAAACCATTGGCCAAAAGGGCACTCTGCTGGCTCATGGCCAACCTGCTGTCCACCAGGACACCCAAGTCCCTCTCTGCAGATAAGAACCTCCATTCCTCTGGCACACAGAACCTGTTCAAAAGCTTTAAAAGAAATGGAGAGGAAGCAAAAAGGATGAGCCTGCAGGCAAGCATGTTCTGTTGCACATCACTCCTTTCCTTAGGATATGAGACTAAAACAAAGAAAAACTTTACTGCAGCATTCCCTAAAACTGATTAAGGGCTTCAGCTTCTGCCTGTAGGAGACTCTGATAAGAAGCCATTCTACTTAGAAATGTCAGCTATGTCAGTGTACACTATCAAAGTGTGTTTTCTTTCATGTACTGTGAGTGAATCTGCAGCTAAGAGTGCTGCTGCCCATTGAACAAAGGGCTCTGCAGACTCCAGTGTTTCTTGCTTTGCCCGTGCATCCCAAATGCTGTGACCAATGCATCTCTGACAGTCTTCCTGAAATACTGGAGACTATCAGGCATCTAGGTCGTAGTTTTATTTGAAAAATCTGTAAAGTTGTGGGGGGGTTGAAACTAGATGATCATTATGGTCCTTTTCAATCCAGGCAATTCTATGATTCTATGATTATATGAAAGTTATACTCCAGATTACATTTTGTAAATGTGTTTGTGCACTGTGCTTTTACTAAAATAAATCCACAGCACAGAGTAGTTTGCTGATGGACTTTGATCACCAGACAAGGCTTAAAAAAGGATGATATTTTTGTAGTAAATATGAGACGATGTATGTTTGCTTTCAGATTGGATATGGAGAGAAGAAAAGAAGAAAAAAAAAAAAAACTTGACGAAGATATGTAATCTAATTGCTCCAAACAAACTAGTATAGAGGGTTATCAGAACAGAACTGTGTCATGAGTCAGAAGATTTCTGTCCTGCAGGAGCCGCAGACATCTCTCTCACCTGGCCAGAGGCTTTAGCTTCTTAGTAAGGATGGCACAGAAGAGGTGGAAATGGGAGCAGAAAATAGACACCTCCCAGCAACACCAAAAAGCTTCTAAATTTCTTTCCATGTCACAGCAAATATTTCTCACTTACATGAGACCTTTATAGTCTCCCTTTGACATTGCTGTCTTTTAGTGTTTTCTGTTGATGTTAGTAATTTTAACAAGTTGCTCAAATATACAAAAAGATACTCAGTCATTTCTTGGTAAGCACAAATGATACGTTATTTTTAAATAGTGTTGTACTGTATAGCTTGTATGCTGTATATCCTGAATTGGAAGGAACCCACGACAATCAAGTCCAACCGTTAAGAAACAACTTTTATTGAAAAGTGGAATTAGGAGTTTCCAAAAACTTCTGTTTCAAAAAGGAGTCAAAAACACCAATAAGCAGTCAACAAATACAATAAGCAGAAATAATCATGTTGCCTTCTTCTAAAAAAGTATACTAGTGGAAGAGACATAACACAAAGATCTCTTCCTTACCAAGTTTCAATGTTAAATTATGTTCTTCATGATAGTTTTCTATTAATAAAAGAAAAAAAAAAAACACTACAGTCTTAACAATATAAAGATCTTATACTTTAAGTTTCATCAGTTGGTGTTTTTAGAACATAGCTCTGTGCAGTTCAAGAGGGAGGCATCCTAAGACTCAGGAAGAACTAAGATCAAGCAGGAATGTTTAGATCTGACTTTCATTTAACCTTAATTTTAGATGTGATGGAAATTTGGATATGCCTTTATACTTCATATTTGCAAGTGTATGATGAATTCAGTTACACTATAATTAAAATACGGGTAAATTCAAGTGAACTGCCAGGAAAGTTTGGGAAGTAGAACAGGAAGCCTACATATAAATGGCCCAGCTCCTTGGACAGAAGAATCACTAACAATTTTGGATACAAGCATAACAGGAGAAAAGCTCCAGCACTACGTGCCTTGCTTGTTGATTCCAGCACTACTGCACATAAGGTTCCTACAAAGACATTTGAGTCTGAAAGATGAAGTTCTTTGGTATGAAATAATGAAAACAATTCGCTTAGTATGGCCAATTAATGGAACCTCCAAAAAGTAGGGGGGGGGGAAGAAAAAAAAAGAAAAAACAAGAAACAAGAAAGAAAATAAAAGAAAAAAAGAAGACAAGTTAGAGGATTCACCAAATACTGCATTTCTCCTAGATACAAAGATTACATTCAAGGCTCTGAGGGTCACCAATATTTAGATCAAAACTGATTATAACTGACTGAAGTTACATTTTACCTGTTCTATGAATCATGGCTCAGAACAGATCATTAGATCTTCAGTGGGAAAGATATTATTATAAGTTTAGAGCTTATTTTCAATTATTTTAAAAATAGTTCTTCAAATTAATGATGCAAATGAATTATCTTTTAGCCCTCTTTCTTTGTGAGCTCCTTTTGAAGAGAAACCAAGGGCAGCTGCATACAGCAGTGAAAACAAAAAGCAGGCTTTAATTCAGACACACATTGCTGGGTGACAGCACAGAGACATTTGACAAATTGCACCAGCAGTGCTCTGACATGAAGAAGATGAACATCAAACCTACACTTACAAAGACCTACAACACTGTTCCTTTCTCTCTGAACAATCATAGGTGCCATTTGGACAGTTTGGAGGTGAGTATTCCTCAGGGACTGGACTCTGCTGCCTTTGGCAAAGATTTTTGCTTGGGAAATTTGTTAACACATCCTATCAGAGGGTGTGGATTTTAAAATGCAGAACCTTTTTTTGTGTGTGTGTGTCTGTATGAGCTAATTAGAAACACACCACAGGTACAGAACCTGAGCTGCCTACAACATTCTGAGTCAGAGATAGGAGATTATCTGAAGGAAAAGAAGCCTGCTTTTTCCTTTCAGCAGCACAGGGCTTGTGCAAGTTCCTAGTTATTTCACTCAGGAAGAATCAAAGTTTCCTTTCAGCTACAGAAAAACATTGAGCTCCGACTCTGTATAGCCAAATACGGTGCTAGGAGCAATGGGTAATGCTGAATCAACCAAAATGCTTATTTCCAACATTTGAAGAAACTTTTAAAAGATATTTAAAGGTAAAAAATTTCTCCAGCCCTGAGGATTCCTCCAAGTCCTGTTACTTCAGGGCTACAGTTTTTGGTTCGATATGAAATCTATTAATTTGGGCAACTACTGAGAACATCTGCAGTCTACTTTTGGAGGCAGTCATTTTTCTTGCAAGGAAAATGCTAATGTTGTTCACAACTGGGTGACTCCTTCTGTAACTTCTTGTGGCTACTTCTTTTAACAAAGGTCACATAGAAATATAGAAATATATAATGCTCTTGAAATTTTAATTTGGTAACAAGCATTCTGGAAGTGTCTTTTTGTCTTTGATATGTAGTTCAGTGAGGCATAAAATTCAAAGTATGTCCAGCAGGACCTGCAGTGATGACAAAACAGGCAGTGCTTTCCAGGTGGCAGTGTCATGAGGAGATGTCCTCTATGGACAGAAAATTTTGCAGCTAAGAGAATATGCCATCGTGTTTGATTTTGGATTCATGAAAATAGGAGGAGCAAAGAGAATCCAAACAGCATGATTTCAATGGGGAAAAGAACACAAGAAAACTGTGCTATCAGTCATCTCAGTTTGCTTAGAGCAGCTGTAAGGTGCAGCTCCAATGAGACCGTGTGCAAAACCTTCATGGCTAAAATATTTGAACAAGACTTCAAGCCACCTTAACTCGACCTGTAGAAGAACCATTCACTTTGGAGTTTAAATTTTCCGGATTGAGAGACGACTGATGAGTGACCAAATCAGGACTGGGTGAATTCCCTTAGGAATAAATGCATCTGGTCACTAGGTGTCAGCATTGTCTGTACCAGAAGGACGGTAGACTTGCCTAGCCCGGTGAGTAGACACAGCTCTCAGCACCACAAATCATCAGAGCAGGCTTAGAATCTGGGGAAAGGATGCTGTTTGCATAGGATAGTTATGCACCAGGTAATGCAGTGTTTTGTTGAATATTATAAGTGAGTGTTGAATGTTGCTTTCATGCTGGGAAGACATGACTGAAGGTTGAGTGTAGGTACAGCAGAGGAGTTACACTCTCAAACAATGAATAAAACTCAGTACTGGTATACTATATGAATCAGTAACTGTTCTGCAAGCCTTACAATATTTACTGTTTATCCTAAAGAACAAATTTCTGGAACAGTGCCACCACATGAAAATGCTGGCACCCGCTTCTTAGATTTGTTTTTAGCCCTGTTGGATACAAGAACAATGCTTGGAAACAAGATTCCTGCAGGGCTAAAAGCACTAAGGACAACAAAGAAAACCTAAAATGTATTCTTTAAATGATTTCTTGAACATTTATGGTCCACAACAGTACAGTCAGCAAAAAATACAGAGCAATTAAGTACATGGCAGAGTTTGAATGGTGTTTGCACTACATTCAGAAGTTTTCTGCTTTTGGAATCTCCTCAAATGGGGAATTTCATACTTTGTTTCTCATGTTCTCAAGTCTGTGAAAATTATATTTTATTTCACTGGGGCTGACTGCAGTGCCAGAGCTGCCTGTCAGTGCCCATAGTATCTGGTATTCCAGGTTCTGTGCATGGCTTCTTAATATGCTGCAAGCCAAGCCATCCAACTTTGTTGAGAGCAACAGTTTGAAGTGGGAAAACATGCATTTTCACAAGAGGTAGCAAAAATGTCTTGACAGCTCTCTTCCCTGCATTTTCTTCTTGGGCTCTCTTAATGGACAGATTATGTTTTCCACAGTTAATAGACAACACATCCCTGTGCTTTGGTTCCTTCAGATGCATACAAGTGAGTTCAGAAGAACTGACATGGGCAGAAATGTGCTACATGTTCACATCCTTGTTACAGTAATTCATTTCTTGATAGTAAACACTTGGCTGGAACTTTCCAACAGCAACAAAAAGGCAAAAAAACCCCACCAAAAACAAAAACAAATGAACAACAACAACAACAAAAAAAACAATTAAAAAAAAAAAAAAACCAGCAAAGATGCAATAAGCCCAAACATTCCTCAAGTCCTAGAAGTCAGGGCAGCAGCAGTGTCATGTAAGCCAAGGCTAACATAAAACCAGTAGAATAATATTTTGGCTGGAGCAGTTTCAAGTCTAGTACATGGCCCGTACCCAGACTGCTTGCTGTGGTGATAAGTATTATTTACTTAGGAAAAATAAAGATTGTCTACACACTGAAAAACAAACTTGTCAGTGGGGTGTCAAGAACCCAGGAATCATTGACATTAGGAGAAATGGCAAGTCAAAATCTGTAAAGGAGCAGTCCCAAAATAGGTCTTCTGCACATCGGATCATCAGAACTCATCTCTGCAGTCACAGGGTGACCTTAAGAGACACACTGACTACACAGCTCAGAAAGCTGTGAGACAACACCTATGTTTAAATATCTGTCACCTGCTCTGAAGGTTGCATGCACCACTTGCAGAAGCACACACTTCAGAGCTCCTCTCCCATTTTTCTGAGTTACGTGTTTCCATGTTTTGCAAACAGAGGAAACACATACTTTAGAGTTAGCACAAACAACAGCGGCTGACTGCACCAAGAGGGTCAAGATGATAAGCAGGTTCTGAATGACAGTACCAGTGCGGAGCTGGGAAATGGGAGCCATCCACCTGGAAAGAGTCACAGAGGCTGCTAGGAGGGAGTGCCACTGATCTCTGTACCTCAGAAAAGCTGCTGTCTCCAATAGCTGCAAGGTAACACTCATCATCTAATTGCCAGAGCTTCATCTCTTGTGGCATTAAGACCTCTGGCTTGTTTTTTATTGCACCAGCCTACTAATTTTCAAGGATTTGGTGCATCAAGCTTCAGAAGTTCCTAATGCTGAGCTAGGTGACGTGTGAATCCTGTGGATTCTTAAGATCATCCCAGCTCACGCTTGCAAGTCACTGAAGACACAGAGATTGAGATTCAGCTCCAGATACTTTATAGGACAAATGTGCTAAATGTTAAAACTACTGATAGAGATAGTGGAGCCTGGAGAGCACTTCAACTGCTCAGGTGTCTACTCCAGGCTACATGCAGTGAGCGTCCAGGCTCTGCTGACTGACGATCAGATTTCTGCAGACTACAAACAGTTAGTTTGTGTTGTCTGCTTGTAAGCAGTGTAGATTGTTCTTCCATTAATTTGGAAATTAAAAAAGCAACTCACGGTATTAACTGTAAAGGGAAATTATATGCTAGTGTTTGATATGCTAATGCAAACTTGCCCATGTTTATAGATAAGAGATCAGTCAGGGTGATCCCATCAGGAGACTACCATGAATCTTACAGAGGCTGGGTTTCCAAAAGTCCAAGCACAGACTGGTTTGGGCACGATATACAGAAGTGTCTGTTGAGACTTGGATCTAGGGTGTATAATTCTGAACTCAGTGCACAGAAACCCTTCCAGGAGTTCTCCTTGACTCTGAATAAGCTCTGAATCCATTGCTCAAAGAGCTCTCCACACTGGTCAGCTTGTTTCTTGGAATCTATGAGGTTAACAAGTAAACAACTCTGCTGTTGACATTTTTAACAACAAAAGCAACACCAGTCCAGGAAACTCAAGCCACGAAAAACCCCCCTCATATAAACAGATGCAGGAATGATCAACACTTTTCCTGCTCCAGAGGCACATTAAACGACCAGATTTTCAAACTCAGAGTGGGCCAGACAGGATGACACTGTGAGAATGATTGAGTCCTGCAGTTCCCACAACTACAACAGGAGAAGTGAGAAGAGACTGCTGAAAGACACAGATGGAACAGAGGAGACAGAATAGATCTGAGGAGAGCTTGCTTCCACCAAGAAACAGACAGCTTGTTAGACAATGCCACACATTTCTGCTAAGTAAGACAATGATGACTGCATGGGTTAAGATAAAGGAGCTCAACGTTCACAATTTTCCTCTGACGGGCAAAGATTCTGCCACACCAAGACTTCCAAGTACGTCTTTTCACATACTGAATGACAACACAATAAACTGAAGTACAGTCCATGAGTTCAGTAAAACTACTCCCATCTGATCTCCGATCAGGAGATTTTAAGAGAGAAATCTGCACCCACAATACAGAATTGTCCGTTTTGGGCAAACATTACATCTCACTTGTTCTAAAGATATATAAGAATAATATTAATATTTAATACTTAAAATAACAAATTGTGCAACTATTTCAAATTAATGTAGGCAAATCTTACAGAACTTCCGAGTGCTCAGCAGCACAAAATTAGCTTTGAAGTAACCTTTTAATTAAGTAGTGAAATAAAACCCAATAAAATAACAATGGGAAGCTATCTTCATAATTGATCACTATTATATGACTTCCTGGAGCGCTGACATCAATTATGCTCATATGTCAAAACAATGTTGGCACTCTGCCAGAGAAGATTCAGGCCAGGGCCAATAATTTATGTCTTTGTGTCTTCAGAAATCAGTGAGTGGTTTAGTCAAAACTGCTGACTCTTAAACGCTAATAATTTAGTAGGCAGCATAATGAATGACAAGTCAGTAGCTCTTCTAAGAACTGTTTTGTTGTACATACAAGTAAAAGGGAATAGACATTCGTTTTAATTAGTTTCACTTCAAGCCTGCAGCCACTTGCAGGTACAATAGACACAGACCTAATTGTTATGGAGCTGGATACTTGTTCAAAGGCCTTTTTCATTCCAGTCTCACATATGCGACCTTTTTTATCAAGGAACCATTCAAGCCTGATGTTGATAAAAGAATGAACACCACTTTTGGTATTTTATGGCACTGATATGCTTTCTCTCAGCTAACTGGTAACAATTTTTAGTTACAGCAGATTCAGTGCTTCTTGCAGTGTAATTAATTGTTGCATATGAAAAACAAAAACCAAACCCTCTCAAAACAGGATATTGAAACCATTCGTTTATCTTACAAGCATGAAAACATGGTACAGACGCCTAGGTAGAGGTTGCCCTTAGATGCCAGTGCTGGCTTGTAGTCCTGCATTGAAGGGCCTGATCACCAAATAAATGACAGCCCACTGGGAGGCTGTTTATATTACAGATTTATTGGAAACCTTGTCAATAATTTACATGTGCTTTAGATAATTCTGTATTCAGTTGCCAGCAGACTTGTGCTCCTGATGAGATAAAATGAACAGGATATCCTCTATAGCTTTGTCACTTTTTTCACTAGTAAATAAAATCAGAACAAGTGTTATAAAATGTTAAGTACTATAAGCAGGAAAAAAAAAAAGATGAACATCGCATATTTTAAATAAAGCAACATACAGCCCCCTTTGCCCTCTCCAATTATAAGATGATAAAAGATCACCTTTATAAAGTAGAATGACCGGATTTTGTGGAACGTGGCTGTTTTGGCTCTAAGGTATTTGTAGCATTATAGTACTAGAGCCAGGATACAGCTGCCTTGTGACTAAGATGTCGTTCACTTGAATAAGTGCTATCCAATCACTCGACGTCACCAGACATCTGTTTCCTGTTTTCATTCTTTCTTTCACTGTTATCATTTTATCCAAGTTACCCTTTCACCTGAAAACCACTTAGAAACCTATAGCAAGCAGTGCGTGCACACGCGTGTGGGTATCAAAGAAGTTGATTTAGGAAAAAAATCGCTGAAAGCAGTTTGTTCATTTTAATACAAAGAGCAGGAGTAGAAACAAAGTTGCCTTCCCCCCTCTCCTCCTCCCAAAAATACACAATGATACATAAACACTTTTGTCTTCTGGTCTTCACTAATATGACTAACTTCCTTCTTTGCTTCCAGTTAAGTAGCTTTCCTGTTGAGTACCACCACCTCCACATAATACAATTGTGAATTGATTCATAAAAACAGAAACATTATGGCACAAATAAGGGAAGGCAATAAATACTCTTCCCCCTCCAACTCCTTCCCAAATGGAGGTGGCAGCATTGTAACAACAGCAAGGGAAAAAAAAGTAAAAATAAGTATTGCTTGTCATTTAAGTTTCCAAACCTACAATCATCAGGATGCAGAACAGGATACATCTAAAGTGAGAAAGTTATTTACTTCACGTTCAAGTTAACACTCGCTATACTTTTTTTGGCAAGCAGTGTTACTTTTGATGGGCCAGAAAAGTGTTGTGCACCTTATAAAATACTGATGTTAACACCAGGGAGAGCAAATTCCTGCTATTCACAATTCAGTTTTATACTGGGGTTGTTTTGCTATGCTTCACCTATACTTCAGCTATAAATCAGGAGAACACCCATTATTAATAGCATCTCACACACATTAACAGACAATAGAAACTGAAGTGTAAATTGTCAGAAAAAAAAAAACAACTTTCCACTGCTAATCTCTGCATTCTGTGCTAGTTATTCTGCATGAGAACATTTCACTTTGTCTTGTAATTACAGATGTTCATACAGATTGCCAACGCCACTTGCTGAGCGAAGCAGAAATCTGAGTTGACAAACACCAGCAAAAAAAAAAAAAAAAAGCTACTTCTTTTATTCTCTGAAAGAAAAAGCTTTTCTTACTGAAGCACACAAACGAAACTGCAGGTGTTACAAATTAGAAGCAGATTCTGGCACTTGGAAGGCTTTCCCTAGGTGATGGGGTGGTTTGTCTGCTACAGGAAACTATAAGCAGCATTTCCAAAGGCACATAAAAAATTGGAAAGCAAGTGTTATTCTTATGTTCTGGTCTTCCGGACTGCTTCCTGCATCTTGATATACAAATTATCCCTACTTTAATGCCAAACTCAGCTTCCATTAAAAGTTCAAGTAATTATGAAACATCTCACTAACTTGTGAAGAGTAAGATCAATCACTCACAGATTAATTTAAGATTCTCCTTTCAATTCACTGCATGGTTTGTCATCCCAAAGTGCCCAATCCTAAGCATCCAGATAAAACCTAGGATTCTAATACCTCAGTATTATTGATAGAACAAGCAGCTGTTGGAAAATATTTACTCACTTCGTATCAAGCTGTTCTTGTTACATACTGTGTTCTATAAAAATAATTTGCAGGTTTTTTATACAACACCTGAATTAGTCTCCTACCACACAGTCTGACCAAGTTGAAAACTGAATCCTTATTGTACGTTTTGTCCATCACATACGTCCTTCATAATCTAACATCACTGGATGCACTACTAATATTCATTGTCACTGAATTCTGTGCATGTTCAGCAATGACATTATATCTGCATCTGGACAACTTCTAAGTTCTGTTTGCATAAAAGCAGTTGTTAAGAGAGTTATCTTTTGTTTTTGGAATTCAAACTACACACTATGGCTTTCTCAATTCCATCTGAAGCAACAACTACAAGACAAAAAAAAAAGAAAAGAAGAAAACTGTGATTTTTTTGGCAGTGGTAAAATCCAGAATACTGCTATGAACTTGAAGAGGTTAAATAACCCTTCTGTACTTTGATGGTTTCCAGTGTTATTTTATTTTCGCCATCCAAGAAAAACTGATGGTTTATGTTTTGGAAGTGTTCAAGGTAACATTTTCTATAACATTAATTGGAATGCTCTATAACAATTTAACACTAGTATTTGCTTTACACAAGCATATTTCAGATTTCTGGATTGAAGGGAAAGAATATAAACTACTTATTAAGTCAAGCTACTCTTCAGAAACATCCACTGAAACATACAACTCCAAACTATTTTTTCTGAAAAAATATAATAGGCAAATAATAGCAAGAGAAAGTGCCCAAATACATGCTTTATTTCAGACTCCGCACTGCTTCCAAATGTTAAGATTTTTCATACACAGTATTACAACAATCAAAAAGAGCAAAAGCTACACCAGTAGATTACATAAACAAAAACTTTTGTTTTGTCTGGTATAACAGGAGTCTTAAAAAAAAAACAAACACCACTTCGTATCCATTATTTCATATCCAGATGTTTCCTGTACACCTGCAGTTGTCTCCAGTCCTGAATTTACGAGCTATAGTATTTTAGCAGCCTCTCATCAGTTGGCTTCAGAATTTTCTTGTCTGCCATGTTTACGATCCATCCTGGAGCAAGACCAAAAAATATCTGCCTAGGGTCTTTGCGCGAACTTAACATTTTGAAGAGCTCATCCTTAGTTATGTCTGGTAGGGTGTAACCATACTTCTTGGCAAGTTCAAGTCTGGCTTCTGCAACCTTAGATGGATCTGCCAGGTACCCACGATTACTGGCATCTGTGTAGTAACGCACAAGGTCTTCAGGGGGAAGCATTCGCTTCGGAATAGGCTGGCCACGCAGAAAAAAAGGGACTGGCTTAATTAAAATCTCTGCAAAGAAAAGAGATTAGATAGGATCCTCTATAATCAATATTTAGAGACAATAAATTACACTCACTTAGTATTTTATGCTAAATAATATATTAAGCTAACTTAATAAAAACATACCAAGCAAAAAGCAAATCTTAAGAATATTCTTATTCGGAACGAAATGCCATTTTCCTATCCAAAGAAAGAACTGTGGCATTATAAATATCAGTTAAAACAGTCTAGATGAGTTACCATTTCTAATACATTTACAATGCCTTCACTGGAAAGATAACTCTGAAGAAGAGGCATCTTCTGGCTTAAAGCACTGGCTCAGATGTTAAAAATCACTATTTACACAGTCAACGAGTGGTAACTTCAGCATTTCCTTAAGTATCTTAAACAAAGAATCAATAGGAAGTTTACTGAGATTGGACATAAGGAAGAAACTCTTTACTCAAAGGCACTGTAACAGATTGCCCAGAGAAGCTGTGCACGTATCATTCACTGGCCCTATTCAAGGCTTGATCGAGTGGGTGGCAACTCTGTCCACAGTGGGGGACCGGGAGATAGAACTAGAGAATCTTCAAGGTCCCTTCCAAGCCGTTCTATGAGTCTATCTGGACATTTGTGGAACTGTCCTCACTTCATTTTTAACTACAGTTGACAAATTACATTTCAGATGTTTTTAAACTAAATATTTGATCATTTCCTGGATTAGGAAAAAAAAATTGCTTGTATCAGTCCAGGACAACATATTTTGCACAAAAGAAGCCTACTCCTCTTGTCCTCAGCCTCATTCACACATGAAAGCTCCGTTATTGTCAATAAAAATGGCATGAATGAGTATCAGGCAGGATGCAGCCTTGAGCAAAGCAAAGCCACATTCTTCAGTGAAAGTGTTGTAAAACAATAGCCATTTTTATTGGAATGATTCTGACCTTCTCTTAGTTATTTCCTCATTTTAACTGGAAAGTAATTTTAAATTAAAAGTATCATCAACCAAGCGTCATTTAAATCAATCTTCCCCTGAATTTCCCAAGGGTTATTAAATGTGTGGAAAAGACAAAAATTCAAAGAAACAATCCTTTATTAGTTCCTCTGTTTACCCAGCAACTGACATTTCTTAAACTGGCTGACAGGTAAATAACCATTAACACCAGTAGGGCTAAACAGATAAACATCTTAAGAAAAAAGAAAATGGAGGAGACACTGCAGGTCAACATTTATATACATATCTTTTGCTTAAGCTTTTAGAATGGATGAAGTGGACAACTTTCCCAAAAAAACTACATTTGAAATTTGGACCCTTAATCTTCATATTTTAAAAAGTCAGAAATGAACAGAAATTCCTACCCAAACTCCTTGGATCGTAGAACGACGTTGTAACAACACCTCCATTTTTTTCTATCGCTGCAATTGCTAATTCAGATGCCCTCTGCACTTCAATATTTATTTTTGCTGCAAAGATATCAGCACCCTGTAAATTTCAACACATATTAGAGTAACATTAACAGGAGTATTTTAAGGCTTACGTACATTCTTCTCTGCAAAGTTATAAAATGTTTCTTATCCTGAAAAAAAAAAAAAAACTATGATTTGTCTGTTTACTGTCCCAAATTGCTCTCCTTTAGTCACCTGGGTTCAATAAAAAATGTTTACCCATCCAAAAATCTCATATATTTTTGTATGTTCTAATCTTCCGTCCCAAAATAATTTTTGACCTATTGTTATGTTTTCTTTAACTATTACTTTTGTCTGGTCTTAAAACATCTCCCTAATATTTTGCTTGCACATGCTGCCCCCTAGTGGAATTGATATCCTGAATTCTACAGAAAAGTAATTTAAAAAAGCAAGGATGCTTCCAAAGCAGGACAATTGGATAGTCTAGTGTGAAAAAACTGAAAACCCAAGGCTTTATGCTGCCTGAAACAATATATCTGCATTGTAGGCCTACCTCCTCCACCAGCTGGACACCATAATCCCGTTTGAGAGGTTGTACTGTTACACCTCTAGCATTAGTAAGCTGCGTTAAGTCAATCGGTTGCGTAGGGTCAACTCTACCCAAATCAATCAGGTACTGCAGCCTCTGAAGACTGAGCGGATGATACTGACGTCGGCAACTGGCGAAGAATGAGGGGGAAAAAAAAGGAACAAAAAGAAATGTACAAAATTCAAACTTTAATAGAGCTGGTCAATGATATACAGTACATCTTCAGTTGTCTACCAAGTCTTAAAACAGCCAAGTAAATGCTTGCAAAAGACTCATCCCTAAGCCAGATTTGCATTAAATTATTCCAAGTTACAGAACAAGATTGCACTATGCGTTCTATTTCCACCCTCCAATATGACATTGATCTTTTTGCTGTTGACAAGCTGGTTGGTTTAAGGAAGCAGCAAAACATTATGAGTTAAGTATAAGCACTTCTTGCTAATTCAGTAAGATTCTAAATAACCACCACATGAAAGTGAATCCAGCTTGGTAACATCATTGTAATGCCTTTGGAAAATCTGGCAAAAAAAAAACAAGTCAAGACAAACTATCACCAAGGAAAATTAAGTATTCTGTCAATAGCCGTCACCTTTAGCAGAATCTTCTATTGCCTTTTATAAAGTTGTAACTTAACACAATCGAATCCTCAGAGTAGATTGCCCAGTCCCAGTCTCTCTGCCTACTCCAAAGGATTCCTGTGATGCTCAAAACTATCCTCATACAATCAATTACTGCTACTGGAAATCCATGAATGCTTGTAGAAAAACTGAGAAGTTTATCTAAATTAAGCCAGGAAAAAAAAAGCAAAAAAAAAAAAAAAAGCAACAGAATTAGTCCCATTAGATAGCTCGTAACAGAGCTAAAGTTGAAAAACTAGAGGATTAGCACTGGAGATAGGGAAAAAAAAAAAAAAAAAAGAGGTACAGATAAACTCTAGAGACATTGTTCACTATGCTCTTATTCTACCACAGTAGTCTCTGGAGCGCACTTAAGTTGAAAAAGTACCTTTTGTTATTGTTTCTATGTGTACTCAATATGATTACAAAGCAGTAGGATCCTTTTATTTTTGTCACTGCAGAAGCTTGGATTTTTATGACACTGCTAACGTGAGAAGCTCAATGTTTGCATTCTGTAGCATGTCCTTTGTAGATGAAAAGTGCTTCTCATTTACTCTTATTGTAAATTAACCAAAGAGGAAGAAACGACAGTAAATGGAAATATAATTTAAAACACTTCAAAACTAACAAGACTAGTTGAAAAAGACTTTAGTAATGAGGACAGGTCTGTATAAACTCATATATAAATTGAAAATATAAAACTGAACTGCTATTTGCTGAAGTTACATCAGCAAATGAAACATTAAATCAAACTGCAATTTTTAACTAACAAACAAAGACATCAGTCTTTTCATTCTTAAACTGTCTCCATTTGTGGCACATAACAGAAGTTACTAGTACCTATAACAGTATTGTATAGGTATAGAAGTTTTTGAGACCACAATTAAAAGGAATAAAAACAGACAACAAAAACCTAACAGTTTTCCATCTGTCAATATAGTTAAGAAAATGAATATAAAGACCAGCACACAGATCCGCCACTAAGAAAAGAAACAGAAGAAAAAACAAGTTGGGTGACTAATGTTAAAAAGCTGAAAGAAGGACAATGGCACAAATGAGCACAACGAGAAAAGGGGACAGAAGCATTGGACAAGGCAGAGCACCTGATGTAGCAAAGGACGATTTAATGTCTGACAGATTTGTTATTAATGAGCTTTTTAAGATACTAGACAGTACAGATGGAGCACAGATAGACATAAATGGCACCACTGCAAGGCTAAGCAAGTAAAGCAATGAAGAAAAGCAGAATTGCTTGGCTAGCAGACATCAGAGCTGCAAGTGAATAATGCAAACTGAAATAACAAAGAAAAGCTACACTTTGAAGGCTAACATCTTCACAGAAGTTCATTAAAGGCAAAGTGCCCACTTCCAGTCAGTCCAATCAGCTATCTGCTGTGACAAGAGGCATGGAGAAAAACAAGGAAGTTTGGAGGAGGGTTCTCAGAAGAGAAATAGGTTTAATTGTAGGGGATGGACTGCTACAAATGAGAGATTATGCAAAGAAAAGGGCAAACAAGACAAGCTGCAAAGCAAAATGAAATAATTTATTAAAAGAAATAAGTACCTCACGAGAAACAGGAGATTCTGCTTGCAGGCAAGGTAACTATCAGACATAACTAGTCTACAACATGTTTTGGCATACTAGACAGATTCTGGCTTCACGAGAAAGACTAAGAAAAGCAGACTGATTAATTTGTGTGCTACTATGAAAGAACTTACCTATGTCCCTCATTAAACCCGTATTTTGGTATACACAAATAAAATGGAGTTTGGCCACCCTCAAAGCCTAATCGGGGGCGATTTCCTCTCTGTCTTTCTCCTTTGTGACCTCGACCACACTTTCTACCTCTGTGTCGTCCACGGCCACGTCTTCTCTCCTTGAAAATAATAAATGATACATTTAGTTAACTACTTTCTAACGAAGAATCTTTAAAATATAAGATTTCTGAGACATATCCAACACAACAAAATGCTAATTCTTAGAGAGGGAAAAGAGTTAGAAACAGCTCTTTTATAAGGGGAAAAATGCTCAGAAAAGCAGTTAATGCGGCCTTTTTTGACAGTCCGCTCTTGGTAAGCATCACAAATAGTTGGAAGTTTACATGAACACATATTGCAATAAAAGGAATAGTAGTACTTGATCCTGCCTGTTACACATTCTGCACTCTCCAAGTTAAACAATTATGCTGAATTAACTGTGAATATTCCCTCTTGTTTAATGAAAAAGTTGCTTAGTGCTCAGAAGTTTGCGAATACGAACAGTGGAAATCAAAGATGCAGAGATTGCATGGAAACTTCAAGATGCAGAGGAACAGAAAACCTGCAATGCACACATATAATTCTTTTCCAGGGACCAAGATCTTTTAGAAAGTCTGTAACTACTGACTACAAATCTGAAGAGGATTATATTTCAAACTTTTATTACTGCTTAAACTAAGACCCTGAAACTAAGCTGAACTTCAACTTAGCACTGCAGCCACAAGTAGCTTGTTAGCAATCCTCTTGCAACAGCATTTACACAGCTAAGTGACAAACAGCAAGTGTAAAAAAAAAGTAGAAAAAATTAGTTACATCATTTAGCAGAATCTGAGCATGCAAATATCTACAGCATCACAAGATAGGCATTAAACAATGGTGGAAATGAGCATCTGGGTGTACCAGCTTGAAATGAAGCAGTGCCAGCCCGCACTGACCTAGCTATTAAAAATCTACTGCATAAGATTACTTAATCTCACATACCAAAGATCTTGCAGCACTAAAGCTCACTTTGATTTCCTCGTGCTTTGTCAGGGATAAACCACAAGCCTCAGATTCCTCACCACTGCGCTGTACAGTTAAGAGTTTGCTACCGAGCTCCAAGAGGCACAACCATATCTGCACATCACCTTGATGCATGCTTTTGATTTACAAAGTTTTTTTCCATTTAATTGCTTACATTCTCACGTCTCCACAAGTATTTACTGTTTTCCACTGTATTCTTCAATTTGAATCAGTCATACTGGGAAATACGTAAAGGAACATATTTTAAACACGATTTGTAATGTTCACAAGCAACCTTTGATATCCTAAGTCACTCCATAATCACTGTTGATTCAAAATTAAGTTAAATAAGTCATTAGTAAAAAGATTTCATTGTCTCTTCACATTCTAATTTTTCGCATCCAACATTCAAGCAAACTGTGGGCACTCGTAATACTGTAAATCATTCATTGCAGTTATACTGCAGCAGGGAATATTTAGTAAAACTAAGGTTTGAGAACTGCCACAAAGACAAAAAATCTGTTGTTTTATGTTTTTTTTAAGTTATGGAACACTTAATGTACATTGGCATATTAATAAAAAAGCCAATGTGGCTTTACATACTTTAAAAAAAAATCATTAACATACTTGAAACAAGGCAAGGCTTACCCGTATTAATATTAAATAGCACAGAGTAGAAGTGCAAGATCATGCTAGACTACACTACTGCCACTGGAAGCTGTCTCATCCCTAACCCACACACTGTACTGCTTAATTTAAAGAATCTCTTGTGTTGTATAGCTCTGCATTAGATAAATCAGGAAATTAAACCAGATGAAAATTATTTTTTGTCTAATTAGTTTTCAGGGATTTCATTCCTTGATCTGGCTCACCACACAACCTTTAGCATCAGCACAAATACACAGCAGGAGTGAAAGTACTTGGAGGCAGATGGAGGGCATTACTGGCCCATTTTTTCTGGCAGCTGCCTGCACATACACCAATTTGTGGTCAAAAATAGAAAGCAATTGGTATACTGACCACATTTTAGATTGTCAATAGGGCTAATCAAAACATTTTGGTTCTTTTCACAACATCTGTTAGTGAAATAACATGCACTTAAATACACTCATTTGAACTGATTACATTTGTTCCTTTAAACCTCAAGTTTAGACAACATGGGTGTGATTAGTTTGAAAAAAAAAAAAAAAAAAAGAAAGAAAGAAAGAAAAAGAAAAAAAAAAGGACACCAGCCCCACACAGGGTCTCCCTTCCAGGCTGTTATGACCTTGACAAAGCTGCATCTAGAGAAGCAACTTGACAGGAGAACTCCTGATAACCACAGTGGAAAAAAATATCGGTCCTCCTGCCACGACATGGGCCTGTGCGATTACAAATATGCAGAACTCACCAGGTCTGTTAGTATCTTTGGAGAGCACTGCCAGGGATGCTCTGCCTGGAGTTCTGTTTGTTCTCTCTTCCTATGACTCTTCTTACCCCCATATCAGTTGGGCTTCTTTTCCTTACTTCTCTATTGTTTTATAAGTAGGGATGAGAAGAGAGAATTCAGTTTTGTTCTGGAACAGTCACTACTAATAACAAATGCTGGCTCGAACTACTTTCCTTTTCTGTCTGGCCTCTCCTTTTTAATGCATACTGTTACTCCCAAACATAAACGTTTGGTATTCCATATTTTTAATGTCTCTCAATCACTACAATAACCCTGAGGCCCAGTTAGGGCCGCCTATCAGTCAGCTGTCCGTGGAGATGGCCACATGCACAGAGGTTTAAGGGATACGGGGCCACCCCACCTCATTCCAGCTGGGCAGCTCTCCCAGGCCTGCCGCGGTCTCCCAAAGACCTTACGACGGCCCCAGGGAGCCCGAGACCCACCCGACCAGCCACAGGCACTCACCGGCTTTTTTGAACCCGGGTTGGGCCTCAGGTTGGCCAGGCTGACCTTAGGCAGCGACCGCAGCAGCTGCAGAGCCCCATGCGCACCATTCCCGCTCATCGCCACTGCCCTCCCAAGGACGACGGCGGCGCTCCCCAGGCAGAGCTGCTTTACGGCAAGAGCCGTAAACCGCGCATCCCAGCACTGTCGCGCAGTGCCACAGCCTGGGAGGGCGGGAGCGTGCGGGAGATGGCACAAAATGGCGGCGGTCGGATTCCGCTCCTCCGGATAGCTGCGAGTGGGCTACGTGCTGCGAGAACGGGGAAGCGCGAGTCAAGCGTCAGGTAGTTTTCTCTCAGCAGACAGTGCCAATGGCTTTGGTACAAAACTGGATTTAGTTCTTCGCTCCTTTGTTATTCGCATTGCCCTCAGCCCCGTGTTTTAAAGCCAAGCCTTTAAAACCGATAGGCTGCTTATGAACAAGAGTGACTTAGGGCACGTAGCGCATCGATTTGATGGAAGTTAGCAAACAGCTCAGCCTGGTAACCTTTACTGTTCTGCCAGTAAGCAACAGGTGAAATGGACATTTGGAAATCCATTTAGAGGCTGAAGTCTGTATTGCTTCTCCTGGTGTTCAGAAACACCAACTATCTAGCAATATACATAAAATGCTGGTATAGGAAACCATCTGTGTCAATTTCAGCCACTAGGATAGGGGAAAATATACAGCTTAGAGCACGTTCTGCCTTGTAAAATTCTCATTACCCTAAATTTTGTAGAAAAATATTCATATGCAGATAACTCACTCTAAAGACATCCAACTCACAAGTCTTTGAAAGATTCACAATTTGGAAGCTAACAGTGGCTCCCTCAGGAAGACAAGCCCTGTGCTGTTTGCCTGCAGGCAGCAGGCTGCCCTGTGCCCCACTGCCCTTCTGCTGTTGTGCAACTCCCAGCCACCCTTTGCGCACAGAGCCACATTGCTCCAGCAGCTCTGAGCAGCACTGGCAGGGCTGGCAGTTCAGCTAAGGTCAGTCCAGATGCAATGATCAACCACTTGGCCCAGCTGTCAGCAGGCATCAGGCCCTGCACAGCAGGAGTTGCATCAGGTCACCTCAGGAGGGTTACCTTTGTTGAATAAAAAAACAATCTGGTAAACATACTTGTAGCAGATTTGAATTGGGTATCATACGTGTTACAAGAACTAAAGCACAGAGATAAAACATAGAGGCCTTGTTAAAAATAACAATATAGCAACACTGGAAACCCCCTGTCATAGATACTAGATATCAAAACAGCATCACAGTCGTGGCAAAAGAGGTTGTGTACTTGAAGTTATACAGTTGGTGCAAAGACCTCTCCAACATAAGTTATGCAGCCACGCTGACAAAGATATGAAGACTTGAGAAGAATTTACTTAGTAGAAAACTATCCCTGCCTGGTATGGAACTTGCCAGCAGGATGGATGTGCTTTCACACAACACAGCGCACATTCAGCTGCTGTTTGAGTTGCCAAATAGTGTCTGAGCTCCGACAAATACCACCCACCAAAATACAATGAGCAGATTGACTTCTTGGGAGGAAGTATCTGACAAAGATACATGGAACAGAACACAAAGCATTTCATTCTGGCAGCAGTGTGTTAGCCATACTCATTCAGAGTTTGTCTGAGTTCTTGGAATGAACAAATGAATAAGAGGCATTCACTCTTTGGCCATAAACCACAATTCACTGTTGCAAGCATCTGATCTGACAGGGACAAATGAGTTCTGTCCAACAGTGTTGCCTGCTGTTGTTTTTTTGTTTTTGTTTTTTTGCTGTTTTTCCTGCTTCCCGTGACTTAGTATTTGCTATTACTCCATTAAAGAACATTGAATTTTCCTTTTTCCCCAAGCGTTTCAAAGCACAAAAACTGATTTTTATAAGAAATAGTCAAATGGCAGACATGAACAAATTATGATATAGAAGTGCGGTGTAATCTGGCAGACACTCAGATTTGAAAGCCCATTTGAAAGCTAGTTTTAAAGGTGAAAGACAGTTCAGTCATAGAATCATTAATGTTGGAAAAGACAACTAAGAACATCTAATCCAACCATCAACCCACCCACACCATGCCCACTAATCATGTCCCTCAGTACCACATCTCCATGT
The DNA here is from genome assembly GCF_905368555.1 of Meleagris gallopavo. NCBI lineage: Eukaryota > Metazoa > Chordata > Aves > Galliformes > Phasianidae > Meleagris > Meleagris gallopavo. Next base: position 55,855,898 of record NC_139406.1, on the reverse strand, counting down.
TTCTTGAATACCTCCAAGGACGGTGACTCCACCACTCCCTGGGCAGCCTGTTCCAATACCTCAGCACTCTTTCTGAAAATAAGTTGTTTCTAATATTCAACATGAACCTCCCCCTGTGCAACATGAGGCCATTCCCTCTCATTCTATCACTGCTTTCCTGGGAGAAGAGACTGACCCCCACCTCACTAGAACCTCATTTCAGGGAGTTGTAGAGAGCAATAACGTCTCCTCTGAGCCCTCTCTTCTCCAGACTGAACAACCCCAGCTCCCTCAGCTGCTCCCCATCAGACTTGTGCTCCAGATCCTTCACAGCTTCATTGTCCTTCTCTGGACACACTCCAGGGCCTTGGTGTCTTTCTTGTAGTGAGGGGCCCAAAACTGAACACAGTACTCAACACATGGCCCCACCAAAGCTGAGTACAGACAATCACTTCCCTGCTGGCTGTACTACTTCTGACACACTCCAGGATGCCATTGGCCTTCTTAGCCACCTGGGCACACTGCTGGCTTACGTTCAGCCAAACATCGGCTAACACCCTTAGATCCTTTTCCTCTACGCACAATCCCTTCGTAATTTCTGCAAACCCCAAAGCAGAAGCAGCTGTGTAGAATCTAAAGAAGCCCAGCGCTGCCCTTCCCTCAAAGCTGCCAGCTAACGGCAGCGCTTCCCCCGCGCCGCCCCGGTCTCCCGCCAACCCCACCGCAGCCAATCGGGGCGGTGACGGCGGGAACAGCCCCGCCCCCGGCCACCACCCCGCTCCGCCTCGCGCCGCTGGCCGTCGTCCCGCGGCCGCCTGGCAGTCCGGTGTATGTGCGGCAACAATATGTCGGCGCCGCTCCCTGCCATCGTCCCGGCCGCCAGGAAGGCGACGGCTGCCGTGAGTCCGGGCGGGAAGTGGGCGAGACAGCGCAGGCTTCGGGAACCCTGACGGGCGGCGGCTCCCGCCCCGCTTTGTTCTCTGCCGGACCGGGGCTGGGGGCGGCGGCGGCCTGGGGGTGACGCCGCGGCGAGGCCGGGCCCGGCTGAGGGCGGGCGGTGAAAGGCCCGCGCAGCGCCACGGGTCCCCGGCGCTACGGGCTCGGAGCGGCGCCCGGTGCTGGAAAGGTCGCGGTGTCAGCGGGCGGGGGGAAGCGGGCGTGGTGCCGCGCGGCGCTTCGGGTGCCTCCTGTGGGCCGTGGAGCGGAGGCTGCAGCCCGGGGATTTCGCTTTCCTGAAGTAGTCTTATAGCGCGATTTTATTTTTCCTAGGTGATTTTTCTTCATGGACTGGGAGATACCGGGTGTGTATGTCGATGTGTTAGTGCCTGCCTGTAGCTGTGAAGGGTTCCGGGCGTAAGGTTGCGTGCCTTAGATATGGGAGCCGCTGAAAGTTGCTTAAAGTTTGTACTTTGCTGCATCCGCTCAGCTTACTGCACGCTTGTCAGAATCTGAAGAAAGCGTGCAACACAGGGGATTATTCTAGAGAGTCAGCGTACATGTTTATGCAATGTGATTTTTGCTGTTTGTCAAATTAGTCTTTATACGTGGCTAAAAGAAAAAAAGTCTTCAATTTTTAAAATCTAACTAGGTCTTCTCAGTCATCTTTTTCCTTTAGATCCTTCTTTGGTCTTTTGTGCTTTATTACTAACACTCTGCAGGTAAGATCACCCACTCTTTGTTAGTAAACTATATAAAAGTACTGGTAGGAAGCAGGTTGCCATCTCCAGCCTGGATTTCAAATGCTTGTGCACTCTGTGAGTTTGAAACCTCGTTCACTTCATGCGTTATGCATTAACTTTTTAAGATGATACTAAAAACAGATATAGTGTTATGGCTGGTCTGCTGTTGATTGAGTAAGTTCAGCTATGTCACTGAGTTTGTTACAGGTGTTTTCTCCTTAGAAATGTCTCTCTGTTACCCAGTGTGCTGGTGAGTTAGGGATGCTGAATAACGAGAGAAGTCAGGAAATCCAGTGACTATTGAATGTTTGCTAAAGCAAAGTGCAGGCACAGCCAACAGTTCTGCACAGATTTGGCTTTGGGTCCAAAGCTGTGTACAAGTCTAGCTCAGCCCCAGCATGAATCTCACTGATCTCTTAATTTAAATAATGATTCCAGTTATCTGGTTTGTAGGAAACTTGATGGCTCATATCCTGGGCAAATTTTGGGTTCTGTGCATTCATACAGCATATGCTTAAGATTTGAAAAACTGCCTGATTCTGAGAGCATGCAGGCTAACCGAAGTCAGCATGCTGGTTTGATTGGGTTGGCTCTACATGGTCCGTGCTTAGGTGTTGGTTTTCTCCTCTCCCACATCAAGAGGTGCAGTCAAAAATGAGAAGGCTGCCTGTGGAAAAAAGCTGCCTTAACTCTGCAGGAGCAGCACAGTGAGCTGTGGGCCAGTGCTGAGTCTGGAAGCAGTACACGTTCATATGTTGCAGTACTGAAGCAGTTAAACCCAGCCAGGTAAAGAGCAGGCTTTAAAAACAGAGCCAAAGTAGTATTTCTGCAGCTGTGACACAATTGTGATAGTCTAGATAAAGGTGTCCCTGGCTGTATATATACGCAACAAATATGCAGTAGCAGGATAAACCTTTTAAATTAGGAATGTATTCATAGCATATTGGACTATCTGTACAATTCTTTTATAAATATTGACCTTATTCAGCATTTTTTTAATGTGTGCTGTGTAGTTTCAGCAAGATAAACATAGGAGCTAAGCTAGTACATAACATACAATGTTTTTTTTGTTAACAGGCATGGATGGTCAGAAGCACTTGCTGGTATCAAAAGCCCCCATGTAAAATACATTTGCCCACACGCGTAAGTTTGTAACTTTTCTTGTTTCATCTTTTCTGTAAATACTAACGTACTTGTGCAGATGATGAAGTCACACAGAATTTGGAATGGTTATAACTTTTAACTAAAAAGACATACAAAACAATTTTGATTCTATTAAATATTTTGTTGCTTTTTTTTTTTTTTTGGACAAAATTGCATTCATTTTTGCTTTTGTTTCTCATTCAGGCTGAAAAGAAATTGAAAACCTCTAGATATAAAGTTAGATTGTTTTGACTTTATGCTTTCACTGGATTGAGGTCTCTCCTCACCCCCCGTCACACATTAAAAGCCATTCTTAACAAGGAGTAATTTTTTGTTTTATTGACCATTAAATAAACTTTGCATTATACACATGCACGTCTTAAACCTGTGTGTGTATAGTAGTTGCATTTTCTGTGTTACGTATAGTGCATTTCAGAGGTTCACAGGATATCTTCTTATATCTTTTGCAAATAATGCATTTGGGGCTCTCTTTGCAATTTGAGAACTGAAGTACTGAGCAGGGTGAGGAATCAGTAAATAATCCTAGATGTATCTTACTGCTTTTAGTTTACTTTAACACAAAATTCAGATTTTCTTTTGCTCTAACATCAGTAAGTAAGCAAGCTGTTCTCTTTGATTGTCCTTTGTCTCCTTTCAATCTTCCCTGCAGACTTTGTTCCTCTGTTTCAGTTGATTAAAACAGCAGCCACATTTGATTCGTCATGCAGTCAAGAGAAGTTATCTGAGAAGATGCCATAGAGCAGCAGCATGAGGGTGGGAATGAGTCTTTGAATGGAGTCAGGCATTGCTTAAGCAGCTTCTGCTGCTGAGGGGAATAGGTGTGGCTAGGCTCTGCCATTATGCTGCATTTTGCTGATTGTTAGGTTTGTTGATGCTGTGTATGTTGCCTTCATCCACTGAGCCTGTCTGTGGAACTGTGATATACAAGTCTTATTTAGAAATAGCTGCATGGAATATATATGTATATGTATATATACACACTTGTATTTTACATGTGTGGGTGTATATATAAAACAGCCCATTAATGTTTTGCTTACTCTCCAATCAAAGGTCAGCCCTGAATGATAAATGTGTTTGGAGGGACCGATTTCAAGGGAGATTAGTTGAAGACACACTGCAGGGTAGCTAGTGTTAATTATGGCTTGGAAGAAAAAGAGAGATGTAATTCAATGACATAACTGCATCTGCGTAATTAAATTTCAGTATGTACCTTACATCAATGTTGTTCATTCCCATTCTTAGGCCATTTATGCCGGTTACTTTAAACATGAACATGGCTATGCCATCATGGTGAGTATTTATTAAGCTGCAAACTGTTTGATTCAAAAGATATCTAGAGGTCTGAGCTCCTTATTCTTAATTAAAAATCCTGAACATCCTGAATGGCTTCTTTTAATTGGGTGGAAGTATTAAAAGCTTTTTGCTTCAGTTTCCTTCTATGAAAGGGCTCTCAAAGTATACTGCAGTTTTCTGTGTATCTGTGGTAATGGTTAATCTTCAGTTCTAATCTGCATGTATTAAACTACATGAAAAAATAATTTCATCTTATATCTATAATCTATAATCTGTGTAGTGTATGGATTTGTAGTCAGTAGTAGCTGAGGTTTGAATATAAATACCATTGCTACCAAGTGAGCAATATTTAGTGCATCAGTAGAATTAGGATGTCTAGCAACTGTTCTTTAGAACATCCATTCTGAATAGAAAGCAGGAAAAATATGGTAGTTTCAGCATTCTTAAGCCAGCCGTCATGATTTTTTCTGTTCTTCAAGTAACTTGAGTTTGTTTCTTCAAAAAGTATTTTAATTTTGTATGCGTGGCTGTTAAATTTAAGTCCCTGCTGATGTTTTTGGAGCAAGTATCAAAACTGTGCTGTTTAATCTGCAATAAATGACAGAAGAAAGCAAAGCTCTCAAAAACTTTGTTGCCTCAAGCATTTTAGGCAACGTTTTAGCAAACTAGCAAACATTTTAGGTCAAGCATTTTATTGTTCATGGTTTCTTGGAAATTGTGGGTAATTGGTATGAAATATGTCAGCTAGCAAGCATTCTAGTTTGGAAAGTATCTCAGTTTTGTGCTTTAAAGTAGTGGAATGGATGCTCTAATGAGTAATGCTCTTGTTGATATTTTTGTAAGGTTTGATATCATTGGACTTTCTCCAGATTCACAGGAAGATGAAGTTGGGATCAAGAAGGCAGCAGAGAATGGTATGTTTAGGAATACTTTTTCAGTCTTGAAAGTACTTCCATGTATTGTTAGGAGCTAGTGATTAGTCTGGAAGAGCCTATTAGATTAAAGAAGACAAAATTATTAGGAAAGGTAATATGTATGCACTGTATTATTGCTGATCTAAATTTAGCTACTGTTTGGTTGGTTGGTTGTTTTTTTTGTTTTTTTTTTTCAAGCTTCACGACTAAGTAGGCAGTTCATCAGTGAAAACACTTTATACACTTCAAACCTTCAAAGATGAAATGGACAGGGAAACTTGTATGCTTATTTTTGTTCTTCCCTGGATAGCATGGCAAGTTAGAGCTATATGGGCATTCGTTTGTCACGCTGGATAGTTAGAACGTGACACCATTTTCCATGCAGTAGAAGACTTGCACATTTTCCTGGTTGGAAGTTATATAGTGGCACTGGAATTTTTGATTGCATCCTAGATTTTTGATACTTTTGTTATTGTATAGCAGACAAGATTTTTCTCTCATGAGCTTTATGTTGACATCAGGGAGGTGGTCCCTCTCCTCTCCTAGACTTTCTACAGAACAGAGTGCATTTTAATTACGGCTTTTGTGTTGCAGTTAAAGCACTGATAGATCAAGAAGTAAAAAATGGAATTCCTTCCAATCGAATTATTCTGGGAGGCTTTTCTCAGGTAAGGTATGGTTGGAAAGAACCATCCTTTTCTTGGGGAACAGCTTAGCTTTCTTAATGTGGGAAATCCAAACTTGAATGGGTGTTTGTTGCTTCTGACTTTTTGAGGTGTCAGTTACTCATTGCCTGAATAATCAAAGTTTTTTAGTTTGTGTAAATAATTAATTTTCACTAACAAATGAACTTGTGGAAAAAAGTTACTAAAATTAATTGCCTATTTGAAGTTGTTAGTCATATATGTACCTTCTGTAGTGTTGTCTGAAAATCTTTTTTCTTTAACATCTTGCTAGCATTTTAATCTACCTTTAATGTGATAGATATTTCATGCTCTGGATTTGTTAGGGAAATATATTTCCATCATTTGTACTTCTAAAATATCTTAATTGACCAATATCCTATGGACCTATTAGGTCCGTATCAACTCTGTAGTCTGTGTTGAAGTGAATTACAATATTAAAGTTGAGATGATACTGTCATGAGTGATACTGCATTATTTCTAGCCTGGGTTTCAGTTGTCAGTTGTGGTACATTTTCTGTTTTACTTGTGAATTGATCACATGAAGTTGAAGGGGAAAAAAATGCACAATAAGTGCATATAAGAGTACTGCTTTTAGTATTGATTCTAAGGAAGAATAAATTGGAATAGAAAAAGTTGTTTTAAGGAGAAACCAAAGATCCTGAAACAAACCTTAAAAGTAACATTACCTTCACCATTCTAATACCAGTCTGTTTATTTTTAGGGTGGTGCTTTATCATTGTATACAGCTCTTACAACACATCAGAAGTTAGCAGGTGTTGTAGCCCTCAGCTGTTGGCTTCCTCTACGTTCCTCTTTTGTACAGGTATTTATCTATTCTTTCTGAAGCAGTTTTGCACTGGCAGAATGAGTATACTTGAAGATGGTATCTTGTGCAGGACTTAGTAATTATCATTATTCCTGAGTATTAGCTGCAGCTGGATAACTCAGCAATTCTCAGAGTAGGGCACTGGGGGTTTAAATTCTAGCAAGAAGGGGAATTGAAGAAGTACTCGGCAGTTACCTCTGCTTAACATGACATTCATATGAAATCATATGTTTTAAGAACTGTTCTGAAATCAGTGCCAATTTTATTTTGCAGTACTTCTTGTTCATTGTTTTTTATTCCCCCTTCAGAATTCACTTTGTCACACCGTAGGGAGTAGTGTCCTGGGGTTATTTTCTCCCAGAGATGTTAAAGTTACCCTGCTTACTTTCTCCTCCTTCTCTTCTCACTCCTGACAGGGTGCTGTTGGTGTCAACAAGGAGATTCCTGTTCTTCAGTGCCATGGGGACTGTGACCCACTCGTTCCTTTAATGTTTGGTTCTCTTACTGTTGAGAAGCTAAAGAGTATGATAAATCCAGCCAATATAACCTTCAGAACTTACTCTGGCATGATGCATAGTTCATGTATTGAGGTAATTTTCTTAATATAAATGTTTTAGCTAAGTATGGCTTTATTTTTTCCTCAAAACAATTCTAGGGCTTTTAAATTTTATCTTCTTCAATTAAAAGCACATAATGCTGCTGACTTATTTTACTGAATAACTATAATATTGAATGCCTGTCTGAAAAAACATCCAAGGGAAGAGTTTATATGACCAGTGGGAAATTCCTCAGAGGACTGTATTTTTGGGAGTGGGCTGGCTGAGCTATAAAACAATCTTATTTTTATTTTTTTTTCCTAATCTGTATTAATCACATTAATAATTACTGAATTAGAAGGCAGATTGAATTCTCACAGCACCAGTGCAACTTGATATTTTGAGGAGAATTTTGCATGGTTTTGAACAGAGACATCAGAAAAATGTGGAAGGAGGGTTGATATTAGGGAAATGGCAGCCACAAAACGTGTTTATGGCTCTGGATCAGCAAACAATTGAGCTGATTTAATAATGGCTTGCAACTGCCAGAAAAAGGTGGACTTGTTCCTTCTGCTCATGACCTTTTGGTGCTCTCCTCCAATACCAGGTCTGGAGCTGATCAGAGACTTTGAACTATTTGGATTTGCAAAAATAGTAAAGATTGCTGGCTTAAGTTTTGCTGCTTTAGTGAGTTGAAGCATCTGAATGTACACAAAGTAAATGATAGGAGTTAGAAGAGGTGACAAGGAACAGGTCTTCCACTTGTCTGTAGCAGTAACTTTCTTAATTTGGATTGCTGCACCTCTTGAAGAAAGTTTTTGGGATATTTATGCAGTTTTATTACATTTAGGCAGTAAAAACATGGAGTTGTCATGCAAATGTGTAAATATGTGCTCTTTTTTACAACACTTAGTACCATGTGATCTATTTTTTTCATAATTTATAATTTTGAGGCCATAACTTCATGTATTTTCTACACTTGCTTATATTTCTATTATCACATAGTTCTATTGCGTATTCTGATGAAGGAGCTGTTGTAGTTAAAAAAAAACTTCTAAAAAATAAATTATTTTTTAATGTGGATTGGTTTTGCAGTCTAATTCACTTAATTGCTTCTCTGAACTGAAGGAAGGAAGTTCACGAAGGTAAAGCATTTTGGCTAGGAGAGCTGTTGGCTTTTCATGCCACTGCTAACTTGCAGAGTTTCAAGTATGGGTGAAACTACAGCTTTAGCTACCTTCAAATCCAATCCAGCTACCTTCAAATCCAATCCAGCCTCAGCCTGGTGCTGTTCAGTTCGCATGATTAATATGTAATAGAGAAAGTCAGAGAAGGTGACCTTTGTTCTCTTTTGTATTTTAAACATTTGTGAGTAAAGATACATTTCGTGCCTTGAAGAGTTAACAGCACTGACTTGCTACGTGCAAAGTGATTAAAACATGTCAAATAACTAATGAAATGTTCAATATTTTTAGCTGAGCTGCCCACAATAACTGAAATTTTGAAACATTATTTAGTGAATGTATATTAGCAAGGAATTTAACTAATACATACCTTTATCTTTGAGCAGGAGATGATGGATATAAAACAGTTCATAGACAAACATCTACCTCCCGTAGACTGAAATGACACGTGGGAAGCCTACATAAACACCAGCATCAACTGTGGTAGAGTTAGTCTTTTCACATGCCTGATAAGAAAGCATTACTTCTGTACCTGCAGTGTTACTACTGTGTTGCAAATTTATACTTAGGACAAGGAGTAAATTGTACACGTATGTGAGAAATGATAATCTTTGTAGTATTGATCATCCTCTGATGGAATTGAAAAATGATGCAGCTAGGTAACAGTGATAGAATGTAACCTGAATGTAACTATTTTAAAACTTTTGCAGAATTTTAAACTATTTGTACAATCAAAGACTGAACTTATGTAAGCAACATAAATGTGACCACTTTGGTATACTTGAGACATGATTTGTTCTTAGTACTCATTGAAAATAAATTAAAACATTTTGTGTATGTAATGGATGTATAAAGTGCACAACATGTAACAAAGTGAGCATATGATTGTAGAATAAATGTTACTGAGGACAAAGCTTTAAATGTTAAGCATTAATTGTTGCTCCAAATAGGAAGGGCTTTTCTTCTAGAATGACTATTATAGTCAATAGAAATATTTCCTGTATTTAAAACACCTCAGTTTTAAATGTTTTTATACAGGTAGATACTGTGGAAATTATGAAGGCACTCATTCCTCATTAGACCATCATTTGTTGCTGTGCTGCTGCCATTTGGTTTGGATTACTATAAATTTATGCCAAATGCTGACTCGAACAGAATTCTGAAGTGCATAGGAATAATTTGAGTTTTGTTTAAAATTCTGATTTTCATATTGAATATTCATCTTACACTTCAAAATTGTAGCCTTCATTTATATAGAAATGTTGATGATGTTTTTTACATGAGCTATTCCAGCATATAGTTCTGACTTTACTGCCTGCTTTGGAGTAACTAAATGAAAACAGTGCAGCTGTATAGTTTTTAGTTTTGTGTATTGTTGAATCTCATCCATAACACATTCTTACCATCTACTACTTTCTTTACTTTATACTGACACTTGAGATTTGTCTGGAAAAGAACACAACTTTATTTTCAATTGTGTGATTTTGCATTTCCCTGGATTGCTGTAGCCTAAAAATATGGTGACCTACTAGTGGGGGAAAAAGTCTTCAAGATACAAGGTATCTCCTCTTTCAGAAGCTTACAATTCTAGAGTGCTATGGATTACAGAAATCAATGCAATAGCTTTTTTTTTTTTTTCTTTAATAATTTACTTTCTGAGGTAGATGTTGTTTAGAGTTTATAGGCCATTGCCATGTGAGGAATATTTAAAAAAGACACCATGGTTTTTACAACGTAATATGCTGCATAACGATGTTCTATACTAAAATATGTTTGCAAGCAAAGAATGTTCCTGTCTTGAATGCATCTGTGATGATCTGTTTTGTCAGCATTGCAATTCAAACTGACATAAAAGATACTTACTCCTCAGCTAGATTAATCAGTGATCCTCTTACAGTACATTTGGATTTATATCAGAAGCGTTGCCAGTACAAATATATATACATTAGGAACTGCAATTTTTAATACAGTTGCTGCCAGAAACCTGACACGTTCACTTTGATTTCTCAGATTTTAGTACTTTTCTTCATATGTATCGCACTTCATTTTTAGGAAGCCAATTTACTTTTCTAATTCTGTTTCTCTGGATTACTAAATATCTTTTAATATGTAAAATTTAAGAAATGATTTATTTTCATGGTGTTGGAACAATTCTAGAAATTCTGTCTGTGGCTGAGGAGAGTATCAAGTTTGAAGTTTGATTAGTCTTTTTACTTGGTCACCGTGTTCTATATATTTGCCAATTTGTCTTTCAGCTAATTTCTTTCACAGAAGGAGCCATAATGTTATTGCAGTTGTGCCAATGTTCTGTTGAGAAAATAGTATTTTCTAGCTTGGAGTCATTCCCAAATTGCATTAGCTAATATTGCAGTCCTGCTAAATTGCGAATGTGGTAACAAAGCTGTATATTGCCCCTACTTTTTAGAAGGCTATTCATTCCTCTATGTCTAAATTATGCCCTGAATATTGGCGTGTTTCCAAAGTTCTATATGAGCTTCTGATTTTTTTCCTGTACTGTTTTCTTGTCCTGTTTGTAAGTTGTTCAATAACACTGTTCTGCTCTTGTTCATCTTCTAACTGACTGTCTACTTGTTTGACATTTTTTTCTTCTGTTGGAATAATTTAAAAAAATACTTTTAAGATGCTAAAGTGAGATCACTTCTAGCTTTATTCTATCTTAACACTTTTATCTTAGGCAATGTGTTCGTAGTTTGCAGTCAGTTTCTAGTACTTCTGCATTTTCAGCTGTCAGCTTCAACTGTTTTCTCCATGATGCTTTCAAATGTTCTTCTATAAATGCTTTATATTGTAATTGCATTCAAATACCTGGCTATCATAACAAGATTTCTTGTTATACTGTTGTTTTGCTGCTTACTTAAATCACAAAGAGCTGTGTTACCAAAGTGTATGTAAGTAAATGTCATGACTTATTTGAATTTCTGTCTTCTAAGAAGAGTCCTTCCTCATGTTTGTGTTGCAGGGGAAGATGTGTATGTTGTAGTTAGAAGTTCCTAAATAATTCAGAAATTAGAGAAAACTTCGTGGATGTATTTGAAGCCGTCTCTTCCCATAATACACTGTCCTGAGTTACTGATTTGACTTTGCTAACTTCCCAGCTACTTGGAAGGCTGTGTGTGATCTTGTAGCTGAACTTAATCACTGCCTGATGTGATTTGATGCTAGGACTGTTGTCATAACTGGTGTGTATAATGTAGCTTGGCCCAGTGTGTTCATTTCTACAGTTTCTATTAAAATGGAGATGTTGGGCTGTCAGTGTTCTACATATGAAGATCCCATTCTCAGAAGCTACAATTTAAAACTGGCCAAGAATTAATTTTATTTTTGCAGCATTAAACTTCTCCCAGAGGGTATGATGTCTGTCAAACCTGTTAAAATATTTGATATGAAAGTGTCAATTTTTTTCCTGGGGGTTTCTAACTCCCCACCACATTTCAAGTTCAACTGGTACTTACATTCAGCTGCAGTTTTGTGCAGTCAGAAGTCTGACTTCTTGTTAGAATATGCTGCTCATTTTTTAAATAAGTGCATCAAGTTATGTATTATAAGCCAAGTCTCTTAGCCAGTCTTGAAGTAAAACTGTGGTGAGGGCTGTGCTCTTGTTTCTTATTCCTGCCTTGTATGATTACAACACAGTAGATTGATAAAAAGTACTGTATACTGTAGCTGATACTAGAATTGTTAATTAAAACATGTTCTCTCTGATGGGGTACGCTGAACTTCATTAAAGTTATTAGGATGCATCTTTCATGTAGGGATGCTATTTATGTTAACAGATGTGACTAAGAACAATCTTGAAGATGTTAATGAAGCCATATCGTAGAATCACAGAATGGCCTGGGTTGAAAAGGACCTCAAAAGTCATGTTTCAGCCCACCTGCCATGGGCGGGGTCACCAGCCACCAGACCAGGCTGCCCAGAGCCACATCCAGCCTGGCCTTGAATGCCTCCAAGGATGGGGCATCCACAGCCTCCTTGGGCAATTGCAGTGCGTCACTGCGTATCTTAAGTTTTTGTGAAGAAATACTGAATAGTTGCTCTTTATGTTATCAAGTATAAGCCATTTATATTTAATATAAAGATTTAAGATGTAATTTAGTTTGCTCATCTATGACAAGGAATCTTAACTTGGAAAATTACTTCTTTAGTAGGGAAAATGTAAAATCTTTCAGTTTTTATCATTTGTGAAATAAAGGTGTTGTGGGCAAGTGCTCACAACTGTTTCTATGCATACTTGACAGAAGCTGAGCTTTCATGTGCTGTCACGCAGGTGCTTCAGAGGCCTATTGCAAATGTACTGCATAGTAGTGCGTGAGTGATTCTGTAATGTAATACAAAAGCGTGATGATTTGTAGTTATCAGAAGTAAAAAGTATGCTAGTTTATTATTTGCTACCTTGTTGAGAGAATGCTAAATATTATTTTTCATATTCTAGGTTAATTTTTATTTAGTTTGCTGAAACATGGAGGAAACTAAGGAAATCTTCTAGTACTCTTACAGTAGGACTCTAAATAGCAAAGTCTTCTCACTGTGTATTTTTAGACCTTTCTGTGGGGGTTCTGTAGTGTTAGGGAGGCTTTTGAAGTTCCGTTAGGTTTAGCATCTGTAACACTTAATATTTTTGTTAAAGAAGCAGATTTATGGTTGGAGTTGGGATCACATGCTCTTCAGGTTAACTAATATTTGAGGCTGATCGGTGGTATGCGTAGTATGAGGTAAACTCAACAGAAAACATGAAGATTATCTGGGAAGACATGCTGTGAAGTGGTCGTCTGATGAAACTTGAGAGGAAATAGGGCCTTCATGTGGTAAAAATAGACCTTCACCCACCAGCAGTTTAATTAAAGTCTGCTTGTCTGCATAAACTGATGTCTAGAAGGTAGTGGAGTACATTTATGAAGTTAATAAATGTATGCAAATGCATATTAGATGCGGTGCTATATGTGAATGTGTAACGGCAACATGAGAATATAGCTAGTAACAGTAAAGATGCAACAATATACAAAGTAATTTGTCAGTTCATATTTATGGAAAACTTTTGGGATATTTTTCAATGTCCATTTACTCTTAGCCCTGGCATCCTTTTCTGTAGTTAAGTAATCTTGAGGAGAAAAGTTGCCTACAATTAGCATAATAGTAAATAATAATTATTACTTTGTAATTGGAAGCTGGGAGGAGTGGCTGACATTAGAAGGCTGCGCTGCCATTCAGTGAGACCTGGATTGGAGAGTTGGGCAGAGAGGAACCTTTAGGTTCAACAAGAGCGAATGTAGAGTCTTGCGCCTGGGGAGGAATAATGATTGCATTGATGTGGGGTAGGCAGCTGACCTACTGGAGAGGAGCTCTGAGAAAGATCTGGATGTTCCAGTGGACTACAGGTTGGCCATGTTGATAAATATCTGAAGAGTGGGTGTCAGGAGGGTGGAGCCAGACTCTTCAGTGCTGCCCAGTGCTAGGACAAAGGGAAATAGGCACAAACTAGAACACAGGAAGTTTAATGTGAACATGAGAAAGCACTTATTTACTATGAGGGTGACAGAACACTCTGGAACAGGCTGCCCAGAGAGGCTGTGGAGTCTGCTTCTCTGGAGATACTCAAAATCTGCCTCGATGCTTTCCTGTTCAACCTACAGTGGGGAACCTGCTTTAGGAAGGAAGTTGAGTTCCATGGTCTCCAGAGGTCCCTTCTAACCCCTACAACTGTGTAATATTGTATTAAACTTTATCCAGTACGGTATGATACCACTGGTGTGATAAATGAAGCAAGTGACATCATTTTCATAATGTCAACTCATTTGCAAATGGGATTCTTTGAAGAAGAAGAATAGATGTAGAAGAAAAGATTTCTTTTTTCTTTGCTTGCTGCTCACATTACTGCCATTTGCCTTTGGGACAACAGGTTTTATTAACTCTCTTTGAGTGAAATGTGCCTTTGATGTAACTCATTAAAACTGATTTAATTGAAGCGCTAACATAATTTAATTGACATCCACAAAATCAGTAAATAATGGTTTTCTTTTAGCTCCAGATACTGGAAGAGAGCAACACATTACCTCCTTTTATCTCTGTAAAAACTCCTGGCCAGTTTGCAGAGGTATAGTCCACTTCAGGCATCAAAGTGTGAGGTTCAGATTTTCTATGTAGATAAGGTAGCTTTCCCTCAAGGCAGTTCAGCGTTTCTGAAAGGCTTCTTCTGTATGATAACAGAGGAAGATGATGGACTTTAAAAGTCAGAGTGTGAATGTTCACTGGTTGTGAATGTGAGCAAACTCTTGAATTACCTTATTCTTGGAATGATTTGCTAAGTAGTGCTTAAAATGATGAGAGCGAGGGGTGAAAAGTCTTTAAAAGACTGGAGTATTTTGAATCTCTAGCATAGAATAGTCTCCAGAATAGAGAGCAGGGCTATCAATGGTTTACAGGCTAGTTATCTGAGTGACAGTCTAATAACAAAACCTTAAAAATATATATATCAGGTTTTCTTAAATATTTTAGACTTTCGCACATAAATGCCTCCAGTTACTGATTTCAATTGGAAAAAGTGAGAATAGCATTTTTAAATGATACTGCTAGCACCTGAATTTAAAAACATGTGGTCTAACTACAGGTCATGCAATTATAATCTACAGCTTGTACAAGGAAATTAAGGATCCTATCTGCTGAAGTACAATAAAAACAACTAATCAACACAAATGTTACCATTTCAGAAAGTTTTGAGGAAAGTCTTGCATCAAAACTCCATTTGATACAGATCCCCTGATATGCTTAATATCAGACTAATTGTTCATCCTCTGTGCAGAGCAAGGATCTGTTGACTGGTGTAGACATGTTACAATTCTGCTTTGATAGACTTAAGTCATTGTTACAGACAGTGCTAAAATAAAAAGGCGAGGCGCAGTGAATTTAATTTGTTGTTCCATAATACTCTGTGGAATGCAGTTAATTTTATATTTTGCATGCTTGCAATAACAGTTAATTAGAGGAGCTTTTCCTTACAGATTGCTAGGTTTGAAAATGGAAGATTTAAAGTGTGTCAGTTAAAGATCCTTCATTACAAGTTTTTTTGTGTGCTATTGTTTGATCTCCCCTTGATTTCTCAGTATGCTGTTTCATAACAAAGGAATACAGTAGTATTCTACAGCATTTCATATGTGCACCCTGCTAGGAGAGCTATCTCATAAATCTCAGTATTGTAGGAGGACCTGTGGTTTTGTGTGCTACAGAATCAAAATGGTAGTCAGTTATGTGAGCTCTATTTTGTTTTCTTTTAATGCAGATGTTTGAAGAAAAGGATATGCATTCCCATCTGGTTATTCTTATATTTCCCCATTGAAATATTTCCCTGTTGCTACTTTTGTTACTTTAGATGTTAAATGTATGATTTGTTTTCTCCTTACAGTCCTGCTACTGCCTCTTATAAGTGCTATGTAGCATTGCATTTATAATCATCATTTCCTTACCTAACACAGTTTGAGTGTTAAGAAGATTTCATCTGCATTTTTGAATTTATTCCATGTATTTCCATAGAATAAGGTATTCTTCTAAAATATTTTTGATGACTTTATTTCAGAACTTAAAATGTTCAAAGTAAGCATACTGACAGATCTAGACTAGATCTGATGATACTGACTAGATCTCTGAGTGTTATCCCTGACCTAATTTGCACCTACTATAGAACACAGATGAACTTACTTGATATGCAGCGTAGCAAAAGCTCTCAGCTAATAGCATTCACTGCAATGCTTTTATCATTAATCCGGTAATGAGAAAAACAGTGATAAATTTAATTTCAGGTAAGCGTGAAATCTAACCTGAATTCATCATTACTAGTACTAGTACTAGTCTAGAGGTTACTGCCTCTAGACAAAATTGTCCATACCTGAATTGTCACAGTCCTTTACATGTTGTCATGTTGTAAAGATCACTGTTCTGTTTTTGAAATCTGTCAATGAAAGAAAGAGCTTTTTTTTTTTTTTTTCTTTCTAAAGGAATGTGCCTTAGTTTTCTTGTTTGAGCACGTAACAGAGGAAAAACTACAAGGTTTCTTTATGCTAGTCCTGTTCATGGGCTAGATCTACCCTCTGGGAAGATATCACATAGCTCCCAAATACATGTTATCACTTCTATAATATCTGTGTATGCCTGGGCCTTTCAATGGCAGATGCTGCGACTGTCTTGTGCACTGAGTGCTGTGCAGAAGTGCCTTAAAAGCACCTGTCTGTATGTAGTTTCATAATTGAAAGCAGTCTTGCTGCAAAGCACGCGGCATGTAGCTGCAATGGCAGTGCTCCTTGTTCTCATTGTTTTCCTGAGTCTTGCTTCAAGGACAATGCACATCTTACCTCTTCTCCAAAGTGTTCATGTTTTCCAGCCCCTGGTTTACAACACAGACATCTGCAGCATTACAGGCTTACTAATAATAGAGCCTAGAGGCATGCATGAACACCCTCCTGAATCTCAGCAGGGGATAATCTGCATATCATCTTCATGTAACCTGCAGTTATACCGACTGCTTTCTTGAAGTAAATGCAGTGAAAGTAGTTAAATGATGCTGGTTTGTTGTTGTTTGTTTTTCTCTCAACAACAAGATTAAGGGTAATAAATTAATGGGCAAATTAACTGGTGGTGCACATCATAGATTTACATCAAGCTTCATCATTTTGTATCCCAGTTGAACACAGACAAGACTTGGGCTAGTGTGGAGACCAGGAGGCATTTAGTGCCCTGCAACGTAATGTGGGGCTTAGGTAAAGATTTCTGCTGTGTCTCCGTTGCTTTTGTATTAGAGCTGAGTCCTGAACCTCATCTAAAATTGTCATCTCCACGACACACCCTCCAGAGGCAGACTTTCTGAAAGACCTTTCTGGCTCGAGGGAAGAAGGGATTTTCCCCCAGCTTAAAGCGAAGTGCTGTAACTGGCAGTCGAAAACAAAATGACGGAATGATTACTGGCGGCATGCTGAGAGGCTGTAACTGCGTGGAAGGTGTGTTTCTCTCAGAGCTGACGAGCACCGCGAACTGGAGAGGATAACGCAGCGAGCAGCTCATTTAATTGCACTTTGTTCTTCCTGGCAGCCACCGCCGTGCCCTCAGCTCTATTTCCGTCTCGCTCACAGGCCGAGGCGGGTACGAGCGCTGTTCCCGCGGCCCGCCCCCTGCCTGAGGCCCGCCCCGCCCCGCCTGCTGTCGGCGCGCCGCAGCGCTGCCTGTGGCTCCAGCGGCCGGCGCTCGGCGGGGCTGCCTGGCGCCGCCGCTGGGGCTGCTGGGTCGGGGCGCTGCGCCGCGGCCCGCCTCCGTCCCGGCCTTGCCGCCGTCCCGCCCTCCCGCCGGGCTCCGCCGTCGCGTCTCAGTGCTGGGGGTGCCGCCGCCACGCCGGCCCCGGCAGCCATGACGACGGAGGACGAGATCATCCGCATCGCCAAGAAGATGGACAAGATGGTGCAGAAGAAGAACGCGGTGAGCCGGGGCGGGGCGAGGCGCGGCCCCCAGCCGGCTCCGCGCTGCCTTCTCTTAGCGGGCCCTCTCGGCCCACGGGGTCTGCTGCCGTGCGGGAAGCTCCGCGCGGCCACGCGGCGCTCGGGGGCGGCCCGGGGAGCCCTTGGCCTGGCGACGGGGTCGGGGTTGCTTCGCCCGGCCCGGCTCCTCGCGTCCCGGCGCCGGACGAGGCGGGCTCGGTGTGCCGGCCCGCGGAGGTGTCCGCGCTGAGCCCGGCGGAGCAGGCGGGTACGCGGCCAGCAGTTGGGTGGGAAACGCGCGGGCGGGTCTATCCACCGAATACATTGTTTTCGTGTTCGAGTACTGACGGTGAGGCTTCAAAGCCGTGAAGGGGGCTGAGGAGTCCCGGTTCTGCTGGCCAGGTTGTGTGGGCAGGGTTCTGAGGCACACGTGGGCTGAGCACCAAACCTCCCTCCCCCCTTTATCAGGCCAAGTGCCTGATATGGTGATACACAAAGTAGCATACAAGCGTTAAAAACGGTGTGATGCTTCAGTTTACAAAACTCTACAGTAGGCACAGCGATATTTATTTTTCCTGCAAAAGTAAAAAAAAAATCAACAGTACTTACTAAGGTTTGCATATTTGTAGCAATTCCAGTTGCAGTAAAGCAATGAAATTTATTTGGTTCCCAGTGACTGGACCAAGTTTTGTATAGCCAACAGCAGCACCAGATACTTTAAGTAAGATTGGTACAGGAGGGATGGCAGCTTGCAGCACCTGTACCCAGGTGCTGAAGTTTCTGGCAGCAGTCCGCCTCACAAGGGGAGGCTCACATCCCTATTGCTCTTAGAAAATTCATCTGCAAGCTTTTCATGATACAGTAATACTCATTTCTTCCTTTCCCCTCCCCCCTATCAACTTCTAAGCACTAAAGGATTCATTGTTTCGCTTTCCCAGCTCTGATGTTGGAGTAGTGATTCTTTCTTAGGATGTCAGAGGACATCCAGTACATACAGGAAAGCTGGGACCGGACTCTTTGTGTTGAGAAAGGATAAGGGTTAATGATTTTACATTAAAGGAGCGTAGACTTAGATTAGATGTTAGGGGCAAACTCTTTACTCGGAGGTGGTGAGGCACTGGTACAGGCTGCCCAGAGAAGCTGTGGTGCCCCATCCCTGGTGGCCAGGTTGGATGGGGCCCTGGGCAGCCTGAGCTGGTAGTGGCAACCCTGCTCACGATAGGCAAATGGAACTGGATGGGCTTTAAGGTCTGTTTGAACTCAAACCATTCTGTGATTCTAGGAAAGACATGTTGACTGCAGAATGTTTGAATATCATGATAGTGAGAGTAGTGGGATACAGTCAATTCAGTGTTATCTGGGAGGTTTCTGACAATAGAAGGCAAGTGGCAGATCTCAGACAACCTGGGAATGGCTGTCAGTGCACTGATCCTGTGGATGCTCCTGGTGACTGACCATCATCTATTTCTTGGGGATTTGGGAGGCTTAGGGCTGTAACTCCTAACAGCAGCAGGGGATACGCTTATGCTCTGGTTTGTGTAAGCAAACTGTCTCACAGCTGCAGAGTGGCACCATGTCCATGGGGCAAACCTCAATGAGACGCTGCCAGAGGAGGTTCAGGTTGGATATTTGGAAAAATGTCCTAAAAGAGTGGTGAGGCATTGGATCAGGCTGCCCAGGGGACTGATGGAGTCATCATCCCTGCAGGTGTTCAGGGAATGTGGAGATGTGGTACTGAGGGATATGGTTAGTGGGCATGGTGGGGATATGCTGATGGTTGAACTAGATGATCTTAGAGGTCTTTTCCAACCTTAATGATTCTGTGATTCTAAAATGAACAGGAAACCTTAAACCATTTCTTTATGCTGCCAACATGCATTTTAGTCTGAAACACTTCTTTTGTGTTTCAGTATACATTTAGTGTGTGTCTTTGAGAATGATCTGATGAAACCCGTCAATAAAAAAGGCTTTGATGCCATTTCTCTCTGAAGTTGTCAAGAGCCCGATGGCAGGAAACAGTCTTCTACACAGGGAGGCTCTGTGCTTGTGACAGAGAGCTGCGCAGCGTTTCTTTTGATGGGATGAAAAGGCAGTCAGAGCAGACACCCATCCTGAGTCAGGCTCTTGGTGACTTGCTTTGATGAAGGGTTTAATTGTATCTGGGCAGATTTCATAACTGTTGTACTGAAGTGATGCACACAGATCTTTTATTTTGAAGGACAAAATAACAATGCAATTTTGTGTTTAATACACAGTGAGATACATATTCTGCTGTTATTTCAGGTGTTTACATTTTTGAGATAGATGTCACTACTTCAGAATTATTGGGATTTGGTTAAAATGCATCTTGTACCCTCCTGTAGCTCTCATTTGTGTGTAGGTACACTTCTTCCACTAAGTTACTTTGATAAGTATAAAAAACAAGGTTGGATGATAAAACAGTTGAGTGAGTTCAGAAAAGAAAACGTAAAGTTATCTGTGTCAATAAATGTTTGTTTCCTGAAGTAGATCAGATGTATAACTGTATAGGTCTGCCATATTCATAAACACATTACATTTTCTGTAGCCTGAAGCCTAACTTTAAACTATACACGTAGAGCACGTTTCTGTTGTTATGATCTGATCATCTAAGGGAGGCTGAGAAGGATAATCTGCTAAATGCATAGATGAAAAGTAAGGTAAGCTGGAAGCCACCTGCAATGGGACTGTGTCTTTCAATTCCTATAAAATTACAGAAATGCTTTGCAAAAAAAGATTTATAATCATCTTTATAATGTGTTTTTGTATGGGAACTGTTGATCACAGCCTGCACTTCTGATTGACCATCTGAGGCGAGCAATGAATCAGCCGTGGGAGCACAGGTGAAGGCAATTCACCTGCCCTACTGGAAGGGGTGGAGCCTGACTCCACCTCTCCTAGACCCCATTTAAGGGCTGTCTGCCACTGAGGAAGGGTCTCTTCCTGGAAACTGTTCCTTGTGGGGTTTACTGTGAGTCTGTGACACCAGTGAGCGTTTCCATTTATTTTGATTGAATAACTTTTCACTCTTATAATTTTACCAAGCCTAACATCTGCATACCTATTGATTATACACCTATCAATGGTACAGTTTTTAATTCAGATTTAATTGTAAAGCATCTACTATTTAGTACGCTTAATGTAATTGACTAGAGAAGAATTAGAAAAAAAAACAAACTAGAGGGAGGGAAATTTTGAATGGAATGTATTTCTAAGATGAGATGAGAAACATGCTATAATTCCTACTTTGCATTACAGTATCGTTGCTGTGCTGTACCAGAATGCAATATCCTGAGTTTATTTTGAAATCGCGTACCATGCACAGTTTGCTAATAAGTTAATTACTTTGGAGGTAAGTGTTATTGTATTGTCTTTTGGAGAAGGACATCTTTTTTTTTCTTTTTTTTTCTTTTTTTTTTTTTTTGTAATACGGTGCTTATTTTTGGCTAAGAAAATTTTCTTGAAGTTGATTTTATTGTGTTTTCTTAAAGCTAATGAACTTATTTGGTTTTAATCAGTGTTTGCATAGGAAAAAAAAAGTATACGTGAGTGGTAAGAGAAGGATATGGATTAGCATGGTAGTTCAGTTTGGAGAAGCCTTGTATTTCATGGATAGAAGTTAGGATTTTTTTTTTCTGTAACAGAGAAATGGAAGATCTTTGGTTTCATGAATGAATTGGGTTTGTGCAAGGTAGGAGTTAATTACATTTCTGGTTTTAGCTGCTTGTCACTTGCAAGAGGTTGTAGCAGAACTTGAAAGCATCCCAACCTGTGTCTGTTCGGATGTGATGCTGAAAAAAAAAAAAAAAAACCTGAAACTTTTCTTTTTCTTAGCCTCTTAGTAGTTGTTGTGTGTGTTATCTTTAGTGGTTAAATTGTAAGACGGTGCAGGTGCAACAGCAGATTACTTGAGTTCCCTTGTAACAAGTGTGAGCAGTTGATTGGGGGGAACTTAAAAACAAAGACAAATGCAAATAAAGATATGCAAAATGTACATTTTAAGTATAGAAAAGCAAATATGGTAAGCAAAATAGGATATGTTGAGTGAGAGGTAAAGAAAGAGAAGGGAATGAATTTTAATGAAAGAAGGGGGTTTGGGGGTTTGTTTCCAAACAAATTTAAATTAAAGAAAAAAAGACAGGGGTGTGATGAAGTTAGTGGCCTCTTATGAGAGAAGTCCT
This sequence comes from Meleagris gallopavo, assembly GCF_905368555.1. Classification (NCBI taxonomy): domain Eukaryota; kingdom Metazoa; phylum Chordata; class Aves; order Galliformes; family Phasianidae; genus Meleagris; species Meleagris gallopavo. The sequence continues at coordinate 55,833,965 of NC_139406.1, read as the reverse complement.
TTAACTTCTTGCTGTCCTTAAGTTGAGAACCAGATGCATTTGAATAATAGCAGGCGTGTCTTAGCTTGTGAGGCTGCTGTCCTCTGCTGGGCAGCCCTGTGTGTGGTGAGGAGTGGGTGCTGCACAGCTTTACTGAAGTGAATGAGTAAATTCTGAAGCATGTTGCTCGACATATTTGAAAACTTTTAAATAAGGCCAGGATGGCAAGCGAATGACTTGTTGAAGTAGCTGTGTGTATAGACACATTAATTATTTAATTATAATTGCTATTAAGTGCAGTCTTTGAAATGGGCTCATCTATCTTGAAATTTGCTGCTCATACAGTATTTGTTTGTACCTTTCCTTATCACAGCAGTGCAAAAGGAATAAAGAGAGCCACGTGGCAGTCATATAATAAACAAATGCATTGGGATGGTCTCTGGCTTCCATTTTGGAAGAAGTTGATGCTTGGCCAATGTGATGTAGAATGAATACTGTTATCTGTCTGCACTAACCTACGTCATTTAATATACGTATATTTCACTGAATTAATATTTAAAGTGAGTAGTTGAAAATAAGACTTCTAAGCAAGTCTTGTTCAGCTTTGTTACTGGGACATCTGTTAGTAAACATGCTTATACAGATGTCTCTTTCTGTGGTGGACAGTAAACCTGTGTCTAGTAGAACAGTGTATGAACCAGTATGACTTTATGGCTTAAATTAACCACTCTAAATACAGATAGGAAAGTTAGTTATAACCAGCTGTGTTACTGATGGATTCTGCAGAGTTTCTCAATTCCAAGTTCTTGTTCTCAAACATGAGGTTCTTCACTGTACGTGGCTGTTGTTTAGTTTATGATAAGTGACTGAGGACATCTTCTAGAGGATGTGTGGTGGTTAAGGAGCAACTTAAAGAATACAATGACTGGCATTTGATTTATACAGGATTAAACTTCTCTAGTCTTTCAGTGAATACTGTGAATTCTGAGTTCAGGTTGGTTAATTTTTAGAGTTAGTGAATCAGAATGTTACTTTTCCTGGGATTTTTCTGTAGGTAAATTGAAAGCTGATGGCTTGGATCCAATCTGGGACCGTTAAGACTAAGAATATGCTGTTGGTACTATATTTTTGAAGTTCTTGATTCCTACTAACTTGACTTATTTTTTTTTGGTTTTGCAGGCTGGAGCTCTTGATTTATTAAAGGAGCTTAAGAATATTCCCATGACCCTTGAGTTATTACAGGTACAACTTCTTTTATTGTTATGTTGCAAAAGTTAACTCTGTAATAATGAAAGCGAAGCCAGCAAATTTAGAAGGTTGCAGTACTTAAATAGACTCCTGTGGAGAAAGCTCGTGAAGAATCATTGCTATTTTGGCTAAACAGTATTATTACAATTTAGGGCTCTCAAGTACTTTCTTCCAGTGGCAAGTTCTTAAAGTTGAGCTTTGATTTGACAATGGTGAATGTTGTCACAGGAGAGCAGAGGGAGAGCACTGTTATAGATTTCCCTTAAATGCATTCTTAATTTCTTATTAATACAAGTATGATATGTTTCCCTCTTTGATGGAGGATTATGCACCTGATAAGAGGTCCTCCTTTTACATAATTAGTTCTGTTTCTGGACTGTAATTGAGGAGAAGTGTAGTTCATATCTTCTGGTAGGTTGTGTTTCATCATTGCCTGTTTAAATATGTACCTTTCAGTAGTGTAATTCTGTAGTTAATTACAGTACCAATTTTGCATCCTCTGTATGGGATATGATGGTGTGGGACAATCTCTCTCTCTTACATGCATATAATCTCATTTTGCTTATCTCTTACATCTCTAACATTACTTTTATAAATTTTTCCAAAAAAAGTGTATCAATGAACTTTATTTACATGTAAAGTCTTAGAGTTGGTTATGTAGTTCTGCAATGATCAACTTTTGTCCTAAATTAACTGGAGATTACCCATTTCTGAAAATTTGAATATAGCAGAGGTTAGCAGAAGTTCAGTTGTTTTTTTTTTTTTTTGCTGTGATAGGCACACTGGAAAAGACCGAAAAGTAATGTTTTTTTTTTAAGTGACATTTAATTTGCAGATGCAGAATTTTCTGGAAAGATCTAAGTAGTGTCAGTCTTGCCTATGCTTTTGTATAATGTATTTCAGTACGTAATTAGTACTAGTGATTGCCATTTAATATTGGAATTTTAATTAAAATTTCACCTTTTTGCATGCATTAGCATATCTCATATGACACTGCGCTCTTTTCCCCTTCAGACCTTAAGGGTCTGAATAAAGTAGGTAATTGACTCTTATTCATTTGCTGTGTAAACTTTTCTTAGTAATAAACAGAGATGACTCTTAATCTTGATAAATTTTAATTCACCTGTCTGTGTTTTAGGGTACTTGTGTCACACTAGCTCAGTTTATATGGGTTGCATACTAATTCCGTCCTGTTTTCTGATCTATTTGAAATAAGCTTATTTATTCCCATCTACATCACATGGATCTATTTTAAAAGTAAAGTAATGTTTCTAATAAAGGATTGGTTTTAATCTGTATTGGCAGATGCTATGAGTTTTCAAAGAAAATTTCTCTGTTACAGTAAGTCTAAAGGGATCGACTGTTTTTGTCTGCTCTTAGTAGACTAACTATAGCTTAGACAAATTTTACTCAAGCATCCGTTCCTGTATCCAAAACACTTCTTTGGCTGTGTAAGATTTCATTTAGACTGAAATTTGTGTTATTTTTGCCGAGTTCAATAAACATGTAAAGTCTGCTGTAAGTTTAGTAGTCTCCCAAAATTGCTTAAGCAATGGAGGACTTGGAAGAATGATTCCAAATGTGGAGTAATCACACTCCTGGCTCTGCTAGTTGGTGGTCATTGGTGTGCTAATGTCAAGGGGGATGACAGTGAGAGAATGGGAGCACTAACTTCCTCTGTGTAGATGGAAATACTGACTGATATATTCAAACCAGCATGGGACATGAGGGGAAACCATTTCAAAATTGCCTACACAGAAAAGAGCACTTCTGACTGATAGTTTCATTATTCCTTTGCAGTAAGAGAAGTGACAATTCATCTTATGGCATGACTGTCACTTCAGTCTGAACTGGGGGCATCCTCTGACAATTTACAAGTGCTGCATGGGGTGGGAAAGTACACTTGAGCAGTTTGGGCTAGTGCTTGTGGCGTGAGTCTGTCTTATTGGACTTCTGTCACAGAAAGATGAAGCAGTTAAACACAATCTGTTTTACATACCAGAAGTTATGTGTAAGCTTGCTCACCTGTGTGAACAGCCAGTAGCTCATGTCACATGGAATTTATAGCAGGTGCATAATAATGAGTACACTGGCCTTCAGATTCTCATTGTAGGTAGTGTACAGCTAGACAGTGAGTGAAGTAGATGTCTTCATTTGAACCAGCAGGTTTTACTGGAAATTACACACATGCAGGTGCACACCCCTACTCAAAACTGAGCTGTGAAATGCAGTCCTTGTTAATTACTTGCCAGTCCACTGGCAAGCCATGGAGACCTGGGAAACTTGATGTGGTTATTTTCAAGGGCTTTATTTGTCAGTCCTTTGGGCCAAGTTTTCCAAACTCCGTCTTATTACTTCATTGCAATTTGAAGTTGGTAACATCTCTGCTTGCTTTAGCGATTACTGTTCTTTCTGAGCTGCTTGGCCTAGCTATTAAGCCTACAGCCTGAATGCTTTGGTGGAGAAAAACAGATGTTTATGCAAGTCTGAGTTTCTTTACTCTTCAAAAACAGAACACAGTAAATGCAAACAAGTGCTCAGAAACATGAAGTAGGGAAGAGTGATTCACTTAAACAGAGTTCTTGAATACCTGCATATCATAAACTGGTACAGAGTTTCAGGGGTTAAATTGGACTAGACAGAAATACCAGTCTTTGACTTGAAATGATTCTCATAGTAACACTTCTGTAGGTTGGAAGACTGAGGAAATTTCAAATGCTGATAGCTGATGTTAAAGCAGTCATTTGGTGAATATAACAATGATCTTTCATGATTGCTTGCATAAGTTTTCAGGTAAATAAATTGGAGGATCATTCCCAGTTAGCAGTGAAGGGTAGTTTTTTTTGTTAGGTACATTTTTCTCAGTCAGAGGAGAGTTTTATGGAGTTCAAAATTATCTTTATAATGTAAACATAATCATAGGATCATAGAATGGTTTGGACTGGAAGGAACCTCAAGGATCATGAAGCTCCAGCTCCCCTGCCACATGCAGGGCCACCAACCTCCCCATTCAATACCAGACCTGGCTGCCCAGGGCCCCATCTAATCTGGCCTTGAATACCTCTAGGGATGGGGCATCCACAGCCTCTCTGAGCAGCCTGCTCCAGCACCTCACCACTTTATCTGTAAAGAATTTCCCCCTGATATCTAACAGAAGTCTTCCCTCTTTCGACTTAAAACCATTTCCCCTTGTCTTGCATTTATCAACCCTTTCAAAGAGTTGACTCTCTTCCTGTTTATAAGCTCCCTTGAAATACAGGAAGGCTGCAGTGAGGTCACCCCACAGTCTTCTCTTCTCCAGATTGAACAAGCCCAACTCCCTCAGCCTGTCTTCATATGGGAGATGCTCCAGCCATCTAATCATTTTTGTGGATAATATCCAGTAGTTGATCAATTCCGCTCTGTTTAGGCCTTTGTGCGATACTTAGCTAGTTGCTAAAGCATGGGTATAATAATGAATATGGGTGTTATAATTAAGAAATACACAAGAGAGTTTGGCTAAGCAGGTTATTACACCAAAAAGAATAGATAGAAGGCTTACCCTTTTCCTGGGCTAGCTGTAAAACTTCAAAGGAGGGATCTCAAGAAAGAGATCCTTCCCCACTGGCAGTCAGCTCTTAAATGGGCCTAGGAGAGGTGGAGCCAGGCTCCGCCCCTTCACCTGTGCTCCCAGGGCTGACTCATTGCTCGCCTCAGGTGATCAATCAGAGGTTTAGGCTGTGATTCAGCAGTTTCCATACAGCGTATCATGGGAAGAGCATGTAGGCAGTAGTAAAGAAATGCTAAATAGCTGCCCATGAGTGAAGTCCTTGGCCTGTCGTCAGTGCTCAACCATGAGGGCGAAAAGTGAAATGGGGAAGAACTTCTGCACCTGTTTGATGCTTTCTGTTAGTGTGTATGTGCACAAAGATCATCCTGAGAAACCTTAGTTACAAGTGAGTAGCCATCTGTTTTCTTCAGTCTAAAATATGTTCAGACCTCAAATTTTGATGTACCTCCTTTGCTGAAATATCTACTGAAGATTTCAGTATGGTTCCAGTCATTTAGCACATCCAGAGTGCCTAGAGAAGTGTTCTGTGTGGGCTGTAAGGGGTAATTTTCAGAAACAAATCATTTCCTTTTTTAGTGTAACGCTGAGATTTAACTTCTCCTTTAAAGGAAAAGGAGAAGATATTTATGACAAGCCACTGCAAAAATAAATAGAATAAATCATACTTAGTGAGTCTGGCAATTAATAAATGCAACAAAGCTGGGCATCTTAAGAACAATGTGAAAATATAGTCATCAATCAAAATATGATATTGTAGTACAATACTTGTACAAAATGCTTCTTTCCCAAAACTGAAAGTGTGAAAGTGTTCTATTTTTCTTTCTTTATTATTTATTATTCTATTAAGATGTTTGCTGCAAATATTGTGAAATGAAACTTTTACTGCTGTTTATCTAAATCTATAACTTATGTCCTCATGGACATAGATCTTAAAAGGGAAAAAAAAAAAAAATCTTGAGTAGTTCATAAATCTCATCTTCACTCTATAGGTGGCAGTAGAGCCAAAGCTTTAAAGCCTATTTGCCAGCTTGGCCTTCTCAGAATGATAAGCTTTTCTTATTGTTTCTACCTAAACGCAGAAACCTCTGTGCTTAAAATTTTAATAAGTCTCAATGTTGCCAAAATGACTTAGGACCTAAAACATGATCATCCCCAACATGACAGGTACAGCTTCTTCCATAGTCAGTAAATGGGAATTTGAAAAATACGAAGTTATTGAAACATTTAGCAAGTTTCTGGTCGTACCAAATATAAATGCTCATATATATAAAAGTCATTCTGTCTCAGGAAAATAAGATTCTGTGGTTAGAACCTATACTAAAGTAATTTTTTTAGAACAGTAAAATGTGTAGAAGATTTTCACGTTCTTAGGTAGTCTGGATGCCACACTTAGTTTGGGTCAGTAGTCTGTAGAGTTTTTTTGAAGTGGTTTAAGGACAGAAATACTTGGGCCAATTTCCTTTAATTCTGAACTTCTGTGATGGAGACAAATGGTAGTGTTGTATTTCTTTGTAAAATGTACTGTGTGTTTTTAAAATAAATTTATGTAAAAGCTTGCAGCATTTCATCCTGATACTCGTAAAGATAAATAAAAACATGTCCCTTTAAAATAAAATTGTCTAAAACGCAGCTTTAGAAATGTTAATTCAATTATCTTCATGCCACTTCTTATAGTGTGTATTTTCATTTCTGTTGCAGACTACCAGAATTGGAATGTCGGTGAATGCAATACGCAAGCAAAGCACAGATGAAGAAGTTACTTCTTTAGCAAAGTCTTTGATCAAATCTTGGAAGAAACTGTTAGGTATGACACCACCCTTTTTTTTTTTTTTTTTTTTTAAAAAAAATAATTTTGTATATTACAACTACATGTAGACTTGATAAAGAACCTTATGCTTCCATTCTTCAGAAACAGTTGTGCTCTTGCTTAAGTATTGAAACTATCTGTGCTGAGGTAGGTTTTTGTTTTTTTTTTAACCTCTTTGACTACCACGGATGATTACTGTGAAAATATGGTCAGAAGCAAAGTTAATATGCGTTGACTAGTGCTGACAAACGGTAGGAAACCAGCTTCTGCAACATGACTCATTTCTCAAGCCTCATTGCGTGCTGTTGAGCGAGCAGTACTGTACTGCAGTACTAAAAGCTAAAGATCCCTTTCTTGACTATTTCCTCTGTCAAATGTAAAAAGTACTCTGAAGAATTCATGCAGAACCTCATGTGAAAGTGTATAGCCTTTGAAGTTTGGTTATAAACTCATTTGTAAAGAGAAGAAACAGCAAACAAACAAACAAAAAAATTAAAATTCTGTTAGAGATAGTGAATGTTTCTCTAATTAAGCCTGTACTTTGTAAAACCCTAATAGTTCTAGAAAATTTACTAATTAGTGAACCAACAGTTTTTCTTTCATTTCCGTGACTGCAACGAAGCAGTTACGGAAAGCTTTCTGCTAACAGGGTTTTGTATGAGGATATCTTGTAGCACTTATTGTATTTGAAAAGATTTAAATCTCAAGTTGTCTTTTAGATAGTTGGATCTAATACAACATGGTATTGTACTCAATTGTTTCTTTGTATCCCAATTTAGATAAATTAAGCTTCAGGAAGCTTAAGATTTTGAAATAGGAAACAGTTTGTATGATTTTCTACTGATTTAAATATTTGATATTCTGTCTAGATAAATGTGCTAAATACATGTCTGCCATTTCATTGCCAGCCTCAGAGTCAGCCTCAGTTTTGTTAGCCTCATTTTATCCCTGTTAGCTGTGTTATCAGTCATGAAGTATTAGCAAATACTTTATCACTCCTTTTGTAAGTGGCATAGAAATGTCTTTGTTTCAATTAGACAGTGCTTTGATATGTAAAAAAGGAGAAATTGTGACAGTTTTTATAATCTGCTTTTCAATAATTTGTACATCCTTGTAAGCAACAGCTTCTGTACCAGAGATATTTTTAACACTTTTAAACATTAGATAATTCTAATTAGGCAAGTAATAGTAACTTTTTGGTGTCACTACCCAGTGAACAAAGGGATTTCTATTTGTTTAAGATGATAGAAATAGTCTTCTGCTTGATTTTTCTTTAATGTCTGAAGTCAGGCAAATTTGTGTTAATATATGTTACCTGTGGCTGACTGATATTTAACTATTCAAACATTGTAAAACACTTCTTCAACCTCTGAGTGTGTTCTTACTGTGGAAGACTGGAATAAGTCTGTAGTGTCTGATGGTAATGGTAGGTTCATCCAAGTATAGGTGGCAGCTGAAAGAGGTTTTCCTTCCCTTCTGCAGAGGGGCCTTCTTGCTCATTCCTATACTGAAGAGGTCAGAAAAGGGAACTCGGGAGTTGTAAACTAATTATTTTGTTTATTTCTTCTGAATTCTCAACTGTCAGTTTCTTGATCCAGCTCTTTTGCAGTTCTTGCAAAGGGATTGTAGCAGTAGCACACAGCTGGGGAAAGATGGAACTTTAAAAGGTGCCCCTTTTGATGGCTTGCTACATTCAGATTGTTTTAAGACAATTGTGAGAATCTACCTTTAGGCTGCTTACATCAGGTGATCTCAAACGTATGAAGAACTGGAAAGTAAATAGCAAATATTTGACTACAGTCAGAACTGTATATGTTCTTCCTGGGGCAGAGAGTATGTTACCTTTATCTTACTCTAATTTTTGTTACGGGGCAGATACTGCTGCATGTACATGATTATGCTAAGTCTGTTGCACTTATGGTTATGCACGTACAGAATAAAACCAAATTATTTTTGAAAATACAGCACTTCTTGTATTAAAATCTGACATAATTAGATTCTTGTTGATGACAATGTAGAGCATATAATAAAGCACAGTAGATCAAATGTTTCATCTCTTGTTTCATTGCTTGGTAATTAGAACTTCCAGAATTACAAGACTTATCTGGGCTGCGTGACTTATTGGGTGGGAATCTTACGAAGTACTCTTATTCTGTTTTATCATTAGTTTTGACTTTCTCAGAAGAATACGAAATACCCTATGTTGAGCTGCTTGAGAAATCAGTTTCGATTATGCTGTTTATAGTGCATGTAAAATGGTATGGATGAAAGATGGCAACAGAAGCGGACAGCTGTTAATCATACCAAGCATTGTACTCAGAGATCTGAAATCTTTGTGAGTTATTTTTATAAATGATATTTTGAATTTAGGAAAGAATCTTTGTTCAGGCTGCATGTACTAAGTTGAATGCTTTTGGAACTTATGTTTTAAGGGTGCATGGGAAACTAGAAATCAAAATAAGGTTGTGAATCACCAGAGTTTTAACAGATTTTTATGGCTTGCTTAAAACTATGCCAGGTTACAAATGGATTTTCAAGTGAGGTCAGAAGCTGCCCAGCAGAGGGCTCTTAGGCAATATCTGGAGTGAGTCACTGCGTGAGCTATAGTGAAAGATTGCTTTCAGATGTTGGTATTAAAACGTTAAACCACACATCCTAGTTGGTCACAATTTAGATGAAGAAGCAAATTCTGTTCTCAGAATAAAATAACATTCTGTCATAACATGGAATTTGCAAGAAGTTACTGTTTTGCCAAGTACTTGAGTATGTAGATTATGTTATACAGATTAATCAGTGGATATCAACTTTTGTTATGAGGAGTTCTTCAAATATATATATATACACAATTAGTAATTTTTCAGTAGTTTTCAAATTTCTTACTAAAATCTAAGAGTTTACAGTGAGAAGGAACGTCTAGACCTTTAAGTAGATTTAACCTCAGTCAGCTTATGTACTGGGCTGGAAATGCAGAATTATTGGACAATAATCTTATCATTAAGTGTAAGTCTGATGCTGTATTGCCAGGGGAAAAAAAGAACAAAACAAAACAAAACAAAACAAAAAAAACAACCACAATAAAAATGTGTCCAAGCGCATTTTGAAATGTCAATTTAAAAAAAAAAAAAAGTCTGTCTTGAAACAAAATTGCTCAGGCATGCTTAATGTTACCAAGTTAACACTAGTCAGACTATGCAGAAGTGTGTTATTCAGTTGAATTTGTGTATATGATCCTCTGTTATTTCAAACTTAGTTTTGATTTTGCTGGAGCAAGTCTGGTACAGTCTAAGACTATTTATTACAGGCATGGTAATGCTGTCATTAGGTTTAGTTGTTCATGGACATCTAAAAACTTACTGGTTGAATTCAAGTTTTTATTGAGAAAATAAATTCCTAAATTACAGTCCGTGTGCAGGAATAGTGTTTATTGTTGAGTATAATATGTCTATTTATAAGATAGCAAGTGCAAAAGTAGTTTTAGAATATCTCTTTTACATTCACGTGTGAGCTGTGGAATCACCTGATTTGGAAAAGATGATCAAGATCATCAAGTCCAGCCATCAGGTTGACTTGCTGAGTCCCACTGCTAAACCACGTCCCTTAGTGCCCTGCCCACACATCTCTTAAATACCTCCGGGGTTTGGGGACTCTGTCTCTGCCTCAGTCAGCCTGTTTCAATGATTGGCTCCTCTCTGTTTGAAGAAATTTCCTGATATATAATCTAAACCTCCCATAGCAGAACTTGAGACTGTTTTCTCATGTCCAATTGCTAGGCATGTGAGAAAGAGAGCAACATCCTCCTCTCTGTAACTGGCCATCTAGCCAGTTGTTCACCCAACATATTGTACAACTGTTTAAGCCATGAGCAGCCAGTTTCTCCAGTAGGTATGGGAAACTGTCAAATACTTCACTAAAGTCAAGGTATACAATGTTGACACGCATTCTCTCATCTTTTAAGCAGGTCGTCTTGTCATGGGAGATCAGGTTAGTCAGGCAGAATTTGTTTTTCATAAATCTGTGCTGACTGCATCTGATCACTTGGTTGTCCTGTATGTGCTGTACAATGACATTCAAGATGGTCTGCTCCATGGCATTCCCTGGTACTGAGGTCAGACATACAAGCCTATAATTCTCTGAATCCTCCTTCCTGCCCTTCTGGTAGACTGGAGTTGTGTTTGCAAACCTTCAGTTAACTGGATATTATTTTAAATTAACTTCTGTTATTTAAAAGGAAGAAAAAGCTTCAAGTGGGTGTGTTAGTTTGTTGTTAATGGGCTTTTGAAGCAGTAGTGGCTAAAACTGAAGTTACATTTTTCATTTCTAAAATTGATGATAATTTCAGTTTGTTTCTGGAAAAAAAAAAAAAAGGATTTTGTAAGTTATAATAGCTGTACAATTAAAAAAAAAAAATCATGCCTCTTCAGAGGAACTTAGGTAATTTAAATTTTAATTCTAAATATTTATCTGCTTCTGTGTGTTTCTTGATGTGAATCACTTGTTCGTTTGAATTTTTAAGTGTCTGTCACAAGCTGCTTTTTCATCTTTCTTTGTTAGATTTCTATGGTGGTTTGTAGTTCCCATTAGCTGTCATTCTTCCTTTGCTTCAGAGTCTGGCCACTGGATGTAAAAAGCTAATTGGAAGAGACTTTTATTTCTCAAGGATAAATATTTTTTTCCCCTGTTAAACACTGTGTTGACAAAAGAAAGGTATATAATTAATAAAATAAGTAATCCTTGTTCATGTGTGAGTTTAAGAGTAATTACTGCTTGGCACTGAACCTCCTCACTACTTTCAATGTATGATGCATAAAAGTGAGTGACTTAGTAAGAATATTTCTACTAAGCAGAGAATGTTTTTATTTTCAGATTTATGAAGCTGGATTTAAGAGAAATATATATAGACTCTTCTCTGAGATATTAAAGATAGTGTAGTTTTGAACGCATATTCGCTGAAGATGGTTCAGTTGTCTCAGCTGCTGAAGTTTGACCTTTTGTTTGAGACATGCTTGCATAGACTGCTCTGCAGGTTAGAAGGAGCCATGATTTTACCTCCTACTTTACCCTCTGGTCTCATGTATACTCTGCCCTATGTAAGTGAAAGACACAATCAGGGTATCAGTAAATGTTCACAAGTGCTTACTCTAAGATACATACTGATATATCTGTCTAAAAACCTCTGGCAAAAATTGTCATGTGCTGAAGATGTGAGTAGATGAGATAACATGCATAAATAGAATATTTAAAAATGTATTTACCGTGTGTTTGTAGCCATAGAGACTAGTTGTGAATGTGCGTGTTAAAAATGGATTATGGGTTTGTTTCCTTTCTCTGTCTTCGGGTGTCATAGTAAAAATCTTCTGCAGTCCATTCTGCTTATACTTCGCTTTTTTAGTGTTTTTTTTTTAAATAAATACTTTGATTGAACCAGTATCTTTATTAGGATTTTTTAAATAATACTTTCAGTTTATTAAAAACAATCACTCCAAATATATAAGGGAGTATATATAATAGTAATATATAAGGGGAGTATAGATATGTGCTCCCCTGTAGAGAATATTCTGGAGAATTTTGTGGACTTGCCTGGATCTCAGACTGTTTTGTAGGCATCAATTTTTGGTTACATCTGGAGATGGAATTCTTAGTGTGTTTTAAGTGCTGGAGTAAGAAGAGACCTGAATCTGTGTGTTTCATACCACAGGTTCTCATGAGAAACATGGGGATAGGATCCTTCAGGAAATGAGGTTCCTTTTTGATGCTTAAGCAAAGGTTTAGATACCCAGTTTGTGACTGAGCCTTTTCTCTGTTTTTCTTTGAATTTAGTTCTCTTTTAAAATTTGTAATAAGTTCATCCAAGTAATAACGGTGTACAGAGTTAGTGTATAATGACAGATCTATGAGGGCTTGGAAGGAGAAATTCACAAAAATTAGGTGAGTGATGGCGGTGTCTCTGGGTGTTCTCTGTAGGTAATGGAGGAAGGAAGCCAAAGCAGGCGGCTCATTTAGTGTCAAGCTACTTCAGAATCTTTTTTATTGTATTTTCACTGCCAGTTAAAGCAGATGCTGGACTTGGCCTGAAGGATTTGAAGTGTTGACATAGATTTCGTTTGCTGGGTTGGCAAGGGTGTGAGAGGTGAAAAGCTGTACTGCAAGAGAGAGACAAATCAGAGAGTAGGAGTTGATAGCATGTCTAACTGGCTCAGAAGAAATTATCAGAGATATTGTACAACTGCTTTAAATCAATTACTGAGTAAAAGTTTCACATGTTTTGTGTTCCCAGATGGACCTTCAACTGATAAAGATTCTGAAGAAAAGAAAAAGGAGCCTGCATCTTCCTCACAAAACAGCCCTGAAGCAAGAGAGGAAAGGTACTTAATCCTTGAGGACAGATAGCTTTGTTCAGTATAAATTTGGATTAACCTGAAAAATCAACCAATTTATACATACACTTGGGCCAAAATTTTAAATATTAGAGACATCTTCCATGTTATTTTGTGAAATGTGTACAGTTGTACAAAAAAAATGGTATGTTGCTAAGGAAGAAGATCCGACTACTGCTGACACATTAAGAAAAGACGAAAGCCACAGGACAAGATATGGACAGTCTAGCTATTGTTTATTCTGTCTTATCTGTCAGAGACTCCTTCCTCTCTCGATACTAGTACTGAGCTTTGAGAAGTGTAGCTTTCAGTTACAACTTTGTGGTAATTACGTACATTAGAGGTTTAGAATACTTCTTTTGTCTGTTAGCTTTTATGTTTGAAAAACAGTCTTGTTCTGCACCTTTTTTTGGTAAAGACAAAATATATGTTGTCAGAAAGATGAGCCCATCTAAATGGCACTTGAGGTGCTGAAGAATATTTGCATAGTATCAACAAGTCTGGTTTCTCTACGGATTCCCGCTTGTAGTAAATCTGTTTACAACAGCCATTTTCAATTTAGAATATAACCTCTAATTATTTGTCCCAGTGTGAGAAGAACACTTTCAGACTTTGCAAAAGCTTTCTTAAACCATAGTACCACTTTAGTACAGTAAGCAGATTGAATGTTAGTGTGATATTTCTTTACTATTTTTTAAAGTAAAGTTCCTTGAAGGGAAAAATGGTTTCATGTTAACGTAGAGAACTGAGAGTTAAAACTTACTATATAAGTAACCACATAATGGGATTAAATACTTGCTGTCGTCTCTGTTGTGTGGAATACCCTGGTAAATATTCTGAAGACACTCTTAAAATTGTTTTGACTCTAGAGTGGTGTCTTGTATTGACTTTGGACGGTGTCTTGTGTTCTTCTTTTCTGTTAATATCATTAAATGGTTATAGCAAAAGATCTGTGGGTTCCCCTCAAACAAAGTGATTTGAAGAAAGCAAAAAACGTTTATTATTAGAGTTTTTTTCTGCTTTTTTTTTTTTTTTAGCAGTTCAAGTAGCAACTCCAGCAGCAGAAAGGAGGAGGGTAGCGCTCCCTCAAATTCTTTCATCCCTTCCTTTCCACGAGCTCCAAGCACTTCGGATTCTGTACGAGTGAAATGTAGAGAAATGCTCTCTGCAGCTCTCAGAACAGGAGGTGAGCTCCGTATACAACATTTTAAAGTTTAACTGTTTCTTCTTTCTGTTCTTTTCTTGTCCCTGTTTACTGTACCCTTTCTTATGTCCAGTTGTGTGTGCATACCCATAGGTCAGTTCACTCAAGATGCAATAAACAGAGTAATCTCGACAAAGGAGTGTACTGAACTACTTTCTTGTTGCTAGTGATATGGGACATTTTGTGGTTTCTGTTCATCTGATATCTTGCCTACAGAGAACCTTCATTACAGGAAGTTATTTCCTCTGTAATTCCTCATTTGACTCTATTAATGGAAACTGCTGTTTTTCGTCTTATCTCTGAGTGAGAACGTCACCATAAGCATGACTGCCTTTCTTACTCTAGAGGTCCTGTGAGCCTTCAGATTTTAGATCTTGAAGGATGCCTTTCTGTTTTAATTTAACCTTGAAGTTTCGTGGATATAGTCACAGTTAGTCTTACACTGTTCATCTTCCTGCCTTTGAGGCATCTGGGAATTACTTGACTTTTATTGTTGTTGTACACTTGTGTGTCTTTGAACTGATGAATGATAATACGCTAGATAGTGAGCAAATCAACTGTTGTACTCAGTGACCTGAATTCTTTCTTATGCATTGTTCTCATCTGCAAGAACTTTTCTCTGTTCTTAGTGTAACCTGACTCAATGTAAGCGGACTTCTGAAATTATGTTTTACTCTATTTCACTCTCTTCTGTACTTTTAATTCACATGAATTTTGATACAGGCAGAAATCAGAGCTGACTAAAGGCCATAGATTTTGGATCCTCCAGATATGTAGTTCAGAGGATGAACAGCTTTTTATAAAGATGCATATGGCTTCTTAGTTCTTGTAATCGTGTAGTTGACCACTTTCAGTAGGTTTCCAAGAAATGTTTTTGTAGTGTTACCTCCTATTGTAATTTACCTCCTGTTCAGTGTGTAAGCTGATCATCCAGAGGTCTAATGTCAGTCTCAAAATGTGTGGTTGTTTTCTGGTTCTGTGCCCTTTTGCTTAAGGTGAAGAAGAAACTGAGTTTTTATTACTCATCAAAGTGTACCCATGTTAGAATGAGGAGGAAAACACATAGTGTCTAATTTGTCCCAGGCTGTGTTGGAAAGGCAGCTGTCTTTATGAAGAAGGGTTTGGGTTAGAAACACTAAACAATTATCTGGAGATGTTTTAGGTCGTGTTGTCTACAATATTGCTGTGGTTCATTTCTTCTAATTTGCACATTTTATGACCATTCCCTACTTGGCATATTTTTAACAATAATATTTAATTACTGTATTTCTAGAGAAATCTTTCTCTTGCATGCATGCATACAAAACATAGCTGGTGTTGTGTGGGCTGAAAGAATTGATAAAACTTGATAAAGAATGTTTTCTCATTATAATAGCCTATTCTAAACACAGATGCGCTGTGTTTAGAGATGGGTAATTGCCAAGCATAATAGAAGACAATGTGTTTTTTTCTGTATAGCATAGTTGTTTTTTATTATTGTTTGTATTTCAGCTAGAGATAATTTTGTCTGAAAGATTTAAGGTGATTCTACTTTTTTTTTTTAAACAACTCTTGTTGCTCTTCATTTCACTGATTTTTCTTCTAAGTATTGTTAACAAGTTTTTATAAGTCAGCCAACCCTTAACAAATGAAATTCATTTTAGTTATTTGTGATTTGTTTTTTTTTTTTTTTTTTTTTCATGTTCCAGCTTGGATCTCAGTGATATAAAATACTGCTGAGATCATCAGAGTGCTAATATTCTTATTTTTGTTTCCTCAGATGATTACATTGCTATTGGCGCTGATGAGGAAGAGTTGGGTTCTCAGATTGAAGAAGATATCCTTTGCTGGGCGTATCTGTGCTCTAGGATGAGAGTATTTAAGAACGTTGGTACTGTTTAAAAAAAAAAAAAAAAAAAATAGTTCACTTAATCTGTGTGTTGAGTATTTTATTTCATTTAAAACAGAAACAAGCAAACTGTTCAACACGTCAGTACTGAAATTCAGTATTTAGAACAGTACCACAAACTAAACAGAGGGATCTGTGTATGTGTGACTTCTAATTTTACTTTTAATACAGAAATTATATTAGAAATTAAATGAGAACAAGGAACTGGGCTTATGTCCTTGGGTGATTTTTGTGAATTTTTGTTAAAATCCTATTATCCCCAAATTCATGTCTTGCCAGCTATGTGCTGAACAGTGATTAGGCTTTGGCAAGATGTGAAGTACTGTCTGCTGTGCTGAGCAGAGAATAACTGCTGTTTGGAGATGGGAGTATGGGGAGGGACTTCTCTTTAAAACGGTTGCTCCCCTGCAAAAAAGCAATGCACAGTGCTCTGTTTTACTCGTGCTGTTCCTTAAGTCCAAAGCACCTATTTTTCAAGAATTAAAAAACACTGATATGAAATACAAAAATAGGGTACGAAGTAGGATAGCGAATCTCAAGGATGCAAAGAATCCGAACCTAAGAAAAAACGTGTTATGTGGGAACATACCTCCTGACAAATTTGCCAAAATGACTGCAGAGGTAAGTAAAACAAAGCTCTTGAACTGTTTCCCTACTGGACTTATGTCTTGGCCGCTAACTAACTAATGAAAAATGCCTGAACTTTTGAAGGACTGCGACTTGTTCATGGCTTGCACAGTCTGAATTATAGAGGGCAGAGGAAATGAAAGTGGTGTATTTTAGTGGTTCCTGAAAATGTAATTTCTCTGTGAGTCAGGTAAGCTCTCTGCCAGATTCTCTGAAATACAGAACAATGGGCCTCGAGCTCAAAGAGGGTAGATTTAGGTTAGATATAAGGAAAAGAATTCTTACACTGAGAGTGGTGAGGCACTGGAACAGGTTATCTAGTGATGTGATTGATGCCCTGTCCCTGGAGACTTTGAAGGGTGAGACTGGATAAGGCTCTTTGCAACCTAATCTAACTGTAGTGTCTCTGTTCATTGCAGGGGAATTGGACTAGATGGCCTTTAGAGATCCCTTCCAACCCTAAGGATTCTGAATTCTATGGTCTGTTAGTGATGGTTTATGCTCAGGGTAGTGACTGACTTCAAGCTGCTAAGCCATTCACCCTTCTGGATATGTAATACTACCATCCACATTACCCTGTCTTGCCATTTGTTTTTCAAATACTAGCCTCTGCTGTTATTCTTCTGTGAAAGGTGTATAGCACTGTGCTTTTGAAGTGCGTGTCCAGTTGGCATTTTTAGTGTTGACTTAAAGTTTATCTGAAATTTGACAGATTATGTCAAATGATTTTGAAGGAAACACTTTACAGTAAATAGAAGACATAAATGATATGGGAAGGAAGCTAGGAGAATTGGCCTTTGAATCAAATTAGATTTGTTATTGAAAGAACATTTTGAGCACTTTAACAGAAGCTTCCCGTTCAAATAGATGCTCACTGTCTAGATTTGTTTTGATTTATAAAGAAAATCAGAAGTGAAAAATAAAATGTTATAGGAAAGAAAAATAAAAGCATGGATAGCATTTGATTTCAGTTTTGTAGTTCAGCTTATGCGTGTTGGGTTCTGCTACTTCTCACCCTCTCCTATATCCAGCCCCAGATAGGTATAAAGTTGTATATAGGAGTAACAAAAATCATGACTAGCTTTGATATCAAGGAATGGCTTTTTTTGTGGTTTATATAGAGGCCTTGAAAAAATTGAGGCTGGCAAAAGAATGGGGAAAGAAAAGTAGGTTGTATCTGAAGTGTATTTTTTCAGTGTTTTTATTCTATGTGTGTTTAAGTACAAATGCAGAAACACGTTTCATGTTGTCCGGTGCTCCTTATTTGTTTTAATTAGTATATTGGACCAAGTTCTCAAATGTAATGGCTATAAAACATTATTATATAATTATATCTTGAAGATGATATCTTAAGGGAAATGGCATTAATAGAAAACTTTGCATTCCACATCAAGGCAGAATGCAGAGTAAAATGCTATTGGAAAAAAAAAGAAACAACTTTTTTTTTTTGACTGTGCACATAATGCTTACTATGTATTTTTGAGATCCTGCACATTGGAGCTATGGTTCACACCTCATTTTCTTTAAAACAAGAACTTCCTACTAAACTCTGCCATTTTTTCTGTGACAGGAAATGGCAAGTGATGAGTTGAAAGAAATGCGCAAAAATCTGACCAAAGAGGCTATCAGAGAGCACCAGATGGCCAAAACAGGAGGTACCCAAACGGATCTGTTTACATGTGGCAAGTGCAAAAAGAAGAACTGTACATATACCCAGGTATGTGGTTATTCGGGACGTTCGTTTTCCTTTCTCAAAGCTGAAGCCCTGTATAAACATGGTCAGAGAAAAAAGAGTTCATTACAAAATGACGTTACAAAATGCTAACAAAGTACAAAACATGGAAACAGTTGGGCCTATGTAGGTGTGCTTATGTAAAGAATGTTTGTTGTCTTAATTGTATTAATTTACCAAATATCTAAATTCAAGCACAGTATGTATGTAGCCTGAAATGCTGGTTTGTGATGCTGAATTTTTGCTAATTCTTCTGGTTTAATTTTAATAATACAGTTTTATATGGAAGAGAACTAGTTCACTGTTTGTAATGTGTAAACCTTTTCTTAATGGAGGTAGTGAATATGTATATATTTTCATCTACATTTGACTGATGCTAGACTCTGACTTAGAATTTTTTCTTATTATAATATATGTGCAAGAACTGTAGTGGTGCTGCAGGGCATGTAGTATTGATCACATGATCAGCTATGTTTATAGTTTAGTGTTGTGTTAGGTATTTCAAACAGAAAGCTGTGTTTCAGACATGAAACTTTAAGTCTTTGTGTCTGTGTCCTATGCTGTAGCTTTAAAGTGTAGCTTCACCACAGATTTTTTCCTAGAAATATATGAACAGTTCCTGTACTGAAATTGGTATTTTACTGCTTGTCAAAACACAAGCTTATGATCACTATATAATCCAAACAAAATAAAGTGCTTTCAACTGGGATGCAAAGTTAACTTATATTCTTATCCAAATGTAGTTACTTAACATTAAACTTTGATTTTAAACCTTTTCATTGAACACATGCTAACAAAAGTTGAACATGCTAATTTTCCTTTTCTGCTCTGGCTCTTGCCTTTGTCAAAGGTTCAAACCCGCAGTGCTGATGAACCTATGACAACGTTTGTTGTTTGTAATGAATGTGGAAACAGATGGAAGGTAAGGCTATTAGACCATTCTGTATACCCGACAGCAGACAACCAGGCTCTGTGTGCTTAATTTCATGTTTTACCATAAATGACAGTTGAATTTCTGTTGACTTGTAGTTATTTCTTAACCCAAAAATGATACTGTACGTTGATATTCTGAAATAGCTTCATATTAGAAAACTATCTGTGGCCGAAGGTGTTGAGAATTCTGGCTGAGGGTAAAAGTCAGGACATTGACGTAGACCTTGTGACATCTAGGTACAGTACTATGCTTTACCATAAAAAGTGGTGGCAAGATAGCCACTGGATTTTCCCAGTCTTCTCCCAAAGATTTTCAAACCATTTTTAATCTCTGCTTTGATGAGTGGAATAGGTTCTTTTAGGCATTTTGTTGGGTTTCTTTTCCCTTTTATTTTCTACTCTAAAAAATAGTAGAATATAAAAAAGAGGAGACTGCTGCCATATTCCTGTGTTGGGTTAAGAGCAGTGATAATTTGCTTTCATTTCTTTAAAAAAACAAAAATCTTCAAGAAATGGGAGTTATAAAATGTTAAAATAACAACAGAAGTTGTCTCAGGAACAATTGTAATGAAGTAGAGAAACACTGAAATGAAGGCTGCATAATTTACAATTTAAGATATAATATTAAGTTTAATATTGCATGCTATCTTCATTTTGTTAGTTTTTTTCTATGAATAATGCTGCAAAGCATTATTAGGATTACTGCATTAGGAGTTCTTTTATGTGTCTTGCTTTATGTTTCCTGTTACTGAATACAGATCTGTGCTTCAAGATATCTAAATAATTTATAAAGCTTAGAAGTTGTTTCATACGTTACAAAGAAAAAGTTCATTTGTCCTTAAATCCCCTACTGAGGTAGTAGTTATAAAACTGTCTATATAAAAATGTGCTTGAGTGACAGCATACTTGTATGATATAAGCAAATGCTTTGAATACTAATTTCCATATCCAAAGTATAGTGTCATATTGCTGTTTCTTCTTGCAAAGATTTAGAATTAAGTTTTATGGAGACCTCATAAAATTTCTTTTCTTTTCACAGTTCTGTTAGAGGAAGAAATTGTCAAGACATCTGGACCAGTATGAAAGAGGATTTTGTAATTAGCTTTAAAAACTAGGCTAAGCAGCTAGCTTCCTGCAAACAAGAGGTTATTTGGTTTTCTTTTTTCCTTTCTTCCTCTTTTTTTTTTTTTTTTTTTTTTTTTTAATGCAGCATACATGCCTGAAGTTAGCCTTCATTTTGACACAGCCATCATTTCCTTAAATGCCTTCCTATAGCTGATAGTCAGTAGGGCCAGGTTGCTCGATTGTATGGTGAATGTTAAAATATTTTTTCATTTTTGTAAGTAAGTTGAAATTAAACTTTTACCAATGAAGTATTTTGATAATTTGTTTGTTTTTTTTCCCAAAGTATGTGAATCATCTGCTGTATTTTTGTCTGAAATATGTATCCTATTCCCATAATGTATGTTATTTTATTATTATACATAGAAAAAAAAAAAAGTAGCTTTTATGGTGGAAGGAAAAATGCTTAAATCGAAGAAGCTGAGTTACATATCTAAATGCTTCTTAGGCACAAAATAGCTCAGCATTTCAAGGTTTCTTGCATAACTTTGCATAAAAACGTTTTAAATTCAACTTGATAGTATGGCTGTAATTCAGAAAGCATTCCTTTTTCTATTAGAGGAATAGATATATTTCATATATCTTTTGCCGATGTGTGAGTCCTTAGACAGAATTGCTTCTTAGAAATTTTTTACAGGTTCATAATAGATTTTTCATTTAATTTGCTTTAGGCAGCAGCAAACTAATTATACAGATGTTTGCTCTCGAGGAGAATGCTGTGTTTTAGTGCATTTCTAGAGGAATGAGGCAAAAAAAAAAATGTTAAAAATGATTGCAAATTGGATGACAAGTAGACCTAAATTTCCATTGCTGTTCAAAACACATACAGGACAGGCAGTGTTGGTTTATGCAACCTTCCTAATGCTATTTGTTCTTTAATCTTTCTGCCTGACTGCCACATATAAGAAAATCATTAAAAGAGCTAGACCTGTGGTAGTGCTTTCTCTGTTGTAGAATTGCTCAGGTTGGAAAAGACCCTAAAGATCGTTGAGTCCAACCATGACCTAATGATACTACCCTAACTCTAACAACTCTGCTAAATCATGTCCCTGAGCACCACGTCCAGGGATGGTGACTCAACCACCTCTCTGGGGAGCCTATTCCAGTGCTTAACAACTCTTTCTCTAAAGAAATTTTTCCTGATATCCAACCTAAACTTACCCTTTCGCAACTTGAGGTCATTTCCCCTCTTCCTGTCACCTATCGCCAGTAAAAAGAGACCTACCCCGCTCTCACTGCAATCACCTTTCAGGTATTTGAAGAGAACAGTAAGGTCTCCCCTCAGCCTCCTTTTCCCCAGACTAAGCAGCCCCAGTTACATAGTCACTTCTCATAGGGCATATTCTCCACGCCTTTCACAAGCCTTGTTGCCCTTCTTTGCTCCTGCTTCAGCTTTGTGGCTGTGGTAGCAGCCTCAAATTTTCACTCCTCTGACTTCAGAATAAAGAGCTGTCACAGTGGAAGAATGAAGTCCAAGAAATGTCTTAAAAAAACCCAAAACCGTAGGTGCCTAAATTCTAGTTATGCTTCATTTTGGTTACCCAAATCCAAAAATAGAAGTGCTCAGCAGTGAGCTTTTCATACGCATTTTTTTAACAAAGAGGAGTCTGGAACATAGTTGTCCCATAGCATAAGCTGAAGTTTTCACATTAGTCCATTAGCAAAGAAGAGAAGGCCGTATTCCTCATAGAGTTGTAGTGGGATTAAGTGTCATGTTTCTTGAGTGACGCTGCTGCTCAGAAGATACTGAAGGCTTCTGGATCTTTAGCTCAAAGCCATTTCCTCATACATAATTCTGTTAACTTTCACAGGAGAACATTTGATTTTTAAATGATGTTGTCCTGACTGTCTTTTTTGACTTGCACTAAACAGAAGGTAAACAGCTGCTCAGTGACCTAAGCTTTTGTGAATCCCATTTTGAAGTCGCATGGCATTTCCCAGATATTGTCAAGAACTGCCTATTTTTTTTTTTTTTTTTTAATTTGGAGTTCTGGATTCCCCTTGTGATCACATACTTTAAATAACATTGAGGTGGACTCTGATCACATTTTCTGTTTCAGCTGTTATTAATCAGGAGGCATGCTTAATGTTTCTCTGATCAATTTTAATTGATACAGTAGAATCTTTCAGCCTGTGTATGTTTAGATGTTTTTTTTTTTTCCCTCCTCCATTTGTACTGTGCTAATTACTTTTAAAGGTCAGTATAAAGCACAATGTGTTGACTGAAGGAGGCCATACAATTTTAATACTACTTAGCAGGCTCTTGGAAAAAAGCAGTCTTTAACAGTATGCATGTTCTGTGAGAGTTGTTGGTTTTTAAAGTACAGACATTGAAGAAAATACCAGTGGGCTGGATACTTGTTATAGCTTAATGATATCCTGTGGTTAAATAAAGGCCAAGGCAAACCACCCATGCTTATTTTCAAGCTAGGATAAGTTGATTTTGTAATTTTTTACTTTATGAATTATAAATAATATTTTGCATCAATATTATTGTTTTCTTTTCTCTATAACGTCTTGCTTATAGTAACTTATAATTCACATTTGCAGTGGAAAAGATTTGTGCACAATTAGCAAGTACATCATAATGAAGCGTAGTTAAAAACTTGTCTTCTGTGTGAGTTTTGTTTTGCCTTTTTCTTTTTTTTCTTTTTCCTTCAATTAAATCCAGCATTGAACAGCCTCAAAATAACATTGTTGAAGGAAGAAGTGACTTATTTTGTATGAGATACTCTCAGGGTGCCTAGGGACTAGTATTGAATGTCAGTTTAAATTTAAAACTCAGCATTAAAGTTTAAGGTTTTCCAAGAAAGATGAGCACTGCAAATATCAGCACACTGTAATGCAGAAATAAAATGAAAACTACCTTGAGTATTTTAATTATTATGGAATATGGAAAATGGGAAATAAGCTTAGAAATAACTACTTTTTCTTTAAGTACTCTCATATTAGCCATAGAACTGTCCAATCCAATATCATTTTGTCTCCCCTTTAATTTCAGCATATATATATATATTTTTTTTTTCCACAGGATAATAGAATGCATTGTCTACTATAAAGTATGAGTGTTCCAGCTGTCTTCCAGCTTTTAATGAGGTATCTTTGCAGGGAAAGGAGATAACTTAAAAGAAATGAAACAGTCCATTTCAGTGAAATGGCACGCTTTGAACTTTTTTTGATATGTGTGTCTGATCTTTCCAGCAAGCAGAATCTAACCTAGTTAAACTTACTTTGTCAGCTTGGAGTTTTAGAGCAGCATTACCCAGTCTGATTCAAATAGCACCACTGGCATTCTCAGTTTGACTGCAAGCTCCCCTGAATGCTGCCTTATCAATAGGTCCAGTTTGTTCCTTTGTTGCCTAGCATGCTATACTTTATATAACCAAGGCTGTACTGGTAGTGTTTTGGGATATGCCAAAGTCAGTTTAGAGAACCTGCGTTCATAAATGAAGCAGTGGCACATCTGCAGTAGAAGTAGGTAGAAGTGATTCCTCTTGACTTAGTGCTCCGGGTCATCCGGTTTCATACTGAAGGAAAAAAGAGCTTTGCTTTCCAGTCTTTCAAGGTGGTTAGTTTTATGAGTTGTTGTTGTTTTTAAGTTGGTGTGTTGAATCGTGTCAGTTTTGGAAGGAGACTGTAGAAACTAGTCCACAGCTATTGTAAACTTACCTTGTGTTAGGTCTTTTGCTGCAGTGAAAAAGCTCCTTATTTGTTTGATAATGTGAATATGGTTAGGGGAGATCACATCTCCTATCTAGTGTACTGAGGCAGACAAATTAATATCCTAAATTTTGCTTTGCTATTCCCATTTCTTTTTCTTCTTTTCCTGAAAGTGCTCTTTTAATGCTTTTCACGGTGCTAGAATTAGGAGTAATGTAATGCCTTGGGTGAAGTGTAATGAACGTAAGTTTATTAGCTGATAAAGCTGTTGCTTTTCTTTTGGACAGTCTGAAAAAGTGCTATGGAATGAGATAGTTCTGGCTTCCATCGTTTGTCAGTGTGAGGTATGAGTATTCGTTACCTAAGCCTTACAAGCTCTGTCAGTGAACAAGTCAAATTAGTGTGTACAAAACCAAGATGACTGATAGTGCCACTCTTTCAGGAACAAACAATGAAATGCTTTTTACACCTACCTACAGAGGGAAGTTAAAAATATGTGAGAATTGTGCTTTATTTGAGAATTTCAATCCCCAGACTCTTCTTCCTACTCAGTAAATAATTTTGTTATAAAGTTAAGTATGAACTTAAAAATGCTCTCAGTGAACTCCAGTAGTAAAATAACAATTTTTCAGCAAAAGGTTTTTATAGGCAGCATTAATTATTTCAAAAATTAGTTTTCGGAAACTTGAGATCATTACTGATTTCCATTATCACATGTTATGCATCAGATAAGACAAGTGGGGTTTACCTGCACCGAGCACAATTCATACAGGAGGTGAAACTTGATCTTGTGTAACCCAGAGAGTGACGGTACAACTGTTCTTACTTTGGTGGTAGTGTGGATGGAGCAACTGGTTTGACTTTCAAGAAAACTGTGACAGTCCACTTAAAATGAGTTTTCATGCTCAGTACTTCAGATATACATTATAAGAGACTTGTGTCCAAGTTGGATGCTGCAATGTAAAAATACTGCTTTTTTTTTTTGTTTTTTAACATAAATGTTCTTCATTCTCTTTTGCAAAGTAATACTTCATTTGATCAGAAACTGTCGTTAGCTGATCGTATCAGAGCCTTGTGCGGGTTCCAAGCATTCAGTCTGTAGTAAAACTTGCCTGAGTTGTTTTCAGGTAAATGAATACTAAATCCCCTGTTGATCGGGGTAGCCCAGAGTCCCATTTGTTTTAAAATAAATACATATAAGAAAAAATCTTATGCTTCAATGGATTTTTCAGATAAGGACCGAAGCAAGTCCTTATAAATAGCAGAGTTCATGAACCGCGGGTAGGAGTCTCTGTGCATTAAGGTGTAGATTTGAAGCTGTGCGTCATCGAAGGTATGTTGTGAGGGTTCCAGCATGTTTCGGTTAATCACTTCCCTTACTCTGGAGTCCAAGCTGACCTGCGTGTTAAAATAAAGAATCATGTAAGTAATAGTGGTGTACAGTTTCTTTGCTATTTGTTCTGTTGGCTTAAAAATATATATTTTTTAATTGTTTCAGTTGGTGTCCTTTAAGAGTATAAGGACTGTTAAATACGTGTATATTTACACCAAGAATGATTCTGTTGAAATTTGGCAATAAAAATCTATTGAATATCATCAGAGAAAGTTTCTCATAGAAGCAGTGTTGCTTGAACAAGCCCATCTGCAACCCTGTTGCTACTAAAACCTGAAAGACTGGAAGATTATTTCCAGACCGACTTCCTGCTCTGTAGCAGAGAGGATTTGTAATGCTTTGTGACAGCTGGTTTCCTTGGGAAGTAGTTCTGTGGTAAAGAGACTGACTTTGGAGTAAGCAGGATGACGCAGATGGAAATTGCAACCTGGAAAGACGGTGCTCAATCAAATCCCTATCTTAAAAAGCAGGATGAATTGATGTGAACCACAGGCATAGTTATAGAACGATTCCACATGCATTCAAGTGATGTTTTGGTTTTTTTTCCTGTAAGCACCAGTCTGTGGAAAGGTGTTAGCATTACTAGAATGCACTGACTAGATTTAAACAGCGTTTTTATCTGCATTTTATCTGCAACTTGGCACCACAAATAATGAAGTGTACAAATTTTTGCAAGAATATAAGAAAGTTTAAAATTCCTGCCTTCTTCTAGAATTATGCTCAAATTATGAATCAAGATATGTTTGAAACCTGGGGCATTTTTTACCAGCAAAGTGACAGGTAGATTTGAAAAATTTTCAAGCTAGCGTTTTTGTTGTGTGCCGTATTTTGAGAGCTGCTTTTTACACAAAGGCAATTTGTGCTGTGCAAATAACACTTTGTTTGTGGTTACTGTGCTTTTGGAGACCTGATCTATGTGCACTGCAAAAGAAAACCACTGATTTGTCCAACAGATTTTAAGTTGAGCAAGGATAAAATCTTCATCTCTGTCTTGAACTCCATGATCTTTATGGGTCCTTCCCAACTCAGGATATTCTGATTCTGTGTTAAGTTGTGCCTCAAACTGAAGCCTTCACATCAGCATGCCAAAGCAGCATAGGAAGAATTTTCTTACAGACGGTGAAAGTAGTTCTGACCATCTCACCTCAGTACTGGGTTTGTCTTTTACCCCTAAATCTCTACTTCTTAGCAGTGGAATGTGGGGAATGAGAGATATTCCCCGGGTATTCTAGCTTTAAACACATCAACCGTGCAAAACAGCACCAAAGAATGGGGAAAGCAATATACCTCCTTTGGAGAAAGGATAGAAATATAATCTTCATAAATCAGTCTTGCTTTTTCTTCGATGACACTTTTGTTGGATTCCTGTTTCAGTTCCTCGCAGGCCATCCAGAAAAGCATGTTTTCTTCACTGAATTCTGTTCGTAGAAATTCACGAAAAGCATTTCGACCAGCTGGCGTAAGCATCAACTTGTCAAATGACTGAGCCCAAGCATTCACTTCTTCAAGAGTAGGAGCGGGGCTGTGGAGGTAGGATGAGAGGGCAAGAGAGAAATGAGCAATTGTTACTTAAACTATTTTCATCTGGTAGAAGGCATCTGCCATCATGATGGAACAAAAATGCAAAGTTCATGAACCTCTTTACTCCTTACTGGAACTACCCAAGTGCAAACTGCAGTAAACAGATGCGTTTTTGATAAGATGATTGCCTGTACGTTGATGCAGAAATTGCACTTTACTGCTCAGAGTAATTGCAGTAAAAAAAAAAAAAAAAAAACCCTCGGCAACAACTAAGCTTTTTATTATTCATAATAGTCCTTACTGAATCACTGTGTTACAAAGTGTATGAAAATATGTAAAAAGCAACAATCCAAATACCACAACAGACACCCTCCAATCTACTGCAGCTTCACAGATCCTCCTACCTGCTTGGGCAACTCTTAAGAGACAAATGCCTGGTTCTTAAGAGTATCTGAGGCCTTTTCTAAGGCCGAGCTGCCAGGTAGCTCCAGTTATGTATTAACTGAATGGTGAAAGTATTAAATTTTTTTCAGATAAAGGATAGACTGTGTTTACAGTAAGGCTACCCAGAGAGGTTGTGGATGCCCCATCCCTGGAGGTGTTCAAGGCCAGCTTGGGTGGGGCCCTGGGCAGCCTGGTCTAATAGTAGATGTGGAGATTGGCAGCCCTACCTGCAGCAGGGGAAGGAGGTTGGAGCTTCATGAGCTTTGAGGTTGCTTCCAACCCAAACCATTCTACGATTTTATGACTCTGTAATTTACTATGTGTGTTTTTTTGTTTTTTAATCAGAAAGCATTGAAAACTGGAATGTGATTACACACCGCATATAAATGGGATGAAAGGATATACATCAGACTCTTGGTTCTTTCAGGAGCAAGAGATGGATGACTTGCAAATTCAGCTTTATTATTATCCACATTTATTTGCATATGTCTGATAATTGACTTTCATTATTTAATAAGATTTGAATTTTTGTTTCATTTCTTGTTTGATAGAGCACATGATAAAAGCCATACCTTTCCTCACAGTTCGGAATACCCTCTGCTTGGAGTTCATGGGATGTTCTCCTTGCTCTCTCTTCTTCCTGGTTTCTAACAGTAAGACTGTAAGGTAGTAAGCAAAAGTTTTACCAATTTTATGAAAGGAAAGGTTGAGTGAAAGAAATGCTAACAGGAGCCATAGTTATACTCTGATGCTAGCTCTTCAGTTGTGTAAGTTTAGCCAACTTTCATGCAGCAGAACTACACAATATCAGGAGTGTCCTTGGATAGAAAGTAATTTGTATCTGCAACAAAGTCTATATGTGCTCCACTGAGGTTTATTATACTGCAGTGTTGTTCTTACCTAAGTTACCCTTGATGCAATTATTTTATGTCACTTAAACTTGAGTGTTCTCTTTTCTTTGCTGATGATTCTTTTGATGCTGACTTTTAGCATGTCTCCTTTTAGCAAACAGGGACTGAATTCTGAGATTATTACATTTCAGTGAGAAATGCACATGTGCACACGAACAATTTGATCTGTAAAGCTGCTAACAGTTTGTCAAGAAGAAAACATTCCAGTGACTTACAACCAGTAATTTATATTAAATCTGTACTTCACCTGAGATAAAGTGGTACCGTTATTACAACTTCTAGGAAAATACCAAACTCTATTTCCTCATTTGTATCTTTCTTTTCCTCAATGTAACAGTTTGCTTTAATCTCTAAGAATCTCATTTGTCTCTAGCAAGGCTTTTTGTTAAACCAATCAATTCTTTTTTTTTTTTTTTTTCTTCTTCTTCCTTTTAAGCTCTTGCCTTTGTCTTATTTGCAGCCTTACTATTTACCACTTATTCCTTCTCTTGCTGTCTCCATGGGTGGTCCATCATCTGCAGGGACCTGGTGGGAGGATGGAGAATGGTAATATTTCAAGGCTTGGGAAGAGTGGCTGGAGGTTTGGCAATAGAGGAGAGAAAAACTGAAGAGATAGGGAAGCTTTCCTCTTGTGAGATTTGTGAGCAAGCACATCTTTTCTCTGCAACATCTGAACCATACATTCAAACCAATGAACTACTGGAGTTTGTGTTTTTAGAAAATAAGTAGTTAAAGCCTATTCGTGCTTTTCTATATTATTTTTGTGTCTACATTAAGTATTCTTTTTACCAGTGGTTCTGACCTTTTTTTAATAAAAGAAGTGGTATGTATTCCTCACACAAGAACTGATGTGCTTGTCAGAGTTGTTTTTAGACTGACGGGAACAAACATATCCAACAGAAAGGGGAAGAAAACAAATCAGCCTAAAAGAAATGTTGCCTTCAGAGGTCATGCTGTGCCTCACAAGATGCCCTTGCGGGTTAGCTCATTTCCTAGGAACGTATGGGTAAACAGAGCTAAGATTCAAAATGCATATTCTCAGGTTTCCAAAGAGTAGCATGCTGGAGGCTTCAGTTTTAGCTGCAGAGCGAACATGGGCTGTGGGAATCTGACTGAGAGACTCGTTTCACCATTTCATTCTAAATCTACTATTAAGTGTATGCTGGGTATTGGCTGTTCTGCAAATCAGCTGCATGACTCAGGCAGACTGTTATTTTTATTCCTATTCATAACTTTTCTGTTCAAAGTACTTGAGCTATTTAGAGGAAAGGTTTTATGAACAGGGAATAAAAATAGCTTAATTATGGCTTGTTTTGCATTTCTTGCTACTAGAAAACAATTGTTCTCAAAGAAATCAGGGATTATTTTTAAAGCTAAAATGAGCAGCTCTGTTTTGGAGCCTGTATTGGATTCTTATTTTATTCTAGAGCGTAAGTAAGAATTTTCAACATTATGAAATTTGGGTAATATAATTCCATCTATTGAGTAAATTGCTTTCTTTGAATTGTTTGAATAGTGAAGTGCACAGATAATCAGCATCCTTGGGAATATTAGGTAAAAAATTAAAAAAAAAAAACAAAAAACTTATCAATAATTTCCAAGACAAAATGCAAGTTTTATGTACTCTGACTTCATAGATAAATGTCTGGGGTTTTCTTTTCTTATATACAAGTGTATTTGTAAGTGTAATAATGTAGGTCCCAAATGACCCACATGAGATTGTAGTGGACAACTGCTCGGGTGACACTGATGTTTGTATGGTGATGGTTGAGTATAGGCACCATTCTGCAAGGAAGCAAACTCTGATCCTAACCAGCATGGTATTTCTGTCTCAACATTACCATAGTTTACTTCTAAGCACCTGCTGCAAGGCTTTGTAGGATAGAGCCAGAGACCTTGGCATCCTGCAAAAAAAGAAGCCTTTTGTCCTTAACAAATGTTTTCTGTTTCCATCAGGGCGGACAGGGTTGGGTGTCTATAGGCTCTGGCGAGCTGCGTACTAATAGCAAAGGAATGATAAGCTTACTGTTCCCTAACTTATGTTCTCCAAAGCATTTGCTACCAGCTGCTGTTGGGAAAAAGTAATGGTGGAACAGATTCTTTGTCTGGTCAGTCAGGTTCTTTCTTCCACTTCAGTCCCAGGTTTGCTTGCTCTGAAGTGTTCATATGGTAGATAGTGTATTTACAAGAAGCACTCGGCGTGCTGTCAGTGTTTTGGTTTAATTCTTATGACTTAGACTTTTTTTTCTTTATTTCAGTGCAAATTCTGGTCTAACCCATTAAATTAGTAATGCACCCCAAACAGGAACAGGACTTTAGAATATGGCAAGCTTTGCTTGAATTTTAAATGAAATAAACTGCATCTGATATGAGAGTGAAGGTGGACAAATTGTTGTTGTTTTTTTTGTTTTGTTCTGTTTTTTTTTTTAAGGAATCCAGTGACTCCTCTTCCTGTTTGATTCCTTCCCTGATAAATTTTCCTCTTCAAAAGCTTGTAATAGGAGTTCTTTGAAAATATGTTCTGGTCCACTATTTACTGAAGGTGAGCACTGAACACTTCAGTGTTTAAAGTCTCTGATCCCAAGAGTTAGCTTGATATGAATTGCAGGTGCCATGAGTTGACACCACTAATTAATGACAACAAATCTGCTTGCCTTTACAACAGAGAAGCAGTGCCAGACACTTGGCTATTATCTTTCTGACCTACGCATCCTTACACGTACTCTTAACTCCCTGTAGCAATCTGTGTTCCTTCTAGGGCACAATCCTCCATCTAGAACTGTTACACATTATGGTATTGCTTTCGCTTTTTACTGGGAGTCCCAATGAAGCTCAAGGTTGAGGAGAATCACTATTAGTACATGATATACATTAAGTGTTCATTTAGTAGGTGATACACCAGTTCAAGGAAAAGGCCAAGAACAACCAGTTCTTAGGTTGCAGCTAACAAAGGCTACCAGGGAAGAAAAATAAAAGAAAAAGGAAGTAAAAGGGGTGGGGGGGGAGAAGCTAGACAAAACATTTCACTTGAATCACACCTGCAGTTCTGTAGGGATGGGTGAGGCTTGGGTCTATTCCTTCAGCTGCTGAGATGTTCTAAGTTCTGACCCTGAGTACTAATGCAGACAACTAAAAGCCAGGGTTTCCCTGAGCTGAGGACCACCTGGTACCACAGCCTTTTGTCTAAGGGTAAATGGCTATAGAAATAGAATCAGACTTAGATGCTCACTAACAAGATAAGCAGAGAGAGAATGATAAGGATTTCTAAAAGGAGGTATATAAGAGTTAATGTTCTAACTGTCTTTTTTTGTTGTTCTGTTTCTAACTTCAGTGGAATGTGTTGCTGGGGCTTCATTAAGAAGGTGATCGCTTGTGTGTGTGTGCACCTGCAAAGCTTAGAGAAAGGCTAACGCAAGGACTAAAACATCTCTTAAAATGCTTTCCTACTTATCCTCTTCTGAAGGTACTGTACAGAGATTAAACATGTATATATTGTTATTTCAGTGGCAAAAAAACGCACTGCAGTAAAAAGCAATGTCTCCTAATTGCAGTGTTGCTGAATGCCCCAGGCGGTTTGTTTGCTTCCTGCTGTCCCACGTGCTGGCTGTTACCTCCCTCCCCTTCTGTGCTGGGTAAGAGCCGTACCAGGAGCAGCTGCAGCAGCAGCACCAGCAGAAGCAGCAGGCGTTGGGCCCGCGGTTCCCTACGCTGTGCTGAGTCTGCATCGTGCCTGGGGTCTCCTGGGTTGCTGCCATCTGCCGCTTGCGCATCTCCGTCCGCTCCGATCCCATGGGCTGCAAGAGAGCAGGACAAGGGAAATGTAAAGCACATCTGGGTTTTATCATTTTAGTTTTGTCATAAAAATCGACTGAAAGCTACAGCTTCAAGCCTGCAAACAAACAATGAGACAATTATTGGTGGAGCCCAAGTTCTGCTGATTGTTAAAGAAAAAAAAAAAGGTCAGTGAAATGACAAGCTGTGCTGCACGCACTGTCCCTTTCTGACCTGTGTGAGCTTCAGCCTTGCTCTGCAGCACTTAGTATGTGCTCTCTTACTCCGGGAGTTGTGCTGTGTCTTAGTGCCTGGTGTGTTTGTAGATGAATTACCAGCTTGTGGAAAAGTGAGTGCAGCTTCACAGGGTCACAGGGGTTGGAAGGGACCTCTTGTGACCATCTAGCCCAACCCCCTGCTAAAGCAAGTTCCCTACAGCAGGTTACACAGGAAAGAATCCAAAGTGCCTTTGAACACCTCTAGAGAAGGAGGCTCCCAGCCTCTCTGTGCACCTTGTGCCAGTGCTCCAGTGCTTCAGTTGGATTGTGTTTGATCCTTGGATATGTAACAGTCATCCTCCTGTACCAAATGATACCTTTGTGTGTAAGGTTTTTTTTCAGGTAGCTAAGCCTTCCAGAGGGACGTGGACAGGCTGGAGAAGTGGGCCCACGTAAACCTAATGAGGTTCAGCAAGGCCAAGTGCAAAGGTGTTGCACTTGGGCCAGTGCAATCCCAGGTGTTTATACAGACTGGGGGAAGAGCCCCTTGAGAGCAGTCCGCCCTGCAGAGAAGAACTTGGGGGTCCTGGTGGACAAGAAGCTGGACATGAGCCAGCAGTGTGCTCTTGCAGCCTGGAAGGCCAACTGAGTTCTGGGCTGCATTAAAAGAGGAGTGGTCAGCAGGGAGAGGGAGGTGATTGTCCCCCTCTACTTGGCTCTTGTGAGGCCCCATCTGCAGTACTGCATCCAGGCCTGGGGCCTCCAGCACAAGAAAGATATGGAACTCTTGGAATGGGTCTAGAGGATGGCCACTAAGATGATCAGAGGGCTGGAGCACCTCTCCTATGAGGAAACATTGAGGGAACTGGGCTTGTTCAGCTTGGAGAAGAGAAAGCTCTGGGAGGGGCCTCATTGTGGTCTTCCAGTACTTGAAGGGAGTGTATAAACGGGATGGGGAACAGCTGTTTACAAGGGTGGATAGTGATAGGACAAGGGGGAATGGTTTTAAACTGAGACGGGGAGGTTTAGGTTAGATATTAGGAGAAAGTTTCTCATTCAGAGGGTGGTGACACACTGGAACAGGTTGCCCAAGGAGTTGTGGATGCCCCATCCCTGAAGGCGTTCAAGGCCAGGCTGGATGTGGCTCTGGGCAGCCTGGTCTGGTGGTTGGTGACCCTGCACATAGCAGGGGGGTTGAAACTCGATGATCATTGTGGTCCTTTTCAACCCAGGCCATTCTATGAAATCTTCTCTCGAGACCATGATGATTGTAGGGAAACTAAAATTAGCAGTTACAGATTTGGGGTTAGTTTTGTGTTGATAATTTA
This sequence comes from Meleagris gallopavo, assembly GCF_905368555.1. Taxonomy (NCBI): domain Eukaryota; kingdom Metazoa; phylum Chordata; class Aves; order Galliformes; family Phasianidae; genus Meleagris; species Meleagris gallopavo. Next base: position 55,800,255 of record NC_139406.1, on the reverse strand, counting down.
GTACCATATTTGAAATATAATCTGAGAGCCAAAGAGAAGATAGTTAAAAGTTGCCTGTTTAGAATGTTCGCACAAGTCTAGGAAATGCTGTTGTGAGATGGAGGAGGAATGCAGAGACGTTGTCACAGAGTTAAGGAGAGTCAGAAATACGTGCATTATTTTAGCAGAGCACAGCACTCAGTTCTGCTGGATTTTTTTTTTTTCTGCTGAATTTCTTTTTGTTTTATAGATCTTAAGAGTTTCTATTTTGCTTTTTTTTTTTTTTTTTTTTTTTTGTGAGAACCACCCACTCTCCCAAAAGAAATATGTATGACATGCTGAGCAGAAGATGCACCTGTTTTGCAGGAAGAATAAAGCACAAGAACAGTGCAGACAGAAATGATAACCCATTTGTAAATCTATAGACCTAATCTCAGCAGCAATACGTAAATGCCCAGACGTAGAAAATCAGAAAAAGAACACAGCTTCCAAAAAACCCACAGCATCGCTCATTTCAAAGTGTGGAAGCGTAAATGTGAAATGCAGATCACATCTGGAAATTCAAGTTTCATACTAATAGAATAAAAGACTAAATATTAACTTCCCTTCAGGTGCCTCTGCTGTTTTAAAAGTTTTTAAAAGTCTTTGTGGTTCAATTAGAATGTAAAAACTGTAATACACTGAGGGATTGGTAATATATGTAACAGTTTTTCAGGCTTCCTTGAACAGTAAACAGTTATAATTGACAAGAGAAGAGTAACTTGGAGTCAGAGATGTATACTGTTTATGCAGCCTAACCTATCCAGGCTTCCTTCTGAGATGTTTTACATAGGTAGTTCACACATTCATCTCCCTAATAATCCATTCTGCAGTTAACTGACAGTGGTATGTGGAAAAACTGGTTCCTGTTAGCTTTTATTCAAGGGAAGAGATAGAGGGTGGTGGATGGAGGAGGAATATGCTCTTTCACCCCACCTCATCCTCCTATATGTTAATTCAAAAAAATCTTTTTGGATTCCACAGTTGCCATTTCAGTTTCTTCTTCACAGTTCTTCTTTGACATTTTTGATGAAGAGTACAGACATAGCTGTTCAATAAAAACTACCTGGTAGCAGTGAGTTCTTCGGTTCATTTGTGAATTATTCATCCAGAAGATTTCATAGAATCACAGAATGGTTTGGGTTCAAAGGGACCTCAAAGAACACCCAGTTCCAACCCCTCGCTGTGGGCAGGACTGCCTCCCACCAGCTCAGCTGCCCAGGGCCCCATCCAGCATAGCCTTGAGTGTCTCCAGGAATGGGGCACCCACAGTCTCTCTGGACAGCTGTTCTACTGCCTCATCACTCTAGTTTTCTGATATTACACATATTTATGAATGTCCATCTCTTCTTACACAGATTATGGAAAAGAAAGGACTGAGCAGAATAAATTTACTTTTTTTTCCCGTATGGTACATGTGATAAAGGTTTGGAGTGGGTCACAAACTGAAAGGACGTGACTTTCTGTGCTGTGTTAGCAGGAGTACCGTGTTAAGATACAGGAAGTAATTTACTCCTCTGTGTGAGTACCTGTGGGTATCACGGGCTGCGTGAGTGCAGCACATTATTACAAGTTGGAGAAACTCCTTTGGCGGATTGTACTAAGAAAAAATCCATCTGTTGGTCCAGATTCAAGGAACAAGCAATGAGCCAATGATCCATGCAGCACCACTGTAACCTCTGGCTCTAAACCAAACCACAGTTACATCGTTACTTATTCTATTTCATTGGGACTAACTCCCTTTGGTCACATAAGAATTATTAATACGCAGAAGAAACAGATGTCTTGTATAAAGCATCTACATCTTGTGGTTCCATCTTCTAAGCAGAACTGTGAAATACAGTTAAAAATTCATGCTTGCAACATGAAACTGTGATCACTCTGAGACCATATAAATACCAAACATGAGATCTGAACCCACTGTAAGTTACTAGGCTCTGCTTACTGCCCTGTGGACCCTACTGCTATAATACACAGTATTAGTGACGTTATCTCTGCAGGCTTGTCATTCCACAGGATTAGGTTGAAGAACTTAAATCACCTGTAATCAAAATGAAAGTGTGACTGCTAATGCCACGAGAGGGCTTTCCTTATTTTCCAGACCAACACTGCAGGCAATCAGGTTGTTTTAATACTGAAAAATGGCAATTACCAATGGCATAATGAGCCAATAGCATACTTATAAAGTTGGTAAAGGAAAGTACAGATGTTGATACACGTGTATGTAGTTAACTACGTTTCCTTCTGGGTCCCAGCTGAGAATACACTTTGCAGACTCGCAGGCAGTGGCACAAGGAAGCAGAGGAAGAGGCACAAGTGCACTGCTCCCCTCCAGCTGCTGCTTTTTACACATAGCAGAAGAGGTGGCTTACAGCCTGATTAATGATTTGCTTTGCTGTTTTGTTTTAAACTGAAAGAATGATCCCTGTTGTCTTAAACCGCAAACGTGACGTTGTGGATAAATGCGTGTACACAGCTGGGCAGGGAAAGCATTAGCTGTAGCAATCAGCTGGAAGATTTTGGAGTTTGAGGAACTCTGAGAGCTGAAGTGTGTGTGTTTCCAAGAGTAAGGGGTTCTTCGGAGCTATTACTTGGCTGTAGAAGAAGAGGGTACATTGCTGATGAAAATAAGGTACAGAGCCATCCTCCTACACCTGGTGCCTCCAGATCACCTACATCAGATAGGAGCCTGCTTTTCAGTCAATATGGCATTGAAGTGGGAAAGAACCAGTGATCAGGCTGATAGGTTTATCCTCACAGAGAAATTTTGTAATCTTTATAATGATCAACCTCTTGGTCCAGATTACTGGCCTGTTGATTTTGAAAGTCCCTTGGGCAGTCACACTGAGCTTTGTTTTTTGAAGATTTGGGCAAGACTTGTATCACTTCTTCAAGGTAAGGGAAGAAAGGTCCGTGAAGAGAGCTTAGGGGGACATTCATCAACCTAGCTTGTGAGTGATGAGTTACCCTCAGTATGCCAGCATCTCATCAAACTCAGATGCTCCTTGCTCTCTCATGCTTTTTTAATTCCCTATCACCTGAAATTCCCTCACTAGGTTGCTATGCTGCAAGAGAGATCTGTGTTTCTAAAGTTTGGTCTGATGGGAAAAAATAACACAATCAGAAATTGCTTATCTTCCTCTAGATAGTCTCTTTATACCAAAATGGAATTGCCGTTGCTGTAAACTCCCTGTGCCGTGAGCCTCCTTTATCTTCTCAGATTTCCAGGGCCCTTAGGAGGTGCTATGAAGCAAGAACAAACTGTAGAGGAAGCCTCTATAGTGGATACTGCTTGATCTTGAGAATTGGGGTCTGTTTCCTCTGTCCCCCACCATATGCAGCAGAAATTTGCCTGGCTTGAAATGGATTTCAATGGGGAAAAAAATTTAACAAGTGGTGATGGAGCGTTCATATGTGTTCTGAAACAGACCTAAAAGTTCTGTGATTTGTGATGGAATGAGGTAAGATACCTTAACAAAGTAGTTTAACTTTACTATCTCCAGCATTATTATTATTAGTCTGGGTACAGGTTTAGCCAACTGCTGGAAATGAAATAAATGAAATAAATGAAATAAATCTCTATGTCCAGTTCTATTAGTTTGCCCGCTATCAAGGACACCTCTGTTTACTTGGTGAGAGCTTGGGTAGCCATAAGTTAATAGAAGTCTTTCTAGTTCATATGAATAGGGAAGGACTAAAAGGCACTATTCTGTGGGTTCTTGGGTAGTCAGTGGGATCTGAGTTTGTTAAAATCAAGTCACTCTGGTGGGAGGTGGCATTCTCAAACTTTTGTCACCATTCAGTCTCAGCTGAAAGAACTTAGGAGCGCTGCATCAGCAGCACCAGTTATGACCCATCTGCACTGAGTCTGAGAGACTTCAAATACTGTATAAAATAATAATAAAAAGTAAGTTATCATTGCATGAGTTGCTCTTTGTATGGGGAATAAAATCTCCGAACAAGACGGTTGATGTTCAGGTGACATGAGGAGTTTCTGGGGTAAAACTCCTTGCTGTGCTGTGGGCTGGACCAGATGAGTCTCCCTGGATCATGCTTTCCAGTGGAGTTCTGCATCCACCTGCTTTGTGCTCTATGGGACTTCTGCAGACATTCCTGATCCATCCCTAGGGATGATCATTAGCTACACATAGGGGATCTCTCAGCTACCTATATCCTATAGGACAGTCTTTTGCACATAGGCACTTCATAGAATCAAAGAATTACCAAAGTTGGAAGAGACATCCAATATCATCCAGTCAAACTATTCACCTACCACCAATATTTTCCCCACTAAACCATGTCCCTCAGTACCAACATACAAATGTCTCTTGGACAAAGGCTGTGAGGGGTCTGGAGCACAAGTCTTACGGGGAGCGGCTGAGGGAGCTGGGATTGTTCAGTCTGAAGAAGAGGAGGCTCAGGGAGACCTCATTGCTCTCTACAATGACCCAAAAGGAGGTTGTGACAAAGTGGGGGTTGACCTCTTCTCCCATGTTACTAGCAATAGGGCAAGAGTGAATGGCCTCAAGTTGTGCCAGGGAAGATTCAGGTTGGATAATAGGAAACATTTCTTCTCCAAAAGAGTGGTCAGATGCTGGAATGGGATGGCCAGGGAGGTGTTTGGGTCACCACAAGAGACATTTGTATGTTGGTACTGAGGGACATGGTTTAGTGGGGAAAATATTGGTGGTAGGTGGATGGTTGGACTGGGTGATCTTGGAGATCTTTTCCAACCTTGGTGATTCTATGATTCCACAAATCTTTATTTTTATTAATTCAGAAATATTTGAATATTTGAAATTCTTCATAAGAACTGTAGGCTATGGCAGTTTGTTGTCAACTGAAATATGAATAGAAAGTTTGATAGTCGTGTTTCCTCCTCTTCATTGAGGAAAGTGACACATGTTTCCTGCACTAAGCAGTGTGCTGTTTTAAATATAGAAGAATTAAATACATGTTAATGAACGCATCCCCACACACACACATGCTTTAGGCATAGTTATTGTGTTACCTGCTGAGTGAGTTCCTAGTAGGAGCTCTTTGGAGATTTCGTGTTAGCAGAGATTTGGCATCTTGCAACAGAAGTGAGACAATGGCAATTTTTGGGAATGTAGGAACGAGGGATGGCTGTCAGTAAGGGGATGCTGGCAGCCATACCACATAACGCAGCTTTGTGCCACGGCTGCACCTGGGCCTGCTGAAGGCCTCAGCAGATACTGGACAGCAGGACCTTTCCCTGAGTGTAAGTAACAATTACGACATGCTTTTGGGTCCACAAACCTAGTGTCTTTACCTGGTATATTTCCTTTATTTTTTCAGATGAGCAGCAGCTCAGAGGAGCCGGGTTCATCTCTCCAGATCAAAGCATTGCTTTACATTTCAAAAGAAATAGCTGAAAATGCATCACACCCACATAACAACAGGTACAGCTGCCTCCATCGTGTCACTTCAGTTCAGGTTTTCTGCCAGGGGCTTAAACGTTCTCTGCTGCTCCTTCACTGGCACAGCTGCTCAGAGAAGCTGTGGGTGCCCCATCCCTGGAGATGTTGAAGTCCAGGTTGGATGGGGCCCTGGGCAGCTGAGCTGGTGGGGGACATCCCAGCCCACAGGCAGGGGGTTGGGATTGGATAATCTCTGAGGTCCCTTCCAACCCAAACCATTCTGCGATTCTATGATACCTCTGATTTGGACTCCATCCTGTAAGGCTTGACTGAAAAAGTTGTTTTAAAATGCACTTAGCAGAGTCACCCTCTGTCGCTATTTCTCCTGTAAATTCGGAAAGATGAGAGAGTTTTACATCTTTTACACAGCAAAAGCAACAAAAGCACCCAGCTACGTGTATGGGTGCCATGGCAGTCGAGCGGTTCAAAAGTGAGCATGGGTGAAGTTTGCCCAACACTGAGTCCGTTCACAAACCGGATCATCGTGAGCTGGAATTCAGCTCAGCCGACACCGGGCCCCAACCGCCACACCTCCAGCTTTACAGCCGGAGCGACTATCGCTTCAAGTACTGCTTGTGCTGATATTCAGGCACGCACACGCACACCGAGTTCATTCAGCTCCGCGCTTTACAAACCTCCTCCCCCACGCAAACAGCGCACCCGACGCACGGAGCGCTCCGCTCTCCGCCACCACCGCACTCCGCGGGCCGCTCGGCGATACCGGGAAGCGCTCCGCCCGGGCGGCGCTGCCGTCCCGCGGTGACTCACGGCGCTGCGCCGGGGCCGCGCAGCCGGAGCGGCCGCTGACTCATCCCGCGCGGTGCCGGGCGCGGGTGTGACTCACGCGGCTCCCGCCGGAGCGGGTTGCGGTGCGGTGCGCTGAGGGCTGCGCGGGGTGAGTCACCGTGGGGCAGAGACTGACGCTGCGCTCCTATCGCTGCCCGCCGTCGCGATTCGCTTCGGGTGGCGCTACGACGCTCCGCTCTGAATACCGGACTCGGCATCCCGCACCGCCACTTCGGCCCAGACGCTCTGTGGACTCCTTTGCATCACGCGGCGGCTCCGCGGGCAGAACGCTCTCTCAAAGATGAGGGCACCGCGCTGCTCCCCGGCGCGAAGGATCCTCGCGGTGCTTCCCGCCGCCCGCTCGGGACAACAAGTGGCGGCCGTTCAGAGGGACGGAATTTTGGGAAGCGGGGACACGGGGAGAGACCCCGGGCCCCGGGGAAGTCCAGAACAGCCGGAAACGGGCGCGGTGCTCCGCCCCGGGGCAGGGGGAGCACCTCAGCGGTGGTGCTCCCGAGATGCGAGACCAAGAGCGAGGGCAGGGATGGGTGGGGGGTAGGTGGGATGCTCTCGTCCTGGAGCACCCCGCACGCCTCGCTACAGCCTGCTGTTGGCTCGGACACACCCTTCGTTGTTCCGAGCTGAGGGCGGCGCTGTGGCCCCGCTGCCCCGCACGGAGCGGCCGCGGGTTCGGAAACCGCACGGGGCACCGCGGCACGGCGCGGAGCGATCGGATCGCTCATTTTTCAACAGCCAAAATGAAATGACGGAACGGTCGAGCCAAGCACATTGCGTCGCTAGTAAATTACTGCAATTCCCATCGGCGTGTACCGAGATAATCTCATTCAGTATTTGCGGCCGTGCCTCACTCTCACCACCTGCAGCCTCCTCCCGACGGCGGTGCCAATGACGGCAGAGGTCGGGACCCACAGAGGGGCGGAGGGGGGTGATGTTACCACGCGTGAGGAGGGGAGCCCCGCGATGCCGGCGTGAGGACCGCAGGCTCCGGGGCAAGGCAGCCCCCGCCCTGTCCCGTCCCGTCTCGTCCCGCCGCGGGACCGAGCTACTTACGGTGTCGGCGGCGGTGGGGACCCGTGGGGCGGCCGTGCCCGCTCCCACTCCCGCTGCCGGCCCGGCAGATGCGCGCTCTCCGCCCGGGGACGGCGGCTCCGCGGCCCTGCGCATGCGCCCCTCACCGGCCGGAGCCGCTCTGCGAGGACGGGGGAGCGGAGCGAGGCGGGCAGTGGGCGCCCGGCGGGGAGAAGTGCTGGAGGGAGCGGGTGCGCGTGTGCGTGCGCTCGGGGGAGGTAGGTGGGAAGGGCCGGAGGGGGAGGCGATGCAGCCACGGGGCTCGCACGGCTGCTTAGGTTTTCAGAGGTTCCCTAAATAAGAGCCGCATTTGTACAAAGCGGGAACGGAGCACGCCCGCACGTTAAGTACCTGCAGGGATGCGTCCTCCCGCCCGCTCTCTCCGCCCGTCGCTTACGGCGCGGCACCTCCGAGACACGGCGCTACCGGGGACAGCCGGGCAGGAGCCGCCCCCTCATCCCGCGCGCTATGCGGGCTACCCCGGGGCCGCGCCGTCGGGGCCGCTCCTTCCCCGCCCGCGGTGCTGCGGAGTCCAGAGCCGGTTGGGGGACGTGGGAGGACGGCGGCTTCCCCGCGGCGAAGGGGGAGGAGGAGGAGGATGGGGCGGAGGCGGCCCCGAGCGGTACTCACGGCGCCGGGAGGCTGGAGGACAGCGCAGGGCTGCGGCGGCGCGGCTCCGTGGCACGCCGGGCATCTCCGGCGCTCCGGGGAGGGGCGGCGGCGGGGCTGTGGCGGCGGTGGGGCGAGGAGGGGGGCTGCCGGGGGAAGCAGAGCCCAGCGTCTACGCAGGAGGGCGGCGAGCGGGCAGCGGGGAGCCGTGCCGCGGGGGGCCGCCAGAACCAGGGGGCCGAGGTGGAGCCCCGGGGCGTCTCGACGGGGCGCGCAGACGAAGCGCGGGCAGGGCTGGTGGGAGGGGAGCTGCGGGCGGAGGAAGGGGCTGGAGAGCAGCACTGAGAGCGGGGAAAGGAGCCCGGCGGCCCGCGGGGGCTGCGGGGTGACGGGGTGAGAGCGGGAGGGGGAGAGAGAGAGAGAGAAAGAGAGAGAAAAGACGTGATAAAATAAACAGCCTTGGGGGTTCCTTCCAGCTCAGGATATTCTATGATTCTGTGACCCGCGTAACAGAAGAAAAGGGAGCAATAAAATAAGCACGACCAAGGCTGGAGTCACCGCGGCAGGACGCTGTCCAGGGTGCTGAACCCGTCCGGCTCGGGGCTGCCCCGGCTGCTCAGCGAAGACGCTCCTGTTTCCCAGCAGTAAATCAATACCATCTTCCCCTTTCCCAGCAGAATTGCAAGGTCCCGGAGGGGAGGAAGTCACCTTACTACAGTACGAGCCCAGATTCGGAAGATGCAGAAATTACTCACGCCATTTAGATTCTGCCTCCCTTTTCTCTAGCTGCAATTTCTGTCTTTTCCAATTCTGGGCTCATTTTATTTACAGCCTTTCTACCTTCCCCTTTTCTGGCCCACTGCCATTTGTCTTGGCATCAAAGAGAAAGAGAGGAAGTGAGGCCTGCCTAGTGTGAAGACAGCCTTTCCTGCGGCGGTGTGCTCTCCCCCAAGGCCTACACCATTGTCGCAACACTGTTGGTGTGAGGAAAAGAGGCTTGCCTGAGTTGAGGCTGCAGGGAAGCTTCCATTCTGTCACACATGGAGTCTGCTGTTGCTTGGCAGCACAGGGAGCTCCCTTAGGTCTTCCCAGAGGGGTGAGCTAGGAAGCTGGACATTGTTCCCAGGAGAGAGGAGACAATAGAAAGAGCATTTCTACTGCATGGTGGCAAGGTCTTCTGGAAATCTCTGCCCTTTTTGTTGTGGCACAAAGCATGTGACTGGGATGTTTAATACATTTCAGTATTGAATTACAGTTGTCATGGCCTGGTCAGGACCTATGAAGATATCACAGGCTTGGCAATTAGTATTACATGGCCCTGCCTCACTTCTTGGCAGAGAAAAAGAAAGACTCACTGAGGGTTCCAGCTCTTCCTCTGTCCTGATATCAACAGCAAGACACCTGCTAACACTAGTGGCCTCTGCCTCCAGCTCTCAGCTGTTCTGCAGGGATGGGCTCAGGGCAGTAAGCCGGAGTGAGTCCATTAAGCCCCCTCTAGACCAGAGCCATTTCAACAAGGGCACAATGTAACCCTGTAGGAGGTATGGTCTCACTCTGTTTCTCTTGGAGGAGGATGGTCATGATCAATGAGCGTCTAATTAAAGATGGCCAGTTTTTTCAATATGAATAGCAATAGTGAATAGTGTTGGTACAAACAGGCATCTTCCTCTCCTTTCTCCTTGACTAACAATTGCAGGCTAATGTTTGTCTGCATAGGGCAGGACTATATAAACGAGAGCCTGAACTTCTTTGAAAAGAGGCTTAAAGATGAGGAACTTCAAAAGTTGAGATACAAAGATTCATCCCCTTTCTTCGCCTAAAATGAGTTTGAGCATGCGTTTTTCATGTGCTTTTGGGAAGGCAATTCCCTTGGACATCAGAGAAACTTGAGTTGTATGTGCTCCTCTGTGACTGCACACCCAGTCCCCACTGCTGCATCACTTCTACAGGTTGGTTCTACTTCACTAGGACAGAGAGAAGGCAAAATGTGTACACCTCGTCAACCTATTTGTGAGTCCCGAGTCTGGGTCTTGGTTGTGTGCTGGAAAACGCGTCACAAAAAATTGGCCGTTTACACATGAACTCTGTATTTCATAAAATCACCTCCTAATCCCACATAGTTGCACCTCTTTGTAACACACAAGGTAAATATTAAATCACAACTCCATTTCAAGATTGATATTATCTATTACTGTATAAGGCATTATAAATAAATACATCCCTATTAGACTCTCATGAACAATTGTGGAAATGAAGGAGCCTGCAGTTATTATCACAAATCTGAACTGTAACTTTTAAAAAACTTGTTACCATCGAAAATGTTAAGATCATGTTATAATAAAGGCAATATAGAATGTGCATCCATGTTTTAATAACATAATTATATTTCAGCATTCTGTCAACCAGACTTAATGCCATATAATGACATAATGCCCAAAGCTTTTATTTATTGGTTTGCTTTACTTTAAGGTTCTAGGACAGACTAGGGCCTCATTCCTCAACTCCCTCTCCTTGCCCTCGGAGAACTTTTGCATATTTTCATGTGAAGGAACAGGCAGCCTTGTTGCTTTGTGTATACCAATCTATTTTGCTGTTTCCTGCTCACTTAGATTGTTAAGTAGAGATTTTCTAGGCTGTTGAGTGGAGCTGATTCATAGTGCATTAGGGAGCAATTCAAACAGAGGTAAGGAACCATGTTTGCCTGTTTTCATTGACATGAAAGTGCCTTTACCATGAATTACTTTGAGGCTTTTTTGGGAGAGGAAATATTTTCAGAAGTAAAATGACTTTACTTGAACTTCTTTGGTTTTTTGTTCATTTATTTTTGTTTGTTTGCTAATATCAGCAATATTCTAATATTTATTTTATTCATTAATGAAAACTTAAAATGTAAATATATATTTACAATCTTAAAAGATGCATTTAAATTCACCATATTTTGCAGTGAGCATGTTACAAATGATATTCTGGGAAATGACTTCCTTGAACTTGTAGCTATTATTGTTCTTTCAACATTAGTTACATGTGAAAGCAGCTTTCCTTAATGGACCCATTAGTAGTTGATTTCAAACAGAAGACTTAGGTTCAAGGCTGATGGGAGGCAGAATAAACCAGAGTCTTTCAGGATGTAAAACATGCTATGCATGGAGCAATCTACAGAGAAAACTTACCCTACATGCAGGGCCTACATGCTAGTGCTTGATTTTTTCACAAACATTAATGGAAATGCATTCATTTTTCAGCCAAGTTTATTTTGTATTGTGAAATTCACACTGGGAAGAAATTCCTGCTATGGTTATTTCATTTACACTGTGGAAGTGTAACTAACTGTTCAGAAGGAGATATGTAAAGCGCAGAGTTTCTCTTACACTTTCACTGGTGCTGTGCTAAAACTTGCGGTTGCGTTGTTAGGTGACTGTATTGACTCATGCTTGAAAAGTTATTTTAATTGTTACACTTGCTTAGATCTCAGTGCAGCCAGAATTGTTTGCTATCGATGGCTCTGCTGAGAACTTTGCTGATTATTACGGCTCCATAAGGTAGTTTTCCAGGGTGATGTGCTGTCACAAGGTTGGCTAAGACTCAGTGTACGTTCTGCCAAAATGATCAAGCTCCATTTCTTTCTGCTACATAATGATTATTTTTACATACTCTTCTGCCAAAATTGCACCTCCTTACTTGAAGATGTGGCTCTGTATGCAGTTTATATCTGAACACATAGTGACTGTTTTGTTTTAGATAGTGGCGAAAAACATTTCTCCACATACGTTGGAGACACTCTTTGGAAACTAAAGAGTCAATCCACAGCTGGTGTGAATCACAGATCTATTGAGTTCTGTGGATCTCTGAGTATTTCTATCAGTCAGCGCCTACTCTGAAGACTCAGGAAGTCTGGAAATCAGCCTCTGCTGTCTCCACTCACAACCCTGCTCCTTTTCTACTCCTACATATCACATTTTTGTTATTTCTAAGTATGAGGCAGCTTAAGGAGAAAACATTTTTGAGCCCGAATTGAATATTAGAAATAAGGAGTGGCTTTCCAGTAATAGCAGTGAGTGCTGCGTTTTATGGCATCATTTAGCCAGGGATGGCTCTGCTCCTGTTGTGGCTCCCATCCAGCTGATGCTTGCAGGCACCATAGGGTGTGCGAGCCCTCGTACTGAGGTCTGGGGCACATCCCATGTGCTGAAAAACCTCATTGACTCGAGAGTTGCTGGCAGACTGACTCAGGGAGCTGGTGGCTTGGGCAAAGAGCATCTAATTACAGATTGCAATATGACACGTACAAAAATGAAATTTCTACTGAAGTAAGACTGCATTAAGAAACTATGCTATTCATTTAGTTTGCTGCATTAGGCCAACTGATGTCCCAGTGTATTTTGTCTGACCCTCTTCCCTTATCTGTGTGAACAAGTAGTTAACAATGAAATGTTAATAGCATTTTTTTTTTAAATCATGAGCTTAACATACATTTCTAATTCTATCCTACTTTTTTTTTTTTTTTTTTTTAAATTTGCATAAGCATTTGAATTATTTGTAATCATTAAAACCCCTACACTTTGGAGTTGACTTTTGAGGAAAACTCTCCCATCAGGATAATGTTGTGCTGCTACATGTCCCAGTGACATTAGGGAATGTGTGCCAAAGATCTGATAAAACATTAGCTTCTACATGTAAAATCTATGAATTTTCAGATGATGGCAGCGGCTCAAGTAACTCTCATATCAGACATCCAGAAGGTGTCACTGTGCACCTATGATTTGAATGGAGAACCTCATCAGTTGAGGATTAATAATGTTATGTGCCAAAGCACTATTTCTATTAGGGGTCTTTTTTCTCTGCCCACAGTGGAAAGCAACCAAACTAGATTTGGGAACAAAAAATATTTTCCTCTCTTCATGATTAGGAAAGGAAAAAAAAGGTATCAACGTCACTCAAGAGATTCATATTCAGCCATGACCTTCAGAAATATTCCCAATATTCTGTGTCGTAAGTAAGCTAATTGTTATGTAGACTTCTTCCTATTGATAAATACTAAATATAGTTAAATTATAGAAGAATCCAAAAGTGACATGACTGCAATTTTAAGGTCTGGAAAACTACAAAAGTACTTTGTAATTATATTCCAGAGCTGATTCAGAAAGGAAGATTGATAGATTACTCTAGTACCAATGCTCCTGAACAGCTTGGCTTTTCAGAGTAGTATCAAAGTGTGTTTAGAAACCTGGTTGCACAATGTGACTACACTGTAATACTGTGCCTTGGCAACATTCCTGAGGAAGATGCTGGAACTTGGGCTACTGACTTGTAATCAAATTTTGGGCCATAGAAAATCTGGAGAAATTTGGAGAATCATGTAGACCTATCAAAAGACCAATGGGAGAAAATATTCACTTGCCAGATGTAGGGGAGAATGTGAAAAGACACGATGGCTAAAATAAACTGTAATTCCTTTGATGAAGAAGAAAGAAAGAAAGAAAGAAAAAAAAAAAAAAAAAGAGGGCAATAAGAGACTGCAAAAGAGTACGAGGTTAAAAGAAGTCGTATCACAAACTAGAATGTTCTTGCCTGGTAGATGCTGGCACAAAGAGCAAATCCTGTGTTTGCTTCACTGCATAGTAGTTTGAGATGGTGGCTACTAATGTTACTCCAGCATGATCTAGGTGTGCATGTCCTTGTTTGTTACAGGATAGTTGAACTAGATGAACTTTAAAAGTCCATTCCAACTCTAAGGATTCTATGACCCCATGATTCCGCACCCCCAGGCTGTCTGCCCCATTCCCTGTAATCACAATCAAAAACACAATACACTTTGCTGTGAATTCTAGAAGCATTTTAAAAGAGGGAGAACAGAAGTCCAGATGGATAGAAACTCTAGATGGGAGTTTTATACACCTTTATACACTGCTGTTCAAAGCAACTCATTAAGAGATCAGATTGGTGGCAGTTTCTCTGTGACACCGCTGTTTCTAAAGACCACCTCCTTCTCCTGGGCAGACCAAACGTCCCTGCCAGCTTCCTTTCTGCAGTTCATTTCAAACCTGTCCAAACACTGAAAAGACAAAAGGGTCCAGCCTGCAACAGCCTGTACTTTCTTCTATGATCCGTAACAACTTCATGTTATTTCTCCTAATGATTTGAAAAGGCTGGTAGAAATCCACTGGAGCTTGGCCTTTCCTTCTGCTTAAAGGGTGCCTCCTCACCACACAGTCTGATACTCAAGAGAGCACAGGTTTCTATGAGTCTGAAACAATTTTGCAGTCTGTGCATGCTGCTCTTGATCAGGTAAATCATTCAAGCAGATGCTCTTCCGTTACTCAAATGAAGCATATGCATTCATCTGCACAGGGCCTGTACCAACACAATGGGCAGTGCAGAAAGGAAGGCTGGTCTGCCATAAGAACAGCAATCATCCTTCAGAATCAGATATTTCAGTGAACAGCAAGTAATTCTAGTTTGAAGAAATGTCCTTGTCATTTAAGGCTCTGACTCAATTTATCAGTCTTTGACAGAGAGCCAGCCTGCTATTCCATGCCAAACCATCCAGATGATCTGGATGAAAATGCAGAAACACTTTTTACTGCTCTTGTTTAGCACCACTTGTGTGAATTTGAATACAAGTTCCAAGTACCAGAAGCTGCAAGGAGTGTGGGTGTCAGAGCTTATTTGTGATTCTCAACTCCAGGATTGGTAAGGAGTCCCTGAAAGGATATTCCTTTCCCCAAAGACATTCCCAAAACTGTGCTTAAACCAACATTTTTGGTCATCAAATGAGACTACGCTTTTTATTTCAAAATTAAGCACTGCATTTCAAGAAATTGGATACTTTAAAATAATATAACCCTCTTCTTTTCATAATAAATGCTTCAGTTAGAGAACAAATACTTTATCTTATCTCCAAGGCTGATCCATGGGTTTTGCTCTAGTTATCCTGATAACCCCCAAAGGAAACAGGTAAGTTGAAAGAATCAGCCAGAGATGTCTTTGCCCTTATTGAGCCCCAAGACCTCAAAATCGAAGTGCCCAAATATTTCTTTGGAATCAGTGCGGGTGCAGGGGTCGGCCATGGGAAATCACAATCAGTCAGTACAGAAGCACAGACCCACCAGGAGTTAGGCTCCACCACTGCACATGTTCACAGATCCTTTCCATTTCACAGGTGGCAGCTTTCAGCACATTTTTTGGATGTAACTACTAGAAAAAAAAACAACATTCTGCCTGCCTCAGAGTTAAATTGTTATGCTTGTGATGAAGCACACAGTTCCCTATATGGTATAACACAGTGCTCCAGTTCTCTGTGTGGACTCTGAGAGAAGTGTGATGGGCTCTTCCCTGCATATTCTGGCTTGGCAAGGGAACCCCAAGCAACATGGAGATGGGCTTTAAAATTAAGGTGTTTATGATAGGATTTATTCATTTCCATTTACATCTTGCTTTTGGCTAGACAAAAGGTGATTTATAAAGAGATGTAACTAAATATGAGCATAGAGCTACCCTGCTTTTGCAGGAAAGGGGTCAGAAAACTTAGGACTGGGTAAGCTTTGAACAGATTGGAAGAAACATTTATCTTAGTCTTTTTTTTTTTTTTTTGTGGAAAGAAACTACTGTGAAAAAGCATGTTTGTGATTCATGAATTTTGTGTCTTTGCCTCCCTTGTTGTGGCAAACATATCAGGCAGCGTGTGCTGTGTCCAGATGGGGACAGAATAAATTCCTCTTCCTTCTCACTGCACATACAGTAACTAATAATGGATTTAACTTGCAGACAGGGATCTCTAGGTTAAAAATGGGTTTTTAATGGTAGGAGCATGAAGCAATGGAGCAGGCTGCCTAGACTGTAGGGTCTGTGTTAGCGAGGTTTTAAAGAGCAGGTGAGAGAAACCCATATGAGGAAGGGTTTGAGGAGAGCTGAGCCTAGAATCAAGGGTCCGGTGATATTATCAAGCTCACCTAGAACTGCTCTTGGCACTACTGCACCTGTGCACTGGAAGGGTGTGTCAATTAAGGTGGATTGGCTGACACCTGTGACCCAGGCTCAATTTATTCTGGCCCGTAGGGGTTCCTCTGACACGCAGAAATCACTGAGAACTCTGAACTCAAAAACCCCCAACCCACCACCATTTCTCTTATTTATTCTGTGTTATTGAACTTTTTATTTTTAGTTGGGAATCATTTATTTTCATCCATCTGGGTGTGGAGATACACACCACGGAGTGAATATTAGTTTCTCCTACCTCACAGATGCTGAACTACCTGCCTTTTGAAGAAACTACTTCCGAGATTTTCCAGAGAGAAAGAGCTGCTGTTTTTCCTCTGTATCCTTTAGCTAAACTGTTGATTCCTGCTGGTAGAAAGAGATCCTGAGTATATTTTTAACTACAAGTTACCCATACCATGAATTGATTGATTAACATTCAGCTAAGCAGGTAAGATATTAGTCAGTGTAGTATTTTATTCCACTTAAAGAAGGTTGTAATGTTTTAATGAAAACAAACTCTGTAATTCAGGCCAGTCTAGGATTGCTTTGCTGATAACATTCTAGAAGTATTGTAATAGTTTAGCTTTTGTGACCACTGAATTCTTCCTCTGACAGCAATATCCAACCAACTCAGGCTTTGGCATTTTCCACGTTGAAGGTGCATAGCTAAAAAAGGAATTTTAGTGTTATTTCACAGGTAAAATATGTAAATCACTAAACTGGAAAAACACAAAATTGCTAATTAGTACAAATTATCCCTGAAGACTAGAAAACTTGCATCATTAATATGCAAGCAGTCCACCCATTAATGTGTAATACATTATTATTTTGACAACTTTTACAAAAGAGTGTCCTCTGATTTTTGTCAGCACAGCTATTGCTGGCTCACAGAGAGAGCTGAACAATAAATATCTATTCTCTGAGCAGTGTTTATCGATGCCAAAGAAAAATCTTTTATAAAGTAAAAAACAATGATTATGCCAATTAGATTTAGTAATTACAGAACAGTTTAAAAGGACCTTGTGAGAAGCTCTTTGTTTCACAAGCTGAGTGTTATATGCTGAGTGTTTCAGAGTACACTGTTTGTAGCACAGCTCTCAGAAGGACCTATAGGTCTGAGCCAGGCTCCCTCCCTGTACACAGGCATCCAAGCATGCCATCCAGAAAACTCCAAAGCACTGAGCAAGGAGCTGTTCCTGGGGACAGAAGGAACTCCCAAATACAGGAAGAAGTGTTTGTGGTGCATCTTTTTTCACTGTGAATTTCACTTTGAGTTCTGATCTCCCAGGCTGGTGGCCTGGCTGCAGGAGGTGGCCTACATCAGCCTCTGCTTCCAGAAGGGCCCTCCCTGATTTGGATGTGGCTAAATGTGGAGGGGAGAGGGATGACTTTCCACTCTGGCTGCCCTGGAATTCCCTATGGATTTTGGTTCAGGCTCATCGAGTACCTATTAAGAAGGACAAGTGAATCTCACATATCTACTAGGTAAAGTCACGTCAGAGAAAGGTTTTCAAGTGGGACTGCCCGTAATTTGGGAACAGCAGTAAGTGGTGAGCTATCAAATGAGAAAGCAATCCTCTGTCCTGTCTCAGGCCTAATTTCAGGACAGTGTCTGAGTCTGCAATTCACAAATGAAAGGAGATGCCCATCTCTAACATTATTTGGTATTTCTGCTGATGGCCACCTCTCCAGAAGTATGCTTTTTGAATCCAGTTCCTATATATCCAGTTCTGCTCATCTATTAGTGAGATAGCAAGTTCTTAACCTGAAACTATGCGCTTTAGGGGACACCAATGCACTTACATGCAGCAGCATATCAGTCCTGTACTTTTTGATTTCCAGTTATTAGTTTTAGTTCCCTCACTCAATACAGAAAACTGTAGGAGCTTTACCTGACCTTCAAAGAAAAATGTCTTTGTCACAGTGCGAGTTAAGCTAGAATAACTCCCACCTCAGATAAATGTGCTGAAAGACAGAACTCTCACCCTCCAAATGACCACTACAGACTTTTTCACAGCATGACTGACCCTAATAACTGCTATAGAATTGGGAGTGAGTAATGCTGAAATATTCTCAGAGTTCTTTTTGAAAGTGGCAATTAATGCAAGCTTTTCCTTGGAGGAATTCTCTTGCAAATGATAGAAAACATGGCCAGTTTCTGTCTGACTTCTCTATAGGATCAGGAGGCTGGGGGGATCTTAATCTTCGTAACAGATCTGCTTAAGAGATGGATCCCAATATTTTGATAGATAGTGCAGATCTCAGAAGGACTGATAGTCTAAAATTATGTAGAAGTAGCATTTTCTTAGTAAAAACACATCAGGGACATGATAAACCCTTCTTATAAGAGATACATGTCAAGAAAACAAAATTAAACAGCACAGACAATGGCATATTATTTTACCTCATTATCTTACCTATTGCTAGCCAGCAAAATAGCCCTTTTTCCCCCTAAAAGAATAGTGTATCATCCAATAAGTTGTCAGTAAGACTAGATAATCATAATTTGGTGGTGTCAGCACTCTCTAATACTCCTATTTCCCTCCCAGAAATCTGGCTCCAGTTGAAGCAATGCTGCTCATGAATAAAACAGAGCACCAAACATGTCTCAAATTTTACAGCTGCTATGTAAAAGTAACTGTTTTGGCAAAGATGAAGAGTGTTAGCTGCCAAGTGATACAATCCACAGACATATAGTTAGCACCCCCTGCTCATCTCAAACATAAGAATTAAATAAAATGTGACGATTAAACTGTATTTCAGACTATTTAACTAGACAAAATGCTTGTTCAAAAGGGCAGCAATAATTTCTTCTTGGTATAAATTACTCTTCAGCTTGCTTCTAACATCTTGTGATGCAATCACAAGCTTTATGACATACAAGCACTGCCGTGACGAAGTGTGGAAAACTGACTTCACCAAATAAGCAATGTTGCAATGAAAATCTGCTCAGCAGAGATTATATTGACTAAAGAAGGTAAGTCTATTTACTGATATTAGGGCTCATGCTACTCTTATGAAAGACATGACAATATCTGACTTCAGCAGGACTGTTAACAGTAATTAATACAGCACTTATCACCTGGAGACTAAAAACTAGAAACACTAGAGTGTTTTACAGAAGTGCAATCATGAAAATGGCATGCTGTCTTTCACAAATAGTAGGTTTTTTTGACTTCTGACCTTTCTGGAGTTGTGAATGGATCCCTATTCCATCAAACAAATTATGATTCATACCAACTGCTGACTAATCTAGATGAGCTATGCATGGTCATGAGCAATTTCCACATTATGTGCAGTTCATGGAGTAATATCTGACATCTCCAAACCCAACGGATGCTGCTCCAATGTGTTTATGTCCTTTTCAGTTTCAGCCTTGTCTTGCACACAACTCAGTTCTTAAGTTCGTTACTACGCACAGCTTAAATTCTTTACTGTAAGAGTGGTGAGGTGCTGGAACAGGCTGCCCAGAGAGGTTGTGGATGCCCCGTCCCTGGAGGTGTTCAAGGCCAGGTTGGATGGGGCCCTGGGCAGCCTGGTCTGGTATTAAATGGGGAGGTTGGTGGTCCTGCATGTGGCGGAGGGGGGCGGAGCTTCATGATCCTTGAGGTCCCTTCCAACCCTGTCCATTCTGTGATTCTGTGATTCAGACTGGTGAGACTTGGGAAGTAGAAGGACAAAAGTACTGTAATCAAGGTGCCACCTGGGTGTTCATAAGGCTTCAGCCTACAGGTGGATGTTTGGAGAGGCTTGAGAGCTGCTCTCTGCCTTTCCTTGGCACATGCCTTATTTACCAAAATGTTTTTCTTCACCTTCCTTCATTTCTCTGTTCTAGACTTAGGGAACAGCAGATAGAGAGGTATTACAGCTAAGATAACCTCAGAGAGGCTGGAAAAGATTTTGTTTGTCAGGGAGCTGCAAGAGCAAGAGGGTTGCTCCCTTGGAAAGTTTAGCTTGAAGCCAAGGAGATCCTGAAGCCAGCAGGACAAGTACCTCCCCTGCCACAGCCCATGCCACAGTACCTGGGCAAGGCAAACAGGACAGACATGGATATGGTGGCCAGGTCCAACCAAGAATCCAGACCATAAAGCAACATCATAATACATGGCAGGATGGAATTCAATCCCCTGGTCAGGGTTAATACCGGGTCCCTCAATCACCTAGCAAACCTAAACTGTCACAGGACAACAAAGGTCAAGACAGGAAGTTATTCCAGGGGTTATGGTCTCAATCAGGTGACTCCATTACCACATTAAACATGACTGAAGCTTTGCCAGAGACGAGTGCTCCTCCTACGCAGCTCAAGCAAGGAATAAGCACCCAGGGTTGATCTTAAATAGAACAGCTGGGCCCATGGGTGTGGGTGGAAGCCCAAGGTGAGGTTGGTCAGGGACACTTAGGCTTATTAGTACCCTCAGACAACTGACACTGCCATCCTGTTTGTACTTCTTCAGTCACATGTTGTCCATAGGCATATCATTTTTGTAAAATTAATTGAATCTGTGGCCTATGTGCTTAAAAAAAATAATTACACTATGTAAGTGAAAAGATCCTATTCAGATGTAACCTGGGCACAGATGAAAATGCGGCATCTCTGCGGAGAACAGCCTCATTCTCTTCTGAGGAAGTGATGGCGTTGAGATGTGTTTAATAGGACTTTAGACAAATGTTACCATTAGAAAAATACTGTGACCTATTTGTACCCTCTCATTATATTCCTGCTCAGTAGTGTTTCTGGGCTGTTGTTTAAGTACACTGGGGGCACATTAGAATGTACCTATGATAGCTTTGGGTAAAGTGACTCTTTGCATCTTTGTGCTGAGTCTGGTAAAATAGTTTATTTGCTTTTGCTTTTTAACGCTTTTACAAAACAAGATAAACCATGTCAGAGGGAAAGGTACTTTCAACAATGCAAATGAAGTTTAGAAATAACTAACTGAACTAATTTAAATATCACGAAGAGAATTTAAAAGGGCTCAACTCTACCTGCCATTTTTCAAAAATATTCACCTTGTAATTCAGTTTCTCTTTGAAAGCACATTCAGGAAAAAATAAATCTAATCCAAGTGTTTTGTTAAAAGATTCTTTTTTTAGTCCAATTTATTTAATGTTTCAACATTTTGCCATGTTGAATTAGAAGGCATAATAAGCAGCTACTGCTCACATTCAGAGGCATCACATTCAAAACCTCATCTAAAGCTGAAGGGAACATCAGAATTAATGAGTTCTGTGGAATCACTCCGATCAGAGTCCCTGTCAGTCAAGCAAATATATGGGTCTAATGACATAGTTTGCCCACAGTGATCAGTGTCACATATAGAAATACTTAACCAGATAGAATCTGAACTTTCTGCTGACTTCAATGTCACCGTGAAAAAAGTTTTAATATCATCTTGTCTATTCTGGGAGTGTAAGTGATAAACTGGTCTTCAGCTTTACAAATTTCATTTCCTAAGACCTGGGAAATCTTGCCAACCATTTCTGCCTTGGTTCCCTACCAGTAAAAAAGGAAAGTATTGCTTTCCTACATGAAGTAAGTCTTGCAATTTATTCTATTTTCTCAGTATTAGGGCTGTACACATTCTTAGACAGGTATGTTTTGTTATTTCTACCACTAACAGTCCTTTGGACACTTGGTAACTACTAGTAGCAGTGTTCAGGTTGCATATGGAGACTAAATCATTTGCTGCTATGATTTATGAAGTTGTATAGGCACGTTCTCCCTACACATGCAGTCTCATACAAGACAGGTCACCACAGCTAAGCTCACGAAGCAGTTAGAGAGCAGTTCCCAGGCTGTCCCTACTTCCAGAGATGAGATCCATGCTGGTGGAGCTGCAGCATTTAGCAACATAAACACAAAGCAAAGTAAATGTGACAGGTAGCCAGTGGGAGAAGGGAAGCTGGCAGCAGTGGTGTTTAAAGAACCATGGACAATAAACAACCCTAAGCCTTGCAGTGTCATTTAAGTCCATCTGTAAACTCTTTTGCAGAGCAGTGAAATATGTTCTACTCTGTTAGGTCCCTGACTCCATCCTACCCACTCTAGTCTCAAAGATGCATCAACAAACTACAATTTCATGTAAGAGACAAACTGAAAGGAACAGTTCACCCACAGTGAATAATAGGGCAGTAAAACAAGACCTGAATGGGGACATGAGCTGTGGAGAATGTAGGGTTCAGAAGCAGTGACTACTAAGGGTTACACTAAGAAGTAGTTGTGTCTGCGACAGAACTCCCATTCCCTTCAAGAAAGCCAAGAAGTCACCAGGCTAAATAGACAGATAACTAGGCAGAATGACATGAAATTTTAAAAGTACTTTGTTGATGAGCAGGAATGGGTAACTGACAGTGGCAAAGCTGGCTGAATATTTCCTCTTGGTAAAAGCACTATCACTTAGGATTTTGATGAGTATTCTCATCAGAATATAAGATTCCTGTGTATAATTCAAGTGAAATGGCCTCCAGGAAACAGACGTGTTGGCTAAGGAGGCCAGTTCTTGCTCTATCTTGAAGAATCCTAGGGAATGGCTTCTTGTCCCTTCTTGCCTTTCACCAAAGAGATCTACTCTTTTGACTGGTTACCTTAGTTTCTCTCCACTCTGGTGCTAAATTAATCTGAGAAAAAAACCAACCAACTATGTTATTTCAAAACTGTCTGAGTTTTCTGTTTCATTTTCTTCCCTACCATGAACCAGGGTGTATTACTTCTGCATCAAAGTTTTAATAAGATAGTTTCTTACATCTGCCTCCCTTGCTCTGCTTGAGTACACAGCAGCATGCTATTCACCATAGATTATGTTGGTTCAGCCCTCAGACAGCTTTGAGGCTTTTGACAAAATCTAGAGGATAAATAACAGTTGTTTTTAATTAAGAAAATATTTTATCTGTTCATTAGAGAGACTTTTCTCTAACATTCTAGTAGATTTTAGTACTAAACTATTTGATTTCTTTGAGATACCTTCCTTTGTTTACGATCATTAAAAACATCTGAGGTAGCATCAGTAAAAATGCAGATCTCCTCAGCACCTAAATGCCATGAAAGTGCATGTTTTCCCTCACCCTTTTACCACAGATAAGGTACTCCATGAGGTATGAATCATTTTTATGGATGCATTTAATTTGTTGTTTGAAAGCAGACTTAAAGGGAAGACGGATCATCAGCTTCTTTGTCCTTGTGGTTATAATATGCTGAGGAACAGAGGGATAGAGGGTGGGGCTTTTGAACAGAAGAAAGCTACTGATGTCTTGGTGACAAATACTCTACAGCTGTTATATATGACATTTACAGTTTCTTTTAGCTTCTGTCCAGATAGAGCATTTACCCCATTGTCCAGGACATTCAGAAACCCTGAATTTTATCTCTGAATTAGAATAGTTCCATTGCAAGGAACCTACAAAGATCATTGAGTCCAACTGCTTGACCACCTCAGGGCTAACAAAAAGGTAAAGTGTGTTTTTGAAGGCCATACCTGCCTTCCCAACAGTGACAAGTATGGAGCACCAACCACCTGTCTAGGAAGCCTGTAGCAGTGTATGGCCACCCTGATGATAAAGTGCCCTAGTGCCCAGTCTGATTCTCCCCTGGTGCAGCTTTGTGCTTGCTAGGTGACCCAAGTGTCCTTGTCCTCTCCTCACAAGACTTGCCTCCCAGCCTTTTTACCACCTTTGTCTTCCTCCTTTGGATGCAACCTTTGAAAATATCTTACCTTGAAAAGCTGTTGTACTGTTTTAATATCCTCTTCATTTTCATTTTGGAGGGCATCCTTTGCTTGACAGTTGTCTGCATGGTAGCTGTGAGTCCTGAAGTAGAGCAGAAGTTGCCTCCACATTGAGAAATAAAATGCTCTTCTCGAATTCAATCTTGCAGTGACCTTTCTTGGAAAAGCACCGATTTTATTTAACGATGAAACAAAACCAAATCCCAGACATTGGGCTGAATGACAACAACATAGAGATGGCTCGTCCTTACACCAGCGGGCAAATGTCAGGGCCTCTCACAGCTTGCCAGCTCTTCCTGAGGTCCCCAACATTCTGGAGACAAACAGGATTATCTGCCCTCAGATATCTGCAATGCCTCATCCCCTGAGCACTGCACCAGCTTAGAGATTAGATTTACTGCTCTGTGGGTTTTAGCAAGTTGAAAAGGAGGAAGAAGGGTGTATAGTGGTTAAATATCTGTCAGAGAAATGGGTTGTAACAACCATGAAGCACATTCTATCACACAGGAAGAAGCAATTCACTACACAATTGTACTCCGCAGACAGTACCAAAAGGAGATGTCTTGTTTTAGGTCAGTGGTACCTGTCAATCACATTTTTTCTAACCGACTGAACAGATGGCCTAGTGGTAATCCTTCCAGCTCCAAGGAAAACACCACATTAGAAGCAGCCCTGTCTGCGGATAGAGACGAACTAAATATAAAGACAAATGCTCCAGGTAGGTTATTAATAGTTTACTCTCTTAGTTTTGCAGAGGACTGCCAAGCCCTTGTCTCCTGTTTGTCAACATGCACTCAGGATTCATTTTTTTTCCTTTTTGAAAAACAAATGAGAGAAACACAGAGAAGTAGAAGGAACATTGAGCAGTGCTGAACTTTTCATTCAAATATTAATTGCAACTGTTTAACTAATTAATTGCAAATTAATCAATTAATTGCAAGTATTAATTGCAATTGCTTACTGTTTATAAAGAGAATTAAGGAAGTGCTAGCATTCCCTGTGTGGCAAAACCTTTACAAATTTTTTATCATTCAGACAGCAGAAAGTCAAAATCACACATTAGTGTGTACTGAAAATCATCAACTTTTTAATTTGTTCATTGTTTCAAGACATTTCCAATTTTAACAATTTTATATTTTAAGTTAGTATTTTTATTAGTATTAATATTAGCTGAAACTTCCAAATGAGAATTTATCATAAACAGGGACTAAGAGAGTTTCTATTTTGAGTGTTGGATGGGATACTCCACAATTTTGAAAATTTACTATATCCATTTCAAATTGAAAAAGCTCATAGAATCATAGAATGGTTTAGGTCAGAGATGACCTTAAAGACCATCTACTTCCAATCCCCTTGCCATGGGCAGGATGCTCAGGGCCCCATCCAACTTGGTCTTGAACAGTTCTAGAAATGGGGAATCCACAACCTCTCTGGGTAGCCTGTGCCAGTGCCTCAACACTCTTTGAGTAAAAAAATTCATATCATCTAAGCTGAATTTGCCCTTGTTTAGTTTAAAGTCATTTCCCCTTGCCCTATCACTATCAGACCATGTAAAAAGTCAGTCCCGCTTCTGCTTATAAGCTCCCTCCAAGTACTGGAAGGCTGCAATGAGGTCTCCTTGGTGTCTTCTCTTCTCCAAGCTAAACAAGCCCAACTCCTTCAACCTATCTTCATAGAAAAGGTGCTCTAGCCCTTTGATCATCTTCATGGCCTCCTCTAGATCTGCATCAACAGCTCCACATCTTTCTTGTACTGGAGGCTTGGACACAGTACTCCAGATAGGACATCATGAGGGCAGATTAGAGGGGGACAATCACCTCCCCCTCCCTCCTGGCCACCATCTTTTGAAGCTGCCCAGCATACAGTTGGCCTTACAGGCTGTAAGAGAATGCTGCTGGCTCACATTCAGCTTTTTTCCCATCAGGACCTACAAGTCCTTCTCTGCAGATCTGTTCTGATGGAGTTTTTCTCCCAGTCTCTACTCATATTTGGGATTGCCTCGACCCAACTGCAATACCTTGCACTTGACCTTGTTAAGCCTCATTAATTTCTCATGTGCTCATTTGAGTGAACTTGAACGGAGTGTCCACATTCCTCTGGATGGCATCCCTCCCTTCTGTTGTGTCAACTACAGCCCTCATCTTGCTGATGATACTCTCAATCCCATAATCTGTGTCATTGATAAAGATGTTGAAAAGCACCTGTCCTAAGATGGACTCCTGGGGGACATCACTTATGACTGGCCTCCACCTGGACACAGAGTCACTGACAACTATCTGGCTATGATGACAAAACCAAATCTTTATTCACCTAACAGTCCAGCCTTCAAATCCATTTCTCTACAATTTAGAGATAAAGATATGGTACAAGATCATGTCAAAGGCTTTGCACAAATACAGGTAGATGACTTCTTCTGTCCATCGACGCTGTCACTCTGTCACAGAAGGCCACCACATTAGTCAGGCATGATCTGCCCTTGGTGAAGTTGTGCTGGCTGTCTTGTATTACCTTCACATCTCGCACATACCTTAACATCTTTTCCGGGATTCTGCTCCATGATCTTCCTAGGCACAG
This sequence comes from Meleagris gallopavo, assembly GCF_905368555.1. Lineage (NCBI taxonomy): Eukaryota > Metazoa > Chordata > Aves > Galliformes > Phasianidae > Meleagris > Meleagris gallopavo. The sequence goes on along the minus strand of NC_139406.1, from coordinate 55,774,040 downwards.
ATGTGAAGCAACAATCTTTTTCTGCTAAGACTAAAAAAGTTTTGGTAATTTAGCACTGTAGATATAATGTAAGTATAACGCTACCTGCCCTTATAATACCTTTTTTTTTTTTAAGAAGAAATGCCTTGGTCACTCCTCTATCTTTGCTTTCAGAGAAATCCAGTCAGCTGAGGAGAAAAATACAGAACAATGAGAGAATACTGTTTCCAGCACTCGGATTAACAAGCTGAATTGCAGTAGAAATCATTGCACAGAAAGAAAGCTGTTATATAAGCTTTGGTAAGCCTGACTTTGGCAGAGATACTGTTGAGATTTAAGTAAGCATTTTCATCCCTGTTCTCCATATAGAGTTAACATCAACAGCATCAGGTAGTTCAGCATTTCCTTCTTCCACCAACAAGCTACTGCTCTGAGCTAGCTTTTTCTGTGAGATAAGCTAGAGGATCTCTTCCTTTTTTATTACTCTTTTATCCCAGAGGCAGGCTTCATTTCATCTGCAGCACGTTCCCAGAGAAGAGTGCTCCTTCCACAAGTTCAAGTGCCACCCACTTGTTCATAACTGCCATCAGCACAAAGCACATGAGACTGCAGCAGAGAGGGATGGTGACAGAAGAGGAAATACTGTAGGCTGTAAAGAGGTGCTGAAGAGCCCCAGATACTCCAGCTTTCAATACAGAATTGAATACCCATGGGACTGAGAGACACTTCTCCCTGATCTCCAAATAATGCATCTTCTTTTTAGACTTCAGCTGCATTTATTACTCAAGGCTATAAATAGGTACCTTTGCTCTGACCTTTATGTTCCTCTTTCTAAAACAGTAATTCACTTTCAATTTTTGGACAATATAGCATTGTACCAGTTTACTAGAGGAAAAATTGAAGATGCAGTCATTACAATAAAATGTTAGTTTATTTTTATTTTGAAAATGTGGTTCCTACTAAGAATATGTGTCATACCCTAACTGAGCATGCAGAATTTAATTTCAAAGAGGTTGTAGAGCAATCAGAAGATTTCTTGGTAAGAAATTTGCTAAACTCTGGTGCATTAGCTTTATCAGATCCTTTAGGCCAGGATCTGATTAATTTTAAAGTAAATCAGCCAAGTTCTAACCTAGAAGCCACATAATTCTGTATTGGATACAGGAAGCATGGTTTACTCTTGTTTAAAAAAAAAAATGTTTCACAAAATAACCATCTCCCACAGTGTCATAGACACTGAAATGAAGATAAACTAAAAAAGAGCCAAAGCAGTAAAGAAAAAGCTGTGGACCAATCCTGCTATAATTATCCAGGAAAAAGTTTCAGTGAAACATTGTACATTGAAAACACTTCTGTGTTTGTAAAGCGGAAGACCCTTCTGTATTAACTCTTCACTATTAGACAGGAGAGACAAGCATCTTGAGCCCCCACTGTCCTGCCCCACAGGTCCTCCCTGATGCATGTGGCATCTTACTGTAAGGCAAACACAAATTCTGCTGGGAGGGTTTGATTGAACGGGAAAACTGTGAGAAGAACATGGGGACAAATCAGAATTGTAGAGTAAGTAAGGGTCACTTGAAAGTACAAATATTGCAGCATTTTGTCTCCAGGAAAAGAAGTCAGGTGTATACCAGTGGGTCGCCAGAAATTGCTGGGATTTGCTCCAGAATGGAAGGAATATTTATGGTTCATTGCACTATCAAATCATGCTAGGTTTTTTATAGGCAATATGGGTATCTAAAGACATATTTTGATGCACAATGACATTTTTCAAAATGCGTTGTGCTCTTTTGTTTTCATAACCTGGAAAGTCTAAAGGAACACCTCAGATGTGAAGTTTCTTGGCAAAAAAAAAAAAAAAACAACATTAAAAGAACTGAGAAAATAAATGACTTTATCTTCTACTTATCTGTAACTGAAATACCAGGGCTGCTCCAAAAGTAATGCCTCCTATTTTATTCTGCAAGCCCACAATGACAGAGGTGGATGTTGGTGATGTGGCAGTAGAGGCTGAACTTTCCCACCAGTATTCCGTTACATGTTGTTTCTGTGTGACAGATGGCAGCAGAAGGGCAGTCTGACACAATGGTGTCTGATATGGAAGTGCGTGTTAAGCAAAAGTCTGTCACTGAATTCCTCCATGAGGAAAAATTGCACCCGTTATTCATTGATGCTTGCTGAACATTTCTGGAGACCAAACAGTGAATGTGAACATTGCGAGGCAGTGGGTGGCATGTTTCAGCAAGGATGACAGCAACATGAAAGACAAGCCACATTCCAGACGGCCATGCAGATTTTTACAAGCAGAACATGCAGGTTCTCATTCATTGCTGGTGAAAATGGTGGTGACTACATTGAAAAATAGTGTTTTGTAACTGAAAATTTGCTCTATCAAATAATTACTGTGCTCTTTGTGTGTGTTGCAGTTTCCAGGGAAATAAATAGAAAGCATTAATTTCAGAGCCACCTAAATATATACCTATACTATGTACGTTTTAAAATTATAAATAATTACATAAAAGTTGTAAAGTATATTATCTAAATATTATTTAAAATTTTATAATAATTAGCTCTATTTATTCTATCCTGAAATTTAGACAAGGTGCCTTACAATTTCTTGAGCATACCCACCTGTGGAAAAGAAGAACACATCATATCTTATGGGAGACAACTAGCAATCCTTTTCTTCAGGAGTCAAGGCATAACGTACCAGATAATGTGCCAGAAGACATAAAGATAAACACATTCTGATATCCTTCTCTTCTTGCAGTAAAGATAAATTATTCTAAGTTCATTTCTTTTTTGAAACATTTTCTTCATCCATACAGTGGGGTACAGAAATGCTTTGGGGAAAGGAATATTTTACATTTATGTACTATTTGCTTTAGTTTTGCTTTTGTACTCTCCATTCATGTGACCAAATTTCTTCATATTTCCCTGTGCCTCAGTTTGTCTAGAAAACTAAGATTCTTCTTTTACATTCGAGTTAGTATAGACTTAGTTATTGATGCTTAAAATGCCTTCATGTTTCATACCTTAGGAAACTTAGATCCCCTCTTCCAATTCATAAGCATACCTGAATCTTAGTTATTTCTTCTCTGCTGTTCCCTTTCTCCTTCTGTAGAATCCCCTTTGCCAAAAATAACAGGGTTAATATACAGTCCACTGACCAAGTGCACCTGGCACTGAGATATGTGATAGAAAAAGGATGTCCTCCAGTGCAGCCATGGATGGTTCATGCTTGAAGAACTCATGCTAAGAAGCCCATACCTGTGGCTTTTTTCCCTTTCCTGTCATGCAATGCATGTACTGTTTTCTTTCCACTTGCCCTGGGGGGGTGGGTTTTAAGCCTTGGGAAAGTAGGAGTGTGAGCACTCAGAAGACCTGATCTGAAACCCTGGATGACTTTAAGGTCAAATGAGTTGCTTGTTTTAGAAACACAGTGAGACTACTCCCTGTGCTTTTCAAGTGTATAGGTACCACTTCAAAAATGTACTCCTTTACAATTATTGCCATCCTTTATGTTTTGTCAAAAATATTTTGTGGATTAAAGAAATATGTTCACTTCTCATTACCTTCTACTTCTGTTTTAGCTGGATGAGCTTTCCAAGCCACTTCTATATATGCTGGAAACTTGTACAGACATACAAGAGACAGCCTGGTGCTGCAATGAATGCTGAGAGGTTAAATGGCAGATGTGAAAAACACTTCTTTAATTTGCAGAATACATGAGAGATGATGATACACTGTTCTTATCACAAGAAGGAAAAGGGAACAGAAAAATACCCTCACGATTCAACTGTTTGCAGTCTTACTGTGCGGATGACTCACTTGCATCCATTTTGATAGTACTAAACTATTTAACATTTTTAAAAAATATATATTCTCTGTGATCCAAGCAATTGGTGACTTTTATTCCTGCATGGTCATACTTAATTATTCTCTATGTGTTTCACACATCAATAAGGTCGCCTAAATATAGCAGTATTAGCTTTTAATGGATGTGATAGAAATTATTTAAGTGAGATTAGTTTCGCAGTATTCTAAAGAATCCTAAAGGCTGGATGCTTATGAACAAGGTGGAACATAGCACTTTTCCAATCATAAGCTTTAGCAGCATCCAGTTCAGAGAATCAAGCAGCATGAATAAAGCAAAATGGGGTGCTCTCCGAATCTGATGCCATGGAGTGGGGTTTTACTGCTTGTTCAGATAGCATCTTGCTGTCTGTAAGGACCATAGTAACTGAGAAATGCTTGAGACGTGTTCCTGTAATTATTATAGAATGTTTTTATTTCTCAAAGCCCACCCTTGCAGTGCAGTGAAGTTCCTTAACACAAAATGCCTCATTAGACTTATACTGCGTGAAATGTTCAGATGTGCGAAGGCCTTTGGCAGATGAGGGATGAAAGCATGTGAATCTGTAGAAACCCAGTATCCTGTGGCAAGGTGGTACAAGGTTAAACTATGTACCTGCCAAAGGAGTAGCACTATCATTTGAAAGGTTTTCACTTCACTGCCTACCTCCTTTCTCAAATATTTCTGAGCAGCAGACTCCAGCCAGATGCTTTTTGCACTCTGTTGCATGGCGAAAACTGCTTGTTTATTCTTACCTTCTGCTGTATACACACCATTCAAGAGTTAGTAATCAATACAGAAATCTTTCCTTTTAACACAGCAGAAGGCTTTTTTTTTTTCTTTTTTTTTTTACCCTATTAAAATTACCTGGAATTCAGGAATTTTACTGAATGCCTCTTGGAAATCCAAGCGGAATGTATTAGCCAGATGGAATCCACTGTGACAATGTTCTCCAGGCTCACAAAGAACTCCAACAGGAACATGAGACCTGACTGTCCTTTACAGAGCTGTTGTGACTTTAGGTAAATTATTTCCTTTTTTCCAAGTGGAGAAAAATATGTACATAAAATCTATTACTTCACAAGTATATGAAAGAATAATTCATTGTTGATGTTCACTAATAGGGTGCATCGTGTTCCATAATTTGACTCCTCTGATAGAGTCTATTAACTTGCCTGGTCTAAATGTCATTTATTTACTATTTGGTAGCTCCTTAAAAATGCCCTGGAATTCCTATTACAAAATTATTGTAATGAATTAATATTGCAATTACTTCTTTTTGCATTTCTCTTTCTGCTAATTCAGTAGATTTATACTCCCAGGCATTATGACTCATTCCAAGGTTACAGAAAAGCTATAGGAAAATATTTCTTTACTGTAGCCTCTCAACAGCTAGTGAAATGAACAATAAAGCTAGAATCTGCCATTTGTGACAAATTTGACATGACAAATAACATCCTTTCAAAGTTCTTTACTGTAGAAAATGACCGTTTTTCTGCAGTATAAAATTTTGCCTGCCAACAGCAAACTCTCTTCTTTCAGCCAGACTGAGTGGATGGTGATAAATCTTGCAGATGGTGCAATTAGGAGAAAAAGTCTGCTATGAAAAGGACCAATGACATTCTAAACAAGAGATCACACTGGGCGTCAAATTGAAGCCATGAATTTGTTCTTCTTACATGAACACTTTTCTACAAAGCATTTGAAGCAATAATATTAGTAGGGACTAGAGCTGAGAATCATAGTCCTATGTATATGTATACACAGTACTCATAGTACTCAGCTACTGGTATTGGGGTTAAAGCCAGAAGTGTGCTCAAGAGGAGGTGAGAAATCAGGGGTTTGGGCAGAAGTATCATTGTGGTTGATTGAGGAAGTTTCAAGGAAGAAAATCTAAAGTAGTCCCAGATTAGATGTGGGCTGAGTGGTAGTTTGTAGGATCAGCTTATACGCCTTTGATGCTTTCAGAGGATCGTAGAATATTCAGTTGGGATGGATCCACAAGGATCCTCGAATTCAACAGCTGGCTTCACACAGGACCACCTCAAATTCAAACTCTATGTCTGAGAGTGTTGTTCAAACACTCCCAGAACTCCATCAGCTGTCATCGGTGCCCACTGCCCTGGGCAGCCTGCTCCATGCCCACCGCCCTCTGGTGCAGACCCTTTCCCTAACCCCCAGCTGCCCCTCCCCTGACACAGCTCCATGCCGTTCCCGTGGGCCCTGTCGCTGTCACACAGAGCAGCTGCCTCTGTGAGGAGCTGCAGGCACCATCAGGCCTCCCCTCAGCTCCTCTGCTCTGTGCTGAACGAACCCAGAGAGCTCAGCTGCGCTGCAGAGACCTTGCCTTCCAGACCCTTCATTCTGCAAATCTCATTTTAAAAGCCTCAAGTGTTGTTCTGATTGCCTTGTGAATCCTTTGCACTTTGGTTTATAAAATGGACAGAATCATATCTCCAGAAGGACCCGAATAGACTGGTTCAATGGGCCAACGTTAACTGCATGAATTTCAATAGGGCCAAGTGTCGGGTCCTGCATTCTGGTCACAACAACCCTACAGGCTTGGGGAAAAGTGGCTGGAAAGCTGCCTGGTGGAAAGGGATCTTGATGTACTGACGGATGGTCGGCTGCATATGAGCCAGCAGTGTGCCCAGGCGGCCGTGCGCAAACTGAGCTGAGTTGGCCCTCGGCGGCCGCCGTCGCCGTCAGCTGAGCGGCGTCACGTGGCGGCGGGCGCTTTGCGGAGCGGCGCTCCCCGGCGTTTGTCCAGCTGTCAGCGCTGCTGCCGGCCTGCCGGGGGTAAGTGGGCGCTGCCCGGGCCGTGCCGCTCACCGGGGTGTGTATGCGTGTGCGTGGCTCCCAGGTGAGGGTTGCCGGGACACGGATTCTTTTGCGGGGCTGTGAGCGCCCCGGTCAGCTCGGGGGGCGGCAGCCCCTTCTTGTTCTGCCCCACGGCCTCCCAGCCCGCCCCATTTCGCTTGAGGCAGCCCCGTCCTTTTGGCGGCACGAGGAGCGGCTCTGGCTGGGCCTTGTGGTGCTGAGGTCGCTGAGGGGGCACAGGGAACGTTGCCGTCTTTATGGGTGTCTGATCACAGAGGTAGTTTCAGAGGGAAATCAGTTTCGTTGCTTTTTTTATTTCGCTCTTGTTAGCGTCTTGTTTTCTTCACTCAGTGATGTAAAGGTGCTGTGCCTGTTAAAGGTGAAGCAGGAGGTGCCAGTTTGCTCTTGATAACTTCTATAACGGGAAATGAAAAGACCCACAAACAGGATGGGTGGGAGGCCTGGTCCGGTTTGGGCTGTAACAGATTCCTGCTCCAGCCGGGCCCTGAGCCTCTGCAAGCACACTTCTTGTTTTGGCATCACAGTCAGCTGGAGATTAAATCATAAGGGAAGGAGAAAGCAGAAGTGGTGAAGGTCACTATCTTAGCCTATGTAAGGTGGTTCTTACTTTATATAGGGTTTGTTTTTTCTGCTAGTGTAGTTTATGTGCTTGTATGCTTTTTTTTTTTATTTAACTAGTCTAATAATTGCAAGCAGCTGAACCTAATCGGTCATAAAATACAGTGGGGAGCTGGTGTGTATGGGCATGGGATTGTCAGCCTTATCATCAGTCCTGAATTGTAAGCGGCTTGTGTTGTATGTAGGGCTACTTGAGCTGTGTAGAAAAGATGGTTTCATTTGGTTGTTTGATTTTGGTTGTTTAACAAGGTGGGAAGTAATTTAATAATGATTGTATCCTAACAGCCTTGGTTGTGGCTAGAGTTCAGTGTATGGCATGTAAACCCTTGTTTGATTCAGGGAAGGCGTCATGGTAAGTGCTTTGGTTTCTTAGAAAGTACTGAATATGATTTTAGGAAATTGGGCACTTGAAAACAGATGTTGTTTTGTTGCTTGAAAGCATTGGGCAGATACTCAGCTCACTAATATTTTAACAAAAGGTCTCAAATGTAACTTTTATTTCTAGGTGCATTCTAAATATCAGTTAAGATGGATATCCGAGGTGCCGTAGATGCTGCTGTCCCAACAAATATCATTGCTGCCAAAGCTGCAGAAGTTCGGGCAAACAAAGTAAACTGGCAATCCTACCTCCAGTAAGTAAAGTTTTTTCACAAATCATTGACTGATTTATTACTTATATGGTAGACTTCTTGGGATTTTGGGGTTTGCTGAAACATTACAACGCAGTCTGTCATAGTGCCATTAGAAAAGTTGGAAAACAAGTGGAACAATTGGAAAAAAATCCAGTAAAACAAGCAAGTAAATCAAGGAATGGTTGGAAGCAAATACTTCATTATGAGGAGAGCTGTTTGAAAGTAATAGCAATGGAAATAAGTAACAGCAGTGGAAACTGGCAGAAACAAAAAGGACAAAGGAACAAGGGAGTGGAAACGGATTTGTGTGTGAGGTAGAGGATGAGGTAAAGAAATGGAATTTTGCTTGTTCTCTCATCTTTGTAACCTGAAGGAAAATGCATAATTCTTGTATCCCTGCATTATTATTGACTGATATTCTTGACTGTGAGGAATATTAGTGAAGTGTGACGCGGTATCATCTCTTGAGTGTCCAGGTATGGTAGCAAATTACTTCAGTGTTAGCTACTTTGTAACTCAAGTGGCAGAAATCTTGATGATTCCGGAGTTACAGACCATGCTGCTAGTGCTTTCTGATTATCACTTCATCACTTCAGAGAAAGGCAGGTGTTTTCCCATGTAAAACTGTACATCTGCAAGCTGAGAAATGCTTGTGCAGTAGAAACTGATGAATGACATCTGACTTGAGTGCTGTGCTGGGTAGCCCAGTCTTACTTATTCTGTTTGTAGTGGTTGTGTTGTTTTTCTTCTTCATACGTCTGTATGGTAAACTGGGTTAAGGAACTGATCTATATTGGAAACTTCCTTTTTCTGAGTTATTTTTCAGGTGGATTTGTTCCTGGTTTAGCTCATGGTGTAATATTACAGTGACTGTGCAGGCAAAAAAGCAAGTTTGGTGTTGTAACTTGAGAGTGGCAGTTACCGAGCACTTGCTAACAAATCAAATGGCTTTTGCTGTTACTGTTTATCTGACAGAAAATGTTCTCTGAGAAAGCCTGGCAACTGATTTGTTCTGTGGGCTAATTTGCAGTTACTCAGGATAACAGTGAGAGTACAGTTGTTTGCTGTTGATCCGTTGACTGTGGGATAGCATTTTTCATGGAGTCTCTGGTGGCTCATGTTATTGACATGATAAGATTGAGCTGTTACTTTTGTCATATAGGAGATGGTTCTGTGTTGTATGAAGTTGCATTTTTGAATACATATAGTATTAATTGCTTGGCTGTGTTTAATGTGGTCTACCATTTATAATTTGCCTTCGTTCTTGGGATCCTCTTTTCTGTGATTATGTATAAAGATTGGGTGGTTTTGTTTATTTATCGGCAATTTCCTGTGTAACTTCTTTTGACCAGTAGGTAGAGCTGATGGTTCTTTTTCAGATCCTAAATGTAGAATTTGATTTTGTTTTGCTATGGACTCTACAAAAGAAGAACGTGCTAATTATTTTGTTTCTGATGTACTGGGAGGGTAATGTACCGCATCTGGCTGTCTGGCTAGTGGTTGTATTGTGAGACTGCTCAGTGCTTGATGTCCTCTATAAGTCAATGAGGTTGTGTCTTGTTTATTATTGCTCTTAGATATAAATATAATCTTTGTGCTTTATATTTACTGATAACAGCCTGGCTGGCTGACTAAGGTAGGTCCAGGGAATTAGCATGAGTGACGCTAGAGGGACTAAAGAGCATTGTGAGGATAACTAGTTCTTTGGCTGAGGAGTTTCCTTCTCATTAGTTATTGGAAATGTTATATAAAGTTTTGGAACTTCTAAAGAGGAAACAATTATTTCTGGTTTTGAACACGTCCCTTCTACTTCAGCCAGGTTAGGGCATGACAGCGTCTTTGAGGCTGGCTGATGCTTTAAGGGATATTTTTTGAGAGGTCAGATGTTGCAGCTGTATTGGCTGGTATTTCTAGAATGAAGCTCACTTTGACTGGAATCTGCTGGCTTCTGATGACCTGCTAGAAGCAGGTCAGAGTAGTTTGTTCTGTCCTGTGGAGTAGGAGGAAGCTGGTGTGCTGGTGGTTTTCAAGGACTCTTTTCTTTGTTTGCTTCTGAGCTGCTGTTCTGATGGTCTGTACAGTTAGTGGTTTAAGTGTCCATGTAAATGTATGTTTTTCTTAAGTTAACACATCAACTTAAGCGTGACCTGATTTGTGTTCCATGAGATGTGGACACCATTTATGTAGCTGGAAGTAAAGAACCTCACAAGAAATGTATTTTTGTTTGTTTTTGTTTTCAAAATCTTCAAATCTGGCAGCATCAGTTACATAAAGATGATTTAAAGGCAGCACCACTCACAATAGCAATGGAGTCAGGGTCATGAATGAAGGGATTCTGAAGTTCTTTCCTGCAGTGCAGAAAGTTCCTCAGTGCAGAAGTAATATGAGTTGCTAACAGCTAGGCTGCACTAGCCTGATTTCTTTTTTGGAATCAGTTCAAGCTAAAGATTAACCAGCATATTGTTCATTTCATCTGAAGGTTATAACTGTAAACTAGATGTCAAACTAAACTAATGTAGCTGCTGATTTTTGATGTTTTCTGTGTATACTGTTATCACACACGTGATATGTACAGTCATCATACCTAAATATTATATTTATGTTTGCTGCTGCTGAATTTTCCAAAATTAGGCTGAGGAATTTTTTTTTTTTAATTTTATTTCTGAAACTCAGAAAACCAAGCTGGAAGTAAACACAGATCAGGCATCTTTGGGAGAAAAAATAAACAAGAAACAATTGAAGATGAATTGTTTTGGAAACTAAGTGTGGTTGAGGGCAGTTAGTTCTGTGCCTTTTGATTTTTGAAACTCTGAGGAGGGTAGAAATGTTGATGCTGTAGTCTGATTGAAAATACGGTACGCCACTGTTGTGCCCTGTGTGGTTGTTTTCAGCATTTGCCTCAGGGTAATACTGTCTTTATAGGGTACCTTGTCTTGAAGGAAATGCAGTTTTGCTTGTTAAAGGTAGTAAATGATTTCTTGGAGAAGTGAACTCTTCGGAAATTGCATCTTGCTGCACTGTAGGTTTTCTATGTCGCTATATTATTGTCCAGCAATTGAAGTGAATGCCCTTTTGGTGCGTGTGAAGTAATGTAGATAACCAGATGAGATCGTTCCTTGACTTTGTGGTAGGTAGTTAAGAAAATGAGCCACGCATTTGTAGCGGATGGACAGGAATCCAGCATCATTCAAAGAAAAAAAGGAAGAAAAGCTGCTGGAGAGAATCTGTAATAATTAGGGGGAAGGAAAAAAAAAAAAGGGAATCATAAGTTTGTGAATCATGTTGACCGAGAGCTTTTAAAAGCAGTGGTCTCGCAAATATTGCTTCTCCCTCTTACGTATCGCCATATCTACTTCCCCCCAACCTTGCAGTCTAACGTGAGATGAAAGCAAAAATTTGAAAGCTTTCTTCCTTGAAGTTTGGCAGACCTTTTCTAACAACCTGCCTGTAAACAACAACACTTCTCAGGGTAAGGCTTTTTCAATCATTAAAGCAAAAAATGAAGAATTCACCTTGAGTTATCTCTGAAGTGCTTCCTAAGTGGCAATATTCTTATAAAGAGATTGTTAATCTGGTTACTTTATATTATTATTATCTAGGTGTCCCTAGATTGGCCAGCAATCGTTAGTGGCTGCTAGTTTGTGGTTATGGCCAATATTTATGGTAAAGGGTTGGTCCTTTTTCAACTGCTCCAACTATTTTTAATAGGAGAGAAAAGAAATAACTTAATCTAAAAGGCAGAACACTCATCACTGTAATTATTTTTTTTCCTCTATAATTACTTTAATTTTAGTAGAAACTACTGTGAGTCTTCTATCTAGTAAGTCTTAATTGCCTTTGCTCAGTGTAAATTAGAATATTCCTTAAAAAAGCAACAAGAAATGCAAGAATAGCAGGTGATGTACTGAGTTGCTTATGTTATTTGCTTGAAAATTAAGTAGGTAGAAGTTGTTTTTGTAATGAGGCTATCATCATTAAAGGAAAAATAAAATTGAGAACATGGTGTAGGTCTTATTTATGTTTCTGTAGCGTATAAATTCAGATGAAACAAAAAAAAAAAGTGAAAATTTTCTGTGAGTTTACCAAGATTTTAATGGAACATTTAGTTGAGGAGCATCTGGAAACCAACCTGGAATATGGAAAAGATGAATTAAAAGAATCTGTGCTGTGTGGCTTTGAAAAGTGGAAGAGGCAGCTGAGTCAGTGGAAATGTGAAGAGATGAATCTTGGAAATACTGGAACAAAGCAACGTCTAATACTTAACATACCCTCTGATTTTTATGCAGATGATGGTAACGTGTACAGTTTTCTTCTTTCCTGAATCAGTTCTGTTATTAACTAGTCAAGCTAGTCACCTACTAGTCAATTTAAAAAATAAATAAGTAATAATAAAAAAACTCCAAGACTGTTTGATTTAAAATCAAACTTCTTACCTGAGGAGTACCAGTACGTACAGTTCTGTTTGGTGTGATGGTAAGTCTTGCATTGTAGCAAACAACAAAAGGCACGATACTGTGCTAGCTCTACAGCTGAGTCAACAGTTTACTGCGATAGTATTCAAGGGGTTAGTGCCATCATCAGTGTTAACTTATTTGTCATTATTTGTTTTGATTAAAGAAAAGATCAGACAGATCAGCTAGCCTACGGTAGCCCCACGGCAGTTGTCTATTTCAAGCCCTCTTACTATGTGTTTGGATGAGCTTGAACCCAGATAAACCTTTAAATAGCTGTGAGAAGCTGAAATGTCTTGATTCCTACTGTATTTTTAAATTTTTATAAATTAACTTCTCTCTACTTAAAGTTCTCTTCAATGCTTATGGCAAACTTAAAATAACAATTAACTTCATTTTTCAGCACTTATTTCAGCTTGGGTTACTGTTATTCATATTTTGTATTATAATTTTGGCTTATTGTGTATTTCAGTTCTTTTAACTATTTTCAGTGACCATTGCATTCCTCCTCTGAAAACTTGATTTAGAGAATGCTGTTGAACAGAGACAAATGTGCAGGGAAAGATTTTGAGAGACTGTTCATTGTATGCGATCCTAGTTGCAGAAAGGACCTCTTTATTTTCTGCTGTAGAATGTAGGATTGGTAAAGCAGTACTATTGAGATACCAAGTTGGAAGAAGGATGTTTTGAAATAATCTGCTTATGTGATACTAATGGTTCTGTGTTTTGCTTTTCAGAGGGCAGATGATCTCAGGTGAAGACTGCGAATTTATTCAAAGATTCGAACAGAAAAGAAATCCAGAAGAGAAACAGGAGCTGTTGCAAACCGAAGGCAATCAAGTAACTTCCCTTTCTTTTAATAATACCTTTTTAGGGGAGGTGGATGGAAGGAAACTTTATGACGGTTGGACTTAATGATCTTGCAGGTCGTTTCCGACCTTGTGATTCTGTGATTTTTAAGCAAAGTTGACAGTACAGTTAAGATGTTATGGAAGAAGTATAAAACCTGTATAAAAATTTTTTTTCTAGATGTACACTTAGCATTCATTCAATCACCTGGTATATTATTATTAAATAGGCAGGCAGAAGAGAGGGTGAAAACTGGGAGATGTGCTGAAGACATACAGCTTTCTGGCTTTTTTTTTTCTACCTTAATTTTAGAGTATTCTGTGTGTTTTTTTTTTCTCAAGTTGTAGTGTTTGACAACTATGTAATAGGTAATAATTTGCATAGTGACAGAAACATATATAGTGAATGTCATATGCCACACTAATTACAGTGCAGCAGTTCAGAGTTCTGTGTTCCGTGTGACAGAAAATTTTCTTGTAATGTAATGTCAAATGGTATCTCTATTGCAATTAAGATGTTGGGATGCTCAGTGCCTATGTAAGACTTTATGGGATTTCATTAATTCACAATTTTACGTTATCAAAAGGAATGATGATGATATTACTAATATTAATGTCTCTTATTTTCTAGTGTGCTAAAACATTTATAAACTTGATGACTCATATCTCCAAGGAACAGACTGTTCAGTACATTTTGACTATGGTTGATGATATGCTACAAGTAGGTCAATAACCTGTCTTATTTTTAAGTCTTTAAATGAAAGAATGCTTACTGAAGTCTCCTTCAAGCTTATATAGATCTCATATTCTATGAAACTTGCAGGTTCTGTCTTCAGAAAGAAGTTAAATGTCAAAGCTAAAGTTGCATGGGTGATTTAGTCTTGCATATATGTGTTCATATTTTAAAAATAAATATGCCTATATGTTTATCTGTCAATTCTCAATCCTATTTGTTACAAAACTTGGATACTCAGGAACAATTTGTGACCTCAGTCATTTCCCAGTGTGTAGATAGAATATGACAATGAACATGAAGTTGTTGAAGCTTTTCCCATGAAGGTATCATTTTGGCCAGCCTTTGCAAGAAGACGTAGTTCTTGCAGCTTTGGATTTCAACATATGTTATATACTAGGACAGTATGCCTGAAATTTTGCATAGTTAAAACTGGAGACTTATTTTTTTTGTCTGAGAACATGTTGAAGTTCTTGTGCTTTCCTTCTTTCAATCCTGTCTCCTTCATAGCTGTTGTAAAACTAACTTATTTTTGATAATTTTAGCTGGACTTCACGTAGCATAAGTGTGAATGTTAAGTGATTTATTTGAGTAAACTCATTTTTTCATTAAACTGATCATCATGGAGCTGAGGCTGTTCATTAAGACACTATTCCTGAGACCTTGGGATTTTTCATTCCGTGGTTTGAACAGCAGACAGTAAGATATTTTTGTGTGGCTGTTGATACGCGCTTGATAGAATACTAAGCACTTGAATAACATGTCGTTGTAAGAGTTATGAGTATCAGATAACCAGTGATACCTAGTCCTACCGCAGTAAGTGAGGAAGATGGAAACATGCAGCCCAGTGCAGTAACTTTGCTACGTTCAAGGAAGAGTTGGCTGCAACTCTTGGTAAGATGCCAGTATTTGGATCATGCATACATTCAGGTCATGTTGTGCTGTATGCATGGCACTTCAGTAAGAGGGCTTGCCTAGCTAATTTTTCATCTGTAATGTTGTTACTAGGGTGCTGTATCCATGAAGGAAAAACCTTCAATTAGTGGGGTTTGATAAATTTCTTGGGGTAGTGGAGACTGACATGCTGTACTCATGCAAGTTGCCTTATTATAGTGTTTTGAGCAGGTTTATCTTCCTTGATAGAGACTTTTATACTTGTTTGTAGTAGCTTGACTTCAAAGAGGAAGCATCTCTTTAGAATAACAGCATCTTATCCACAAGATAGAAAGCTTGTGGAAATGCTGAAGAAGAACAGAAATCAAATATTGCATTTTCTGAAAGAATGTTTAAAACAACTAGAAAATATAGCTCCCCTTTCTCCTTTAGATTTTCATGTCTTCTCTGATCTTCTTTAAAGTCATAGGTGCTTTGCACAGCTGTTATTAGACAAAATGCTAGAAGCAGCTGTGCACAATGTCCTGTTTCAGGTGATATCTTGTGGTTTAGCCTAGAAGCTCTCCAGAATAGACTTGTAGTGTTTGTTGTCTTCTTGGTGCTCAGGTTGCCTAATGTGATAACTGAAGCAGCTTTTGTATGGAAGTAAAAACAGTTGGAAAACTTTGTATAAACTTTATTGAAGAGGAGTAGTGTTCCTCTATGAAAATGGCATTGTTTAACTAGTCTTTCACTCTCTTATTCTGGTATATTTTTTTTTTTTACTGATTCAAGTATTGGAGCACTGAGAAACAGGTAGGGTTTCCAAGTTCAATTCTATACTCCCTAAATTTTGAACTTTGTTAGTGCTGAAATAGACTGTATCTGCAAGTAACTATTGAACTGAAAATTTTCCATGGGCTATTACAGTCCAGGATCTGCTCTGGTAATGTATATTGGCTTGTTAATATAATGAAGAGCAAAAATATTTGTCTTATATTGAATGTTTTTGCAGGTCTCTCTCTCTTTTTTTTTTTTTTTTTTTTTTCTGACTCTCTTAATTTCTACAGGAAAATCATCAGCGTGTTTGTATCTTCTTTGATTATGCTAAACGTGGTAAAAACACTGCATGGTCCTACTTTCTGCCAATGTTGAATCGACAGGATCTTTTCACTGTTCATATGGTAAGCTTTCAATAAATCTTGTAGCTGGTACAGTAAAATGCTGTTTCTGATTTTCTTTTGGAGATTTTGGTGTCTGAAACTTAATTGGCTGCTTAGACTGCAGAGTTTCCTCTTGCAATCTAATTATGTCATTCTTAGTATAAGCTGCACTTGACTGCTTTTTGGAAGGAAAAGCTGTATTGTTTGTTGATGTTGTCTTTTTCTGGGGGACTAGAGCAGGTTTTCAGTACTCAGAAAAGAAAGGGCTTTAGAGTTAGGAACAGTATGACAACCTTTGTGACAACTGTCAGTTAATGGTTGCTGTGCTGTATGAATGTTAGAATTTAAGTTCTAATCCAGTGGTGGGAATATCTTTATCTCACTGCAAGTTATAATGATGTGCTTGAAGTCTGCTTACAATGGTTTGTAAACGTACTGGTGAAGAAACAGTGGTTTTGCTGTTGTGGTGGGTTTACCCTGGCTGGCAGGAAGACCCCTATGCAATTACTTGTCCACTCTTACCCAGTGAGATGGGGAGGTATCAGAGGGGTGAAAGTGAGAAAAATGGTAATTTGCCATTTTGCATACTGAACGGCAGTTCAGTAGATGAAGGGGAGAGGTAGGAGGGGAGACAAAACAACAATGAAAGAACACAAAACTATGAATTTTGGATACAAGGGTCTCAGAAGCATGGTGAACTGGAGGTCTAGTATCTCATGTTTCAGAACAGAAGGGTTTTTCATGTTACTTGACTGTGTTCAGAAGTGGATTTGACATGTTTCAGGACAGAGATCGTTGTGCTCTCATTTGTACTCCCTCCAGCAAGGAGCAGTGGTGTTGTATATATCTGTATACAGTACAGTGAAAAGGTGCATGAAATGGTCTTTTCACTGCATCATGGAGCTGCATTCAGATAAACTGACCCTTGCCTCAGTAACTTCTTATTTAGACTGCTTCTTAATATATAAATATTCCATGATCACTGTGATCTTTGAAATAGGCTCAAATATTTCTGCAGTGTAGAGTTAGTTTGAAATTATTTGGAAAGGCTAATATAGGAGTGCAGTCTTCTGGTTTGTTGCATGTGTTCTTGCACCACAGATTTCATGAAAACACTGAGCTTGGCAACATTTTTGCCTCAAGTTCATTATTAATTTTCATGTTTCCTTTTGGTCTTCTTTTTCTGGGCTGGAAGTTTCTTCCATCTTGAAAATGACTTGCTTCAGCTTAAGGGGAAAAAAAGCCAGCTTGAATAGCTTGCAGCCATTAAGTAATTATGGCATGTGCCAGTGCAGAAATAAGAACACTCATGTATGTTTTAGACCATTGTGTCATAGGGCTGATGGATTTCTGACTGTAGTAGTATCCTACAACATTAGCCTGTTGATGAACCCATTTTTTGTAGCTTTTTGTGAGTTTTATCAGCTACAGCTATCTGATAACATTCTGAAAATATACACTTACTATGAAGCAGATACAAAATAAAGTTACTTGGAATAGAGATCCTCTTACATAGGAAACAGATTTCTTTAGGGGGTTATCTTTTGTTTAAACTTGATTTCCAGTTGTCCTCTAACACTAAATCCGGAAACTGTTGTCTGGAAATATTTTTTATTGTATTCTCTTTCAGGCAGCAAGAATTATTGCCAAACTGGCTGCTTGGGGGAGAGAACTTATGGAAGGCAGTGACTTGAATTACTATTTTAACTGGATTAAAACTCAGCTCAGTTCACAGGTAAAAACCTACTTCTGCTTAAATGTTAGAATGACTTTGGAAACACCAGTTCTTGAAACCTCAACTTAAGATTTTGAATTAAAAATAAACTTTCATGGTTTTTATTGGTTAATGTTCATTCTCTTCTGGACACTAAGAAGAAAGCATGAGATTTTTCTGTTTGTCTGTTTATGTTGTTTTGCTTCTCATAGCTTGTTACTAGGATGAATAATCCCATGGCAGGAGAAAGTGAACATGGAAACCTTTTTCCAGTTTACTATACTGAGTATTTTTAAATTAAAAAAAAAAAATTTTCCACTTGAAGCTAAATAAATTTTGACTTGTTTGGACAGTATTTGTATGGCCTTAGCTTAATATGAACTGCTTACCGCTGGCTTGTCCTTCAGATATGAATTTTTCTCTTTTGAATTCATTTTTGGAGATTTACCTGGTTCTTCACTGTATCAAAGCCTAGCGATTTGTCATTCTCTAAGGTAGTTTTGTAACAGAAGTGGAGTACAGAGAATAGAAAAACATAAATATATTTTTAAGTGTATTTTTCAAATTGTAGGTTTATTAAGAGTTCTATTTTTTTTTTTTTTTATCTAGAAGAAAAAATCTTCCAGGTAAAGTTGAAATTTTGCTAGAAAGATTCAAGGAAACAGTGTTTAAACCCTAGAATGAAGATGGAACAGTATTCTGTAAATCTATACTTAAACTAAAAAAACAAGTCATGATGGGGTGTTTGTAAAATAACTGCATTATACTATTGTAATATATAGAACGGAAAAATTATCTAATGGTCTTAGCTTTTTATAACTAGAGGGATGGGAGAATCAAAACAGTGTTGGGACCAACCCTTTTGTAAGGATGAAGGATAGCTCTTATTTTCAACTTCTGTATTTTTTTTTGCTAGAAGCTACGTGGTACAGGGGGTTCTGTGGAAGCAGGAGCAGTCTCCACAAGTGATGTGAGTATTTCTTAAAGATTTGTTAATTTGGTATTTTAGGCGAACGATATCCGCTCCTCAGATTAAGGTGCAGAAGTTCTGGAGTCAACAACGGAAAATGGAATTGGAACTGTATTACAGAGTGCCAGGTGATGGCGCCAAGGAATAAAATTATTTTGGAAAACATTGTTTTCACAGAAAATACTGGCACTGGAAGTGTATATTTTACAAGTTGGATTGGGTTGTTAAAAACAGCGGATGTATCTAACCTCACTTAGAACTTGAAGAAGAGATGGGCAATTAATTTCACATTTGCACAACGTTGTTTAGCAATGAACTGTCTCACTAGAAGAAGACAAAGTATGAAGCTTATGACTCTTATAATGTGCAGAACTTGAAAAGGCATATCGGATATTATAGCAAACATTGTCCCTCAAATCTCTGTAGCATGAAATTACAAAGAGTGCTTTTGAAGCTATAATGCTGTTCATATTTGAATAGCCTGAATTCAGGAGAGAGTAGATTATCATTTTCTCATCAGTATTCATTTATACTGAATTGCACGTAGCTATAATGAGTGTTGGGCTTAGAGATAAACTTTGGCAATATAGCAAATGCAAAAGATTGTAACACTTGATTTTTGACTTAGTTGTGACACAGTTTGTTGTGGCTCTTGAATGTGAAGTAGAATTCAATGTGGTATTTTTATTTTTTTTTTCCCTTCTTGCAGCCTGAAAGTCTTCATTGTCTTTCAGAAGACTTAAATATGAACCTGGAATTTGTTTCTTTTAGAAAAATACTTACAGCTTTGAAGTGTTAGCCTCCTATAGAGAAAAGCCTTTTCAATTACCACCTGGCCAGAATTTTAAAATAGTAAAGATGAAAGACTGCTATATATCACCATGGGTGGGGGGGAAATTACAGCCTGAGCATGGAAGTTGAAGTATGTCAGTGTTTGTGTGTAGCTCCATGTTCCATACTGCTAGGCTGTGTTAGTTTCTGTCATGTGACTGTATGACACTAATAGCTCTATTGCATGCCATACCATTCACTATAGAAATGTAAGCTATTCCCTTGGCTAGGAATCTATATTGGTTGTGCTCTGGCACTGAATAGATGTACCACTGTGAGGTCTCAAAGCAGCAGAACTCTAGGTTAATTAAGTTGGACAAATTTGCTGTTGACTTCATTACAGTGTTTCTATTTCAGATATAGCTTGTGCAAGATTTTCAAGCAGGTTCAAGTTTATTTCTAAGTAAATTAGGGATGCTATTGTAACATTTCAGATAGGGAATGCTGTCTGGGATTTATTGTGAAATTTCAATTACAACAGTGTTGGAAGAGAATGCTTTTATGATAATCACCTTAAAAAGTTTGGTAATACATAGGTTGCTAATGCAAACAAATTAATAGATTATTTCAGGGGGACAGAGTATTTGTGTGTTTATAGTTGCTTTATTTACATGAGCGAATGCCTACTGATCCAGTGAAATAAATGTTTTTTTTTTTAAATCTAGATATCCAGACTCATTTTTTATACAAAGATTTTGATAGGGATGAACTCATTCTGTGATGCTCATCAGATGTCAAGTTCTCTTTATTGTTTCTTTTCTTTTCATGTGGGGTTGCCTAATTTTTTTTTCTCCAGTAAACATTGGAAAGGTTTGACCTTCTGTTGTTTAACAGATCCACCATGAGGCTTTGAAGACACTTAGTAAAGAAGGGAGTTTATAGGAAAAAATACTTTATTTGTAGCATGTCTGAGTATTAGATAATACCAGAAACTGAGAACAGAGATAATAAAATGCCAATTCTGTACGTTGGGAGCTGCCTTTACGTTGACCAAAACCCATTTCTGAACTTCAGTTGATCTTATATTAATGCACAAAAAATGCATGCTTTTAATGATGAAAATCTGTTTAAACATTTGGTCTGTGATACTTTGTGTAGGAACCTTGTTGAAAGTAGAGTTCAGTGTTGCATCTCTCAACCTTTTCCTGATGGGAGAGTGTTAGTCTTGTTCTTCTTTCCTTAGCGCAGTATAATATGCTAAGATTTTAACGAATAGAGAAAAAATTAAAATGTAAGGCTGAAGTTTGATGATGATTTTGCATGCTCATCTTCCTGATGGTATTTTTCTGTATCAATATACATCACATTATGATGAACGTGGTTAGGAACTGAATGTGGGAAGAAACCAATCTGGATTCCCTTGACTACAAAGACCTCCAGCAGACAACCAGACTTGATTAAAAAGTTTGTTGTGTTTTCCACAGTTTACTCAATAGTGTAGCAATTGAGTCTGCGGGTCAAATGTCTTTGGCACTATAGTCAAACACAACATTGCCTACATACGTGCTAAAAGAACGCATGTTCAGATAGGCTATTACAATCTCTTTCTGTAATGATAAAATGGTATTGCTTGCATAACGCTTTTTTCCTGCTCAAAAGTCTTTTCTGTTTGTATTTTGCTTCTCAACTTTTGTTTTCATTTTATTTTATTTTTAAATAGAAGCTTGTAAAATATTGTAAGAGTGAGTCGTCTTAACTTTGAAATGTTGCTGAGGAAAAGTGCATTGATGTATGCTAGCAGAGCCTACTTTGGAAAACTAAGCTTTAACACTTAGCCTCTCCTGTAAGAAGTGATGTGCTCTTCTTTTCCCTTAGAGTTCCCAGTACGTACAGTGTGTTGCTGGATGCCTGCAGCTGATGCTTAGAGTTAACGAATATCGCTTTGCCTGGGTAGAAGCAGATGGGGTAAACTGGTAAGCATATTTTTCACTTAATATGGATATACTTGACCTTATGATAGTATATTCTCCAATGACCTGTTTTGGAATGGAACTCTCATACAAAAGACAGCTCCTCTGCTTGAGTACAAAATTTATTTGAAAATGAACATTCATTTTTCTGTTTGACAGTAATGAAACTTGCAGATATAGGTACCAGTGTGAGTCCTTGATGCTATTTTACTTTTCATGAAGAACTGTTCAGATCAGTATCTAAAGCAGATTATAGCTGTTTGTCTTCAACTTTAGTTCTTTGTTTTTTACTTGATAGAACAAGGACTGAAGAAGTGAATTTCTGCTCATTTTTGCTGTTCATTTTGGAGTCATTTGATCTCAAAATATTAATGAAAGGAGAAAATAATTAACATGGCCTCAGCTAGACCCTTTAATACAAATTCTCTTCGTAAATATCTGCGTGAGGCTAAGATGTCACTCATCTTTTAAAGCTGTCTACACAACTTTTATACCATGTGTATGTCTGTTGGAGATAGTGGCTGTACAATTTATGTTTTAAGAAAAAATAACTTTGTACTCTGAATTAGAGAATATTCAAAGTAGCAGGTGAAATGAGGAATATTTCAAGGGTTCTGCACCTGAGATGGAATAATGTCAGACACAGGCATGGGCTAGGAAGCAAGTGGCTGGAGAGCAGCTCAGCACAGAAGGTCCTGGAGGTGCTGGCTGACAGCAGCTCAGCATGAACTAGCAGTGTTCCCAGGCAGATAGGAGGGCAAACTGCATTTTGGGATTCAGTAAAGCTCAACGAGCTGGTCAAAAGAGGTGATTTTCCCATTGTGTTTAGTGCTGGTACATCCTCACCTTAAATATTGTTTGTAGTTCTTTGTTCCACAGTATAGTCAGAATGTTAATGTTCGTGAAAGCATCCAGAGGAAGGCACCAAAGCTGGTAACAGGGCTGGAGGGTGTATTCTGTGAGAGGAGAGGCTGAGGAAATTGTGTTGTTCAGGCTGTAGAGGAGGAGGCTAAGAGGTGACCTCACTGCTCTCTGCAGTTTTCAGAGGAGGGGAAGCAGAGGGAGGTGCCAGGCTCTGCTCCTGGGAACCAGTGTCAGCATGGGAATGGCACAAAGCTGCATCAGGGGGAATCAGACTGGGCATTAAGAAATGTTTCTGTGCTATGAGGGTGGTAAAACATGGGAACAGTCTTCCTAGAGGGTGCTTGATGCCCCATGTCTGTCAGAGTTCCAGAGGCATTTGGACAATGCCCTTAATGATGTGCTTTAACTTTTGATTAACCTTCAAAGTCAGACAGCTGAACTAGATGGCTTTGTAGCTACTTTGCAACTGAGCTATTCTAAAATGAAAGTTCAAAGGATGCTCGTGTGTGTCAAGATAGCTCCATTGGAACAAACTTTTTCTCTAAGGAAACTGGTACAGTAATAAACTGTTTAAGTGTTACAATAAGTCTGTATTTCAACAAATTTGAATTTGTCTCAATTTTGATGACAGCTTCTGCATATACACTTTTTAACTTGATTAGCCTTTATTTGGAATTGGCTTGTATCCCAGTTTTAACTGGGAGAGAGTTAAAATTATTCCTACTATTTGACATAGTTCATTGCTTTGGACTGGGAGAGGGGAGTAATGCTGATAACATAGATATTTTAGCTTTTGCCAAGCAATACTTGCACTAAGTCAGATTTTCCTGCCTCTCATGCTGCCCTGCCAGTGAGGAGCTGGGAGGGATCAGAATGAGCCAGTTGAGCCAAACTGCCCAAAGGGATATATCCGAGACCAAAAGGCATCATGCTGAAGAGTAAAACTGAGAGGGTTGGCTGGGGGAGCTGCTGATCTGATGCTTGGGGACTGACATCAATCAGAGGATTTTGAGCAATCTCATTGTACACTGCTTGCTTTTTATGTACCTTTATCTATTTATCTATTATAATTATTTTCCCTTCACTTTCTGTACTACTAAATTGTCTTTCTGTCAGCCTGTGAGTTTTACCTTTACACTTAATCCTGTTCCCCCATCCCACTGGGCAGGAGTGAGTGAATGACTGCCTGCTGGGTTAAACCACAACAACTTGTAAACTGCTTGTTTTAAAAGCTCAGCTGAACAAAATTTCTGCAGAACTTCTTTTTCTTGTAAGCCTTGTGATACTTTTTATTCTCCAGTTGTACTCTGTATGTGTATCCCATCTCATATTTCCTATACCTGTAAAATATCTCCTGAAATCTCACATATAGTCACTAGTTAACTTAAGCTCATTTCAGATGCTCGCATGGATAAATACAGTTATGAGAACAAATTGAATCTGCCTTTATATTCCTCTTTCTTAACTCTGGAAAAAGCAGCTCTGTTTCTGCTAGAATCACAAATGATGCTCTAAACTTGCTACTGGTGAAAGAATTGCAGTGAACTTAAGATAAATGCAGTTCCACAGTGGTTCACATTGGAAAAGCTTCTTTATGGCAGAGGAAGAAATAATTATATTTTCAAAAGAGCGGTTTCTGAGCAATCTGCTTTTACAATGTTAAATACTGGTGCAAGATGCTGTGAAGTGTTGTATAGTCAGCTCTTTTCAAAAAGTTCCTGTAAAACGTTACATGTCTCTGGGTATAAAAGCTCAATGTATGTAATCGTTATTTAAAGATCAAATATATGCTGTTAATTTTTCAGTATCATGGGCGTCTTGAGCAACAAATGTGGCTTCCAGCTTCAGTATCAGATGATTTTCTGTGTGTGGCTGCTGGCATTTAGCCCTCAAATGTGTGAATATCTACGTCGGTATAATATTGTTCCGGTGCTGTCAGATATTCTTCAGGAATCAGTCAAAGAGAAAGTAACTAGAATCATCCTTGCAGCATTTCGGGTGAGTGTCAGATTGCAGTTGCACTGTACTCATCTCTCAGTTGATTAGATCTCAGATGCTTCTGATGCGCAGCTGTTTTTTGTTAGGTGTCTTGGACTGACTGCTTAATTATCCCTCTTTTTGTGTGAGTTGAGCTTTGCTTCAGGTAGTAGATCTGCTATTAGAGGTAATGGATGTTTACTATTTAGTGTCATTCTAAAATAAAGTTGACAAAAATTCTGCTAGTGTAGGCATTAGTGGCATCCTCTTTTAATGCAGCCCAGAACTCAGTTGGCCTTCTGGGCTGAAAGTGCACACTGCTGGCTCATGTCCAGCTTCTTGTCCACCAGGACCCCCAAGTTCTTCTTTGTGGGGCTGCTCTCAGGAGGTTCTTCTCCTAGTCTGTATAAATACCTGGGATTGCCCCGACCCAAGTGCAGCACCCTGCACTTGGCCTTCTTGAACCTCATTAGGTTTTCATGGGCCCACTTCTCCAGCCAGTCCAGGTCTCTCTGGATAGCTTCCCTTCCCTCCAGTGTATTGACTGCACTGCTTAGCTTGGTGTGGTCTGCAAACTTGCTGAGGGCGTACTCTATTCTATTGTTTGTGTCACTGATAAAGATGGTGAAGAGAACTAGTCCCAAGACTGACCTTGGGGGACACCACCTGTGACCAGCCTCCACCGAGACAGAACCAATGATCACAAGCCTTTGGTTATGACCAGTTGACTAGTTGTTAATCCATCAAACAGTCTGTCTTTCAGATCCATACCTTCTCCAATTTAGAGAGAAGGTTGTAGTGAGGGACCATGTCAAAGGTAGATGACATCCGTTGCCCTTCCCCTGTCCACTGGCACTATCGCTCCATCATAGAAGGCCACCAGATTAGTCAGGCAAGATCTGCCCTTGGTGAAGCCATGCTGTCTGTCTCTGATCACCTCTTCATCGCATATGTGAAATGTGCTTTAATACATATGAGGGAGGATCTGCTCCTTGATCTTCCCAGGTGCAGAGATGATGCTCACTGGCCTGTAGTTCCCTGGGTCATCCTTTGTCCCTCACTGCTTAGTTACTCCAAATTAACTTAGATTTCACTATGAAAAGCTTGTAAACCTCTCTTTGGTATGACTTAAGTCATAGTATTTTGAGTAGCTTTCTATGTATGTCTGTCTCATAAATAACTAGGAGGTTTTTTTGGGACACTTTTTCCTACCTGTTCCTTGAACTTCTTAAGATTTGTGATCTTTTGAGATCTGTTATTTGTTCTTTTGTCAGCACTTATAACTCTAAGTAGGCAATTCAGCATTTTTTTTCTGTAAATTATCTTCACTTACTGAAATAGAAATGTGGTTTTTTTCCCACATTAATGGCTGAGTAGAATTCACTTTAAAAGCTGTAATTGGACTTATTTTAAATTGGATGTTAAAAAATTCCTTTTGCAGTGTTCTATCTTATTTAGTAATAATGTAAGTGTAGAGGTTCTGTGACATGAACAGGAGTGCAGTCCAATTCCTTCTGTGTGATTGCGTGACTTATTTCAGGTTGATATTAAACTTATTTATACGAATGTTTGTCCTTTTCATAAGGGCTTATTTTTTTTCTATGGACTTCATATAGTTGTACCAGAAACTAGCCACTGTAGGTTGCTAACAGTAATCTGAAGCTGGTTGGCTAGAAATGTCATGAATAAATAACATTAGAACTTGACTATTACATTCTGCGGTTGTAATTCCAGCAATAAGCTTATCTTTGTATAAAACTAGCTAGTTGGAATGTTCCCAAATTCAAAAGAAGCTATCTAATCTAGATACTAGCTCTTGAGTTAGATGGCTACAGTTTTTTGATGGCTTTCTTGCTTTATACTGTTGCTATATGGAAAGCTAAAATGATAATCCCAGATGAAGGCAGTTGTTTATGGCAGAGGCTCCAGGATTTGGGATATTTTGTTGTGTCCTTTTCCTTTTTCTTTGAATAGTCTTCTACTCAGTCCTATTTGACATAGGAAATGATCAAAGCAGGTAAATTAATGCTCCTCTACGTTTAAGGTAGCATGCCATCTAGGAGAACAGGGGTCAAAGTGACCCAAGATTGAATGCAGTGCTGTTTGTGCTGTTCAGCATGCATGTTTGCATTACTTTTACCTTGCAAGCAAGAGCCCTGAATTTATTTTTATTTATTTATTCATTTACATTCCTCTTGATTTGCAATAGTAACAAATATGAAAACTCCTACATAGCATGGTTGGTCTTAGGCAGCTTGCACTGCTAAATATAGATGTAGAGCAGCTATTATTTGGTAGTTGTACTTCTTTGGAGACAGTATTTCAGAAAGTGCTCAATTCTGCCTAATGGTCACTTATTAAAATATGCCAATAAGAATTTCTTAGTGATATTAGTCTTCCAAAATTGTCTATTCTTAAAAACAAGAAATAAAAATCAACATTTTATTTCTCTAGAACTTGCTGGAGAAATCTACTGAGAGAGAAACTCGCCAAGAGTATGCTCTTGCCATGATTCAGTGTAAAGTTTTAAAGCAGCTGGAGAACTTGGATCAACAGAAATATGATGATGAAGACATAAGTGAAGATATCAAGTTTCTACTGGACAAGCTTGGGGAGAGTGTGCAGGATCTCAGGTATGTTTTTAAGTATGAAGATTTTTCAAAAGCAAAATCCAACAAGTGTTGGTTAAAAACCTTTATTTTCTTTTTTTAAAGCTGTATAGTTACATATGGTAATTACAACTCTTAAATGATGGCTGATAAGGTATGTACAGAGATTCTGGTTATGTAAGTGTCCTATTCAAGTAGGTATTTATTGGCTGAACAAAATCTTCACTTCTAGATATGTAATCTTCATAACTGGTAAACCTTGCAGAAATAGCTCCATGAGGAGTTTATAGGAGTTCCCAGTTTATGCTAAAGACTACTTAATTAGCATATGTTTTGCTATCCACATTAACTCAAGATTTTGATAATGCTGACATAGTTCTTGTTCCTTTGCATAAATTGAATTGTACCGTAGTTTGTGTCAAAGGTTTTATTGTATGAAAGGCAAAGACGGGGATCCTTGATTGGAGAAATTAAATGTAGAATTGCAGAATGTGAGAATTCCCTAAAGCTAGAGAATTCCCAAAAAGCATAGGGTTGTGTGAGATTTTTTTTTCTCCTCTCCAGGAATCCTGCTTTGAGATGGGTGGATGGGTATGTTTGAAGACAATTTTTTTTCTCACATTTCATGCTTTTTTTTTTTTTTTTGTGGCAGTGCTGAACTGCCACAGTGCTCCTGAATCAAGGAGCAGTTCTAACGCTCTGCATGGAGCAATCATCTAGATGAGTCAAATGTGTTATAACAAATTGTGCTCCAACTTTCAGGAGGCGGGCTTTGGGCCACAATTCAGACTCCATGGAAGCATAGCCAATATTTCATTCAGGTCTTTTGTGCTGCAGCTCCTTCGATGAGTACAGTTCTGAGCTCAAGTCAGGAAGGCTGGAGTGGAGTCCTGTACATAAGTCTGAGAAGTTCTGGCGGGAGAATGCTGTAAGATTAAATGAGAAGAATTATGAACTACTCAAGTAAGTTTTCAGTTATTGAATCATGTAATTCTTTAATTCAGTAGTTAAGTGAACTTTTATCCACTTTATTTCAACACGTGTGTCTAGAATGAGTGCAAGTCAGAGCATCCTGCTGTCATTGGAATGGTTGGTCATTTTTGGTCTTTTTTTTTTTAATATGTATACTATATGATACTTTTAAAAACTTATCTTCAAATGCTGAATTATTTATTTGTTTTTACTGATCAAAATGTTTTGATAATAGTTAAGCTAGAAATATTTTCTCTTAAATTTAAACGCGTACAGTTGAATCTTGTAACGCTTTCATTTGGAAAGCAGCTATATACCTTAATTTTCTGTTGTGTGTTGTCACTGGTTTGAGTGAACATTTCACTTGAATAACTAGGTGTTCAAAGCTGTGATACTGTTTCCAGGAAAATTAAACTTATTGTATGATATACTAGATTAGTGGGCATAGTGCTAGTGGGTTGATGGTTAGACTAGATGATCTTGGTGGTCTTTTCTAACCTTATTAATTCTACAGTTACATTCCAATTCTTTTCGTCTTGAGTGAGTCTTATAGAAAATTGTTAGATAAAGTTGAATCTTAAGCTTATCTTTTTCTGTTGGAGTCAAGTAATTGCTGACTTCTGGAAGTGTGCACTCAAAAGAAATCTGGCTTTTAAATTGCTATGGGAGTTGTTGGTTATCTAATTGTGTTGTCATTAATAATATGTGGTGTTCTTCCTACTTAGTATTTACTAGTAAGTGCAGGACCTAGCAGAAAGCAGGAGATCAATTGAAGTGTATGTTACGTTGGAGGGCATGATGAGCAAGCTGGGTCTGAGCTTTAGATGCACTTCAGTCTGTCCTGAAATCAGTCTGATAAGCTCCTCTCTGAGAGCGCGCACACACACACAAATTAGATGCTGCCAGCTGCAATGTGAAGATGATATTGAGACTAATTTCCTGTAGCGACTGCAGTATTTTGCTGTGTTTATCTCTCCAGGTTTTGAGACAGCTTGGCAAATGTGTTGTGCTTGTACTCCCACAAAGACAATGATCTACAAGGAACAAAGTAGTTCCTTAAAACCAAACCAAAAAATAACCTCAACAAACAACACTACCCCACAAAGCGCATGGCAAAGAGATTCTTGTACCTAAGAATTTCTTGGGTGTTTGATGAATTTGACGAATAACCCTTTCTTCACTTCAAGCCTATCGTTTTATTTTCCTGTATCTGTCACTCTGCTTGTCTTCTAGCTCTAATATACTTTAGTTATTGTTGAACCTGCTGTTCTTTCTGCCTTCCATCATGATTGACTACTTATGCAAGTGATGGACTTTTTTGCTTAAAAATTTTGTGCAGATCCTTTACCATCTTTTGATTAGTGTAATACTTCAAGCTTCTGCTCATTCATCTGGTACTTTAAGACTGAACAATTTGGACAAAGTTCTTCATCTGTCACTTTCCAGTCTTTAGGAAGTATCTGTAGTATTTCAAGATAAAAGGTAAAATTATTCCAATTGAAATTTTTTATTTCAACTTGTTCTAATTACGGAAAGTTATTAACAGATTTGTCATCTCATTAAGCATAGATGAGTCTAATTTTCCAATGTTCTGTATGTTTAACGTTTTAAAACTTATTATCATTGCCTAGCCTTCATATCTGTGTCATTTTTTTCCCTCCTTCTCGTTACAGGGCAGTGAACAGTGTTTTATTGCTGGCTATCCAGCACTAAAAGCAATTAAGCTATCCCTAGCAAATGAAAACAATAGAATAAGTTGAGAAATTGTTTTTTACTTCTTCTGGCCCTGTGTTTCTGTTCATATTAACAAAATAGCTGATATATGAAAAGGGAGTTGATTACAAAGTATAATTTTTTATCTTCACAGAACTACTTTTTAGACCACAACAGTTCACTAAGTAATGAATGTTCTTGAAATAAATTTGTTGATCTTGAACTGTGAGTTCACAACTGTATAGACTGCATAACTCTTATTGAAGGCTGCTTTCCTCTCAACCTCTGGGATGCCTTTTAATTTTTAAATGCCATTGCATGACAGTTTTCTATGTAAATTTCTGTGCTGAGCTGAAGAAGGCTGCTGCTGTAAGATGAAGGGAGGAACAGAGGTGGGGAAGGGCTGATGGATAGCATTCTTGATGCAGCCCTTTGCTTTGCCATTAGCAATGGAGTCAGTGGAGTCTTGTAGGTTCCTAAATCCATAGTGCAGGATCTTGAGTGCAGGAGCTGGGGAACACCATGCAGGCATGACTGGAATCTACCAAGTAACAGAAGCAGCAGTGGCTGCCTTGTTTGCTTTGTTTTTGAGTCCTACCTCTATCCAAGTCTATACACTTGTTAAATACAGCTTACCTGGAATTCTAAACTGATGGTCTTGAACACAGCATACACAAATATGGAGACATTTGTAAATATTGCTATAGGTATTTGTTTGTAGGCATGGCTTACTAGAGAGAATTGAATGAATGCTTTTAGTAATTTCGTTAATGAAGGCAGAGTCATCTTTGTTTTAGATGCAGTTGCATATTTGGACAAAAAGAATTGCTGTTTGTGTGACTTTTAGAATGTCTGTTGTTTGTGTGGTTGCAAACTTAGTTCTAAGCTGATAACATAACAGAAATAAAAACCAAGGGGAGCTATATAAACACATAAAATAACAACAACAACAAAAACCTGGGACTTCTTTGTTTCTTATCCTTTCCTAGAATCCTGACAAAACTTCTGGAAGTTTCTGATGACCCGCAAGTGCTTGCTGTAGCTGCTCATGATATGGGAGAATATGTACGGCACTATCCCCGCGGGAAACGGTAAGAAAAATGCTAGTATGCATTGGTGTATTTGGGTATGTTTCTTGACACTGGACCATAGTATATACTTGACTGCATTTCTTTTTCTCTTATACTAAAATATGCTACCTAGGGATCACAGGTGTTGATTGAGGGTAATTTACTGGGAAGGCATTGCAGATTGGAAAATCCAAACTAGATCTCTGCCTCAATATTCTAGTGTCCCTTAATAATTGAAAGGAACTTATGTTTAAAGCAGTCTTAAATAACTTTTTCAGTCTAAAGCAGAAGACATGCATAGGAAAAAATTAAAATAGCTAGTAATAATTTAATCACTGTATCATTTTTGCCATTTATAACTATTTAACTTAAAATGGTGATAGCCTATTTCAATTATGATTAAGTAATTCTGTTTAAAACTTTTATCACAGTTCATATTGTAATTTCAGTAGTGTTAGTACAGATTGTTATCACTCTTCATGTTTTCTTTTTGCTACTCAAATACATATTTTTATTGAAAATGGTATTTTAAACATCAGAATGCACAGACGTTTATTTTCCTTTGTTTAATGGTAAAAACTACAAGCAAATAAGTTACTAGCTGAATAACTGTATCTATAAAGAAAAGAGATGACTGAAGCAAAAAGGGGCTTTTTGCTTTTGTAGGAGTCGTGCTTGCCAGTCAGTCACGCAAAGGGACATGTGACAATTTCTGCAGCAAAGAAGCAGTTTACTTCTGGTTTCTGCATAGAGTTTAACTGGAAGGTTGGATGTGTCTTTTGAGGCTCACTAGAAATGTCATGAATATGTCTTTTGTTACTGCTGGACATGGTTCTACTAATGTCAAGATAGCAGACCATAACTTTGTTTGCTTGAAAGACTTATTCACTTTAGGGAGA
This sequence comes from Meleagris gallopavo, assembly GCF_905368555.1. NCBI lineage: Eukaryota > Metazoa > Chordata > Aves > Galliformes > Phasianidae > Meleagris > Meleagris gallopavo. Next base: position 55,742,517 of record NC_139406.1, on the reverse strand, counting down.
CTCCCAAGCCTCATAAATCTTGTAAGAAATTTGAACTGAAGGTATTTTTAGATTGGAGCAAATTAACTGTCTCTTACAAGTCTACTAAGAAAGATCAGAGGTGTTCAGTATAGTGCTTGTACTTAGCAGTGCTGTACATTTTACAAATAGTTCCTGTGTTTTCCAAAGGGATTTATGACAAGTAGTATTTCAAGTGGAGGCAATGTATCTTCTTATCTGGAAACTCATGCTGCTGCCTTCAAGGAAGCAAAGCTGAAGGATTAATAGAGAATACTTCTGCTTCATGCCCTTTGAATCAGTTTTATTAGATGGTTACTGTAATCCTTAAACAACTTGCCCATGTGCACTCAAATATGGTATTAAGATTGGTTTAGTATGGCTGTGCAGTTGATGGACTGAAACTATGAAGTCAAATAAATGGACAAACAGAATCTGTATCTAAGGCAATTACCTCTTCTTCAAGTGTGTTCCCCAGTGGACTGGGGAGTCATTAATGTGTGCAGGGGGGAGTCCTGAAATCGAAGAAACCCCAGAACTAGGGTGGTATTCTCCTGGTTGGTGACTAGGATCTGGGCAGGAGGAGGAATGGACCAGTTCAGTGAATGGTTGTATGAATGGTGTTGCACTCAGGGTTTGGTTCTATGATCTTGGATGCATCTTTGATAGACATGTTGACATCGGGTGAAACACAACTGATCGGGAGGGATGAGAATGTTCTGGGCAGCAAGCTGTCTGAACTGATTAGCTGAGCTTTAAGCTAGATTTGATGGGGTAAGGAGATGTATTTCTGAGTGATAGAGTAGAGTCAGGGAATGCTGACACTTAAGAAAACAGCAGGAGAAATCTTCATGTTATTTCCAGGGGAATCTGGGAGGTCTCCTCCAAGAAGGTAACATAGCTGATAGCCCAGTTTAAGAGCCTCTACACCAATGCGTGTACTATGGGAAATAAGTAGGAGTTGGAAACTGATACAAGAAAACTATGACTAATTGCTGTCGTGGACACACAGTGAGACAAATCACACAACTGGAATAAAACAGTTGAGGGCTACAAGAAATTATTTACTCAGACTTTGGAATAGATTGCCTAGAGAAGTTGTGGAAGCCTCATCCCTAGTGGTGTTCAAGGCCAGGTTGGATGGAATCCTGGACAGCCTGATCTGGCCATGGTAACCATGCTCATGGGAGTTGGAACTGGATGATCTTTAATGTCCTTTCCAACCCAAGCCCTTCTGTGATTGCTATTATTTTCTCTGCCTCTAGCTGGGAAAAAGTACTGGTGGGACTGCACCTCTGCTAAGTTGCTATACCTGGTCCTCCTTGGCTGTTAAACCTGTTCAGAAGAGCTTTGTCCTTTAAAGGGAATGATTGCTGTTGAGTAACAAGTGTCTTCAATTCTAACTTGCATTATTTATTTTTATGATTTCTAATACATCATTTGTTGAGGGTTTTTTTTGAGCACAGCCCTGACTAAATTAAGTTTTCTGTTTTTGAAGGACAAACTAAAATTCCTCAATATGTTTCTTTTAAGGAAATTCGTTGTAATCTGGTTTATTCTTAACTATGATGTAAGAAATTATAGGACTAAAGGATTAAAAAAACTTAATGGCTATGGTTTTTCATCTACAGCCATTTACTACTCCCATGCTTGGCTGGTGTTTCATGCTTTTTTTTTTTTTTTTTGCTTATATGACTTGCTCTGAGAAGGGATGCTCTTCATTGGTTTAGAAGAAGAATTCAGATATCTTACAGATCTTTTGTTCCTCATCTCTTAAATGGATCATCCTTAAGCCTTTGAAGGTTTCAGGAGTTAATTAGAACCTGGAATTTAATGAGTTCACCTTTTGCATATAGCACAGACTCAGAGTTCAAGTTCTCTCTAGCCTTTCACTTGATATGATGAAATAAAAAATACTGTCTTCTCGAGGCAATATTGAGTTCTTAAGCAAGTTGGGTAAAGTAAATGACCCTTTCTGTGAAAAGGGCCATTACTTGATGGTTAAAAATTAGGGAAGTATGTAGTGGATAGCAAACGTTCTTCTGATGTTGTGAATTTTTTAATAAATTAAAAAAAGCAACTTATTCAGGAGGTAGCATGAGAAATTTGCATTAGTAACATGTCAGATAAGATGTGTGTATGGGAACTGGCCTATGTGTGTATGGGAACTGGCCTGTATGTGTATGAGTCACGGCCTGAACCACTGATTGAGCACCTGAGGAAAGGACTTAGTCAGCCCTGGGAGCACAGGTGAAGGCAATTCAGCTGTGTGACCAAAAGGAGTGGAGCTTGGCTGCAGCTCTCTTAGACTTCATTTAAGAGCTGACTGCCACTGGTGAAGGATCTCTTTCTGGAGATCCCTTCTTGGTGGAGCTTTCCTCTGTGCTTACCTGTATCAGAAGACTCCAGGTTCAATCTTCTTCCCTTCCTTTATAGCACTTCTCTATTGTGCTGGTCCTGTTGTCATCACATCCTTGTAACACCTTTCTCATTGTACTGATCTGTCTGATTGCTACGTTGTGCTAGGAAATAAGTACTTCAATAAAATACTTATGATAGCTGATTAAATTTGAATGCCTTGAATATCAAATAGTTGGATGGGCTACTTACCCAGAAGCTGAGGTAATGTGGGGAAAAAAACTTACTTTTCTCTCTTTCAGAGTGATTGAACAACTTGGTGGTAAACAGCTAGTAATGAACCATATGCATCACGAAGACCAACAAGTTCGTTATAATGCGCTGCTGGCTGTGCAGAAGCTCATGGTTCACAACTGGTATGTAAAGCTTCTTTTAACAGTTGGGCTAGGAAGTTCTTAGTGTCTTTGTATAGAGCCAGAATCAAATCTTCATGTGGTAAAACTGCATTCATTAAATAGTAGAGTAATATGTTCTTCACTGAGAGAGTGGTTGGACACTGGAACAGGCTTTCCAGGGAGGTCACAGCCCCAGGCTGCCTGATTTTAGGAAGTGTTAGGATGATGCTCTTTGACACAGGACAACCCAAAAATCCACATCTAATGTGGAGCTAAGAGAAGGACTTAATCTTTGTGAGTCCATTTCAACTCAGGGTATTCTGTGGTTCTATGATGCTAATGCTAGTGTTTAAGATTGTAGCTATGTTCTCTATGTTATTATGGCAGTTGAATTGATTAGCTTGACCTTATGGAACTGAAGTAATTCAGTAACACACTTACTTGAACTGTTTAATACTTATTATGAGCTGCAATTCAGATTTGTAAAACTGTGAAGTCATGAAAGTAGTAACAACAAGTATTAATGTCCTAACAAACTTATTAGTCTTGGCTGAATGAAATGGTAGCTTGAGGTAGTTATGAGTTGGTATTTCAAATACTACAGTAGCAGTTGTTTTGCAAACTGCGTGTCTGACTAGTCTCTTGCACTGTTCATTGCTCTAATGTTTTCTGCCACACTACACTAGTATTTTCCTGTTTCTACTTTGAGGAGTATTATTTAAATTTTTCTTGAGTCTTCTGGAGCAGCAAAAACTTGTGGGTTGCTTGTTTAGATGAAGTTGAAAATCACTCGCTCCTTTCTCTTTCATCACTTGCCCAGAATGGCGTTTGAAGTGAGGCTTTTCCTTTCATTGTTTTTTGATTAGTTCTCTAATAAAGCTCCAAAAAATCTTGAACTCTGCCATAGAAATGGCTGGTGGATCATACTGCCTTTGCAACAGAGAGAGAATGGGACTTTCATAGATTAAGTTCTGAAGGGCTGTCATTGTGAAAGACTTAAGTGTTCACATAGCTTCAGTATAACCTGTCATATAGATTAGGTATGATAACTGTATCTATTTTTTATGTTTAAAACTAAAATGTTGGTTCTTTGAAGTACCTATACTTTCTTTTTGTTTGTTTGTTTGCTTTTGCTGATTTTACAGTTTGGTTTTCAGAAGGCTGATTAGTGATGGTTCAAAGAGTGTGAAAGTGGTGTGGGAAGAGGGTTTACCAAGCATATTCTGGCAGATTCTTTAAGTGATCTATTCTCTGTAGAAAACAGGCTATGAAGAGTGACAAAAGCCTCCTGATTCCCTTCCCCACAATGCATATTTTCTTATTAAATAATGGTGATTTTACCCCTTTCTTTCTAGAGTACTTGGTTTTCTAATTTGCGTACTTATTACTACATTCACATGGTCTTGCTTCCTCTTTCATACCATGGTAGCCTTATCTAACAGAGAAACATAAATTTAAATTATGCAGAGTGAACACTCTCTACCTATAGGTAGGACTTTGATAAATAATATTTATTTTCTGTATGTGTGCAGTTAGATACTAAATGTATGGTGAGGCACGACCTAAGCAGGGGACAGGATTTTGTACTGCACTCCACCTTGCTTCTTAGTTTGGTGATATCAAAACAACACAAAGAAAAAAACCATTACATGTTCTTGATATTATAAATTCTGTGTTACATAATAAAGGCCTAGAATTTTTCTTAAATAAGGGGAAAGGTCTTATTTGCTGTTTGTTTTAATGCCTTGGAAATCTGTTAAAAATAGTAATCTTCTTTTCTCCAGCAAATTCCTTACTGGCAGTAAGTTTTTCTGTGTGCCTAGCCTGACTTTTCTCACTTCCAGCTTATGTCTACTAGTTTTAAATATATCAAATCTGCTCTTCTGGGTTTGTCTTGGTTCTTTCTATAGTGTGAACATATCAGCCCCTGCTTTTCTTTCACAGCTTCTGGACCTTTAGACTTGAGAGAAATTGCAGTTAAATCTAGTTTCAGATCTACAGAGGTGTCAATAAAAAGTTAGTGCATTTTTCAGACTTGCATTGTTACCTCTGTAGGGATTTTTCTATTAATACTTATTGGAAGGAGAGTCTTTGGGACTCACTGTCCTTATCAATCCTCATAATTGCAGAAGAAGTGTTCTCTTGTAATGGACTTCAGGTGAGTGATGTATCATTTCTTTAGCACAAGCTACATGTAAGAAGCTAAATCTGTCTTTGTGTAGATCTGGCTTTTGATAAGTATGAGCTCTTCTTCAGTTTTGTAGTTGTGTGGAGAGAAGAGAAACCGGTCCCTTTAGGTGTAACACGAATTACTTGGCAAAGTCAACATTTTGCTTACTTTGATCTTCAGAGATGGAGAAATGTTTTTCCCTTGCTTCCATGTATTTTGGAATTCCGCCTATTTCACCTGAGGCAAGAGTTTTTCCTTGAGTTTAATTAGTGTGGTGAAACTCTGCATTGCTGTCTGTTGTACCTGCATGACAGAGGCAATGAGGCTCTTCCTACATCCTGGAGCCTAGCAGAGGACAAGCAAATACAGGCTTTCTCTGCCAGGCTGAGGCTCAGTGTGAGTACTGTGCCACTGGAGCATAAGAGTGAGGAGAACTTCTGTAACCGGAGTGAAGGACTGCCATGGAGCAGCTGAAGTGACGATCTGTTTAAAACAGCCATGTATCCTTAAACTGCTATTAAGTCAACTTGGAGACAATTAATTTCTAAGTAATTTGAGTAGTTCATTACAGGTTGCTCAGCTGTCTTTTCTGTAGGGGATTTTAAGTCAGGGATAAATGGGGAGGAAATCAGACTGTCAGAAGTTCTGTTGAATGGCAAGACTAGCTTGGCAAAGGCAGCAACTGCTGACAGTTTTTTTTTTTTTTTTTTTTCAGGTGAGGTAATTTAAGTGAAATATTCCATTTATATTTGCACGTTAAGTGATCATGCATTTGATGAAGCAGGAACAGAACATATCTTTTTTAACATCACTTAATGTCTTTAAATGGTAACTTATCTTGTGCTTTAATTTCACTTGAACTAAGCTCATGTTAGTCCTGGCACTAATGACAATTAAAAACCTGTTATTGGCAGATGAGAAAGTTTGGCATGGAAATAAGTGTAGGATTTTTTCTACTGTCTTTTTTTTTTTTCTGCTGTGCCTTTTGCATATGTGTGAGAAGCATCCTTGGCTTTGATAGTACTCAGACAGCAGTGCCCAACGTGACTATCAAAATCAGTTCACGTTAATAAAATAATCTAATGCTAGTTGCAGCGATGTCTTTCCACAGTTGAAAAGTATCAAATATTAAGTTCTAAAATGACAGTCCTGAAGTATATTGTTTTAAGGAACCTGTGCGGGTTTGTGCTGAATTGTGTTCTCTACCTCTGCAGAAGGAAAGGTGGAGGGGTGACAAATTATGGTAACATGGTTGTGCTTCTTATGACAAGGGATTAACTTGTCTTTTGTAATTATTGCTGGCTGAGATGTGCAAAGTTGTATTATGTGCTCTTTTTTCATGTAAGTGTATCATAAAATATGGTGGCTTACCCTCTATAGACCAAAGGTTTTCAGTTTTCATTAGAGTACTAAAACCATGGAGGATCTGGGTGCAAGTTCATTTTTCCTCTGGCTGAGTCAGGATAATGACTGAATTTGCAGCATCTTTGATTATTGCTCACATTGACTGAAGTACTAGACTGTGTTGCTGCATCTTTCTGCTTAAGTCTTAGTAGTGAGTTACTGTTAGTGAGGGATTGCAAATGTTACCTCTGGGCTCAGGTGTGATGCCTAATTTATGCAGCATCCTTTAACCTGTGTGGGCTGTGAGCTAGAGACCTTCAAATGAGTAGGCTTTTAGAATAAAAAGTGATTCAGTGAGTAGGCATCAATGTGCAGAGTATGAGTGAGTTGGGGGATATTAACAATGGGAATTAGGATGCATGATTGATGCACATCTATTGGAACATCTATTGGAAACAGAATTAATAAACTGCCTGTTGAACAAAGCAATGATTTCAGATAAGCTTCAAATAAGCTTTTTTTTCAGAGAGCGTTTACCAGACACAATTACTTGCTCTTCATCTTTTAAAATAACTAGTTATGTTGAGAGACATTTAAAACAACAACAACAAAAAAAACCCAAACAGCCTAGAATTTGTAATGTGATCTATTTAGAAGCTGTTGTTCCAGGGTTAATATTGAACAGTCAATATTTTTTATTATTTTTTTCTTTGGTTGAATGTTATCCAAAGTCTATGCATCTCAGCTTCTGGACCTTACTGGCTCTTGTACCAAGAAGTGTAATGATAGTAAACTGGCAAATGTAATGCTTAACACATCAGGCTAAAATCTAACGTTTATCCAGTTTCTTGGTCTTCATTATCAATGCTATTTCTTCTCAGCTGTTATTTACTAACTAGAACTTGACTAATTGAAAAATAAAGTCTAATTAAAAAAATTTTTTTGAAGAGCACGGTTTCTAGATATGAGACAAATTGAGCAAAAATCCAATTAATCATAGATACATTTGATACGTAGCCTTAATGCTTCATCCTTTTATGTGGATGTGAATGTGTCCTTGTACAGTTTCATTCAGTATCACTAGGGACCGTAGTTTGTGCTGTGCTTGTTCTCTCTGGGATTTCACTCTGTATAATTTTTTTTTTGTGTGTGAGATCTGCACCATTTGTAAAACACACTTTATTTCTAGAGTTTCAGGCACTTCCAAGCACTATCCTGAACAACAAGAAAAAACATGTCACCAAAGAAATTTCTGATAGTTTCACTTCTGATTAGTGTTAAAGATGTGATGTCCTCATAAGTTTTGATTGTGAAATGCAGTTAAGTGATCTGTGGCAGTTTTGAGGTGTTGAAGCTCTTAAATATTTGAGGTTGAAGCTCTTAAATATTGAAAGCATTTTGCTTATAGCTCATTGTGCCAAGTGAATCACAATACAGAGCCACTTCTAACCAAATTGCATGATTTAGTCTAGTTCTTTTTAATTCACCTACTGTCTCTGAGTGAGTGTTAGCTCATAACAAATTACATAAATGAAAAATGACTTTATCTTGTTTCCCTAATAGGAAGGAATATTGTTGAATTGAATTCCTCAGGAAATCTAAAAATTTTTGAGTAATAGAAACTCGCCAGTCTTCTGTATCACTGTGACCATTGTGAAACTCTGGCAGCTTTCTTCTGAAAAACAAGAAAGACCTCTCTGAAAGGAAACTGCTGAGTCAAAGTGAGCTTCCTGCAATGCTCTTGAAATAATTCAATACAATCTGAAAATGCACGTTAATCTTGAATTCACATCATAAGGAAGGCTGTCATCCATACAATGAATTATGTTTTCCATAATCAGGTGATACATTTACTAAATCTGAAAATTAGAATAAAATATTGGAGTAGGATCTTGTGCAAGTTCAGTTATCTCCTTACCCTGTACTTAGTGAATTTGATGGTTTACATGTTGGATCAAATTCTTGTGCCTTTTCCTAAGAGCACAGAGTTTTCTGGATACTAACTTGAAGAAGCACCAGTAGATGTGTGGTAATTTTCTTTCCCTTTCTGGACAGTGGTCAAAGAGTAAAGCATTACATGCTATCTAAACATGTTCAATGTTACTGGTATGCAGAATTTCATTTTCTTTCATCCCTTTAAATGATTTGAAGGACACATCAATGTTAAATAATGGCTGGACAGGTGCTGTACATGTAATTAGAAAATCTTTTCTACTTTGACTAGCTTGAAGTATTCCCTGCAATAATATGATGCCTACTTGAGACAAAAGCTGGCTTTCAAATGGGAAGAGTTATTGATTGAATTTGTGTCAACTGGAATAATGTGTATATAAAGTATAGTTCTGTATACCTTCAGCATGTCAGCATATTGGTTAAGATCAGCTTGGCCTGATTAGAAAGGAAAAACTATTACTTGTGAAATTTGTGTAGTGAAAGACAGTAAGTATGCAAGTCCCAAAACTTGTCCATGTCAAATTTTAGCAGAATGTGTTTTGCCTTAGTCTATATAATGAGCTGATCAGGCATGTGTGAGCCTGTACCAGTGGTAGCCATGTTTGTATGTCATACCGTTTCTACTTTTGCTTCTGTGTTGAACCATCTCAAAGACTGACCATTATGCTTCTGTAAAGTTGGTCTTTTTCTGCAATTAGGAAAAGAGAAATAACGAACTGTGTTTAAAATAGGGAGATGTGGTCCTATTTTGAGTTTACAGCTTATTTTAGAAAGCACTTCTATTCCTAGTTGCTTTCCACTGTGGTATGTACATCTAGTCTGTGCCAAGTGTTTCTTTTAAATATTTTGTGAAGCTATTTTTTACCTGGCTGATGAGATCTATTCACCTTTCATCCCGCATGATCTTACAGCGTGTGGAATGCTTGCATTATTAAGGATAACTTCAATTCTGTGGTGTAAAGATTAATTCTGAAACCTCAGCCTGTATTTTAAAATTTGGATGAATAACAGTGTGGGATAAATCAGATCTTAGATGCTTTGTAGGTAACAGCATGATGATGGAGACACATGCTCAACTTGGATGAAGACTGAAGCTTAAAATAATGCTTGATTTCATGATGTGATCAAATATGAACGTTTAAAAAAGCACCTTGAATCTTCATGTATTTTAGTATTTATTTTAACAGGGAAAACAGGTGGCTGCTGAAGCTAGAGTAGCTTGAGTTTTAGTGGAGGGTGTGTGGGAGGTGATCAAAGGCCCGGCAGAGTAACTGGTCAGCCTCCTAAGGCTTCACAGGAAAGTGTCACAGCTGCCTAAATCTTTACTGTCTTATCAGTCTACCTATTACCAGGTGTAGCCCACTCAAGAACTTTTCCTAGGTTAACCAATAAAACACATTTCAGAAATGATAATCAACTTGAAGAGTAACTGCTGTTTGTAACAGCAGGTGGGAGGTGAATACATCTGAATGCTTAAACCATGCTTCTGTCTTTTCAGCAGAGATTTTATTGCTGAATACAGTGTACTGTGGGTGGGTTTTAGTATGCATCAACTATAATTTTGAGACAGTATAAACCATGCCATTTGTATTGTGAAGGATTATTAGCTTGATTTTTTTTTTTTATGCTTCTGAATAATTTCATAGGAAATTCATGTTCTAAGTGGTGCAGCATGTGTGTTTTGAGAATAAGTAACTTGGCAGGCTTGTGCTGTGAGGTGAGCTGTGCATCATTGTTTTCAGGGTTTGAGTGTGAGCAAAGATGTTCTAAAACTTGTATGTGCACATAGTTATGTACCAGGGAGGGGGGAGAGAGCAGATGGAAATTTGATTTTTGAAGCCCTTCCATAGTTGCTGGTTGTAGTTTTTGTTGGCTGTCAAATTTCAATTACTTCAGTGTTACAGTTTTGAGTGCAGTGATCCCTTCCAACCTGAACCATTCTATCATGATTTCCTTCTTTGCCATCAGGAGTCTCTATTTCAAGGATGGAAAACTACATAGTACAATAAAAAGTCATATTAAAATACTGTGATTCTGCAGAAACACCCGATAAAACTTTGAAGGGAAGGTGCTAAATCATAATTCATGACTCAGGCATACAAATTGTTATTCTTTTATTACTAGCTGAATTTGAAGCTAGGATTGTACTTCGTTGGAATTTTGCTTTCCTAGCCATATAGTCTTAAAACTGCCAAACTCTATTCTGCAGTGGAAATTATTATGCGTAGGGAATAGCAGTTCAGGAAGACATTAGACTAGAAAGTAGTTTTTAGAATGTTCAGTAAGAACTGATCTTTTTTTCTTCTGGATTTAAATTTTTTGTGAACTTGATTTTGAATAACAGTTCTCTGAACTGCTTCTATTGCTTATCCTGTGTAGGTTAAAAGTGAAAGATGGGAAGACTTAAAGGAAATTGTTCAGTGTTTTCCATAGGATTTATAGATTGTTGCTGAGAGGAGTGGTTGGAGTTTGTTCGATTGTTGAGATTACAAATACAAAATAATTGATTTAATGGATTTCAAAACAAGGTGAAGTGCTTGAGTGCAGCAGGCCTGGCTTGGATCTCTTCTCTTTCTTCCAGCTGGAAAATGAAGCTCCACTGTGAAGATTTTGCTCACCTATGGGTTAAACTGTCAATATTTCTACCAGTACTACTTGCACTTACGCAGCTGGTTTACACGAAGAGATCCTTTTGAAATACTTTGCAATGACCTTTAATGTGCATATTTAGCAAGAAAAATCTGTGGGCTTAGTGGGTGCTTTGTAACAGTTGCCAGGCCTAAGCATGAACATTAGGTCTTTTTCTTGAGAGTTCTGGTGATGTTCACCTCATGCCTTATTTTCAGAGGGTTAGATGATAGATATCTTAAGCTTAGGTACCCATATATTAAATAGTTAACTGAAGCTACTATTAGTAGACTTGTTTTGAAGCTCAAAATATAGTGTGTGAAATGTATGCTATTTGTGGTATTAGAGCTTGTACGTGGGCTGTCTCGGGGGGCAATTCGGGCAGTTTAGGGGTAAATAACTGCCTCTCTAAATGTAAATAACACTAAATGTAAAAACTTCTTCTCTTTGTAATTCCCACTACCATATTACTCCATTCTTTCCAGAATGTTTCTCAAACTACTTTTTTTTATTTTTATTTCAGGGAGTACCTTGGGAAGCAATTGCAGTCAGAACAACCTCAAACGGCCACTGCACGGAGCTAAACACTTCCATCAGTGCATTACAGATCGTGCTTCTATCTAAAGTGTTTGTCTTTTTATATCAAGAAAATAGTGAAATCCATGTTCTTCGCCTTCTACTAGTGTGTAAGCTTTCCAGCTTTCCTCCAGTGTTGTTGGCTTAGTAAAAATTTGTTCGACTAGTTCTGATGAATATGTCTATCTTGTTATATTCTGAATATATCTGAGTAAATATGGCTAATATATTGCATTTGTTTTATGTATTTATTCTCATAATAAAGAATATTATTTTCATTCCATGTCAATTAACCTAGAAAAAATGTTTTGTTCTTTGTGTGGGTTACCAGTGTTTTGACTTTCTGGGAAAAGTGAATATGAATTCCTTTATATTATCTCCAGAGAAATTAAGAGTTTTGATTTGGTGTTCTGTAAGGAATGTGACAGCATGAAAACTGATGATTAACAGTACTAAAATAAATACTGAATCTCAAAATAGTGTTAATATCGTAAATAAATGCAAATATGTGGGGGCAGTTTTGAGTGGAGTTTTTTTCCTTTTCTGAGACAAAAGTGTACAAGATGAGCTGGGAGATGAGAGGAAGAAATTCATCTAATGAAAATTGATGCGGTAAAAATTATTAGTGGAGCCATATAACATCGATGTTAAAAGTATAGATTGAAGATCAAGTGATTTTTGCTCTTTAATAAAAATGTTCAGTAACAGTTGAACTTGGAATCTCATGGGAGTGTTTTTGTTAGCATATACAAATATTTTCAATAACTAGATTTTTGGTGTCATTCTAAAATCCATCGTATTTCGTTTGACATTAAGTAAAATTATTTGCCTGCCAAGTTTTTTGTTTGTTTTTTTTTTTTTTTTTTAAATTTTCTAGCACGTAGTGCAGATGATGGAAGCGTCAGTGAATTAAAGATTATTGATTTGGAATGCAAAAATAGTTTTGCTTATGCAGGAACTTGGCTGCAGGCGCTTGTGAGTATTAACTGCTTAGTGTTTCATGATTTGCTTTTAAAATGGCAAGAAATAAGAGAATGTGTCTTAAATCTGCGTGGTACAGGTTTCTGAAGAAGCATAGGATACTTAAGTGGAAAACAAATTTCTTTCTCAGTCTGGATTTTCATTGCAGGTAACTAAAATTTGACCACCAACCAAGGGTGAGAGAGAGATGACTATTTGTAATGATTTCTTGGATTAAAAGTGAGTTATATAGATTAATGATTACTGATTATGATTAATGATTGCTTATGTATGTAAGAAATAGGCATTGATAACTGAAGTTAGCATCATGAGGATAGATAAGGTCTGAATAAAGTTCAACTGATTTCAGTTTGAGGGTTATCTGGGTGGATCTTATTTCAGTGCTGCATGTTCCCACAGTGATGAGGAATACTGGTTGTCCAGAAAGCTGCTGAAAGAGTATGGGTCAGTGCTCTTGAAAATCAGAGTCTTCCCTGGTTTTACACTTCAGTTGGCACCACACAGTAGGAGTGTTTGGGGCATGAACGTGGCTCTCTGATAAAGCTAAACTGCAGGATGTATGTTGTGTGAGCACTGAATACTTGGCAAGTTTTCAGTCATCTGGACCAGGTAAGAGTTAATTTGAAATGAGGCTCTTGGTATGCATGCAGGGTGAAGGACTGGATTATTAGTGCCAACTCTCACTCCATAAATAAATCCTTGTGTCACACTTCTTGCTGATATAAGTAGAACCCAAGACTTCTTTTGAAGGTGCTATAAAAGTTAGTTCTGTGTTTACAGCTGTAATGTTGGGCACAAAATGATGGAGTGTGGATGGGGAAGGTATATATCCATGCTTGCAAAAGCAGAAGTTTGTGGAGTGTGTGGTTGTCATCAAGCAACTAACTATTGTTTGTCTATTATAAAAACCTATTCTCTTTTGCTTTGCTAATATTACTACGTATATATAAATGAGTGGAGTAGTTGAGACAATAGAAGGGAGGGATGCCATCCAAAGGGACCTGGATGCCCTCAGAAAGTGAGCATGTGAAACTCTAATGAAGTTTAACAAGGCCGAGTGCTAAGTATTGCATGTAGGTTGAGACAGTCCCAGATGCAAGTACAAACTCCAAAGACCTTGAAAACAGCCTTGCAGAGAAGGACTTTGGGGGTCCTGGTGAACGGAAAGCTGGACATGAGCCAGCAGTGCGCTCCTGCAGCCTGGAAGGCCAACAGTGTCCTGGGCCACTTCAAAAGATAGCGCCCAGCGAGGAGAGAGAGGTGATTGTCTCCCTCTACTCTGTCCTCATGAGGCCTCATCTGGAGTACATTATGCTCCCAAGGTACAGGGAGGATGCAGAGCTGTTGGAACAAGTCCAGAGGAGGGCCACAAAGATAAGAGGACTGGAGCACCTCTCCTATAAAGGAAGGTTGAGGGAGTTGGGCTTGTTTAGTTTGGAGAAGAGAGAGTTCTTGGGAGACCTCATTGCAGCATAGTTTAGATACTAGGAAGAAATTTTTTACTCAGTGGCACAGGCTGCCCAGAGAGGAGGTGGATGCCCTATCTCTGGCGGTGTTCAAGGCCAGGTTGGATGGGATCCTGGGCAGCCCTGATCTAGTGGTTGGCAACCCTACCTGTGGCAGGGGGCAGGAAGTAGACAATCTTTAACATCCTCTCCGACTGAAGCCATTCTATGATTTTTATCTTAATTACGCACTCTCTCTCAGTTTCCAAGCTGTGCAATGCTTGGCACTTTTCCTCATTTTCCTGAGAAATTTGTTGTTGGGAGATAATAATTTAAAAAGTGGAGTTTCACTTACATGGTGAAGCATGGATACTCTAGTACCTGTGAAACCTGTGATCTCTGACACTTCCAGCCCTGATTTGCGTGGCCCAAGAGTTGTGATTTCACTGAGTCTGTGGTGTCAATTGTATGGTAGGAAGCCTAGGAGCTTGGCTCGCTAATCTGGACCAGGACTGTGAAATTCCTGTGCCAGAGCTGGGAATTCTGCAGGAGTCAAGAGCACTTACTGCATCTTGCAGGTCCTGGAGAGCCTTGGCATAGCAGCAATTTGTGGGTACCAGAACCTACCCATCCGTAAGGCTCTCCACCTTCCATCCTATGACAGGCCTATAACTGTAGGCTCTGGAAGGCCTTGGATTCACAGTCAGAAGACAGAGTTGTCCTGTAGCTTTTAAACTTTAGAAGCCTTTAAATTTCAACTAAGTTATAAAACTTTATACTGTGTCAGTTTTTAGTCTGAAAAGTTCTGGTTAGCTTTAGCTTTTAGTGCTGTTAGATAGACTGTTCAGTACTATTCACCTATTAGCAGCTCACTTATTCAGTCTGCTCCCAAAATCTAGCACATGATTTGTAGGTAGATGCCATGGTGGCAGATTTAGTGCTTCAGGGCTCTGTGGTGACAGTGTGAGTACAGCTTGGTTTTGGAAAGAGAATGATGTGCCAGCAGCTTCCTTCTCTTGCTCTGGTGAGTGGAGGCTTAGAGATTACCAAAATTGAGCTTTTATGGACCAGATGGCTAGCTTACTCCTAAAGTAAGGTGTTAAAATTTCTGCTGTTTACGTTACGTCTTCTCAGAAGATTCTCTCTAAACTTCTGGTCCAGATTTACAGTATGCAACAACTGTAACTATATAAAGAACTTGAACCTGGCACCATTCAAAGTAGAAGAGAGAAGGGAAAAGTGGAAGAACAGTACTGACATCTGGGGCTGAGCCATGGAAAATGCCTTACTATGCTTAGTACATGTTTATTGCTCCTGCAAGCCATTAGATATGTAGTCTGTATGAAGAAGCAGCTGGATTTTGGGCTAGAAACAAGTGTTGAGCAGGAGGATTGGCTTCCTGGCCACTCTACGGACCCTGCTGCTGCACTGAACCTTGCTTTAAC
Source organism: Meleagris gallopavo (assembly GCF_905368555.1). NCBI lineage: Eukaryota > Metazoa > Chordata > Aves > Galliformes > Phasianidae > Meleagris > Meleagris gallopavo. Next base: position 55,727,225 of record NC_139406.1, on the reverse strand, counting down.
AGCTCATCAGAATTACAAAAATGTCTCTGTGCATCTTTGTGAACAAATAAAGATTTACAGTTTACAGTACTCTGACATGTTGGGTAATGTGTTGGTTTTCTGTGAATTTGCTATGCTACTTTTAGCCTGGTAAATGACAAGAGACTGAAAGAATCCTGATGGTTCTTCTTTGTCCAGAGGCTTTCACTGCAGCCTTTGCCAGCTTCTGCAGGGTCACTGTGCCTGGTCTTAGAACCAGGTGTTGTATCAAAGTTCAGAACAGCAGATGATCAGTTGATATCACACATTGTATAACTTGATCATTTTCACTTCCCCTTAAATTCCAAAATCAATATTAAAAAAAAAAAAAAAAACACCAAAAAACCTTCAATCACTGAATTGGCAATGCCTGACAAAGTATTTACAGGTAGGCCAATAGTCATTTGCAGAAATAAGTGTCAAACTCACCCAACCAGTGAAGGGGCCCTCTGGTTGCACAGCAGTCCTTCTCAGGAAGCAACCTAGGTCCAGGAAATGTCCTCTTTCTAGTGGCTGTCTCTTATATGAACCTATATGAGCCCAGGGTGGCTCCACCTTGGGTTCACCCTTTCTGGTCACCTGAAGAGCACAGTTGCAAACAATTTGCCTGTGCTCACTTCACCTTCACCAGGTGCTCAATCACCAGTTTGAGTTGTGATCTAACAGATCTCCTACAGCTTCTTTCCTTAAGGTATGAGTATTGCATCTGGAAAGCTGTACTGAATGTGAGTAGCATGCTAGAAGCAGTTAGTATCTTTATTTAAGGATGTTTTTTGTGACCTTCTGCTTAGCCTTACTGTTGCTTGAAAGTTAAGTTACTCTATGATAAGGAGCACAACAGCAGAAATAGAATAACTGTTAGTTGTTTCATTTCTTTGATTGTATCCAAGAAAATTTCAGTGCTCTGGGAACTTAATCTTTATTGAAGAGAACTTTTAAAAGCTCTTCATATAAATGTTGGCACTGGCACCACATTTTTCTAACCTGCTAATATCACAGATTTTCCTAGATGAGCACAATTAGTCTCTCTGAGGGAAAACTAAATCTGCAACAAAGAGCCATTCCATTTTTCATGAGTCATCTTGGTGTCCTTTACAAACAGGAGGGGAGTCTCTTTGAAAGGGTTGATAACTGCAGGACATGGGAAGTTGAGGGAGGGGAGATTTAGGTTGGATGCCGGGGGAAATTCTTCACAGAGAGAGTGGTGAGGTGCTGGAACAGGCTGCCCAGAGAGGCTGTGGATACCCTGTCCCTGGAGGTGTTCAAGCCAGGCTGGATGGGGCCCTGGGCAGCCTGGTCTGGTATTAAATGTGGAGGTTGGCGGCCCTGCATGTGGCAGGGGGTTGGAGCTTCATGATCCTTGAGGTCCCTTCCAACCCTGGCCATTCTGTAATGCGTGATCTTTTTTTCAAAGGCTCTTCACTTTGCTTTGGCTGGATTCTGTGTAGAGACAAAGCTTAAAAATTACGAAACTTTTTGAATGCAGTCATCCGCTGTTTTAATAAAGCCTCACACATCTGGCTCAGCCGTAACATTGTTGAAGAAGCCTGGTTGGTGGTTGTGGCAGTGCAAGTTATAGCATATTGATTCAGATATTACAGAACTGTTACATTTTTAGAATCTTTTGTTGCAGGAGAAGGTACTAAAGATGCAGAACTGAAGGTCAGTGTGCTTTAGATAGCTTTAATGAAAAGAAAGTGGTGCAAAATATGACATCTCTGTTTTGTTTAGATGGCTAGTTAGTCAGCCTGCATGGGGTTCACAGCTAATAGTTTGATTGTGGATGTATACAAATGCAGGGCAAGATACTTTAGTGATTGGTTAGATAGATAAAAAATATTTGACTCGAATACCAAATGGAAAAAATAATTTTCTAAAAATGTTCTTTTCACTTTTAAGATTTTTCAGTGTTGCAACGTTTTTTGGCTAAGAGCTCATAGGATGCTTTAATCTCAGCTGCTTTGGATTTGACTTCCCCAGCTACCACACATGAATCGAATATTTATTTCCTATCCAGATACACATGTATGAGACCACTGCTGTTTGATTTTTTTGGTCTGTTTGTTCTTTGAACTGCATTCAATTCAAGCTTTAAGATTTGATGGAGAATTACAGAGTAGGTTGGTTAATTTACTATTTTTAATTTTTTCTTCGATATTTTAAATAATTACCAAAAAATGATTGGAGACATTTCAAAAGGCCATGTGAGGAAGGTTAAAAAGGAATGAGTAGGATGTCTAATCATAAAGCTTTACATCATAATCAACATCAGTTGATAATTAAGAAACTGAAATACGGGTGTCTTAAATTGATGAATTCCTTTTATAGGATAAATTCTTTTTATTCTGTTTCTGTGGAGATTTCCATTTCCCTACCTTAATTAGTCCATCTGAATAGCCTTTAGCTTGGGCCAAAGCTGAGCTGGAGCAAGCTTTGGTGGTTTTGTGGGGACTAGGTGTTGTAACTTGTTGGTAACAGCCTGTTGGTCCTGTTATGCCTCTGTGCCCTTTCTGGAGATGAAAGGAGCTTGGCTGAAGATTGCTTGAATCTTCCTTTTTATCGTTTCCTAGCCAGATATAGTAGTTGCCAGTTTTGATGAGAGCTGTGAGGTGCAGCTCTGTATCGAGGATAAGTGGTGGATTAACCCATCAAAGCCCTGAGATCCTTTTCATACTCTGTTCTCCATCTTGTGTCCGTGTTGTCAACACACAGTCTAAATTTTCTATTGCCTGGTTCATTGCGTGAGAAATCATACATCAGTCATATACAGTTGCATGACAGGCATCCTAGTCTCTTGGAATGGGATGGAGCTGATCTTCTGGCTTGCCTTTATCTTGCGTACTCTTCATTTGGATTTTTGTTTTAGCTATTATCTTTTCTTCCTGTTTCTTCCTTGTTCTGGAAGTGTGGCAAGGTTGTTACTTTGTCTGATGTCTTTTTGGTCATATAAAGACCTTTTTTTTCTCACCTACTTTTATTTAATTTGCAAATGCTGAGTTGGCTGTTCTATCAAATTTGTGTATGAATTCCATTTCCAAATGCAGCCTCAGTTCCTAGCCACCCAATGCTTTGTACAAAAAAGCTCTTAATTGAGAGGCTGTTTGTACAAAAAAGCTCTTAATTGAGAGGCTGTTTGAAACAATTAGGCAGACCTGCTGTCTACAGTCATCTTTACAGGATCTTCTTCAGTGCAGCCTCAGATGCCATCACTATCTTTCCCTCGCTCCCTTTATTTTTGAAGTGTGAGGCCTGCTCATTTCTCATCTTGGAAAGTTACTCTTTCTGTCTAAAGTAACATTTTTCCTGTTAACCTGGCAAGAAAACAAAAGCATTTAAAATTGGCGGCTTGCTTAATAGGAAACAGCAAAGCGATTTAGGTTTCTTTGTCTCACAGAGGTTTGTGCATTTTGAAGATATAAAGATTTTTCTACAGTAATGAAATAGAGTAGCTTGAATTTTTGCTCTTTTATTGCTGAAGTGTTATAGTCTAGGCAGATATGACAAATCATGATTTGGGCTAAAAAAGCGGATTTGTACAATGGTCTAATCCTACACCACCAGATAGAGTTAATACATAAGATGAAACCAGTAGGTTTTTAATACATTTCTCTCTCCTACCCCAAGATGGCATGATAATAATCATTTTCTGACATTTGTTTCTGAAGACCGTGTTCTTGAAGACCTTTTTTCATACAGTGCTTGTAAAAGAAGTATTTTGTATTCTTAGTGGTTGTGGCTCACATGGTGCAGAATCCATGGCATTAGCAGCGCGGTACTTGAAAACTAATTGGTGTGCGTTGGGTTCCATAGCCGAGTAGAATTATACAACGTATCCTCAAATTAAAGGAAAATTATGAAATAAAGTTATTAAAAATACTCTTTGTATTTTGTTTCTCATCAGTTCCATTTTGGCCATATGTTGGTAACAGTGAAACGTAAACCAATTCTCAAGAAACATTCTGAAATGGCCTCTGCCACCACTTATAGCAGCGGCTATTAATAACGTATGCAAAAAAAAAAAATAAAAAAATCTTAGTTAAAATAAATTGTTCTGTGCCATCTATTTTGCTCAGTATCTCAGGCTGTATTTCATTTGAAATGCCTGTGGTGTGCCATCTCAAGCTATTTGCTTCTGCTTTGTGCCTGACCTGAATCCTACAGAAATAACTGAACTGGGAATATTCATCAGGTTAGTGGATTCCAGAAGAGATCAGTAAATTGAGGATGACTGCTGAAGCTGCACTGCAACTGTTCAAAAATTGTTTGGCATAAGTTGTAAAGAATTGGTATCAGTGACTTTTTTCCCACCTCTGTAGACAAAATTGATTCTTGCTTTCCTTTGGAAAGAGAATAACCAACAAACTCCCTTGAGAATATGTGCTGAGGCATCACTGTAGTGCTCATGTTCTTCTAAAGGCATTTCACCATAGTTCCATACCCTGTCTTGAGGCAAATGCTGACTCCTAGGATGGTGAAGAATTGCTTGCTGTCCTCACTTAGGCTTTTTGCTTTCTAGGAGGCTGGAAAAGAACTAGAGGGATTTACATGGCCCATTCTGAGTATACGTAATTGCTGCCAATTTACTTCCTTCTGTACTTAGATGTGCAGCTTCCTTTTTTTTTTTTTTTTCCACTTGACTGCAGGGAAACCTGTTCCCTCCCCAGGGCAAAAACACCAGGCAAGCCAGAAGCCATGTTTTTTCCTGTAGTAGTTCCATACAACTTTTCTGGGGGTGAGAGTTGTTTCTTCTTCCTTTAGAACTATTTTTCATCTTTTTCTATTTTGAGAAGCTGTTAAAAATTGCAGATGAAACATGTCATTTTATGAAGTGACAGGCAAGTTATTTCCTATATGAGTTGCCTGGGGTAGGAGTGAAATAGAACCAGACCTTGTAAAATGTTGCTTCTGAGACTTGCTCATGACTTGATAATAATACTCCTGTCTTTTTGCCTTTGGGCTGAGAGAACCTCATCTCATATACATATCCTGTGGGGCAGGATGTGCTAGATGGGCTCTGTAGGTACAAAACCATCTTTCTGAGGCCCTAATGTGCTGGTTGAATTCCTGGTATCAGACTTCAACTAATTTAACTAACACCTTATACACCTGAAACACCATGTATAATAATTTCTGTTTCGCTTTCAGAGAGACTTCTTACTGATGATCAAAGTTTAAACCCTTTTGCACCGACTTTTCTCCTTCTGGGTATTTTGGGGACTACACTGCCGAACTGTGTAGCAATTTGTGTATTTCAGTATCTCCTAACTATGATATTTTGGATTCAGTAACTGCCAAATAAAGTTTTAGGCATTTGCAGTGGGGTCATAGAATCATAGAATCCTTAGAGTTGGAAGGGACCTCTGAGGGCCATCTAATCTAGCTCCCCTGCAATGAACAGGAACATAAACAGCTGGGTCAGGTTGCCCAGGGCCTTATCAAACCTTGCCGTGAAAGTTTCTAGGGACAGGGCATCAGACACAATGCTAGGTAACCTGTTCCAGTGCCTCACCATCCTCGCTGTCATTATTAAACTTCTCTAGACATTTGGGAATTTGCTTACAGTAAACATTACAATGGAAAAAATGTGTCCTTTTCCCAAAAATGTTGAAATGGCAGAACGGGGATGTGTCTGGTAAATACTAAGGGGACAGATGGTGTTTTTCTCAGCATAGATTTTTTTGCACAAGGAAGAAAAAATGAAGGTTACAGTATTATTGGGACCTCCTGTCTAGTGTAACTTAATGACACTTCTTAATTAATCCAATGCTTAGAAAAGTTATGGAATAACTGCTGTTGCAGAATAGGATTTAAAATAAGCCAAAAAGGCCATACAAAATTAATTTGTGTTCTGATGCAAATTGTTATGAAAATAGCTGGTTTTAATCCAGTTAGCAGAGGCAGGTTCCTAGTTAGCAGGCCATGAAGCCGCCATTCTCGGACAGGGTATCAAGCAGTCACTGCTTTCTGTTGAACAGCAGAACACTCATCAGAAGGGCCCAGATCTTTGATAGGACACTCTGAGCAGTGTGTGGTACTGCTAGGGATCCCCAGGCTCACCACAGTGAGCACTATGCCAGTGCACCTTGGGCCTCTGAGGGACCAGCTGTGTATTGCTGCACTGCTGGGTTGCCCACAGCATAAGAATTACTCCTGTTTTCATCCCTTATAAAGCATATTTCCATGATCTTTTTCCCAAAGGTAGATCCTTGTAGTGACCTCTCCTGAGCTGTGGGATTAAGACTAGACCTTTGCGTCTGCAATGATGATGCAGCTCTGTGAGAGAAAGACATTCCTTAGTTTCCTCATGTATTTTTCCCAGGGCTTAATGGGTTTCCATGAAGAGCTAAGAGTCTTTGAAGTTGTGCATGCAGATAGTAGCAGCAAGGATACTGTAATTTATTTTTGTGATGACATTTTCATATACCTGCTTACCTTTCTTTAGCAGTAAATGCTCCTACTTAAGATCATTTCGAGCAAAATCATCTAGAAATCTAGAATCTCTCTTTCTAGTGGGACTTAAATGTATTGTCAAGTCTGTTTTCTTCCTCAAGTCACAATGGAACAGGAAAAAAACAAACAAACAAAAAAAACAACCAAAAGAAAAAAACACTTAAGTGCACCATAGATTTGATGTATGAGAGATTTTAGAAAATGCTTGCATGAAACTCGTGTATTATGGGGAAGTTGTTAAAGAGACATAGGCTGTATGTGTTATCTGTAATGGAGCTGATACCTCCCCACAGAAATAATAATCCTGTGCTTGAGAAGCATGCATGCAACTACTAAGTGGGTGAGTAACCAGAGCCTTAGTTACCAAACTGGTATGCTGCATTTGTCTTTGGGTCAGATTTGTAGCTTTCTGGGAAGGCTGCTGTATTGTGCCGCAGTGGAGAGTAAAAAAAAAGGAAAAAAAGAAAGTGTTAGGCTGTTACACACAACTACTTCTTGCATTCTTTTGTACAGGAGCAAAATAGCTTTTGTAAATGTGGCACTTCATCATTATCTTATGACTGAGTCTGGTGTTTGGACTTGTTTTTCACACAGAACAAACCGTCCCGTAGTATGACGATACACTTTCCGTATGTAGATAAGTGAATTTGTTCTTGTCTTGTATTTGAAGGATTATGTGCTCAAATGTGTTAGTTTTCACTTCATTCTTACCTAAGTGACTTAGAATGGTTATTTATGATTGCAAATTTCTATTTCTATGGTAATGTTCTCTTCTTGAAGAGAAGAAGTCTGCAGTCTCAGTTTTTTTCCTACTAAATTTGTTTTCCTTCTTTGAATAGTTTGTTTCTGGTGCAACTCCTATGATGTTTTGCTAACGTCACACAGGTATTCTTGTTTCATTGATGCCTTTGCAGTGGTCTCATAACTTATTTAATGCATACAAAGTTGTAGATATAAAGGGAAGATGAAGCTGGACAGCACTAAGTAGGCTTAAATTTGAGGTAGTTTTGTGCTATCTTATTAATCATACAGCCCTTGATGTCACTGCCTTTCCTATGCTGACTCATTTTATGTTAAGTATAACAGCTGTGCAACAGTGGGTCCTGTTTGCCCTCCCCCATCTCAGTTGTTCCTTCTGTTTGGTCTTTGCAGGCTGACAGCACAGAACACAGTCCTCTGTAATTCAATTCTTGATTACAGTAAATGAGCACCATCTGTGTGCCTGATGAGGAAAACTGGTATAATCCTGCAAAAGCTTGTCATGCTTCAGAAGGTTACTGAATGCAAGAGTAGGATATATTTTGTATGTGTTTGTATTGCTAGTTTTGCTAGCAGAGAGAATGAAGTTTTTCTGCTTTTTTCTGGTACAGGAGCTAAGAGGCTAATTCCTGTTTGTGCTTGGCAAGACTTAAAAATACAGCAATATGTTTTCCTGAAATGAAGGATTTTTCTTGCATGCACATAGTTATGTAGCAAGACTTGACCAAGAAGCTTTGCTGTCCTCTTCCTGAGCTGAACTGCCCTGAAATGTTTCTGAAGTTTAATAAGTTGACTGTTAATGTAGCATAAAATATTTTCACTGGAATGTGTTTGGATCATGAGATTAATTTGTTTACCTTAACTAAATTGCTTAGATATTACGGTATAGGTAACTACTTTGAGCATGATACCAACTTTCCTGTATGCTTACCTTAAAAGAAAATGATAACTGTTGAAGTAACGATGCCAACATGAGACCCTCCAGGAGAATTAACAGAAGGCTGAAGAGATCCTGGTCAGAAATTATAGTCACCATGTTTGAAAGCCTTTAGATCAGAGGAGCTGATACTGGAAACGCATCATCTTTTGATGCATTGCTCTCTACCATATACAGGACACTAAATATTGAGGTAGAGACTAGAACGAAGTAGTCTGAACACTTGCTTGAGGAACAGATAGTGGAGGTTATATCTATCTCAGTGAATTATCTTTACAAAATAAAGCTCCTGTAGCAAAGGAGATGGAGTAGCTTTCTAAGAAAGCCAGGCTGGTGGTCCCAGTACCTTTGTGGAAATGGATACCTGGTTTCAAACTGGTCTTTCAAATTAAGCAGCTGAGATGTTTGAACATCAACATTCACAACCTGAGCAATCAAACCACTATTTTAAGGCTTGCTGATTTTTCTATTTAGACCTAAGTTCCTTAAATAGCTTAAATGCTTCAGAGTTAATGGGAACTCTGAGATATAATAAATAGAATGGAAATTTAATCCCACCAGGCAAACCTGATTTCATCTTATAGAGCAATATAAGTTAATCCACTTAACACCTGGATAGGAGATAGCTCTTTTGCACACAGAAGAGCTAATATAATATTGTCTTGATTTTTAATGTTGTGGTTTATTGCTTCCCTCTGAACTTTACTGTAACATTTCATCCACTTGAATAGTAGTGGTATTCAGTGGATAGATGCAGAAGTTATTGAATTTGAGATGAAGTTTGCTCATAAAAATGCCCAGGAGCACATTATGATTCCATAGGTAGTTTTTTGTTCTTTAATCTGACTTAATTTTTTGTTTAGAACTGGGTTTTGTTCCTCTCTGTGTTGTTATTGGCAGCAGTTATGCAATTAACTGATGCCATCAGTGAGCTTGATGAGCTGTTGTAATTATATAAGTCAAAATGTTTCACTTATATATCTTGTGGAACGTAAACAGCTTTATAACTAGGGGAAGAACTGGAGACCACTGGATGGAGAGAAGGATTTGACTCTTGGGTAGCAGTAATAAATGAAGAGGATTGTGAAACTTATCTTAACCTAAGCACTATCTGTCAGCTCTAGACACAGTGGCCTATTTTTATCTCTACTTTGAGTTCAGCTATGAAATGCAATCTTCTTTTGCAAATTATTTAGATTACAATAGTTTCTTCCTGCCCCAATGAGGGCTGTTGCCCTTTTTGCTATGCAGTGTGCATGCTAATAACATTGCACTTGTTGGCCTGAAATAGGGCCCATCATCCCATATGTGCTGTATCAGGTGCAGAGCCTTGGTTGTTTAAATGCTAAGTACTTTTACGTATAATTATATCTTGAGTATGTGCAGCATTGTTTTCTTATTCTTGGAAGCAGACAAAATAAATGTGATTACATCCAAGATAGTCATTTATTACACAACCTGCTTCTTTGGGTACTTAAATTACAGCATAAACAGTATTGCCAGAAGTTATGGGTGGTGACAAATGTGGATTTCTTGCAAGGATTTGGTAGGCGAGGGACAGAACTCAGTATCAGGAGGGAAAAACACGATAATTTTTGCTTATGGCACACATTTACCTGTGAGTAGCTGACAGCTCCTTCTGGGATGAGGCATCAGCTCTGCAGCCCTTCTGGTTACAAAATGATAATCCACTATGAGATGTCCTTGACAAGCACTCTTTGCAAATCTGCAAACTCTTTTCACATATTATGTTAAGAAACAGCAACTTCCTCCCTAGGCCAGAGGTGCCAAATGCTACTCCTCTGTAGAGGAGGAGGTCTTGGGCCCATAAACGGACTCTGTAGGTTACATTATCTTGGCTTCTTAGTTGTATTTCTGATTCAGGAATTTCTATCATTTCATGAGCTGAATTGCATACATAAGGAAAAAAATATATAATTTTTTTTTCTGCCAGCTTTACTATGCCTGGTTTAAGCCATCCTTCTGGGGTATATTTGCAATAGGCTTTCAAAAAACAAGAAGTTATGGCTGCCCAGGAAAATGGATGGCTGTATAGCATCTTAAATCCTCCGATCTTCTGCAAGAGCTGTTGGAACAGAGCTGCTGTTAGGCCATAGAAAGATTAACATCTATGGAAACAGCAGGTGTTTTTCACGGTCTGAGGAGTAGCCATTCAAAAGCAGACAATTGCATGTAAGAGCTCAGGTCAGAGGAGGAATTGAATCCTCTGCCATATTTTTAGTGGTGGCTTCATTTGCATTTGCTCCCATATACATATATGTACACTGAGCTATGTAATCTGCTTATATCAAGGGAACTGGAGTGGGTTGTTTTAATTATTTTTATCTAGGTCCTTTATAAAAACAAAAACAAACAAAAAAACCCAAACCCAGAGGTTTCCTATGGGTCTTCATTGAAATGTCTTCCCCTATGATAACCATTACAGAGCAATAATAATTATTTCAAGTGCTTTGTTATTTGTTGGGGTTCCAGTCCTTCTGAAACACGTGTATTCATGTTTTATTGTTCCTTTTTTAAAAAAAATCATTTGTTCATATGAATGGGTGCTCTAAACCTGGTGCTTCCCTTTCTCTGAAGGTTGACTGAAATAAGAGAAGAAAGTGGATAAATTATTTGTGAGAAAGAAATCTCTTTTAATGTAATAGGCTCCATAATTTTATTTCCTGAATTATGTTCTTCTCAAGCTTGGTTTTCCTATGGAATTAGTTGAAGTAAAAACTTGTAATTGACAGTCAACCTAGGGCATTTAGATATTAAAGATTTTCTGGAAATAGTTGTGAGGTGGCAGAGATTTGATGGAAGATTTTGGTAGTCATCTTCAAATAAGACAGAAAAAGGTGCAGATACACACTCTACCTGGTTGGCTTGCATGTATTCTGTTTTTTGAAATGAAAGAATGACATATGGCTCTTTTTCTTGATTTAATCATGCTGAAGATAGAGGAACAACAGTGAATAAACTGCCTAAGAAACTGCTTATCCAAACAAATTATTTTAGTCTACTGTTTCCTCTCTCTTTGTTTCTACCTTTAAGTAGAAAAACAAAACAAAAAGCATTTAATGGAAAATTTAAATATGTATCCAGCATGTAAATTTTGAAAGGTGGTTCGTGATATGAATTTTAAGTGGAGTAGGTTAACGTGAATACAACCATGGAAGAAACATACATCACTATAAAGATTATTTGGGGAAAAAAAAAAAAAAAAGGCACAAAAAAACCCCTACTGCCAAACTTTTACCATCCATGCTTTGTGCAATACTTCGCCAGTGTGATTTAAAGTTTATTTAGAGCAAGAGCACAGGTTACCAATCCTTTGCTATATTTTTATTTCTGTCATCAAAGACACCTTCAGATTATAGCTGCTCAAAGCACAGCTCTCTACTGTTCTTTCCACTTGAGAGTATGTATTCTTCACTTGCTGGCTATAGACCGTTGTGTACAAGAGGCATGTGTTCTTGATATGTAGCATTCAACAAAAAGCATGGAGGCCAAAACAGATTGAAGTCAACTGAATTATTTTGATAAAAAATCAACTAAATGAGACATTGATATAAATGTAGTAATGAAGGCATAGCGAAACTCTAAGAATACAAGAGAGTCCTCAAAGGTGAGAGGCAATATATACTAGGAATCTCTAATCATTTTATATTGTTATAGCAGAAATACTTAGATGATGCTCTGTATACAGCATGAGCTCTTTCTGTGTCCGCACAAAGCAGTGCCTAATAGGGTGTCTTAGTGCTTTAGGATAATAGTGCTTTAAACCTTGCATCTTGGCCAAAGGTGAGCCTATCAGAAATGCTTGGATAAGGGCTTGATGACTGAATTGACAACAGAACATGTGCCAAAAGTGTTTTCAGAGCACATCCTCATCTGCTTGACCAACAGCTCGTTGGGGAGTAATAGGTTGATGTGTTTCAAGATGCATCTCACACTTCTGTGCGTCTGTAGCAACGTAGCATTTAATGGCATATCTCCTGTTTGCATGCATCATCTGAAGAATTTCCTCTGAACATCTGTTTCAAATTTCTTCTCTTTTAGTTTAAAACCATTTTCATTTGGCCTATCATTATCTGTCTTTTTAAAACTTATTCTCCGTCTTCTTTATAAGCCCTCTTTAAGTACTGGAAGGCAGTTATAAGGCTCCCCTGGAGCCTTCTCTTCTCCAGACTGAACAAGCTCAGACCCTCAGACTTTCACTGTAAGATAGATGCTCCAACCCTCTGATCATTCTTGTGGCCTCCTCTGGACCAGCTTCAACAGCTCTGCGTCTTTCTTGTGCTGGGGGCCCCAGGCCTGGACACGTTGCCTCAGCTGAAGTACTATGAGGACAGAACAGAGGGGGACAGTCTCTTCCCTCACTGTCTTGAGATGCAGATCAGGATACTGTTGGCCTTCTAGTCTCCTACTGTCGGACGACTTATGTCAAGCTTTTACTCCACCACAACTCCCAGATTTTTCTCTGCAGGGCTGCACTCAATTAATTCTTCTAGTCTCTACACATATCTGGGATTCTGGGATTGCCCTGACCTTGCACTTGGCTTTGTTAAACCTCAGTGGGTTCTTGTGGGCCTATTTTTCAAATCCTTCCTTCCATTGTATCAACTGTACCACACTGCTTGGTGTCTGCAAGCTTGCTAAGAGTACGCTTGATCATACTGATAAAGGTGTTGAAGACCATCGATCTCAGTATGGATGTCTGGGAGACCAATCGTGACTGGCCTCCACTTGGACATAGAGACACTGACCACAACTTTCTTGCTGTGTTCATACAGCCAATTCCTTATCCACTGAATTATCTACCCTTCAAATCCATATCTTTCCAAATCAGAGATAAGGATGTTGTGTGGAACCATATCAAAGACCTAACAGAAACTTATGTAGATGACATTGATAAGTCCCCCCTTGTTAACTGAAGCAGTTTCTCAATCATAGAGAGCCACCAGATTGCTCAGATATGATCTGTCCTTGGTGAAGCTATGATGACTGTTTTGGATCAGTTTATTTTGCACGTGCCTTGATGTAGCTTCCAGGAGGATCTGTTCTATGGTCTTCCCATGCGTAGAGCTTAGGCTCACTGATCTGTAGTTCCCTGGGTCTTCCTTTCTGTCTTTCTTTGCACCCTTAACTCTCACCTACAGATTCAGGGACCTGAAAAATGTATATACAAACACTTAGGTGTTTGCATAGGGCAGGCTGTACCAAAGGAGAGGTGGTTAGGAGCGAAGTGAGAGCAAAGTAGGTTCCTGGGATCAGGTAGTGGCATGCAAATTAGTTGTGTGCTGCCTGTGCCTTCTTATTGCTTAGATAAAATAAGGTTCTCACTTAATGCGCGCAGTTACTGTCTCTGATCAAGAAGCAGCAAGAAGCCGGTTTTACAGACAGGACAACAATCCAAACCCATGTATTTTAAAACTTAGAGGCATAATTTCTCTTTTCCTTGTTTCACTCAGGCTCCAAGTTAGGTGCAAATGAGAGAGTGAAAAGCATATCATCTCTTTCATGAGGTCAGGTTAGAAGAAATGTCCATGATATCAGAAATATAGTACTTCAAAGGATAGCTTTAACGAATGCTTGCTGGGCTGCTCTTCATTTATGCAGTAGTAAGAGAGAGTACAGTGATATTTGCAGGCTTTTGAAATGATGACAGGTGTGTTTGTGATTGAGCCAGTGCCAATTATTTAAAAGATGAAAAGAAGGCACGCTAACAAAGCTGACTTTCTTTTTTTTTTTTTTTTTTGAAAAAAGGAAAATTGAGATTTGAAGAGATTTCAGTTTTCTCTACTCAACAATATATCAGTGGTTGGTAAAAGGTTCAAGGTGAAATAAATACAGTAATGATTGCATCATAATTATTTTGCTTAATAAGTAGATAGCAGGTAAACACCAGACTCGATAACAGCTTTATATTTATGTACTGTGCAATGCCTACTGGAGTACAATGGGCAGCGAGCATGTCAAAATGATCTTGGTAAATATGTAATTGTTTCAGAGGAAGTTTTCCCACTACCTGCTCATTTTGGAACTGTCCATGTACAGAGGAAGTAATATTGCCATTGAGATCTGTTCATGTCTGACTTTTGTCATGTAGAGCAGATGTACATGACAATAGCTTTTGTTATGAAGATAATTTCTTGTTATTGAGACTTCTAAAACACAAGGAGCTGATCAGCTGGAGTTGGTAGGATGAATTGTATGGGAAATGATCTGGTGGCATCAATGGATTGTACCTCTCCATATCATGATTGCCTCTGTCACACAAAAATCTTAAGTATGCAGTTTGCAGGAAGAACACTGGTTACAAACATATATATATATATATATATATATATATATATATATATATATATGTACATATATATATGTACATATATATGTATATATATGTTTGGATTAGGATGAAGAGGGTGTTTTTTTCTTAATACTAATCTGGAGGAAAACTGTTTCCATCAGAAAGGTACCTGCCAATTTCACCATGTTTGTGGCAAAGTATGGGGTAAAATCAATCTCTGAGCAGAAGGATGACATATGAGGCTCTGTGGTATTGATGGCTATGCAGGAAAGAGCATAACAATAAACTAGTTTGGCAGCAATCCTTTATTTCTCTGTCAGGACTTGAGCAGGAAATATGAACCTTCAAGCTAGATAACAACCTAGATAACACTTTAGTCTGTTGAAAAGCTAAATCAATAAATGTTAGTAACTCGCTGAATAGCTCGGTGGGTATTTTGAGCCCATTCTTTTGGTAAATAGCTGTTGGAAGATTACTGTGCTGTGAATAATTTGGGGTATAATTTATCTGAGGGCTCCTCGTAGTAGCATACCTTGGAAAAATGTGTTGCAGTTGTTTTGTATTTTCTGGGAAGTGAAGCTTTTTATCAGTGGAACTTGACTCGCCTGCTTGGACAATTTATGGTGTAATAACTAAACTGTGGTCTTATGGCTCCCTTAGTGACTCATTTTACTCCCATAATACTCTTTCCATATTGAGTAGCCTTCCCAGTGTAGTAGTAGGTTACTGGAATAGCAACACAGGGAGATTGTGGCACCAGGAGAAGGTCTATACTTGCTAAGGTCAAAAGTTCATTTGGTACAGAAAGAGCAGGCAGCCCCAGAATAGCGGGCACAGTGGGAGGGCAATATAGTCCTGATAATTTCTTGAAATGTGTTGATGGAATCCAGTAAAGTTTATGGACTTCTGGAACCTGAGGGTCTTTGTTTTTGTTTAGAACAAAATCTTTCTCTAGTAATTTCCAGACTTAATTTGTTTTGCACGGATTTATTCAGTGCCCTTTTGAACCCAACTCTTCACATTCGTAGCATCCCATGCCAGAATACTGCGGTCTAACCACCTTTTGCGCTAAGAAATTGTAACTGTAGAGGAGGTTATTTTTGTTTATCTCCAGAATTGTTAGTGCCATGTAAACACAGACCTTTTTGTTCCCCTTAGGGGACCATCTTTATACTTGTAGCATTCTATTCAGGACAGACATTGACATGGAGCCTCCACACAGCCAAAAAAACATGGCAAGGAGACAATATTATTTCTCATTGTGAAAAACTAAGGTCGTTCCAACCAGTCTTCCAGAGGACAATTTTTGCTGTTTTATCTTTGACCTGTTAGCTTTAGTTGGAAAGAAATTACACATTTGCTGCCCTTTTGTGAGGATAAAAGCAGAGACTCGAGGTATTTTTCCTTCTAGCTCAGAAATCGTCTTCCTAGACTGAGTGAAAACACAGCTGTGTTGTTCATTGAGTAAATCCTTGTGAAGAACCATAACATCTTTAAAAACATATAAGTTTATTGGTTTTTAGGTCTTGAGAGATACTACTAGTTGAAATCTCTAACTAGAATGGCAGTGTTTCATGTAAAGAAGGAGAACTTCATTCAATCCTTCAACGAAAACTGGCCTTAAGCTGTCTGTTGGCTCTCCTAGAGAGCAGGTTAGGGTAGCATCTGTCCAAGGATGAATTGGATTCTATCTCATTTTCCTTGCTTTCTGTGTTGTTGCTTCTGAATTTTCCAAAATATATATTCAAAGCAGAACAGGACACCGAATAACTTGCACTATAATTGCCAACATTTCATTAGCATTATTTTCTTGAAGCTCACTCTTAACTGCAAATGTCTATGAGCGTAAACTGTGTCAATAGTGTTGGCTGCTATAAAAGTGAAAGCCAGTACAGTCATGGTAAAACAATCCTACCCACTGCCAAGTAATATTTTGAAGGCCTTTTGTTTTATTGATTTTTAAAATATGAAGCCTGAGTGCCACTGTCTGTGACTGAACTTTTAAATAACGTAACATCAGAAAAAGACAAACAGCAGTCATAAAAACAGCAGTTGCCCATCTGGAGAAATAAAAGCAGTGTTTTGCCACTATACCTAGGGAAAAAGATCAACTTTTTCGCTCAAAAGAAGAGGTAAACAGGAAGAATCTTGTGATTTTGCTTAATAATATGTAATATTATTCTAGGCAAAGGGAGAAACAAATCCCCAAATGGAGACAATTTAGTATAGACCATTCTCATCATACACTTTTAGCTTTGCTAGTCAAGTGATGAGAGTGACTGTCTTGTTCTGCTCTGCACTGAGGAGACCTGATCTTGGATGCTTTTTGGGCACCGCAGTACATTGTACGGGTTACTGAAAAGAGTTCATCCTCTCTGGGTCTGTCTGAGACTTGGAGCTTTCTCAGGTCCTATGGCCAGCAACACTGAAGATGCAGGTGCAGCCATCTGGCACTTGAGGTCCAGACATGTTCAGCGTTCACTGAGGCACACTGCATGTGCCTCAGTGAGCACCTCACAGGCCCTGTGTGAGCTTGGATATACTGGAGGTGTGGGGTGTTTGGATTGAGCATCCACAGGCTTGGCAGTGTCTAACATACAACCAAACCCATCAGATTGTACATCAAGAAGAATTTGTATTCTATGAACATCTTGTAAGCACAGATTTTTTATTTTTATTTTTTCTAAAGATAAAGCTGATAGATTCATCTCGGAGCTTTGCCACAAGTACAGCTTCAGTGGATGTAATGGATTACTTGTATCAGCAGGAACCCCACAGACTGGTAAGGATGGTGGCTAAGGGAAGTGAAAATGAAATAGAAAAAAGCACTCTATGCTGAGTGCATTTTTAAAGTAGTTTATCTTAATAATAATCTGTGCACTCTACAAAAAAAATAATAGTGGTATAGGAATTGAAAAACAAAATAATAACAAAAAAGCAAATTCTCCTGCTCTGCTCCTGAAAAACCTGAAAAAACTAAAACCCCACCGAGCTAAATATTCAGTGAATATGTATATGCCAACTGGATGTTATGGGCTTGAAAATACTGCTGCCTGCAAGGAAGAAATCCTCCTCTGCCTAGCTCTAACTACAAAGATTATGCCATTGTAAAGAAAATACTTGGGTAAATTCAGAGCATTCCATGGGGAAGGAGAAATGCCTTGCTAGCACACCAGCTTGTTTCCCCATGTCCATGAATACCAAAGACCCATGAATGCTAAAAATAAATCTAATATCTTGATGTTCTTTTGTGGATAGATAGACCACCAGACACCTTCTCTGTTAATCTCGGTCAGTCTCCCACTTGCATTTTGACAACTAGGGTCAGCATCATAAATATAGTGTGGTCTGAGGGCAGGAGCCAGGGATGGCAATGGTGTAACCTCTATTTTCTTTTGGTGTCTTCAAATACTTTTCTTTTGAGAGGTCTGTTCTTTCTGTAAAATCTGATTCTGCTTTGTAACATGTTTTCAGGAAAACACCAAACTAAGTGGGAAAGACTGGTTCCCATTCCACTAAAATAGTGGAAGTTTTCCTGGTTATGTACGTGAACTTTGAGCTGAACTGCTGATAAATGCTGGTCTAGAGCTGAGAGTGTTCAGATGTGTACAGTGTCAGAGTATATGATAAAACTTGCTGGCTTGAGGTGATTCTATATCTGGAAGGAATCTATAGCTTTTTTTTTTCTTTTACAATTTTTTTAGCTGCTTCTTTCAGTTAAGCAAACAGTTTTGTGAACTTTGATAACAGTCCTCAACGCATTAAAATATTTGCTGTTGAAATGTTAAGTCAAACACTAACCTGAATATTTTTAAAGGTCATAGACATTGAAGGAAAACACAGATTACATACACCTTTCTGAACTGTATTTTTTAAAATGTGGAATCCTGCAGCATGTAGACAATGCTGCAACTAAAACACATAGGGCAAAATCTAATTTTGTATTACAGGAATTAAAAAGCATGATGATCTTTCCATCTTCCATCTACCTTTTATAGACAATTAAAAAAAAGTCCCGAAAGAATGGTAATGATCTTGTTTTAGGAAAAGCTCTCAAGGCATTTAGTAATCTACCTTTGCACTGTTTTCTCCATCACTGTGAGGTCCAAGAGCATTTCTGGGTAAGTGCTCCAGTGGCTTAAATTAAAACCAGGGTCCAGGAGAAAAATTGTGCGATTAGGGCTGAATGCTGCAATGGAGCAGCATTCTCTAGTTGTGGCACTGCAGCTCTGCAAGGCTCTGAAGGAGTGCTCCAGCTGCTACAGCAATAAAGCACATCAGATATGCAGGCATGCTCTGCAAAACTAATTATGTAATACTGGGAAGCTTGTATCTGATTATTGTTAATGTGTCAAATCTCATCTTAATTTGTTTCTTCTAGCTGTCGGCAATACGTAAGTTAAATATTTATGATATTGACAGTAGTTCTAAGCACTCATCTATTTATAAAATTGTGAGCCAATGGAATTGAATGGAGTTTAATGCTGATGCTTCTAGATATTCTGTGTTCTTCTAGTTCGTGTTCATGATCAAGAATTAAATACCCCTGTGGAAAAATAGATTCAGCAATAACATCAGAGGGATAATTGTCCTATGTTTTGCTGCTCCAAGCAATAGATAGAAAGCCTGAGAGAGGATCAGAATGTTATAAAGCTTGTGCTAGTGACAGTTTTAGAGGCAAAGGCAGGCATTCAGGGCATCAGCATGGGGCAGTGACAAGCTCTTGCCCGTGCCTGTGGGAATCCAAATGTCCATTGAGGTTTTGATACATGGATCCATCATCATCATATAAAAAATGCAGGAGGATTATTTGGTCTTGTATTTAATGACTGTTAGCTCTCAGCTTGTTAATTTGAAGACCAATCCATCCATTTAATCTCTGTGCCTTATATTAGATGATTTTTTTTCTCCCTCTTACTTTCCCTTATTTGCTAATATTAAACACAGATGATGGTGGTGCAATTATTTCTTTCAAGGTAATTAATTCAGAACTTTAATAAGAAGTACTTATCAGCTACAGTGAAAAAATCTAATGAGATCAAATATAAAATCTTTTCCCCACTAGTGGGGGAGAGGATTCATATTTTTGTTTGCTATGAGAAGATGAAAGAACTTCATGTAGGTTAGAATTTGAACTGCATTAATTTTATTTCCCTCAAACATGGCCATAGTATACAATCATTTACTGTCAGCAGAGATCATAGTGTTGAGTTTCACTAAAGAAAACTTAGATTGGATGTTAAGAAAAAATTCTTCAGAGAAAGGTTGGTCAAGCAATGGAATGAGCTACCCAGGAAAGTAGTGGCATCTCTGGAATTGTTTAAGGGCCACGTGAACACAGCACTAAAAGATGTGGTTTAATGATGGGAGTTGGTAGGTCACGTTGGTGGTTAGATCTGACAATCTTGAAGGCCTTTTCCAAACTCAGTGGTTCTATGATTCTACACCAGTCACTGCTTTGAGTGGAAACTGTCCAGCAGAGTTGAGTTCTGGATGTCTTCTAGCTTTCCTTCACTCCTGCTATTAGGAGCACTCAGCGCCTTATGCACCTTGATCAAAACGGTTGTAATTAGTGTCTTGGGTCTGTGTTCTCCAACATTTTTAGCCATTTGTCTCCTACTGTTTTGTTTTGGTCATTTCTGCTTGGAGAAGGCCAACATGGAAAGAATGGTTGAACTATGTCTAAATGAAGAACATTATGTGTTAGCCTTTGAATGTATTATAAATCTGTCTGTATGTCCTTTTCTGATGTAATATTACTTACTGTTTCTGCAAGGCAGGAATTAACATTCTGCTCTGAATCAAAATTATTTTAAAATCTTTATGGTGCCAGCAATAACTGGGTTACAATAGTTATAATTTATTGATTTCACGGACTATCATCATCTAGACTACGTTCAGTCCTGTAATTAAAATTTCCACTGTGTAAGCATCTGGTAACAATTGAGCATCAATACTCGTATGACTCTAGATGCAAAGAGTTTCAGTAATTCCAAAAAAAGAGTGCCTAAGTCCTCTGTGAGGATGCTAGCAGAGGCAATCAGGGAGAAAAAGCACCATCTATTCCTGCAGCTGTGAGGCTGTTCATTCATCAGCATGTTTTTGCAGTCTGGAAATACAGAAATTACGCTTTCATGTCTGAGTACCTCCTTGACTCTTAAAACCACATTTTGCACAATCTGGAGCTATGGAGAATGGAGATATGTAAAGAATGATGTGATTTGAGTGATTTAGGCATGATTGTGAACAGCAGGACTGGTTAACAAAAATTAACTGCGTGTGCTTTTAAATAGACAGATGAAAAATGGGAAAGTTCTCTCAAAGTACTCATTTGCTTCAAATGAAAAAAAGAAAACAACAAAACAAAACCCACAGCAAAAGCAACCAAACATTCTGAAATACTCTAAAATTATTCCACTGAAAAGTAGAACACTGTGTAGCCTAATTAAAAACAAAACCAATTTGTCACTATGCTAATATTCATTAACTTGTCAGAATGCTACAATCTGGACAACATCAAATTATCATAATTATCACTTCTGTGATGTGACTGCTGAGAACAACACAGCCTCTCTGCTCTGCCTCTTTCTCTCTTTCTGCATTTTCATTTGTTTCTTCTGCTGGCTGAAACCTTCCATGCCATATGAATGTCCATTGGAGCTCACAACCCCCCAAATGTGATTATGCAATAACTTAAAACGACGGAAAGTCAACGTGAGTTTCTCAAATGGTGCTGTACGACACCTAAGTGTTATGAGTAGAGTTACAGAGCCACTTGTTCCAAACCTCTCATGTTTGATGTGGCAGCAAAACAACTAGTGTGAATTGCCTTCCCTCTGCCCTGGTTCTGCCCAATTTGTGCTGTTGTTGTCCTTTGGGGAAGTCATCAGGAAATCAGACCCTGCAGTGCTTGGCTGTGAATTTGCAGCTCTCTTCTGTGTGCTATAAAGGAATGGAAAACCTCAGTGCTGTGCAGCAGAGCCTTGAATCTTCATATGCCCAGTAGCCACATATTGCAACTACAGACTAAATCAACTCTGTAAAAACGTGCACGATGAAGTGTAATTTACAAGGCAAAATATTTCAATTCCAGTTAGCAATGGTCTCAGACTTGTGTGCAGGTACTGGGAGTACATGGCTTTTCTCCAAGATGGGCAGCCAGCTCTCCCTTCACCATTTACTTCTGTCATGAGATAGATATCTTCTGCCATCTTTTTCAGAGTGCCTTTTGAACCATCCTGAAAGACTGAATACTGCAAACTGCAGTTATTGTTGCAGAAACCAGAATATCTCGTATAGGCAGGAAGCACAAAATGCTTTAGGATGTAAAGGGCTTCTTGTAATGTTTTATTCATGAAGAAAAGCTAGCTTGGGGAGAAAGAGAGAGAGAATGGGGTAGTGTTGGTGGAGAAATAAGAAGTAATGGGACTGGAGAGACATCAGCAGACTGCTTAGAGAACCATTATGAAGGCTGTGGTCCACACTTTGTTCTTAAGAGATGTGTATTTATGTGCCACAGCCTTGATTAGCCTTGCATTGCATTTTTTAAAATCCATTTTCCATCCTGGCATCACATCTCAAAGAGGAATCTCATCCTAGCGGTCTGAAATACTGTGGCTGAAGATGCACTGGAGCCCTTTTTCCTTCTGAATCCATCCCTCTGGGCAAATACACGCCATTGCCTGTTGGCATTGCAGGATCTGGATGTGCTATATCACATATGAGTGGTGCTTCTGTGCTCCAGCAGGCTGTCAGAGTGTCATAGTGGGCTGGGGACCTTGATTTGGTAACTGCTTTGCTCCCAGAGACCCAGGTGGAGAGAAGCAGGCACTAGACTGCTTTGGGACGTCTTGCTAGCCACCTGCGTAACAACCCATCCCCAAAGTGCTAAGAGGTGGCTCAAACCAAACTCACAGATGCACAGAGCAGAGCTCTCCAACCTCCTCTCCAGGGGAAGGAGAAACAGATATATGAAAGAATAAGCATAGGGGAAAGAGTTTTCTGAGCTTAATAACATCTGTTTTCTGGGTGCTGAGCATGTTGTCAGCTTAGCGAGCTCTTCAGTAGATGAATAGGTAGGCAGCAAGATTAGCGTATTCACAAATTTCCCAGCAGCTTCTGTCAAAATAGACATTATTTTGTTACCAGAAGAAGTGGCAGTGCCTATGTATTGTAAAGAAATATGACTGTTTTCCCTTTGTATTGCAACAGCTTTGGGACAAAAACCATCAAATAGCAGAATCCACCTAATTTTGCTCACATTAGTAACAAAAAACAGGCTGTGTTTTCATAGAAACTTAGGAGGCTTATGGATCTCAATGACATACTTCAACAGCTTAGCTATTATAAATTTTTCTTTGGAAAACTGTGGTATTTAGACTCCAAAACTACTTAAATGCTTTTAAAATTGCATAGAGTGGTTTGAAAGGTAAGTGATTTATGTGTAAACAATTCTGCTTTAAGTAGGGTTTCAGGGTAATTTTAAGATTATGCTGAGGTGTTTCTTAATCTTAAAAGTTAGGTATCTAAATTCATAATAGCACCGATGATTACCTTAATATGCTTACATACATATACATTTTTAATTCACATCAGAGGCTGTTTTCAGTGTCATTAATTAAAAATAATGGGTATGCTCTAGAAGTTTGCTGTCACAACTACTACCACCACACACTCCAGTATACACCATTTCACTCCACAAACTGCTTTCATTGCCACACAAAAGCTTTTTTCTACCTTTTAAAGATGAAGTATGCTCTTACTCTTTGCAGGGATGAACTTTTTCCCCTTCATAGGAAGAACTTGAAACCAGCCACTTCTAGCCTGCCCCAACATGGTGCTCCTTTCATCGGGGAAGATTTACTGGGAATGGAGGAGCAGCCAGAAGATGTAAGGAGCACAGTGGCAGCTATGGATCAATCAGCTCAGAACACTGGTTTGCCAAGACTAGACTCTACTAGCTATACTATTTTGAAGGCTTTTTAGTTGTACAGACAATAGCTGGGGCCAATGGCCAGTGTTAGATGCTGCTATTGCATTTGCGCTATAAGTGTTGAGCACAACTCAGCTGAGTGAAGGCTATCACAATGTCTTTTTCAGGACACTCTTGTTTGTGGAGCTCTATCTGGTGCAAGAGCATATATTCTTTTACCTTTATAAAAAGTGATCCTAGCACATACTTTCTGGGATTGTAAGACTGCATGTGTGTGTCCATTAGATCCCTCAAAACTATTGATAAGATGCTTCTTAGGTTGGAGGGAAATTTTTCTCCACCCTGCTTTATTTTGAGCAAGGAACCAAGGTCAGACCTGCATCCTAGGGAAGTGTGCCAAGTGAAAAACTCCTGCACACTTCATAATTAGCCTCCTGTCTTCTTTCTTCTGAAACTGTCCCACTCACCGCAATGAGGATGTGAATGTAGATCTGGCAATTTCAAGTTGAGCACTTCGGCAAAATGGCTTTTTAAGGATCGTTTTCATCCTTGAAATATTACATGACAATGCAGAGAGAGATGCAGTAATTTAGAAAAGACAAGATGCTATTTTATATGAAATATATCTGCCTTCAATCACTTTAACATTGAAATGAAGATAATGGATAATGCAAGGATATCTTACCTGAATATTTCAGAAATGCCATTGCATATTCTGGATTATTATTAACTTTTATCAAATATTACACAGACAATAATGTTACAGACGAATATAATTTAAAAGGCAAGTCTGAAAAAATGGTCTGAGTTAAAGGAAGCTTTCTCAGTCTTTATTCTGATATTCAACAGGAGAAATTTCTAAATGTTTTTACATAGTTCCTAATTGAAATGGCCAGGATTCAGCAGTCCCATAACCACAGGGAATTACACCTGCGACAATCTATTACATATGTACCAATATCTTATAAGGAAATTTCCCATTAGCTAATATTTCAGTAAGCTTTTGGGGTTTTATTGTTTTTTGTTTGTTTGTTTGTTTGTTTTTGTTTGTTTGTTAGTATTCTGAGAGGAGTTAGAAGTACAAAGTAATTTTGTTGTTCTGATGGCGAGTTAATGAGAATTAAATGACTGGAGAGCTGTGCAGCTCTGATAGCTAGCCAGCAGCTCTAACTGCACCTTGTTTCTCTCCTTTTAACAGATAATTCTGCTTGATGGCTGGCTGTTATTTTGGCTGCCTGTCTAGAAAGCTCACTTATACACGTTTTTCTTTTGATAGTGTGTAAGCCAGTCTTAGATTTCTCAGAAATTTGTGAGTAGAGTATAAAATTGGCTTAAACTGCTCCATAAACATGTGGATGAGTGAGTGAGGGATGGCTTCAAAGCAAATAGCAACTGGGAACGTTGGAGTTGCTGTGTCTTGCTTTACTGTACAACAGTAGAGTTTTATGTTAGTTACTACAGAGTAATTTTTATGCTATTGATGATATAAAAGATGTCACCACAAGAAAAAAGGTCTCATAATAAACAATGTGCATGTGCTTTTATTGCAGTAGAAGTCAAGAAGTAGGAAATCTGCTGATTACACATACAGAGGCTTTTGAAGCACTTGTTGCAGTTTGTAAACTCCAGTATAACTATTAGATGATAATTTTCAAAATGCAGTTAAACTTAACTTTCTGGGAGGTGTCATAATATTGACAACATATGGCTGTGTTGTTAGAGAAGAGTCCAGAGGGAGATATAAGCCTGAGTTTGAGACTACAGTGTCACAGCACTTTGGTCTCTGAACAACATAAGGAAAAAGGAAGGGGAAATAAACACATTTAGGACTATGATTACACAGCCTGCTCAAGTAGGAACAAGTTATGTAATCTCAGCAAATATCTTGCAAAAAATAATGAGGCCAACCCACTGAAATCAAGGAGTGTTAATAGAGCTTTGTTGGAATTCAAGAAAGGGGCAAAGGGAAAAATTGAAGAGCACAAAGCAGGAGATGAATGACCATAACTGTGGTTATTATGTACAGAACAGCAGCTCTGTAGAGTCTGGCCTGCAATCAGTTTGCTGGAAAATGGGACTGCCACAGAATAAGTGCATTCCATCATGTGAGATCATTTCCTCACATCAGTTTTTGTTACCAGAGGCATTGATGACACATATTCAGGGCTGCTTTTCAGTAAAGTTGAACTGTAGATCAAGCTTTGAAATGGCAAGATTAAATCAAATACTTTTTAAAAGGAGAAATATGCAGCTGTGTTTCTTTCTAATGGCAGTGCAGATCAGCAGGATCCATTTCAAGCTTGGAAGGCCAAGAGGCAGGAACAATTTATACATACAGAAAAAGTTGCTGTGAGCATTTGCAAGTGCTGAAGGAGAAAAAAAAGTATCACTTAAGCATTGATGAACAAGGCCAATACATATTTATTGTCTGTCCCTGGGATGAATATCTCAAGAGTGTGGGGTTTTTTGTTGTTGTTGTTTTTGTTTTTTTTTTCCTTTCTCCTTCTCCTCCCAAAGCTCTGTTACTGTCACTGTGGACTCAAAAAAATAATTAAAAAAAAAGTGTGAGAACACTGTGAGCGTATAGATGGATGGTACCAGCTGGAGAGGCATAAAAACAGCCAGACATGTGGTATTTTCCACAAATCACTATCTCCCTCTCACATAATAGCAATAGCAGTGGTACATCTATTCAAGCCTTTTCTTTCCCCCAGTACATACAGTTTTCTTCTGGGACCATTTTTGAGTTCTAAAATGTAGTCCTAATGTTACCATCAGTCTTGGACTTACATCCTAATGAATTTTTCAAAACTGGCTAATGTAGATGAAATTCATAGGAACTTCAAATCAGTTGTCCAGTCCTGGTTTTACCTCATGTCACCTTAAAAATACAAACTGTCATTATAAAGCTATCATTATTTGCCCACGTATCATGGTAGAACAGGTGCATTGGAGCAATTACCAGAGGTCACAGCATAGACAGCTAAGCCCTATTTTGCACCTATGTTCCAACTGTTATCAATGGGATGACCTTTAGCATGAGTTCTAGTGATGTTTATTCTGAGATTAATGAGCAATAAAGGCGTCTCCTTAAAAAACATGAAGCTCATTCAAATATACATCTCCACCAAATTAAATCAAATAGTTCCTATTGTACCTTTTTTGTTTCTCCAATCAGAAAGATTTCTGGTGGAAAACCTTCATCTGTGCTCTGGGACATGAATAGATAGTAACAGTGGATCTTGTTAAGTAGCAGTGTTATAATTGTTATAATCTCTCTTTATGATGATTGAGCATGAAATAAATTCCTTCCCTTCTTGATCTCTGCTCATTCTGTTCCAGACTGTTAGGCAAACAGCCTGATATATTTCTCAGAAAATGTTTTTATTGTCACCTATAGCCTCCATAACACAAATTACATGACCTTTTCTAAAAATAGAGAAAAAAAAAAATTGAAGGCCATTTCCAGAATGAATTTTTAAAATGTCTTTGTAATATTTCCAAGGGGAATGCTGTAATTACCAGATCTTTTCCTCTGCAATCTGCAAAGATGCTTTGATTGACACATGCTTGCACAATTGCCTTCTGTGGTGGTTACACAGGTGTGACATGGTGAAAGGCTCTACATGATGCCTTGGTGACTCATGACCTTGCATTTAGCACCATGGGGACTTGTCCAAGAATGGGATGTCCGAGAGCTACTAGCTAACCCCGAACTAATCTCAGCTCCAGGCAAACTTTAAGGTGAAAATAGCATGAGGCATCTTTTTATTCAAAGACAGATGCTGAGCCAGGAAATTATAAGAGACACCACCTTAATTCTCACTGTGGTTTGACTTGAAGGAGGTTTATTTCTCTAATAAACATCCAAGCAGGCTATCAAGTCGAATTTCTATGGGGCTGGAGTTGATACTCTGAACAAGCTGCTCAAAACATGATTTTTTTCCGTACATTGAACTTTCTCAACTGGACTTATGTGGAATGAAACTCCATGTGCTATTAAAAGGCTTTTGCCACTCTTTATCAAAAGATAAAGAAAAAATATTCACATGCTATAATGGTCTCTGCTCTAATGTCACACTTAAAGCTAAGGGCACAGGGCTGACGCTATTGCAGCTTTCAGGGACTAACCTAATGCTTGAAGTGGAGTGGATTATTCCTGTGGTGAAGGAAAAACTGTAGGAATTTTTTTTTTTTTTTTTTTTTTAAATAGCTTCTTCACAAAGAACATGGAAATATCATGAAATCCTGGCTGTGCAAATCACAGGTGATTACTTTGTTCACACCTCCAAGCATGTTTAAAACTAGCTTGCTGCCTTAGATTGACTCTCTTTCAGTTTCTCCTCTATGCCATATGACCATTAGGATTGTTTTAAGCTTTTTCTAGCTTTTCCTGCCTGAGATCTAGTCAGCCTAACAATCAGACTTTGATGGCATTGAAGAGGGCAGTGTGGTAAAACTGATTGCTTTTTCTCTGTCTTCCTCCCCACACTTTTCCCAGGTGGAGTAACATTTCATCTGACTTCATATGAAGTGCTTCAATTTACAGCTCACAATACAACACTGTGCTTTCACTTTTTTTTTTTTTTTTTTGGTCAGTACAGCTAACCCCTCCTCTTGAGAGATTGTGCACAGCAAGTGTGTCATGACCAAAGGAAGCTCAGGATTATACAGAGTTAAGGTGGTCTGAGCCAGACACCAGAGGATACATACTTAATTGGGAAGCTCTTATAGTAGTTGTTCTGCTCACAAAGACACAGAATTGCTTCTGATGGATTTTTGGTGGTACCAGGTAAAAATATTAAGAGGTAGGTCAATAGTCATAGACGGAAAGAAGAGTCAAAGTCACCCAGTGAGTGAAGAGGATCTCTGGCTATACAGCACTCCTTGGGAGGCAGCCTAAGTCCAAAAGGGGCCTTCTGTTTAGTGGCTGACCACTTCAGGGCTCCACTCTGGGTCCCCCCCTTCTGGTCTCTCGGGATGCACAGCTGCAATCAATTTGCCTGTGCTCCCTGGGTCATTCACAGCCCTTCACCAGGTGCTCAATAACCAGTTCAAGCTGTGACCTAACAGATCTCCTACAGTAGCCTTGTTTCTGAGATATGACCATATTACTGGTGCTAAAATGGCTGCAGCAATAGTTTTATTGCCTGAGACTTGTAAGTTTTCACTGCTATGAGAACTTTTTTTTCTTTTTTCTTTTTTCTTTTCTGACGAGAATGATTTTTTTCTCTTGTGCTTCTCAGTTGATTCTTTCTTCAGAAAGTTCTTCAAACGTTAATTTGGCTACAGAATTAAAGCAAGCACTGTAGTATTTAGAAGAAATATTTCAATTGCCTATAGATGTGAAACTAGAAAAGAAATGAGCACAGAGCTAGAGACAAGTGGCTACAGAGCAGCCTGGCAGAAAGAGACATGGGTTGCTAGGGACAGCAGCTCAGCACAATGCACTGTGTAGCTCTGGCAGCTAAGGGAGCAAACTGCGTTTGGGGTGCATTAAGCACCAGCTGGTCAAAAGAGGTGATTTTCTCCCTGTGTTTAGTATTGATGTGGCCTCACGTTAAATGTTAAGGTCCATGAAAGCATCCAGAGGAAAGCACCAAACCTGGTAATGGGGCTGAAGACATGTCTTGTGGGGAGAAAAAGAGGATTGTGCTGTCCAGGCTGTAGAGGACGAGACTAAGAGGTGACTTCACTGCTCTCTGCAGCACTCTGAGGAGGGAAAGCAGAGAGAGGTGCTGGTCTCTGCTCCTGGGAACCAATGGCAGCATGGGAATGGCACAAAGTTGAACCAGTGTCACACTGGACATTAAGAAATGTTTTTGTGCTGTGAGGGTGATAAAATACAGGGAACAGTCTTCCTATAGGGGTGGTTGATGCCCCATGTCTGTCAGAGTTCCAGAGGTATTTGGACAATGCCCTTAATAATCCGCTTTAACTTTTAATTAACCTTCAAGGTCAGACAGCTGAACTAGATGGCTTTGTAGCTACTTTGCAACTGAGCTATTCTATTCCACTATCCTTTGCAAAACTAAAGCACTGTTAACCTTCCAGAGGCATAACAAATTGTAGGTTGTTTTTTTTTGTTTTTTTTTTTTTTTGGTCAGGTAATTTTTTTTTTTTTTTTTTTTTTTTCTGGGGGAAAGTGTTTCCTGAATATCTGGTTTGTTCATTTTTCATATACTTCTCTCATGCTGTTTGTTGCTAAAAGCTTTCTTTCATCTGAGAATTGTCCTGAAACAGCTCTGTGGACCAACCAGGGAGCATTAAAAGCTTGTTGGAAGAATCCTTTTTGTAGATTTTCAGGGTGTTTTTCTTTGGCATGTATTTTGCTAAACTTTGCACAGCCTTAGGATCAAAGGTCTGCAAGTTTCTCCCCAAATACTTGTAACCTACTTCAGTCTGCATTGCTTCACGTGTTTGTAGCCTAAACATGGCCTTCTGCTCAGAATCTTTTATCTTGCGTGATGTTTAGAGCAGTGATATTCCTCTGAGGATGAGGGTCATTTCTGGTCTGGAAGACTTCAAGAGTCTCTTTTCTAAAAAGAATGCTCAACTACTCACAAAGAAATCCGGAGTATCCTTATTTTCTTGTGTAGGTATACGTGAGTTGGCTAGATGGAAAGAAAGTAACAAAGTAATCTTCAGCTAAATAAACATTCAAAATTCTTCCAAGTTTTCGCTGATTGAAAGTCACTGCAATACTGGAGCTTGTGATGACACCTGGAGCAGTCTGGCAGTTCTCCCATATCAGGAAAACATTTGTTGGGCACTCTTTTTACACATCTTTCTTGAGGGTTAGATGGCAGGAACTTTGCCATCCATGCTAGCCTATGCTTTATTGCCGGTTATCCTCCTGTAAGATGTCAGCATGCTTTGAAAAGACATGACTGCATGGCAATGGTCTGCAATAGCTATTCCTCAATAACCTTTTGAAGAGTTTACTTTTTTCAGTGAAATTGAAAGTGAAAGGAGCCATCAGCATGTCAAACCAGAATGGCAGCATGGGCAAGCTTTAATTCACTGCCTCAGAGATGGCTAATCTGAAAATCTCTAGGAAGTCACTGATGAAGAATGGGAATAGAAATATAAAGTGTTAAATAGCTGTCTCTGGAAAGACTTTTCTATACTGTGTTCTTCACTCTGTGCATGAAAACTCCTTTCCAACCTCTCCACCTCCTCATGACTGAAATAATATCAGAAATTGCTAACAAATCCTCTGTCCTTAGTATGCTGTAGGAGCTCTCCCATCCTCTCACCTTAATGGATTTTATCATTATCATTGTATCATAAATGCTTACGTTTATCTTCAAGTTGTTGAGACTTTATACATTTGTCTATTCACTGTCATCTGCCTTCCCTTATGACTACTCTATCTCACCCTACTGGATGTCATGGTGCTGTGAACTGCTAAAACTCTTATATCTTGGTCATCATCAGCAACATTATTGTCCCTTTCTTTTGTAACTACTTTATTGTAGCTGAAAAAAAAAAAAAAAAGGAAGCATGAGTATGGCTGAAAAGCCAGCTGCATTATTCAGATCTGCTGATGAATATGTCTTTGGTTTTGGAACTTAAAGTTCTCAGAATATTGTAGCCTATAGAGCTTTCATGAACTGCAATGTGATGGTCCTAACCAAGTAGCACAGTCCGTATTCTCTATACAGTCAGAGACTTTTTTTACAAGAACAAGAAAACAGAAGGAAAGGAGGGGTATGTATGTGTTTTAATTCTTTGAGTCATTCTTGGAAAATCAGCAGAGTGTTGATAGTTTTCAACTTGCTATAGGTATGGAGACAATGTTTTTCAGATCATCTCATCATAATTATGAGCATCCTCAAGCCAGAGGAAGATAAACAAGACCAAAACAGAATCATAGCTGTTCTTGTGTTGATGCTAGTGACTTTCTGGTTGGCCTGGAAGGAAGTACATGGGAACATATGGAGCATTCCTGCATTGCTTAGGGTGATGTCTTCAGCACTGCGTAATAGAGGTGACTCCAGGTAGCTTTTGTTTTCCTACTTGAATGTCTTCTCTGAGCCTCCTGTCATACAGTAAAGTGGTTGCTCTACTCATTTGTTCCTTTAGTAATGATTGAAATGTAATTTCTTTTCAGCAATATTTTCCTGAAGCATACCAAGCATCCGTTGCTACCTGCAGTGTAGAATCTAGGCTTTCTCCAGGCTTTAGAGATAGCACATTTAGAGAGATAATGATGGCTCCATGACAACACTGAGCACTCACAGTCTCAGAGGGATTGACCCTGAGCATCAGGCTCAGAAGGCAGCTGTGGCACAGCAGCAAACACTGCATACACAATGTCTTCCTAGGTGTTTCACTGCCTAATATATCTTCTTTTCTTCCCAGTGTTAGAAAGTTAAAGCTGAGACAGTGTTGGGTTCCCCATTGTTGGCTATTGAAGGGGAGAAGCTCCACAGAATTGGGTGGGTGCTGCATGTGGGCATGTTCCTGTGGGGTCTGAGAGGAGTGGGGCAGGAACGGTGACCCCATTTCTGCATGTTTGGAAAAGAAGCACCAAACCTCTCTGTTGCTGAGCAAGCACTCTCTGTGCTGTGGTGCTGCTTTCTATGGGGAATAAGAGCAGCAATGCACATTCATGCATGTCCTAAAGTGTTGATGCCTATTTCTGGATTGGAGTGAAAGATGTTTCTTGTTTTTCCTTCTTATCTTTCTTTTTCATTTCAGTTTGTCTTGAATACCATGAGTGTAAAGGCCTATTGGTTAAGATTTTCTTAAGCACATTTTAATATTTACTTATTGTCTTTCTTTCTTTGGACAAAACCATCTAAATAATGAGATTTTTATGAAGCTAATATTGAATAATATTAGAATTTTGGAAGCTTTGAATACACGGAATCACAATGCTGAAATGCTGCAAACTTATATTTATTGTCAACTCACTTCTCTCCTATGGCACACAGGCAAAATCTCATAGCCCAAATATTATTGAGTCTGTATCCTTGGGTAACTTGGCTGTTTAGATAACCATGCTTTAAAGGATACGCTCCAAACAATAACAGAAATTTATAATGCACCTCAGAGCACAACATAGTTCTATTTTAATTATAGAGGGTATTTCGTCAGAATGCTCAGAGAATTGTAAAACAATCCTGTAATTAAAGAGAACGCTTATTAAATAAATAAATAAAGCCACACAACAGAACACCACATAATTGTAACTGAATTAATGGCTGGGGAAGTAGTTTGTTTATTAAAAAATAGAAACAATTGAAATGCAAGAAATGAAGCAATGAAGAAATTGCTTCTTGCAAGAAATTAATTTATGCGATGACAATGTGTTCTTTTTTTTTAAAGCCTCTATTTTTCCCGTGTATGCTGCTTTTCCTTTTCCCATTTTCTGTTTTCATACATTATCATTTTTCTATTCAGAAGGAACTGGGTTTAAACTGCTTCATGAATTTCAGCTTCTGTTGTTGAATTCCACATCAGGTCCCAGTAGGAGGGCATCTTGCAGAAATGATGTCTAACAGCTATTCATTGCCTTTAGAATGTGAAAGGAATGGTCAAGCAAACAGTGCTTTTAGTTAGTTGAGAGATTGGTTTTATTAATGTGCTTTCCTGTTTTCTGAAGATAAAACATTGGCTGTTCACTATGGAATACCACTAGGTCTGACTTTTAGAAACAAAAATGTTGGTGCTACAGATTGTAAAATTAAATTTTCTTTTGGAGTATTTCTTAAACTTTTGATCAGCTCTTATTTAATGCAGTACAATCTGAAGGTGTATAACTCTGACATGCAGGTGATATCAATAATGGGTGAGAATAACAAATGGATTGCTTGTACTTCACATTTTTCAGGGCTTTATAGGATGAGTAAGCTGACTTAGTTTTCTCCCCGTGCAATATCCCAAGTGAAGACTTGGTTTCCATCTCTTATTCATCAGAATGAGCACTATAGATATAGAAAATCACTCTTGTCTCAGATCCGTCAAAGCTGTAGTTGTGCTGGCGCCTGCAATACTTGAAGATCTTTTCAAGTTGCCTGAAATCAATCACTTTTAGGTTCCCCAAGACAGCTGTGCATTTGCTTCTGTTTTTCCTGCAATGAAAATATAGAAAAATATAGAAATATAGAAAAATATCCAATCTTTTCCCAGCACTCATTTCATGGGGAAAATCTTTCAAAATTCTTGGGAAACCATGGGCAGTTTTAATTAAAAAAACAAAGAAACAAACAAAAAACAACAACAAAAACCAAACCTAAATGACACCAAATGTTAATTTGCTTTTAAAATATATTCTATATATTGCTGATGGTGAACAGACTTCCCTAGTGAGGAATTCAGAGTTGCTAAGTTATGCTTTTACAGCAACCTTTCTCCCGAGAAGAAAAAGTCAAGGAAGGTGAATTAATCTAGATTAAAATTAGTATTTCTGACTTTTCTAGATTAACTGCTCCTATTCAAATTATTGAAAAATAAAAGTCCTCAGATAATATTTGCCTATCAAATGCACTTAATAAAATTCCTTTACTTTGGGAGACAGTATAAATTTTCATCTTCTTCCAGGAAGATTTTGAAAGTAGGGAGGAAAGGAAAGCTTTTATCTTCCTTTAAATAATAACATAATAAAAATTATATTCAAAAATAAAAAATAAAAAGATAGTAGTGCATATCCAGTACCCTTGTTATTTCTTAGCTGTCCTGTATGGCAATTTTTTGATTGGTGGGTTTACTTATGCCTTGTGGATCCTTGTTTTGTGAAGTAGATCTTTTGGTAGCATGCTGCTGGGCTGATCTATGTTATTGCCTTAAAGTTGCTTGCACTGGGGAAGACGTGTTTGCCATTGAGCAGAGGAGCAATCAGATCGTTATGGGACCAGAGTGAGATCATACAATCATAGAATAATTAAAGTTGGAAAAGACCCCTAAAATCATCTAGTCCAACCAAAGCTGAGCACGGTATTCGAGGTGTGGCTACACTGGAGCTGAGTACAGGGAGATGATCACTTCCCTGGTCAGAAAAGCAGAATATAAAACAACCACTCCTCAAAGCTACTTCCCTGATAGAATCATGGTGTCACCAAGGTTGGAAAAGACCTCTAAGATCATCCAGTTCAACCGTCCACCTATCACCAACAGTTCTCACTAAACCGTGTCCCTCAACACAAAATCCAAATGTTCCTTGAACACTTCCAGGGTCAGTGACTCCACTACCTCCCTGGGCAGCCCATTCCAGTGCTTGACCACTCTTTTGGAGTAGTGGTGTTTCCTAACGTCCAACCTGAATCTCCCCTGTGCAACTTGAGGCCATTCCCTCTAATCCTATCACTAGTTACAAGAGAGAAGAAGCTGACCTCCAGCTCACTGCAATCTCCCTTCAGATAGTTATAGAGATCTTACAAAAAAAACTTCATCAAGACCTGCTTCGATAGTTGCATGGAATCCCACTCCTGATTGCATATTTCATCAGCTAAACTTGACTCTCATTTAAACTTCTTTGATTGATCCAAGATAGAGAGTTGAAAGGAGATTGTCCCCAGCAATTCCCATCAGATGGTGTATACGGTAAGGTGCCCAGGTACTCGCTTCAACACAAAGGCCTATATCCTTCAAGGGTAACATCTGCCTGCTTGTTCTCCCAGCTTTATTTACTTACACAGAATATGTATAAGATGTGCTTCATGGTCAGGATTTTGAGTGTGGTGGAACCAAAATCTAAGGCATGCCAATCTCATACAGACTTCACAACTCTGTGCCACAGAGCCAGGTTAGTGGGAGTGAGTTGTCAGGGTATGGCTATTGGTGTTGACCTTTTGGGTTGGAAACACAAGGAGTGATCATTGCCAGATGTAGGTGATAGGCAGAAGCAGGATTTGAAATATTTAGCTCTCATTTTTACTTTCAGCAGCTATAACTGACCCCTGTTTCTAAACAGAAAATCTTATTTGCAATTTATAAGTCCCTAAAAATGATCTCAAAATTTTCTACTGTCTCTGCTTGGAGTCAGTGTTGTCAGAAGTTGATATTCAGATCTGTCAAAATTTCTGGATCCCAAAACATCCTGCACAGGAAGGTATTCTATCATTGATTCCTACAGCTCTGCAGTTCCTGTCCAGATACAACTCCTCCTCATGACTGCACCTGTGTTCAGCAAAGCAGAGGTCCTGGGATGTAATGACTTCCTTCATTATGCTCTACTTTGTCATTTTCCTTCATCCACATAATTCTCATGTAATTTTAACATTAAGGTTAGGTTCTTTTTTCACCATGCTAATGGTAAAGTAACTCCTTGATTCACATCATGACCATTACTAAAATTTTATAAGACATAATTTGTACAGAAAAACTTTTCAGTACAAGGACGACCTGTGTGTACAATGGGAACCCAGAGACTTGGACAAAGATAAGAGAAACCTTGAACTAGTCTAACTCCACATCAAGATGCATTATTCTTACATGAAATTATCTCTCCATCTTTCAAATAAAAAGTACTTTTTAAAATAACATCATCTTTCAAATAGGACACTAAATTCTTGGTAAATTACATCCCTCCATCCTGAGCCTTTAATCAGAGTCCTATCACAATTGCCACCCAAAATTCTTGCATTTGTCACATCCATCTTCCAGCTGCTGTCAGTAGTATTAATGCAGATCATTCAGAATCCCAGTAACTGATAAGCTGGTAAACGTTGCAAGGCATAAATGAAAACTGATGCAGTGCATGATATATCTTGCTCTATGATTATGTATAGCACACAAGACAGATCCTAATGTTAACATCCTGAGCCACACCTAATTTTTGTATCCAAAAAACAAGCCCAGATAAAAGTTCTATCAGACAACTTCAGGATTTTCAAAGGGAGTTTTGGTAATTAAGTTATTTTGAAACTCAGATGCTTTGAGCGTACGGAAAAAATCTCTGTTTAGAATTAATAATATGACTTGTGCTGATGATAGAGACCTTGAGGGCATTGTTTATCCTTTTATGATTACAAAAATAATATAATCAACTGCTGGTATTCTGCAGAGACTACTGGAAAAAAAATATAGCTGTGCCATGCTCCTTATCCTTGGGGCTAAGGCCACTTGGATATGTAGTTATATATGAGTAAGATGAAAAAAACAAGTAATGTCTCACATGACTTCAGAGGTAATTCACAAAAAAAATATTTTTTGAAAAGCTCACCACTAATTTTGAAATGTTTGTTATTTAGATAAGTGAGTTTTCAAAATGGACAGAGGAGCGTGCGCTGTAGAAACCTGGAAAGGACCCAATAAATACAGCTGGTACATAGCTCACTCCAAGTAGGCATTTTTATTTCATCATTCTCAAAGAATACAGAAGGCTATTATTTATGTTGATACCTATAAAATATGTTATATGGGACAGGATTTAAAGTGTTCATAAAATTTTCCATTCAAGCTTTTCAATTCAAAGGGAAGTTGGACATGACAACCATACAGACAGAGTGATGAGATTTTCCAGCCACAGCAAAACTCCTCTAGCAGAAGCTACCTGCACATTCGGAATCATCTTAAGAACAGCAGTTCTGTCACTGGAATAACTGTGGACGTTGAGCAACAGCATTTTGTCCACATTTTTTCTGCCTTGTCTGTCTCTGATCGCTGAGTTCTACTGCTGTAACTCATGGAGAATGGGAAGTACAAGCTGGAGTAGGCACTGCAAAGAGAGGAGATGAAATCCAGAGGTTTCCTGCTGTGGTTCTGCAGTGCCAGGTTTCATTGGATTCAATTCTACTCTATGCTCATTTATGTTGGTTTCTCTCA
The DNA here is from genome assembly GCF_905368555.1 of Meleagris gallopavo. Classification (NCBI taxonomy): domain Eukaryota; kingdom Metazoa; phylum Chordata; class Aves; order Galliformes; family Phasianidae; genus Meleagris; species Meleagris gallopavo. The sequence goes on along the minus strand of NC_139406.1, from coordinate 55,690,043 downwards.
TTAAGATGAGCTATCATTATGGAAGACCAAATCCCAGAAAAATTTCCTGGATGTTGCAAAGCTAATTTAGTGCACTCTCTGCACAAAGTCAGCAGCTTAGTGTGTACTAAGATATTGTTAAATTCCTCTTATCCCTGCCTACTGCACAAACACTGCAATGTTGTCCTACAGCTGTAAGTACTGCAATCCAAATGATAAACACTCCTAGGGGAGAATTCTACTGCACATCTAAATTAATTTGGAAAAAAAAAAAAAAAAAAAAAAAAAAAAAAAAAAAAAAAAACAGAAAAGAAAGAAGAATAGAAAGCCATCTTTAATTACAGATCTTGCTCTGAAAAACAAGCCAAGATGCAAAAGGTTCTACAAATCAGCCATGATGAGTTTACACACACCTTGGTCTGGTTTGGGATCCTGCTTCCTAGAGAATATGGCCCTGCATTGCCTTATGACAGTAGCAGGAAAGGCATGCAGGTAGAAGATGGCAGGTAAACCCTTTGTAGTTTAGTTAAATTCAAGCACATTGATTTGGAGTAGACTCCATATCACACAAAACGCAGAGCCTTCATCCATTTTAAAGCCACATACCAATTAAGTTCATCATATAGGCTGGATTGATGGGCTGAGGCTGATTGTATGAGCTTCAGCAAGATCAACTGCCATGTCCTGCACTATGTCACGACAACTCCGTGCAATGCTACAGATTTGGGAAAGAGTGGCTGCAAAGCTGCACAAAGGAAAAGGATCTGAGAGTGTTGGCAGCTGGCTGAATACAAACCAGCAGTGTGCCCAGGTGGCCAGGAAGACCAATGGCATCCTGGCTTGTATAAGAAATAGCGCAGCCAGCAGGAGCACGGAAGAAATCATCCCTCTGTACTCAGCTCTGGTGAGGCTGCACCTTGAGTACTGTGTTCAGTTTTGGGCCCCTCACTACACGAAAGATACTGAGGCCCTGGAGTGTGTCCAGAAAAGGGCAGCAAAGCTGTGAAGGGTCTGGAGCACAAGTCTGATGGGGAGTAATTGAGGGAGCTGGGATTGTTCAGTCTAGAGAAGAGGAGGCTCAGGGCAGACCTTATCACCCTCTACAACTTCCTGAAAGAAGATTGTGGTGAGATGGAGGTTGCCCTCTTCCTGTTACTCTTCACAGGTAACAGTGATAGGATGAGAGTGAATGGCCTGAAGTTGTGCCAGGGGAGGTTCAAGTTGGATGTTGGGGAAAATTTCTTCTCTGAAAGAGTGGTCAGTCACTGTCCCTGGAGGTGTTTAAGGAAAGAGTAGAGGTAAAACTTAGGTACGTAGGTTAGTGGGCAATGTCGGTGATAGGTGAATGGTTGGACTAGATAATCTTAGAAATTTTTTCCAACCTTGATGATTCTGTGACTCTGAGACTCTATGAAGTGCTCCATATAGAGAAGAAAAAATATGATTCCTTGAACAATGTTACTGGTGTGCTTTCTGTGAGTTCTTTAGCGAGTTCTTCTGTCCAGTTTCAGTCAGTGAAAATCTACATCTAACAGTTACAACACCAGCATTTGCATCAAAGGACATTCTAGATAAAAATCATATATGCAACTAAAAGGAGTCTCTAAAGGTCACTTCCTTCCATCAGTGTTCAGATGCTAACGTGAAAGGTGAAAAACTTTTCTGGTATAACAGTAACAGAGAGATACTCTCATCTTTATGTTGTATACTTTCGTCTGCTTTTCTTATTGACTTAAATTTATAAGAAAAGGATGTGCAAAGGGAAAAATCTGCTAATGCTCAGTGCAGCAGTCTGCTTGTTCTACACACAGAAGTGACCAGGTGACAGAAAAGTAACATGCTATTTTTAAAACGAAGAAGGGGCAGAGTTATCTGCAGGATGTTAATATTGAACAGGTAGATCATCAAATCTCCTTCCTAATAGTTGCAGAAAACCTCCAAGTGAGGTGATTCTTCAGGAACACCTCAGTGCAGTCTCTCTGAAACTTAATCATTTAGTAGGTCAGATTAAAGCAGATACTGAATATGAAAGGGGAAACAGTCTTCCTTCCTCAGTGCAACATCTGTTCCTTTTTTATTTTTTTTGCCAGAGGCAACTACTCTGCTGTTTCCCACCACTAATAAAATCTCATTGAAAAAGCCCACGGCTATTCTTTCAAGTACATACATTTTGTGGAATTAAAACTACACGAATGATGTGTTGAGAATTTCTGAGTCTGTGTTTATCTGGGAGCTCAAATTTAAAATTCCAGTATAAAACCTTGCTCTCAAAAAGAAACGAGAGAGAAAAAAACAGTCGGATGAGAAGAACAGATAAATAATAACAGTTTAAAAGAAAAATCTCTTGGTTAGCTAAGCTCACTGAACTATTTGTACTGTGGAGTCCATAAACAAGCAATACTACCCTTCCTTAATTACATTCATTTGGGTTAATTTTTTCCCCACACTTTTGACAGGACTGTGTACAGAAGTATGTCTTCATGCATTTCTTCCAATAACAGTGTTGACTGAAATTGGCAAATGGTTTGCAAATTAACATGAGGAGCTGGCCTAGCCACCAAGGCTCAGGAATATATTTCTAAGAAACTGAGTCCTTCACTGGCTTGGAAACCTTAGTTTGTTCTAAAACCTGGGGAGAGTGTCCTTTGTTATACCAAACTTACAGCACTTGTGCAGTGCTTCTGAACTGGAGACCTCTAAAACAAGCTTTAAGTGGGAGATCACTGTGATTTTTCTTATTCATAGTCCTTGAAGTTAAAGAAAGTGAAGAAATGGGACAACATGGAATTCAGCCACATGACACCTGACTGCAGTGAAATTCTCTGAAGTATGCAACTAGTCCAAATGCTGATCCCATAAACCTTCCTGCAAAGAAGTTTTTAGACGTATACATACAAGAAAAAGTCTTAAGTATATATAATATATAAATTTTTATATAAATTATTGTAAATATATAATATTTATTATATAATATATAATAAATATTTATTTATTTAATATTTATTATATAATATATAATAAATATATAAATTATTGTAAATAATTAATATTTAATATAAAAATATTTGTTTGTACATAGTTACATTTTTTATATAAATATGTAGAAGTGTAATTGAAGAATAAAAAACCTCATTTGTAGAGATTTAAGATATTTGAGATGTAAAGGAAGAAAACAATATTCTGTCTGGCAAAGAAAACACGATATTCAGTGAAAGCAAGAACACAAGTTGGTAATAAAAACTTCTGTTTATTTCTCACTAACCTGCCATGTCTGTTCAATCAGAATTACAATTGTTGTTATAGCTGTTCTGGGAGACAGCTACATTTTCCAGTTCAACATTCACAATTCAGTAGCATGGCAAGACAGAGTGCTGACTCTCTACTTCTTTTCTCCTCCTCCTCCTCAAACATAGTAAATGTAATAAAATGAGATGAAACAGAGCTATATTTACAGTTGTCCTCTAAAATATAGGTTTATTCATGGAAAATTGATCTTTTCCTCCAGGAGGGTTCCTCAGAGAATCATAACACATTTCTAGGCTAAAGTATCAATTCACTATATTTGACCCTATTAGTTTCTTGTTTTCACTGAGGTAGGATAACACGATGACAAGCAACCGTCCACTTTTCCACTGATGGGTGCAATAACCATCATTTAGAGATGCTGATGGTTTCCTTCCAGATTTTTCTTCTGTGGTGTCTAATAATGGAATGCCTTTGAGGTTTTTTTTTTGTTTTTTAATAGGGAAACATGTTACTGGCACTGTATAGCTGGCTTAACATGCAGTTAGCATGATCCATCTCACTGCTGCTTTCCATTGCAAGTAGTTTCGTATTGTACACCTTTGTACACAATTGGTCAAGAAGGGAAAAAAAAATGCAGATCATGAGCTTCTTCCAGAAGATGATTGACATTTGAGAAGCTGGTTTGTGTGGAGGAGTCTACACAGCCTAGAGCCTGACAGCAACAGCTACAGAATGAAATGAAGAGTTGTAAGGAATCAATACAACCCAAAAATAAGTTGTTTACATTTAGTTCATTTTTTTTTTTCCAAAATAGTAGGTAAACAAGGTCTACTGGAGATAGGGCAAAATCATGGTACAGTGACTGAAGAAATGTCCAATTGACTGCCAGACCAACAGTCACCCAGAGAAGCAGAAGTAATGTTGAGTAAATGTTGGGAATTCTCCTTCGGAGATCCTGGAGGATATCCAGCAGTGCACCTGGCCACTGATCAAGGAATAGAAAATAAAGACCTTGTAATCTGAGGAAGAAAAGTGGCAGGTATAGACCCTGACCAAATGTGGGAGGTTGCTGTGAGTCGGGATTAGTTGGCTAGCATCACAGACATGGCTTAGGGGTACTGCTAGGTCACAGCTTGAACTGGTGATTGAGCACCTGGTGAAGGGCTGTGTATGGCCCAGGGAACATAGGCAAATTGTTTGCACCTGTGTTCCCTAGGTGACCAGAAGGTGTAGACCCAGGGTGGAGCCACCCTGGGCTTGTATAAGGTATGTATACTGAAAAGAAGGCCCTTTTTGCACCTAGGCTGCTTCCTGTGAGGGAGTGTTGTATAGCTATAGAACCCCTTCACCAGCTGGCTGAGTTTGCTTCTTCTTTCTGTATACAACTATTAGCCTGCCTGTAGGTACTTTATCTGGTAGTACCAAGAATCTGTCAGAAGTAATTTTGCTTCTTCTTAAACAGGAACTCACTTGTGTTTGTGTGTGTTCTTGCTGTGTTGTGTCACTGAATTATTCAAACTCTAAGAGAATTCTTAGATCATTACTCCAACCCTTCTGCTCAGCCTTATCTCTTCATAAACAGCAGTCTGAGAAATGTGCCCGTGGGAATGCAAGCGTTTATAAAGAGAAATTTGGGTGGTATTTTGTGCTCTCCCACAATAATAGGGAGGCAACTTGAAAAATAGAAAGAGGTGATCTCAGAGACACTGACATCTAGTTATGTGAGACATTTGTATTTGACTGAGGCAGCTGATGTTTGGTACACCAAATGGTGAGTGTGATCCCACTAGCTGGCTTCTTCAGAACTGCAACAATGCACTTCAGGTGAAATTCTAGCAGTGCAGAATGATCTGAGCTGATCGTGGCATGGAGCATACTTGCTCTTGTTTTTAGTGACTACTGAGCAGGAAACCTAGAGTATGAGAAGAAGGCTGCAGATGGTGCTGGGGGTCATATTTATTCAGAAATGAATGCATCTTTGCTCAGTGCAGACCAGGTGTTTCTGTAAACAAGCACTTGGAAATGTGTTTGTCCTAAGCCAAGAACATTTTACTGAGAGGGTTCCAAATAAGCTAACACTTTTGCTTATTATTAATTTTTTTCCAGATCCCAGCTTATATCACTTTCACAGCTGGAATAAATCGCTGTCATTTCAAAGGAGTTATATAACCTGTAGATTCAGTTTCTTTCAAATGTGCAGCTTCAATTTACACTCTAGAATTGCCCAAGGGAGTTACACTTTCCAGTGTTAATGTAAACTCACTTGTTTATTGTGCATGTGCTTTTGAATGGGAACTATCTTTATTATCTTCTCTTCTGTTTCAGCTCTCTTCTGGACAGAATCAAGTGGAAATAGTTCTGCAGAAGTGACAGACATGGCTATAAGACTGAATGTTGCAATCAGTGAGAATGAAGGTAAAAGGAACAGAGTGACTGGTGAATTAATTCTGCTTGATGGGTAGGTATGGGACCTTAGAAAGAACCCTTGAGAAAATATATTTTGATAAGCATCTGTCTCTTGGGAGTTTACAAACCAATATGTTTTATATTTTGAAGGCAGTTCATCTACCATTGTTGCTTCAGCTTTTTGCATCAAAGTGCTGGGTTAAAAATGTTCTTTGGAAGAAACTGCAATATCATAAGGGAAACTTTGGGATAGGGATTTATCTCAACAGCTCTATTCCACTTCTGGATTATCAGAACTGCTCAAGGGCTATTTAAGTCAGTGCACAGTTTTATCTGTTCAGACAAAAATCTCTTTTCATTAGCTTCTTCTTCAACACCCCTGTTTATAGAATCACAGAATGGTTTAGGTTGAAAAGGACCATAATGATCATCTAGTTTCAACCCCCCTGCCATGGGCAGGGTCACCAACCACAAGACCAGGCTGCCCAGAGCCACATCCAGCCTTGCCCTGAATGCCTCCAGGGATGGGGTATCCACAACTTCCTCGGGCAACCTGTTCCAGTGTGTCACCACCCTCTGTGTGAGGTTGAGATGTTCCTAGAACAACACAATGGTTTAGATTGAAAGGAATCTTAAATATCAGCAAGCTTCAGCCTATCACAGAATCACCAAGGTTGAAAAAGACCTACAAGATCATCCAGTTCAACCATCTATCTATCACCAATAGTTCTCACTAAACCATATCCCTCAATTGCCTCTGATCTTCCCCAGAAGTACTGGTTTTATGCAGTATGAGAGTGAATGATTTGGAAAGATTACATTGGCAGGAATCACTTCTTAACCATAAGTAACCTCCTTATGACTCAGGGGGCTCTGCTGGCTCTTAAATTCAGCTCTCCCTGTGCCCTGAGAAGGCTGATCTGAACAGCTAGATTCACAGCTTCCCCCTTCCCCCCCCAGGTAAGAGCATACAAATGTCTATGTATGTACATATGTAGGAATGTGTAGCCTAGTTATATAACTTCTTGAGGTCATGTATGTGCATGAAGAATAAACAACTTCCCATAAATGAAGTACACCTTATAAAATATTCAATAACAAATTCTAAGTAATGCACTGGGCCTAATAGAATGGGAATGCTTAACTAATGTTGACAGAGCTACTAGGTTGCAGTTAGGGTGCCAAAAGAGTAAAAAACTTCATCTTTTCTCATCTTCCTGAAACTCATCTGAAAATTAGTTGCCCAAAAAAGTTCCTCTGATACATTGTAATCAGAATTTTTGGGTCAGAGCTCCTTGAGAGCTGAATTCAGGAATGTGGCTTGAACATGTGGCTGCCCACAGTGTGCCAGTACTGCTTAGGGCTCCTCTGTGGAAACCTTGATTTCTGTGGTCAAATAACACTACTGATCCATCCACAAACTGGGGAATGTGATATTGATTTTTTATTTTTATTTTTTGCCTCTTTTCTGAGGCAGAGATGCAGTAAAATTCATAGGAAAAAAATCCCACTTATACATAGCCTAGGCATCAATTTATGCAATTACAAGCTGACAGGTGACACAACCAAAGTGACTTAGATTAGTAGACTCCAAACACACTTGGTTGCTTTAATATCCCTTTTCTTTCTGATCTGATGTATTAGATCTGTTATGGGAGACCTTAACATTTGCATTATTTAAGATGCTAGAATGACTGTCCTAAGCCTTGGAGTCTGTTAGTTTTAGAAAGATCAGGAAGAAAGGCAGTCAATCTCATGCTTTTTTAAAATGTGTTAATCTATATACATATGCAGATGTGTACTTAAATACAAGGTTATAACTTACCTCAGGGAAAAAAAGCTTCTAACAAGGGCATGTTTGCAGCATAGTCACAGGAGTAACAGAATGCAAAAGCCATTCAGATCAAAAGACTAGCTCTTCTATCCAGACAGATTAGAACTGATGACAGAACACTGTAAAATCAAATTCAAATTGAAAAAATGGAAATTAGGATGGGAGGGGGTTGGGATGTTCCAGATGAGGTACAGGCATTGAAAAATGTTAGTTTGATGTGACAGTGGACAGCAGATCAGCTATAAATGATGATATTCTTAACCCTTTGCAACCTTGTGATGATTGCTTGTTAGAAAACACAGATGCAGAGGAAAACGGAGTCGGTTCTGCTGATCTGCAGGCACAGAAAAATACTGTTGAGGGGTATTGAGGTTCTCACCACTTACCAGAGCTGCAAATGCAGTGTGCTTGACTGTGCAATTGAATAGTTTTAGAAAACAGCAAGGAAGGACTAATGCGCAAGTACAGAAATTCTTCATTATAAAATGTGTTACCTAAGCTTGTTCTTAAACTTTCTGGTAGTTTTATTTCACTTAAAATTGGATTATTTCATTTTCTGGAGGTAAAAATGCAAATGCCACCTGTGGTTTGACTGCTTATGCACTGCATTGTTTGTAATAAGATTTGGTGATTACTTTAATAGGCTGTAGCATGCTTTGAGCTTTCGGCATTTCGGGTATTTATGATGACAGCATAAAAGTGTGATTGGAGATGGGAAATGCCTGCTTCCTTCTAAAATTTACAGAGGTTTTTATTCTGGGTCTCAGCAGCCTGGAGTGTAGAGGCAAAGAGCAGTTATGTGGTGTTGTGGCTCTGGGAAAACAGTGCTTCCAGGGATCAGGGTAGAGATGCCATGCTCTTAATTTGAGCATCCTCAGGTTGTCCCCCACTGGGGAGTGGGAGGAAAATTCTGAGTATGAAGAAAAGTTATGGAGTAGCTCCAGGACCCAAATAAACACATTTGTTTTGCTTCCACATATGGGTGTAAGAAAGAAGGGCATGATTTTGCTTACTGGACATAAAAATGCATCCTAAATCTTGAAAAAACACTACACAGTAGAAATTGCATTGCTTGAGATTCTGAAGTAAGAACAGGAAAGTATTGCAGAGAACTCTCCTGTGTCAGAAACTATTAGGTTAATGGATTTCTGCTTGATATTTTATTTTGGTTGCGGATAAAGAGTTGTTTATATTAAATATAGATACTACATTAAAAAGGAAAACCCAGGGTGGAAGAGTACTGAAATCAATGCAAATTAGGAGCTGAAGTTCTATAATGATGAATAGAGCTGGTCTGTTGAAGGGTTTGGGTGTACAAGTTAAAAGATAAGAATTATGTCATGTGGTTGGTTGGTCTCTTCCAAGGAAGTCATTAAGCTTATCACATAGTTATGTTTGTAAAGTCTAAACACATAGTGTGCATTAAAAAATACTTGTGCAATATCACAGGAATGTGCATATTACCAGTATGTAGCATTTTCAGAAGGTATCATGAGCAGGAACTTGATGCTGCCCTGTTATGAAATAAGGAGGGAACCATCTGTTTCAACAGTAATTGAGCCAAGAAGTTGTTGCTCTCTTTAGCTGGTGATCTGATGTTCACGGGGATGAATTCCTTTTGGCCAAAGGTAACTGTTATTCTTGTAACACCATTGGTGATTCAGCTCTCATGCTTCACTGACAGCTGCAGAGACAACCACAGTTAATTTCTTTTTCTCTTCCCTTTAATTTCCTGTGGAAATTTGGTCATTTAAAGCTGAAAAAAAAAGCAGCAGAAATAACCCAACTGTCCCATAGGATTCAGACTAATATGTCTTCCTATTCTGTTCCTGAGATGTAGCTTAGTGGCATTTTATGATTGCTGATTCCCTGTACGATCTCCCATGATTTATTGGTAATTCTTTTTTTTTTTTTTTTTTTTTTTTTTTTTTTTTGGCTGAATGCTCACTTTATTTTTTGGAGCCATGAGCACTCAGATGGCCTGGTACAATGTGAGCAGTCTCATGTGAATGAACAAGACTGTTTGATTTTTCTCTTTGTGATATCTGTAAAGTGCAGTTAATCTGGCAAGAAAACCAAATTAAGAAAAATCTTACCATCAGACCTGGGATAAACAAAGCCCCTGTGCTTTTCATGGAGGTATGCTACTTCATTATTTCTCTAACAAGTGTTCTTCTGGCACTGCCAAGTCTTACAAACTGGCTGGATGGTTGGGCTCAGAGTGTGATTGCTAATGGGTTGTACTCTACCTGGAGGATGATGAGAAGCAGGGTACCAGAGGGGTTATCCTGTAAACTGTCCTGTTTTACATATTTATCAGTGTTATAGAGGAACTGATAGTGCAACATCACTAGATGTACAGTGGACACCAAACTGGGGATACTGGTCAGTATGCTCAAAAGCAGGGTTGCCATCCAGTTTGAACTGGAGAGGCAAGAGGAACTGGAGAACAGGAAACCGGTGAAATTCAGTAAGGACAAGTGCAAAGATCTACTCCTGGGAACGAGGAATGGCTGGCAGTAATGCAGGCTGAGGATGAATTGGTGGGGGGTAGTTCTGCTGGATTGGCTTCAGGGGCTGCAGCAGCTAGCCAAGTATATGTGAGTTCATTGTGCCCTGGTGGAAAGAAGGCCAATGGCATCCAGGGTGGTACCAACAGCAAGGTAACACAGGTCAAGCAAAATGATGTTCTCCCTTTATTAAACATTCGTTAAACCACATTTAGTTTTTAGGTCCCCCAGTTTAAAAAAACAACAACAACAGCAACAAAAAAAAAAACCTGATCAACTGAAGTGAGTTCACCAGAAGGCCATTGAAATGACTGGGGCACTTTTCCTGTGAGGAGAGACTTTTTTGGACATCTGCTAGCAACTCCCCAGTATTTGAGGAAATCACAGAGAAGGGAAAACCAGGCTGTTGACATAACAGGGCATGGCAAGAGAAGTAGAGGCTAAAACAAGAAAAGTTCAAGCTGAACAGAAGGGAAAACTTTTTCCCATGAGGACAGTGAGGCTGCCCAGAGCAGTTGTGCAGTTCCCATTGTTGCGTTTTTTTTTTCTGGCTAGATAAAGCCCTGAGCAACTTGGGCTGTCCTCATGGCTCAACATAGTTTGAAGGGGCAGTAGATCCTCACAGTCCCTTCCAACCTGTATTTTCCTGCTTTTCTGGAGAGATGATTCCGGTTACTAAGCAATTTGCAATTTAAATTGAGACAAAAAAAAAAAAAAAAAAAGTAAACCAATCCTGATCAGATAGGAGATAGTAGTTTTGGCTTCTAGTAGTCTTAATATTTTGAAAATTAGGCTAAACAAAGTGAGGAAAAGCAGAAAATCTTGATAACAATGACTGTGACCTATAAAGACAATACATGGTCTTATCTTGACAAAACTCAAACTACTATCTGAGCAAGTGTTAACTATAGAACTATAGGCACTGGTGCTTCTACTATATATGGATGACTTCCTATAAGGAGAATGTCAATGAGAAAAATGCGTTGCAACTGCTTTCCTTGAAATTTGTTGCTGTCAAAGGCCCAAAGGAAAGCATAATATGGGATGGATATAATGTATCTGTTTGCTTTTTTCCTGACTTTTTTTTTTTAACAATGCAGATTAGCCTGGAGTACTTGATGTAATTATTATGAATTTGCATTATTCTCTGTCTTAATTTTCCCTTAATTTTGCATTCCTGTGTCTGGGACCTCTAGTCTGTGGACTCAAGTGCGCTGTTATGTTGTGGTTTCTAGATAAGTAGTGATTACATACAGCCTACACAATGAATTTGATTGCTGCAAGCATTTTTACAGGTTCTTTAAACATTATAAAAGGAAAACTGTCTATTGGTATATGTAGTATCCATTACACAACATTTTGACTCATCTCTTGTTCAGAAATATTGTCCATTATAAAAGATTTAAAATTACACTTTTTCTTTCTATTACAGCCCTGTCAGTCACTGTTTCCCTTCAAATTAGTCATGTGGAAAAATATATCACAATTGCTTATCTCATTGTTTGTCATCTGAATGTCTCCACATTTATTTTGCACTTTTTCAAAGTGCAAAAGATGTGTCCAAAACTGTTCACAGAAAATGTATAAACCTCTCTTGCTTCTGTGAAATATCAGATTTCTATGACAGCAATTATATGTTTAATTCATAACTCGAGTTTTTAATCTGCTCGTTTGACCTTTTTGATATACTGTCAATAACACTGGTGCTTGAATAATGAATTTTATCTGTTCTAGCCATTAGGCTGATATACTACCTTCTCAGTGGGTTTTGAAAAGTGTCATGTCATCCAGGTGGTACTAAAAGCAAATTATGCAGTGTGCTGGAGTAAGATGGTAAATATTGCCTTTAGCAAATGCCAAAGATACTGGAGCAAATATGATTACAGAAAGATTCACAAAATGCTTTTCTCTGTTCTGCAAACTGTTACAATTCTTTAGAACTTTTTTTGAGGACTTTATACCATTTTATGAATCCTCAGTTTCTCTACTCATGCATGCACTACAATGAGAGAGTCCTCAAAGTTTTAATGTTTTTATGACAATGCCTTAGCTTGAACCGCTGTTCAGAGTTGAAAAGATGCATGAAAGTCTGTGAGATTATAATGGCCTTATGTGGCAAGGTTTTAGTAATGAGATGCTCTGTCCTTCTTGGCCTGTGGGCTTTTCTGTTTTTTTTTCTCCCCTTGTCCTGCTGAGGAGGGATTGAGGAAAGAGCTAAGAGGTGCTCTGGCAGCCAGCTAAGGTCAACCCACCACGGAAGTATATGGAAACAATTTAAGAACCAGTTGGGGCAGAGGAGAACAACAGACTAAAATTTAGATAAATATAACTGCATCCTGGTTTTGAACTAAGGAATTTCTGATCTGAGCACAGTCAGATGTGAGTAGATGTGGTCAGCCTGAATACATTTACAGTTCTTTCTCCCTTCTTCTCAGCCACAGAGATAAGTAGTTGTAATAGTTGATAAATTAAAGGGGCTGTGATCAGAAACACTTTTATATGTACCCTTCTTCTCAGGATGAAGAGAGATGTTCCACACAGCCCATACAACTTATTTTCACCCAGCATTGAATTAAGACTTCATTTTCTTTTACAACTTCTCATTTTATCACAAGTGATATGTTCTTTAGCTGAGACTAAACTCGTCATTTTAATGATGGGGAACGTTTCTGCCCTTGCATAAACAAATGTGATACCCAGCAGGATCTGCTCAAGGTCACGAAGCAAGCTGGGACAGATAACTTAGAACCTAAGGATCCTGGAACTGCAAAATCAGTGATGGGGTGCTCTTAGTGCCAGTTTGTGCTTATCATGGCAGGTAAAGCTGCAGTTACCTTTTCACCACTCGCTCAGTGTATTGTATTCCCTGCGTGAAGCAGAAATCCCAAAAGTAATCAAACACTTCATCTCCTTTAAAATCTCCATGGTAATGCACATGCTCAGGAGGGATTGCTGTGCAAATGAAACCAAGCTAGAGTCAAACATTTCTCTCTCTGTCTTTTCTCTATCCTCCATGCTCAGCCTGGGGAGCTCCCCACACTGAAAATGCTGCTCTTAAGTAAGTACACTGCAACCATGGTAATTCAAGATAAGTTTTGTTTCCTCAGTAATCTGAAAAGTGCTATGGGAAATAAAAGCAGCTTTAAATACTCAATTTTTACAGTTCTATATTTACATACTTAGTATATATATTGACATACAAGCCCACACAGAAACATACACATGGATTTATAGACAATATTATGTGTAAGAACTTGAGATCAGATTAGATCAAATATACTTAATTGAAGATTTAACCATTAATAAATATGTTCTAAAATATATGTATTTACCAGTAGCATTTGAAAGATCACTTTAATGCCAAGATCAAGAACAAAAATGCTAAATAATTACTAAAACTTGGATCAGAGTTGAGGATTATTGTAATGAAACTTTTTTGTTGCAAATATGTATTCACGTTGCAACATAGACAACATCATTCTGATTTGACTATTCTGCTCTTTTGTTGATTGGAATAAATACCTACTGTGATAGGTTCTGTGAAAGTAGTCAAGCATTTGTTTTAATTGAAGTTGTTTTGTAGAAGATACAACCTAGAATTTTCTACATACTTTTCTTTGAAAGTCAGTTCTCAGTTTTGACTTGAGTTTTATGTCCCAGTAAGATCTCAAGAATAATTCAAATGTGAAGAAATCTGGTTAACTAGTTCCAGAAGCATTTTTGTAGTGGTAAGAGCACTGACACTAATACACATTGTCTTACCAGACCAATGACTTTCTTGCTTTATGCAAAGAAATTGTGGTTGGTAGGAGTTCTATTAATGCAGAACCAAAGGTTATGACATTACTGATGATGAAGTTTAAAAGCATTAGGAAGAAGAAAAACAGCAGAACTCTAATCCTCACTGCCTTAGTTGTTATTATTTTTTTTATACCTAACCATCTCTGTGTCTTTGGACAGTGTAAATCATGCTTGGCTTTGTGCTGAAGTGCCACAACTCTGTCCCCTGAAGCAGCACAGAGCCAAGGTAGTGCACAGTCCCATGCAATGCTAGTAAAGTTCCTGCCAGCTGTGCTGAGAGGAAGTCTTCAGTCACTACCACAGGAGGATAAATGCTCCTGCTGGCATTACAGAAATAGTGAAGGGATCAACATTTTTACAATCGTTGTGTGTTCAAACTCATTCATTTTCATTTTTTCAGTGTAGTGCAAAACATCTTTCCAAGTTGTGGTGGACAACCAGCTGGATGTTAAGGAGCAGTATGAGGTCTGTTTGTGCTATAGATATCCTTCCTAGCTGTGAAAACAAGATAGCTGTGCTATACTGGAGAGAAACTGTTTATAGAGAGGATCACAAAAGAGCATTTCCCTGGAGCTCTTGTTATCTACTTGAGAAACTGCTGTCATTCTTCATAGGAGTGGAACAGGGGCAGAAGTGAGGCAATGGCTGGCAGTTTTGGACACACTCAGATTTAGTGAGGCCAGGATTAAAACTCCAGGCATTCTTATCAGAAATGTCTATTAATAGAAACATTTTTTTTAAAGAATGATGAAATCTATATTGATCATCTGGTAGATAGTGACAGCTGTATGAAAACAGATTAGCTGTTTATAATTGGTTTTATATTTCTCAGAAACTCACCTTGTTAGAAAACCCAAGGTAAGCTTTGGTCAAATGAAATAACCTTTTGATCATATTTCAAAAACCATGGGCTTTTAGAGTAAACCTTGATCAAGTGAAATAATTTTCTGATCGTGATTCAAAGTGTGTCTCTTTATTCAAGCAAAGGACCAGTTAGTGCCACAGTAAAGAAATCTGATCTGATGTGGTTTGTACCCTCTGACGAGCTGATGAATCTCATTGTACAATGTCTGATGGTGTTATAGCTGTCTCCAAAAACAGATAGTAAGGATATGGGAACTGCTGAACTATAACCAAGGGTGAGATTTCATCTAAAGAATGTTTATTCCTGGTCTGAAGGGGGAAAAAATATAAACTCATCCTACTTTTCCAGTTTTTGTTGAGTCTCCAAGGTGCAGGTGGTTAACAAAACTGCCTGTTTCTCAATTGATGCACATTTTATTGAGACACAATTACCATGAAAATCAATAGAGCCATTCTTGTTTTATGAACTTGAGGTGTACTCCAAATACAGTGAAAGGAAGAAACTGCGTGGAGATATTTCATATATTTTATCTCCCAACAGCAACAACAAAATAATAATTTTAATCCAAAATGCCAATTCTTACATTCAACTGTAGATATGTCCTGATGTACTTTGAAATTGTCATAACATTTTACTTCTCAAAAACATTTTGTTTCTCAAGATGAATTTTCAGGGAAAATAAACAGAAATAAGATAACTTTTCCATGCAATTAAATAGGTATATTGAGTGGAATTTTACACAGTTAATTTTAATAGATCAGTAAGATCAGCTGACTTTCCTTCATTCTCTCCAGACAGAGTATACCCCAGTTGAGGGAGGGATAAAAACAGGTGTCTGTGAAATGCCAATAACTTCTTGTGCCCTGTAGGACAATAATGTCCTTGGAACAGTAAATATACTTATTCGCTGTGGAGGGCTATCATTTGGAGCAGTGAATATAATTTTTTTCATGCATAGCATCAGAATCTATTGTGTACTGAACAGATGTGTATTTCTCAGGAGGAAGGAATGTCAGTTCTCATTTTTTCTTCCATATTAAAAATAACTTTAATATCAAGTTAGAGAATAACAGTACGAGTCTACAGGTGTGAAGTACTTGTCTGATCAAATAGAACAATGTGATTGTTCACATTTTAAAGGAAGCAAAAAAACAAAGCACTCATGTTTATAGTGGATATATGCAAATTCATTCATCAAGAACTAATAGAAATCCTTAAACTTATAACATTGTTATTGCTCCCGTAGCTACAGAAGTATGGTTCAGTTAGGCACTCTTTGGAATCCAACTGACTGTACATCGGTGTAACAGCAATACTTTGTTCTAGAAAAGTTAGTGTCAGTCATTCTGTTTATAGCCTGGGCTTTTCTTCAGAGTGATCTAATATTTGAACTGAGTTCTTCTCTGAAGTGCAGCCTTTAAGTGAATGACGCGATTTCATATAGAATGATAAAATGGTTTGGGTTGGAAGAACCTTTAAAGTGCAAGTAAAGTTCCAAACCCCTGCCATGGACACAGATGTTTCTCCCTAGACCAGATTGTTTAAAGTTGCATCCAACCTGGGCAACCAGCTCATGATTTATTGTTGTAGATTTAAGAAAATTAACCTGTGACTTCCTGATTTAGTAGCCATCTTCAGTATCTGGCCAGCCAGCCTTGCTGGTGTTTAAAATCAGCAGTTCTGCCATTAGCTGTGGAGGAATTTTGGAGGACTAACTGAGCAGACAGCAAATGCTCAGTGCACTAAAATAGTGCCCCAACCTCAAGTGGAATTCAAAGATCTTTTTGGTGAATAAGAAATTTGTGACAGTTGTAACAGAGAGAGCTCAGGAAAAAAGAATCTTCCTTCTGGGTTGTGCTAAGTTGTCTGCAAGTGAGTGCTGGTGCCATGATGTATATGGAATATGAACTCTGTGATGTTCACAATACTCCCCTGAACTAGACTTAAGTAGCCGTTTCCATTGTGGTGGCTGACTTTGCTGTGGGTGTTGAAAGCGTGTATGATTGTGAGTTGCTACTGCCACAAGGCTTCTGTGGCAGTCCAGTTTTACAGGACAGGCTTTGGTTCTTAATACTCATTTGAAACTGAAATTTGGGACTTATTTAATTTCTCTGTGCTGGGGAAAGAGAGCGGCTCAGTGACTACGTGCTGTACAGAAGTAGCATGTGCTAGAGGGAGATAACAAATTTCCTTGCTGCCTGTGTATTGGCAGGGGGTAGTTATGGATGTTAAATGCTTCTCATTGCACTTCTCTATTAACTGAAAATTTGCAATATGGAAGAAAAATTGGCACAAAGTAACTTTGGAAGTTCCTGGCACATAAATATCAGAGGAGAGATCTAAAATGCTACGGACTTTGATTAAGAAATCCAAACCAATGTGATGAATTGATACTGGGTGACAATAATATAGCAGTAACTAGGTCATGTTGGAAGTGAAGTTCCTGTCCTTGATGCAGTTGGCTTTAGTGTCTAAGCACTTTACCACTAAGATCAGGAGAAGTAGTTTGTGGGCAGAGACGAGTATTCTTCATCTTCCCATTAGCTTCTAACTGAGTCATTAGGGCCACGATGTAGCTTAACACGTCCAGAGACACCTAAATATAATATCAGTGTAAGTGCTAGGCTTCAAGACTGGCAGCTCTGGTCCTGCCCTGCAAACAGGGAATAGGCTGGGCTCTGCATGGCACTGCTTGCAGCTGAGGGATGTCTCTGGGGTCTCTGGTGTGAGCCCTTTCTGGTCTCTTTGATCAGCTACTCAAGAAGCAAATTATTTGCATCAGAACTTAAATCAGTGCCTGATTTAAGGCTTGAAAGTGTCCTGAGTTAATTTTAGTGATTTATTTTTTAATGTAATTTTGCTTACTTCACAATTTATATTGAGTCAGAGTCTGTCACTGCAGTTTACTTTCCAGAATATTTCATAGGATTTATTTTCTTTTTTCTTTTGCATACATTACCCTTTAGAAATAATACTTTCAGTGAAAGTCTGCCATCACTCTTGAGGATTACTCCCTCTCCCCTATGATTTAAGATTGTCTCAAGACTCCTGCTAGCTTTAGAAATCTGTTTGTAAAGAAAAAAAGAAAAAAAAATCCTTAGTCTATATTCATTTTCTTAACTAGAAAAACATCTAATCAATAAACTAATCAATATACTAAATTGTTCTAGCAATGCTAGTCAAGGAAAAAGACAGTAATACACATTTGTCAAAATGATCTTTGTTTTAAATCCTTGATTCCACTTTCCTACTGAATTCTCAAAAATGAATTTAGATATAAAGCATCTCTTATGTGTTATTTTTTTAAAAAGTATGTTTTGTAACACTTCTCAGAAATCTAGTACAAATAAGGTTTCATAAATGTAACTAAAATAAAAAGTAGATGGTAATTACTATCTGTACTGTGAAATGTATAAATATGACAAATAATGCAAAACTGATTAGGTAGGACTGAAAAAGCATGAATGTTAACATGTATTTCAAAATTACAAAGTAAATTAATTGGAGTTTAAACAGGGAAGCAAATAAATAAATTTTTGAGCAGAAAGCAATTAACATTCTGTTTTATGAAGATATGAGTAAGATATGACTTTTTTAGAATAGATATGTTCTGAAGAAACTTTTAGTTAAGCTCAAAGTTGCAAGTTGTTCGCTACTGTTTTTAAAATTTATTTTAAAACCGAGGTAACGCTGATAGTCTGATACTAGTTTTTCACACTGTCATTCCATTTTGGATGACCAGAGGCTGACATATGAACTAAATGATCACTGCTTGCAGAATGGATGCCAAAATGTCATACATACTTTTCTTAGGAAGCTTAGTAACTTTCTATGGCAGCAAAAAGGCAACTAGCTTCTTCAATGTTTCCTCATCAAATTTTACTTAAGACAAAAAAGTTTTCAGATCTGTGGGATTTCAGCCCTCCAGAGGTAGTGTGTTAAAACCTTATGACAAAATGAATCGGTGCTTCTCTCAGTCTTGACTTTTCCCTGAGGGTGTATCATATCAGCTGATGCAAAAAGGGAGCAAGAAATTAAACAAGATGCAAGAACTTTTTCACCTTTTTATCGGGCCAAGCATGTGTGTGGCAGAATTGCAGAAAATGTTCATTCTCAAAGGCAGCAGGTTTGGGTGAAGAGCAGGAGATGCCACCTGGCTTTGTGCCCCAGAATCAGACCTCTTTGGCTTGTTAATGAAATAGTATGTTCTGTGCTGTAATGGAGCAGTGATGTTTCATGTTCTTGGGATTTCTGTGAGCTATTCTGGGTCAACAAAAGGAAAATTCACTGCAGGGTTCATCCAGAAGCAAAGAGGCTTCCCACAATTGATTTCTTTGAGTTTTCTTCATGTGGACCATTCAAATCTGGAGCCAAAATTGATGGAAATTGTAACCCACCTCCTTGGTTTCCACAGGCAGCTTTTTATAAGTGAATTGAGCTAACAACTTTATAAGTTCTAAGAATTAGTAGATAGCTAACAGGGTATAATGCACCTATTAAGATATGACTAATTTTGTAAATTCAGCTTCTCTCATTAGTAACTCAAATGATAGTCCAGATAAGAGGCCAGCAGAAGAATGCACTGATATATTCTTCAGAAGATATACGCTCCACTAGCTTACTCTAACCGATGATAAATGAAAATTCTAGACTCAGAAATGGCTATCAGTCATTCAGTCTTGTTCTTCAGTCTTAAAAATGGAGGTAAGGTTTTTTTATACTCTTTTCTCATCTATTTCAAATCACTCAGCTCTGTGACATAGTTCATTGCTCATTCCCCGCTGCAGAGGGCAAAAGCATTCTCATTATTGTACTTCCTGCCTCTTTTAGATAATCCACCTTCAGGAGAAAAGAAAACCTGTTTCTGAAACCCTTGTCTTTTCCATATTGTTTAGTGTTTCTTTCCTCTCTAGTTTTGACCTATTCACAATTAGCCAGCATCTCTTTTCCTTCACTGAATGGAAATTGGCTGTTCTTCAGTGCCCTTGCTTCATTTCAGTGTAGCTGCAGTAGATGAGGAAAGGATCTTGTTCTTTCATAACCACAAACAAAGCCTGGGTGCAATAAAATACATTTCTTTCATTTTTTTTGAACCAGCTTGTAGATTTCTTCCTTTTTCTGAAACAGTTTTTTTTTTTTTCCTAATCTACTTGTTGCTTATATTGCTCTTCACTGGTTATGTTTTAATTTGAAAAAAACCTCTATCTTGAAGTAGTTTCCTCTATTAAACTAGTCCTGGCTGGGCTAAAACTTCAGCTAGGTATTTGTTGACGCATATAGTTAATTATGGACTGTTTATTTGTTTTTCACTATGCTTGCCTTTGAGGCCTTCATTTGTTTCACGTTAATTCTCTTTCTCAGTGATTCTCCATTTCCATCTCCTGTGTTCAAACATTCTTCATCTTCCTCTTCTGTAAGGCAGAAGTGATGAATCAGCATTTATGCTGCAAACTGTCACTAGCTTGCACTTATCAAGAAAATAGATCTCCCAGTCATTGCTGGAAGCTAGAATCATAAAATAATAGAACCATAGAATATCTTGAATTGGAAAGGACCCACAAGGATTATTGAGTCCAACTCCTGGCTCCACACAGGACCGCATGTCTGAGAATGTTGTCCAGTTGCTTCTTGAACTCCAGAAGCTTGGGGTGTGACCTCTGCCTTGGAAAATCTGTTTCAGTGCTTGGCGATCCTCTGGTGAAAAGCCTTTTCCTGATATTCAACATGACCCTTCCGTGTCACAATGTCATGCTATTCCCTTAGACCCTATCAGCAGAGCCCTATTCAATGCTGCCCCTCCGCTCCCTGGGAGGAGCTGCAGCTGCTATGAGGCCTCCCCTCAGCTCTTCTTCTCTGGGCTGAGCAAACCAAGGGAGCTCCTACTGTTGCTGTAACTCGCATCTCCACTGTAGGGAGTTTCTCATGAAATGGGAAAAATTCCTATGCATTTTAACCTCTATAGGACCAATTTCTTCTTATGAAATCTTGACTCTATTGAAACCAAACAATAGTGCAGCGCCATTTCCAAAATACTATCTTCTTTTAAATCCCAGTTGCATACTACTGATTAATGGTGAAACCATGTCATGATTGGTGGTACTATATTCTTATTTTGCTGCAGAATGTCTACAGTACAGAAGGTATCAGATTAAATACATAGTTTTTAGGTTAAAAATTAAAGAATTAAATATCCCTCTCCCTGTGTCTCCTAATGACTTTTAGACCCATTGAACAGTTTTAACCCTGCTTGTAAAAAGAAAAATAATAAAGTCAGATGTGAATGAGTTTGAAATTAGACTATTAAGCAGACAAGAGAGCAAACATTAGGAGCCATATAGGTGTTCTCACTTAGGAGGCTGAAAACGGTTTTACACAGGTCAGGAACTGTTCCAGTACTACTAGCACAGCTTATTTTATGTATTGATGAGCTTTTAAAGGTTTCCATGTTGACCACTGACCTGACTTGACTTAAGTTTGTTATCTGGGGCATAGTGCCCTCTTTTATTAATATATTGTGAAAGTACTAACAAATAAGTACGTATGCCTAATTCCTTCCAAAGTAAGTACACTTGAAAATGCCCTGTATGATTAAGCGTTTAATAAATCTGTGCTTTCCAAATGTTGGTTTCAGCATCATTTATTTACTTGGAACAGTGAGTATTTACCAATCCATTACTGCCTCTAAGTCTGTGATGGAGTGGTTCTCTGGGAATGACATGTTGATTAACTTCAGTATCAACATCTTGCTCTGCGTTTTTCTCTAGACTGGGAATATGTCATCTTTTTAGAACAGCTATAAACTACTATGAGCTACTCTGAACATAATGCCTCCTATTTTATTATATTGGCTCACAATGTCAGAGATGTGTTTGGTGGTATGGCATTAGAGGTTGAACCTTCTTGCTAATATGCTGTTGCATTTTGTTGCTGGGTGACAGATGGCAGCAGAGGGGCAGTCTGAAAGAATGGTATCTGATATGGAAATGTGTATGAAGCAAAGGAGTGTCATTAAATTCCTCCATGCAGAACACATTGCATGCACTGACATTCATTGATGCTTGCTGAACTTTTACGGAGATTGAGCTGTGGAAGTGAGCACAGAGAGGCGGTGGGTGGTGTTTCAGCAGAGATGACAGAAACAGCAGGTCACCTCTAATGGTACAGATTCTTATGAGTGTGGCATGCAGGCTCTTGCTGATTGCTGGTGAAAATGCGTAGCTGATGGTGGTGACTACATTGAGGAGTATTTTGTAGCTGAAAATTTGCTCTGTCAAATACCGTTATTGTGCTCTTTGTATCTGTTGTAGTTTCCATAGAAATAAATAGGAGCCATTACTTCTTGAGCAACCTACATAGGTATGTATATTATATGGGTTTATAGCTTTGCATTCTAGATTAGGCATGAATGTTAAGTTAGCCTTATTACAAAATAAATATTTGTTATACATACATTTTTCTGGTTTTTAAAGATACCACTGGATATCCATCCTTGCTCTTCCTTTCAAATATTAAATACTGTATTAATCAAACAAGCATAGTAGTCTTTAAAATTAAAAACAATATAATTTCACACTAAACGTTATTTTCAATAGAGAGTTACAAATAGTTATTTTTTGTGGGTTTAAATATAAGCATACCAATGTCAATGTAAGTGTCCTTCCAAGCAATTCACCAAACTCGTCTTGTGGAATCTTAAATGTGAGGTTGTCCACGTAAGAGCTAGATGAAATGCTGTCTAAAGTTACTATATTAAAAAAACAAACAAACAAAAACCAAACAGGATAAGCAGTTAAGGTATAATTAAATGTAAAAATTTTCCACCTCTCTCTTGTTAAACATTTCTGTGTTTTCTAGAACACATAAATAATGGAAATTATTCAGATACTGGTCATGATGGTAAAGCAGCCAATGGGTGTTTTTCTGTTAGCTGGAAAATTTTGAAATTTTTCATCTCTTTTTCCGTAGCTTTTCTTACCTCAGTTTTATCTATCCTGTACTGGAACTATGTAGTCAGTTTGTGAAGTAGTGACTGTTCTCTTCTCCAATTACTTTGGACCAAAAACTGCAGAGTCCTGAGGGGAAAAAAGGGGGGAGGGAAAGCAAGAGGGAGGGAAAACAAGCCTTCAATCCAGGGTAGATTTCCTGAACAAATCTTTGTTTTGCTAATGACAAAAAAGAAGTTTATTTCAATAACAAATTAACCGCACTGGATAACCAGGATAGTGTTGGTCACACTGCTGAGTACCTGTAGGCATCAGGGCAGCAAAATTGATTAAAAAAAAAAAAAAAAAAAAGTGCAGGACTTGAGAGGATAATTTTCTTTTTCAAATCTAATTTCAATTTTTTTACAGGATTTTTAAAAGCACCTTTATAATAAACTTATAAAATATTATAAAAGAAGTTAATTTACTCATCTGCTTTGCAGTGATGTGAAAAAAAATATATGAGCTTCTGAGATAAAAAGGAAACATGAATGTGATTATTGAACATTTTTTCCTCGTGAGTTGTCCTGCTGAACAATACTTACAGAAGAAAAGGCTGGATAGCCTGTAAAATGGCTTAACAGAGAGAAAAAGTGCTCAGTAAAAGGAAATTTACCAAGACCAGAGAGAATAGTAGGCTGTGTTAACAACACTGATGAGTCTGAGGGTCTTGATTACAGACGAAGCTTGTGTAGGAGTTTAAATCTTCAGATCTTTTCAGTGTCGCTTAAGAAAAGCTATGCCTGACAGTTTAGTCCATCCTGGTGGTTTTTCCTGCCTATACCTATCAAATTCATACAAGTTCCTTTTCAGATTTCCCAACGTTGACTGAGGCCACTCTGTGATTGTATACTTTTCTTGTTTTTCAGAAACAGCTCTTACCATGTCTGGAATCACTTAATCTGTCCCAGTATCTTCCACTCCACTTCCAGTTCATCTGTTTGACCACTTCAGATAAACCTTCCTCCTAAATATATAGTATATATTGAGTTACTCCATGCTGAATGAAACAAAACTTCTGAGAACTTCTGTCTTATATTTGGATTTTGGAAAATCTTGGGGAAATATGCAAACCTTTATATTTTCAGCTAGGTTTATTATGTTATTCAACTATTGTGTGCTAAGTGAGAACTAAAAATAAGGAAATACTAAGAAAGAAATGCTGAAGTTGAATAGGAAGGAAAAAGTATAATTGAAAAAAAAACTGTTATTTTTTACTGTTTCTGTTCACAGTACAAAAAATCATAAGCTGTTTTCCTAAGCTGCAATCATTCTCATGATATTGTCATTGGAAATCAGTTTTTCCATGTTGTATCTGTAGTATTAGTTCTTATTTCAAGCAAAGGCTAAAAGCCAGATGCTTTTGTCAGCCTCTGTCTCCTCTTTTGTCCATTCTATCCAGTCTGATACCCATCCTTCCCTCCCTTTCCTTGTTTCTCCTCAGTTGTGTTGAGCTGAGCTGCTCAGGTCTAGCTGGTTCTATGGTGATCTCACCTTCCTGATCTGACATGTCTCCTCAAGACACTTGCTCAGTGAGATTTTCAATGATTTTCAACATAGTACTGTTTCCAGAAATTTCCATGTGAGTTATACTCTTAGTTCAAGGTGACACTTTGAAAATGTTTGAAGTCTTTCTTCTGGTGTCAGTCTGGAGTGTCTGAGCAAGAAGCTAAGGTATAAACAAACAGATCAACATTGTTCTCTGAAGTGCTTTAAGTACTTTTCTTCTATGCCAATATACCTCAGAAGCTAAAGGCAGAAAGTTTGCATGAATAAACAAACAGAGCTAGTATTAAATGTTAACCAGAAAACTGAAAAAATGATGTCTCGATGTCCTAAGAGATCTTTCTCCAACTTTAAATATGTATAAAGACTTACTGAAAGGTAAGTTTTATTAGACCACGTGCAATTCATGGGAAGTAAAATGGAAACTAGAAAGGAAAATTACATTTTCTTATAGTTGTTGTAATTACTTGTTATTTGTATGTTTCAGTGGAAAATAGCAATACATTATAGCAGTACTAATTATCAACTAGATACATGTATTTTTTTATTTGTGAAAACAATCTTTTAAAACTGGCACTTGTGGTAAGCCATTAGTACTACTGTTGCTAAATTTCTGAAGTTATTCTTATCCATACTGGCTAGTAAATTCTTCTGTTGTAAAGTGGTAGAACCAAGAGGCCATTTTTTTTTTTTTTATTTTTATCAGTCAAATTTCCATCAGTCTGTATTTTAACACATTTTTCATATCCACCCATTCAGTGAGGGTGGTGAGGCACTGGAACAGATTACCCAGAGATGTGGTGAAAGTCCTGTTCCTGGGGACAGTCAGGGTCAGGCTGGATGAGGCTCAGCAACCTGATCTAGCTGTAGGTGACCCTGTTCATTGCAGGGGTGGTGGACTAGATAGGTTTCAAAGGTCTTTTCTGATTCTAAGGAATCTATGATTCTATCCTCCTGCAGGGAAAAGAGACATGTTCAGTCTATGGAAGACACTAATCTGCTGAATCTGCATGTAGTGTGAAATGCTAAGAATAAATATTTCCACAGGGTATGGTTTTAGGTATGCTTTTACTTTCCATCCTTTCTGATCTGGAATCAGAAAAATAACACACTATGTAAAGTTTCAAAAGAATTGATTAACCTGAAAACAGTTCAGTTCTTACACTTTCAAGTGATAAAATCTGCAAAAGAATAATGCTAAATAAAACTGCCCTCCAATTCATTGAAACAAATTACAGAAGAAATAGTCTCGTAGAAAATAAATGTTATATAGATAGGATTACTATTTAATCTGATGATCATTAGGTTACCTTAGATGCACAGAATTGAGTTATCACAGTTTATCAATAAACATCTATTGTATTCCATTATTTCCTCCTTTAGAAAGATATGCTTGGTATAACACATTAACCTATGGCATAAAGTCACAGCTGCAAAGTAGGAATGACAGGGACAACAGGTGACACAGGAAAGCCAGCAGTCTGAATGTAGAGCTAACATGCCAAGGCAACTATGGGCATGTAATCTGAGGGTCAACTGGAACACATCACAAATCTTCAGATTTATGACAGTGCTGAGGGACTATAGACTTCTTGAGCCAAACCCTGGTAATTGCATAGTAAAGGCTTATCATAGCAGGGTTACTAAGAAGCTTCCATGGCAACATCTACGAAAGAAAACCTTCACCTACAACTGTGTGTGTGTGTGTGTGTGTGTGTGTGTGTGTGGGAGAGGGAGAGGTGTGTGTGTGTGTGTGTGTGTGTGTGTGTGTGTGTGTGTGTGAGCGAGAGAGGCTTTTGAGAGTGCCAAGGCCGGGTTAAGCACAGCAATGGCAGTGAACTGCCAAGGACCCTGGTATTTTTGTTGCCACAGCCATACAAAAGAGAAAATCTGATTATAAGAACTAGTTACCAGGTTTTCCACACCCCCCTCAAGACACAGACATCCAGGAATGTAACTTTTTCCTGCGGTCTTGAGTTCTCACTGTTTTATTTTATTTTATTTTTTCCCTGGGGAAAACAAAGGTACAAGGACAGAGACCTTTGCCTGAGGTTTTTCTGTTTTCAGATGGTTCATTCTTGTGTTGTTCAGAGTATATACAACATTTGGAGTGTCACCTCTACTGCAGAAGAATGGCTCTTGACTCTTTTTTTCATCCTGCTCTTTTCCTAAAAGTTGGTCTGGAATTTTCAGGACGGTTGATATTTCAAATTACAGAGGAGAAGTTGACAAGAGGTAACCTTAGTTTTTCTGTAGAGGAGAAAGGAGAATACCTCATTATGATTCTTGATATTCAATAGACCTTTCTGTGAAACCTAGACCTTCATTTTCTTGGAACCAGGATTTATCTCTGCAGTTGTCAAAGTCTTTGAAACATTGTTCTGTGATGTTGTGATTTCTGAAATGATGCTGTATGGCTCACACATGCAGCATTAGGAGGGTGTGGATTTCATAATGCTGCAGTTTTTTTTTATTTTATTTATTTTCCCTAAGAAAAGAAAACTTTATTGCTTTAACTGAATTATCTGTGGTCATAATTTTGATGGAGAAAAGTTGCTGTATTCTGTTATAAAGAAGAAATGAAAAGGTTCTAGGTGAGAATAAATGCATTACTGGTTGCACACAATAAGAACAGGCTAAATGGACTGACAGCCTCGTAGCTAGAGCATTGGACTAGCATGCAGGAGAGTGAAACAGTCAATATATTTGCATGGCACAAGGATATGAGCTCAGCTATGTTATCTATCAAGAGTTTCAGCTATTAGAATAGGGAGCTACATGTAATTTTCTGGATATTTGTTTATCTACAATTGACGGACTCCAAGATTAAAGGCTAATGCCTAAAGGCATAATTTATGTAACCCTAACCACCAACTCATTTGCTGAACCCATTCTCCCCCACTCTCCCTGTATGTGTAAATCTGCATCTGTCTTCAGTCTTTCATAGTAATGAAATGTCGTTGAAATAGATTTTCAGCAAGAGTGGGTAGAAGAAACTCAGAAGTCTCTAACGGGCTATTAACAGATGTTGAGCTTTTCTGGTACAAGGAAAAGCTGTTCTCACACAAGATATGGTCTTCGCCAGCTGATCATAGGACAGTCTCAGGGAGTTTGTTGTGTAAAAATGCATCCACAATGCATCCACATACACAACTTTTATGTTATTGTTAACTGTAAGTAAATTTTTAAGACTAACACTGATAGTAGTTATGGTTATAGATACCTATAGATGCAGTTTTTCTTAGAAAATGCGCATATCCTTATATTATCTTTCTCTAAGGTGAGTATTTCTTGAAAGAGTTCTTCTTGTAGGATGGAAATTAACCAAAAAGGTTAATGTTGTCAGGATCATTACAGGTTCACATGAGATATACATTTGTCATGTTTCCCAAATTATTCAGTGATTCTTCTGCATCTGTTGAAATAAGCTCTTCTCTGCTGTTTCATACCTTGTCTGTTGGTAGTCGGTGGAAATAAAACCCAGATTGCTCCAGCAAAAACCACTGGCTGTGCAAAATGCCTGTCTGGCCAACTGTCCCCATTGGCAGGAAAAAGCAGTTTCTGTCATTCTAATGATGTAAATAGGGAGTCTTAGACAGTAATACCACACTGGTATTACTTCTGTGAGAGCATGCTATTGAAACAATTAAATGAAAACTATTGGGCACTTAAGTACTTCATATTCCTGAGGTTTCAAAAGATCTTTGCATTTGCTAATAATAAGTAAGCAATTAGCAGTCTTATCACAATTGAAAAGTACTCTTGCGAATTAGGTGGTATGGGATTATAACATTCAAATAAAAAGAACTTCCTTTGCACCATGTACTTTATGAATGCTGATAATTATAGTAGTAGGCAATTATAAAAAAAAAGTGAAATTTAAGAAAGGTGAAGACAGCCAAGTCGTGTAGATGTTCTCAGTGTAGTGCCTCAGCCTCTGTTCATTTTCTTTATTCCTTTGCCTAAGTCTTAATTTACAGTGGATGTTTCTTTTTGGTGCCATTTACTTGCCCTAATGCTGTCTGCACAGCTCTTTCTCCTTCTGCACATTTTGTTCAGCTTGGATTGCCCTTTAAATTTTTGTGTGTTATAAATCTAGTGAGATATTGTTCTTCTCTCTTCTTCTCCTCTCTTTTACAAAAGAAATTTTCAGCTTGATACTTTTACTCCATAACCCATACTGCTACATTTAATAGCACTACATGCAGCAAATGATGGCAACTAAATTGGGATTGATATTTTATGGGACCCATTTAGTACTCTTTGAAGTGAAGCACGAGTTTTCCAGCTTGGTAATCAATTGGGCTGTAAGCAACTGATCACAGACACATTTTCTTCTTGCATCATTTATTTAAGCAAACGTCTCACACGTCGCACTTCCATATGCTGCAAAGCATTGGCACGGGATTTTCAGCTTCATGTCTGCAATTAGTAAGCTATGATTTAGTAACAATGCCAAAAAACACGCGTTTGTGGTCTTTATGACATACTCTAAGAGAGCTGAAGCATCTTTTAGTCTTTATGTCCTATGAAAGGCAGTTGTTTCACACGTTGAGGAAACGGCTTAAAGTTTGTGTTTATCTCTGGCTTGATGGCAAAGAGCACTAATAATGACGATGATAATGATAACAGCAGTAGTACCTGAGGAAAAAACGAATGGCCGCGCTGGCACTGCCAGGCAGACGGGTGGTGGGGAGCCACCAGCGGAGCCACCCGCTCCCCTCTGCCGCAGTAGCGGGGCGCGGGGCCGGGCCGGTGGGCAGCGGGGCTGCGGCGCGGGGCACCGACACCCTCTGCTGTTGCTTCAGAAAACAGCGCTCAGCGCCAGTACCCGACAGCTCTCTGGGGGTGACACAGCATCGGGAGGAGCCGGTACCATCGCTCGGACTTCGGTGTGCTCGCAGTCCAGTCAGTATCGGATAACATTTAAGGAGCTTTGCTATGTGGTTCAGTGGCTCTCTGCTCTTGCTAGACATAACCTCTCCACGTGGCTTGCTTCCTCAAGCACCGCTGTTCTCCCAGCGCGGTGCTCAGCCCCTGTTGTTTTCCATGTGTCCCTCAGGCTGCCGGCTTTTGGTGCCCTTTGGCAGCTTTGAGCTTCCCCCAGGGCCTCGCGTTTGAGGAACTGCCTGTCAGCTCTTAACCCTTTGCTCACCGATGCCCAAATAAACTAAAAAAATAACAAACCCTCAAGCAATTGGGTTTGCTGTGAATCTCTGTTCATGCTTTAAACGTTTCCTCTTTTCCTTCACTCCTGCTCCTGCACAGCTTTTCCTTCTGTGCTTGATTTTTCACAATACTCATTGCTCTCAGCATCCCTCTTTTGTACTCTTCACTGCTACAGGCCCAAGCAGGAGCTCCGTGCTATCAGCTGGGTGATGAAAAGAATTTGATAGGTGGGAAGAAGGGAACTGGGGATGCTTTGCCTTCCCTGCTCTGTCCTGGAGTCAGCAGAGATTGATTTAGTCAGCTGGTGCAGACACAGCCTCTTATTCTGAGAGCTAAACTCAACCTTTTTCAACTCCTTGTTTAAACAATTAATTATGTGTGACTGAAGATACCAGAGGAGGTAGGAGAGGCAAGGTTCTGGGGTTATGTATGTAAAATTTGCTTTATTTGCTTTACTTCAGCTGCATCTTTGTTTTCAGACTGATGCTTACTTCTGCTGGGCATTTGAAAACTGAAAAAGCAACTCATATTCTGTTGCAAAAAGGATGAAGATTTGGATATCCAGAGGGGGTTCAGGTTAGATATTAGGAAAAATGTCTTTTCTGTGTGGTGAGGCAGTGGCACAGACTGCCGAGGGAGTAGTGGAGTCACTGTCCCCAGAGGTGTTTAAGAAAAACATTGCTGCGGCACTGAGGGATATGGTTTACTGGCATGGTGGGGATGGGTTGATAGCTGGACTAGATATTCTTATTGATCTTTTCCAACCATAACCATGATTCATGTAATTGATATGTAGCTCTTACTTTTGGGAAATGAGTCATTTTTTTTCACATTGAAAAGGCAAAGAGATGTCTCCCCAGGATCTTGAGCCAGTATTTATCCGACATAATCCAATGGCATCATCCTCAAAAAATCTCCAGTCTAATCTTCTGTTTATTCCCATAAAGCTTATCAATGGCATCAACACCTTCTCATGCCTTGCAGCTGAAGTCTGGGTTGTGTTGGCTGATCCTCATTCCCTTCACAGAGTGGTGTGCTAGCTACCGACACTTCAACATGCCAAATGACAAACTGATAGAACTCCTGTATGTAGATCACTAATTGTGAACAATCATTAGATAAATAACAATTAGACAGACATTAAGACTTAGGGGGCTTATTTTGTTTTTATTTTTGAAGTAGGAACTGAAGTACAGACATGCGTGAAATACTACAGTTATTTCTCTTCTTCAGAGAAGCCTGCTCTGGACAAGGAGGAAGACAGAAAACTTCCAGTTAGGGACCTTGATTAAGCGAAACAAATGGAAGATGTCCAAGGGGTCACAGATTTCTGCCATCTGCAATTAAGAATCGAACCATGAATCTTATGCTGAATACTTACAGACTCTATGACTAAAATACAGGAATGAAAGTTGTTTAGGAGGAAGTATTCTTTATGCTTTCCTGCCTCTCTTTTTCCCCTTCCTATGCCTCTGAAAAGAATGGGTGAAATGCAATATTTCCCAAGGTGTGGGCTCATGCAGCCAGACGGCATTTCTGGATAAATGCAGACAGGAGAACTTTGTTTCCCTGGCAACTGGAGCCACAGAAAAGCTCTTCCAGCATCTCTTCCCTTTGTTCAGGTTCACCATGATTGTATCCATTGGTCAATCAGGTAGGAAAAACAATTATGGACTAAAAAAAGCATTCTGATAGTCTGCTCCACTTAACTCATCTTGCCTCCCTCACAATTTCTAGAATAAAAAGAGGCCTCTTCATGTGATCTCGAAGTTCACAGCTGGATTTCAAGGTCTGCCCTGTTCTGGAAATTCACCTTAAACCTGGAGGGTGTCATGATCTTCAGGGAGACAGTGTTGGAAGCTCAGCAACTTTCACACAGCACCTAAAACCTGAATGCTGCTGTGGCCCCCGAGTCGTGCCAATGACTCACTGAGCTTTGTTTTTACCTCTGAGTCAGGGCTACATTAATATTCCAGTGCATTATGATGATTTTAAAGCACTGTGCTGATGGTGGTGGCTCTTTGAGCAATAAAAGATTTTAGATTTTAGATATTAAAAACCCAAAGACAGTGTGGAAGCCCTTCCCACCTCCTATTGTTAAACATCACACGTATCCCTGCCCTCGATGTTCTATATTCATTCAAATAGTTTCACTAGGATCGTAAAAGAAAACACTTCACAGCTACAAAATTTCCACTTTATGCTTTTTCTCTGGCTTAAATGTAGCAATATTGTGTAGTTTATCTAAGAATGGGCACAGAACCCCTGTGTTTTGCTGCCTGGCTATCAGGCAGCTGGCTGTGCTATTTCTTTAACTCTGAGAACTGGCATTCATAACTTAAATAGTATTTCTTAAATATCAAATTTCACGTATGGTTTTCTATTTTTAATGAAAAACAAATCCAATTTATTTCTCTTCTTTCTTCTAAAGTCCTGTGAATTGAACGCTGAATCTATAGTGTTGTAATAAGAAGAAAATTGTGGCATTTAAGCCACAGATGTGCACAATCACAGCTAGAGACAAGTTGTAACTGTGTTTGATATCATGCTTTTATGCTGTTATCCTTCCCCAGATTTTTCCTTGCTTTCCCCGAGAAGAATAAGATCTTTTGTCTAATGGGGTCCCTCAGGGGAACAGGGAGTTCTGGCAGAAGTCTTGGTGTGGACTGGTGGGGCTGACCTCCTGCCAACCCTTTCTTTCCCTTCCTCTGTGACTTCGGGGCTCTCCTGTCCTTTTCTGAAGGACTATTGGAAAGGGCAGGATGGCAACTGAACAGTTAATTGCTGGAGGAGAGGGGGGTGATGACTGAGCATGGTTCTTCCTCTGTCCTCTGGCTTCCTTTAGACACCATTGCAGAAGTTTCTAGGATATGCAGTGAGGCCAGTTATTCCTGATAATCCAGCTATTGAAGTTTTCCTCAGAAAAGCAAACATGCAAAAGGGAAATATTATTTTTAACAGATTATCTGAATTTGTCTAAAATTGTAGAAGAAAAAAGGCATTTCTTTACTCCCAATGCTTTCTTTCTACTGAGTTGTAAAGACCTGCAACAAGCAATAGCTAGAATAGAGCCCCTGAAGTGGAGCACATTCGGACAGAAAGCACCAGCCAATTAAATGTTGCCCCTGGCTCACCATACAGCAAGCAGTGTCATGGCTGAATTCCTCCTCAGTCCAGTTTCATGAAGATGTAATGCACACTTACACCATTAAGGGTCAGTGACTGTAGCTGTAAGCACACAGTGTGTGTGTGTGCATGCTGACTTTAAGACGATTGAAGTGTTTCAGCACAGAATTTAGCTAGAGAAAGAGGAGATTACTGTCCAGCCCCTGATGCTTGAATATTCTTTGTCTGCTATTAATTAATCTTACTGATTTTTTCACACTATCTTTGCTTTAGATTTACACAGAGCAATAGTAAGCTTTTCTTCTCCATAGAAATGTTTCTGATCCAAGTGTAGCAATAGCAGAATGATGAACTGTTGCTTCTTCCTCAGTATCTCCAGCCTAACCCTTAGTGTTCACTTTATTATTTTGCAGCTATATGTGCTCACACTTCAGATACTTAAAAAAAAAACACCAAAAAAGCAACAACAAAATAAACACAAACACCCACAAAAAGCAAGCAAACAAACAAAAACCAACACAACTAACAGTTGTTCATAAGAGGTAGTTTTGCAACGAATGCTAAATTATTACTGTCTTCGGGCTCTGCTGTGTTTTTTTAATTACAGAATGCGGAGAAGTTCAGTGAAGGTGTTCACAAGAAGTTAAAAATCTCCAAATAAATCTATGTAGGAGGTGAAGCAGCAGTAATAATTCCCTTTGGTATAATTATGTGGGCTCATGGATTGCAAAGGGAAAAAACAGGATCAGGGGGCATGTTATGTTAGGATCTCACTTTATCTTTCAAGTAACGATTATTGTCCCAAGCCAGTTTTCCACCTTTAAAATGTATTTGGTTGAGGGGATTTACTGTCATGTGTTTGTTGCCTTGCACTTTTGATGTTTTCATCAAGGGTGAAATTTCCAGGCAGCTCCAAGTAGGTGACAGTGAGCAGATGCTGATATTTTCAAGGAACCGGTGAGCACGGTCATGGCCATCACTATGCTTGTATGAGCCTCGACCTCTGAGAAAGGGGATTCTGCACTTTTTAAAACTCCTTCTCGACTTTCAGCTCTATGGCTGATGTCATTTCTCATCTTGATTATAGATTTGGAAAGAAAAAAATGTTTTAAAAATGGGAACCTCAGCCTACGAGAAGAACATGGAGTAAAGTTTTCATAAGGATGAAGGAAACTCACAACCCCTTTCCTG
The DNA here is from genome assembly GCF_905368555.1 of Meleagris gallopavo. Lineage (NCBI taxonomy): Eukaryota > Metazoa > Chordata > Aves > Galliformes > Phasianidae > Meleagris > Meleagris gallopavo. The sequence goes on along the minus strand of NC_139406.1, from coordinate 55,656,428 downwards.
CCCATCTGAGCTTTACAAAATGTCCAGAGGAGCATGACACCCTGCAGGTGCCTGCAGAGACCTGCTGTGCTGCTGGGAGCTTTGAGGCACAGCCTGCCTGGCCTATTCTCTGCTCCTTCCAACGGAAAGGCTACTTACTCAGGGAACTCTGGTTGGGATTTGGGATTTCAAACAAAGATTAGTGTGTTTTCAGCCCTGCAGGATGGAGTGTTTAAGGGATTAAGCCTGAGGAGTTTGATTTCTGCACACTCCTCCTTTCCATCCCTGACCACAGCACGATGTACTTGGCTTCTCACAGTGTGGGACAGTTTGAATGAACAAAAGACAGCTATCAGGCTGCTCCAAGATGTTCCTGCCTCTCTTGCTGTGGGATCCAGCTTCTGGCATTCCCCCAAGTTACAGGCATAAAGGAAGAGAGGCACAGCCACCCAGAGAGAAGCATTTGGGATCCACAGTTGTGAAGCTGAGGCAGGAAAAGTCTAATAGGTCAGGCAAGAAATCTAAACTGAAAAATTCTGTTTTATTCAGCATCTACCTGTAAATGCATGCAGAACTCAGGAAGGCAAAGGGGATCATTTCTTAAGGCCTGGAAGTGTGAGGGCAATGAGAAAAGTTGATTTGAAAAAGTGTATAAAACCAAGCACCCACTCACAGCAGAAGTTATTTCTTTTATTTTGTCTGCCTCTGAGCGCAGAGGCAGAAGTCATGTGAGCTTCTGAGCTGCAGGGACAGAGGCAGAGGAGAACGCATGCATCAGAGCAGCATGCTGCTGGAGCCCTGACGGGGAGAGGGAAGCAGAGAGAGCCTGGGAGGGAAAAGGTAAAGTGGTAGGAGCTGGAACAGCAGCAGCTGCTGCTACTATAACATAGCTCGTGCCCAGGAGTCAGCTCTGCTGCTAGCATGCATCTCTGAGGGCTCAGGTGCCTCGGGTTCAAAAGTCCTAGAAGATCTGTGATACTCCCAGGAGCCAAGTGGATGCTTTTTTTTTTCCTGCAAATATCTGTCTGAGGACTGTGCTCCTTCTCCTGGATCGAGAGGTATATTGTATCATTAATTTGTCTATTAATTAGAAGCAAGTATGGGATCTAGAAAAAGATAAGGCTGGGCTTATGCCAAAGCAAGTATACAGAGAGGTGGTAGATTTTTCTCCTTGTTTATAGTAGAGTTTAGAGAGCAAGGAGCCCCTGTCACTAGGATGCTGTTTGACTTAAAAGATGGAGGATGGGAGAGAGAGTGTTAAAGAGTGGGGGTGGATCTGAACTTCTTCTCATCTTATTTGTTTCTCTGTAATTTCTGAATGTGGAGGGAAACTTTCCTCGTGTACCTGGAGGAGAAACACTTATTACATACTGAGATGTAAAACTTATGTTTATATATTTTGAATGTGATTTATTTAAATACCTGCTTGGCAAACTACAGTTCTTGCCACAGCAGTGTTCCCCTTAATAGGTACAAATTTTACAGCTCTTAATATCCAGTGGCTGTGATAGCACCTCTGTCTCATTCCCTCTTTTTCCCTTTTCTAGCATCCTTCCTCCTGCAGCCTGCACTCTCTTTGTCAGTCTCTCGCCTGTCTGTGGGGACTGTGGCTTCTATGGATGCCCCTGTACAGATTTTCCGGGAGGAGCTGGACTCCACCTGCATACCAGGGCCCTGTCGCCCTCCCAGCACCAGCAGCAGCTGGCCCCTGGCCTGGGTGGACTATGACAGCAATGCCACTGGGACCTTTGGGGAGACCCAGCACAACCACACCAGCATCTCCCCCTCCATTCCCATCATCATCACCGCTGTCTACTCAGTGGTCTTCGTTGTTGGCTTGGTGGGAAACTCTCTGGTGATGTTTGTCATCATAAGGTAAGGGGCTTTGCTTGAAAGAAGTGCAAATGGCTGTCCTGAAATTTGGCAGCTCAGGGGGAGTTTATGGAAACTGTCTGGGTCTGCATATACCAGGAATTGAACAAAAAAAAAGTAACCAGAATGATCCCAGATCTTTTCAGTCACAGAATCTGCATGGAAGTGCAGTTACAGAGAGAAGGGAGAAGCTGGATAAAGGTGATGAATCCTGTAGCCTGTGGAAAAGCTGCTTGGTGCCCCTGAGCTGTGTTCATCGGGTGCCCTCTAGGGATGAGAGGCTGCCCTTGAGTGAGAGAAAGTGGGAGAAAGAAACTTTTGCAGGGTACCTTCTTTTTGTGATTTTATTTTTTCTCTGCCTGAGAGGAATCCTCTAGACGTGGCTTATGTATCCAGCTGTGTGGACACTGATATTTTGCTGCCTCGTCACCTGGTTGCTCTCTTAATGAGGTAGGAGAAAAGGAAACAGTAAGAATCATATCCGTTTAATGTAAGCTAAGGGATGCTGTTTCTCTGCTTAGTGGTGTTTAACTCCAGTTGTTGGCATTGCCTTGAAGAAAACAAAGCAGATGCAGAGAGGGGTCTACTTTTCCTATTGTTTTTCAGGAAACAGGAGAAAACTGTGTATCTGTGTCAAATAGTTTTTCATAATGAAATACTTAGTGAAATGCATCAGTATTGGTGTACAATTGTATATTTTTACCTGCACTATGCTTTGTCTTTTTGTTCTTCCCATTTGTAATTTGTAATAATTTCTGAACAGTGCAGCTCAGCAGGGTTATAATGACCAACCAAAGAAATTGAAATCATGAAACTTTTCAGTCTCTTCCTTCATATTCTATATGAATCTTGCAAAAAACTCTGGATTTTGGTGGTTTTTTTTTTTGGTGGGTGTATGGAGTATTTGATCAATAAATGAAATCACCTTGAACATAGGAAGAAAAAAGGTGGGATTGCAAGTTGATCTTGTTCATCAAGTGTGCATGATAAATGTCAAGAAATTGCAGAATGATGAAATGGCTCTGTCAGTCTTGGTATGGGAGGAGTTAATTGGAATCAGTGAAATTATTGATGATGTACTTTATGAAAGATGTCTTAAAACCAGGTGAATATCTTTGAAAAATGAAAGTGAAATCTCATTTAAAAGTCATAATAAATAAAGATTCCTGTGATCAATGCAGGGTAGTGGGTTTGCTCCATCTTTGTGATGCTGCAGTTTTTATATCTCATCAAGATATTTTACCCTTCATTCAGAATAAATGTTTAATTTAATTTTTTCAAGAAGAGAGACTCCATAGTTAACATGCACAGTGCCATAGGCAGAGCTTTTCTAAGCCATCAATCATTTAACAGTTCAGTGCTGATTTGCCATGGAAGAAAATTCAAACTTATCCAGAACCCTGAAAGTCAGCATGGATGGATTATGTTTATTTGTATGTATTTCCTTTCCTATCTTCTTCTACTATCCTCCTAAGGTAATTTTTGTGAGGGTCTAGCAAGCTTTAGCTCCCTCTCTCCCAGATCTTACTTTAGTCTTAAATACACTGTAATTACATTACAAATTTAACTGTATTCAGTATGGAACATTTAAAGATTCCAAATGTTCATGCAAGAGTGTATTTTCATTTTTGTCCTAATCTTTCATTTCCCTTTCTCTTTCCCACTCATTCTCTCTCTTCAAGAGTGTCTCAAGATGGGTTTTCATGACTCACTGAAAAATGCAGATTGCAATGATGCTTTATGTGGAAAGACAAGGTCTGGAAAGACAAAGCAGGCAGGGTGGAATCGTGTCCCCTAACCATACCAAATTGCTTTTCCTTCAGCTAACACAAATTTTAAGATGGAGTGATGGCTTGTCTTTACCACTAGGAACACTGGTCTTCCAGGAGTTTTCTCTTTACTGTTTCTCATGTCTCCAAAGCCCAAATCTCTCCTCCTGACACCTACAGGACTGGCAGACAGCACAGTCCTGGCTCCTAGTGCCTTTGCTCCTTTTGACCAACACCTGCTACTGTCACATGAATTTTCAGTTGTGGTAAGGAAGCAAACTGTGTAATTACATGGCTTACTAAAGATGAAAAGAATTCTTTCAAATAGCTGAAGTATGCTTCCTTCCTCTGTGACTATAACAGCTCATTTATTGGAGGGATGGGCTATGTCTCAGACCTCTGCTCTTTCCCAGATTGGAGAGTTGGTGTTCATATATCTTCAGGGATGAGGGAGGAATGAGATTTTTGTATTCTCAGTGATGAGGAGACAACCCTCATGGTGATGCTGCAGCCTTCCTGATACAAATGGGTGTGTTTTCAGTGAGTGCAGAAATGGAAGCAGGAAGAAAATAGAAAAAAAATATTGATAAAAAGAGAAAGCCATACAGAATGTGGGAGGCAGAGCTAAAAAGAAAGGGATAAGTTGAGACAGAGATAGGTACATTGTTACAACACTTGAATGATGTAGAGAGAGAATATGCATTGGAGAAAATTGGAAATAGCATTGTTCTGAAATCTCTTTAATGTGTTAAGAAATCCCTGTGATAGGAAAGCATTAGAGCTGAAATAGGGTAACAGAGAGATTTTTCACTGCTCCTCAGGTATCATGTATTTGTCACCTCATTTTGGTGGCCAGTCATTCCAGCTCTTATTGAGATCTGTGTTGAAGGCACAGTGGGAGTAGTACATTAGTACTGTGGTGCCAGTAGGACCTGTTAAACCATGACTCAGGAAACCTGGATTCATTCTTCCCTTGGTTTTACTGCAGGGATACAAAGCATTGTTCTTACCTATCAAAGTGATCAAGGTCACTTTGTGGCTCAGTGGCTCAGTTTCCTCTTGTAAAGTGCAAGTATTGATATTTTCTGTCTTTAAACAAAAAAAATCAGTTAGATTTATAAACCCAAATCCAGTCACTCAAAATCCTAACAGAACAAGACCAGTTCTATTGTAAGTGCTCCAGACAATTTAGACACATCAGAAAAGTTTACTTTTAATGTGTTGAAGGAGGAGTGAAATCTGCACCTTGGCTCTCTCCTTGCAGTTGATATTAGTGCTGTCGATGGTTTGCAGGAGCTCTCCCAGTGTTCAGATCAGCTGCATGGTCCATGTATAAGTACCAAGGGTCTGCTGTCAGACCAACAGTCAGCAGGGCACAAGGGATGCAATGCTCAGCTGAAGCTGCTTCTTTTCATTGGAAGACAGTAAGAGAGGAACAGGAAGTTTTATTGCCTGCTGCAGTGGTGGAAAGTGCAAATGCTATGTGGGAAGCACAGTACGGAGGAGAAGAGGAGGCAATAAATGGGTTTTTAGAAACCAGATAAAATTATCTGACCTCATCTGAGTGAAGTTATACAGCTTTGTGCATTTTGACATGGTCAAAGTCTATCTCAAGCCCTCAGAGCTTTTAATCTCTGGAAGTAATAGATTAAATAAAATTGCTTGTCCTTGGAAACATGATAGTCCTTTTCCTTTCTTCTCTTTCTCCCTCTCCTCCTGACTTTATTTCTCTAAAATTTAGTTCTATCTTAAAATAACATGGTGCTTTCTTGTGACAGCTGGAGGGGAAGAAAAGTCCTCTGAATGAAAGCTGAGTTACAGCTTTAACAATGGATTTGCTTTTACAAAAACCATAAACATACTCTGGTAAAAACTCTGTGGGAGCCATGTGGCTGTCTCTTGCCCACTTCTGAATCACTTTTTGCATGTGCCTTACCTCCATTGTTCCTGAAGTCATTTACTGGGAACAGTTGCCATCATCTAATTCTTAAATTGCCAATCCTGTTATTTCTTTTTAAATTACCATTGACGCTTCCAGTGAACTGAATAATTTTCTGCATGCAAAAACACTTTTAACAGAAGTCTGTGTCACTGTTATCTATATTCATTCCTAGGGGAATATAGAAAGCTTGTATTCTTCTGCTTAGTCTAACATTTAAGGAAAAAGTATAATTAGTAATACATTTCTGTTGTGATATCCGTAGAACTGAGTGGCATCTTATGCAAAAGAAAGAGTTTATGAAGAAATGTCAGCTAAATTCAACTTCTTTCCAGATTGTTTCTAAATCTTCTCCATAATTCATTCTAAACAATAATAAAAGTATTAAAATACGTATATATATAAAATGAAATAGATTCAGTGTACAAGTTTAAATTAATATTAGATTTTGGCAACACAAAGATAGTACTTTAAATTATTGTCCTAATTTTATTAAATTACATTTTGAAGTAATATTCTGAAATGAAAAATGAAGCTGCGGAAGAGTCGACCTAACTGAATTGCCTGTTCTCCATTAATTGTAGCCAGCATGATTTCATTCTTTAATGAAATTATGGAATTAGCTGCTAAGAGTAAAGACCTAGCTGCAGCATACTTTATAAAGTTTATGTCTTTTAATCTATTTGATGAACAGGCAACATCTTACTATTAGCACAGAAGTATCAAATGGATTGATAGCAGTTCATCATGGAACCTGAGGGAACATCTGGCCTCACCTCAAAGAGTGAAGGTTCTTTTGGTGGATTCTTCAGGATCTGGCCTAGCATGGCACCATTTTCGTAAAGACTTTGATTACTAATCACTACTGCCAGCTTTTACAGATGGCACAAAGACCAGTGCAGTAGAAAGAGAAAGGGTTTATAAATGAAAATATTGGTACCTTGAAAAACATAACTTACTTGAAATCTGAATGTTTTTAATTTATTTAATACCCTACTAAACAATAAGTAAGCGAGACCTGGGATTTATAAGAGACAAGAAACTCAACATGAGTTACCAAAAAGATGCTATGATAAGAAGAGCTGATACTGAGACACTAGAGAGAACACAGAAAGGGGTTGGAAGGAATATTTATTAGAGAGAATATTAGAAGGAGGGTATTGCTTATAGTGTGTAATCTGTTTGGCTTGTGGAAAGATATTTGTTATCTTTCCAGACATTTCCACTGGGCTAGCAGCCAGGTAGTCATTTATTTCAGAGAAAGGCGTAACTGGAATTAATGATTAGAGCAAGAAAAATTATGGGGAGTCCTTTTGAGCTGACAGAAAGTGAAAACATACAAGCACTTTCCAGTTTGGCTGCTGGCGAGACAACAAGTTTGAGACAGATCATCAGTCCTCAGCAGGGGGAATGCAGGACACAGCATGTCCCTGGCAAACAAGTGGAGCAGCAGGGAGACAGTGGGGACAGGCTGTGGCTTAATCCTTGGTGAGGAGGCAGAGAAAGGGAAGACTGGGGATCTTTCATTTTGCTTTTCCCCAAAGAAGATTTGGAATTTGCTGGAAGGGTGTTGTGGTGGGAAATCTTTAACCTAGTGGCTTTGTCCTGGGATGTGCTAAGGGTAGGGAGGGATAATCTTTACTGGCTACTTACTATCTATTCAAAATGTGATTAGTTGACCTCTGTCTGAAATTCTCTGACACAGGTGAGTTGCCAAGGAGAAATTTAATTTCAGTTATATGTTGCTTTCCAAAGGAAAAGCATCCAGGAAGACTTTGATAAAATCTACTTCTAGGAAGATTACCTCATGTTTATCTTTTGGTCCTTCCATCTGCAAGAACCAGATAAGTCTCAAAATGCAGACCCTGTGCTCTACTCTTGAAGGCAGACTTTATGCTTTGATCATTGCTATACTCTTTTGTGGAGCCTGAAAGCCATTAGGAAATACTAGTATGAATGTCATCTTGTCTACTGGTTGGCATGAGTGCACAAACTGAATTAACTTTGGGGAAGGAGTGTGTACAGATGGAGAGAGGACATGGAAAGAGGAGTGTCTGACCAGTGCTGGCATTCTGCAAACTATAAAATAGATATAAATAAGGAATATATGAAGGTGCAAAGCATTTTTATGATCCTATTAGGAAGTTTGCATGCTAGTCTGTGTATCATCTTTGAAATATTTAATTATCCTGAAGCCAGAGGGTTCAGATCTCATTAGACACAGCTTCTAATCCCTGGAGAAGTGAAAATTAATTCTAGGAAATTTGCTATTTTCAATTTTCAAGACATTGTTTAAAATGAAAGCTCTTTTTTCTCTACGTGAATATTAAAGCCCAACATATTTTTCTTCAATGCATGAGTTTCCGTTAATACATGTCAAGAGTGCATGGAGAACCTTCCTGTTTTCTGCATCTGTCAAACCACTAGTGCAGCATACAGCACTCTGCCTGGCTGCTCTTTTCTGCAGAGGTTAGTGTTACTCTGAAGCGCACTGTGAGCAAACATCTAGAGTTCCCAAACCTAGCTACCCTGCACCTGGAGGACAGGGGATTTCATATTTACTGGTTGGCTGCATAGACAAGTGCATTTCCCACTGCATTGTCAGTAGAACTATCCACAGTGTTTAACATAGGGCAATTAAGAAAGTTCTCTTTGAGAAATGGTAGATGAGAACCTGCATGTTAGAATTAGTTCAATTAAGCTATTCAATACGTTAAGTTACTGTTCACATGCAGAATTTTTTTTTACCATGCTACTGGCTGTTGGACAGAGTTGCATCTTAATCTTAGATATGGCTTTCTGAATTATTGGTTTGTAAAGTTGCACTGGAAAAGAAAAATATTTTCAACATGGGAGCTATCAACCGTGATTTTCAGTTGACTTTCTTAATATTTCCTGCATTTCATTTGCCTCATCTCCTATGGAAAATATATGTGCTCATAAAATCATAGAATTACAAGGTTGGAAATGACCTGCAAGACCATCTAGTCCAACCATCCTCCCATTACCACTGCTACCACAAGCACTAAGCCATATCTCGTAGCTCCTCATCCAGACACCTCTTGAACACTTCCAGGGACAGCAACTCCACCATCTCCCTGAGCAGGCCATTCCAGTGCCTGACCACCCTCTGAGACAAAAAGTTCTTCCTCGTGTCTAACCTAAATCTCCTCTGGTACAACTTGTGGCCATTTCCTTGGGTGCTGTTTGTTGCCTGGGAGAAGCCAAACCCCTCCTCATCACAACCTCCCTTCAGGAAGTTGTAGTATGCAATGAGGTCTCCCCTGAGCCTCCTCTTCTCCAGACTAAACAATCCTCAGCTGGTATGCACAGTATTAATTCCATGGACCCTTATGTGAGGGGTTTCTGAATTCTTTCTTTATTTCTTACCTGCAGAAACATCTACTTAAGAGAAAATGTTCAACAATATCTGACTGCTTCCAGCCAGCGTCTGCATGCATAGCTGTTTATGTAGCAGGAAAGCAAGACCCTGAAAAATCTGCTATCCCTGCTATCCTTTTCCTCCTGAGTAATGAGATTTGTTCTCTTCGCCAGCCAACCTCAGACTTACAGCACGAAAATTCATTTAATAAAATCATAGAACAACAAAATAATTAAGGAATGTGGAAATGATCACCAAGTCCAACCACTAATCCATCACAACCATGCCCACTAAACTCAGTGCCACATCCACATGTTTCTAGAACACTTCAAGGGATGGTGACTCCGATCAGTATCCCTGGACAGCCTGTTCCAATAATCTCCCTCTTCCACATAGAAGGAGCATTTTTCTCTGCTTTTGGGACTCACAATGCCCTCCATGAGAAGCATATCCTTTAAAGACTTTAAGAGCAAAGGGAAAAGTGGACACCATCAGAGCTGGAAACACTGGAAGAACAAATTTTGGAGTATTTATGTTTCTAACACTAAATATATTTCTCAGAAAAGATGCTCTTGAACTCACACAAAAATATTAAAAGTCCTTATCACAGAAGAAGAAAAAAATATTCATTCTTATGTAGTAGTGAGAATTTTTCTTCATTTTTACCCCGACATATGTAAACTTCACTTTTCCTGTCCCTAATTCAGAAGTTGGTTGTTAGACTAAAGAAGGAAATCATCCACATCTAAATCTAGAAGATCTTGTTCTGGCTCAGCCTATGGCTAGGTCAGGGGAATAATGATAGTAGTAAATCGTAAGGATTTTAATGGCCTCTTCTGAAATTTAAATAGATTATGCTCCCTGATGGGAGTATGAAAGCCATGATCATGTTTTGCCTCTTTAAGTTGCCCAAAAATAAACACCTGCAGGTGTTTATTAATAAACAGAATTCCACTTTAGGATGTGATTTTGAAGGCAATATATACAACTTTTTTGTAGGCTTTTTATGATTTTGATGTTAAAGACAGGCAACATTTAAGTATGTGTGATAATAACTTTCACCTTTAATTAAAATGTTTTTTTGACACCCTCTCCACAGCTAACATCTGACTGTCATTCAAAAAGTAATAATAACATGAAGCTACGGCTTACTGATTGTTGTGTTCTTCAAATGATTTCAATCTTACCTTCATATTATCATAAATCTCTTACATTGAGTTTGAAGATCCAAAAGATGGCTGAGTCATCCTTTTGAATTAATATGTTTGGAATATATCCTCTTCCTTTTTTTCTTCTCTCCCCCCCCTCTTCCCCTCTCCCCGTTGTTCTGATGCAATATGATATTGAGCATGCCCTGAATACAGCCTTGAAATTTAGAGCTTTAATGAATAAGCTTTTCAGCTGCTTGATCTCCATATACATCACTCAGAGGAACCTAGTGGAACAGTGCCTGCATTCTGGTGATAGGTGTTTTTGCAATTTGCTTTTAGACATGCTTAGCATTTCATTTACATTCACTGACTCAGGTATCTGCCAAAAATATGTTTGTTATATCTTCTATTTTTCATGCTTTTGTATTTTCATTCTGGTATTGCAGCGTGTTGTTGTAGTATACCTGTTAGACTTGCTCCCCTCCCCACCCCTCATTTCATACCACAGGGAAAATTTGAGCCTATTACAGCTATATGACACGTCTTCTACCAGAGTCTCCTTTTCAGCTTGTATTAATTTTATTAATGTTATGCTGTATGTTAGCATGTACACTCCTCCCTTCTAGTTGAAATAATGGCTTTAAGGGGCTTTTCTAGTAGGTTTTTCTAATGCATTTTTATTTTTTTCTGAAAGCATACCAACTTCTTGCTAGCATGCTTCCTCCTTCCATAACCACAATTTTATTGATAAGCTTGGATTGGAGGTGCAATTTCTTTTTCCTGTTTAGTGTTTTAAAAAGATGCGCAAAGTAAATTCTGCTCCAAGAGGAAAAGTTCAGCAGTGATGGCTGAAGTGAGAGATGAGGGAAATTTTCTCGAGGTTAGTCTAAAGTCAGCCTCATAGTTTCCACTTTTGAAAAAGTGGAAACTTAGCTTAGGCTAAGTTGTGATAATTAAGAGAAATTTTCTTGTGATATGTAAGTAGATATCATTTTAATGTTACTTCTTAAAAAACATTGTCATATATACATCCGAAAAATTACATCTAAAGCAGAGTTTTCTTTTTCATCTTGACTGTTTTCTGCAGGGTTTTCACGTATTATCTGATTATTTAAAGCATGTAAAGGATTGAGTCCTCCTGATAGCTTAATCAGTACTCTCAAAATCTACCAACTCGCTTAAGTCAGTGAAGGATTGTCTGCTTCTTGAAATAAGATGCTAACACCTGATTTAGCTGTGAGACCTTCCATTCTCATGTTGTATCACTCTTGTTTACTCTGCTAGAGTAATTTAAGTGGGTTGTAGTATTTTTCCCTTAAATAACATTCAACTATTTGAATCAATAATTTTATTTATTTTTTAAATATGATTCCCTTACTCCCTTACTTCATCACTGTTTTCATCTTCTTCAAGTGCAGATTTGGGCATAGGGGGAACGCTCAAACCATACAAAATATTGCCTCCTATATTTTAATGCAATAGAAAAGTGTTGTAGAAAAGCAGACAATTTTCTCATCTAAAATTAGACTCAAGACTCTATCAGGGTCCACTTCAAAGTGTCTGACAGCCACAGTTCTTGCTCTATTACTTTAACTGGACTTTTGATTAAGCCAGCAAACACATATCTTCAGAGACATCTAAGCATTTAATATTTTTTGGATGTTTAATTCCAAAAATTCAAAAAGAATTTGGATGATTGAGTTCAGACTCTCAAAGGATTTTCTGAATTTATGAACTCCTAAATTAATGTGTGATTTAATTCATATTGCCTACAGCTTAAAAGGCCAATATCTTACTGAAGTAAAGGCCAATGCTTCAAGCTTTCCATTGTATTGTGACGTAAAATGATTTAGGATGGCATCAGTAAAATGTGTTTGTACTTAGCATTACAGAGGTTAACCAGTGAACTTGAGTTAGGTACCCATCATTGCTTGGCTGTACCTGGAAGAATTGATTGCCTAAATGTAATAAATTATTAATTGGAGCTGTATTTATTAGTCTCCCCCCTTCTTGTTCAAAGTCTGATAGAGAAGGGGTCAGAGTCTTTCAAGTGCCTGTTCTGAATGAAAGCAAAAGGTGCAAACAGGACCTGCCTGTTTCCCTGAACTGGGAAGGAATTGGGAAAGGCCTACTGATCATGGGCCTGCCAGGACAGTGAGCTATGGGGAAGCACTGGGCACACAGGAGGCAAGGCTATCGAAGCCAGCACTATCATGTGCATGTGCCAAGGAAATGAACCAAAGCCTTCCACAGAATTTTATAAGTGGAATGGCACGCTGTTTTATATAAGCACGTATGTGCATGTAGATTTCATTTGCTTACATTGGAGGTCGTATAAATGCTGATGCTTGGATGACTTTGAATTTCTTACTACCTCTACATAACATAAGACATCCTTATTGTTAGATCAGTGCAGTGAGGAGTATTATTTTACTTATATGTGCATGTAATACAGTCTAAAAAATTAAAATTGCTCACTTTATGTTTATAAAATCATACACAACATATATACAGAGAACACTATTCATGTTCCAGCTTCCGAATTATGAATTTTGAAGTTACCTAAAAAATTAGTTCTATTTTACAAGGGATCTTTCCCAGTGCAAGGGTGAGGGTGAGGGTAAAGAGTGCTGGGAAAATAAAATGTACATTGACACATAATTAAACTATGTCATACACATACATAAAAAAAAAGTTTGCAAGGAACGGGAGATTTTAGGTTTAAAGGCTTTCAGATATTTGATTTTTTAACGCAAATGAAATCCTCTTAGATATTTCTCATTAAAATTTTCTGATTTTATTTAAAGGGTAAAGATCAAAGAATTTCTTCCATTTGTGAAAGCAAACTTTTCCTATCCAAATGCTTGGGGGGATTTTTGAAGATCTGCAAAAGTAGTGATTCAGAAGAGCTAGTAGTAGTTTTACCTCTGCTTACCACAGGCTATTACATTTCATTTAAATATTCCTATATTGAGCCTACTAACTTCTCTTTGACTGAAGCACAGATACTTGAAAAACTGCAGACATTGATTTGAAGACATAAAAGAAGGAAAAATTACTCCTTTTTTTGTGAAATTTATCCCCCATAATAATCACATAAGTTTTTGGGATGTATCTGTCATTGAAAGCCAAGTTTCTCTGGCTGTGACTCTTATGTATTTGTTCTTGTTACACTTTTCTTTCCAGTCCAAAAGAACTCTTCAGTCCTTGCTATTTCCTCCTTGTGAAGAGCTCCAGACACTCCAATCAAGCCACTTCTCAGTGTTCTTTTTGATCAGCTACCTGCTTTGAGCTCTCTATGTTAAACGCAGTAACAATTTTCTCCACTTAATTGACTTATTTTTGTGGTACCTTAAGGTATGCTTTCCATAGGCACAGTATGGCCGCAGTTCCAAATTACAGTATTCAGTGATGTCTTCAGAAGTAAAATCACCATTTAAAAGAAACCAGTCCATTTTAGCACAGTTTTGCTATCTGAGTGTTTAATGACTTTTTCTTCAGTCTTATAACTCAGCTACGTTCAGAAATGTTTTTTCTTTTTTCCTCAGGGGGAAAATTCCTAGTCTGTTAATGTGTCTTGCATTTGTTTCTCCTCACCTTGTATTCTCATATTTCTGTTTCCACAGTGTCTTATAGGCTGTAATATGGCCTACGAGACAAATGACCTCCTCTACTGGAGGACATGTTAAGGAGGTTGGTTGTAGAGAAGCCCAGCTCTGACTGGTGGGTTCTTTCTCATCTTTATTCTGCCTTTGATCTTGGAGAATCTCAAATGAGTGCAGAGGGAGACTAGAGTAAGGGCTAGAGCACTCATGGCTGTAGAGCACTCTTCCAGGAAGCAAGTACCAAGAATCTTTGCAGTCATGTCAGGCAGTTGCTATAGATTGTTGGCATCTCAGTCGGAAGAGTTTTTACCTTCTTTTCCCATTCAGTTCTTGTTTCTGTGCTTTGAACCAGCAATTCTGCTTTATTTTCTCAATGAATTCTAGTAAGAGTAGCGTAGAAGAATGAATGCTATTTTTCACACTTCATGTTGGTCATTAAATTACATACTGGCCCATATTTTAATTAATATTTGACTTACTGACTAGGCATATTTTGACAGCACTTTGAAGCTCTGCTAAATATAGTTTTTTCAAATTAATTTTGATTTTACATGTCACAGTTTTAAAGGCAAATAGAGACATTAACCAACACATTCAGAAGCTGAACAGAATAGATCTAATATTTCCTTTGTATGTTCATTGATGATGCATAACAAGATCTAGCTGGACGTGTTTCTGTGTGTGTTGAATGTATACCTTTTAGTTTGGGCACACATTCAAAATATGAGGGTGAAATAATTTTGAGAAGGAAAATCTGTCATTGAATCTTGTAATAAATTGATAGCAATGAGCAAAAGTAACTACACAGTGAAAGGGGGAAAGCATTTCAGAGAGGAGAGTTAAGTGGATTCCTATGTTAATAATGGAAATGAGAGAGGCTGTCCTTCGTGGTTTAGGTTAGACATAAGGAAGAACTTTTCTCTCAGAGAGTGGTCAAACACTGGAATGGCCTGCACAGGGGAGTGGTAGAGTCGCTGTCCCTGGCAGTGTTCAAGAGATGTCTGGATGAGGAGCTACGAGATATGCTTTAGTGCTTGTGGTAGAAATGGTAATGGGAGGACAGTTGGACTAGATGATCTTGCAGGTCATTTCCAACCTTGTGATTCTGTGATTCTATGATTGATGCTTTGTGTCCATAGAAGAGTTGGCAGCAGTCCTTTTCACCCTAGTATAGAGCCTGTGCCCACAGAGTTAGACTATCATTATACAGAACAAAGCATGGTCCTGTTTAAGATCATATTTCTCTATGTAGATCATATTTCTCACCACATGGAAAAAACAAATGCTTAGTTTTGGTGAAACTAAAAGATGCAGAGAAGACATTGCTATGATACTTTTTTTCCATTGAGGTATCCTGTTTAAATAGTCATCATATTTTATATTAGAAGTTGTGGAAGAGGAGACAGGGAAAAGCTAGAGATAAAGGAGGAGAAATTGGAAATGTGGGAGAAAAGAAGAGAAATTGCTAGAACTTGTAGAAGATGGCAATCTGGCCCAGCAAATGTAACTATTAACAGAGATTCCTACATCCATGAAATATGTATTGCTACAACAAAACAAACTCAGTAAATTTGTAAATACTGACAGTTAGCAGTAAGAAAAGGAAACACAAAACAATTTTGTCACTTGCAAATGTAGCAATGACATTTGCTTGTAGATGTATTTGAGAAGATAGCATGGAAATCATTGTTTGGATAATTAGATTACATATCTGGTTTTACCCGTACTGGATAGCTGTAACTGATCATGCAGGTTGAGGGATTGAATGAAAGGTGTTTACAGTTAATTCATGGGTCCTGAATATGTGCACTTCTGTCACAAATTAGGAATGATAGCAAAAAAATAATAACTGCAGATTGTCTGAAAAACTGCTACATATTTGAATGTACTCAGTCATATAAGCCTTACCTTTTTGTCTTTCAGATATACAAAGATGAAGACAGCAACCAACATCTACATTTTCAATCTGGCTATGGCAGATGCACTAGTTACCACAACTATGCCTTTCCAAAGCACAGAGTACCTGATGAACTCTTGGCCATTTGGGGATGTGCTGTGTAAAATAGTTATTTCGATCGACTATTATAACATGTTTACCAGCATATTCACACTGACCATGATGAGTGTTGATCGATACATTGCTGTATGTCACCCTGTGAAGGCTCTGGACTTCCGTACTCCTCTCAAGGCAAAGATAATCAACATCTGTATCTGGCTGTTGTCCTCATCTGTTGGCATATCTGCCATAGTTCTTGGAGGTACCAAAGTCAGGGAAGGTGAGTATGAGCACTCAAAACAGGGACTTTATTTTATTTGAATGATGTAAAACATTGCTTGGAATATTGACTAAAACAGACTGATTTTGACTTTGGTAATTCATGCATACTTCACACATGGAAGATCATCCACATTCCTTGTTTCAAAAAGTGTGCCTAAATTTCTGACATTTTGAAATATGGCATATAAAGAATTTAAGCTCAGATATCCTTGCAACTAAAAGAACCAAATGCACTTTGAAGCACTATTTGTGCTAGACTGAGACTATAAGAAAATAATAACAGACAGCAGGGGGAAGTAGTCAGGAATTTGAACATGGCTGAAAATTCAAAGACCAGATGAAACTTGAAATGTAGGCTGAGAGTTCTTTCTGTAGGCATTGTGAGAGTACTGATGAAGTTTCAAGAGCAGAAATTAGTTTACTTCTCATTAGCATTACTATTAAAGCTTGGGAGCTTTTTGTCAGCAACCATTTCACAGAACTTAAAGATCTGGTGAAAAAAGGAAGAAAGACAGTAGCTAGAGGAAAAAAAAAAAGTAAGCTAAATGCTAAGAAAATGACAGTGTCAGAAATTCTTATTTAAAAAGGAATAGGATATGTATGTAGACTTGGAAGGTCTGAGAAGCATCAGCAGAGGAACCAGGAATACAAAGCATGGCAGGGAAGCAACTACAAGAACATAAAGTCAATGAATCTGTCCATGGAGTGCCTGTAGGCTCTACTGATTTATAATCTGTGAAGGACTGCAGATTTAGCCCCCATCTCCAGTGACTCTTTACTAAATCTGTTCTGCTAGGGAGTTAATCTTATTCTGAAATCCTTGAAAAGGAAAGGGGAGATACATACTTCATACCGAGAGGTATGGCAGGAATATGGGTGCAACACTGTGTCTTCAAAAAGTTCAAAACCTCTAATGTATGTCCTGGTGTTGAGGACATCCTGTTATGGATGGCTCTATGAAATACAAGGCATACATATTTATTTGGTAGTAGTGTTGTCTGGGATGTTACTTATCTTTTGACAAATGATTAACAAACTGCTGATTTAGCTGCCTATTCCAGTAGAAAGTTTTCACTCCTCCCAGGAGAACTGGTAAACTTTGCATAAGGGCAGTTTTATCTGGGAGTGAAAATAAATGCAGTGTGTTTAACTCTTTGGCATAGATCAATGCAAACAAAACAGTGGTGTTCATTAGTAAAACAGCTGCTCGAGGGCTGTTTTATTTGATTGAAGAAATTCATTTTTTTTTTTTCTGTTGGTCTTACAGCGGGTATGTGAGAGGAGAGTGTCTCTGGAAACGTCTTTCAGACATTTGGGAGTTCAAGTCTCCCAGTTTGCAGTGCTGTAACTCTTCTTCCCTGTCAAGTTCTTACAGGCTCTATAAAGCCATGTGCAGCTCAGGAAAAAAAAACACTTCAGAACATCTCCATGTGAAAAGAATTTTTGTCTGTCTACTTAAGAAATTCTGAAGGTTATAAAACATTGGCCAAGTGTTTTGTTTGAAGCATGCTTAACTACCAGAATATTCTTTTCATTTACTGTAATCATCACATTTAGATCAAGGGGCTGCCCTGAGGCCAGAAACAATTAAATGCCTTTTTCACACCTCGTGGCAGGTAGATATTTTTTCCTCCTGAAACAGCTATTAGAAATACAACTGGGTCAAATGAGGTTGGAAATCATTGGTTAATGTTTGTCAGCCCCTACTATTCAGCCCTGCTTGTCTGATCTACAGTGCCTCTTAGGTATTTACTACCAGTTATCTCTTCTGGTATATTCATGAATTGTGCTGTGGCGAAGGGGAAAATGCTAGGATCCTCCTGACAGCTAGAGCTAAGGCAGAAATTTTATTTTACATTGGTGACAATAGTTACTGTTTACATACTACAGGACCTCTGTCAGGTTTGGATTTAAACAACTCAATATCAAACAGAAACTGATTATATTTAAAGCTACAAACCCATGCTCAATTAGTCCTTTTTACTCTCACAATGCAGGATTTCTCCCTGGAGTGTCCTTCCAGATGCATTTTCCTTATATCTGTATAAATTTTCCCTCTCTGGACTTAATGGAGTCTTTATTGCTGAAGAAGCATTTGCTTTAGAAAAGAAAAGACTCCAATTTGATAACTCAGTTGAGTAGAGAGAAGTACGAATGCCTGTAGGCGCCTGTAGGCGAGATGTTACTAAGACATCTAACAGAAAAAGATATCCTGTACAAGGATTGAGATGAATCTTAAGTGGTAGCTTATCAAACATTTTAATATATCTTTATACAAAAGTATCATCTGAAGTGAAGTACTTTTCTTTAAATATATTGATATATTGGAATAGCTGGGTTCAGAGTGGGACAAGACACTAAAATCTTAAATGCTCATTTTGTGACACTGTACTCTACATAGTTCTGAATTTCTTCAGGCAAAAAGTAGCCCAAAAGAACTCTGGATTTTATTCTTTCCCCAAATACCTGAATATGATTGTGATGTTGTGTGTCACTGACAGGGATATTTGTTGGCCATTGATGTAAATCATGAAAAAGTAAATGGATTCCATATGGCATCCATGTCATAGGGAAAGACATTATGAATTTAGGATAAGACTTAAGTAAATTGTTACAACATGTAGAACAGCCGTTACATTTATATTCAATAATTTGGGTTCCTGAAATACCATTGTCATCTACAAAATTATATGAAATGTAGCAAGCATGACTGTATTTAATAGTCATGGACCTGCAGATTTTTTTTTCTGTGAAGGAGATAAAGCATTTCTTTTGAGAATTTGGATTTTGTGTTGAGGGATATGATTTAGTGAGAACTATTGGTGATAGGTGGATGGTTGGACTAGATGACCTTGTAGATCTTTTCCAACCTTGGTGTTTCTGTGACTCTGTGATTCTGTGAATATTCTTATTAGAAAAGCTTCCAGAATTAAAACTGAATCACGTATACTAATGCTTTTTTTTTTTTTAACCTTCTCAGAGTATACTTACGCCTATATTTTATTTTTATTTTTGTATATATTCACACTAATATTATTATATTAGTACTTTTTAGTACTATTATAATATAATATTATATTTAATATTAATATATTTGTACTTATTTAGTATTTTATTATATTTTATTTTAATATTAAAATATTTGTTTATATTTGTTATATAATTAATTACACATTTTAATCTCAGTAATTAAGTGCAGTTTAAATATCTTTCAATGTAAAATTAAAAGATTTTTTTAAATGAAAAGCAATGTCAAAATGATCTGTTCAAATTCATGAAATGTGAAACATTGTAAACCTTTTTTTTTTTCCAGATGGTTTTGATTAGGATGGAATAATGTTGGCACAATAACATTTCTAAGTCATTTCTGACCTTTCCTTTTCTATTACTGGAAGGGCTGCCTGGATTCTGAGCCCTTTGCTGGGGAATGGTGGATGGGCTGCACTTGCTCTTCCACCTGCATCTGAAGGTTCCAGGCTTTTAGCATGACTCCAGATGTTACGCAACACCTACCCTCTCAGAAGTGGCAGCAAAACACATGGATTCCTGTGGCTTTCTAAGGAAGATTTGATTGGAATAAGCATTTTAATCAGCAGGAGCTTTTTCAAACCTAATAATTTGGATAAATCCCTGAAATTAGCTCAACAGATGTGAAGAGGGAGAGAGTTTCAGTGAGTGAATGGATGTGACGTAGAGCAGTCATCCCTGATCAATCACAGCTCACATTTATCTCAGCTGCACATCTAGCTGCAGCTTACTGGTCTAGCTGTTGTACATGCACCCTGTTTTGATTGCTGCTGCTAGGCCATGGTCTACTACAAATAACAGTAGTAATCAATGTGGAAATTTCCTTGAAGATCATTACTAAAGTTTCTAGAATAAAATTTCAGAAGAGCAGCTTACTTTTTCGACATGTAATCACAGAGGATTTAGAGAAGTTGATTGAAAGTTGCAGGCCTATGACATTATAATTGTGTTGTCAGTTTATCATTCTGCATCAGTCTTGAAAGATGTCTTTTCACTTTTCAGCTTTCAGAATCATCCATTAGTTATTATATTACCTGAAACAAAATTTCAAAATATTTAGCTGCATTTTCAACATTTTATTTGTTGTTTTAGAATTTAACTCATCCAGTGATAACTTTCTGGTATCTAACCACGGACATGTCTGTATAATACTATAAGGATAACTTCACACACAAGCACACACACACACACAGCCCTTCTTCACAACAGTATCAGCAACAACATCAGCTTGGTTTGTGAAGCATTTTGATAGCGAGGAAATACAGTTTGATGGATTTTTTTTCTGACTAGTTCTTCCAGAGACGTATAAAAAAGTGATATGCAACAGTGTATTGAAGCTTTCCACCTTTAGGTCTGATTTAACATAGCCAGTAGATACCAATTTGCAGAGGAATGATGAATTCCCTAGGGGAAAGACAAAATAAAAGCAAACCAAAGAAAAATGCAGAATTTGAGAGGAGAAAACATACGGTACAATTCAGAGTGAAATATCCCTGTGTTACCTTGACTTGTCTTCGGTGAAGTTTAACTGCTGATAGTAGTTATAAATTTACTCCTTGTCTTGCTTTGCTATTTATCTTGCCTCTTGTTTTACTATGTGGCTTATATGCTGGAAGGCAGCCATGAGGTCAGCAAATGAAACCTCAAATATTTCACACCTTAGCAGCCTCCTGTCAGATGGAATATTTCTGGGACATAAAATAATGTGACAGCTTGTGACTTTAAATCCTGGCATGGGCAAGGAAAAAGGAAGTGGGATGGCGCTGGTGGTTCAGATCCTACGGTTGCTGCGCAGTCTGAATTTTCAGTGATGTGATCTGCAAAAAGAGCAGCTTCCATTTGACTCTGCACACACGCTTATTTTGTTTGCTTCTATGTGACTGAAAAGAATCTGTTGCCAGGAAATAATTTTTCTGAGTGCAAGAATTTCCATGTATTCAATTTACTCTGAAGAAGACACATGGGAAAAGATTACCTCACAATTATCACACATTGGCAAAATCTTCCTACAATCAAAAGCTCATTGCACTGCTACCATTCATAATATGAAAAATCTGCCTCCTTACACAGACAAAATCTTGTATAGTTTGATAATAATTATGAGTTTTCCACTCCATTAAACCTGGTACTCTTCCTAGCTTTAAATCTCAGTGAGATTCAAATTGAAAAAAATTGTTCAGCCTATTTTATAAATTTTTATTTTTCTGCCTGTGTTTTAGATCCTCCTGTGGGAAATTACATTTATACAATATTACGCATTTTAAAAAACCCATCTCTGTGTAAGTAATTTCCAGAGAAAGCTGTGTAAAACCAATTTCAGTGCTACTGTAAAGCTTTTCATTGAGTGATTTAATGATAACTTCATTTATTAGTATCACAATACAAGATAATTGCTTTCTCTAGCTTACACCATGATAATTATATTATTTAGAATATCTAATAATAAAGCAATTTTCTTTTTCTTGCTTCTTTCTTTCCTAGATACTGCTAGCACTGAATGCTCCTTGCAGTTCCCAGACAGAGACTATGTGTGGTGGGATATCTTCATGAAAATCTGTGTATTTGTCTTTGCATTTGTTATTCCAGTACTCATTATAATTGTTTGCTATACTCTGATGATCCTGCGCCTTAAAAGCGTACGACTTCTCTCAGGGTCTCGAGAAAAGGATCGAAACCTGCGCCGCATCACCAGGTTGGTTCTTGTGGTTGTGGCAGTTTTTATTATCTGTTGGACTCCTATTCACATTTTTGTGCTGGTTGAAGCACTGGGGGATGTGTCCCACAGTACTGCTGCTGTATCCAGCTATTATTTCTGTATTGCTTTGGGGTACACCAACAGCAGCCTCAATCCTATCCTTTATGCCTTTTTGGATGAAAACTTCAAGAGATGTTTCAAAGACTTCTGCTTCCCCTTTAAGATGAGGATGGACAGGCAGAGTACCAGCAGAGTTCGGAACACCGTGCAAGACCCAGCTTATAGGAGGGAAGCAGATGGGACAAACAAACCTGTATGACTAGTCGTGGAAATGTCGTCTTATCCGCAAGAGAGAGAGGAGTCCAATGATCTTGGACTGACACAGATTACCACTGCAGTTTGAACTCGACTCAGACAGACATTTCTGGAATATTTAAGAAGTCCTAGTCAACCAAGTCAATTACTGACATACAAGGACATTTTGAAAATAAGTTCAAATGTAGAGGACCTGATTAGTGATCAGATTTTGGCACCATAATTACGTTGGTTGAGAAGGTTCTACTACACATTTCTTGGGAAAGAGGACAAGCTTATTGTTGTGCTAGATAAAGAAAGCTCTGGGTTTTCTCTTTACACTCTAGGATTATCTTAACTGACATTAAGTTATAACACTAAGTTTTGCCAAAAGCTCAAAAGATTTGCTCAAATATTGATTGCTTCTGAAGTATACAGATACATACAATAACATGATCTGTCATACTCTTTTACAGCGAAGAGTATTATTTATGTTTCAGTAGAACGCTACCAGATTCCCCTCAACTAATGTATTTGTAACATTTGTCTGTTCCGTGAAAATACAGCTTAAGCATGAACTGCCTACATATCAAAACAACTTTATTGCGTCTGTGTATGGTAAAGCATTGCAGTGTTTAAAAATACTGGGACTTAAGGAAAATTGTTAGTATATTTTTTGCATGTGATTAATCACCTGTATGTAATTTTTCTGTGTGGTTTTTCAAGATGTTTGTATACTTCCGAGTATGGATAATACAGTATTCATTTTCAGAGTGTATTTTCATCAAGAAAACTTCACATTCATTACTTGTTATAAGTCTGATGAAAAAAACTGTGCCACATTCTTTATATGGGAATAAATAGTTTAATTCCATTTTCACTAAAGGGGAACATACGTAAAAATAGTGTTGTTTTCATTTTCCTGAAGAATTTGTCAGCAGACTCAAAATAGATATTCAAACAGCTGTTGATAGAAACTAGTGAATTAGCAAATGGATTAACTGGACTGATACAAAGGAAATGAAGACTAAATATATTGTCTGGTTTCTCATAGAGTCACAGAATCATTTGAGTTTGAAAGATCCCTTACAGGTCATCTAGTCCAACTCCCCTGCAGTGAACGGAGACATATACAGCTAGAACCGATTGCTCAGAGCCCTGCCCAGCCTGACCTTGAGTGTCTCCAGACACGGGCACATTCACATCTCTGGGCAGCCTGTTCCAGTGCCTTACTACTCTTACTGTGACAAACTTCTTTTTAGATAGCCAATCTAAATCTCCCCTCCATTAGTTTGAAACCATTTCTCCTCGTCTTGTTCTATCACAACAGGCCCTGCTAAAGAGTTTTTCCCCTTCCTTCTTATAGCTCCCCTTTAGCTACTGAAAGGCCGGTATCAGGTCTCCCCAGAACCTTTTCTTCTCCAGGTTGAACAGCCCTAGCTCTCTCAGACTGTCCTCAAAGGAGAAGTGTTCCATCCCTCGGATCATTTGTGTGGCCCTCCTCTGGATGCACTCCAACAGGTCCATGTCTCTCCTGTACTGAGGACTCCATATCTGGATGCAGCACTCCAGGTGAGGTCTCACCAGCACAAAGCAGAGGGGCAGGAACACCTCCCTCACCCTGTTGGCCATGCTTCTTTTGATGCAGACCATGCTTCTTTTGATGGTTCCTATTTTTTTTTTTTTGATAATTACATATTTTCTTTGATGCAGTCCTATGAATTCAGTATAAGCATTTGTTTTCCTATGAAGATGGAGAAGCTAAAGCACAACAACACTAATTATCAACTTGCTGAAGGTAAATCTGAGGCAAAACCGAACCTAAACTTCAACTTGTAGTTTTTCATCTTGGCCACCAGATATCTTTCTGGTACCTTTAGTCCTTACGTAAAATCATGTTCGGTGTGGGTGCCCTCACTGCATAGCAAATTTTCTGAGAAACACAGACTGCTTTGGTCCTACTGGAGCTACCAACAAAAAATCCTTTATGCACACAGGTATAAATAATGAAATTTATTCTTGCAGCTGGCAGTATAGTGGAAATTTAATCCTCTGGATAACTTCATTATCTTTTACTATTAATTCAGTCACATATGTAAAATATTTTTGTTATCAAGCAGATAAGTGTAGTGCTTCTACATTGCCAGACCAGTGCTGAACAGTCACTGGTGTCTACAGCCCTCCCATGCTGCTGCCCTGGGAAGCAGAGGCTTGCAATTCTGGCTTTGGAGTTTAGTACTTGGGAACTAACTGCACTCATGCAATTATCTTTGTTAACAAAAATAGTGAAGATAATTATTTTTCGACAAGTCTAGCACTTCCTGACAGTGTATGCATAATAAGTGAATAGCTGACCTCAGGATACTTAATTTGCCCAAGGAAATGAATGATGCTCACAAATCTGATTGTATAACTCTATCTTCCTACTCTATCTCCATTTTTTTTTTAACTTATTTTTTTTTGTATATTTCTCTGCAACATATGTATACAATAATAAGTAAAGTTCTGACCTTTAAATAGTCACAAAAAAAGGAATGCTTGGAGTAAAAATTGACAGTCAGAGGTATTTATCAAATTACCAGTAAATGTACTGTGAAAGAACTAGGGCTTAATGAATTATTTGCACTCCAAATCACTTGTTTTTTTTTCATATTTTGTTATTGTGCTGCATGTGTATATCTGTATTACAATAGAATTATTGCTCTGCACATCATGTACCCTGATCTGAATTGCAACGAAAAATCAGTGTTCTTAGCCTGTAAGAAAGGAGCATTCTAATTGTTGATTTTTTTATGAGTAGTTTTGAGTAATAAGAGCATCTTCCTTATAATAAGTGGAGGAAAGAATGAGATCCTAACATTTTTTTCTGTGTTATGGATATACAAGGCTTTAACAGCTATGTGATCTGTGTTCTAAAGATTTCTTTCCATGGAAGATTAACAGTCAGATTAGTCCAGATGTAGCTGAAGGGAGTCTTGGAGGATTTATTGTAAAATTAGGTGCTGTTCATTGAACAGCGAGGGAAAGCTGCCCAAGGTTTCTTCCTTTCTTTTTTTCTTAATAGATACAATTTATGAGATTAAAGATATAATAAATAGAATAATATTATGGTTTTGCTCACTGGACCTGTTTCCAGATGATTAAATTCCCATTTTTCATTCAGAAGTTCTCAGATTGGAATGACCAACTGACAAAAACAATTATTCTCACAGGGACATGCATGCTGACTTTGGAAACCTGTACTGAATCCTTGTAAAATACCTTAATTTCTGTGCAATTCTGGATGAATATTTTGCCTTCACTGTTGTGTAGTCTTCTACTTCCAGCCCTTGTGCTGGGCAAGGGACAGGGCAGTGGTGATGGGCTGTGCTGCCCCACAGCTCCTGGAGAATGACAACATGGGATAGATGTGTGCAGATGGCCTGGCAATCAGACTTTCCCACTGCAGCTGGCCTCAACTCTCTTCCTTGGCAGGTTCCAAAAATTTGGTGTTGCAGATGTATAGTACAAGGTCATTTGACCTTTTAGTAGGGTCATCTCCGTATTGTCTAGAGGGAGTGTTAGGAAATCACCTTCTCTACTCCCTGATTAATTCAATTCCAAAATCTTCTACATGAGAAATAGTATTGTTCAGTGCTTTTATCAGTGCTTTAGAAAGCACAGCAAAAGAGCATTAATGCTGAGTTACTGCAGACTAAATATCGTCTCCATAGTCTCAAGACTTCTGCTCTGTAGAGGTACAGGATTAATTAGAGAATGGAGGGCTGTTTCAGTCTCAC
This sequence comes from Meleagris gallopavo, assembly GCF_905368555.1. NCBI lineage: Eukaryota > Metazoa > Chordata > Aves > Galliformes > Phasianidae > Meleagris > Meleagris gallopavo. Next base: position 55,630,658 of record NC_139406.1, on the reverse strand, counting down.
GTCTCTTTCCACTGCAAATTTAGCTAACTGCTTTGCACTTGCCATTAGATGAGCCCTATGGTTAATTTTGTCTATCTTTTAATGTAGATTGAAAAGGTGTTAAAAACAACTGGAATTCTTACTCAAATGTCTCTGAACCTGGAGACTTAACTGAGTCCATGGATGTTGGTGTATTAGAGTTGCACCACAAGGAAAACAGTGGATTTATTCTTCTATTATTTATTTAAGCTGGGAAAAATCCCAGTAAAATCCTTGTGTGTCAAATGTCCTTCACTTTTCTTATCTTCTACGCATTGAAAATGTCTCTGTTTAAATATGAAAGCTATTGCCTGTGTTTGACTTTACCCTCTAAAAACCAAGCTGGTCACAAGGTTTTCCCTCAGCTACAGCTCAGTAATGCATTTTTTATTATGGTACAAGATTTTTTGTTTTGTTTTGTTTAATGGCAGTCACGGTTTACTCATAATCAAGTGAAAAGACACAGAAAGATAGACAAAATATGTAACTAATTTCCAAGAGAGAGACAGTCTAGAAATTGGAAGAAAGTATGGTTACTGCCATGTAAAGGCAGAAGATCTTACCTACAGTGATGATAACATAAAGGATGGGATGCTTGTCAGCATGAGAAATGATTTTGCATTGCATGTGCACACTTGTGTGTGTGGAAAATTGTTCAGTGTCTCACTGCTACATTCAGCATGCATCAAATTGAAAAGAAAAGAAATATTCATAGCATAGTTTTCTATCTACATGGATAAATGAAATATTAGAAGAAGATTATGTATCATTACTATAAAACAAATAAAGGAGATGTTCTGATGTTGAATGTGAAGAGGAGCAGATAACACCTCAGGCAGTTTCTGTTCCAGTTTGAGGTGATTAATCCTGAATCTTCTTTTGGATTGCACTTAAACATTTTTGTTTAGCGTCTGCCAAAGTATCAAACTTAAGCTGCCACTCACACTGTCTTACATTGAAAAACTGGGCAGAGAAGGAATCTTCAGATTTGCATAAATTATGCTCTTTTCCATGTTTTTCTGTGCTGATACCAGATGGAACCAAAAGAGCAAACTTAACATACTATGAGAATAGTATTATTTCCAGTAGTCTCAGAGAAAACATTGTGATCTGTGTTGTTCACTGTCACAAATTTAAGAGAATTGACTGTTAAGTGTCCTAGGGGAAAAAAGTTGTCATACAATCTACGTCCCAAGGGTCAAAGAAAAGCTTTCATAAATGCTCATGCAATGAAGTATACAACTTCTAGTAGGCCTTGCATATCTTATTTCATTCATGCCTTTAAATACCTCTTCCCTAAAGCACTTTAGCACTTTATTTTAAAGATACTCGCTGATAATTAATTCAAGGGAAGACAGGTTCCATTAATTTATTAAAAGAATCTTACACTTGGGAAAACAAAGATGTCAATTAAATGTTCTTACCACAGATAAAGAAGCAGCTCCTGATGGTCCAACATACCACACTGCTTTCCAAGTTCAAAGAGAATGTTCTTTAAAAAGTCACTTGTCAGGGAACAGAACTTTCCCTAGAATTTCAGACCTGTTTGGTTCTGCCAAGTTATGGTCAATGTAAACACACCACTACTGAAATAATACAATTGCTTGTTGTAGCATGTCTGATAGACTACATATGAAAATATTGAAATTATATATATTTTTTTCTGCTTGCAGCTGTTATAATCATCTAGAAAACAAAAAACATTAGGTTTTAGCTTGACATATTGTTTTCTTCTTAAGCAACATTGACCATGGAAGGAAGGGTAATAACAAACTTTTGAGGGATTTTGAACTTTGAAAACAACTGAAAAATAAATTGGCAACAAAGCTAATTTCTCTCACTGAATAATGAAGAGAGTTAAACAAGAAAAAAAAAAAAGGAATGAATGAGTGAAGGCAGCAAGGCAGGCAGGAAGGAGTAGAGGAAGAAAATTGAGATACAATTAATCTTTTATTTCTATTCTCTTTTTGGGAAAAAATGGAAAAAAGTGTAAGAAAGAAAAAAATATTCTGCACCACAAATTTCAAGGTGCTGGTATGAAGGCTGGCTTAATGCTGCTTTTTGACATGATTTTTTACTCATGAGACACACAAATAAAAGTTTTGATGGACACAGAAATGACCATCAATGAAAACTCCCTTACTTTCTCTGACCCCCCTCCTCCCAGCGAAGTGATATTTTTGCAGTGCTAGAATTCTGTTCCATAGAATCACAGAATGGCTTTGGTTGTAGGGAACCTTAAATATCATCCAGTTCCAACCTCTTCCTGTGGGCAGGGCTGCCCCACACCAGCTTAGGCTGCCCAGGGCCACATCCAACATGGCCTTGAGAGCATCCAGGGATGGGGCACTCACAGCCTCTCTGTGCTATCTGTTCTACTATCTCACCACCCTCTGAATAAAAAATTTCTCCTTAATATCTAACCAAAATTTCCCCTCTTTTACTTAAAAGCCATTTCCCCTTGTCCTGTCGCTGTCAGACTATATAAAAAGTCAATCCCCCTTCTGCTTGTAAGCTTCTTTCAAGTACTGGAAAGATTCAAGTTCTCCCCAGAGTCTTGTCCAAGCTAAAGAAGCCCAAATCCCTCAATCTTTCTTTATAGGAGAGGTGCTCCAGCTGTCCGATCATCTTTGTGGCCTTTCTCCGGAACCACTCTAACAGTTACACATCCCTCCTGTACCATCTCTAAGTACTTTTGATGCCACCTATATATCAGGGCTCCAAACTGAAGCTTGTGTACTGCGCAAGCTGTTTGAAATGTGTAAACAGTTTTTTTTTTTAATCCAGCAGATGACAGAGAAATAACATTCAGGTGCTGAGAAATTCCACAGTCAGTGACTGAGGAATATATTTGTATGCCAAGATTTTCAGAAGAAAATATACAGCCACTGAGAAAAACTCTCACTAATTTGAGCCAAGGTTTCTACTTGTGCAGGTAAACGAATGTAGTCCTTGCAAAGAAGAATTAGAGGATTGTGCTGAGATAATTTTTAATTTCTTATCAATTCTTAATCAACACAATTACTGCAATTCTGCTGACGTTTTTCCACTGAGGTATTTTCTTCAGAAAAATATAGAATTAGCAGAACTTATTAAGCTTGTGGTAACTTACCTAACCTTTCAAATAAATAATTCTTTTTGCCTGGATGAATCAAAGTGCTTCTTTTCTAACTGTATATTTTCAGGTGCATAGTACAATAGAGTGAGAGCGTCAATTAACTGCCAGAGTGAGAGATGCAAAGCAGATATTCCAAGTGGGTGAAAAAAGGATCTTGTCTTGTTTCCTTTCTTGAGAAATCCTGGAAGTTTAACTTTTTGCCTTGATCCAGAATCAAAGGGAAAGTTCCAGAATTTCCCAAGAACAGAGAATTTGCTCTTTCATTGTAGTCTTTATGCTATCTCTGCCCGTCAAGAAGAAGACCTGGATGTGATATGTGTGATAGTTGCCACCAGCAGCAGAATGAGGAGTAGGCAACATGGAGAAAAAGACCTTCCTGAGTAGACTGGAACGTGTCTGGGTATAAATACACAACAGTGTAGCTGCTTAACCCTAACCAATGAGCAGAGCTTAGTGCAATATCATCATGTCACTGCCAACCCAAAAAATGTGCAGGTGGTAACTGCAATGTGTGATTTTTTTTAGCTTGAGTTTCCATCTGTTGACAGTTACTAAGGAAGTGAACTGGAGAACTCCCACTATGCAGAGATGATAATGGACACTGAGAGGTAACGTTAATCTGTCACCACAGTGCAAGAATAAAGATACGGGTTTTGAAACTGAAAGTAAGTTGAAAATTCATGAAGAAAATTACTTTTAATTTAATGTACTGATAATATATCCTTTATGTATAAAACCAATGGCTAAGATATAGTCCAAAAAATTACTTATGGAATTGAATTTGAAAGTTAGGAGGATGTTTGACATTGTGCCAATATGAAGCTGGCCAGGGATATAACACAGATTCTGTTTTATAGGATACATAACAGGTGCTACCACCAGGGAAGTTGGTGTTCAGCTTTGTTCTAAATCCACACTGAGGACATCACAGCATTTTGATGGATGACTCTCTGTGAAGGATATCCAGGGATTTTAGGCTAAATCAGTGAGTGATGGGAAAGGAAACAAGTTTAAGAAGCAGCTTTTCAGTAAGACTGAGAAATTAAAATTTTAAAATGGAACAATTTTGGTCTACCCCCAAATTTTAAACATTTTCTTACCCTAATGTCAGTATTCTACTATGTGTGAAATGATCTAATTTTGAAAAACAGAAGAGATGAAAGATGAAATTATTCTGTTATTCTGTGATTTTGTGATTCTATGTTTTCTTCTTCATTATCTGAAACAGTGCTCTGCATGTGTGATATCAGGGTAATTAAAAAAATAATTCTGTTTTCAAAAAGCACACATTTTGTCTTCATCTCAAAAATCAGTGCAGATACTTGTCTCAAAGTCTGACTGATCATAAGGTAACTGGGAAAGTAAATACTTTCCTCCATTCTGCTGTGTCTATATCACATGCAAGCAGGCTATGTTACTCAGCATTACTTAATACCATATTTCAGGAATTATCTCCAGAGGCAAGTCTGTTTTATTGTGATTACAAATAAAAAGCTAAAGAAACTTTTTCAGAGAGCAGGTAGTTAGAAAATTTTACATGAAGGAGGAAAAAATATCTTTTTTTTTTTTTTTTTAATCTGCATGATTGATTGTAATTTCAGATTGATTGTACTTAGAAATTCTGGGAACTTTGCCTCCTATGGCTCCTCAGTGGAAATTTGTCAGCTTTGAGCATACCCTTGGAGTAGATCAGAACTGTGTGACAGCTGATAATTAGAAAGCTGAGATTTAACATCATCTTCAGACTCTTCTACCCTTCTCAGACTCTTCTACTCTAATATTTGGTCTGAGACCTCCTGCTTTTCTCAGAAGGTAGCAAATATTCTCTTCTGAGGGAAAATATAAAATTTTGAGCCAATATACAGCAGTTTTGGTAATTCATAGATGTAGAGGTACATTTCCTCATAAATTATTAGTTGTGGTAGCAAGTATCTGCATTCATTAGTGATTTAATGTTGTGAAAACTTGGAAGTATGAGAAGGGCACCTTGTATGAGTAAGTGGTGACAATGACTGAGAGTAGGTGTTCAGGGAGAATATAAAAATTAGAAAATAGAAGCAATAAGTTGTTTAAGTATGCATATATCTATGTGTAAATGTATAAGATCTCTCTCTTCTCTTTTTCCCTCTGTCTATTTTACAAAGGTTACCTCAAAGAAACAGCTGACTTTCTCATTTGTTTCTTCTCAGAAATGGAACATCCCACAAGGCTCCAGAATGAAACATGGATTTAATTTTGCTCTAGCCTAGAAATGATGACTGAAAGTAGATCCAGATTTCACAAATCATGGAAGTTAAAAGGTGTTCAGTTTTCATGGGGTAAAATAGAATTTTATTCTCCTAATGCTTGTTCTTAATATTTAGCTTTATATCTTTCTTCATATATTGCAGCTTGATTGCCTAGTCATCTTAAAGCGAGATTCTGTGAATGTGGTAATGGGAAGATATAGAACCCTGTGAGATGTGATGTGGTGGAAAAGAGGTAGAATTAAAAAGAGAGTTTGGAAACTTCGGTGAAATACTGAAGAATTTCTTGGAAGAGGTCATCGTGTCTTGGGGGGCTGCTTATTACTGTTGATGCATTTTGTTCCAGACTGTTTCCTGTCAAAGCAAATACTTAACTGTCTCTCTCCAAAGAAGCCATGACCTTTCTTTGGGTGTTTTACTGTATTAGAAGGTTTTCAAAAAGCAACATGAAAGCAATCATGAAAGCAGTTTGATGATAGACCTGGGTTGATCTTTAGCTATTGCTGCATACTATGGACAAGAACCCTATTAAATGTATTTATTTTCTGTTTCTAAAGATCTGAAATTCAGCATTGAAATTTTCTGCCTGTTGGACAGTTGGTTGATTGATTTGTGAAAATACTTTTGTACAGTGAAATTGTAATCTACTTGCCAAAGGCATCGTTAGTCAGCCAAGGAAATGTCAGGAAGCATTTTAGGGATGCTTATACACATCCCTCTTGTGTGTTTTTTCATCCAGAAGAACAATAGATCTATCTTGTGCATCTTACCTCTCCTTTTTCACTTTCTGGCTTTGTCTTCTTGACTGAAAACAGAGATTTAGATATTTTATGCTTAGGCATAGAACTACTGTGTGTACATTATTATCTTTGTGTTTCTTTTATCGTTTAAAATTATTATTACTATTATTTATTTTTTTAATTTTAATTCTTCTGATCTTAACAACTCCTTTAAATCCCCCAAACTCAGCGGTTACCTGCAGTTATATGTGTCATCAAAAATACAGTGTTTTGGCCCTATGTGAATCATGGCGGATGTTACAGTTCTGCCCAATGTGTGAATGCACGCACAGAGTTTTCCCCTGGCAGATGCTTCCTTTCTGACAGGGCGAGGTGAAATTTAATCACTCTACTGCGTACTGTAGGTATTAAGAGCATAGATGATTTTTACATGCATTTATGTTTTCTTTAAAAATATTTATTTAGTGTTATTGCTGTAACCCAGAAATACTTACACACTGATTCCTTGGTTTGGCAGCCATAAGAATGAGTAATAACAGTAATAATAATAATAGCATAATAAATTATTCATATAAAATATTATGAAGGTAGTTGAAATTCTTTTTGATAAAATGAAACATTTCGTGACATTGTATTTTTTGAATGCAAAAATGCATGTAATATCTCTGAGATCAAGAAGATTACAGGAGGAATTCTCATCCCAGGAGAACTCTTCTATTCTGGCCATTGTGTTTTATTATTATTATTATTATTGTTATTGTTATTATTCTGCAAATTAGGTTTGGGTTTCTCTCTATAAAGCCTTCTACAACATTCAGGAAATTTTGAAAACTCTTCTGTTTGAAGTGCATTGTCAGGGTTCGTTCAGCTGTGATACAAGCATAAACTCCATGATCTGGGTTTCAGCACAGCATGGAGTGCCCTGCCGTCAGGTTAGTACTCTTACTACAGTGTTATTTTCACCTATTTGAACACCAGATTGTGACAGCTACAACTGCACTTTATGTTGAACTTGAATAGGCACATGGAAGACATTTCCAAGCTGCAACTGTCAGGCAAGGCATAATCTAGGCAAGGAACTGCTTGGCTTGGGCACAGCGTATACAAACTGAAGATCTGGATGCGTAGAAACTTTCACGAAAACATGTAAGCCTGTGGACTTCTGTAGAGTTAAGTGGTAGATGGGCAAGATATCTCAAATGCAGTGTTGATGGATAAAATTCTGTTAAATTCCACTTAATCATTAAAGTAGATTTTTCTCAACTCATGTTTTGTATTGAACATAACAGTTCTGTGTGTGACAGAAATCGCATTTCTGATTTCTCTCTGATAAGTGATTTTGAAGCAGAAAATAAAATACAATTAGGTCACACAGACCTAATGGTAACCTCAGGAACATCAGAGCTGCAACTTAAACCTCATTAGTATCAGATGACTAAGATAGAACTCTTTTTATCATCTTACAAGCTTACCTATGTGTACCAGGTCTGGCCAGGAGCAAACAAATGTTGAATGCACAACGATTTTGAATATTATTTATTCAAATAATATTAACTGGTGTTACATATGACACATGTCAATAGGTTTTCCTCTGTACAACAAATGTTCAGTTATTTATGTTCATTTCTTAACCAGGGTTGAAAAAGATACAAGGATTTTTGTATAGGGATATATATCATCTATATGGCTTGAAAAATAAATCAGTCAGGATAAGCATTGTGTTGTTCTGTGGCAGACATTTTTGTGTAGTCTCAGGTTTGGAAATAAAATAATAAAATTGTATCTTTTTATAGTCTTTTCATTTGCAGGAATTCCAAGGTACTTTACAAAATATATATGACAAATAGAAATATCTTTTCTACTGAAGAAATGCAGCAACCTATTTAGTTACGGTGAGAAGTGGGAATATCTTTTTCTTTAAATGCCTGTTTGAAGAAAATGCTACGATTTTGCAGAATCACTGAACTCTAGGTGTTGGAAGGGACCTCTGCTAGATCATTTAGTCTAACATCCTGCTGAAGCAGGTTCCATACATTAGGTTGGACAAGAAGGCATCCAGACGAGTTTTGAATATGTCCAGAGAAGGAGACTCCACTACCTCTCTAGGAAGCCTGTTCCAGTGCCCTGTCACCCTTAAAGTAAATAAGTTCTTTCATATGTTCAGAGCGAACCTCCTGTGCCCATTGTCCTTTCCCTTGTCACTGGGTACCATCGAAAAAACCTGGCCACATACACTTGATTCCCACCCGTTAGATGTTTATAAGCTTGATAAGATACCCTCTTAGTCTTAGAACTCTTAGAACAGACCTAGATGTCTCAGCCCTTCCTCACACAGAAGATGCTCTGGGTCCTGAATCCTCTCTGTAGCCTTCTGTTGGACTCTCTCAAAAGTTCCCTGTCTTTCTGATGTTCCTTACAGCAGAGAACTCCACAAAGGGCAAACAGTCACTGACAGCAAGGGAAATCAATTGATTTAAATAAGTATAAGAAAGCACACAGGAGACAGGGCTGGAGGTAGCACTGGATAAAAGGCATGAGTAGAGCTCACAGAGAAGAATCACTGTTAGAGCCTGCAGCTCCAAAGCAGGGCTTTCCTTCACAGGATATCACCCATCTGAACAGCTGTTTTCAGAAGATTTTTAGTCCTTTAGCTGGTACTTTAGGGACCTTCTGTTTTACAGAGTTGCAGTATCTTGTAAAGACAGTTCAAAGGTTGATGTACCAGCTATTCCTGGAGTGGCATCTTCTGGCCCTGTAACATCAGAGGTAAGACAATGGAAAGCTTTGGTTTGCACTTCTTCCTTCTTAGAAAGCTTTAATTCTTATACTCTACATCAGTGAGGATGACTTTGAAGAAGCTGAAATTAGGAACACATAGGTGAATAAATGTTTCCAGTCTCAAGTGAGAATATGGAGTAAAACCACTTGTATCCTATCATCAGGTCCAACCCCTTTCGTCAGCCTCAGTGCAAATGTGTATTAGTTACGATACATTAATCTACCTTGTCTTCTCCTTTTTCACCACATCATTCATAGATGCTATAAATCTATTTTTAAGCTCACTTAATTACAAGAAGGAAGGATTTTATTTTCTTCTGTTAGGGAAGGAAATTACAGAGATCATGTTTTCAGTTGATCCAATCTGGCAGCACATCTGACATAACTCTTTAGTAAATGGAGGAAAGAAATTATAATTTGCTGTTTAGTAGGCAAGAAGTTGTTAGATAGAGAAAGTTGTTGTATTTATTAATAAAACTATTTTGAATATAAAATTCATTTTGGAAAAACATTATGGCAAACCGGCGAAAACATGAGATAAAAACAGAGCCTTTTTTCTTCTTTTCTGGAGGAAAAACAGCATACTGCATGTGATCTGCAAATCTCATCACTTGTGACAGGTAACTAGTAGTTGGTAAAGGAGCTGAACTGACATCCCAAGCACATTTTTGCTTGTGGCACCCAGCAGTGGCCTAAGAGCGCAGGCTTTTTTGTTAGCTCAAGGGCAAAGATTAGGTAAGCAGGTTGAATTTTAAAATTTGTGGCTTTTGCAAGGTAAGGTGAATGCTAAAATACTACATTTGATTTGCATTCTGTATTAGTTTCTGCATGTTGCATTCACAGTACTTACTTATAGGAGAAACTAAAGAGCTGGACCTGTTCAGCCTGGAGAAAATGAAGCTCAGGGGATCTCATCAGTGTGGATAAATACCTGAAGAGAGGATATAAAAACGATGGTGCTTTTGTTCTCCTTGACCTTCCCCCACTTCTCTCCCAGCTTCTTCCAGCTGCTGGCCATTCATTCATTCATGGGCAGCTGGAGATGGTGGGAAGTATTCACCCTGTTAATTTGTCCTTTAGAGTGATACCCATCCTCAGTGTACCTTTAGGAATTTTCAATTTTGTCAGTATGTTCAGAATTAAATCCAAGAGGCCACATGATCTTGCCTCAGAGGAGTTGCAATATTATTTTGAAGGCTGGAAGAAGCAGACACGCTAGCAGGGTGTGGGTTAGATAGATTATCACTCTTCTCCCTGCTGCTCTTTTCTGATTATTACACCCACACTGCAAACAGAAATTTTACTACTTAAGTAATTTTTCTTTATGGAGGTACTTTAGCACGAATTTGCCTCCTTGCTTTAGGCTTCCGTGTAGACTCGTGCATGTTTCCTCACTTTGTAAGGAAAATTTACCTACTGAAGTTTGGTGAAGGCTGCTAGAGTATATAATAATAAAAGAAAAGAATTAAAGCTATTTAAGTAGTTATCTTTTAAACTGGGCTTGCTGACTTTCAATTCAAGATTTCTAAACACTTCATCTTCTAATCACAAATACCAGCTGCAGACAGCCCACCAACAATAAGCCGACCTTTTTCATGGATTCAGATCCTTGTTCACTTGTAAGCACACATCTATCTTTTCTATAATCTAATATCACCGTATCTAATGTTTCTGTGGGCTGCACCCTCATAGAAATTGCATATAGCTCAACAGAAAAAGCTGCATCATATACCCCTTGTGCCTGTGGTGCCTGAGGATAGCTGTAATGAGGGGCTTCTCTGGGTCTGCGATGGGAAGGTTTCTTTATGCCTCCACACCATCTCTTCAGTATTCCTCTGGAATCCCTTCTCCCTCACCTCAGGACAGATATGCCTTGTGAACAACTCTGCCAATATTAAAGGGAAAGTCATGTATCCCTGAAGTGGCATTGGTTGGCTTTCATCTGCATCATTATTTTTTATCTTTATGTGTATTCTTAACAAGTCCTAATGCCCTTTTTTGATGATCAAAATGAGTTTGATGGCTCATTTTAACTTTGCCTCAGTAACACATTCTTCTTGTAGTTACATATGATGGAAAAACTGTATCAGATATCATGTTTCAAAACATTTATTAGTTGTATTAAAAATCAATGAGAAACTAGGAGGTTAAATGCAAGTGTGATATGTAGCTGTTCTGTTTAACCTGGATTGAGATTCATTGTGCATTTCCCTCTGCAGAATAATTTATCTGTGCTGCAGAAGTACTCTGATCTTTCTAGAGTAACAGACTCAGCTGACACGGTGAATCCTGCAAATTTTTATGGCTTATTGATTAAGCATTTCCCCCTTCAGCATTCTTATTCTTCATTGCTATCAGTGGAGACAAAAGCACTTGAGTAATGAGTGAAAGGTGAATTTCTTCTGTAGATACACAAAAGGGGAAAAATAAAGAAGGGCTTCTACTACAAACTATTTCTAGAAATTTCCAGTAAACAAGATAAAATGCTTTTTTATCTCCCTGCAAATTCCTGTAACACTTTTCCCCTTGTCAGCTAATCTCTTCCCTTCCCTCTCTCTCAACAGATACCTCCTTCTGTTTGTTTCCACTCTACATACAGTGGCTGTACAGAGTAAAACCAAACATTGCTTTACATATGCTTAAATGCCATGCTTATTTTCAACTCTGATAAATGCTCTTGCTTTGATTTTCAATTTTCTGGTTGACAGCTTTCCAGAAGCTTTCTTCAGCGAACACTAACTTACTGCTAATTATGACAACTGACAAGAAAAGTTCATGCCTGTGCCCTCATTACTGTAAACAGTGAACAAAGCTCACCACATCCCAGTAGTCAGCATACATTGATGCGTCAGCTGGGATGCAACCATGGAAGCTGTACTTATCTCTAGAAGTATTGTTTAATCAAACCCAAATTTCTCTGTAGGTCTTTTTTTTTTTTAGTCATTATTATTATTATTTTTTATTATTATTATTTTTTTTCCTGATAAAACTTTTCTAGGGGAAATGTCATCAAAATCATTTTTAGTGAAAACAAACACAGCATCCTCCAGAAGGGCTGCAGTTCAGGCGCTGCTTGTGTACTGATGGTGTGGGAGGTGTGGGAGGTGTGGGGGGATGTGGGGGTGGGGTTCAGTACAGCTGAAAATAGAGGCTCAGGGCCTCAGACAGGGATCTCTTGCCTCTTAGAAAATAGGATTCATCACTAAACATGATTTTTTTTGCCATTCACTCCCCAGTTTTGCAGATGTCTTCTCTGGAGACGTGAGATCTAGGAACAACTGATTTCAATGCAGAAGTGATCTGCATGGGGGTTTGCAGACAAGCTACATTATCTGGGGAAGCTGTGAGGGATATGATGCTCTACTTCTTAGCTGGCCTTAGAAAGTGAATTGTGTGCAGGCTGAGCCAGTGCAGCTCTGTGAGAGCCAGATCGAGAGGCTGTGATACTGTGCTGCAGAGACAACTCCGCACAGGGAAGAGCAGGAGATGGGCCAGCTGCACCAGTGTGGGAGGCTTGTCATGTTTGCATCTGAGATTTTTCTCTTCCCCTTAAACATTTTCAAGTTGTCTCAGTTTTGCTCCTTGTTACCAATTGAATTATTGTCTTTCTGACAATCTGAGCAGCTGCTCTAAGTTAAAAGTGTTCTCTTTTCCAGTCCTTTATTTCCTTTCTCCCTTTTTCATTACTCAGCTCATGAGGGTAAAATTTTGATTGATTTGAGATTTTATCAGGTTTGGGCCTTTGTATGCCAAAGCACAGAGGGTGTTGGGTATAAATGAGAGCATATCTACCAGCTCAGTTCCACACCACAATGCTAATTTGTTTTCAACAAGTGGAGATAAATGACATCCACGGGAAACTTGCTTTGATGGAAACTGGCAGCCCAGAGAAGCTGTGGATGCTCCATCCCTGGAAGCATTCAAGACAGGATGGTTGGGGTCCTGGGCAGCCTGATGTGATGGGTGGCAACCCTGCTCATGGCAGAGGGGCTGGAATTGGATTGTTTTTAAGGTCCCTTACAAGCAAAGCCATTCTATGATTCTATGAAATACAGCTGAGATTGTCTGCCCTTCATTAATCTCTGGGATGGAAATGGTGCCTGAAAATAACAACAGCTTACAAAATTTTGGTAATAGTTCAAGAAAAACAACACAAATATAATTTTATTTTAAGAAATGATAGAAATAAAATGGCAGTGTATTTAACGTGGAAGTTAACTACCTTGATATTTGTTTTAAATGCAGTAGGACACTGTATGGGAACTGTTGAGTCACAGCCTAGGAGCACAGCTGAAGGCAATTCACCTGTGTGAGCGGAAGGGGTGGAGCCTGGTTGCACCTCTCCTAGGCCCCATTTAAGGGCTGACTGCCACTAAGGAAGACCCTCTTTCTGGAGATTCCTCTTCTGTAGAGTCTTTCCTGCAAATCTAGTTCTTTGGATGCAGGTGAGTATTCCTTCCTTGTTTGTTTCTTCTTCTTTTTTGCCACGGCAATCTTTCTAGCTATAACACCAACTGTACATGAAACATGAAACTATATGTGTTCCAACTGGAACATGAAAATACTCATATAGTTAATACCTGTGATCCTCAAACTTCCCTGTCACTGAGGTAACCCTAGGTATATCCTATGTTACCTTGAAGGTTTGTGCAGACATGCTGTGAACCTTCACTCTCAAGTTTGATATCAACTCTTGCCCTTGACCCTTCTCTTTATCTGTTCCCGACTTGGTTGCTATTTCTTTCATAGTCTTCATTATCAATGTCCTCCTGTTTTATGATGTTGGTCCATATCAGAGGCAATGGTGGTAATATGGCAGTAGAGATTAAACCTTCCCACCAATTTTCCCTTACACTCTGTTGCTGTGTTACAGATGGCAGCAGAGGGGCACTCACAAAAAATGGTGTCAGACATGAAAGTGTGGGTGAGATAAAGGAATATTGTTTCTTTACAATATGAATTCCTCCATGCAGAAAAAAATGGCACCCACTGACATTATTGATACTGGCTGAACGTTTATGGAGACAAAACTGTAATTTCCATGGAAATAAATAGGATGTGTTACTTTTGGAGCGACCTGTGTACACATAAATGTACTACATTCCTGCTAAAAATTGATGTATCTGTGCAAGAACGAAGGTAAGAGACTATGCAGGTTAATGCCACACAGAAGACTAAGAAGTTTCATGAATAAATATAGTACAGGGTGGTAAATTAGCGGGTGGTCAAATTTTTACCTGAACTCTGCTCAGATTGGCTTGCTTGGTAGCTGTATGCTTTTGTCACCTTCATGACTGATGTTCGGAAGTGTTTTCAGTGTTGAGTTTAGCCTTTAGTTAAAAATGACATAGCATGAAATCAAATATGTCTACTTACTACTAATTATTAGCAGGGCTAGACACATTATTTGTTTTGCATATCAAGTGTTTAATTTACATTGCATCAGTGAATATGAAGCTGCACAGAACTAACTGCTATGAGACTTCAGAAAAAACTTTTAATTAAAAGTTAGACAACCAAATTATTGGTTTTGCTATCAGCAGTTGCTGAATTGAGTGGACTTTTGTAAAGGGCTTAATCTGGCAAGGGAAACTTTATTGGAGTGAGAAAAAATGATCATGGGGTTTCATCATAATGTGTATGAATGAAGACTGGGATCCACACTGTTTATCTTCAGTCTATTTGGGCTTGCTGCCTCCAGTTCTCTCCAGAACAATGGAGGCAGGGGCACTTTCACCTATCTTTCAGAGGAACTTACCTTCCTCCTTTGCCTGCAAGGTCAACCTAAGGAAAGTAAGCTCACAAACTTAATGCTAGCTTTGGCTGGCTCTTGTACACAGGGTGAAGGTGAAGGAAATAGCTGCCCTCTCTAGAGAAGGTGATGTATCACACATGTCACATGTGTGTCTATGTGCATGTCTATGTCGCATGTCTATGTGCTGCTCTTGACTGAAGGAGAAAATGATTAAGTACAAGCTGTCAGAAACAATATTACTGGAGGATGTTAATGGGCCAAGCAGTTATGCAGGTTGCCTAGGTAACTTTCAATTATTATATACATAAGAACAGCTGGCATATCACTGGAATAAAATATTCCATCTTAAATTATGTGGTTTTCTTTATTAAAGCCAAGAAACTGTGAGAAAACATACTTTTATCAAGTTCTAAGTAAAAATAAGTTCTTAGAAAAAACTTAACATGAGTGGGGGGGGGGGGGGGGGGGGAAAGCTGTGCATAGTTTTCTCAGCCAAGTACATTAGTTTCTCCCTCTCCCTCGTAAGGAAAATATCTCAAGAGAAGATAAGTCTTCCCCTATTAAGCATAAGGTACATCAGATAGTTCTAAAAACTTTCTTCTGCCATGCTGTGATTTAATGGTCCAGTACATTTTGCTGCATGTGCTGAAAGTGAGATGTATAAGTAAAAAGCCTCTGATAGAGGTGCTAATGAGTTATTGATCCCTCTGAGACTAGCAGTGATGGCAATGATGTTACTATAATTGGTTTGCTGAAGTACTTCATGTGCAATATACTTCTACCTGGGAAATGTGATGTCTATATTTCTAACTTTCTAACTTCAACAAAAGTTAGAAAATTGCTTACTAAATTCAAATACAACTAAATACCACAGACTTTTCTGGGAGAAAGTATTAGTCAATTTCCAATTTAACAATTGCATATCCATCTTTTCTATAAAAGTGTGTGTGTGACAAAGCGTATAGAACTAGCCCAAGATTTTTCTGAAGAAAAGTGGAGTTTTCTAAACAATTGTAGTTTTATTCTTACAGTATTTGAATATGAAGAATCCTTGCATAAGAGAAGTAAAACAAAATAATATTCTGGTCCAGATTATTTTCCTAGCTCTTGTTCCTAAATGAAACAATTAAGTATGTGAATATTTTGCACATTTAAGCGCACATCATTAACAAAGTCAGAGCTGGAAAATGACAGCCTCAGAGGCTTTGCTGAAGGAAGTTCTACAGGAGTAATGTGTTATTCACACTACTTCACTCAGCGATGACAGTGTTGCCATAACCCTGATACCATCCAAACCAACTCTTTTCCTCCAATGGTGGTGAAGTTTCTGCTGAGGACAGAGCCCAATTTTGGACCAAGGAAGATGTGAGCCAATAGAAATAAACCCAGGTAACAGTGTAAGTGGATGTTCTACAAAACTATTGAATGAATGTTGTTTGTTCACATTAAGAAGACTGGGAAATGTAACAGTATTAGCATTTGTATGGGTCTTCAAAAAGAAATGTCAAATTTCATGTGAACTTCGTAACTGTAAGATAAACTTCTGAGCTGCAGTAGGAAGCTTAGTGAGGACGTGGAACCCACACCATTGGACTTTTTGAGGTTCAGTGAGCAGTGACCTACTTCCTACTTGTTCCTGCCCCACAGAGAAAGCTGAATGACGTAATTCCCAGTTTATTATTCAATGATTTCTATACAGCAAACTGTTACACATTATGTAGCATTCAAGTTTTTAAAATTATACAGTTTTGCACTGAATTCATGGGAAAGCTACAAGGATACTTATCTGTTAAAAATAGAAGCACATTAGAGCTGTATTGATTCACAAGAGGAAATGATAGAAAGAATTATACTTTAAAAAGTACCAAGTACTATTATTGTAATTTTTTTATAAGAAATTGGTCAAACACTGCCAGACTAGCGTAAGTGGTTAGTTTGCAATGTTTAACGGTGATGTTCTCTGAACTGTTTGCTATGCCCTTAACACACAAAGTAAACCTCTCGTTAAATTCTTCTTGTTAAATTGATTTACACAGTTAAATTTTTTTTTCTCTCAATTTCCATTTGTGAGTGACTCACTCATGAGTATGCTAATTAGTCATAAGAACCTTTTGACATACTGGAGCAGCATTTGTTACATTACAGACAAGTCAGTCTGAGTCTAATCTCACCTAAAGTGGTGTAGATAGGCTTTGTTATTGTGCACTAATGTAAGAGAAGTAAAAATCAATTGAATGGCTTTGTGTATTCAGTGGCTTATCAAAATACTCAAACATCAAAAGAATGAAGTAAAAGGAAGGTGAAGTTCTCCAGGGAAAGCTGTTTGTCTGCTTTTTAATTTCCTTATTATATTAATGGACGACTAAGGCTGAAAAATACAGTAGGTAAAAGGCTGTATTCCATCTAATTTTAACTCTAATAAACAGACACGTTTGTCAGAACTGCTATCTTTATAATTCTGAGACTTTTGCTTCTGAATCATTTAATTATCTAATAATTATTTTATTTGTCAATATGGGGAGAAATTGTTGCAAAAGTTTGTTTTTCTCTGGAAAAGGAAGATCAAAGTCAAATATACTTCATGATTTTTGTTACAATTTATTAATTTGTTGGGAATTTGCCTTAGATAAATCCTACTGGGATGAACTAGAGGTTTTTCATATATTGTTAAAATTCTTTCTAGGTTCATTCAGGTAAGTCCAGAGAATAAACCAGAAGCTGACACTAAGAAAGTAACCTTTGAATTAGATTGCTTAGGTGACAAAGAATATCTACAACACTTTTTTTATTTACTTTTGTTGGAACCAAGACATAATTTGGTTTTACTTCATTCATTTTGAAAAGGAATTATTCCACGCCATATTGATTTTAATTTAATTTTGAATGAAACTGTCCACTCTGATATTGAGTTATGTTTAATGTATTCTAACTTGTTGTTAATTTATCTAACTCAGATTGAATTGGGTTTCTTTATGCAAACCAACTCCATGTAAAGCTGACTGTGGAAAGTCAGCAAATATTTCTGCAGAAATTACTAAGACTACTGTTGTATGGGAACTGCTGAACCATGGCCTGAACCTCTAATTGATCACCTGAGGGGAGCAATGAGTCAGCAACAGGAGCACAGGTGAAGGCAATTTACCTGTGCTGCCGGAAGGGGTGGAGTCTGGCTCCACCTCTCCTAGACCCATTTAAGAGCTGGCTACCAGTGGGGAAGGATCTTGTTCTGGAGATCCCTCCTCTGGAATTTTGCAGTGAGCCCAAGATGCATGTAAGTGTTCCATCTATTTTTTTTTTTGTTATTATTATAATTTTCTTTGCCAAACTCTCTTGTTTTTTTTTCTTCTAACATCTTTATATTCATTGATTATACAACTGTATATTCTCTTAGAGGACCTTGAAAAACTTTGTTATTTTTAGTACCTGCTGTGATATCTGCAAACTTCACTTTGTCAGCTTTCATTCTTGTTTCTAGTGTGAATAGCATTCACCTTGACAAGAACGTGAATTACAATGTTTATTGCCAATGCATTATGTTCTTATGAAGCCTATAAACATAAGCTCTCTTTGTAGACCCTGACCTCCTTTGTGGCTGCAATGAGTTGCAGGAGAAACAAGATACACATATTTCTAGAGCCTATTAGTCTTTTAGACTTCTTCATTTTTTTTTTCTTCTTTTCCTTCATTTTTATCTCTTGAAGATGAATTTTATTTTCCTGCAGTTTGTTTCACATTGAATTATGCAGAGTTATAAGCACTCAGAACACCTATATTTTGTCCACTTTACTGTGTCATTTCCTTAAGGACTGCTTCAGGTCCTTAAACAAAACTCCAGAATGTTCGCTGTGTAAATGCTGAAGTTAGTTGTGAAACAGAAGGTCTGTAGTGCAATGAAAGAACAAGATGGTGGAACAAGACATATTCCACTGACTTTTCAAATACAGTAGCGCACAAGAAACACAAAGGCTTCCAGAATCTGGAAAATGAGAAACTCCTTTATATAAGAGGAAAAACCTTTGAAGAGTGATTTCAGCACGGGAGAGAATGTGCGGGTGGTGGAAAGGCTCATGTATGAGGGTAGGCATACTACACATGCATACTGGAACAAAGGTATGAAAAAAAAGTCGTGTGAAAATTATAAAAGACTTTGCAAAGATATGAGCAAAGTAAATAGGTAAGAACGTAGCAAAAAACTTGACATGGGTAACTGGAAAATACTGGAATTCAGTGTACAAATTTTAGTATCCTCATGTTGATTTCTTTTACATTAAGATTGTAACATTTTGTTAAAGACATTCATCAGCTGTTTATAATGGAAAGTAGTTTGTAGTATGTTGTGATTTCTAGTTCCGTTAAAGTCACCAGAAGCTTATAGGTTATATAGGGCTTGTTGGAAGCTGTGGACAACAACAGGAATCTCCTCATTACTTTTTTTTCTTAAGAGAAACACATTGAATGACTAAATGCAAAACACATCTTGTATTTCACTCCTGGAATGTCTGTTTGTAAAAGCGAAATCTGTTTTTGTATGGACCTCTGTGAGTGTCATTATTTTGCTGTGTGTGTTTAAAAATGTGAACATTCTGATGCCAGTGGCCCCACACAGCTGACGCCAACACAACTGCCATACGGGAGAGCCTGTGGCCAACCGTCATTCCTGTGAGCATTCCAGACTTCACTCACATCCCCTGAAAGCTTTTAAGTCAATTTATTTTCAGGAATGCACTGAAGTGTTTCATTTGGGTAAATTATTAAAAATTATTATAGGAGTGCAAGTATTTACCTATAATGTAAAACTCCCAGTTTCACACTTTGCTATTGCCTGCGGACTCTGAAACGGCTCTCAGCTCTTAAGGTAATGCAATAAACAGTAGGCCATACAGATACCTTTTCAGCTAATGGTTGAGTAATTCAAGGACAGAAATAAAATTTAAAATGTGGTTGCAAAAGAGGATTTTCACTTTCTCAAAAGAGCTGTCTGAGAAGTAATGATAGTCACTGTTCTTTCCTTTTATTTTTCTTGACCCGTTCCGGCACCATCTTTAAAGTGTAACAGCTTTGGTTTTGTTGGGGTAGAGGAAAACCCAGCTGCATCTTTGAGGTCTCTGATCAGAAAGCTGTTGAAGAAAACTTATGGGAAGAGAGTGCCATTCTATGTGAAAGCCGGTACTTCCTCTCTTCTTGCAAACAATAACCATCTGTTTTTCAAGTGAACTGCTAAGGTTGGCTGGCTATTTCAACCCTCTTCAATAGGAAACTCAGTTGAAAGCATGAGGTAGCAGGTGAGAGTGAAGTGTGGTAAACTTCTGGGCATGTTCACAAGCAGTGCTTGCACACGGTGATGACTTACCTATCAAGGCAAACATCCTGATGACTGGTTTGGTTTACATTTCAGAATCTAAATTGTGCCTACATTGACTGTTGGAACTCGTCTGTGAATCTAAGAGCTCATCTACTATGCAAAGCTTGAGAAGGTAATGCAACATAAACACTAATAAATACAAGATGCAGCTTTTCTGTTGGTGATTTTCTCTTCTTTAACTAGGTGCCTTACCTCATGAAATCTGTGGAAATTTCATATGTTTGGGAAGCCAATCATTCTGGCAATTTTGATTGACATTCGGTCACAGAGTTTAAAAGCTATTATTAAGAAATTATATTCAGAGGCACATGTACAATGATTTCCTTCTTTTCTTGGGGTATTATGACTGGGAAAAAAAATGCAGGTCTTCTGATCTGTCTTGTAACAAATGAATAATGGCACAGTACTGAGTTCTGATAAGTTACACAAAGTTTTTCATTGGCAAGTCCAAGACTGCAGCATAGAAAGCATCTGTAAATATGGAAGATGCTTCATAGAAGATATGCATGACTATTAAATACATTTTTCTTTCAATTCAGAATTTTTTATCGGGGAAAAAAAAAAGAATGTTTCAGCTAAGTGCACTCAAAGTCTCACTTATAGCTGAGTAACCCAATGACTGGATGTACTAATAATGGCACTTGAGACCATTAGGCTCCATGTAAAATAGGATGATTGGCAGCTAATGAAAGAGAATACAGTAAGAGTCTACAGTCTAAGAATAATGGAGAGCTGAAATGAACATTGTGTAATAGTAATGAGAAGAGCCATGGTGTTCATCTCCGAATAAAGACATGAAGGAGAGACCTCACGTCTAGCAGAAACGAATTAACTGTAATCTGAACTTGGCCTCTTATCATCTGTTTGGAAAATGTCTTCATGTAAGTATAGGTGTGATGATAATGAAAAAGGTTGCAGGCAGGAAGAAGATAGTTGCTTGTACCTTAATGTACAGACAAAATTACAGTTAATAACTAAGAACTTGAATGTCCTGTATTCCTAATTGGATTGTGGGAACTGGCAAGATTGGAACAGAAAAAGAGAGGGGGGGGGGTGGAAAAAAACCCAGCATGATTTAAGTACTTAATAGCATATATACAGAGAATGCAGTGCTTTTCTTCTTTCCCTTGCACTTAGAAATTAGGCTTCCAATATGTAATTTTGGCAAGTTGATGCTTTGCAGCATCTCATGCAGCGAACAACATAAGGGAAGAAAAAGTGAAATCTGACTTCTAACTTTGCAACACAGCACAGTGGGTGTGAATTCCTCCAGCCAAAGCACTACCGCTCAGATACTCTGTGGTGATTCATCTAAATTTAAATATTCTGAAACTTGATGAAGGCTTTTGTCCAGTAATATTGTGATTTTGGTAGATAGAAGGAAAGTGCTTGGGTATCATGACTTATGCTGGATATATTACTGTCCTCATTAGAGTACAGTGGAGTCTGACTTCTACCTTTAGTAAGTATGTCCTTGGATTTCTGGGTGTCTTCTGCCATGTCTCAACTGGACCAAATATATGCTCTGAGGAAAAAAATCTTTATTTAAGAGCAGGAGTTTATAAAAAATTCTGATCTATGCATTGCATATATTTTTCTTATTTTTTTCTTGTGTTTTTTTTTTCTTCCTATTTTCTGTATTTGTTACTATATTTAGAGGAAAGGTCATTTCTGCTAAGAATGATAGAGATGGTAGGATCAAATAAATGGATCCTGACATGCATAGTTTAGAAATGCTGAGTGTCAGTTCAGTGCTCGATTTCTGATGTACTGCATAAAAAATCACCTGTCAAGTTTCCAAGATTTGGTCTGCTGTGAAATGCAGTTGCATGTCTGCTATGGTTATCTTTAGTAACTACAGTACATAGTATTAGGATGAGGGGGGCTGGTTTTAA
Source organism: Meleagris gallopavo (assembly GCF_905368555.1). Taxonomy (NCBI): domain Eukaryota; kingdom Metazoa; phylum Chordata; class Aves; order Galliformes; family Phasianidae; genus Meleagris; species Meleagris gallopavo. The sequence continues at coordinate 55,608,746 of NC_139406.1, read as the reverse complement.
ACTGAGATGGGAGGTTTAGATTGGATATTAGGAAGAAGTTTTTCCACTCAGAGGGTGCTGACACTGGAACAGGTTGCCCAAGGAAGATGTGGATGCCCCATCCTTGGAGGCATTCAATGCCAGGCTGGATGTGGCTCTGGGTAGCCTGGTCTGGTGGTTGGCGAGCCTGCGCATAGCAGGGGGTTTGAAACTAGATGATCATTGTAGTGCTTTTCAACTGAGGCCATTTTATGATTCTATGAACTCCAGTTAAAATGTCTATCTGTAACCACTTTACAATGTATGTAGAACAAAAATAAACAAGATTAGAAAAAGCTTTTAAACCTCTTAAAAAAAAAATCATACTGTAGTTTCTCAACAATTCAGTAGGAATGTACACAGAAGGGAAATTAGAGCAAAAAATTATTTTGACAATTAGATATCAAATCAGATTATTACTGTTGCACAAATTGCATTTATAAGAATGTTAAAAACTATTTCATTTGTTATATATCGTGTTGATAGACAATGCATTTTTCTCTGGGGCTTACACTATCCCAAATAGGCATTTCTTGAGATGGAGTAATTGTTGAAGCAATTTACTAGAGGATAATAGCTATTCCATGTTGTCATCATTTTCCACACAGTCTTGAATAATATGGTTGTTACTGTGTAGGCTGTTTAGCTCTTACCTTCCTCACAATGAGTTGATGTGGGAACTGGTTGTGGCTGTTCTAAAAATGTGGGACTATGTGGGCACTAATATAAATATGTTCTACTTGTGGTGATGGGAATGAAAGTGGCATTTCACTAGGAACATGCTCCAGGCCCTTTGGCAGTAAAGGTGTAAATAGGTTAAGGCTGTATGTACCTATTTTTGTCTCTTATGTATTCACAAAGAAAGAAAACTTGCTATGTGGCTGTCGTCTTATTTCTATTAGAACATATGCAATAATCAAACATCGCAGTCTAATACAGTCATGAACTAAAAGGTAGGTCAGCATATATATATTAGGACGTTCTTGAGGGGTTCAGAACTGTCTTTCCCGTTGTCCAGGATGGGTGTGAGGAGCAGATTGCTGAAGTCGCACCAATTCCAGGAGAATGCTGTAAAGAGAAGGTGGAACTGAGGGGTGGTAGAAGCCTACAGGCAACTTTGCAGCTCAGTATTGACCCCACAGGGTTTGTCACTATCACTTCTGTCCTCCTACAGTTCAGACCTTCCCACACACTGTCGGCTACAATTAAATACATATGCCAGGCATGACAAACAGAGGGGCTTTATCATACGATGTGAGAAACAGATTTTGTGTACTGTCTTCAAGTGACTGAATTACTGGAGGCACAATAAGCCGTGTAATACTGTAGTGTGATATAAATAAATGGAAAAGTCACTTTCAAAGCAATAAATTTTACACCAGCAAATCTCACAGTCTCTGTTAAACTGGATCCTGACACAAAAGGTCTAGAAATGCAACATGTCAGAAGTCAGGAATGAGAGATGAATTTTTGACGTATTACAAAAGTCACCATTTAAGTTCTCAGGCTTGGGCCTGCCTTCAAATGCAGTTGGGTGATTGCTGAGCAACTGGGAAGGATTGATGTTACAAGATTTTGTCACTTTGAGAAACTAGGTCTAGTAAGAAAAAAATCAATGAATAGTTTGCATTTTATGTCACCTTGGTAAAATGAAGCTAAGAAAATAAGATTCCCTTTTTTCCTTTTCCCCCAAGGTATACTGAATAGACCAACAACAAAAATGTAGTTCAGATATCAATTGTTTCTACAGCTTCTTAGCTTTTGGAGTAAGACTTTTAATCAGTTTCTTAAATTCCAAAGGGATCAAATAATAAAGTATTGCATGACACTAATGAATATCTTAGGACTAAGCTTAAATCTATAGTGTTTTACTATTTTCACTAAGCTCAAATCTGTTGCAGAAACAGAGATCAGACTCTGTTTTTAATTGATTCAAAGATGGTTATCCTAGATTATGTTTCTGGAGACTAGAAGGAGAAATTAGCCACGATTGATCTGCAGGAGGAGCACATGCCGGGTAGATCCTTCTTCCTGGCTGTTATTAATCATTCCGTAGTAAGAATTTTTAAAAATCCTATATAATCCAGGAATATAAATTAGTTGAATGAATTTTCATGTTACGTTCAATACAGAAGTTTAATACAGAAGATACAAAATACTGTCCTCTGGAAGGACAAACGGCGCAGCAAGTTGTCCTAGCAATCTTAAGAATTTTATTTGGTTAGGAATCCTACAGTATGCTTTAAACGAAAAAAAAAAACAACACCTCTCACAGATGTTCTGTGTTTTCCTTCTGGCAAAGATATTCTGCAATGAAAAATCTTGAAATTGCATACATTATGCTTCCACTGATTTAGGGAAACTGTTTCAGAAATTTGTGCAACCCAAGAGCTAACAGGCTCAATCTATAGACTAAAGATCACTGGATTTAAAAGCCCATTCAATTTAAAGCTACAGTAATACAAAGGCAAATAGGGAAATCTTGGGGAGAAAAAAAAATCAAATGCTATGTACACATATTGGGAGGGACCCAGTGATTTTAGAATCTGAAGTACTGCAAGTGCACTGAAACCAAAATGGCGAATATATCTTGTTTGGGAAAGTGACAAATTTTGTTTTGCTGTAATCATTTGTGTGCTTTTCTAAAGACATCAGGTATTCACAAGAAGTTTCTGAAGATGCTAGATGAGGAATTGAATGGAGTAAATTTTAGACATCATTTTTCTAAAAAGTGTTCACAGAGTGAAGATAAAGCAGAAAATGGCAGAGAAAAAAGATAGAAACCCAAAGAGGTGAAACGTGTACTCTAAAAGCTGTGGGAAATAAACAAACAAGCCATCACTAGCTCTATTTAGTTAGTAGCAGTGCCAGCAAAAAGTCCTTTTGGTAAGCTGAAGAGGAATGGCTTGGTGTTTTGAACAAATATTAAATGCTACTCAAATTAAAAGCAAACAAATGACACAATGTTGAGATACCTTTTGATTTTGGTGTTTGAAAATCTCAGAAGAAAAAGGTTTGGAAGAGAATTCTTAATTGTCAGCACGGAAAATGTTTAGAGGACTTTTATTGGTATTGAATGGAGTACTCAGTGGGTCATGACATTATTAGTGGTAGGTTTAAAATTAAAGTATTAAGTTTTACAGTTATATTTTTATTGGCTTTTAAGAATAACTTCTTAATTTTCTTGAATTCTAGTGCAGAGTGCTGTAAACAGTAATTTAACTTTGAAAAAATTAATTTCTAGAAACATTAATTTTTTAAGAGCAGCTCTTTTGTGAACTGAACAACTTATTTGCTAATACTGGAGTACCATTCAATGGCATGAAACTGATATGGCTTTCTGTTTCAAAATCTCATGTTTTCTTGTCTCTGGAAGAGGTTAGCTTGTTCTTTCAAAGTTTCATCTTCAATTATAGAAATGGAATGTTTTGCTCAATTTCATGGGATCACAGGAGGATCAAATGACACTAGTGACAGAGGAACCACATCCTTTAGATTCACTGTCATTAATTCCCTCTCTGACATAGTTCTGATCTATTTTAGAAAAAAAACCCTACTCTGCTTTAATCCTGACTTGTTTCCCATTCACAAGTTTATTTTTCTTGCTCTCATTTCTCTCCTTCATTTTTCTCAATTCTTTTTCACTCCCACCCATTTCTCTCTTATCAGGCAGATGTTTTACTTGACATTAGTAGCAAGGTCTATTTACCCAAGAGAAATATTTCCTTCTTTACATCTTCTTTGCATACTCTTAACTTCAGAACAATCCTAAGGGTGTTTCTCTTCTAACTACTGCTCTCCAGTTTCAAGGAAAGGAATTATAATTCCTACTGCCATTGGCAAATAAATATTGACGGTATCTACTCCCTATCTAATTTCTAATTCTAGGTCCTTGGACCAGAAAATCTTTTGCTACAATGAAAACTCTACAGAAATGAATAAAAACTGCTAGATAGGGATTGAAAGCCTATAAACTTATTGCAGACCTGATGAACAAGCAAATCTTAGATTTTTTTTTTAAAATGCACAGAGAACTCTCATGTCCATTCATATTGGGCAGTCATTTTTAGGATTTGGAGTGGTACTTCAATTTCGGAAAAGTTTAAGATGTTCTCTGATACATTTTTATTGCAAGGCAGAAGCAATAGCCTGAAGGTAATATACATGATATAGGAGACAGATCTACTTAATACTGCTGATATAAAGACCCATTCAGCAGTTTCGAGATCGCCATTTATCGCCTTGCTTTTGGCATGCTCTGATAATGCAGTACAATCTGTTACTCATTTAAAATGAAGGTAGTTGAACTTCCAATTTGTTAAAGTCCAGAAATCAAATGCATATCAGAAAGAAGATGGTTTTAGTGAAGAATTGTTTATGCTGGTATCAATCACTGGGAGTTGAGAGTAATTATTTAAAACTGTATTAGTAGCCTAAATAAATCCTTAGTAACAGTGGGAGTGTACCTGAAAACTTTTTGGCTATAATGTTCAGTATTTCAATATAATAACAACAGCAATAACAAAAAAAAAAAAAAGGTTAGCTGCACATTTTTATAGTGTTTTGATCTGTTTCTATGTGGTCTTCTATGTTAAATGTGTAAGCTGGGTCTGTTGGTTATTTATAATGAAAGAGCTGATATAAAGTTTGGAATCAGGCTTTATCGATTATTTTAGTTCAACTACTGAAATTAGATTGTTTGGAAGTTTTCCTCCTGCTTATTTTCCTTTTTCTGCTCTAGCCTTTGTTTTTCTTATGCCATGAGCAACACTGTTTAGAATTCATTCTACTACAGCTTCTTTCTTTATAACTTTTAAAAATAAAAAGTTAAAGATTAGAGAGACTACATCTCCTTAACATCTCTTAATATTCATTGAGTTCACTGAAGGATAAACTGTTCTGGCTCTTCAGATTAACACTGAAGTAACACCCTGTAGGCAAGCTGAAGAATGCATTGTCTAAAACCAATTAGTAAAGCATAAATTGTTATCAGCATCTGTCAAACGGCTATTCTAATTTTTGACACATTTGGAGATATTGTTTTGAGATGGAGTTGTGACTGTTTGAAGAGATACATGTTAATATGTGCTGGGCATGTTAAGTACACCAGGTTTCAAGCTGCCTGTAACAAAGCCTTTCTCCCAGGCTAAGAGCAAATAAAATAGATAAGCTTCTCTACTCAGGATATTTACTTTAGAATGACCGGGGCATGACAGTGTTAAAATAAGCTTTGTCTTTTTCAGGTAGAAAGGACAAGCAGTTAAAGTAAAATCAAATGAAATAAAATAAAATAATACAATTTTTAAGGGGAAAAAGTTTAAGCAGTAAATACAAAAATTATCATGGCATTTTTTTCTGGCCAGAGTGTGCAAGGAAGATTTAAAAAAAAAAAAAAAATGCAATGAATAGATGAGGCAACAAATGCTCTGTCATAGAAGAGCAGCAGCAGTTTGTTGGAGGTTTATATAGGTGGTATTATTTAGTATCAGTAATATGGAATTGTAGTAACTTATATCTGAACTGAGCTAGTTCTCATGGCAATTCTGTTGTAGATGGGTGCGTAACATTTTCATTTTATGACAACAACTTTGTGGTCAGGAAAATAATGTGCTATCATTACCATAAGTGTTATGAAAGAGATTGTAAATAGGGACTTCTACAGTCTAAGACAAATTCCATCTGTGAAAAAAAACTGATTCCATCAATATTCAGTGGTTGATGCCACAGTGCAGAAGACAGCTCTTCTAAATGATAGGGATTTCTAAAGATTATGCTCTCTTTTCCTCTTTAACTCTATTGAGACAATGTTTTAAGTCTGGGGAGAAATGGGGCTCCCAGAAAGAATAGGACATGAAACTGGGTTATATCAGTTAGATATTTAAAGAAAGTATTCTTTAAGCTGGAACAAGATATTTTGTTATGATTAATATAACCATGAACAACCTCCACTATTTGTTCAAGTTATTGTCCCAAGTTACCATTGTGATGAATGCAATCTGTGCGTAGTATGAGCACAGATACACTTGGCTGATCCAGGTACAAGAGTGTACACGCAAGCACTCTGACCTGGGTCAGTCCTCCCTCTGATGGCTGTGGGTCAGGAGCCTTAGCATCCCATCTGCCAACAAGGGACCCAGTGTGCTTCTGGTCTTGCTCTTCCCACCACAGCATTACCCTGGTAACAGAAGTGCACTGCTAGTGATGTGTGCAGCTTATGTTGCTTGGATGGAAAGAGGAAGGAATTTTAATGTGCCTTATATTACTGTTATGTGCATCTGTGTATGATGGGAAACTTTGAAACATCTGTGGGAATGGCTTATTCAGTTGCTTTCAATTAGAAACTGTTATTTTGTGCTGCATACAGAAATCCTTTCAAAAGACCCAAGCCATCCATTTGCTCCTAGCTTCTCGCCTCACCCTCACTCTTGTGAGCATGCAACAGAAGTGGAAATGCAGCAGTGAGGAGGCAAAGCAGCAGTACACTCAGACTGGATCGGATCTGTTCCAGGGAATAATAATGGTGGCTGAAGTAAGAAAACAGAAAGCCTCATCCCAGAACAAGTCTTTGCTCTGCCGTGTAATTTAAAAGAGAAAAATGACCCAAGGGTTCCATTTTGTAGAGATTATATATTCAATAATAACAACTGACGACTTGAGCAGTTTTACAATAGCAGTTTTCAGCCTCAAAAGACAAATAGAAGGGCATAGATGTATTTGTCTGGGGAGAGGACACCTAGCATTAGGACCTTTAGCTTCCTCTGTCAGGAATAGGGGAGACGTGCTTTGTCCTAATTCCAGGTGCTCTTTCTCTAGCTATCAGATAAGAATGCTGTCTTCCTTCGAGAAGGAAGATGGAATTTTGTTAAAGAAGAGAGCTACTAGTGTAAATTATTAAACTTTTGCCTTCTAAGCCCATCAGTTTGGGAAAATGAAGCAGCTGCAAAGTAAAATAGAAAAGTCAGCATGACAAAAGACAAATATTTCATTAAAACAGGGAAAAGTCAGCAGTGTTATTCAAGATTAAAACAGTTAAAAATGAATTTCAGTCTGCAAATGAATGGTGAGCTCTAATCTAGTTTACAACCCATCATAGTAATGAGGTTATTTAGAAAATGAGGAGGAGAATGAGAGGTAATTAATTTTTTACAAATTAACTTATTTGATGATCACTGAGATTTTTACTTGTATATTTCTTTTCCTATTTTCTTACTGGGGCTATACAAATATGTGAAGTTTTGTGGTATTTCCTGGATCAACAGAAAATAAGTGGGTTAAAGGTGCTGTTCTAACTGAAAATAAAAATTGAGTTATTTTGTTTTCTAATAGAAACTGCCATTAAAAATAAATATTTGTAGATATTTATATTATCTGAAAGGAAAAAAAAACAAAGTTTTCATAATGTCAGTAATTTTTGGGTTTGGGTTTTTTTTTTTTTTCAGTTGAGATGATTTGATTAAGGCAGTGTGAATTTGTTATAATTTCTAGTCACTACAGTATACCTTGCCAGTGAATTTATTTTTTGCCCCTAATTATTTTTATATCAGTGAAAGACCTGTTATATGAAATGGTTTGAGAAAATTGAAATTGTATTACTGAAAGTGTTTAGTATCCTCAAGCTCACTGCATAGTTTGAAAGAGATCATTCCAGCTGGAGAAGGGAGGTAGAAAACTTTAAAATGAACTTTCTGTGTATGTCTGCGAACATGGTTGTGCAAACAATGAAATCAATGGAGCTAACATGACACTTGAATTTAGCTCAGAGAATTTGATGCTCCCAGAATAAATGCAAGTGTCGTGTATCCTGCCTAACACTGCATGTTGCGCTCCCACGTCATGAAAATGTTGAGGACTACCTTGAAAAGCTCAGGAACAAAGTGTGTGGGAGTTCTCAGAAGATAGGATTGAAACAATGTGCAGAGAAGGAAAGAGAGCACAGAAGCGTAAAATTGTCATGGTGCCTTCCTTCAGTCAGAAGTGCTGTTTCTCTGAGTCACTGCTGTCACATGACATCGGTACCTATTGCAGCAATTTCACAGGCAGCAGGAATTTCAGGCATGGAAAAAGAGCTGTTCTTGCCTGTGAAATGGGAATAGTGTCTCTTCTGCCAAAATACAGTGTTGGAATAAAGTTATAGCAGAAATGAAAGGAAAAGATGCATGTCTTACCATTGGCCAGCACTTCCAACATATGCTTTAGGAACAAGCCAGAATATGCAAAAGATTGTATAGAAAGATGAATTTCTGAGGCATTTTTGCACCAAAGTGAAATTAAAAAAGTTAAGTGAGAAAACAAAATTAAATCAGCACTGATGGGCTGTTATATAGATGGGAATCTATCAACATTAACTGAATATATACTGAACATTTAGGACTACTCATTATGAACTGTGAGTGCTTTAGTTACTTTAAAATTATAACTGAATTTAGATTGGGGACACTGAGGTACCCTTATGTAGATCTATTTTTGCTTGTTTTTTGAAGCTGATGAAATTATTACTTTCAAAAGCACCAAATTGAAAGTATCTTCCACTTTGTGGATTTGGCAAAATTATTGTTGCAACTGCTGTGCGTCTTCCTGCATAGGACTGTATTTGGAGCACTGAAACATTTCTTGGTGTAGTCAGTCAGACATTGTATGTTAACCTTCGTATTCTTAAAGTTGAATCTTTTGAGGATTTTTAAGGCAATTTTTCTGAGCAATTTCTGAGCAATTTTTTTGGAGCGAAGTCCTCAAAATGAAATTTAAACACAATGCAGGTAACAATATCTGCACTGTCACATAGTGAGGCACAACAAAAACAGTTCTTAGAGTGAAATGGCAGTGAGTACTTACTTTGGTACATCATGGTGTAGTTCCTGCAGCTTAAGCATGGTACGTAGGTTAGATCTGGACTAGGGAAACTACTATCACTCTTAAGTGCGTCCCTTACCTTCATCTGAAGGGGATACAGCTGACAAGTGCTGAGACTGCACTATGAACCTAAGCCTAGTAAATGGGGATAACCAGGACGTTAGTTTCAAAACTGAAGTTGTAATTGCACCGTAATGGGTAACTGTGCTATTTTACTACAGAAAATGTATTATCTGTTGCAATGAACCTGTAAAAATTGCTGGAGCTGTGGAAAAGTTTTTTTAAATCTGGATAGCTAAACAAAGCTTTCCACCCATCACTCAGGCTTTTATGTCTGCTTTTTCAACAGAGGTGATATGTGATGTGGTGAAACGTGATAATACTGTCCTCTGCTGCTGTTTTGACTCTCACTCCCTCTAATGAAGGAGGACAGTTTTTTGTTTTTTGTTGTTTTTTTTTTTGTTTTTGTTTTTGTTTTTTTAATCAAAGGAAAGAGGCTTTCTAAAGCTGAGGAGCCAGTACTCAGTGTTGGTCCTCTGAGTGGATTTATGAGATTGCTGGGAAGGCCACACTACTGAAGACTGCTTATGTTCTGAGAAAAATAATCCTCTCAGATCAGAATTTCCAAGATGCTTATCAGAGATTTTGCTTATAAGAGGAAACGAATATCCCTTTCTCTTTTACAGTGACATCTTTAGGATCTTTCTATCTCCGATCTCTGGGTATGCAAGAATATGAGGGTCTGTTTTCAGAAGACATAAGGACTAAAGTCCTCAAATCTATAGCTATTCCCTTTACCATAAGGGGGTTAATTAAATCCCTATACAATTGAAATCACTGGACAAGAGTAAAAGCACATTTGCAATTTATAAGCAATGCATCTCCTATTGGTGAGAAGAAGAGAATACTTCAGTAGACTGCTGGACTGTGAAGCAGAGAATCCTACAGCCTTCTCTAGGAAAAAGGGTCTGGCCTCATCTTGATTTTGAAAACTAGGAATTGTTAGCTGATCTTAATGAGCTATGAATGGAAAAGTGTGAGTTCCCTTCCAGTGGAACAGAATAAGCACTAAGTTGCCTTTTCCTCAAAGACTTATGTTAGTGTCCCAACCCCATCTTCTTTGTATTGCCAGATCTGGCTACAAATGTGTAGAGTCTCTGTGTGCAAGTGGATTTCCTGAAGGATGAGAAATGTAAAGGCCAAGTGTAGCAATAATGAGTATAAAGTCCCTTAAAGATCTAACTTCAGGCTGGCTTGAGTTTAACGTAAATATTGTTGACATCAGTAGGATTTGAAAGAGAGCTTAAGGAGTGCCTCTTCAAATTTAAGAGTATGTGGTGGATTAAGCCAAACAGAACAACTGAGGCAAATTTACAACAGGATCAGGTTATTGGTATATGAAAAATATGCAGGATTTGTTCCTTTTCTTTAAATGCCTGGTTTGTGGTAGGGTTGAAGCATCTCTGTTTACCTAACTCTAGCTTTGCCTGTCTTTCATAAAGGGTATTTACAAAAATATGAATATATTATCTTAGCCAAGAAAAGTTGAACTTTATTATCTGACAGTTAAGACTGCAGAATTCGAGACTGGAAACATTAGACTCACTCATCTTTCATTGTATTTAGTTCAATTTTCCTGTCAAACTGAAAAAATTATTTTCCTTGGAGAGTCAAAAATCTTATTTTTTTTTTTTCCTCTTCACATTCAGATAAAAAAAAAAAAAAGACAAGATGCTGTTTTACTTCTGTGATTCTTGGGAAAATGCAAAAATACCAATTAAGCTGTAATTTTAACTCACAGCTGTCTTTCAATGCCAGTGAAAAAGGTAATATCAAAACCACTCTATGGCATTTAGCTATCTTGAAATTTTGAATTGTGCATACCACTTGTTTGTACTTCATAGCTTGTCTGCCTGCCATATCTTGTTGAAAATAAGCTAAATGTAAATTGTATGAATCTGTGTATTTCCAATCTCTTTGCAAACAAAATTATTCAGTGCTTCACCATATCAACAGAGAGACTTTCAGGATGAATTTAATCACATTTTTAGCCTTTTGTTCTGGCTTATAAACAGCTTTTCAAGTCTCCGAAAATGCAATATATATGTATATGTAAATATCACATTGAGAAACAGATTGTGTGCATTGGCTAAGCTAGGCACAAATTTAATATCTACTGGCTTCCATCCAAGAATTCATTTAACTTACTCATGTGCTGATGACTAGATAAATGTTTAGTGGTTTGGAGCCTAGAAAGGGAATGTATTTTTTTAATTTTTTTTTCCTTTTTTTTTTTTTTTTTTCCTTTTCCCCAGTCTTAAATTTGCAACGCTTGCCTAGTTTTTACATGCCTGAAAGTTGTGTGAGGAAATGTAATTTACCTTTTAATTTTTTTCTTTGCTCAGCGGAGCAGGACAAAGCAGTAAAAATAAAAATGTGGTACAACATATTAAGATGAAGCTAAATTAATTACAAAAAAATACAATTTAGCCGGTTAGAAGGCATTTCTTTTTCCTCACTGAAGAAAAGAAAGGAAAGAAAAAAATTATGGTCAGGATCTCCTGAGTTCCCTAAACTCAGAATTTATTTAATGCAACATGAAAAAATTCAGAGTAACCTGATCTGAATGTTCCAGGGTACTGCATCCTTCCATACACAGCCATATGAAAATTTTCTGAAGAGATGATTGTTTGATGCTTCTTAAGAGCGTTTTAAACAATAAAATGCAAGAACAATTAGTAGAATCCCCTACCTCTGTTTTTTCCCCTTCTACAGCTTGCTTTCTTTATACATATAGTGGTATTTTTAAGCTCTTGTCTTTGAATTTACCAGGCAATATATGCATATATAAGTCTCTCAAAAGAATGGGACAAAATTTAAAACTAGAGCTAACCATTATCTTATTTCCTGTTTCTGCATCTACTTTTTCTTTTCCAATGACTATCTTGAGACAGAGACATCTGTGTCCTGTGTCTTGTTAGAGAGCTATTAGGGTTGAAATGCTCCACAAACATAGAATTGTAGAATGGCTTGGATTGGAAGGGACATTAAAGCCCACACAGTTCCAACCCACTGCTGTGGGCAGGGCTACCACACACCACCTCAGGCTGCCGAGGGCCCCATCCAACCTGGCCTTGAATGCCTCCAGGGATGGGGCACCCATAGCTTCTCTGGGCAGCTGTGCCAGTGCCTCACCACCCTCTCAGTGAAAAACTTCCCTCTTACACTTAACCTAGATCACCCCTGTTTTAATTTAAAGTCATTCCCCCTTGTTCTGTCACTAAGCCACAGTGAGACTGCAAAAAAGTCACTCTCCATTTTTTTTATAAGCTCCCTTTATATATAATGTTTCATACATTCCAAATGCTATATCAATATATGAGAACAATGTGCAATACTGAAGTAAAGGAAAACGTGGCTAGTGGCAAATTACAACAGTTAAAACAAATTAAACAGTCATTGATTGGCATTTTGCAGTATTTTTTTCATCTGAAAAGGGACAGGGCTTACTGATGGGCTTTCCTTCTGGGTTCCATTGGCTTGAAGAGGTGAGGATCAGCAAGGGTGATTTCTGTACAGGCATCCTTTCTCCTCTTGGGTGAAAATGGCTTAGGGAGCCTGCCATTTACAATTTTCACTGAAGACTGGAGGGTAGCCAATGTCACTCCGGTCTTCAAAAAGGGCAAGAAGGAAGATCTGGGTAACTACAGGCCAGTCAGCCCCACCTCTGTCTCTGAAAAGGTAATGGAATAGCTTGTGCTGGATGCCATCTTCAGACAACTGGAAGAAAAGGAGGTTATCAGGAGTAGTCAGCATGGGTTCACCAAGGGGAGGTCATGCTTGACCAACCTGGTAACCTTCTATGATGTTGTCTCTGGCTGGGTGGATGGGGGAGAGCAGTGGATGTAGTCTACCTTGATTTCAGCAAGGCATTTGATACGACATCCTTTTAACAAAGCTGAGGAAGTGTGGGATAGACGAGTGGACAGTGAGGTGGGTTGAGAACTGGCTGACTGGCAGAGCGCAGAGGGTCGTCGTTGGTGATGCAGAGTCTGGCTGGAGACCTGTAACCAGTGGTGTCCCCCAGGGGTCTGTGCTGGGTCCGGTCTTGTTCAACATCTTCATCAATGACCTTGATGAGGGGATAGTGGCCACCCTCAGCAAGTTTGCTGATGATACGAAGTTGGGAGGATTGGCTGACACGCCTGAAGGCTGTGCTGCCATTCAGCGAGACCTGGACAGGCTGGAGAGCTGGGCAGTAAGAAACCGGATGAGGTTCAACAAAAGCAAGTGTAGGGTCTTACACCTAGGGAGGAAGAATTGCATGCACCAATACAGGCTGGGGGATGAGCTGCTGGAGAGGAGCTCTGCAGAGAGGGACCTGGGTGTCCTGGTGGACGACAGGTTGGCCATGAGCCAGCAGTGTGCCCTCGTGGCCAAAAAAGCCAATAGCATTCTGGGGTGCATTAAAAAGAGCGTGTCCAGCAGGTCGAAGGAGGTGATCCTCCCCCTCTACTCTGCCCTGGTAAGGCCTCATCTGGAGTACTGTGTCCAGTTCTGGGCTCCCCAGTTCAAAAAAGACAGGGATCTCTTGGAAAGAGTCCAGCGGAGGGCCACAAAGATGGTGAAGGGCCTGGAGCATCTCCCCTATGAAGAAAGGCTAAGTGAAGTGGGTCTGTTTAGCCTTGAGAAAAGACGACTGAGAGGGGACCTGATCCAGGTCTATAAATATCTAAGGTGTCAGGGGCAGAGTGGTGAGGCCAGACTCTTTTCAGCAGTGTGGAGACAGGACAAGGAGAAACGGCCAGAAACTGCAACGTAGGAAGTTCCACACAAATGTGCAAGAACTTCTTTGTGGTGAGGGTGACGGAGCACTGGAACAGGCAGCCCAGGGAGGTTGTGGAGTCTCCTTCTCTGGAGATATTCAAGACCTGCCCGGACACCTACTTGTGCAACCTGGTGTAGGGAACATGCTTTGGCAGGGGGGTTGGATTTGATGATCTCTAGAGGTCCCTTCCAACCCCTATGATTCTATGATTTTGAGTCATTTCATGTTTTGTGTTTGTGAAAAGGAACTATGGATGTATGGATGAAATCTATAATTCCTCTCCCCATTTCTGCAGTCACACTAGTGGTTTCCATGGCAACTTGCAGAGAGTTTGGAAGGAGGTGCACAGCCTGTCTTTGGGCGAAAGTTGAAAGGTGATGTGGTTCATCAGCATGAGTGCATGAGTGTAGCTGCAATGATAGCTGTAATCTCAGTATGTCTTTTAAAAAATTACATACCTATTTTCTTTTTTTTTTTTTTTTTTTAAACTGTTGTAGTCATCTCTGTATCCTAAAACACAGTGCATGAAGTAGTCTCTGCTTTTCTTAGGCTTTTAATTCTTGCCAGGTCCCAGGTGTTTTGGTGCCCTGTCCTCACCTGTTCCTGAACAAGGTCTGAGGGCTTCCAGTTGGGGCACTACAGCCACCAGCATGTCTAAATGAATTGAACACCTGCTGACACATATGCTCTAGTATTTGAGGGTTTGTCTGAAATTAACTATAATTTTTCTATTTTGTCAAAAAATTCAGTTAAAAAGAGGAGTGGATGAACAGCAGAAGGGTGTTGTGCAGGGTACTCTGTAGTGCAAGCCCAAAGTGCAAGGTTTGCAAGGAAGCACTGTGAGTATACACAATCAGGATGGCAGGAAAGGAAAACACATGTTCTAAAGGCAGGACTTCAAAAATGTAGTCCCTTAAAGAGAAAAAAACATCACTGCTAAGGGCAGTTAGATAACATAATCCTATGCTGTAGTCTCCAACTTTGTTTAGGAAGAATAACTGAAGTCCAAACCAGTCATCACTGAGCGTTTCTCAAAGACAAGCCATTCATCTTTGTATACGTATGTATATATTTATGAGGGAAGTTTTTCAGTACTGCTTAGTTTGAACTTAGATCTGAAGTACTTTGTTTTAGATTCTAGATGGGAACTTTTATTGATAAAATGCACTACTGAAGCCTTCAGAAAAAAGTAACTTTTCTAACTTGGAAAACCAAGCTCAAAAGAAAACAGAAAATCCCCCCTGGAAGTAACCTTGAGAAATGCCAATTTTCTTAATGCCAAGTTTCTTATTGTCACCAAGAAGCAGTTGCTAATTGTTATGAGGTTAGAGAGGACACAGTTTTCAGTACTTTTGAAAACAGAAAGTGTAGATAAATTCAAAGAATCGGAACATTAGAACTCTTGCAGAAAAGATATACACAATGCAGTGAAAAAGTTGAAAATAATCTTCTAAGTGGAAATAGTGACCTTGTTCATTTTCCTTTTTTTGTGGGACTGATCGTAGAGGTTGGGCGAAAGGAAAAGTTTGAGACAGATTTGTAAGTCTAACTATAAAAAAATGATTGAGTAGAAATTGAAATGAAATTCAGTCCTTGGGTTTCCCAACAAAAAGCTTGATATATTTTAGAATAGAAAACAATGTCTGACACAATTAGCTATATTATTCATGTCCTTCACAATATAGCATATGTGAAGGATGCCATATTTATCCATGACAAATTAACTGAATAATATAATGTATCCAGTACCGTCAGTGAGGTAAGAAATTAGATCTACAGATTAATGATTGTGTATCAGCCTGAAATGTCATCGCTTGTGCCGGCAGTTAAAGCTTAAAATCAGATATGGTCCCAGCGTGCAATAAAAGAAATTGTAGGATATATGTTACTCATGGCTAAGGATATGGCTTGAATTTCATATATCAAGATCCTCAGAAATATGACCCTTTTTAAAATGATTTGTTCTCAGAAATTGACACTGAATATACCTAAATGGAGATTAATTTACACATATGCTTTGGAGAGTTTGCAAAGGACTCAGGTAGAATTCTGAAGTGAAAATTGTAAATGAAAGAACAGATCCCACTTGTTTATCTGACTCTTCAAATAGAGCTGATTTCCAGATCACCATCCCCAATAATTACTGCCGTTAAACTAGAAGCTCCCTTCAGCACGTTTGTTTTTGTCACTGTCTTTGCTTGCTTGGTTGACAAAGAGCAGGCCACTAATTTGTTTTCAAGGATATTTTTTGCAACATCTTGGTTAAAAACTCTTCCTAAACTGAGTGTTATCATTATGAAAGCAGAGCCAGATGTATACATGAGGTCTAAATACCTGCGAGCATTTGTATGTGGAAGAGGGACGAAAAGAAATGACAGCATATTACAGAATACCCCAAAATGGCTTTCATGTTTGTTCCTTCTCCAGAAATTTCTCAGCTGCCTGTATTGCCTCTGTAAAGCCCTGATGCTTGTTGCACTTCTCCTGTACCAGTCCCACTCTGGAGCAGGGCCTCC
Source organism: Meleagris gallopavo (assembly GCF_905368555.1). Lineage (NCBI taxonomy): Eukaryota > Metazoa > Chordata > Aves > Galliformes > Phasianidae > Meleagris > Meleagris gallopavo. The sequence continues at coordinate 55,592,534 of NC_139406.1, read as the reverse complement.
TCTTCACTGCACAAGACACCCTGTTTTCCCCTGCCCCCGGCACAGCATGGCTGGCAAAACTCGTGTATTGGTGCAGCTCTCTCCCATCCTCTGCTTTTCCGGGCTCCATCTCTTCACACTACTTGCTATGTTTTGGCAGCACAGTCGCCACTCAGCATCTTTATTTCTGGTGCTGGATAAGAACAGGGTTCTCTGTGGAATACAGGCATTCACTGCAATATTGCACTGTAGGCTGTTTCATTTATCTTCTTGGTAATTTTTCTGTAATTAATGGGGTGAAACTATCAGAGATGATTGCATTTTACAAGATTTCAATTTCCATTAGTAATAAACATTAAAGATATGGAGCAGTACACTGTATGTGTATGCACAACTATTTCCTGTACTTATGCTGCTATTATTGTACTACTACTGTATTACTCTTTTTTATTAGCTTTTTATTAGAGCTAAATCCAACAACAGAAATAAGTATCATCTTTTAGATGAGTTAATCTTAGGGAATCTCATATTTTTTACCACACAGCTAGTCATTTACTTTCCCCTGGTGGGACGAGATAGAGAATTGGAAATGTTAAAGTTCAAGAACTCATAGATGGAGACAAGACAGTTTAATTGGTAAAGCAAAAGTTTCATGCATAAGCAAAGCAAAACAGGGAAATAATTCATGACTTCCCATTGGCAGGCAGATATATTCAGCACTCCCAGGAAACTGGGGCTCATCATGTATAATAGTGTCTTGGAAGACCAGCACCATCAGTCTGAATGCTTCCCCCTGCCTCCTTCGTTAACCCACCTTTTATTGCTGAGTGTGATGGGATGTGGTACAAGCTATCCCTTTGGTGAGTTTGGGTCAGCTGTCCTGGTTCTGTCTCCTGTCTTTGCTCGTAGGGCCATGTGAGAATCTGCAAAACTAAAACAACGTCTTATCAACGCTATTTTCATCAAAAATCTAAAACTAGCACCATACAAAGTTTTTTGAAGAAAATTAGCTCTATTCCACACAAAACAGCAGCTGAAGGAGCCTTCTAGCTTTCAGTGGAGAAAAACAAGCAGGAATTTGCTGGCAGCATGAGTATCGCATCTGTGTCTCCTTTCCAGGAGTCACCAGAATAAATTTGAATTGTGGAGAAATAGAAGACATAAAATAGAAGACATTAGTTAATGAAAGCTCATAGATGGCTGCATGTGAAATTTGGTTGCTGCAAAGTTACAGCACAGTGTAATAAATCTAAAAATCAGATTTTTGAAATACTGACAATACTCCCACAGAAGTCATTAACACTTTCATTTAAAATATGGACATTATTTTGCAGGTCTGTTTTGCATGTTTGGACAATGTCTTTTGTTTTACAGTGTCTTCTTATGGGACTGTTATCTGGATAGTTGACCTCACCTATGGGTTGTCTGCATGACTGTGATATATGATACAAAACAAGATGTCTGTAATATCTGTATTTTACCGAGCATTAACTACTATTTAAGTGTCAATTCAGTTTGAATGAGGCACCATTTGTTTTTCCCTAACAAAAAAACTGCTCCCAACTCTCAGCTGCCTGGATAAAATGCTGTCTCTTGAAAACCTCAATGAGAAAACAGCTTATCCTGAAGGTGAACATCCTGACACAAACAGTGAGTAATCTACTTGAAATAGTCATGATGTGACCCAAAATGTCTTTCTGATAGCGCATACAGCTTTTTCTGCTGCTCTGGGCTTTTGAACATTAGGTGACCCTTCAGGTTTTACCTGACAACAGTACCATCACAGACCTTTCCATCCCCAGTTCAGCTGAGGCAAATTGCTAGAATCCTGTCAGATCACTGTGCTTTCAGTTGAGTTGAATTTTCTCCTGAGGAGTTCGTTGACAAGCTCAGGCAGTAATCCTTTTTATTTATTTATTTCCACTTCACCAACCCTGAACAACAGTTCTCCTTTGAAAGTATGCTTCACTGGAATTCTGGTTGTACAGAGTATGCTGCATACACTATAATTTCTGGTGTGTATAACTCCATTTCCACTTCATACATTTTTGACCGGGAATCTCTTGTAATTAGGATAATAAAAATCACTTGTTAGACTGCATTCTGAAAAAAAAAAATCTTTGTGTTCTATCTCCTGTTCAGCAAGGTGTCTGATCTGCGAGAGGAAAAAATCAATGTACAGTTTGTCTAGAGAAGTATGTAAGATCAAATAGCAATGTTTACTTTCTATTTAGAGAGTTCAGGTGCTTTTTGTAGCAAAGCAATTAAGCTGCTCCTAATAGTATCACAGTACATCCTGAAAAAGTTTTTGAGCTGACATTGCTTTGGAGACAAAAGCAATAATGCACGTATATATGCTATGCTTGCTTTTGTTTCTGGTAGTTCATCTATATTTTATCTAGCTTGTTTTGACAACAGCTGCCTGAATCGATTATATATACTCACTTTTGTTGTGAAAAGAGTAAGCCATGCAATAGCATTGTAAGATAAAGCTGTGTTTATTCAGGGAAGTCCTTGTCAGAAGTGACAAGTGATGGTGCTGCAGGGAGTTTACCAAATTAACTGTTTTTCAAAGCATATGTTGCCATTGATTATGATCTGATTTCTAAAAAAATCTGACTTCTGTCTCTACAGTCATGAGACACCTATTAAGTGGAACAAACACTCACTGTGCTTGTTCTTGCATAGCTTTTTCCTTAGAGGGATTCATCTGTCTTTACGATGCTCTGTGCTTCAGGCTTGCTGTTCAGACCCGTTGCCGAGTCGTGTTTCTGTTTACGACAATATATTGGTAAACAATCAAATCTGTAAGGTATAACATGGTTATGTGGCTCTAGATAGTCAACATGTTGACCAATAGTAAGAAAAAGATTTACTTTCAAAAATTCCTTGGCAGATATAGTTGGAAATTCTCTGTCAAAATGATTTTGTAATAAATGTAGGTTTGTTAAGAATGAGATTCTTCACTTTGCCCAGCTGCAGTGAGAGCAAGGAAGATTTGGAACTAAATTCTGGGACGGCTGGTCAGTTTGGGAAAGATCCAGTGGCAGCCCAAGAAATCACTGGTTTTGTGGTTGATAAACATGGTCCTTGGACACAGCGAAAATTTTTGTCTATTCCTTTGAGGGTAAAAGCAAATATGGAAATTTAAAACTAAGTACTCCCTTTTTTTTTTTTTTTTTTTTCCTTCTCTCTTTACTTTTTTGTTTATATCCATCACTCTTAGTAACAAAATTATGTCTTGTTGCTCTGCGTTCCCCATTCTTACAAAGAACTGATTTTTTTTCTTCAGATCCTAACCATAGTGCTGGAAAGAGCAGTTGCCCTATACCAGGCTGCGATGAAGTAACTCTGCCAGATAAACATTGGCAAGACAAGTTTCGCTTGTGATATGAAGGATCTGTTTTTTTTTTCATTCCAGATTACAGGGATTTTCTGGATAAAAGGATGCTGAGAGGTGACCTAATTGCTCTCTGCAGTTCCCTGGGGAGGAGAAGCAAAGAGAGGTGCCAGGCTCTGCTCCTGGAAACTAATGGCAGCATGAGAATGGCAAAACCCTGCTCCAAGGGAGGGTCAGACTGGACATTAGGAAATATTTCTGTGCTGTGATGGTGTCAAGCACCAAAACAAGTTTCTTATAGAGGTGGATGATGCCTCATGACTCTCAGAGTTCAAGAGACATTTGGACAATGCCCTCAATAATGTGCTTACCTATTGGTTAGATCTGAAGAGGTCAGGCAGTTGGACTTATCTTTGCAGATCCCTTCCAGTTGAGCTATTCTTTTCTATTTTAAAAGATAGAACATGCTGAACAGAATTGATTCAATCTTATAAGGCTGAGGTGCTATAGGAAGCCTTCAGGAACCTACTTTTAAAAATACGTTTTCATAATGTAAAAACTTAGGTGATTTCTTGTCTATGTCTTTCTCAACTGAAAGTTTTTAATGAGCTGTGTAGATCCATCCTGACGACCCAAGTGATTTTCTGTATCATAGAAGATATTTTCATTTTATTTGAAGGATTCCTTATTCTCAAATATAAAAAGTGCATGTAAACAGTTCCTGGAAATTTATGCTCTAGCAAAACAAATAGCAAAGCTCTAGAATAATCTTCCCTTTGCAAAACCTACTAACTTGTGAAATGAAAGAATAAGCCATCATAGATGAAAAAATTTTTAAAGTAAGAGACAAGAAAATGAAAAGCATGCTAATTATCAAAAACTCTATAATTTTACTTTAAGCACTTTGTAATTAGTGCACACATTTCTCAGATATCTGCTATTTATCTTGATTTTTTTTTTTGAAGCAGGCTTCTAAGCGTATAAAAAATTCATTTTTATTTATACTTTTCTACTTAATGTGTTATAGCTACAGTTTTGCACATAATAACACACAATGAAAACACAAAACATGAAAAGTAGATTTTTTTGTTTATGAACGACTGTAATTATAGCATATTAATGAGATATTTTATGGTTACATTTTGTGCTAGAAACAGAATAAAAGAGGAGTACAAGCCCTGCAATTTAGTTTTGTAACAATTTAATTAAATGTCATATGAACACAGTAGAATATACTATTGTTGGACCCAGTCATTGCAGTAAGGTTGGTGGTAAAGTGGCTGGAAATTTTTTAGAATTATTTGGATGACTTTCATTAGTTTAGTAAATAATTTAAGTTGGCTGATGCAGCTTGGTATTATGTTTACTGTCCAGCCATAATTTTTGTCTATATGTTCTTTTTTTCCTCAGGAGTTTTGGAAAATAATAGAAATGTTATAAATTGAAATCAGATGTTACTCTTTTTAAACCAAGCCTAAACTGATGTCCCCCTTGCCTAAAGTCCCCTCTATCATCAAAGAAACAGTGGCTCTCCTCTTCTGGCCATCCTCCCTCCTCATCCAGTCACCCTCTGTGGGCTGTCGCACACCTGCCAAACCAGATTCCTGCTGTCTCATGAAACCTGCTTGGATAACCTCTCCAACCCTTTTAGCCCTGACCTGCATCAGTATGGCATTGCCCACAGATTACAAGACCTGCAGCTAGGCCAATGGCCCCAAATCACCTTGTTGAGTAACTTCATGAACCTCTGTTCTTTTGGTCCTGCAGTTAATGTGCTGGTGCTTCGCTATTGTCAAGTTGCTGGAACTAAGCTCACACTGTGAGAATAAATATTCCCAGTGTGCTGAGCAGGCAGTGACACAGGAACTTGAAGAGCATAGTGAGGCCTCTGATACTCAGCTGCAGTCTTCTCTGGTTTTGACGCATGTAGTTTGACAATTATAGCTCAGAAGATTGCTAAACTACATTGGCAGCCATTGGCTCTAGAGTTCTCTACATCTTTGAATAAACCTGGTTTTATTTCCAGCCTATAAAACATTTTTGTGGAAAGCAGTTTCACAACACGAAACTGTGTTGAACTAACCTGTATACTAGCATGCACATATCATACTCCACACTAATGAAGTCTATCAGTAGTGTACCACTATTAACAGAAATGCTATCATCATCACTGCTCTTGTCCCCACAAGTCAGTAAGCCTAAGACCATTTTGATGTTCATTTCTTTGGCTGTGTTAGGATTAGTTAGCTGAGTAACAAGGAAACTATTATTTGAAGGAAAACCTATCATTTTATGTGCAAATATAAAATTTTGAGAAATTTTTTTTTTTAAAAAAAGCTCTGATGAAATTTAACAGTTATTTAATTTTTTAACTATTCAATAGTGTTTCTTTAAGGACAGTGAAGATGAAAGTTGTAACACAGACTTCTGCTTGTAGTAAATTACATAGTAATACTTCTCAATTTATCAGTCAGATGTCTTTAAAGACTTTCTGCTTCTACTTTTCTACATGCAATTCTGATTGACAAAGCTGTAAGCCACACACATTTTATACTCACAGTACTTATGAGATAGACTACTTGGAGAAATGGACTGATAGTTTGGTCGTTTTTCTTGAATACTTTTAGCTGCAGTAATGTGACTCAATGGTAACACTGCTTCTAAACCTCATCTAACTTAACAATGTAGTCTGACCACTGAGTAGCCCTTCATTTCTTATTTAGTCACAAGGGAAAGGAAATAGACCACTTCAACTTTAATAAGGCTTGAATGAGAATCTAGTAATCAATGCAGCAAAAATTAATAGATAGAAGATGCTTGCTATCAATGGTACGGACTATTAAAATTATTTCTGCATTGGCCTTTCTGTCTTATATTCAGGCTTGGCTTATTTAACTTTGTTCTCAGTTATTAATACAAAGATAAATTTTAATGGGTAACATTTCTCAATGCCTTTTTCATTTTAACAGAATTTAAGTCAGAGTTAGCAGAATGCTTCATCACACTAGAAAGATTGTCAGTGGGGCTTAAGTTTCTCCAAGGTTTTTGAGAGCTGAAGATTTTGGTAAGACTTCTAACATTATGGTTGTTTCTATACTTCATATTACCTGTTTGAATGAACAAGTGTATTAGATGAATAAGAAAGCTTTAGGAGAAAGGTTTCTGTACTCTTTTGAATATTTTCTTTTTAATTCTGCAGCACTACTTATAAGATTGGTTTTCTTTTTTCTTTTTTTTTTTTTCCCAATATGGTCAAGATATCTTCAAAGGATGATGGATAGCAAGCTGCCTTCTCCTTTTATATGAAGTTTTCAGATTAAGTTTTCCAAAGTTCCCATAGCATGTTGTACAACCGGAAGTAAAAAATGACCTATTGCTCTGCCTGTTGATGATACCTGAGTAGTGTTTTTATCAAAGAGAACAAGTGTCAAACTGTAGAGCTCATCAAATGTGAAGACAATAGGTTCTATAGACCTGTATAAAGCACATTGAAGTTTCAGCTAGCATGTTGCTGCTGAGTTACTATGCCAACCAGAAATTAGCTTTGCTATTTCTTTAGCTGAAGATTCCTTTTGGAACACAGACTCAGTGACTGAGGCATAAAAGCCCACATGCAAGATTTCAAAGGTGAATTTAATACACGAGTGAAATATAGACCTTGGAAAATGACTGTTTCTTTTGAGAGGAGCAAAAACCTAGATATCCATTACAGAATCGAAGGGGACTGTAGGAACATCTTATCCTGTAATAAATTACAAAAAACAGGTTACATAGTTGTTTTTTTTTTATCCAATCTCACTGTATTACTTACAGCTCCCCAGAAATCTACCAGGTATATAAATGAAATGTTAACACTCCTCCTTATCAAAACATGATTTTTTTTCTTATTATTAAAACAAACAAACAGATTTGAGGCAAATTTCCTCTAAATAAAATCATTTTTCTATAAGACCTTGTGAATTTTGTTGAGATACTCTTTCCTCACTGATCTGCCTAATGTCTGAAGAGAGAACTTGAATTTGGGAGAAGAAAGGGGTTTTAATCTAGATTTAACTAGATGATCTATAAGGTCTCTTCCAACACAAGCAATTCTATCATTAAAGTTAAATCAGTCCTAGGTTCTAAGATTTCGGCAGACTTTGTTCAGCTATTTAAACAACATCCATTGAAAAGTACTAACCTACAGAAATTTTAAAGGTCTATGGATATCAGTCATGAATCTGTGGAGGGGGACATCTTGTCACAATATTGTATTTGAAAGTAATAAAATCTGCTCAGTTGCTGTTCTGCTCTGGTTCAGTAAGCTGCATTTACAGTGATATTTCCCTTAACTAGTGATGTTTGCCTAAAGTAAAATTTGTCCAAGGGTATAACTGTATTTACCAGCACAATCTCCTGTACCACTGATCATAGCCTCAGCCCCATCGCAGCTTTGGCCATTCTCCTGCAGCTGCATGGAACAGCCAGGACAATCTCCCTGGGTGTGGGGAGCTGAATCCAGTCTGCTTGGCAGCACAAGTACTGATGAAGGAAACAATGCTGTTCTCCTTCAGCCTGCTTCTGTGCACTTATGGCACTTCTTGTATAACTTATAGCAAAAATCCAAGTATTTTATTTCTCTAAAGACAGGCAAATTTGCATTAGCTTGGACATCTCCTGTCACTCCGGGAGTCAATTTTGTAGTTTTCGAAGCTGGGTTAGGAAAATATACCTGCCTCTTAGTGATAAATCAGTGCCACCTAGGGGCTGAGAGCTGGAAGGAGATTCAGTGTACAAAACGCTAATTGCAGCTAGGGGACAAAAGGAACGACGGACAGGAAAAAAGGAAATAGTGGGTAAATTTAGCTGATGAAATTAGTGGGAAGCACAGTAGGAAGATACAGAAATTCCTGCTCCCAGACAGCTTGACCTTCCCTTGTCTCAGGGAGTGGGAGGGAGGAAAGGTGGTCTCTCTGTGACACTACATTTGCTTTGTGAAATAAGCTGTGCAGGAGGTGGGCTCCTGAAGGCCAGTTCAGCTAAACTGGGGCAGAACTGTGAATTGGTGCAGGCTTACTGGGAATGGGAACGTGCAGGAGGATATGGGTGCTCAGCTGCATCCAGCATTTGCGGCTCTTTGTACTCAAAAGTGTTACACATTTAATGAACATGCTTATAAAGAAACACAAAAGTTCTGATCAGCTTTGGGATCACACCTCTAGAAAATTATGACCTAAGCTCAATGATTTTTTCCTCTATATTTTTTATCCCTTTCTTAAAGCTATTTTAATATCCTACTTCCATTATGCTTGTGAGAAAAATCTGAGGAAAGAGAATTTACGTAGAAAATGCATGCTCTGTATCAGGAATAACAGCATGATCTGGAGTCCCCACTCAGTGCCTTTCTAAATAACTTGCCTTTTCACTCCCTCTGGTGGTATAAATGTGAGGAGGTACAAGTTCTGTAAGTACTCAACATGATCTTAGAAATGAGTTGATAGTTTGTTGGTATAGAAGAAAACAGGAAAAAAGGAAAATCTCTAGCAAGTATGCAAGAGGGTTTTGTTTTTCTTTTCCACTGAAGGAAAAAGAATTTGCTTGTTTTCTCTTATACAAGAGGCAAGCACTAAATAATTGCCTTTGGTTGTAATTATGCTTTATCACAGAATCACAGGCATTGGAAGGGACCTCAACAGATCATCAAGTCCAACCCCCCTGCTAAAGCAGGTCGCACAGGTAGGCATCCAGATGGGTCTTGAATATCTCCGTAGAAGGAGACTCCACTACCTCTCTGGGCAGTGAATAGCAGAATTATACAGCTTTCTTTATTAGCCACCGTGAAACTACTTTAAAATAAAGTAGAAAAATTGAGAGGGTTAGGGACCTCTCTGACTGGCATGGGCTGGTCTGCCATGAGCTGTTCTTACTATCCTTACTGTTTAGATAGACAGAGCCTGGGGTATTCCTTTCCTGAACTCAAACGCAAGGGTTGGCTAAGACTTGTTGTGTGGGCCTCCTGTCTATCTCCAGTATCATCTGTAGGTCACACAAAAAATTTGTACTGTGAGGAAAATTGATTTATTTTATATTTTATTTATTTTCATAAATACATCTTCACAGCAACTATGTTGTATCAAGATATGATACCACTGCATTTCATTATAGCTGGTTAAGTATGGGCTGAACAGGAGCATAAATCCTTCCCCTGTAAAAGAAGTACAAAGATTTGTGGGCTGCAAATTTTGCAGAGATGTTACCTCTAGTGCTGCTGTGGGAGTCAAAGGTTAGCTTCTAGAGACCACTAAATTGTCCTTGCTGACAAGCAAAGCTAAAGATCTGACAACTCCCTCTCTTGCTAAATGCTAGTTTTGATGATGTTTGGACTCCTCCAGAATGTTCTATTTCCCATTGAAACAGAGCACACAGTAGAAAAAAATATATGAATTGCTTGCTTTAATATTGAAGCTCTGCAAATCAGAGGAGGCCTTACTTACCCTTTGGCATTTCCCAGGCTGTCCAGCCTCACCTTACTCCTATACACAGCTGCCAAACTGCAGTGCCTGAAGCTGAATCTCAGGCATCCCTGTGTCACAGAAAAACCCCAGGCATTTGGGGAAACACTGAATTCTTCTCAGATGGTCAATCTGCTATTAAGGATGAGAAAGAATTTATGGAAGGATTGTATTTACCGCAGGTGATGTTATGCTTGCATTTTTCTGTTTTTGATGAAAAGAAAAAAAAGACAAGCAGTGCAAGACAATGGAAAACACGAGAAATGTGGCAATTTGTGGCACTTCCCATATTTTCACGTGTGGGAGAACAGGAACTGAGTATGAGGAAGACAAAGAGGCTGATTGCTGGTATCAATTGACCATCTCAGAAATGCATTAAATACGTGTGTAAAGATCAAGTTAAAAACCACCTTAATCAGTAACATTTCTACAGTAAATAGAAGTCCCAGCTGGTGATAAGACAAACATGTAGCAGCATTATCAATGTTTTCAGGTGATAGATATCAGGAGCAATGCTAAATCTGTGCCACTTCTTCTAAGGTGCTTGTTTTGCTAAAAAGAACACACACACACCAAAAACAAATGCTCTACAAACGTATTTCACCTGCATTCTTCAATTTTGAGGGAAGGATCAGTAAGCAATGAAAATACAGTAATCTTGAAAAATATCTTTTCATTGAATGTCATTTAGTATCAAAACTGCATGCAAAATTCACACAAGTAATGTTGTGGACATGACAGGAGAGCAGCGTATGCACAGACTGATAGCCTGAATGAAGAGAGACTTTGTTTTTTGGTCCATGCAGATTAATATGCCAGAAAGTACATCATGCAGAGGAAAATGCTGAGATACACAGACCTTCCTGCACAGCAAGTTGTTGACCAGAGAGACACATCATTATGAATTACAAGCATAGCTGAAACAACAGGCAGCTGGGAGGAAAAGAATACCCCTTTCTTTTACCTTTCTTACCAGGAAGCAAGATGAAGCCAGGACAGCAGTTCCTGCAGCAGTTCATTCTCAACACTTTCTGGACTTGCTCTGTCAAAGGACAGCTTCTGTGCCTGGTAGAAATCAATTGCATGCTCCCCACTGGCTTCAGTGAAGTTGAATTAGACACAATTGTTCCCCAAAGTAATCCTTCCATTTCCATTACAGCTGGAATGAGTGTTGAAATTAGCACTGGCTGCTTCAAACATTAGTGATTTGTAGGAGAAATTTAATAATCAACACAATTACATGATATTATAATATATCAGAGTTTGTAAAATTGCTGCAATCTGAAAGTAAAATTCCTGTTTGAGTCTTTAAGGAAGGATAAAGAAACATTTCACAGGTCTGTAGCAGAGCATTAGGCTGCAGCAGTGGGAAGGGACCTGCTGCCAAGGACTTTCAGAAGGCATCTTTGTGGAGCTCCTGAAACCCATTCTCCTTTCCCATGTAATTGAAAATGCAATTCTTTATTATTATGAGTACATTGCTCTGTACTCATAGGTAAAAGTACAAGGAAGACCATTAAGATGAGAAAATGCTAAGAGATTGCAACTCTTTTCACAGTATTCCATACTCTTATTCATTGGAGGGTTAACATAGGATAAAAGAGAAAAAAGCCACTTCATGCAATGTGTAGACATGTGAATGCTAGTGAAATTTCCACTGATCTTTCTCTCCTCCTCCTTGATGTTAGAAGTAATCTAAGATCTACTGATTTATCATTTGTAGGGAAGAAATCAGAATCTTCTCCACATTGCAGTAGGGCCAATTTGTATAAAAAATACCTTCATTTTATAGGACCAAAATAAAATTATGTGCAAGAAGGTGATTGTCCATAAATACATGATGAATAATAAAGTAAACATCAATTCTGGAGCAAAAAAAAAAAAAAAAAAAAAAAGCTGAAGATACAGCCATGAACTACCCTATTTTCCACAGTGGGTTCTAAACCCACATCTAGCTGTTTTATTCACCAGTGATGGATAGCTCATCCCTACTGCCAGTTTGAAGTCATTCTTGTCTATTCTCATGGGTTTGTGTTATTTTCTCTCATTTTCCTGTGAAATGAAATAACCTCGGTGTCTTGGTTTTTTCTCTTGGTTTATTCCCTACCCAGTGCCTTGGATTATTCATTCTTTGGAGCTGTGCCTTTTTCAGTACTGGTAACTTTGTGATAGTTTTCCTAAGAAGTAAGGAGGATATGAAGGAGACTGAGGAATCATTAAGCAAGACACTTCACAACACTCCTTTATTTGGCTTTACAAATCTCCAGTGAGAGTCATCTGGCTTAAGCTCACAAGGCAATAAATTTTAAAACAGAAAAGGGATCTGCTGCAGCTGTGTGAGCTATCACATTAGGACAGAAAGCACATGAGAGAGAAGGGAAAAAACAAACACTAGGGAAAGAGATGGAAAGCAGTGCTTTTTGAAAAGAGGAAATAGGTGCTAGAAAGTTGAGAATGACCCATCTGTCCCCAGTTTGTATTTTGGGCAGTGAGACAATCTGAAGCACTGTGGACCATCACAGGGAGGCTGGAGCAAAAGCACTCTTTGGGCTCAATACCCTTAGAAAGAGCAGATAGCAGTGAGAAGGGTGCATCGTGTTGGCTCTATGAGGTGGTTCTGCAGTCCATCAGTTTGCGAAAACTCCTCCGGAAACTGTCATCCAGAAAGGCATACAAGAAAGGGTTGAAGCAGCTGTTGGCATAACTCAAGCTAGTGATGAAGTAGGAAATCCCAACAATCTGAGGAGTTTGTGGGATGTCTGTGGTGAGAGCCACCACTGTGCTAAGGTGATAGGGTGTCCAGCAGAACAGACACACAGCCAGGATGACAACCACCATCAGCGTCACTTTCTTTTTGGCTTTATCCAGGGCTTTTGCATTGCTATGAAGATGCACACTTCTCAATCTGCACAACATGATGGTGTAGAGGATGCAGATGGTGGACACTGGGATAGCAAAGCCTAAGATAAGGGTGTAGATCCGACTGCCTTTCCACCACGTGCTTTCAGGATGAGGGAACACGAAAACACACTGGGAGCGCCCCTGCTCCTTGTGTACCTTAGCAAAGACAGTGAAGGGCAGGATGATGACTGTGACGAAGGACCAGATGCAGAGGCTTAGAATCTTGGCAGCTCGGTAGGTGCGGTAAGACATCTTCCTGGACTTGGTGGTGGCCATTACAACAAGGTAGCGGTCAACACTCATAACGGTGAGGAAGTAGATGCTGGAGAAAATGTTGTACTGGTCTATGGAGATGATGAGCTTACACATGAACTCTCCAAAGGGCCATTGTAGGAGCAGGTAGTCAGCAATGTTGATGGGCAGCACCAAGGTAAAAAGCTCATCAGCAATGGCTAAATTGAGGATGAAAATGTTGGTGACTGTCTTCATCTTCGGGGCTTTGAGGATTACATAGATGACAGCAGTGTTACCTGTCAGTCCTACGGCACAGATGATGGAATAGATGACAGGCATCATGATGTAGGAGCTGGGGCTTGGTGGGGGAATGGGAATATTCAGCTCTGCGTCTACTCTCCTTGCACAGTCTGTGTGCCCAGCTACACATGAAGAATTGGACTCAGGGAGAGAGGTATTTTCCATGGTCACAACAGAGGGACCAGACCTGGTGGTAGCAAGAAGGGCTTGGAAGTGGAAGAGAAAGGCAAAGAACCTGGTTATTCTCAAGCTTGCTTCCTCCAAACTGGTGTCTTCCCTTCTGCTCCTATGTGTGTCCCACCAGAGATGTCCTGCTGGGAGCAAGGGGATATTGTTGAGAGCTCAGCTGCTGGCAGAAGGTCCCTCCATCCAGTCCCGTCTGACTGCCCTTGACCTCTGCCCAAGCTAACTGGACAGGTTGCCCAAGGAGGTTGTGGATGGTTCGTCCCTGGATGCCCTGGGGAGCCTGGTCTAGTGGTGTCAACCCTGCCCATGGTTTGAAACTAGATGATTTTTAAGGTCCTTTTCAAACCAGGCCATTCTACGATTCAGTGATTCTAAGATTCTAACAGGTTGGGGGTGAAGAAGGCAGTGCTGAGTTCTGCACCACCTTAAGGTGACCCCTTCAGGGGTTCTCCAGTCCCTCCCTGAAGTTCCTTTCACACACGAGTTCAGGGTGACTCTCCCAGGCAGAACTGCCAAGAGCTGAAAAGAGGCGATCTGGTGTCTCTAGGATGCTTGGGGCTGAGATGGGAAGTGGAAAGCCCCGGGGCCAGGCTAGCAGGATGTGAGATGGTCGCTGAAGTTTAGTGTTGGAAAGTTGCTCCGTCCTCGAAAATAATCCACCCCCCTCGTTCCCCTGGGGCAGGGAGTGTTGAAAGCAGAGGAAGAGAAAGCTCACCTTTCTCTGGCGGATGTGGGCAGGAGCCGGAGACAGCTCCGGGTGCACCGATGCCGTTTCTTGGCCGGATCCTAAGCACAGCCAGGAATTAAACGCGTGCTCATCTCGATCTAGGAACAACAAACAGGCAGCGGTAACCGCGGAGAGGAGGGTGCAAAATTCGGGAACTGGAGCTTTCCCTGGGGGAGAAAAAAAAAAGGGAATTTAGGGGGCAGTTACCTCAAGTAGCAAGTCGCATCTCCTCCTGAAGGCGGCGGATCGCAGCACAGGGAAGGTGGGAGAAGTCCGAGCTCTAGGTGGCATCCGTCTGTGGTGCGGGGTCTGGGAACGCCGCATCCCCCCCGCTCGATCCCGGGGTGTCCGCGGCTGCGCTCCCTCGGGCGGTGTTGCGCCCGTCGCCTCGATTCCACGGGTGTGGAGTGAAGCGGGATGCGCCGACGGGAGCTCTTATACCTTCGCACTTTCCCGCTGTCACGCTGAGATAACGGCAGACTTACATGGACCCCCGCCGGAGGCAATCTTTTTTAGAGGGTAATTCAGAGCTCGATTACCTTGTTTTCCCAGAAAGAACACGGAGTGTCTGTCTATCTGGCTTCAGCTTTATCTGTTTTGCTGCTTAAAGGAGATTGAATTTTGTGAGCTCGTGGTGCATCTGATAAAATTTTGCATCACTTACAGTCGAAGTGAAAAGTGTCTTTTGTGGTGTGACCAGCAGTACTGACTACATACCTGAAGCTAATATTGTAGTTCATGCTTTCTTTTGCCAAATAACTTGGCAAAATTCTTCAGTATCTTTGAGCTAGCACCATGAAGTGAGAGAGAAACATAGCTCTGATTGTCTCATGCCCTGTTACACAGTTACCCAGATAACTGGGATTTCACAAATATGAGAATTCAAGCAAACGGATCAATCAGTAAATGGATTAAAAAATATAGTCATAGAAAACTATTTATCTTTTGTTATGTACAGCTTGTAGCTACAAAATAAGTGACACATTACAATACAGAGTACACTGTGTGCTCTGTGACTCTTGCCTTCCTTAACAGAAACAGAAAGCTGTTCACATACTTATGAGCTCCAGTGAGAGTGACATCAAATCTAGGTTGCAGGTCTGCCACGGTGCTTTGATCCCTTTTCTGCATACTTTGTACTTCAATAACACACACACACACATACACACACACACACACACACACACCACCACCACCACCACCACCACCACCACTATCACCACCACCACCAACAACAGAAGCCTCACCTTTGCACCTTTCTGTCATAATTGTATTGTTAAATACTGGATGCAATCCATACTCCTGGTGATCATCTTTTCTTTTGGTCTTTGATTTGGTCTACAGGGAGGTGTCCTGATTGGAACTAGATGTTCTTAAAGG
Source organism: Meleagris gallopavo (assembly GCF_905368555.1). Lineage (NCBI taxonomy): Eukaryota > Metazoa > Chordata > Aves > Galliformes > Phasianidae > Meleagris > Meleagris gallopavo. Next base: position 55,576,996 of record NC_139406.1, on the reverse strand, counting down.
TCCTTTCCAACCCAAACCATTCTATGATTCTAAGATTTTATGATTTCCAGTGACTTTGTGTAGACATTTTCACGAGACCCCTCTTTATCTTTTTATTTTCCAGTGTTACCCAATTACAAAATACAAATTTAATCATGGTTAAACTGACTTAAGTATATTTTTCCACTGTTTTCATATAGGTGTCTCTGTGATCCTCTTTTGTTGTTTCAGAATTGTTTTGCCTCCTCAGAGACTAAATAGGAATTCTTATTGAAAACTAGCAAAACCATTATTAATATTTCAGGTTTGTTTTAAGATTAGCCATGGCAAACAGGAGATAAATGCTGAGCAACATAGTACAGAACTAATGCAGGGTCTGTGATTCACTTTCTGTAGCTCTAGACAGGCAGAAACTTTTCTTTGTAGAGATGTTGTTGGAGGATCTCAGCCACAGTGGGTGCTTATTGCAGTAACATAATAGGTAACCTAAATAAACAAAACATGTCCTTCTGCTCATGATGACTGGAGAACATCCCTGATGACTACAGAAGGCATGTCATACTCATCTGCAGACAAAACAAGGAAGACAGTCCAGGGAACTACAGACTGATTACTCTCACATCAGTCCTAAAAGGCATTTCCAGGAATATGAAGAACAAGAAAGTGGGTTGGAGTACCTGTTGATTCTGTCGTGAGAAGACATTTCTCACTCAAAATCAGAGAAGACTGTGGATTATGAGAGAATGGTGGCTGTCTTTTAACTGGACTTTTCACAAAGCCTTCAGCACAGTCTCCTGCAAGCACAAGGTGTGCTCAAGTAGTAATAGTCAGCAATTCAATATCTAATTGGTGGTTGGTCATTAGTAGCAGTTGTCAGGGGTCTGTACTGAGGTTAAAACTATTTAGTATGTTTGGGGACCTGTGTGCTGGGATGAGATACACCCTCAGAAAGCTAATAGATGATAACAAATGAGGGTATCAAATCTGGAATGTATCTTCCTTCACATGAAGTATAGGTAACACACAGAAAAGTATAGGTTGGGCACTGCCTTGCTAGGAAAAAGTTTTTCCAGAAAACAATATAAAGCAGGTCAAAAGACTCAGTTATTTCCATTTCTTTGGCATTTTTGATACTGTGCTGTGTCCTGTTTTGGGCTCCCAGATGCAAACAAGAAAGACATTGACAAAGTGCAGGAAAATCCAGTGGAGTGTCATTAAAATGGTTTGGAGGCATACTACAGGTGGGGAGATATTGAGGGAATTGGATTTGTTCTGCCTGGAGAAGTGTGAGTGGGGGAAACTAACTGCTGTCTCCAGGCATATGGATGTGGGTTATGGAGAAAACAGAGTAAAAATCTTTTAAAGCTGAAAAAGAGTAGTGTGACAGCAGTTGCAAATTACAAGTTCTGACTAGATATAAAGAACAGGATTATTCACTGTGAGAATTACTGACTTTCTGAATGCTGGTCCTTATCTGGAAGTACTCAGAACTCAATTGGACATGGCCCTGAACAACCTGATCTAGTTTTGAAGTTGACATTAGTTTGAACAGGGAATTAGGTTAGATGATATTCAGAAGTTCATCTAAACTAAATTATTTTGTGATTCTGTGGTTCCACCATATTCAAATAATATTTTAAGCCTTGAAAATCAGACATTGCCTAACAAATCACATAGTAATTAAAAAAAAAAAAAAAAAGTTTTTTAGAGGAAACGACAAGTTTTTGATGCAGTTGAATAATTTAAAATGACCGAAAAAGATAAACTGTAGCACAACTCAGTATAAATTTCCTTTGAGAGAGCACAGAACACCTATTGAATAATTAATGTCTAAACAAACCACTCAACAGTCTGAAAGGCAGTGTTTACCACAGGGCTACATTCATAAAATGATCACTGAATGAGCTTCAGCTTGCAATGCTATGTGTTTCTGAGATCTATACTCTGATAGAATTCCCAGGGTGGTTTATACAGTCTCAGTGTTTTCTTGTTTTGTATCTGGTCCCATTTTGTTGAAATAGATACGAGGGTTAGATATGTGGGAGGGAAAAGTTTAAGAATGAAGTAGACAAAAAAAAAGTTCCCTTTATGTTTCATGTAAAGAAAAGCCCAATAATTGTTTACAATCTAACATGCTTTAGCTGAACTTATGGAGCACAGAGACTGAACAAGTAATGCATCAAAAAACTTATTTAATGTCCTAGAAAACGTATTCCACATTCTTTTCTGTCCCACATAGAAAACCTTCCAAGGTTATTTCTGTATTAACTAGTGATTTTTATTATATCTATCTTAATATTTAATATTATATCTTAATCTTAATATATTAAAAATTCACTTAGATTCATTTAGGGCCACGATCATCTTCCCTCTTTACTTTAGGAGTTTGTCATCAATACACAAGTTGTATTAATATAAGTCAGCAAGATATGGGTAGGGGTACTAAGTATTTATATTCCTGCTTACTCTTCAGGCCTATTACACGTCAAAGTTAGCTAAACTGTAAAAATCTACTTTGTTCATGCACTGGTCCGTACAAGTCTTCCTGTGTTCATTTTTATTGGGAAATAATTGTGCAGGCGAAATACAGCATGAATAGAAATCATTATTCTTAGAGCAATTAGAGGAGTCTGCACTTCCAGCACGCAATGAAACAGAACAATCTGAAGGATTACAATAGATGACGGCTGTTCTGAAAGTAATACCTCCTATTTTATAATTTTGATCCATGACATCAAGAGTGGATGGTGGTGCTATGGCAGTAGAGGTTAAACATTCCCACCAAGATTCCATTACATTTTTGCTGCCATGTGACAGATGGCAGCAGATGGGCACTCTGACAAAATGATGCCTGACATGGAAGTGTGACATTGAATTCCTCCAAGTGGAAAAAATGACACTCACTGACATTAATCAACCCTGGCTGAATGTTTATCCACCAAACAGTGGATGTGGGCACAGTGATGAAGTGGGTAGTGCATCTTAGCAGTGGTGACAGTGGCATAAAAGACAAGCCACATTCCAGATGGCCATGCAGATTTTGGAGTACTGCAAACAGGACCTTGTTCATCATTGGTGAAAGTGTAGTGGGGTGACTGTGTTGAAAAATAGTGTTTTGTAGCTGAGATTTTACTCTATCAAAACGTGCTTGTAGCAGAAATGCTAAGTCAAGGCTTGAAACAGTAATTGAGCATCTGGCAGAGCCAACCCAGGAGAGCTCAGCTGCATGCAATGTACCTCAGTGAGCGTTAAGGAGCAGGGGGAGGTAAGGGTGTCTTGCTAGAGGTCTCTACTTACCTTTTGAAAGGTAAGTAGTTTCTTTTCTGTGTCCATGGTTATTGCATTTGAGCAAATCCTCACTTACTGTAGTCTGGTACCTTGCTGTTCTGCTGTTATTTCTGTGCTTTCCATTGCGTTACAGTGCTATTGTTCTCTTTGTGTCTGTTGTATTTTCCATGGAAATAAAGGGAGGCATTTGGAGAGACCTATGTTTAATTCTATTTCTATGTTATTTAAAAATATTTGTAAATTAATTTTCATTCTGCTCTAGCTCTGTTTTCTATAGAATCTCAGTGCACATAGTTGTGCCACCTCTGTCTGTCTTCATGTTCAAAATTTTGACTGGAGACTACAGCAGAGGTCACAAATACTAGAGTAAATGCATGGTCTTATGTGTGAGAAAAATCAAAGTCTGTGTAATCCATGGAAACATTACTGTTTGAATTTGATTGCTGTTCCACAGCAGAAAAGTTGCATTGACGGTGTGGTTTTTTTTTGTTTTGTTTTGTTTTGTTTTTTGTTTGTTTGTTTTTTGAATGCTACACTGCTTATCAGTGCTACTGTCATCATGGAGTTCTTACAGTTGTAAAAGACCACTAAGATCATCTACATCATTCCATCACTACCATGTCCACTAAACCATGTGTGTATGTTGCAGATTAGAGCTACTTGCATTATGTAAGGTACATATTCTTATTTCTACATCAGTTATTTGTCAGTCCAGCCAGTCCTTTTTCAGGTTTTTCTTTACTAATCCCTGTGATTTGATGTCCATGGATGACCTAAAAAATCTGTGTAATATAGGGGAGAGTGGAAGATAATTTTATTTTACCTTTCTTGTTTCTGCCTTTTAAGAACTTTTCCAAGTTCTTAATATTTTATTCTTGTTTTATTCTTGTTTTTTTTTTGTGGTTTTTTTTTTTTTTTTTTTTTTGGAAGCTGGTTGGATTGCCATTTTGCCATTAGCCTAGGGAAAGAGGAGCTAATTGTAACAGTCAGTATTGGAGAGTTGACCACGAAGACAGGAAGAAAAAGTTACAGTGGTTCAGATGACTTATGTCTCATGTTAAAGGTGGTTTACAGTTGAGGGAATGTTGTGTAAACTTAATGGCATGAGCTAGTTTTTCTTCTGTAGGATTGTTGATTGATATCTGAGGTGGCAAATACCCCTTGGATTAGTCCACTGAATTATGCATCTTATTCTCTGCTCTGTTACATAGTTAAAGGTAAACTCAAAGAGAGGTTGAAATAGGAAAGAGGAAAAACAAGAAATAATCCTGAGACATTAATTTGAACCTTTGTTGGTGACTTCAATGAAGTATGACCCCATTATGGCTAGTGGAGCTATGCCTGCTGACAACTGTAGTGCCAGCTAGTTGTTAGAAATGCTAACATCACATTTTCATGCTCTGAGAAAACACTCATTATCTGTGCATGCAGAATATCTTTAGCTGTGCTTTCTTATGAATACTTCAAGTAGTTCGTGCTATCTAAGCTGAGGGCTAAAGAAAAATCGGGGTCTCTTTAAGCAGGTCTTCTTTGTGAAGCTGTAGTATCACTATGTGTTGACCTAGACAAGTAGCAGATAAATAATTTCATGAACTACCACACCTTGCAGATCTTGTATTTCTTCCATTCAATTTGTGTTTGAATTTCAGAGTGTATCCCTTTCTCCTGCTGTCTAAAATCATGAGAAAAATCCCTCCCATTGGTAACTGAGTCAGTCTTGAAGAACTTTAGTGATCTGAAGTGGGAAGAAAAAAGCCACATAAGGCACTCTTGCAAAGAGAAGTTATAAGTCAGTGCAAAAGATAGCTCAGCAGTGGAGCTAGGATGCAGCTTCTGAAACAATAAAACATATTCATTTTCTGTCTTTGAGACTAACTATGAAGTATACATTATGGTATTAGCAACACAAGGAAAAATACAAAATTTTGAAGTGTGAATATTTTTACTCCTGTCTTGGAAGGAAGACAGTGGGCTAGTAGATCTGTTATGTGCAAAGGAATAAACTTGCCTGAATACTGAGTGAAATGAAGATCAGTCTATCCTTTTAAAAATCATTCAGTGATGGCAAATCCACAGCTTTCCCAGCTAATTTGCTCAGTTGCATTCTATTTGCATACGGTTGGCTTTTTGCTATGATTTTAAATACATTGATTATTTTCCTGCCCCAGAGTGGATGCTGTAAACATCACTTCCTGATGTGATGAGCTCTTCCATGTCTGCTACTGTAGTACTCTTTCCATAGACTTCAAAACCTAAGTTGTGCATCAGTAAATGAGGCTTATGTCAAACTTTAGGTCATCGTGGTCTACATCAGGGTTGGCAGGCTTCTGTACACTCAAAATCTGGAGAAGTAAAGAGTAGAATTAACTAAGGAATGTGGGAGGGGAGTAGGGAAACTGTTGTAAGGATATATGGATGATTTATTTTTACATTATATTAGCAAAAAAGAAATCAACCCATGTCTATCAGGTCCTCAGGTCCAACAGGGGAGTTGTTCAATTGAAACATGGGTAATAGAAGAGAAGCAATAACAGTAATAGCTGAGTGAAGAGGGAAAAATAATCCAGAAGTAATGCCTGTGTATAGTTCAGTTGTACTCTTATTTGTCTGCTTGTTTTGGCATTCTAAAATCCACTGAACTTTAAGGTGTTTTTCACCATTTTTGCTCTTAATGTTCTGTGCACATATGGATGAAAACATTCTGCTTCATCAGCCTGGCAAACTCTTAGCAATAGTTTTAAATTCATTTACTTTGATAGGTTCTTAGGAACTTAATGGCTTAAACTAAATAAGAGTACTACTTGTTCTATTAAAGATTAGTTCCATAAATTTCTCAATGGCTTTGTTTTAACATGAGAATTTGAAATACATTTAAGCAGGGTGTTAGAAGAAAAATAATCCAGTTGCAGGACAAAAGTAAGCTGTGAAACTACAGTAATTATAAATTCATCTGTTGAAATATGATCAGAACTTCTGAAAGATGAGAGTGCTCTTCTGACTACCAAAACTCAAAAACAGTTACCTATTTTTTTTCCTTATTACAGCAACTAAACTGCTGTAATTACTTTTGACCAAGACGAAACTTTAAAAATACAGCGAAACCATGTCACTTAAAATTTTCTGAATAAACTAGAGGGTTTGGCTTGTAAAAAGTACTTCATCAGAGTTCGCTGAAGGAAACTATGAAGAGTATAATGAATCAATCGGGCTCAGACTGGATTATGACTGCTCCTGGCTGGGATTGCTTTGCTTGTTGAATGTGAGAATGACTTTTGGTCCCTTGAAGCTTAGCTCTCTAGGGTGTCGAAATTTGTTCCTTAACTTTAGGAAACGTAATTATGACCCCATCAGTATGGTGTTTCATTCCATAGCTGTAACATCTTTACAGAATCTTTTGAAACTTGGAAAATGCAAAAAGAAGAAAGGTGGGAAGGGAGATAAAGATTTCAGCCCAAACTAGATTCCAACACTCTTGATTATTATTAACTTTCATATTCTTCTTACTTTTCCTTGCTGACTGAATGCTCATCTATATCTACCTGTGGAATAAGCCAGAAAAGATGCACACACTGTGGAATTCACCTTGTTCTGTGAATAATTCTTGAAGAGAAGAAGACTTGATGATATCAGATGTGACATGAAATAACATCTAATGCCACATTCCTGTGAGAAGAAATCTTAATTTGTTCCTCCAAAACATGACAAATGGACCCTGGGAGAACAGTCTTTCTCCCTTGCCTTCACCAATAAAAAACAAAATGTAGTGCACAATATAGACTTTTTTCCTCCTTATCATGCATAAGCCTCATAAAACTGCAGAATTTAGAGTAGTAGAGTCATTTAGAGCTCCTCTCTGATTTTAAAAAAGAAAACTATTGCCTGCTTCAAAATTAGGTCAGGTTGATCAGCACCTTGCCGTGAGCTTTTGAATATCCTCAGGGATGAAGACTCCAGAGCTTTACTGGGCACCTGTTCCAGTGCTCAGTCACCTTCACTGTGAATAACTCTTCCCTTATATCAAATTGAGGTATCTTGTTACCTGTTCTATTTTACATCCCACTCTTCTGTCCTGTACCTCTCAGAAGAGTTTCGCTCTGTTTTAGGAAGGTAAAGGCAGCAGTTATATTCTGAAACTTGTGTTAGGACTGAGCATGTGGATTTGATCACTGTGTCTACACCTTATACTATAGATTAGAAAGGAATGAGTTATTGGAGATAATTTAGGTGCATTGCAGTGTGACTGATCATAACGCAAAGCTGCTACTGTTTGCATATTGACACTTTTCTGGTCTTCTTCTGTTTTAAGATGACACATTAGAACCACAGAACCACCTAGTCAGTTCAGTTGTGTCATGCCCAATAACCTTTCACTGCAATTCATAATAGAATGGGTTAGGTTGGAATGGACCTTTAAGATCATCTAGTTCCAACCCCTCTACTATAGGAGGGCCAAAGCCCCATCCAGCCTGTAACCTTGAGACCTTCCAGGGAGGGGACATTCACAGCCTTTCTGGGCAACCTGTTTCAGTGTCTCACCACCACTACAGTAAATTTCCTAATATCTACTTTAAATCTACCCTCTTCCAGTTTAAAACCATTTCCCGTAGTCCTGTTGCTACCTGCCCTTATGAAAGTCCTTTCCTAGCTTTCCTGTAGGCCCCTTCAGATACTGGAAGGCCACTATAAGGTCTCCTGAGACCTTTCTCTGAGTAAGAAGGGTTGTACTGAGCAAGTACAATCCTTCACTTACTGGCAGTCTTGTGCAAGATCCAAAAAATTAGGTCAAACTTTTAGCTTTGCCATATGAGATGTCATAGTCAAGTTATACTCTTGGCTTTGTTTTCAGTATGAAAGCTCATTGGGTAAGCTGTCTGAACTTCAGAAACTCAAAATATTGCTGGGCTCTCTGAGATTTCTGTCCTCTGGCTACCATGTAGCAACCTTTGTGCTGATAAGAACAGTTGCATTCTTTTGCTTTTCCCTTCTGTCAAACTTGTCACATACAAACTCACTCTCAAATTCTATTTGCTGTTGGTTTGGCTAGCTCACTACTAAAACTGCCAACTATTTAATTACATGACTGAATTAAAATGTAATTATCTTTTAAACTTCATAGTTATCCTAAGATAAATTTTGTTACTGAGATATAGTAATAATCTGGTAATATTAGACCAAAAAGACAAACTTTCTAAAAAGAAGCGTCAGCACTTACGAAAGTGTGGTTCATTAGTTGATAACACACTACACTTCATTCAATATACTCTATAAATTTATGTAGCATGCTGTTTATGTTGAATCATCTCATATCTTTCACAGATGGTGCCTTCAGTTTAAATTTTCATATTTATCATCTCTTCACTTTTGCTTTTACTCCAAGGATTTCTCCATTAACTGAGAGTGTGATATGGTACATCTGAATGAATCCAGCACTTCTGCTCTAGACGTTTCCTTAGGAAACTTTGGGAATAGCAGTGAGCAGTGGGTATTATGGATTGCAGTAGCACTGGCAGCTGTGGGGAGAATGTCTTTGCCATTGTCTCTTCTGCTTCAAGCCCTCAGCCTGAGGGGATGAGTTGTCTAAGCGATAGGATGCATGCCTTTAACAGTCAGGTACATCAATCCTTATAATGGGGGAACAAGGAGTTAATTGTAATCTGTTGTAACACTTTGGTGCTCTGATAACTAGCTTTTGAAAATCTGATAACATCCCTCTCCGCCGTACATCTATTTGTTCTGAGATCTCAGAATGCCTCAGTAAACATATGCTTAGTTGTTCCGTGTGCTAAAGTATTTCTGTGACACTTCTGGTGATCTTTCATGTGGTTTGGAATTTAAGAGTAAAGGCTCTAATAATGGTTTTTCCTTTAGAGCCTTTTTTCTTTTTTTCTTTTATACTGAACAGTAATAAAAATGATTAAAACAGTAGTCATGGTGATGAGAGCTGCTTATTCACAGGCTTATAACGCTACTTGGTCATTGTCAAATAGGGTTTTCCACAGAGACAGACTATAAAGAGCTGCTTATTTTCTCATGACTCATAACTATTAAAACCACTAAGCCAAGGTTATATTTTAGCATACTTACAAGTGATATTTTTTAACATGTCAAGGCTTATTCACAAATGCAATTTACTCACTGGCCATTTAACACATGTACCCAGCTTTCAGTTCTGTACTCTTATATCTGTCTGATGTCAGAAACAATCTATTAAGTAACTCTACTATGATTTAGATGGGGGAAGTGAAGGAGGCTGTCTGTTCTTGCTTGGTAACATGGCTAACAGAGCTAATCTCAAAATGTGTTACCATTCTTTTCACTCACTCTTGAAAAAATCTGAAGGTCTGGGACTCAAAATACCAATGCAAAAATCCTATTGTCAGAAAATCAATACTGATTTTCATCAGCTTGAATATTTTTCCATTCAAATAAATAATTGAGGACAATCTTTTGAATCAAATGTTTTAAGTTGTGCTGGTTAAGAACAGATTTACTTCCTCTAAAGGAGATATAATTTGGTGGCCACTATTTAGGTGCATTTGTTACATAGTGCTGTTCCATATCAGTCTTTCCTTTATGGGATAGACATGCTGTCTTTAGAGGTATCTGTTGCCTACCCTGAAGCCCGAAATGCATAGAGCTGTTCATTCCCCTTCAGCTATGAAAGTATGGAAGCTCTTCTAAGGGAGGCTATGCTGAAGAAAGCCAGGGCTCAGCATCTGCCTTGTTTTGAAGACTGTGTCTCATTTTATCAAGACAAGATAAATACATATTTGCAAAGCAAGATTATTAAAAACAAAGCAAAATGACACACAAATACTTAAGGAAACTTGAATAATTTCCCCTATCATTTTTTAATTTTAAATGCATTCCTTTTCTCTTATTTTCTTGTTTTCTTTACCTCTTTTACCCCCCCACATAGCAAACGGTAAATGTAAAACAAACACACTTTTTTTTTTTCTTTTGATCTCCCAAGCTTAAAGTGTACAGCTTTTATAAGATACCACTCTGTATTGCTTTTGCCTTGCCAGGCAGAGAAAGTGAAAATAAAACAAATACTGGCAGCAGTATCTGTCTTTAAAATACAAGTGTACAAAGATGAATAAATCCACCCTGCAGCCCTATAATGTTGCTGGCAGCAAAATGATGTGATTAACTGCTCAGAGGAGGCTCTGAGGTAGAGCAATCCATGCACATCATTTTGCAGAGCACACAGCTGTGTTTCTGAGACCTTTACCGTGCAACTGTGCTCCTCCTTTTCTGGCAGTATTTTAGTACTGATTCTGAAGCCTTATATTTAGCCACTGGGAGAACTGGTCAGTTATCTGTTGTCTAAATAAGGCCCCAACAGATCAACTTATTATAGACCAGAACAACCAAAAAAACTAATAAGTCTCTGAATAAGCTAAGTTACATTTAGTGAAAAAGGCTCTGGAAACACAAAGGGGAAAAGTATGAGATGAAGTTCCCTTTAAGTGAGAGCCTTAAAGCCTCTTCAGGCTCTTTTACTGTTATGCCCCCAGAAACCATTTTGCTGCCAGACACTGTCCCCAATATTTGAAATGGAGGAGGCAAAGTAGAGGCTCTGAGTTCTTGTTGTAGTTATGTGTAGGCAGAAAGATGCTCCATCTACTACAGTTGAGTGTGACTACAGCCTTTTGTGTTCAATGCCCTGTAGGTGGTTCAGAGGCTCTCTTATGAGAGAGATTTGTTATAAGTGAATTTATGCAAATATTTCTGGAAGGCCACTTCCTAGTTCCAGAGCCTCAGCTGTTGCAGAATAATTGATATCCGATACAGTTTTACCAGTTTCCACAATAGTAACCTCAGTCAATCTGTAAGCCTAAACAAAATGTATCTGCAGGAGAATATAATCTTGTTTAAATGGAAGCCTGTTGTAGACAAAAATACTCTGCTAATAATTAATAATTGTAGAGATGCCTTGAGTATAATGAACTTAGAATTTTGTCAAGTCTTTTTTTTCCTTGGAACTGTATACGGTCAGATGCTCTCTTCATTGTGTACCCCTCCAAAACATAAAGTAGAATTTTCTTCCTGTGCTCCAGATGCTTATGTCTCTGAATGTTTACATGATTTTTGCACCTGTCTGCTTCCCTCACAAAGTAGGAAGTGTCCTTATTTGTCCCTGGGCAAAGCTGAAGTCTCAGGGAAAAGCAGAAGTAAATGTAGGAAGTGGAGGAAGAAAGATTCATAATAAAAACTAGAGTAAGATCTATGTCACACTCCAGGACACTAAAACTATGCAGGTGTAGAATGGCCCCAGCATGTGCAGTCCTCAGATTAGGGATCAAAACGTTGCGTGGCTAAGAATTGTAGTATCTGGAAAATTTATAATTTAAATAACCATTCTGTGACAGTTTGGGCCTGAAGATGAATAAAATCTCCCTTCTGCAGAAAACTTGATTGATGTGAAACTCAGGGATTTGGGCATAGTAGCAAATATCACTTACTGCATGTTATGATGAAGCCACTTTTTGTGTATTTTTCTTTCTTTTTTTTTTTTTTTTTTCCTCTGCTTGATGTAGTTAAGTTATCAGTTTAGGAGAGATTGCTAAGCCCTTCATGCCTTTCTCTTGCCTCCCCTTTCCTATTGCTTCCCTCCTTGTCCAAATGTTCAAATGTAATATTTCCAAGCTTTTTTCAATCTGTGAACCACCAACATCTGGCATTTGGTGAAGAAAATTTTTTGTTCCTCTTCCAGAGGCAAAACCTGTCATCTGTTCTGGGGCCTGGCTAGATCTTGCCTTGGGGCTGCTGCTTGGCCTTCATCTTCTATAGCCACAATGTGTTTATCACTGTGTTCAGGCTGCTAAAAGCATTGCTGGAATAAGGAGCATTGTCAGCAAGCATATGCTGTTCAAATCAGGAGGCATGAAGAATTTGCTTATGTACTTCTAAGCCAAGACACTGGCTATTCGTGGACAGAATCTTCCCCCCCATGTTTTTTTTCCTCCCTACTTTTATCAGAAACCCAAACTCAGAGATGCTGAAAACAATCCAGGCATTTATTCTTTGGAAAAATCTATGTCAGCAGGGTTGCCACCCACTAGATCAAGCTGCCCCATATATTGAAGAACTCTTGCATTCCCAGGTGCTGAAAACTAGACAAAACCAGATTTTTTTTTGTATGTCGCTATCTTTAGGAAGACTGTAATCTATAGAGTATGCTGAAATTATATATACCTTTGTTCCCACCATGTGTGCACACAGAGCAGTATATGTGCTTGACTAAAATGTCTAAGCTTCCAGCTGGACTAACCCAGCCTAGCACTACTTCTGGCTTCAGTGTTCTATGACAGAACTTATTTCTAATTTTTTATTTTCTCTTTTGTTGCCTATTTGAAGACAACAAATGTAATAAAAAGCACCTACTCAGTTTGGCTGTAGAACATATATTTATATGAAATTGGGCAATCTTCAAGATGGAAGAGGTTTGCTACTAATTATGAAAGCAGAAATACTATTAAGGAGCCAGCATATTAGATTTGAAGTGTTGCTCCTTTCTCAGAAGGCCCGCATCAGTGTATCAGGAAATAAATGTCAACTTGGACACACAAAATCAAGATTCTGACAAACCTATGTGTTCCTATTTCTACTGAGAGCACCTTCTGCAGTTTGAGGAAGGAGACTGTCCAAGCACTTTCTGCTGTAATCATGGTGGCACTAACACAGAGGGAGCTTTCCAAAACACATTTTGGAAAAAGCTTTTTTTTTTTTTTTTTTTTTTTTTCCTTCTTCTCTTGAGAAACTTGAAGTAACATCTTCAACTCAATCTGGATAGCACCATAGCACCAGGCAACTAGAGATTCTGGAATGGATAGCTCACAGCTAACAAGCATAGTATGAATTTAAATCTGGTCTCAGGACCTGTGACAGTACCAAGCAGTATAAAGAGGGGGAAAAAGCCAGTATTTATGAAAATGGTTCATAATTAACTTCTGACATGCAGCAGAGCTAAGCATCCAGTCTTTTCTGTCTCACTGTGAATGCTGTGGTATGCTGTAACTTTTAAAAATTATCTTTTGTTTTTACTTTCCTTGATATCTTCACTTGTCTTTCATCTACAGCCTCTGCCTGCTTAATCCTTTCTTCACTGGACTGTTCCTCTTCAGCATCTTATTGCATAGAAAGAAAAAACAAACCCTAAGCTTCAAATTCTGAGAAGGGAAAAAGTACCCAAAATCACAGTGTGTTTCTCTGTTTTTATCTGTTTTGTCTGTTTCATCTGTCTTGCAAATATTGATGGACCACTTACATCAGTCACTGGACCTGAGCTGCTTCTATGCCTGGAATAAATCCATTCCACTGAGAAACATGCAACATGTAACTTTTCCATAAAAGACAACATTGTAATTATGCTAATCAAGAAGCATTTAATGATACATTGTTTATACAACTGCAATATAAAAACATTTGTTAATCTTCCTTCTTTGACAAAGATGCCTCTGTGAGCAGCCTGAAAATAGTACAGCAGGCAGTGAAGGAAGGCAGCCTGTGCACTTAAGAGCCAGACTGGTTAAATGCAGGAAGCAGAAGGTGCTGTAGAAGAGTTGGTCTGGTGCCTTTTTTTTATGCCTGAGGTATTTGTTTGCATGTTTTTTTCCCCAAATGTGAAGGGAGCTGTTGATTGGAAGGCAACACAGATAGTAGAGGGTCTCAGGGCCTAACTAAGGTGGGGATGTAGTGCAGTGAGCTGCATGACCTGGCAGGCAGCAGTACCGACTTCAGGTCCTGTTCTCTGATGCATGTATGGCAGTCTCACTTAAGCATCTGCTGTATGAAATCCAGACCAAGAGTCCATGGAAGAGTTTGACTGTGATGCTAAGGCTCACTGGAAGTGCTGCCTTCACTCTCAGTTCTGGACACCTTCTCATCTTCCTTTTCCAATTTTTATTTTAGCACTTTTTTTCCCTCATGTAGTAAGAGATTTTCTGTTCACAAAAATCACATTTTTATACAAGTTCTAAAACTTTGCTTTAGTCCATTCCAAGAGATGCTACATAAGATCTTCTCTACTCCACCTCCATAGCATCTCCATAAAATGTTTCTTCTCATGTTCCTTGGCTGATAATTCCAAGCAGTAAAACACTCCTTCTGAAACTTCACCAGAAGCGAAAAAATAACCCAGGAACCAGGCAGGTGTTTGCTCTACAAAGCAGTAAAACTGCTTCTAACAAGTTTTTCACAATACCAGGCAAAGCATTGTTAGGAATATCAATAGTCATACACAGGAGAAAGGTTGACTCACTCAGCTGGCAATGATGGTCTTTAGCTAAGAAGCACTTTCCCAATGAAGCAATCTTTGTCCAAATGTTTTCTTTTCAGAGGCTAACCCTTAGATGAGCCCAGGGTCCACCTCTTCCAATCACATGGGAAGCATAGGTAAATTGATTGCACTTGTACTTCGTGGGCTAGCCGTAATCCTTCACGAGATGCTCAATCACCACTTTAGTCCATAACATAACAGTTACCTTACAGAAGGCTTTTGAGATCTGTCTGATAATTGGTGAAAGAATATTGATGTAAATACATAAGTTGTTCATTTCTGTTGCTTTTTAGCAAAGTTTTCAAGGAATCTTAGCTCAGTTTTTTATCCCAATAGAGTCTGAATTGAAGTTTTATAGAGAAGACCTTCTCTGTGTACCTTATAACAAGTGAAAACAATGCATTGCATATACGCGTTTTCATGTTAAGTTGGCTGGCTTCATACACAGTGAGCATCAGTGCTTTGTGCTCTAATACTACAGAATGTGATCTTGAACACTTTATTTTTGCATATTGTACTTGTGGCTTTGCATAGATGTCCTCAAGAGCCTGTCCTATAGAGCAACAGGTTAAATGATAGCAGATGAACTAATGTTTTTCTAAGCGAATGAAGGCAGAAAGGTACTTGGGTTGAGGTATGGAAAGAAAAAATGGAAAATACTCATTTTGGGTGAAGTTGGAGAACTACTTTTATAATAAATCAACTCTTGGAAGAGGGCAATTCAGCTAAGGCAGTAGGTGCCAAGAATTTTATCCATTTAAATGTTGTACTGTTGTACCATTTTTCCCTAGAGCTGGGATGCCCAGTTCTCAAGAAGTCTTCAAAGAAAATTGTCAGTTAATGTATCCACTCTGATATCAGTGGTATCACACAGAAGTAGATGAATACACCTTTTTTTTTTCCTTCCTTTTTTTTTTTTTTTGTCAGATTCACTATGAAAATACATCTATTCCATAAGAATTATCAGCTATGACAACACATTTACTATGTCTGAATTTGCCAGCTGCAGGATTAGAACACCAGCAAATAATCATCATCTGATTTCCTCAGTGCATCAATAAATTACAGCTCCTGTGAGAGAGTGCAAAGGTGAAGAAACAAAAGAAACCTGTGGTTTAGTTTATTTTCATGAAAAATTAAACAAAAAAAAAAAAAAAGAGAGAAGACTAATTTCTGTGGCTTCAGTGGGGCACAGGTGACAAGATGAAAATAACCTCATGGTGTATTAGCAACTGGGCAAGTACACAATTTTTTCATTTATCAACCAAAACAGAGACCCCAGCATAATCTAATAGCAATTCTAAGGCCAATACAGACTCTTCTAGTGGAATCTGATAACTAATCAGCATATACTTAAGAAGCATGAAGCCATTAGCAGCTGAATAAAAATATTAATTGCGTTGGGTAACATGTCCTTATAAGAAACAACAACAAAAATAGAGCTTTTGGAGTTTAGTCCTAACAAACTGCAATAATTCAAAGCTTTTTGACATGCTTAATCTCAATTTATTCTTTCTTCTTGGGTTTCTATTCTTACTCTTGATAGGCTTTAAAAGTAATTGCCAGGATGAATTTATACAATTATCAGACAAGGAAAATAAGGAAGTGATCTTTAATACTTGTGGGAGTGCTGGCTAGTTGTTAAGGGTTTTCCTGTCTTGTGGTTTTGATGGAATAATGCTATAAAGTACAGCAAGCCAGGTTCTGAGATGTAAAACCACAATGATGGATTCATCTTTACTTATACTACAGTAACGTGTCATTTGAGATGGAACTGTTAATGCTATGATTTCCCTGGAGATGAATCACTTGACTGCATTCTTTTCATTTGCTACAAAAGAGATTCCTTTAGTGAAGGAATAAGGACCAAGACAATTTGATAAATGGGCTATAAAAACACTCTTAAGTTTAAATGGCACGTATTTGGAGAGCACTTCTTGTGCCCCGGAAGCTTTGTCAAACAGCAAAAGACAAATGGAAGTTAATGTTCTTAAAGTTCAGTTATTTCATTCAAAAGAAACAGAATGTCTCTTCACTACCTTTTTCTTTCATAATTTTGTGATGGTGATCATTCCTAAAGGAAAAAAAAACCAACAAACAAACCTTAAAAAAATACTCCAATGGACAAACAAACAAAAACCAAACAAACTAAACAACAACAACAACAACAACAAAAAACAATCAACAACCAAACAGGAAGCATCAACTACTTCATTCCACCCCTCTAAAAATGAGGAACTGGCTCAGGAGAGATTCCTAGTGACTAAGACTTATCTTCCCTCCTTGTTAACAATGTTCAGTTTCTGATTCTGTAGCAAACTCCCACAGGGAAATAATTTGAATTCTAGACCTTTGCACACATCACTGATTTTCTGATGTCTTTTTCCCTGACTTGAGTATCATACTAGAAAACCTTCAGAACAATAACTGTGTGGGGCTGCTGAATCACAGCCTGAACCTCTGATTAATCACCTGAGGCGAGCAATGAGTCAGCCATAGGAGCACAGGTGAAGGCAATTCGCCTGTGCTGCTGGAAGGGGTGGAGCCTGGCTCCACCTCTCCTAGACCCATTTAAGAGCTGACTACCAGTGGGGAAGATCTCTTCTGGAGATCCACTCTACTGGAGTCTATCATGTAAGCCTAAGATAGGGTGAGTGTCCTTTTCTGCTCTAATAATTACATAAGTCAAGCTCTCGAATATATTGTATCATCTGTATACTCATTGTTTGTACAAATAACCAACACTGCACATGTGGTAAAGTCCTAAAATTGCAAGATCCCTTGGAGATGCAGCAAGGGAGTAATGACCTTGGAAACACACATAAATGCAACAAGTTCTACTAATGTCAAAAGTTGAACAATATACAATAAATATCAAATTCTTAAAATCTGCCATGTGGTGCCACTAATCACACTTGTTTTGCTCTGCTATTTAATCTCTTCTAGCTGTAGAACGCTGTAAGCCAGGTCCTACTTCAGTCTTGCAGACTTGCTGTACATACTGTGAGCTTGCCATGTGTAGTGGAAATGCTAAGTCATGGCTTGAATCAATGATTGAGCACCAGGTGGAAAGCAGGGCCAACCCAGGGAAGCTCAAGTGCATACAATGCACCTAAGTGACCAGAAAGGGTGGAGCCAAGATCCACCCCTTCCCAGACCTCATTTAAGGGTTGGCAGTGGAGGTGAGGGATTTTGCTGGAGATCCCTGCCTGCATGAGGTCTTCTAAGGGTAAGCAGATTCTTTTCTTTCTTGCTGTGTCTATAGCTGCTGCATTTGAGTAAATCCTCAATTACTGCAGCCTAGGACTTTGCTACTATGCTGTCATTACTATGTTTTTCCAGTGCATTACAGCATTACGTTGTAATCTCCAGCTCTGTGATATTACAGTTTTCTAGTGCCATATACATGCTTCACAAAGTTATAAAAACTCAAAAATTTATAGCAAGCTATTATGGCTGGAATGTCCTTACCTGCTTCATAGAAAGTATTATATTGCATTGAAGGAAAAGAAAGTGGCTTTGAAAAAAACTGTCACTGTAAAGTTATCAGGTTCCTTTTTGTGCAACACTCTGCACTGGTAACATTAAAGCATTTGAAGTTGGTGAGGCAGTAGAAATGAAAATGAAATACGGGAGCATCAAAGTGAGAACATGCTGCCTACAGATTTTTATATTCCAATCCATAAGACGTTAGTGACTCAATTATTTCATAAAGCAAGTTCTTCTTGAGAGAGCGTAACAAAGTGCAGCGAGGTTTAGTTAATCCTCTACAGAACAGTTTTGCTACTTCAAACAAGGGGCATACAGGGAAGTATGTTTCTGACTGTCCCTTACAAAAAGGAGCAAATGTGAGAGAAAAATTCAGCCTACGCATAGGAATTGAAGAACTGTGGGATCTGGAAGGGACCTCAAGAGATTGAGTCCCACTATCCAGCTAAACAGGTATCCCAAAATAGGTTGCACAGGCAGGTATTCACACTTCATTCTGCTTAATAATGAAGTATAAATGTAAATGTAAGAATATCTTTAGTGGTGGTGGTCTCTCAACTTGCAAAGATTTTCTTGTTTATTTCAGACAACTTCGGTTCCTAAGATTGAGCTTGGATTCCTCTATTAAGATGGAAACTGACTGGTGAGCGCATGTTGTTAAGGGGTAGAAGACACACAAGATTTTGGACAGCATTCTGCAGAGCAGTACCATTGTACATCCATTACTGTAACAGGAAGCGCATAGTCAAGCACTGTGCTGGCCCGTGCAAATGAAGTTGTGAAGGAGAACGTCAGACCTTCTTAGTGTCATTAGTTACACATCTTCAAAAGATAGGTCTTATATTGACTAATTAGAACCTTTATAACTATGATGGTCTTGATTTTAATTTAAAACAAGACAAAGCAAAGGTCTTCATAGGAAAAGCTATTCAAAAGTCACAGTTACACTTTGAAATTTAAATCATAATTTGGAATGATAAACAAATCAAAAGACTTTCACAACATTGCTTTCTTTTCCATTCGACATAAAACAAACAATTAATGAACAAAGCGCAAGATCTCTATTTTGGGAACAGCAATTCTATACACCTTTTAAAATCTCTGGAAAATCTTAAGTTTTATATGGCTATTGAACCCGTGTTTGTTTTATTCATAATGAGATGAGATAACGAATGGAGTCCATTCTTTCCCCAGCTTTCTGACATCAGTTTTCCCTGGACTGTGCGCAGTATGTTGTGTCCATTCGTATCACCTTGTATGTGGACTGATGGAGTGTTTCTAGAATTGCCTTCCAGTATATTATTAATCCAGGAGAACAGTCAGATGCAATGTCCATCATGTCTAGTGATTTATGGTGGCATTTGTTCTCTGTGTTACTGAGGGCATTTTAATATTCTGTTATTTGATTTTCTGTGGTTTTAGATTTACTTCCTGAGTATTTTTCACTCTTTTTTTTTATTAACAAATACTTTTGTTTACTCTCCTTGACATATGTTTTCTGCAGAAGAAAATGAACAATAACAGATTTCAATGGCTTCACGGAGTTTTGAGCAGGGTTAGTTTCAGATATAGAAAATCAAAGACACTCAGGGCTTTCAAACTTTCCTCATTTATTCTTCATTCACTAAGTACAGATGCTGCCCAAGTGTGTTTTCTTTTCTACAACTAAAGTGATAGAAATGAAGTTTGTCTTTGTATGCGCTGTGATGTAGAAGGCTGTGTGCAGCTGGCAAAGCTGATAAGGTTGTCTAGGGAAATCCATTTGTGTGAATCAGCTGTCCACAGGCTGTATGCTGGGATTGGTATTTCCAGTGTAGGAAAAGTAGTTTTGGGTAGGTGAGTTTGTGCAGAAGCGCACTGTAAAGCACACCCTAGGCCCAAAGCAGCACGAAACTTGCCCTCTAGAAATTCACTTTACAGTTTGTCTTGTTCTTCTAATTTTTCATACATCTGATTTTTGCCCTTTTGTGAATAAAATAACAAAGGAATCACAACACTGACTCATGCCCAAACACAATGTTGTTTACCTACAGGTTCTACTTTTTCAGTTGGCTAATGTGATCAAGCAATAAATAATTCTCTTGAACTGAGAATACTGCCAGGGAAACTTTCAGCTGCTAAAAACTGCATTATTCCTCAGCTGGAAGCAAATTTCTATAATTACTTCTTGGTCTCAAATACAATATACTGGGGTAAACCGTCAGGACTCAGTGTGGTGGGCTTAAGACATCTGGCTGCCATGTAGAAGATCTACAGTTCTACAGTGGACCTCTTAGTTTAGTCATTGCTAATACCTCTATTTTGCCAGCCCGCTTACTATGGGAAAGACTTGGCAGCTGAAAATCCTAAGCCCAAGGTACAGACTAGCTCTGGCTATAGCTGCTGCATTGTCATACAGACTGTATGCTTTTTCTGCATTTTTCTCCATCTAACTTAGAAGATCCATAGGCAGGTGTACTCATGAAATAGTCTTGGAGAACTACCTTTGGGATTCAGTTTGCATGGGCAAGTGCAGTCATATCCATATCCTTGATTTTATATCTAATTTTTGAAAAATATAAAACTTTGTTTACTTTACCTGTCTTCTGTGGGCAGCATGGGATGGAAACTTAATTATCAGTACAGCAGCTTGAAACACACAGCTGTGGTGTTGTCTGGAGTAGAGCAGTTATCGCTGGAATGTTGTTGGATTCCCTGTTAATGTCACTGAATTATATTGGGGAACAACTTACTTATGCTGAGAATTCAGAAATCCCGCTGCAACAATATGCATCTTTAAGTAACTGTTTGCAAACTAATAGTAATGATAATTTTCATAGGCAAGATTTGTTACAGGCAATTGCCAAATGATAGAAAGAACTACTCCTCATACATCTGAGTTTTGCCTGTGACCCATATTGCAAAAGAAAATAATTTATTCTTGATTTCTTTAGGCTAAGGAAAAAGTAAAAATTTTGCTTTCTCCCCAAGGAACAGAAACTTATCAGATAATTTACCCATTTGCCTAAAACTAAGGCTCGCATGTAATAGAATGGTTTAGGTTTCAAGAGACCTTAAAGACCGTCTAGACCCAACTCCCACCCACTAGATCAGGCTGCCCAGAGCCCCATCCAGCCTGGCCTCCAGAAATGGAACATTCACAGCTTCACTGAGCAGTCTGTGCCAGTGTCTCACCACCATATAAGTAAAAAAATTTTTCCTAACACTTCTAAATTTCCACTCTTTTGGATTAAAGCCATTCACCCTTGTCCTATCATAATTAGACTATATAAAATGCTGGTGCCCTTCTGCTTGTGACCTTCTTTCAAGTATTGGAAAGCTGCAATGAGTTATTTCCAGAGCCTTCTCCAGGCTAAACAAATGCAAACACATTGCATGATTAGCAGATTTCCATGGTGACCAGCAATTTCCCATTCTTTGTTCTCAGTTCTCACTTCAGAGGAAGTAAAAATAATGACTTACTATTTTGCCTAATGGCTATTTCTTTTTTAACAAGAGAAGATAAACTGCAAAATGTCAGAACTGAGTTATAATTCAGCTGGCAAAAGTATTAGCTGAACTCTGGCAAACCACAGTCTTCAATCTTATTGATGTCATTCTTTCATTCTAAATAAAAAAATAAGATACCTTTTTCTATACTGTACTTTATAGTAAGTTCCCCTCATACCCAGTTGAAATCAGACAAGACTGAATCCCAGAGTCATCACAAGATCAAAAAATATCCACATGAACATCAGAAGTTTTCTCACTTTTGCTGCAGAGGCTGTTGTGAAACATAGTGACAGTAGATTTGAATTGTGCCTTTATCCCCTCTGACTCCTGGTATCCCCAAACAAATGCTTGGAACAGTAGCATAAAATACCTAGTTCATATTAATGTTTTCATCCTATTGAAATTATAATCATGTAAATATTATTTTACAATTCTGGTTTTCTTTCCGTGAGTTGTTCTTATTTTCTCTACAGGTTCTTCTACAGGTTCTTATTTTCTCACTGCAGTCTCTGTTAATATTTTTAACTTGCATGCACGCTTTTAAAGTACAAAGATATTCAGCAGATGGGAGTCCATGCTGCACTAACATGTTCAGAGAACTCTTTAGACAGCAGCAGTTAAATACAAACAGAAATAAACTCAACTATTTTTAACTTAAGAGAAGTAAATCCTGGAACAAATTGCCCGGAGTTGAAAGAATTTGCAGCTTAAGGTTTTACACAAACATCAAAGCCTTCTGAATTATATGTCATGGTTAAATTGCAACAGATTTGGAAAATTCTCCCTGTCCTGAACTTTGAGGAGCAAGTGCTCCTAATAAAATATACTGAGGGGATTTGTACAAGTTGTTCATTTGCCCTCTTCTTGTACATACCGAAGAAGCTAGTCCCCCTATTTTCTAGCTATAGCAAGTGTCTGGCTAACTATCTCCCAGTGGCTAATGGCCATAGATGAAGACTGTTTTCCATGCTGAAAGGGCCTCTAATCTGACCCCATACAGGAGGCTAAGCTGTTCTTTTATTCTTTAACGCTTAAATATTCAGCTATATAAGTGAAACAGCTTCAGCAAATCAGAGGATCTGAAATATTCTGCAGAATCATGTAACCATATTCATAATTTATTAGTTAATCATAGATCATTGTTTAATCACTGATTCATAGCTTTATGATTTAAATGCATAGATGACAGTGCTAAAATTTATGTACTGTCAAGGAAAAGGGAGCTTCCATATTTTAAGTTTTCTCACTCATTATTTGTAAAGCACTTATGCTGTGCTTTTGTACTAAGTATATGTAAGATTTGAGGACGGTTTGCAGTTCTTGGCTTACACTGGACTGGACAAAAAACCACAAGGAGGTGTTGCTTTAACAGCTTGAGGAAACGTTTGGATTTAAAATATGTAATTGTCTGTCTTGATATTTAAAACACTTTACTTCCTGTCATCTGCAAGATAACATATTTTCACTCTGTATCTATAGTATCGTTTTGAATTTCTGTGTTTCTTTTACCCTTGCTTAAAGGAAAAATTTTAACCTAACTCTTTGCATAAACTATTGCATAGTCCTAAACCCTGATGAAAATTGAAACTGATGTACCACAACTTTGAAGATTTCTAAAAGAGAACTTAGGTTATATAATTATTCTTCTCACAAAAACAAACAAACAAAAAAACAGTATTCATAACATTTGATGAGAATTTATCACTTTCACATCAGTGGATGCAGAGAAAATAAAGTCATGGAGAGATTCAGATTGAACATTAGCAAATACTACTTATCAGAAAAAGTAGTCAGGCACTGGAATGGGCTGCCCAGGAAGGTGGAGTCACCGACCATGGGGGTGTTCAAGGACAGTTTAGATTTTTATACTGAGGGATATGGTTTGGTGGGGAACATTGGAGATAGGTGGATGGTTGGACTGGATGATCTGGAAGGTCTTTTCCAGCCTTGGTGAATTTATGACTCTGATTTTAGCATTTCAGCATTACAGAAGACATTACATTGAAATAGAACAGCTGTCAGTAGCAATTATGATGTTTTTTTTTTTTTTATTTGCATTATTCATCCTCTAGAATTTAAAGAAACTTTTCTGTAAACTGAAAATGAAAAAGTGAGGAGCAAATACTGCTGTCCTTGGCAGAGTCTAGAAATAGGCCTGAGTATTGAAGTGCTATTAGTCTTGCAGTCTGACCAGATCAATCAATTTAAACTGCAAAAGGTAGATCACTGGCAAACAAACATTGCTAAGACTACATTGTCTGGCTACCTGTCTAATGACTTTGAAGTCAATGCCTGCTTTTACATAAATAGGGATATTAGAACTATGCGTCACCATACAGATATAAGTTTCTTTTATCAAGGTATATTGCTAAATAAAACCCTTTCAAACCGCTTTTCAAGTAAAATGAGTGCTTTTAAAATCTACAAAAGCTAGACAAAAAAACTTGGAATACAGGTCTGTTAAAATCCATACACCATTCTTTTAACATAGGATTTCCCTCTCTGCACTTCCCTTATTAATTTCAGAAGCCTCTTGTTATGGGACACTTCAATCTGATTTTGACTGTAAGTAATTTAATCCCCTGCACATTTCAGTTGCACAGAAAATGGGTGGTCGTCTTAAGTTTTTCATTAGCTCTACAGCAAAGTATTTGCAGATATTTTCTCCTACTTCTCAAGTAACTTTTCACTGAGAATTCTGAGGCTGTTAACAATGGTTCAGCAAACTTTCAGTGCTCTCCTGTCAGATACTCTAGTATTATATATTACTTTATAGGAAACTATTTGTCATAACTGTGTTCTCTGTGCATTATTTATAGTTGGATTTTACTCAAAGTAGGTGAAAAGCAAGGAAAGAGATGATTTGCTAAGCATTGTTTTGCTGTTTTGTGGGCTGAAAGTTATCAATATCGTTATGGAGCTGCATGGGAAAAAAAAAATTCTTCTTTATGTCTTCAGAGAACAACTGCTTGGCAACAATGAATAGTAAATATTGAAAATGAAACACTGGAAAACAGAAAGGGGTTTAAAAGTCCAATGCACAAACTGGTCTGTGGAAAAATAAAAATGAAGACTTTTCTTCTTCCAGTCTACTGTGATGTGAATTTAAAGACAGGAGACTTTTTCATGAGGTGTCATACTTCAGCTTTTTTTTTTTTTTCCACAAATATGATATGTCCAGAATCTGAGTAGCAGCACCCAGCACTGAGGTCGTTGATGGAACCTCCTGTTCCACACACCTACCTCCACACTGATGGACTGGTTTGGTGTTTGAGAGATGATGGAGATGGCTCCAGGTTGATCTAGTTTAATAGTATTCTTGTCCTTTCTTGTCCTCTTCATGGCCCCAGAGAGAAAACAAAAGTCTGCAGCATGCATGTCATGTTTATATATGTTTAAACAACAAATTCACATGATGAGGTTTCCTCAGAACGTTAACAATGAAAAAAAACACAAAACTTGTTACTTATAATGAAAGTGAGAATGTTGAGATACCTGAAGTGAATGAATAGCTTACTGTTGTCTTCAGGCCTAGGAGTCAGAATACTACGACAGTGGCTTATTCTTAGAACAGTTTGTAAGATCTAATCTTCCAATTGTTGAAATAAAATACTGTTTTTTAAAATCCAATTAAGTCCAAAAAATGGAAAACACTTGACAGGAAGGGACCATTAGTTTATTGTACTAAATGCCAGAGCTTTAGGAACATGGAATTACATCTCTTTATTTAATGGAGGAGCTGAACTCTATTCTGAGGAATTTCTCTGAGCTCTGTGGGAAGGCTGGTAGCAGGTGTATGCTAGCAGAGCAATACTGAGTTTTTCCTTTAGCTTCAATACATTAGTAACCTAACTATTTTATCCAGGGAGCATCATTCTGATAGTTAGGCTATAGCACCTCTGTGTTCAGAGTGAGAGTAGAAAAGACTGAGGATCTAGATTGTCCATTAATAATGTGACTGCAAACAGACCAATAAGTCTTGTTGGTTTCAGAAGAGCAGTGGGAATTAAAACTTGCAGCCAACTTGGCACTGGGTGGCCTCTTTCATTAGAATGAGTGCTGTGCCCCGGGGAGCACCTGGTTTACTGCAATTAAGCTGTACAGGGTTTATTAGCAGCATTATTGTGGCTTGAATTATTATGCTCTATAATGATCCACATTAATCTATTTGTGTCTTTCCATTCCATTTATTCTTTGGTTGTCAAGCTTTATAATCACACTTTTCCTTTGTGTCAAAGATGATGTTTGAAGGGACTTACATTAAGATAAACACTCCAGTCAGTGTACCTGGAGCTTTCACATATTTCTTTCAGGCATTGGCTTTTGTGTGGAACAGTTACAATAAACAGATTTTTCATTCTGACTTGCAGGAAGAGGTTGTACTGCATAGATTAAGGAAACAAAATCTCTAAATTAGAAGCAAAAGTAATTCACAAGCTGGAATTAAAGCTTCTTGTGAAAAATATCACCAATTGTAGCACTAATCTATTGCATTCTTCTCAGATGACGTGGAAGAGATTGAAGAACTCTCATCTTGGCACTCAAAATGCAGACACCAAAGAGTATTTTCATTAATTGCACCAGAGAGCATATCTGCTATGGCTTTAGCCTTAAAGTTAGCCGTGTTTTGAGCTGGGAATTCGTCAAGATTATCTCTGATAGATTTTGGATAGAGCAGCAGGCAGCTCTTGTTCATCACTTGTGAAAGTGCATAGCTGTTAGCAGTGACTATGTTGAAAAATAATTTTTGGTAGCTCAGAATTTGCTCCATCAAATGGCGTTATTGAGCTCTTTGTAACTATTGTAGTTTGTGGCGTGACAAGGGATGTTGGTTCCAGAAGGGACTGGAGGCTCTATGTGGAATTGACGATTTTCTGGTCCCAAAAAAAAAAAACATTCAGAGAGTTATGGCACTAGTTGATACAGGGGCGGAAACATTGATAATCTGACTAGGTATTGGTGATAGAGTGATGGTTGGAGATTTTGGGGGACAGACCATTCCAGTCACCCAGCCCTGGTTGAAACTGGGGGTTGGGTTTCTCCCATCCCAGAAGTATAAGGCATCTATTGCCACAGTCGAAGAATATATTCTGGGCATAGATATTCTATGGGGTCTGGCTCTCCAGACAACTGAGGAAAAGTTCAGACTCTGACAAAGGTGTATTAGTGTCTGAGTGGTGCAGGCAATACTGAGAGGCCATGAGAAGCATGAGCCTATTTGCCTGCCAAAACTGTGCCGGATTACTAATGTAAGGCAGTATAGACTCCCAGGTGGGCAAGATGAAATATCAAGAACAGTGCAGGAATTAGAAAAAGTAGGCATTATAAAACCTGCATATAGCCCATATAAGGCCAGTGTGGAAGTCAGATGGAAAATGGAGAATGACAGTGGACTACAGAGAGTTAAACAAGGTCACGTTGCCTATTCATGTAGCCCTACCCAATATTGCCTCCCTTATGGACATATTGAGTAGAGAGATAAAAACATACCATTGTGTCCTAGATTTGGCAAATGCATTCTTCAGTATTCCAATTACTGAAGAATCGCAAGATCAGTTTGTGTTTACATGGGGAGGCAAATAGTGGACTTTTCCAGTCCCGCCACAAGGGTACGTGTGTTCACTGACATACTATCATAACCTAGTAGAGCGTGATCTGGCTGATTGGAAGAAACCTGATAATGTCAACTTGTATCATTATATTGTTGATTTCCTATTGCCATCTGACTCATTGGAGGCAATAGGTGTCATGGTTTTATGATTTTTGATTATCAGAATTCCACATCATAATATCATGAAATGCACTGGGGGTTTGACTGCTGATGCTCAAGTTCTGGATGCCTGTCTGAAGGACAAGAAGAACTACATTTCCCCAGAGGGCTTTGCGGTCAGCGAGGAGATATAATTCCTGGCAAGGTCACCTGATGTTCTCTTCTCCATCTGCTCTTCTCCGTCTGCTTTTCTTCATCAGCTCAACTGGACTGCACTTCTCACTTCAGCGTTGTTGTGAGGCCTATCCACCTTTCAGACACTCTTTCTCATTATATTTTGATGATATTATATTTAGTAAATTAGTTTGTTTCACCTCAGATCGTTGCCGCTGTTTTCAATTATTTTGGGATCCTGTTTCCCTTTTCCGGAGGCGTGGATCCCTCTGCCCCGCTAGTCACAGAACTGGGCTGAACCAGCCCGTAAACCATGGACAGTAGGACAAGCTTTTCTTGTGTAAAACTAGAGCTAGTTTTTGCCCTATCTGTTTTTCATCACATGGCCAATCACAGACTTTGTTTTCTCTGAGGCCAAATAGCAGTCAATATTTAGTGTTTAATCAAGATCCAATTCACACAAAGATGATAGCTGTTGCCTATAAAAACCAGACACATTATCAGTAGGAATGATTGAAATATGCAGACAAAAGATATGGAATTCATTAAATCTAGAAGAAAATTTTTGTTGTTAAAGATGGATAATTCAAAAAGAAGTGAAACTCAAGGGAAAATATTTTACATATGAATATTGAAATAGATCTGAGAAACATTTTATTACAAAGGCCCTGTGAAATATAGCTTGATGGTTTCACAGTGTAGCTCTGTGGAATAGCTCAGCCTGGTTCCTGCCTCTGTAGTTCTGTAAACCATTGTAATACTAATGGATATTAGAAAAACTTTTTGACACAAACTTGAGATTTCCCAAAGGCATCAAGCTTCTATAAAATACCATTGTCATAAGACATGCACTACCTTTTTTTTCTTTTCTTATACAACTCACTATCAGTTAATATATCCCAGAGAATCAAATTTCCCAATGCTGTAGGCAACAATAAAATCTCTAGATGTAATTCTGAATGAAGACCAATTTGAGAGACTGTTTCTTAGCTATCTGCTATAAACTTTCAATATTTTTCTTCTAGAAATCTCTGCTTAAAGAAAACAAACAACCACAATAAAAGCAAACCAAACAACAAAAATAGTGTTTTCAAACTCTTCTGAGGGAGATATAGAAAGATGAGGGCTGATTATCTGTTTAGTCAATTTGTAATCATTTTCAGAGGGAATACCAACACATTGAAAATCTTGATTTTTCCTGAGTTGTAGGAATAGTATTTTCATGTAAGTTAGATCCTCACTCCAAAAGTCCACCTTTTCTGTAGTGTAATAAAATGAAATGAGCAATGGTGTCTAACAATTTGGTCTGCATTTTACAGAGATCCATTGGTAAACCTGATACTTATTTGACAGAAATGATGAGCAGTTGTAGTTACAATGGAAGTCAACAAGAACTGTACCACAGATCACCAACTAACAACATGAGGAGTGGTACAATGTAAAGGTTAGTTCTCAGTTGTTATAAGCAGGCCAAGCTAGTCAGGCGTTTCTGGAGCTTTGGCTAAATACCACTGTACTTCTTAATCTCTCTCAATATCGATTAACCCTTTTGTGTTGCATTTGGTCATTCAAATGCACATTATATTTTGGTCTTAATATGCCTCTGACTCTGAAGTAGCAACTTGGGATAATGTCTGCCTTTTTTCATAAGTTGATTATGGTCAAGTCTTGGATTACAGATTATCTGACACAGCTAAGTTCTTGTCTTTTTCAATTTTTCAAACTGGTTGGCATTTATAGCACCAACAAATATATAATTATATAGCAACTGCTTTCCATGTTCCTAAAGAATATTTCAGTTTTATTCTCTGTTGACAGTGCTCCTTGCCTAATGTTATTAGCAGATATCACTGACCTTTAATCACTCAGTACACTTTCCGTGCAAAGATTCTGATGAAAGTACTAAGATCCCATCTAACTCCTATCCCTCAAAAATTCTGCTAGAGAGTTCTCCTCAAGCAAATACCTTTTCTTTCAGCTGTCTCTTCCACCCTACAAAATAATTCCCTTTTCTTCACTAGTCAATCCATAACTTTTCGTTTCCCTTCTTATTTTGCATTTCTTTCACATATCATCATCTTCCTTTCTCTTTGAGAAAGCTTTTCTTCATGTAAAGTATGAATTTTAAACACAAATAAAAGAAACATTTCACATTGAAAAGAAAAATATTTTTCCAATTGGCTCCTGTTCTTTCTACTGAGTTGACATATCTTGCTGGAAACTGAAAATGCAAATGATCCTTTGCAAAAGCTTACATCAGAGAAGGCATTCAACTCTTGTCACAATGAGAAATATTTCTGTTTATTTTTTCTACGTATTTATTTTCATTGATAACCTATCCTGAAGATTCTGAGTTGGTATATGTTCTATTTGTTGCCTGTAAAGCTAAGATCTTAAATAAGTACTGGGAAATTTGAATGATGATACTGGTCACTTCTAAAGAGAAAAAAATAGACCTGAAATACAGTGTATTCAATAGAATACTAATGAGTTTAAAACTAGAATTGATTGAGAAACTTGCTTGATGAGAAACAAAATTTTTCGGCAGTTATGATGGGAAAATTTGCCTGTTCACTGAAGAGCTGCCCTCTCAATATCTGAGAGAGACAGAATCTGTACTTCACCAAATCAGTGTTAAAATGTTGAAGTTAAAGGATATGTAAATTAGTTAGAGTAAATGCCAAGAAAATAGTTTTCAAGCACAAATGTGTGGAAGATATGGATGTACATGAGACAGAGTAGAGAGATACTGCAGTTTTTTCATTCTTGGATGACATAATGCATCCAAAGATTTTATCCTATTTTCATTTTTATGCTTCCTACTGTAGGAGACTTTAAAAGCACTACCTGTAATGTGAAAGTCTGTAACATCTTTTGCTTTTACTGAGCAAAGTTGAAAAGCCATGAAAAAATCTGTGATGCTATTTAATATTTGTTGAAAAATGTACCAAAAGGAAGATTTAATATTTTCCCTTGTGTCTGCTTTGAAATGCAAATTCATTTCCAGAGGAATTAAGCTTTGATAAAGACTACATAGTAATGTTGGCTATAGAAATTCGTAGGAGATATGAAAATAAACAAGACTTAAATGGAAAATCTATGTCAGGTTCTCTCTAATTATGTGGTAACAAAACTCCCTAGATACTTTCCTAATAGCTAGCTTTCTTTTTTTTTTTTCCATGATAAATAAACTTCAGTAAAGTTTTGAGTTGCTGAAGATTCAAACAAAGTAATGTCTTAGTTCAGCTGTAATTATTAGACGATTAAAGCTACATTATTATGCTGAAACAACCTATTTTCTGACAATCTGAATCTCTCAGTTGCATACATAATGTTTCTTGTCATCTAGGTCTGTTCCAAAGCTATCCTATTGTATGTATGACATACTAAAGTGAGTCTCTATCAGTCTTGAACTTAAAAATCAAGTCTGTCTTGCAGAGTGCAGTGCAGATAAATAAATGCCCCTGCTGAGAAGCTCTGTTGTTAAAGATTTTTGAATAAAGGTTAGATAACAGTATCTGAGAGGTGTGAAGGGGGAAGTAGAAGTGCCTTTTTCCCTCCTACCTAACAGCCTTTATAAATACAGAAATAATGGATGGGGACATTGTTCTTCTGGGCAACCACTAAGACCTCAAGCCTGAAACCTATTACTTGGAGGAGTGTTCTGCAATCTGCAAGATGGAAAGATCAGTTGGAAAGTGTGACATCAATATGATCATATTAGATCATATCTAATTGTTTGCTTCTTTGAGTAATAGAAGTAGAGTTATTGGAATATCTGCTTGTGAAGACTAACTACCTTTGTTGTGTTCTGCTGCCTTGGGAGTGTGATTGTTCCTTAGATACTACTAGAAGTGATTTGTCTGGAAATTCAGTTTGACTTTGGCCTACAGCTCAGAAAGACAACAACAACAACAAAACAGCAATATTTAAGATTAATAGTGATCAAGTTTTGGTTTTGAGAATTTCTCAATTGCTATTTTATTAGATGGAAGTGTAATTTCTGTGCTGCAGAAAGGACACCACTTGTATGTAATTTCAGCCTATGGGTTTACTGCTTTCCTAATTCAAATACCATAATTCCTGATAGATGAAATGTATTACTATGTGAAGCTTTCCCCAGGAAACAGGAACAAAAGTAATATATGGTGCCCTTATAGCTTTTAGATGCATTCTAAATTCCAGCCTCCTCTCTACGCATGATGACTCTGGCCTTACAGCACTATACAAGTGAAGAATGACAACAGGCTTAGCACCATGACGACTTCCAGGGAATCCTATTTCAGTGCCTGACCAGCCTCTCAGCAAGGAACCATTTCCTCGTGTACTATTTGAACTTCTGCTAATGCAGCTTTAAGCTACTTCTTGCATTCTGTCACAAATACTCAGCACCTCTGTCTTCCCTTCGTCCTGCAAGAAAGTTGTGAACAGCAGTGGGTCACCCTTCAGTGTCCTCTTTTCAAATCTAAACAAGCGTTGTATCCTCACTTTCTCATCTTAAGTCATGCCCTCTAGTTGTTTCACCACCTTTGTAGGACACATTCTTATGTCTGTCTGTCATTTTAATATTTTTGCTGCCCAAAAGTGTACACCATACTTGGAATGGGGCTACACCAATGCTGAGTACCTCAGAGTTAACTTCTTTTGTGTTAAAAATTCTTAATCCGGTGTCCCCTCTTTGCTACAACACTTTTCAATATTTGTTGAAAAAAATTCCTGTATCTCAGCTAAACCGCAGAGCTGGAATGTTTTGCTAGCATCCATTCACTGCTTGCCTGAAGCCAAGGTCACATTAGTGTGACAGTGTACTGATGGTGCTGCAAGAAAACTTCTGACAGCTTCCAAAGAATGTCTACACACTGCATCTACAAGGAGGGTAGCACTGAGCTAAACTGAGACAAGTTTGGAAATCTCCATCTAAAGAATGCAGAAACACTCCTTAATGAAAATTACAGCAAGACAGTGTATCTTAGGCAGATCAGACATACCGATGACCAGCTGGGTCCTACTTGTATGCAGTGGCTCTTTGTCAAGGACTTCTGAATATCAAGCTGTTTACTTAGGATTTGCTAGATGGGTACTACAGCTCTTACTCAGTTCTTGACCCTCTTCTCTTCCTCTCTGCTTGGTAAAGCTGCATTCAACTACAATAAGGTAAAAGATACGCTGACTTGCTCTCAAAATGAGACATTCTAAGTTAATTTTCATTATTTAAATGCATTTCCTTAAATTTTCTGCATGAAAAGTGAATTTCATGAAGGAAGATTTGGCTCAGCAATTACAGTTCTGTTGAAGTTGGTGGAAATTCTGGAGAAGTGTTATTGAGCAGAATGTAAATGAATGAGAATCGGTATACAGTTATTAAATGACTACATTAAAGGGAAAAAACTGTTGGTGGTTATAAAGACTTATAATTATCACTGCTGAGAGAAAAAAAAAGGAAGTAAAGTGCAATTTAGGCTAAATGTTAGAAAAATGCACAATGGTAAGATCAATCAAACTCTATAATAATTCACTAAATAATGGAAGCAACTTTCAGTAGATACACTGGACTGATAAAGCACTGAAATATGTTTTAGAAGATTATTCTGAAAAAGTGATCTAGATCCGTGATAGAGCTTTTCAGAATCTCCGATCTTTATTTTTTCTGGTTAACCAGACTCTGGATTTGGACAGTAAATCTATTTTTGGCTAAATATTTCATATTATGGGTCGAGGTAAAGGGAAACGTATAACTAAAAAATATTATCCTAGATATGTGAAAGGTTCCAATTTTCTTTCAAATGTAAAAAGAAACAAAGGAGTTCAAAAGTTATAGAAGAAATCTAAACTAAAACTGCTGCAGCACTGGACAACTGCTTAGGTCAAACGCAACTTGACCAGAGATTGACAAGGTCAGATGTGGCAGCCTCCTGGCACATGCAGAGTAGAATTCAGGACAGGAACCATGACACTACATACAGGTCAGTGAAGAATGGCTCAAGGATGAGCAGAGAGAAGGAAACAGCTGCTTTGCAAAAGTTGCTGCTTGAAAGACTTGGAGATTATATTTGAAACCTTGACTCTGAATGTGATTTTGACTATGCAGCCATAGTACAGCAGCATGCTTATTATGGTTTATTATCTGGAGAGTTCAAAATCTTTAAAAGAATTTTTAAGAATGACGATATCAACTAAAGATTGCTATGGTGAATAAAAGAAAAGTAAAACAGATGCCTGTATAAATAATCACAAATTGCAACTAATATATACTACATTTATTAGGGAAAATCAGGGGCTGGAGCACCTCTTCAATGCAGGCAGGCTGAGGGAGCTGGGTTTGTTCAGTCTGGAGAAGAAAAGGCTGAGGGGAGTCCTCATTATGGCCATCCAATATTTAAAGAGAGATTATAAACAGGAGGGAAATCAGTTATTTACGCAGATAGATAGTGATAGAACAAAGGAGAATGGCTTGAACTAAAGGAAGGGAGATTTAGATTACATGTTAGGGTGAAGTTTTTAACTGAGAGGGTGGTGAGATGTTGGTACAGGCTGCCTAGAGAAGCTGTGGATGCCCCATCCCTGAAGGTGTTTAAGGCCAGGTTGGATAGGGCCGTGGGAAATCTGATCTAGCATATGATCTAGTGATTAGCAACCCTGCCTGTGGTAGGAGGTTGGAACCTGATGATCCTTGAGATCCATTCCAACCCAAGCCAATCCATGATTCTATGAAAATAAGTGGCCAAACATATATTCTAATAAACATATTGTGTCTTAACTCCATTGTCTAAAACAATATCAATTCATGTTCGATTCTCTTTTATGGTAAGCAAAGTTTTGTATATGAAATTAATCTTTCCATGTGAACTAAAGCCTTTGACGTTATTAAAAGTGTACACAGTGCAATTGAGATCCACTCCTCACACACCTGAGGTGCTACAAATGGACTGAGCCTCTTTTCTGAGCCTATTCTGTGGTAAAGAAATAAAGAGTTCTCTGCAGGGTAGGAAGAAAACATAGAAAAGACAGAGCATTTTTGTTGGCTGGAAGCTGAATGAAGTGGACTCATTTCTCATTCTCAAGGCTTTTTAATTCAGGATATGTTCTTTTGCTTTGATACAGATCTCTCAACAATGCTTGAACAATGCTGGAATGAAGAAGAATCAAACAGATGCACCTATTGAGAAGGATATGGTGGTATACTGTTGCCATGCAACCTGCAGCAGGAGCGTTTTGATAATCTGCCTGTCTCTTTGGACATGCTGATCTGGGCTTGGAATGAGAAGGTTAGAAATAAGCTTTAAAAGAAGATCCGTGATTACAATATGCAGTGATTAGCAAGTAACTTTATTGAAGTTGTCTGAAATGCTTTGGGGAAATTCTGTGCTTGTCATAGCTGTACTTTGGAAAGTTATAAAATTTCTTTGCTGCAAAGGACACCAGCTTCATTTTCTGTATTCAAAGAAAAATTAAATAAGGATGACTGCAAGTCTGGAAACTGAAACATTTGCACTATCTCACAGAAAAAAAAAAGGCTCTATTTTGTTATCTGTGTGTCTGAGAGCCAGTGCCAGTGAAATTCAGTATATTTTTTTCCCTTTGCTGATGAGAATCTACCAGAGAAATATCTTGAGGAGTTCAATGATCAATACCTAAATTGTAATAGTTTTATACATGGTGCATTAGTCTGTGTTTATATATAAATGTGTTTGAAAAAATATGCGTAAACAGCTTCATACATTTACGATTTATTGTCCACAATAAATGGTAACACTTGAAAATAAGCTAAATACAGATTTAGCAATGTAATTTTTTTTATGAATCTGTAGTAGATAATCTTAGCTTGTGATGATATAAAATATTACAACATAACTTTAATCCCTTGTAGCCAACATGTTGTTAGGTAGCTTGCTTGGATGCTTTTCCAATGATTTGCAAAGAAGTGATTACCTTGCACCTGGATCATGGCATCCCCTACTACCAACACAAGCTGGGGAATGAGAGAATAGAATTCAGCCCTGCTGAAAAGGACATGGAGTTACTGATGGATGGCAAGCAGGATGTGAGACAGCAATATACCCTCACAACCTAGATAGTTAACTGTATTCTGGACTGCATCAGAAGGAGGATTGCTTGTGTTGCTGAGGCCTCACCTGGAGTACTGCATCCAGATGCAGAGTCCCCAGTATAGGAGAGACAAGGACCTGTTGGATCACATCTAGAGGAGAGCCACAAAAATGAATCGAGGGATGGCACATCTCCCCTACAAGGATAGCCTTAGAGAGCTGGGGCTGTTCAGTCTGTAGGAGTCTCTGGGGAGACCTAAGGGTGGCCTTTCAGTATCTAAAGGGGGGAGCTGTAAGAAAGAGGGAAACAGATTCTTTAGCAGGGGAAATGGTTTCACATGGAAAGAGGAGAGATTTAGACTAGATAGGAGAATAAAGTTTTTTGCAGTAAGGTGGTGAGGCAGTGGAACAGGTTGACCAAAGATGTGGTGGATGCCCTGTTCTTGGAGACATTTCAGGTTGGGTTGAGGTGGCTCTGAGAAACCTGATGTAGCATTAGTTGTCCCTGTTCATTGCAGTGAAGTTGGACTAGATGACCTGTAAGGGTCCCTTTATGAATCAGATGATATTAAGATTCTAACTCTAGCCCTGTGTCTTTTTTGAAAGGCCAGTTTTGCCAGGTTCATATACAGATTCATATACAATTCATGGGTATATGTATTATGAAATATGAGTTTATATGAACCATCCGTTCATATACAGATTAAACTGGAAAGTATGAGGAAACTTTTGGAATGATTTAAAGAAAAAAAAATATGGAGATTTCTAACCTCACAGAGCTTTTGGGACCCTGGAAGTGGTCAGAAGAAGGCAGGAATTGATAGACATGCCAGCACTGAGCTAGTAAGGATGACAGTTAGGGAAAGGTTCCTTATGCAGCAGCTGACTGTCTGGCAATATTGTAATAGACGTCTTGATGCACTGACCATAGCCAGTGTAGTCAAACAGAACAGATAACCACAGGAAAA
This sequence comes from Meleagris gallopavo, assembly GCF_905368555.1. Lineage (NCBI taxonomy): Eukaryota > Metazoa > Chordata > Aves > Galliformes > Phasianidae > Meleagris > Meleagris gallopavo. Next base: position 55,540,567 of record NC_139406.1, on the reverse strand, counting down.
TGTGAGGTGTCTGTCATAGTAGACTTCAAGGATAAGAAGTCCTCATGTATCAAAAGAAAGGCTCATGTAAGAGCAGACACGCAGTTTGAATTTGTTAGGTGGGTGAACAGTGAGGCGGATTGAGAATTGATTGACTGACAGAACTCAGAGTGTTGAAATCAGTGGTGTGGAGTCTTGTTGAAGGCCTGTTGCTAGCTAAAGCTTGACGATGATACAAAGCTGGGAGGAATGGTTGACATACCAGATGATTGAGAGGGAATCTTATCAATGCTAATAAATATCTGAAAGGCAGAAGTCAAGAGGATGAAGCCAATGTGCCAGTGGGCACAAACTGGAAGACAGGAATTTTTGTCTGAACACAAGAAACAGCTTCTTTGTGTAGGTGATAAAGCACTGGAACAGGCTGCTTAGAGAATTGTGGAGTCTCATATCTGGATATTCAAAGCCCTCCTGGGCACTTTCCTGTGTAACATACTTTAGGGAACCTGCTTCAGCAGAGAGATTGGACTAGATGTATCCAGAGGTCCCTTCCAGCCCCTACAATTCAGTGATTCTGTGGCAGAGATGAGGAGACATTACATTATGACTGAAGAAAGTTGGCAGCTATTTTAAAATATCTGTGAACATATCCATAAAACCTTGTGACTGCATTGCCCACATGCAGAGTATGAAATGAATTAATAATATTTACTTATCCTGAATTAAGAAAGAAGACAATGCTGACAGGCTGAATAAACAGGAGGTGTTATATCTAATTAAAAAGCAAGAGTAGGAGTACTTGGAAACACTGTGAACATGCTGATATATACCTTTTGAGGTAATATACCCTTCCTGTGATACTGGAAAATGAAATTCAATAGCACTGAGAAATCATTAAACATAAGAAAAGTATCAGATGAACAAGACATTTTCTGACTATGGATAGATGTTTGCAGCATTTCGTTTGCATATATTCATTCTCTGAAAGGACAAGATGTTGCTGTGATAGCATTTCTTTTTATTATTACATGTTATTTGCATTTCTGTTATATTTTCCTCATGACATAAGTGAGAGAAGGATTTGTAAGAAAGGCAAGTGAGGGTCATGTAGTGAAATCAAATTTTGTTCTGCACCATTGCTGATTGTCATCTTTTAAAAATAATGTTTTATTTTATAGATACTTTTTATAACTTTTTGAATATTGGCATATAGTTTTTCTATTACATGCAATGGATTGTTCATTCCTACAGATAAAGTTTCTTTATATACTTAGTGCTTATGGGTGTGGGAAGAACAAATGCACAAAAAGGCTTTTCAAATATAAAATCCAGGCGAATGCTAAAATGAGAATAAGGCAGGCATCAGCCCATGGTTAGAGGTGCTTATCATGTTGTTATAGTAATCTATAAAATTTGTATTCCTTTTCAAAATATATTTCCAAATTTAAGGAGTTTGACCAGTTAAAATACATAATACGATACATAAAATTACATAAAGTACATACCAGATAAAATACTTCTAACTAAATATTGGTACCCATAAAAGTAGGCTTCTCAATCAAATCTAGTTTGAATCTTCTGTTTTCATTGGTAGAGAGGAATAAGCCCTGGGAGAAGCTGATTTGCTGACCTCTAGGATTTCTGCGCTACCTGCGCTATCAAGGAAAACTGCAGATTTCTAAATCCCTTGGATAATTATTTCTTTTCTCAACTATACATGCACATGTATGCAGAGACAGAAGGTATGATATTTGGAAATAGAGTAGCAAGGATTAAAGGAGAAAAGTGAATGAAAATGGCAATAAAGAAAAAAAAGGACAAAAAATAGGATGTCTTGGCTATCAGACCTATAAAGAAATAACTAGCTGGTATACTTCAGTCATTGCATAATGATTGCATAATAGCTGCTGGAATAGAAGAGTATCTCTTATGAATGTAACAGACTTAAAGGCTTGTTTCTTTCTGATCCTCTGAAAAAGGATTAGCAAATGGTCTTTATTTTTGTTTTTTTTTTTTCTTTTTATGATTTCCTACCACCATTTAAAGTCTGTTTCTCTAAAAGGCTAGTCAGCATTTTACTTTTATTTACAAAGACATTCATTACAGTTTCTTAAAATTCTGTCCGTTCTATCCAAATAATTATTTACGATTTTCTTAGCAGAGGAATATTTTTAGTTATGAATATTAAGTATTGTAGCTAATTTCTTTTTTGTTCTTGGATACATTATATTTGGACTGAAAAATGATTGGAGTTCTTGTTGTTGTTGCATTTTTAACCTTGATATTTTAATTTAGGATTTTTTTTCAACTATCTCCTTTTTATTTCTATTCCGGGTGCAATTCTGAATCCATAAAAGTGAAACTCTTTTAATGCTGAAGATAAATGACCTCAGATAAAGGAGCTGGAGTTATTCAGCCTGGAGAAGATGCTCCAGGGATACCCCATGTGGCCCATCAGTACCTGAAGAGGCCTACAGATGGGTGGTGACTTCTTACCAGGGTGTGCAATGACACAGCAAGGTTTTAAACTAAAAGAAGACAGATTTAGATTAGATATAAGGAAGAAATTCTTTGCTGCGAGAGAGAGCCTACAAGGCTGATCCCTTCTAGGAACACACTCCTTGGTCTCCAGTGTGCTTGAATGTCAGATATTTGTTCAGCGATGTTATGGCTGGGTAATTCTACACATATTTCAGGTAAGAATCTGAGGAACTTCAGAGTCCGAAAACTCTTAAGGCTAATATCTATGGAAGCAGAGATCCCTAGGATGAGATACAGCTGGAAAGAGGTTTCTGGGTGGACTTTGTACTGAGGGGGAAAGTTAAGTCATTCAATCTCACTTTAAGCACTTTTTATTTGAGCTGTCTGCTTGAATGAGGTTATGTAGATGGCAATTTAATCATCTGTAATTGTTCCTTTTGCCCTTTTAAATTAAACTGAAAATAGCAAACCAATTTAGTTTGTAAGTAATTACAATGGATTCTTAATTGCCTCAGTGCAGGTTGCTATTCCAGCGGATGTGCTGACAGTATCAACAATAATCCACTGACAGTTCTAAGGGCCCCAGGAGATGTCTGACGTGACTGCTGGCAGCACCTGAGCACCCAGCTGGCCTCCCCACTGCAATGTGCCAGCTGCATGATGTCCGAGTGCCCTGTGAGCCCATGTCTCATGGCACCATTTAACCACCCACTGCGTTCAATGCTGGTGGAGGGCCACAAAAATGCTGCAAAGGATGGAACACCTCCCCTACAAGGACAGGCTGAGAGAGCTGGGGCTGTTCAATGTGGACAGGAGAAGTCTGTGAGAAGACCTGAGAGCAACTTTTCACTATCTAAAGGGGGGATATAAGAAAGAAGGGGACAGACTAGCAGGATCTGCTGCAGCAGAACAAGGGGAAATGGTTTCAAAAGGAAAGAGGAGAGATCTTGAGTGGATAGAAGAAAAAAGGTTTTTATAAGCATAGTGAGACACTGGAACAGGTTAACCAAAGATATGGTGGATGCCCTGTTCTTGACATTTCAGGTTGGGCTGGGGGGGCTCTGAGCAATCTGATGTAGCTTTAGTTGTCCCTGTTTGCAGTGAAGTTGGACTAGATGACCTGTAAGGTCCATTATGACTCAAATGATTCTTTGATTCTATGAAAGCTCAATGAGAATGAGCAGTGCATTATTTCATGCATTATTGAATTAGATAATCATAGAATCATAGAATCGCTCAGGTTGAAAAAGACCTGAAAGGTCACTGAGTCCAATCATGACCTAATGATACTACCCTAACTCTAACAACCTTCTGCTAAATCATGTCCCTGAGCCCCACATCTAAATGGTTTTTAAACACATCCAGCGATGATGACTCAACCGCCTCCCCGGGGGAGCTTATTCCAGTGCTTAAGCCTTTCTCTAAAGAAGTTTTTCCTGATATCCAACCTAAACTTACCCTGGTGCAACTTGAGGCCGTTTCCCCTTGTCCTATCACCAGTGAGAAGAGACCAACCCCGCTCTCGCTGTAAGCACCTTTCAGATACTGGAAGAGAGCAATAAGGTCTCCCCTCAGCCTCCTTTTTTCCCAGACTGAACAGCCCCAGTTCCTTCAGTCTTTCCTCGTAAGGGATATTCTCCAAGCCCTTCATAATGGCCTGCAAGGAAGGTAAGATTAAGAGTTGACTGATGTGATTGTCTGGAAATCTTAGTCTTCATATAAAGAAATGCACAAGAAATTTCTTTTATCATATATCTTTGAATATGTGATGGAAATTGAATATTTATTTTTTTTGTTCTCCATTTTGCCATTGTTATAGGTTGATGGGAATAGAAATTAATGAACATTGATCAAGTTAAAAAGAGTGTAATATTTTGTTTCAGGCTGAACGTGAAGTAAAATAAATTTAAATGAGATTGGAAGAGGAAGGAGGGAAAAGGAAAACATCAATTTTGGATATATTTTAGTACCAAGTTTTTTGTTTTGGTTGAGGTAATTGAACCTTCTATGTATTTCACTTTCCAATTTGAACGAGAATTTCCCCAAATATTTTTGAGTAGCCAATACAGAAAACAGGAGTTCTGATTGAATTAAAAAAAAAAAAAAAGGATGTTCTGACTCATAGTTTTCTTCCAATTATATTAAAATGAAAATTAATTTTTAAAATGGAAAAAGAAAAAACTAGAATAAACTTTATTCAAAAATAGACAAATGCCTGTCATTTGGATGCAAGTTGAAAGACTTACTTCCACAGTAAGTCTTTTTAGAAATTTCATTTTTTTAAGTCTTCTTGTACTCATTTGTCAAATATGTCGTTAAAAAGAAGCATATGCTTTATTTGAAATCCTAAGTATGCTGGACACACATGGAAAGTCCATTGTCTGTTTTATCGAGCTTATCTTTTCGTATGTTCATGCCATATTTCTGAACCCAGCAGGACTACATAAAGTACAAGGGCTGAGTACGGGCTAATATTGAAGGCTATCATTAGTGAAAATGAAATTAATTGGGTTATGCATTATGTGCTGTTGTCTCTTACAGAAACACCGGAATGAAACAGCAGGCTTTCTTGAGAAAGGACAAAATCATGTAAACAAACCATCAAAAACCTCACCGGGAAGCATTAAACTTCTGAATACTAGAAAGAAATTAACTATAATTGCCAGCCTACTGGGGAGGTTATTATCAGAGCCTCTTAAATACTGCCTGTACTTTTGCAAGAAAACACACTTCTTTCTCTTTGGAGATGAAGTCTGCAGTATTGGCCGCCTATGCTTATCTATTGCTGGAGAATTCTTGTAGTCAGGTATTATACCTGAGAGAGAGAAATTATAGTATTGACTGCATTTAACCCAATGTAAGATGAGTGTGTGATCACCAACAACTCATGGCAGGAAAAGCGTGGACCATGGGCACAGTACTGTGCTAAGCCAGGGGCTCGCTGCCTTGTGACATGTGTCTTCTTGTGTAAACTCTGCTGGATGCAAGCATGCTTCTGCTATGGCTTAGGACTGCCTCCACATCACTGTGATAGCGAAGTCCAACATGCTGGGTATTTGCACGCACTTTGAGATCCTCTGCTTCAGTTGTGCCATGTAAACTTGATGCTTTCACTTCTATGCACTGGCTACAGACCCTCATTTTGTTTTTTAAGCTTTAAGCTTTTTAAATCCATTTTTCCTTGGGCATATTCTAATGCTTTGTGCAGTGCTGCTATAATTATCCCAAGTACAGACCAATATATTGGTATTTCAGTTGCTTATGTATGTGTATGATTTTTGACAAACAACTTGAGGCATATCCTTAATCTGCTCCCTCCAGAAGGGTTTTGTTTTATGTAGTCTTTGCAAGAAAGAGCCAACTACTGAAACACAGCAAATGATAAACTGCACTGGGTCTATGTCTAAACAAAATGAGCTACACTGGCTCGGACAATGCTAATGGGGGGTAGAGATTATTAAACATACCAAGAGTGTGATCATACCCGTACAAAGGTAATTGTCACAATTTTTCTGTTGCATTTCTGTGTCTGCATTAAGGTAATTCTGTAACAATTTCAATTACACAGAAATGTAATTTTGTTTTGAAATTACGTTTTCACTTCAATTCATGAAAATTCAAATGAAGCTCCATTCATTTTCCTTTTTCTCTTCCGTAGATTTGAAAACTCATTTTGCCATTCCCAGTTCCTTAATTTTAGCTTTCTCCCCACACACGCAGTGCTGCCATTACACTTGTTCGCAGGGGCTTTATCAGATGAATTAAAGCAGATGGACGAGCTTTCTCTCTTTCTTTTCCCCCCTCTTAGTCTCTAAATAAGGATAAATTTCTTGCATGTAGTGAATTTCTTGTACTTCTGTATGGGGAAAAGAAATAAAAGTCTTTCATAAAGTAATTATTTAGCAGTATTTAGTAATTTGCATCTGAAAAATTAAGGTTCTAGACTTTTGAAATAGAAGATAACTTGGAAAATTCATAGATCAATACAGGATGGAGTTTTCTTCCACTGAACAATAGAAAACAATTGAAATGCAAAACTGATTTTTTTTTAAGAATCACTTTATGTCAACTTTTAGTATTGCCAGCACATTTCAAAACTTGACACTAATATTTATTTCACTTAACAATGCTGTTAATGAAGTTGGTTGTATAAAGCTGTGTAAAACCTCATACTTTCGTTGCCTGTAAATTCAGGCACATGCCCCTGAAAAGCTCCCAATGGTGCTCATTCTACTACATAGAGAGAAATAGTAAAACCAACAACTTCTTTGTCCAAGGCACTTCAGACACTAGTAAGAGACAGCCATGCACATAAGGTACATTTTCAAATATCTCAGCTGCTTTTTTTCGCTGAAAGCATCATATTCCAAGTTGAAACAGATGTGACTGATTTTCTGCTTCATCCAGTTGAACAGTTTTGTACGGGGAAGCCTGGGATAGAAGCTGCAGGAGGCTGGGTGTTGCCACATTGCCAGAGGCTGCCTTTTCAATGGGCTCTGGGAGGAAAAGCAGCTGGGTTAAGCCACTTCCAAATCTGCTAAAGGAAACAGCAGTGTAAGCAAAAAATTGTAGTAAAGGCTGAAGATTGATGCAAATGAGTTGGTCTTGTTGTTGTTATTTGTTTGTTTGTTTGTTTTAGCAAAGTTCTGCAAAAGAAAATGGAGAAAGTGTTTGCAGGCTGAAAGATGCCATAACAGGTGATAACAAAGGGCTTTGGGAAGGGCCCTGCCTGGAAAGGCTTGAAATGAAACAGGTCTTTCTCAGTTCTTGCTCTGTGTGGAGAAAAAAGGTGTTCATTTTTTTGACAATAATAAAAAAGGTAACTTAATTTCTTGTGTGTGGTTTTGGTGTTTTTTTTTGGGGGGGTGGGGGGGAAGGGAGAGGGCGGTAATATTTATTTATTTATTTATTTTCTCATTTGGAGAAATTCAGAAGACGTCCAATCTGGCTTAATGAAAGGATTTGAATGTTGGATACTACTGATGAGTTTCACATATAAATGAACACTCTTTAGAATAGAGCACTTACCCAATAAAAACTGCCTTTTACTGAAACCGTGAATGCATGTCCTCTACTACATTGAAATACTTCAGTCCTGTGACCTCACTGTGACCTTTCCTTAGAAGTGTGTTTAAATTACTGACTGTTAGGTTGTTGTGTTTTTTTTTTTATTGTTGTTGTTCTTTATGTTCTTTTGCTTGTTTTTACTGCAGATTTGGTACTTGAGTATCAGAGACAGATCTCCTATGTACTATTTGGCTGTTATGAAATCTTTTTAATCTTCTTGGGAATAAATTAATAATTCAATCTTTTATGAGCCAACTTTAAGAGGTATTTTTCTGACATTGCAACTTCCTTCTGAATTCTCTCCAACTGGTAAATCTCCTTCTTGTACTGTAGTTACAAAGATGGGCATTACTGTGTTACAGTTAGACTGTAGTGCTTCTAATACTTTAAAATCTCTCTTTCCTAACCTTCCTGGGCATAATTTTCATGTATTTCATATATTCTTTATCACTCTCACCTTCATTTGCATTTCGTTTGCTGTCAATTTATTGTATTTCCCATTTGTCATGTATTGGTAAGAAGGATTTGTTTTCTTACAGTGCTCACTTACTTTACTTTACTTTATAAACTGAAAATATTATACTTTCTCTTGCATATTTAAAAAGTTTTCGGATAAATCCCTTTTATCGTTCACATTTATATATCTGTATTTCTGGGGCTAGAAGATCTTTAGGGTGTCTTTCAATTTGAACCATTCTATGCTTTTCCTCCTCTAGCCTTTTACTGTATTCTATCATGGTAAAGGTTTTTCTCCTGTTTTCCACTTTAAACACTTTGAGTTGTTTCTCATTCTTCTAAACTTAAGACCAACCATCATTTTTATTTTCTACTGACTATATTAGAAGCTAATTTTTAGTGCCTAGATTACATTTGTAAACATATGAGGACTGAAGTAATTATTTAACAACAAGTGATTGCTAAGCATATGCAGGAAAATGCAATAGCAATAATCTGTTAAAAATGCAAAATGGAGGGGGAGAATTAAAGGTTCAATCCACTTGTCTACAAATGTTAATAAAATTGCTAACATGATGCCTGTTCAGAAAACAAAATCTAGGATTGGTTGTAAGTCATTTTAATCCCCATCATTTTCAGTGACAGAAAAAAGCCTATAACAGTCCAAATTTGGTTTAGCACATATAATTTATCTCTCTCTACTCACACTCAATTAAACAGCACATTGTCTAATTTTCCTGTTCCAAAACACAGACACCCACCATTGATGTTCATGGTTTTTATTTTATTTTACAAAGCTATTCCAGCTATGCTAAATTAGCGGGAACATTTTAATCAAAGCTTGCAATGGATCATCCACTGCCAGTCTGGGGGGTGCTTGGTGCATGCAGAGGTGTGTTTGCTTAAACACATCTATGCACAGACCGACTGGTCAGTTCATCGCATGAACATAGACAGACTGGTTGAACCATATTATTTGATCATAACTGTAACAAGCTTAAATTAGTATCTCAGCTTTAGCTTTATTGCTTTTGTGCAGCTTACAGAATGGAATTACAAGCTGAATATTTCCAAAACGATGCAGATGGCTGGCATTTGGAGAACTACAGAGTGAGCATGGGTAAAACAAAGCTTGAAATCATGGCAGCTTCTTGCCTCACAGTAGTTCCTCAACCAGAGAAACATAATTTAGATCTCAATGTGTCGGACTGCTTGTATATCATAAAACTTTACTTTTTGATAATGCATTGGAATAGGTCCCTCAGTAAAATATCTAATTTTAATATTCAATTTGTTGTTTTTTTTTTTTTTTGTGAGTCTTATTTTCCAATATTGCTTTTCAATGATGAGTAGAAAAGATACAATAGCATTCCTTACTATAAATAAAATTGGCTTTGGTTAAGGTTTTAATAAATTAACCAAATAGCACTAAATATCACTAAATAGCACTCCGATGTTTTGGCTCTCTGGAGATGTCAGACTTAATATTTTTGTCATCTTTGTAAACATTGCAGCCAGTTGGAAAACTGATTACATTAACACTATGAAAAAAGGCATATTTTTACACGATCCCCAGGTAGGAAACAGGTTTTGATGCACATGCATAATACCTCAGATACCATTATGAAGAAGACAGCCAGGAGCGCATAGAAGCACAGGACAGTAGGAGAGGCCATAGGCATGATTCAAAAAAGGAGAGATGCCAATTGGATGTAAGGAAAACCTTTTCTCCCAGGATGACTTTAACAATCACTTATGCAGGTTTGATAATGCATATTCTCTTCAACACCACTTAGTGGAATAGGAATCTATACAATTGGCCTTAAATATAAAATCAGGATAGATAAAAGTTGCTGAAGTCCTTTGGATTGTCTCAGATTTTCCTCGAGAACTCTTTGAGAATGTTTCCTATTGCAACTCTTTCCTAATTGAGAAATAGTCTGATTTTTTTATTATTATCCTTAAAATCCTACTTTTTACACTTAATTATCTTTTTCCCGCTTTTAACAAAAGCTTTTAACAATGGAGATTTTCAGTAATTAAAACATGTTAGAAAAAATTCCCAGGTAAAATGAGATTCTATATTCTGTATTTCATGCTTTCATTGAAAAAATTTGCATCGGATGAAAATAAAACACTAGCTTAAAATGCTTTTATTTCGATCTGCTTTTCACCACATTTCATTTTCACTACTGTCTTTATTCAGTGTTAAAAGCATTATTTGTTGTTTTTTCAGTAATGTTTTCTGTATGAAAGTATTTATCTGGGGTGAGATTATGTTATATGAGCAAAAACTAACAAGATTTATTCTGTCCAGGGACTACTGATAGTGTCTTTCCTTGACCTGTCTTTTGATTTTGACATACATCAGCAGTATCGTGGGCCAGGAGCCCTCTACTTGTTCCTTGTGTGGTTCTGAGTGCTCAGTCCTGATCTTATTCGTGGTAGTGACTACTCATTGTTACAGGTGGCAAATAATCCCTAAAAAAAAAGCAATAAAAACTTCTTTAGAGCTGATGGATCAGACACTGTAAGAGTAGAAGTCTCCCCTGACCTTGTAGCAGACTTGCATGCTGCACAGTTAATGACAGCAAACTTCACAATGTTGAACAGGTTATGCAGTCCTTAGTTCAGAACTGTAGGATTCCTCATTGTGGTGCTGTTTGGAACATCTGCTTCTTGTCTTCATCAATGCCGTCAAAATGGAGTTATCAAAGACTGTTGTCATTACACACACACTGAAATGTCTGTGCTGGGTCTGACTGGGCTAGAGCAGTAGACATCAGCCAGATAAAAAAACAGACAAAGGGATCAGTTTTGATGCCAAACAGCATGATGTTCAGCAATAAAAACTGCATTAGAAGAAAGAGGGGGTGTTGACCTGGGGTATCTAAGGGGACTTTCTTGCTGGCTCGGCCCTGATCTGCCTGTGGGAGCTCTGTGTGGTCACCTTTGCATATTTGTTTTTTTGCCCTCTCTGTCACTTTTTAAATGGTCTTTGTCTTGACACATGAGTTTTGGTACTTGTTCTTCCATTCTCTCTCTTCTGACCCTCTGGGGAGAGGGGAAGTAGCTGCTAACCATGGCAGGCTTAGGTTGCATTTTGATTAATTTTTAAGAAATATTCTGAAAGAAAACTAGTCAGAACTGGTTACTATCACAGATCTAATCACTTTTCCGCTACAAGGTGAATTTATTAATTTATTTGATCTCAATTTCTCTAATATAATGAATACTATACCATATGTTTCCTTTCTTTCTATAATGCAAAGAAGAGGATAATACTTTTTCTTACAAAATAAGAAATGCTTTGTGCCTGATATAGACATAATGCCAGAAGACAAGATGATCCTGTAAACAATAAAAGATATATACTCACCACAGTATGATTTTGAGGCATCTACCTTAAGTATTGTGAGGTATTCTCTATGAGACACGTGCTCACCTCTGCCTTTGTATTTAGGCACAGTTACAGGACTTGTATTCAGGTCTGTAGAAATATCAGATATTAAATATTCTACTACCTAATGCATGGGGAGGGAAATGTGCCAAATACTTTTAGTTCTTTCATTTATCACTACTCTTCTGTGATAAGAGTTGAGAATTAACTCAATGTTTATTAGACATGTTACGTAAGAGAACAATGCGAAACATTGTATGCAAAACAAGATTTGTAATGTAGGCGTTTGTGATACGATATCACATAGTTTCCAGTAACAGAGCTACACAGAAAATTAATGAATGCTGATTAATGTTTTCCTTTTCTAACATCATTCTCCAAACACCACTTTTGGCTTCCCAAGTAAATAATAACAGCTATTAGTCTGTCTGGGAGCCCAGTTGGCTTGGATTGTTAGATGCCAAAATGAAGAGTATGTTTTGTTCCCAGTGATCTTGGGTCTTTTCTTTGCTCTTTGCCAGTTGCTAATAGGGAAAAAGCTGAAAATGTTGAATGATTTTGGATCTAATACAGTGCTCTGTTTCAATCGTGTTTTCCTAGCAAGGAGAGACAATTTCTCCTCTATGCCATAAGATTTCTCATAAGTTATTCTCTTAAAATGCAGGAGCAGAGTTTTATTGTAAACATTTTCATGGGAAAAGAAGTATTTCAGTGGAATTCCTCTGAAAAAATTACATAGATGTTGCAATAAATTTACTCAAAATGTGCTTCAAATTAAGGTTGTATCAATATTAATCAGTATGACTAAGTCAGCTTCAGTAGTTCACTCACACTGTCTCCCACAAGGTCGATTAGATTCATCTAGCCAAGTATCCAACACAGCTGGCTCCTCAGTGCTGTAGTCTTTCCCTCTGGTTGAGCTACAGGAGGATATGATGTGGAATGAAAATAAAGGTAGTTAATATTGGAATTTTCTGTGAAATTGAACTTCCATTTCTTCAGTCACCCATGGATTTCCCTCTGATCACATTCTGAGAGAGTAAATAAGTTGATCAAATTACATAGCTGAATTTCAAGCAGTGAAAAAAACAAGGTGAAAATCAGCAGATTGAAAATAAGGTACCAGAACCGAGTTCTTCCATCCAGGATTTCCAATTCCTTGAAAATTCAGATGCCAAATTGTGCTCTGACTTCTAAATACAGTTATTTGCTTGTTTCTTTCAATGACAAGACTAGAGTGAGCTACTTCCCAGCGTGATCCTTGCTCCTGTCCTACTGTCTTATTTATATACAGCAAACTGGAAGGGGAAATTAATGGCTGATAATTAAACTACTCATGAAAAAAGGGCTATTTTTAACCTGTCTCTTTTCCCTGTTTAACACACCATTCCACAATCCATTGTAGTTGTGAAGCTGAAGCAGTGATACTGGAGCAGTAGCTGATACGGCTTTTCAAAGCAATGCAAGTCTAAACGTATGACCTTTTTTTTTTTTCCTGTCATGATGATCTGGGTACAAGTGCTTGGTGAGGCTGCTTAACCTTTCTGAAACAGTCCTTGAGGGCTGTGAGCTATTTAATAAGATGTTAGTGTGAAAGTTACAAGTGCAAATTGCTTCATCATTTCTTACCCCAGTAAAGCAGCCAGCATAAACGATCCCCTGATCTAAGCATTTGGAAATCACATAAAATGTTCCACATAATTATAAAAAATTTCCTAGGTATCTGTTCCCTTACTCTACTTCTACCCACACTTCTCATACACAACTTTCTTTTCTGGAAGAAAAAAAAAAGAAAAGGAAAAAGAAAAAACATCTCAATAGTTTGCTTTCCATATCTGTAGTAAAACACATGTTAATAATGTTGACATTGGTTTCTCTACTAAGCATGTTTTGGGGCAAATATTATGGTTGAATAGATATTGTTTCACCCTGAAATAAATTTACAGAAATAAATAATAACCCCATGAGATGTTTTTAATGCCTTAATTTTCTGTTGCTTGATACAATATTTTTCCTTTGCTTAGTTTTGGCAGCTTGTCTGTACATTTTGTTTTTCCTACTGTTTGATACAATTATTGAAATGTCTCTAAGACTGCATATTTCAAACTACCAGCAAGATCCTGGCACAAGTAAAAGTTGGAGAAAGAAGCCTAGCTAGTTCTTTTCTGCTTCTACTAACTTGAAGCTATACAATCCCCACAGGCTCACCAGACATATCAGCGGACACATGAATGTGTCACCAGTTAGCTCATTGTTATGACAACATATTTCTTATTAAAAAATGTAGAAGCTCCTACACAAATAAATGCTGAAGTACTTTTCTGCTGTAGAAATTATTTCTGATTAGAAATGGATAAGATACAGTTCTCTCTTCAGCAATCTTATGCAATTCCAAAAGATCTTTCGACTGTTTTTCTGCTGTAAAATTTAAATTTAGAATGTTACGGTAAACGGTTAGTTTTATAACTATTAAGCCAAGTGTATGCAGGAGTAGGAGCAGTTTTTAAATTGTTCTTGATTTAGTTGTTAGTTTCAAGGGAAATCAGTCTGCTTTGCTCGTGATTCACGCAATATGGAGGTAACTATAAAACTGTACTTAGTGACCTTTTACAAAAATACTGCATATTCAATTTATACTCCACTCATAGCTGTGCAGACTAACACTCCTGTGCTTCTTCCAAACTTTTTCTCTGCCTGTGCTTCTTTCTGCACGCTCTATGTTACTATATTTCCCTTATCTCTCAAAAGTTCTCTCCCATGTAGTCTCTTTTTAAAGAAAAGATCTGACAATGCTTTTCCCAAGCATTTATTTAAGAAATGAATTTGAAGGATTTGTTTAATATTTATGACTTTCAAAAGATCCAGTCAAGACAATGGAACAAGAAACTATCCAAATTTATTTAATTCTGAGTTAAAAGCTACAGAGAAAGAAACATTTTATTTTAAATAATTTTACTAATCGAGTATTTTTCTTCATCTGTATCTAGTCAAAATCTTTTTAAGCAACTAGTCTTCACTGCTTCCTGTTTTGACATCTCTAAACCAATTTGAGCAAGGCTTTCAGCACTAAGAAGTTGTTCTCCACTGATCTGAGCCTTGTCTACATTTAGCAATAGCAGAATGAATATCTGGAGTGAAGACAAAGCATGCTTCTAAAAGGATTTTGCATGGAATATGAAGAATGAAGTTCCCCATTATTTTAGGATTCCACTAGCTCAAGCAATTTTTTCAACTTTTATTCATATCTCCCATTAGCTTTCTATGCCAAGACTTTGGCTCTAATCAGAAAACCTGCCTTTACTTCATATACCCACATGACATTTTTTTGTTTTTCCATTGCTGTGGTCCCATCCCCCAGAGGACGCCACTTTCAGTAGCCCGAGCTGTTCTAAGCTGCTATTGTTTGGCTATAGGGTTGTTTGGGTTAACAACCACTTGTTGCTAACGCCAACCCATCTTGTGGTGTAGCTTCATTGCTGAGCACCTGGCTTGGAGCAGGGGTTTTATAAGCTAGACCACAAGCAGCTGTCTTGGTTTAAAAATATGTTATACATGCTAATTCACAGATCCTGAAATTTGCTTTACCACATTTGCTGAACTACAATGCAAGTGGTTAGAACTGTGGATGTAGTTTGTCTCTAAATCTAGAAATAGTTTTTCATTTTAATGGTGTAATTTTCAATAATCCGTATTTATGAAAACCAACTAAAGGAACACTGGTGTTCTACGATCAGACATCCCACTTCCATTGATCTTCATGATCTGGTCAGAATCTGTGATTTTTATACACAAGTTGGAGAGAAGCCTGATTTCTTTTTGCACAATTTTCTTCTCTTCCACCACCCAGAATATGATTTGAGAATGAGACAGTATTTCCTATTTTCAGAGCAAATTTATTTAAACAAATGCAGACATTTTCTGCTGCTTAATTCCTTAATAAATGATTTGGCTTTATTACTGCTATGTACTAACGGATGTGCAATGACCAACACAAATACTACTCTTTAATGTGATTCATTTTGTATATGCTTAGATATTTTTTTACCTAGCCTTTTTTTTTTTTTTTAGCTAATTCAAATGAGTAGTTCTATAAATTCTGCCATCACCAACACAATCATAACAATTAAAACAATTTATTTGAGAACACTGGAAGGCTGCAAAAGACTTTTTCATATTTTTTCCAGGTTACAGAGTGATGAAAGAATATTTAACTTCAAACAGCAAATCCTACAGAAGGAGCAAAGTAGTCATATGGTTTTAAAAGTAATCTGGAAATTGAATTTTGAGGAAGCAGGAAGATCGCTATTTTTCTAGTCTTCAATATGGACAGCTGGAAAGGGTACACTGGCGTAAGGGAACTGTTAGGTCACAGCTTGAACTGGTGATTAAGCAACTAGTGAAAGGGTGTGGATGGCCCAGGAGCACAGGCAAATTGTTTGCACCTGTGCTCCCCAGGTGACCAGAAGGGATGGACACGGGGTGGAACCACACTGGCCTCACATAAGGGCCAGCCATTGAGGGGAGAGTATTTCTTGAGCCTAGGCTGCTTCCTGAGAGGGGATGCTGCAGGGCTAGAGAGCACCTTTAACCAGGTGGGTGAGTTTTTCTGTATATGATTTGTCTGCCTGTGAATACTTTACCTAATATCACTAAGAAACTACTACTAGTAGTTTTGCTTCTTCATAAGCAGAACAGCTGGTAAGACTCAAATTCTGAGAATATTTTAGAGCAACAGAACCAGCCAGCATAACTTTACCAGAGCATAGCACCGCTGGCCAAACTTCTCTTCCATGGGGAAGTGACTGGCTCTGTGAATAAAGGAAAAACAGTGAATTTATCTTATGTTGACTTTTGCAGGGCTGTCAAAAATCCTCTGGTATGGTACCTTATAGACAAGCTGGAGGGAGAGTGTATAGAGGTGTATGTTAAAACTGATGAAAAGTTAACTGGGTTAGAAGGCTCAAAATACAGTTTTTGGCTTGCAGCCCAGCTGTGGCTTGTGCCAAATTCCTTCCCCACAATTCTGGAGTAGATAAAGCGGATCTCCATTTGTGACCTGAGTGATGGGATGTATACTGTGAGCTTGTAGGTGATACCAAATTGGAAGGAGCAGGCAATATGGCAGAAGCATCTGCCAGTCAGAGGAACTTTGTCAGTCTTAAGGAACAGGCTAGGAGAAGTCTTGGGAAGGTCAGCAATGATAAAAGGGAGTTTGAACTTGTGGGATAAAATAATTGCATGTGGCAGTAAAGGCTGGGCTCTGGCTGACCACAGCAGCCCTATAGAAACTACTCTGTGATTCTGGTTGAGAACAAGTTAGGTGAGGTTACAGTACCCCTGTGTTACTGATATAAATGCATCAGCAAGAGTCTATTGAAAGGTCAAGAGAAGTGATGATTCCCTTCTAGTAAGCATCTCTGAGTTTGACCTACCATGTCCTCTTCTAGGCCCTCTTACTTTCCAGTGTGAAAGAAAGATCAAGAAACTGGAGGGCATCCAGCAGAAAGGCTCTGAGGTGGTTAGGAGGCTATAGTATAAAATATGAGAAGATACTAGAGAAGTTGGCTTAGTTCAGCACGGAAAAGAGGAGACTAACGAAGGAAAAAAGCTCTGTAGGCCCCTTTCGTGTGTAAAAGTAGGCTATAAGAGACTTACCCAAGCTTCTCCGCAAGGTCTATACAATGAGAAACAAAAGGAATAAGCTGCAGCAGGGGAAATGTTGACTGTTTAAAATAAATATCAAAACTAGAGTGGTTAAGCTCTGAGACATACTGACCAAAGATGTTTTGAAATCCATCCTTGAAGGCTTCAGACGTTAACAAGACAAGGCTTTGAGCAACCTTGTATAACACTAAAATGGATCCTGTAAGAAGTAGGCTAAGGAAGCGGAAATTGTTTGGTCTCCTGAAGGCCCTTCTAATCTAAATTATTCTGTAAATCTATGATCAGTTTAAGCAGAGACAATTCTTGTTTTATCCCAGGAGAGTAATAAATGGCTACACACAGTCAAACTGATAAGGTCAATGAAAGCAATAAATGTCTTCTTAGAACTACTGAAAATGGATTCAATGCTGCCTTCAGCTAAGACTTAACTGCTTGTTGCCAGTCATTGACGAGTGACATGTTTTGGCAGTGTTAATTTATCAGTTAAATATATCAATCACAGAAGTGATACTTGTTCAGTTTGAGTGATACTTGTCTGAGCATCTGTATCATCCCTTTAGGCGGGCCTTACTACTAACCCACATACTATGCTTGTAGTTAGTCTATCTCAGACTGAAGCAGTTTTGTGCATGGGTTACGTGCACAAAATGTTCAAAATGGGCTGCTTGTGCATATCTTGTGAACCTTCCACCTTCTGTAAATTTTAATAAGACAGAGAAAAGAGAGTAGAGAAGGAATGGTATCTCAGAATTGATCCTCAGTTCATTTAACTGAAAGGAAACAGCTTTTGTTATTGTACTATGGTAGGAATGTGTTGCCAGCCACAAACAGTTCTTTGTACTATATAGACAACTGATTCTACTATTCTGCAGTCAGTATATTACTCCACTCATTCATATGCTCTTTATTTAGACTCATTTAAGAAATTTAAGATAGTTACATTGATTTGCATTGGCTGTAGTCCATCCTTCAAATAGAATAATTGCATCTTTAAGCATGATATAGAACAATCTTTTTGCCTGGTATTAAGAAAATCTTTGAGCAGTGAATAGTCAGAAAACCAGAGTTCGATTTCTAGTAACTATTGACTCATAAATTTCACTATGCTATATCAGAGTAGTGTAAAGAATTACTGCTAATTAGGGTGGTGACTAATATCCTGGGACAAGGACAGAAATCAAGTCTCTGCTGATACTCTTCTTACTGACCTTATGAAGACTCATCCATTACTTCTGGTAGAGAAAATAGAAGACCAATCATGGCAGATGAGGTCACTCTAAACAACTTCAAACATGTGAAACAAACTGGAATTAATCTTGCACAGTATTCTGAGTTGGCATTTTGTATAGAGTAGAATGTGAGTATGACAAATTCTGGCAAACCAGACTTCATCATTTCTGCACTTGTATGAAGGCCACAGGGCGTGACAGTTTGATGCAGTAAACTACTTTGTTCCTCTGCTGTGAAGAACAAGCATATTAAGGTGCTTTTAACACGTTCTGTCCTTCACCACTACATGAATTCATACTGAATGCAAACTGAGCATTGTGTTAATAAGAAAATCTACCTTAATTCTGCAGTTATCAGTAGAAGAACAAATGTTTGCCTCAGTGAACATATAGTTAAGGAATTTCCTTTTTCCTCTTTCAGTTGCAGAATCATAACACCAAGGTGATAGGAATGACACTTAAAACTTAAGCCCACAAGCAAACATCAGTATTTTTCTTTAGGAATTACTTAAGTTGTGGAGGCCATTTACAGGAGAATTTGCCTAACTAAAAAAAGGAGATAAATTCTCTAGGCAGTGTACTGGGAAGAGAACTAGTAATCAAGAAAGTCTCCAACAGGCAATGTACTGAGCTGAAGGGATGGCTAAACAAGCCAAGAAAAGCGATGTCAAGCAGAAATCCGATCTTGTTCTTGATCTAAACATTTATCTGCATCTCTGAGATCAAATTCACAGTACTGTTTTTCCTTCTGCACTTAGATGTGTGAAATGTTTCTTTGAATGTCCTCCACTTATTTCTTAAAAACAACATTTGTTGGCAAAAAATAAAAAAATAACAAAGTTAAAAAAAAAAAAAAAAGCTAGGCATTTGAATTGTATTTATTTGCCAAATTTAAGTATTGAATTATGCAGCAAGAAACTTGTGCTTTGTAGTCTTCTGGCATTAGCTGGTTGAGGTAATGACCCACAGAGATGCTGGTGACGTTCATTTTGCTGGATTGTGTCTCGGTTGCCTGTCAGGAAAAAAAGAAACTAACAACAGTGGAAGAGATTCAAGAACAAGGAGTAGAAAATGACAGCAAAAACATCTCTTATTTTTATTCCCCATTTTTAGTGAAGGATTAGTAGAAATCTCTGAAGCATGTAGGCAGGCATCTTTGAAGCCTTTGGTGTTAAGTGAAAGTTTTAACCATTTTGTGAGAGCCCTTTATCTTCTATAGAGTCTCCAAGGATTACTCCTGCTATTATGAAAGTGTAATATACAGAAAGTGAAGTAGCCCTTCAGAAAAGTTGTGCTGACAGATAAAGCAGATGTCATATTTTGATGTGCTGATATATGGTGTGTGTCCTTTTCAGGATGCCCCAAGACTTGTATGTGACGGTGCCTCATGCCAAACAATAGAAGTGGGTTCTGCATGGTCTAACACCCAGGCACAGACTCCAGACTGTTGGTCTGGACTGGTGGGGTTGGTTCTCCTCACATCCCCTTGCCACCTTTTCTCAGTAAACTTGATTTAAATTTCAGTTTGACATTCCATGCAATTGTTAATGTTTTCAGAGTTTTTCATTGGTGTGAAAGGTTTAGAGAAAACTATTTGGTAATACTAACTGCTAATGAAAAAGCCACATATTCACTCAAGTAGAATGTCAAAGAGAATGGACAGGTTGAAAATTAAGAATTTTCATGATTCCAACAAGTTCTCAAGAACTACTGGTATTTTTGGAAAAAAGCCCATCTTATTTCCTGAATACTTTATATCATTTTTGGTTGTGAATACTTTTACTATATCTACTAAAACAGGCTTTATGAATATACCTCATGCTAAAATGTGGTATCCAAACTCTATTTCTGAGGATCTGAAGTTAAAAATTAAACAGCTGCAACAAGAAAGATAACCAGTATCATGTGTCAGCTCAAAAGGAAAGGGAAATAGATAAGAGCAAAGTGACCTGGAAGTAACAAAGCATCAGAAAGTGGAAAGCTGAAGCGCATAGCCAGTTGAGGCAGATGGCAATCGCTCTTTTGTTCCCCAAATCCTACAGCTAACACTCAGTTCACAACAAACTGCTGAATATTTAATGACATAAAAGTTCTCTACTAGACCCTTGCTATGAATTAATAATTTGAGTGAGTAAATCCAGGTATCTTGGAGATATATGCTATGTGAAAAGCAGGAAAACTTCAGAAGACTAAGATGTAGAGTTCTAACACTAAGGCAATGTTTGAAATGACAAATGGATAAAACTAGTTAATCTATAGTTTGATGCGACACCTACACCACAGTTTTCATCAAAATGCTAACAGCTCAATTCAGTGAAGACATCAGAATCAAACAACACCACTGATCCTTCTCTGAATGGTTCCATGAAAATGGAGCCAAACCAGTAAGACTTCATTGACTCAGGTTATGTATTTGATGAAACAACAGACAGGCTACTTGCAGAAACTTGCACCTTCATAGTTAAATCATGAACATGCAAAACACTATGCACAAATCTCATTTTGCATGTATGCATAAAAAGAGCAAAAGCCCAAACCAGTTTTCAAGGAAAGAATCCTGTTCACAATTTTGATGGTGGCTAGATTACACTTTTAACATATTTTTCTTATTCTCCTACAGAGCAAATTCCAAAGCTGCAAAGCTCTGAAAGAGGATTCTGCCAGAACCCACGCCTGATCTCATCAATGAATATAAAAAACCTCCTAAGAATGAGTAATGAATGCAAGTGCGCTTGGAACAGTCAGATTTTTTTAAAGTGATTTAAAACTTAGCTTAAATTAGCGTACTCCTACAGAATAATTTAGATGGGTAATTAACAATGTTTGATAGGTACAGCCTCTTTTGGAGATGCAGAGAATAATCTTTCTAGTTTATTCCATTAACTGAGGTCAATGACTAATTCACTGAATTGAGACTCTGAGAGCTAGAAGAAAACGATCGTTTTATTTCCACTTCATTCAGGAATAAAAATGAAAAAAAAAAGCACTGAATGCTACAATTTGCCAGGACAGGGGAGAAAAGTGAATTCAATACGTTAATAGATAGTATTTTCTTTTCACAATCCATCTTCATATAGGCACAAAGTGAGTAATATATATTTAGTTTAAGGATTCTATTAATTTAAATATAATTAATAAAATGTATTAAAGGAAGAATTTCTGCATCTTAAATTTCAAGTTTGTGTTAGTGGAAAGCTTGTGGGTGGAGGGAGTTTATAGGCTAATATAAAAGGGGATATGATTTTTTTTTTTTAACAAAAAAGAAAAAAAAGAAAGGAAAAAACCCAAGTTCCTAAATTGCTGACTTATATGTAATTATACTTTCTCTAGCTTTTGAAAAGATAAACTACACATTAAAATCTAAATATGGAAGGAGTGGACATAGTCCAGAAGTGTGCAAGTCTGTCTCAGGGCAGTCTCTGATGAAGGATCTTGTTGCAGGTAGTGTGCTGGGAGCTTGGCTGACTTGTGGCCTGGGTTTCCAGATGGGTACACCCCAAAATTCTGTTTCAGGTCAATTCTGTCTCTTGAACCTCCTTTTCTGTGCTGTTCCAGGGGATACAGTGAGAAGTAAAGCTCACTGCAGGGGCTGCGATGAGCTGCAGCCTCACAGGTAAGCCTACACCCCTTGGCTTACAAATTATTTCTTTATTGTTACTGATCCAAGACAGTAACTGATACAAATCATGTAAGGATGTGAACAGAAAGAGCATTAAGTCTTTTGAATTCTGCACATGTGGAAACATACTGGGAAGAGTCACATGATGTTCAAATTACTGGTTAGGAATGATCCATTAAAAGGGCCAGAGGGTGTGGCATGCTTTCAAAAATGGCATCAGCTGCTCCTGAGTCACTGACCATTCAGAAACAAATTACTGAGAGCTTACGGACCAGTCAGTGCTCTGGTAAAAAGCTAGTGACCAATCTGTATTTGGTCACCAGACCTCCCTCTGGTGCTGTGGAACTGTGCTCCTAGTCCACAGTGACAGAGCTCCCAGCCCACTTGCCCTTTTAGAGCAGCCCATTCATTTTGCTCCCCAACTACACCCACACAAACACAAGGTTGAGGAAATGGATCCCTGGATATACACAATGTAGCACCCCAAATTAAAAGCACATAGTGAAAACCTCCTTCAAACTTCTGGTCTATTTTACAGAATGTGAAAAAAAAAAAAAAAAAAAAAGCATAGATGACTGTATATGTTAAAAGAACAATAACCTAAACATGGCACAGCACTTTGAAATGTGCTCCTTTCTTTTCATATATCCTGGAGCAAAATAATATTCATAAAATATTTCTTTTCAGGGCAGATGTACTAGATACAATGAATACTTTACCTAATATCACTAAGAAACTACTACTAGTAGTTTTGCTTCTTCATAAGCAGAACAGCTGGTAAGACTCAAATTCTGAGAATATTTTAGAGCAACAGAACCAGCCAGCATAACTTTACCAGAGCATAGCACCGCTGGCCAAACTTCTCTTCCATGGGGAAGTGACTGGCTCTGTGAATAAAGGAAAAACAGTGAATTTATCTTATGTTGACTTTTGCAGGGCTGTCAAAAATCCTCTGGTATGGTACCTTATAGACAAGCTGGAGGGAGAGTGTATAGAGGTGTATGTTAAAACTGATGAAAAGTTAACTGGGTTAGAAGGCTCAAAATACAGTTTTTGGCTTGCAGCCCAGCTGTGGCTTGTGCCAAATTCCTTCCCCACAATTCTGGAGTAGATAAAGCGGATCTCCATTTGTGACCTGAGTGATGGGATGTATACTGTGAGCTTGTAGGTGATACCAAATTGGAAGGAGCAGGCAATATGGCAGAAGCATCTGCCAGTCAGAGGAACTTTGTCAGTCTTAAGGAACAGGCTAGGAGAAGTCTTGGGAAGGTCAGCAATGATAAAAGGGAGTTTGAACTTGTGGGATAAAATAATTGCATGTGGCAGTAAAGGCTGGGCTCTGGCTGACCACAGCAGCCCTATAGAAACTACTCTGTGATTCTGGTTGAGAACAAGTTAGGTGAGGTTACAGTACCCCTGTGTTACTGATATAAATGCATCAGCAAGAGTCTATTGAAAGGTCAAGAGAAGTGATGATTCCCTTCTAGTAAGCATCTCTGAGTTTGACCTACCATGTCCTCTTCTAGGCCCTCTTACTTTCCAGTGTGAAAGAAAGATCAAGAAACTGGAGGGCATCCAGCAGAAAGGCTCTGAGGTGGTTAGGAGGCTATAGTATAAAATATGAGAAGATACTAGAGAAGTTGGCTTAGTTCAGCACGGAAAAGAGGAGACTAACGAAGGAAAAAAGCTCTGTAGGCCCCTTTCGTGTGTAAAAGTAGGCTATAAGAGACTTACCCAAGCTTCTCCGCAAGGTCTATACAATGAGAAACAAAAGGAATAAGCTGCAGCAGGGGAAATGTTGACTGTTTAAAATAAATATCAAAACTAGAGTGGTTAAGCTCTGAGACATACTGACCAAAGATGTTTTGAAATCCATCCTTGAAGGCTTCAGACGTTAACAAGACAAGGCTTTGAGCAACCTTGTATAACACTAAAATGGATCCTGTAAGAAGTAGGCTAAGGAAGCGGAAATTGTTTGGTCTCCTGAAGGCCCTTCTAATCTAAATTATTCTGTAAATCTATGATCAGTTTAAGCAGAGACAATTCTTGTTTTATCCCAGGAGAGTAATAAATGGCTACACACAGTCAAACTGATAAGGTCAATGAAAGCAATAAATGTCTTCTTAGAACTACTGAAAATGGATTCAATGCTGCCTTCAGCTAAGACTTAACTGCTTGTTGCCAGTCATTGACGAGTGACATGTTTTGGCAGTGTTAATTTATCAGTTAAATATATCAATCACAGAAGTGATACTTGTTCAGTTTGAGTGATACTTGTCTGAGCATCTGTATCATCCCTTTAGGCGGGCCTTACTACTAACCCACATACTATGCTTGTAGTTAGTCTATCTCAGACTGAAGCAGTTTTGTGCATGGGTTACGTGCACAAAATGTTCAAAATGGGCTGCTTGTGCATATCTTGTGAACCTTCCACCTTCTGTAAATTTTAATAAGACAGAGAAAAGAGAGTAGAGAAGGAATGGTATCTCAGAATTGATCCTCAGTTCATTTAACTGAAAGGAAACAGCTTTTGTTATTGTACTATGGTAGGAATGTGTTGCCAGCCACAAACAGTTCTTTGTACTATATAGACAACTGATTCTACTATTCTGCAGTCAGTATATTACTCCACTCATTCATATGCTCTTTATTTAGACTCATTTAAGAAATTTAAGATAGTTACATTGATTTGCATTGGCTGTAGTCCATCCTTCAAATAGAATAATTGCATCTTTAAGCATGATATAGAACAATCTTTTTGCCTGGTATTAAGAAAATCTTTGAGCAGTGAATAGTCAGAAAACCAGAGTTCGATTTCTAGTAACTATTGACTCATAAATTTCACTATGCTATATCAGAGTAGTGTAAAGAATTACTGCTAATTAGGGTGGTGACTAATATCCTGGGACAAGGACAGAAATCAAGTCTCTGCTGATACTCTTCTTACTGACCTTATGAAGACTCATCCATTACTTCTGGTAGAGAAAATAGAAGACCAATCATGGCAGATGAGGTCACTCTAAACAACTTCAAACATGTGAAACAAACTGGAATTAATCTTGCACAGTATTCTGAGTTGGCATTTTGTATAGAGTAGAATGTGAGTATGACAAATTCTGGCAAACCAGACTTCATCATTTCTGCACTTGTATGAAGGCCACAGGGCGTGACAGTTTGATGCAGTAAACTACTTTGTTCCTCTGCTGTGAAGAACAAGCATATTAAGGTGCTTTTAACACGTTCTGTCCTTCACCACTACATGAATTCATACTGAATGCAAACTGAGCATTGTGTTAATAAGAAAATCTACCTTAATTCTGCAGTTATCAGTAGAAGAACAAATGTTTGCCTCAGTGAACATATAGTTAAGGAATTTCCTTTTTCCTCTTTCAGTTGCAGAATCATAACACCAAGGTGATAGGAATGACACTTAAAACTTAAGCCCACAAGCAAACATCAGTATTTTTCTTTAGGAATTACTTAAGTTGTGGAGGCCATTTACAGGAGAATTTGCCTAACTAAAAAAAGGAGATAAATTCTCTAGGCAGTGTACTGGGAAGAGAACTAGTAATCAAGAAAGTCTCCAACAGGCAATGTACTGAGCTGAAGGGATGGCTAAACAAGCCAAGAAAAGCGATGTCAAGCAGAAATCCGATCTTGTTCTTGATCTAAACATTTATCTGCATCTCTGAGATCAAATTCACAGTACTGTTTTTCCTTCTGCACTTAGATGTGTGAAATGTTTCTTTGAATGTCCTCCACTTATTTCTTAAAAACAACATTTGTTGGCAAAAAATAAAAAAATAACAAAGTTAAAAAAAAAAAAAAAAGCTAGGCATTTGAATTGTATTTATTTGCCAAATTTAAGTATTGAATTATGCAGCAAGAAACTTGTGCTTTGTAGTCTTCTGGCATTAGCTGGTTGAGGTAATGACCCACAGAGATGCTGGTGACGTTCATTTTGCTGGATTGTGTCTCGGTTGCCTGTCAGGAAAAAAAGAAACTAACAACAGTGGAAGAGATTCAAGAACAAGGAGTAGAAAATGACAGCAAAAACATCTCTTATTTTTATTCCCCATTTTTAGTGAAGGATTAGTAGAAATCTCTGAAGCATGTAGGCAGGCATCTTTGAAGCCTTTGGTGTTAAGTGAAAGTTTTAACCATTTTGTGAGAGCCCTTTATCTTCTATAGAGTCTCCAAGGATTACTCCTGCTATTATGAAAGTGTAATATACAGAAAGTGAAGTAGCCCTTCAGAAAAGTTGTGCTGACAGATAAAGCAGATGTCATATTTTGATGTGCTGATATATGGTGTGTGTCCTTTTCAGGATGCCCCAAGACTTGTATGTGACGGTGCCTCATGCCAAACAATAGAAGTGGGTTCTGCATGGTCTAACACCCAGGCACAGACTCCAGACTGTTGGTCTGGACTGGTGGGGTTGGTTCTCCTCACATCCCCTTGCCACCTTTTCTCAGTAAACTTGATTTAAATTTCAGTTTGACATTCCATGCAATTGTTAATGTTTTCAGAGTTTTTCATTGGTGTGAAAGGTTTAGAGAAAACTATTTGGTAATACTAACTGCTAATGAAAAAGCCACATATTCACTCAAGTAGAATGTCAAAGAGAATGGACAGGTTGAAAATTAAGAATTTTCATGATTCCAACAAGTTCTCAAGAACTACTGGTATTTTTGGAAAAAAGCCCATCTTATTTCCTGAATACTTTATATCATTTTTGGTTGTGAATACTTTTACTATATCTACTAAAACAGGCTTTATGAATATACCTCATGCTAAAATGTGGTATCCAAACTCTATTTCTGAGGATCTGAAGGTATCAGGATAACCTTTTTACTCATTTCCTTCTAGGAAAGGCAGAATTTCTTTATAGAATTCAAATAATAAACAGGAAATCACTTCTACATTTTGACAAACTTTATGTCCCCTTTCTGTCTAATGAAGGACTCAAGAAGTCTATAGAAACTTGTTTTTCCTCTTCCCCCATCCCCCCCATAGAATGTGTTTTCAGTTTTGTTTTTGCACTACTAAAAATTGTTTCTGTACTGTGAATATGCAAGAATGCTTTGGTCTTTTTTGACTTTTCAGCCTCTGTGAGCTGTACATGCTTCAAGGGTACTTCCTTTCCTGATAGATTTCTCTATCTGGTGAGAACGAATAAAGAGCACCCACCACACCCATTTTTGTAACTGTTGGAAGTTATAATTGCTGAGTAGTTCTTTTAAGGAAAAGTAAACAAGTATGAGACATCACCAGAAAATGAAGCTTTTAAAAATAATTAAACAGATAAATTTTAAGAAACCCATGTAAATTTGCAGTATTTTCTATTAAAATTTCAATATTGTTGTAGTATATTTTGGACGTAAGACTATCACTTTTTGATAAGACCAGAAATCATACCTCCAGTTTCTCCTTTGCAGGCTGAATCCTACATTTCAGAGAAGTGTTCTGACACTGGACTTGGGCAATTCTCTGCCATCAAACTTGTGAAGTATATTCTCTTTTTTTGGTGTCAATTGTATGCTTGCAACAGAGATTGTTAATGAAACATGTGCTTCCCAAAACACATTTTCTCCAGTTGACAGAAGGCATCAAGATTTCTATATTAGAGGACTGGTAGACTATTCCAATTGTCAAAAATACAGCATCCTGGAATCCATTTCTATGCACTTACATAACTTCACAATTTTTTTGTGAACAGTTTATTTCTATCTACTCCTTTTTTTCCTTTTGACACATGAATGTTTTGCCACTTTAGCTGCTTTTTTTTTAACTATTGACTGTTTTTATTTTGCTCCTCCACAGAGGCTCACAGAAATCTACTTTTACTCACCTATTATTATCACTTGCTTTGTTGTTGGTAACAGGAATTTGCCAATGGAAACATCTTAAGAGAGAGACTACAGAGATTTGCTGTATGTTAATTTGTAAACGAGGTACCTATTTTAATCTAGCTTTCCAAGTCTTTTATGGTGAGACTATCATTAAGGCAAATATTAAGTTTTCTTTTTCTTTCCTTACATACACAATGGAACACTGATGGAAAAACTACCAGACAAGAACTTAAAAGCAGAACTCTTACTAGCATAGGCTCACTCTACTCAAAAGCTGTGTCTTTCACAAATACCCAGAGTTTAAGCAAAAGCTCTACTGTCAGTGTAGAATTCAGACTTGGGATAACATTTCACCATATGTGACAGGTGAAGGCTAAGCTTCTGTAGGTCCTGTAATAGAAACTTCTGTACTGCAAAGTATCTAACTCCATGAATATTATCAGTGGCTTATCAACAGTGATAACACAATCTTACTGAATATATTTCCAGTGATGCTCTACTTTAAAAAGAGTTCTGCTGCAATCTTTTGCTGTCATCTAGTGTCCAAAGAAACTTTCTGCAAGTGTTGGGTGTTTGCACAGAATAATTAAATGCTACTTTTTCCTAACTTAATTTTTCCCAAACACAAGAAAGAAAACAAACAAAAAAACTGACAATAATCCCCAGATTAATTCCTGAAGTTATATATAAAATTTGAATATTTTCTTCTCTCTCTATAGTTAATCAGATATGAAATAATCTATGCAGCTAAACATGTTTGGCCAGTGAGGAAATAAGAAATGGAGAAGAAACCCACAGCTTTGAAAAATGACAGCATTGCCAATGATGACTGAAGGAATAGATACTGCAGGTCCCACTTGTATCTGAGCTTGAAGGGAAATGGAAGAATGGGGGCTAGAAAAAGGCACCATCAAAATATCTCAGTACAATCAAGCAGGAGAAATAAGTAAACCTAGTGGGGAAAAATATTGAGACATTGCTGAAAATCAAACAAAAAACAACAAACAACTGAAAGCTCATATAAAACTCTTGTTTTTACTTAAATGTGTACTTGCCACAACCGTGTGATCAAATTCAGGTTTCATTTCACAACACTCACATAGCACACAAGATATTCTGAGAAAAGTGGGGGTTGTGCTTACTTATCCATAAGGAAATAGGATTAAAATAAGCTTCAATACCCTGAGATGTTGTAATGTATTTAGCTCCTTTGGAATTAGTCTTCAGTTATGGCACCAGACTGTAAAATGACAGACTTAACTCAGGGCATTCAAAAACAGGATATCTATTCTTGAATGTAAGGTTGCTGCCAAATGTATATTGCCTATTTACTTCATAAGTATAGCGAAATATATCGTAGTTACAAAAATCTCTCGTGACATAAGATTAATTAATTAACAAAAAACGTATTAATAAAAGGCAGATAAAAAAAAAGTAAGAATTTGCCTTTTTTAAAAAAATACCTTTTATGTATGCAAATATATAATTTAGGTATGTAATCAATCTTAATTATGCCATTTTATAACCTTGTAAGGATATAAAGTTGTTAAAATAAACTTTTGATCTTTGCAAATTAGATTCAAGTCACTTCAGAATGGAAAATAAATAAACCAGAATCTTACATTTGATCTAAACTAGAGTGGATAAATATTGCAATGACATTAACATTTATGATGAGCAGATCCATATTGATCTGCTCGTCCTCATAACATGGCTGCAATATTCTCATTTGAAGCAATCTTAGTGTCCATAAAATTTAAAACTTAAAAAAAAAAAAAAAAGCCTCTTAAGAACTTACTTTAAAGTATTTGTTTGGAAGTTAATGCAAGCAAAAATAAACTTGCTGTTCACAGATAAGGCAGATGCAAATTTTCAGGAAGGGAAATAAAAGCTTCAACCTGCTCAACAGCACTTTTCTCAACCTTTAAGTACTCTTCCTGAATTTATCAAGATGTAAATAACTAGCAGTGTTTTCCAGTTTTTAGTCAGCAAAAAAAAACCCAAAAAACTTACTGTCAATCTCTTTTGATATGTGGCTTACAGTAATGAATGATAATGTCTCAATTATAGATTTCCAACTAATGAATAAGATGAATATATAAGACTATAAGTCTCACCATGCCCTTCAGAGAGGTCCATATGGCAAATGCAAACAACATTTGGAACCCAATAAAATGTGTGTGCCTTATTTACTATCCTGTCTATTGTCTCACCAAGTAACTAATGAAATTCAAATAGCTTGGAGTTCTGAAAGTGTTTTAATGCATTTTCTATAAAGAAAACAAGTAATTCTATAAACCTGAATAGCAATTTATTTGCTCTAAAATACTATGCCAGAGATGTCTATCCCATATAAAATACTGCTTTTAAAAAAAGAAATTGTTCAAAGAAGATTTTTTTCATTACGAAATTGCTATTTTTGATCTTTGAATATAGTAATTTTGAAGTGGAACATGACGCTGGAACTGTGCAATATAACCTCAATCTTCTGTGAAATTAAGTCTCTGTGTATCTAGATGGTAAATTATCTATGTATTGGTAGTAAAACGTTTGAGGTAATGCTATATTAGACCTCTGAACTCCTACTTTTTTTTGTTAGAATATTAGAAATATTCAAGCATGTGCCTTTTTGCATATAGTAAATGACTTTCAGATAACTTTGTACTCACTGGACTGTAAAAGAAACAAAAGATAAAAGTCTTTCCTGAAACAGTTCCTGAGCAGCATTCTACGTGCTAGACACAACTTGGTAGTAATTCCTAATATCTATCATCAGTGAAAAATACTAAAACAGAAAATTAATCCTTGCTAGATTAGATAGTGGAAAAATGACTATGAACCAACTAAGAAATATAAAAAACATGTAGGGCTAACATGCAGGTTGTTAGATCACTTTGTTGGTTTTAACATATACATTCCCTTGTCTGCTCTGGGATTGCTGTCCTACTCTATTTCTTAAGAATATACATATAATTAAAAAAATTCAAAAAAGGAAGTGCAAAAACTTACAAAACCATGCATAAGAGGATTGGTTCCCAAATATACTCAACAATTCGTATGTTTAAAGCTCTCCAGCTCTCAGAGCAAAACCTTGCTTTCAGCTAGAAAAAAAAAACTGTGAAGACTAATGATGTCCCCTAGTGTTGCTTTTTCAGAACTACAGTATAGTGTTGCCACCAATAAACCACAGCATCCATGAAATAGGTAATTCTAGACTGTATTATTCAAGTGAGAGGCTAATCTACTTCATACTGTTGCCGGCTATGCATCCTATAGACCTTCTGTAGGGAAAGGACTGAGCAGCAGCGCTTTCTGAGACAAACTTCATGCAAGGATAATGCTATTACTGTGCCTACACAAATACTCCTGTTGCATATTGGCTTCAACACCCATGAGCCTGAACAGAATAAACTTAGAAACACAGACATGGTTAGAACAAGATGTAAATCAATTGCTCATTTGGGTCTGAGAAGAACACAACACTTTTCTTTGGTAACACCACAGGTGTACCAAGAATCACTGGCCTAAGCCCGATAGCTCAGACCTTGCTTCCAGATAAGTGGGATCAATTTATTTCTACTAAATATAAAAAATACCTATTGCTTCAGAGAAATAAGAAAAAATGTCTGTATGGACAAATTGCCACAGTAGGATGGCTTAAAAATATGAACATCCCCAGTGTATCTCATGAGAGGACTCCAGAGGATTTCATAACTACAGCTAGAGAGTAATCACTATATAATCTCACCAGGTTCTTCCAGGGTTTGGTGTGGTCATCTGGCACTGAGGAGTGCAGTGTCTCTCACACTAATTCCACTTATGGATCTGGCTTGCTCTCACTTGTGTCTCACTTTTCTTCTTTTCTCTTTTTAATTCTGTTAAGCACACTGCTGAACTTACTCCTTACATCTGTAAGAGTGTTCTGTGATTTCCTTTAATTGCCTCAGTTTAATTGCTAATTCCTGTGTCAACACAGATATACTTGTTTTTTAGAGTATGCCTGAGCAATACTCTAGCCGCTCTATACCTGCAATTGGAGATTATTTTTATTGTAATGCTATCATTAGGAAAAAAGTAACTGTAAAGTTTACGGTTAAAGGTTCTCCCCCTCTGTCTTTCAAAAATACTCTCTTCAAGCAAGCTGGAAAAAAAAATCACCTTCTGCAAAAAAATCTAGATTAACTAATTCATGAAGTTAAATTTGTGGCTGTTTAGTGACCACCAGCAATGTTTGTCTCACATTCAGAGTGGCTGTACTTTGGTCAGGTAGGAGGATGTATGTAGACCTACTGCATCCTTTCACCTAAATTTCCAAAGGTAGAACCAATGAGCAGAACTGACCTGAAAAGGTAAGTTCAAAGATAAATGTGGATGAAACAGAGCGTTCTTTCAGAGGCTTTATAAAGCAGTACAGAATCCCCAACTGCATAATCTAATGAAAGCTAGCACTAAGAGCCTATCCAGATTCAATACTTATATGAAAGAAAGTTAAAAATTAAACAGCTGCAACAAGAAAGATAACCAGTATCATGTGTCAGCTCAAAAGGAAAGGGAAATAGATAAGAGCAAAGTGACCTGGAAGTAACAAAGCATCAGAAAGTGGAAAGCTGAAGCGCATAGCCAGTTGAGGCAGATGGCAATCGCTCTTTTGTTCCCCAAATCCTACAGCTAACACTCAGTTCACAACAAACTGCTGAATATTTAATGACATAAAAGTTCTCTACTAGACCCTTGCTATGAATTAATAATTTGAGTGAGTAAATCCAGGTATCTTGGAGATATATGCTATGTGAAAAGCAGGAAAACTTCAGAAGACTAAGATGTAGAGTTCTAACACTAAGGCAATGTTTGAAATGACAAATGGATAAAACTAGTTAATCTATAGTTTGATGCGACACCTACACCACAGTTTTCATCAAAATGCTAACAGCTCAATTCAGTGAAGACATCAGAATCAAACAACACCACTGATCCTTCTCTGAATGGTTCCATGAAAATGGAGCCAAACCAGTAAGACTTCATTGACTCAGGTTATGTATTTGATGAAACAACAGACAGGCTACTTGCAGAAACTTGCACCTTCATAGTTAAATCATGAACATGCAAAACACTATGCACAAATCTCATTTTGCATGTATGCATAAAAAGAGCAAAAGCCCAAACCAGTTTTCAAGGAAAGAATCCTGTTCACAATTTTGATGGTGGCTAGATTACACTTTTAACATATTTTTCTTATTCTCCTACAGAGCAAATTCCAAAGCTGCAAAGCTCTGAAAGAGGATTCTGCCAGAACCCACGCCTGATCTCATCAATGAATATAAAAAACCTCCTAAGAATGAGTAATGAATGCAAGTGCGCTTGGAACAGTCAGATTTTTTTAAAGTGATTTAAAACTTAGCTTAAATTAGCGTACTCCTACAGAATAATTTAGATGGGTAATTAACAATGTTTGATAGGTACAGCCTCTTTTGGAGATGCAGAGAATAATCTTTCTAGTTTATTCCATTAACTGAGGTCAATGACTAATTCACTGAATTGAGACTCTGAGAGCTAGAAGAAAACGATCGTTTTATTTCCACTTCATTCAGGAATAAAAATGAAAAAAAAAAGCACTGAATGCTACAATTTGCCAGGACAGGGGAGAAAAGTGAATTCAATACGTTAATAGATAGTATTTTCTTTTCACAATCCATCTTCATATAGGCACAAAGTGAGTAATATATATTTAGTTTAAGGATTCTATTAATTTAAATATAATTAATAAAATGTATTAAAGGAAGAATTTCTGCATCTTAAATTTCAAGTTTGTGTTAGTGGAAAGCTTGTGGGTGGAGGGAGTTTATAGGCTAATATAAAAGGGGATATGATTTTTTTTTTTTAACAAAAAAGAAAAAAAAGAAAGGAAAAAACCCAAGTTCCTAAATTGCTGACTTATATGTAATTATACTTTCTCTAGCTTTTGAAAAGATAAACTACACATTAAAATCTAAATATGGAAGGAGTGGACATAGTCCAGAAGTGTGCAAGTCTGTCTCAGGGCAGTCTCTGATGAAGGATCTTGTTGCAGGTAGTGTGCTGGGAGCTTGGCTGACTTGTGGCCTGGGTTTCCAGATGGGTACACCCCAAAATTCTGTTTCAGGTCAATTCTGTCTCTTGAACCTCCTTTTCTGTGCTGTTCCAGGGGATACAGTGAGAAGTAAAGCTCACTGCAGGGGCTGCGATGAGCTGCAGCCTCACAGGTAAGCCTACACCCCTTGGCTTACAAATTATTTCTTTATTGTTACTGATCCAAGACAGTAACTGATACAAATCATGTAAGGATGTGAACAGAAAGAGCATTAAGTCTTTTGAATTCTGCACATGTGGAAACATACTGGGAAGAGTCACATGATGTTCAAATTACTGGTTAGGAATGATCCATTAAAAGGGCCAGAGGGTGTGGCATGCTTTCAAAAATGGCATCAGCTGCTCCTGAGTCACTGACCATTCAGAAACAAATTACTGAGAGCTTACGGACCAGTCAGTGCTCTGGTAAAAAGCTAGTGACCAATCTGTATTTGGTCACCAGACCTCCCTCTGGTGCTGTGGAACTGTGCTCCTAGTCCACAGTGACAGAGCTCCCAGCCCACTTGCCCTTTTAGAGCAGCCCATTCATTTTGCTCCCCAACTACACCCACACAAACACAAGGTTGAGGAAATGGATCCCTGGATATACACAATGTAGCACCCCAAATTAAAAGCACATAGTGAAAACCTCCTTCAAACTTCTGGTCTATTTTACAGAATGTGAAAAAAAAAAAAAAAAAAAAAAAGCATAGATGACTGTATATGTTAAAAGAACAATAACCTAAACATGGCACAGCACTTTGAAATGTGCTCCTTTCTTTTCATATATCCTGGAGCAAAATAATATTCATAAAATATTTCTTTTCAGGGCAGATGTACTAGATACAATGTTGAACTTTTGTTTGTTATTGTTAAGACAGGCTCAGAAAAAAGCCTGCAATTAGTTGCTTGACACAAAGTCTCTCGGATTGCTTTGAGAGGAAGCAACATAATGAAATGTTACAAGAAGCCAGATCAACCTGCTCTGCTGGCAGCTCTTTGCTGACTCCTGTTCCTCCTTCAGTCCTTCCTGAACTGTGCTGAAATCAAGCTGTCCTGCGCGTGCTGCCCAAGACCAAACAGTGCCTCAGTGCACAGAGCCTTCCTTAATGCAACTGTTGAAAGCCTGAATTGCAGAGGTTGTCAGAAAACTACCAGGCCTAGTGGCACTGTAGCCTGTGTTGGAATACCTAGTATCAGCTTCTCTTACTGATGTGCAACAGGTACCTCAGTACCATCTCCTTTGCCAGACAACTTTAATGAGGCTCCCTGGTACTCCAACTGCCTGAAAGAGTCACCTGCCTGTGGCAAGGTGGGGATCAGACTCTTCTCCCAGGTAACAATGACAGAATGAGAGGGAACAGCCTTAAATAGAACAAGGAGAGGTTCCGGTTGGATATTAGGAAAAATTTCTTCTCAGAAAGAGAAGAGGCTCACATGGGCTGCCCAGGGCATGGTGGGGTCACTGTCCTTGGAGGTGTTCAGGAAACATGGAGATATGGCACTGAGGGACATGGTTAGTGGGCATGGTGGTGGTGGGTTGATGGTTAGACTAGAAAATCTTAGAGATCTTTTCCAACTTCAATGTTTCTATACATTTCAAAGTTGTTTTTTAACTTTGGTTTGTCCCCATTTAGAGTATGGACAGTGCTTGTTTTGTGAAGCTTTCCATGTTACAGATCACCCCATTGCACTTAAAGAGTTTATGTAGGGGAAGAACATTTTAGGAGATACAGAAAGCAGAAGTTAACATCTGTAGAACTGGAGCCTGACCACTGGGACTAAATTAAATTAAATCTGCCTCGAATTGCTGTTAGAAACTTGTATGGTATTTCCCATTAAAATCGGTCTGCACCTCTCAGTACCAACGCTTCTCAACTCCATTCTGCTGTACTCTGAGATGACAACAGCATCTTTCAGGATGTGGGTAACTACGCCATGCTTCCCAACGGGATGCAGGAGCCAGAGAGTGCTCGTCTATCTGGTGCCATAAGGCACCTGGTGACACTGAGGCCTTGTTGTTTTCAACATCCCACAGCAGCAATGTTTTCCAAGTACAAACACCTGGCTGTACGGGCTGTGGGTGCTCAGAGCTGCCTGTAACAGGACAGGCAGACAGGCAGCTCTTCAACCCAGCAGCAGGAACTTCCAAGGGCTTCTGTGAGAGTCAGAAACCTGTCCCAGCTTTTGAGAAGGGGTAACTTACAAGCCGATGAACTAAAAGCAAAAGAACTCGCTGTGTGTGTGAGGCCTAAGAGAAAATCTCAAGACTGAACTTTGTATATAGCCAATCTAGTTATTGTACTAAATGCGCTTGTCCTGCAAGCTGAAAATGAGGTGCCATGTGCTCCCTTCTTCATTATTGCTCTTATGTGTTTGCCTCATAGGATGACCGCAGGATTGCACTTTGAATTCTGCTGTGCTATGACCTGCTGCTTATAGTGTATGGAAGAAGTGCCCAATGTTTTGGCTTGCCTGGGCCACACTGAGTGAACAGAAATTGTCTTGGAACACAAACACAAAGGTTGCTCCAAAAGTAATGCCTCCTGTGTTTCTGCAACTGATTCAAAGAGCACATTAGCACTGATAGAGAAAATTCTCAGCTACAAAACACTTTTTCAATATAGTCACCACTATCAGCTATGCTTTTGCACCAGCGATGAACAGGAGTCTGCATGCTGCACTCATAAAAATCTGCACCAGTGTACACGATCCACCTTTGCTGTCACTCCTGCTGAAACACACCAACCACCATCTCACTGTGCTCACATCCACTGTTTCATCTCCGTAAATGTTCACAAGTGTTGATGAATGTCAGAGGCTGCCATTTTTTCCACATGGAGGAATTCAGTTCCTTTGCTTCATCTGCCAGTGCTTCCACGTCAGATGCCATTTTGTCAGAATGCTCCTCTGCTGCCATCTGTCACACAGCAACAACATGTAATGGACAGTTCGTGGGAAGATTCAACCTGCACTGCCGTACCACCAGCATCTGCCTCTGACACTATGGGCCGAGAAAATAAAACAGCAGGCATTACTTTTGCAGCAGTCCTCATAGGCCACTATAGTTCATGTATGTAGGTAACAAAAATTATTTTAATCTTTAACATTTTTTATTAAAACAAAAAAAGACTATTGAAAACACAGAACTAGTGGGATGTGTGACCCTGTTGTTGTGAAACTACCACATCAGTCTAGTTCAACAGCAGTAGCTGCAATTCTTAGTGAGCTCTCAAGGTGCTTGTCAGAGATTTTAGATGAAATTTTACTCCTCCTGTACTTCATCCTTAAAAACAATTTTTCACAAATGCGTGTGATGACATGAATAACATCATTGTGAAGCGAGGATTCTTTTTCTCTGGTAAGAGAGGGCTTGTAAAAGTAAAGAGACATGGTCAGATTTTTAAGTAGAACATCTGATTGCAATTCTGTATGCTGCATTAGAAAATTCCCATGTAATGCATTTATATCAACTGAAGTTCCAAATATACCCCCCAAAAAGATTATTTTGTGGCAGTCTTGAAACCTGTTCTCAAATTTCCTTTATCAAAACGGAAAGCATTAATAGTGCACTGACTTTTGGCTGTTGCAGGACGGTGGGTGCCTTCCCGGGGCAGGGCCACATTGCCTGCTGTACGGTAAAGCAGAGGTCGCGTTGCTGCAGGATGCGTGACCAAGCCACGTGTTGGACTTTAAGGTAATATTGTGCAGAACACCCCTAAACCCATACGCAGTTCAGAGCGAACCTTTCTCACACCTCTCTAATCTGCTCTCACGTGGCTAAAACTATATGAGGAAGCCTAAAGTAAAAGAGAAACCCGAAAGCAACGTGTGCAAAGTTCATTTTCGCTTTCTCAGGACAGGCACGAGAGACCGAATTACAGAGCAGTCTCACTGCCGGCTGTGTGCTAGAGACCTTCCGAGCCCCCAGGGGCCTCAGCGCTTCCCTACGACCCCCGCGGGGAGGCAGCGCCAGATCAGCAAGGTGAGCGCACCCTTCAGCTAGGGAAGGGTTGGTCCGAACGGAATACAACCTCCCACATCGCAACTCGCGATGGAGAGAGCTAAATCCGGACGGCCATGGGCACTCCTCACCTCCCACAGCCCGGGAAGCGGCTTTCGCCAGCACTGCCGCTTCCGCCCCACGGTTCCTCCTCCGGGCCGCCCTCTCCCGGCATGCGCCGGCGCCGGAAGCCGCTGACGACAATAACAAACATCGGCGGCGGCTGCGCCTGGGCTCCTCGGACCCGCTCTCCCCGGCCGGCCGCCCCTCCCTGCCCTCGCCGTCCTCCCGAGCGCAGCGCCCGCCAGAGGCGGCCCGCGCTCCCGCCGCGCCGCGGGGCCTGGCCGCGCACGGTAGGGGGGCTCCGCCGCCGCAGGATGCGCGGGGCCGCCGCCGGACCCTCGGGTGAGTGGCGCCGGGAGAGACGAGGGCCCCTCCGCGGCCCCGCTCCGCGGCCCCGCTCCGCCTCTTCCCCGCCCGCCGCGGGCGCGGGGAGTTCGGCGAGGGGCTGCCGGCGGGTCTCCTTTACTGGGGCTATCGCGAGGGGCGGCGGTTCAGGGGTTGGCCGCGGGGTGGGCGGCGAGCGTTGGGGGCCGGGGGTGGAGCGGGGCCCGGCGCCGGTTGCGGCCCCGGGGCGGCGAGGGAACCCGCGGGGCGGGGGCGCCCGGCAGGCTGCGGGCGGGCCGGGGCGCTCCCTGCCCGCGGTCCGCTGCCAGGGGAGGGCTGCGCGGCGAAGTTACTCCGGAGAATGACTCAGCCCGTGCTTTCGGCCGGGCGCAGCGTGCAGCAGCGCCGTGTTGGCCGGTGCGCTGCCGCCGTTTCCAGTGTTTACTTATCGTTGTTCCCGAGGAAGCGTGTGCCGAGCTCTCCCGTTGTTTTCTCGTTACTGTTTGTGAGCGTGCTGTCAGGCAGCTCTGCGGGGCTGAGCTGCTGCTCGTCCTCAGTGCCCCCGGAGTTGTGAGTGACTGCTGGCTGAGGTTACAGGGGTGTGTGGGACAGCTGCAGGGACAGATCCTTGTGACGCCTCATCTTTATCTAGAGATTAAAATGATAAATTGTGCCTAAAACCAAAATACTCAGAAACGACTTCCAAATGTTAGTTTTCTTGCCTCCTTAAACTGTTATAATCTCAATTTTTTAAATTATTTTAATTTATTTATTTATTTTAAGGAGAGACTCTTTGTCTGAGGAAGGATGATCTATCAATGAGCCATTTGCTGAGTTCACATTGAAAGTTTCACCTTTGTCTCATTATGGAAGGGAATGAGGAGGTCATGTGTTGTCTCTGCCCCTACTTAAATGTGTGAAGTAGTTGGCATGGCAGCCTTTAGGGAAGATGCTCTTGAAATTGGTTAGTTCACTGCGCAGTAGAAGATATCTCACCTCTGTTGGAAAGATAATGCAGGGACAGCTCCCAGTTGAGGTTCATGTTGTTGGGCAGTATTTTTAGGATGCTAGGTACGAAAAGTACTTCAATGAAAGAAACGTTGATGGTATGTTTAAGTTGTAAACTTTTTTAAAAAAGAGCAAAAGCTTAAAACAGCCTAGTACCTTGGATGTTTTTAGAAGATAAAGCAAATGAACTGTGTTATCTATTTTCAGATAAGCTGTAGTGCCAAGGGGCGCATAC
Organism: Meleagris gallopavo; assembly: GCF_905368555.1. Taxonomy (NCBI): domain Eukaryota; kingdom Metazoa; phylum Chordata; class Aves; order Galliformes; family Phasianidae; genus Meleagris; species Meleagris gallopavo. Next base: position 55,501,082 of record NC_139406.1, on the reverse strand, counting down.
AAGAAAGAAATGAGACATTACTCACTAAGTTTAGTTTAAATGAAATTCTGCAGAGAATCTAATGGTACTTATTTTAAATGCTATCTAAAGCTCAAAATGGTTTTATTTTATTATACTGGGAGTAGTGAAGAAAAAATTAACTTACGAATGTGGAGTAAGGACCCCAGAAATACAAGCAGGAACTTTTGGGACAATGTACTAGTGTAAGGTAGACTTAACTGCAATTTGGAAGTCTATTACCATTGTGCAGTTTGTATGGGTTTTTTGTTTTGTTTTGTTTTTTTCTCTGTAAGCAAAACCAAGTTGTGCTGTAGTCTGTTGACCCAGCCTTCTGCTTGATACAGATTTGGGTTAGTAGTCTCTGGGATCCTACTCAAGGAGCTGGCTCTGTCCCCATGTCATGTTACCATATTTATAATTAGAAGCATATGAGGCAGATTTGCATTTGCTGGAGAAGAGGACATTGGTTATTTTGAGGTCTTTTGTGGTGTCTGGTTAAGACGTTGCTTGTCCCTGCGTGAGATCTGAATGCAGCTAAGATTATGTACGGTTCCGGGAGAGTTAAGGTGAAAAATATAGTTTCTAAACCATGTATAAACCTGCAGTTTTCAGTTATTGTGATTAAATGGGTTAGGTGTATATGGAAGGAGAGGAATAGCGTGTGTCCTTCTCCTCCTTTTGATAAGATGGTGACAGAGTGGGAAATTGTTTGACAGAAATTGTCACTGTCTTAAACTGTAGTGTTGGTGGTTGTAAGTATGATCCATAGACCCTTGTTTTTAATCTAGCAGCTAGTTTGAGTAGAAGGCTGACTTAGAACGGTGTGAAGATCTAGAGATTTTTTTTTTATTGCATAGAGTGGACTTGCTTGTATATTACAGTCAAGTGAAACAAGTTAAAATGAAAAACTGTTGTCTAAGGTGGGTGCTCTGAGCCATAGCATGCATACCCGGCTGTCATCTGAGCTACTCCAGAGCCATTTGGACACTGTCCCAGCTGTCATGCCTCTCTTACATGTGTATTGTACAAGAGGAGTTGTGCTCCCAATGTTGGGTTCACAGCTACATGATATTGCTTGAGGAATTTCTGAAGAGGAAAATGAAATGGTAGAAAGGTGAAATTCTTTGAAAAATTACCAACTTTGCACTAGACCATAAACTATTGATATTCTCAGCAGTAGTGATCAATGAAGTAGCAAACACTTGTCTATAAGATTATAATAGTATTGTGTTATATCACCTGATTGAATGCACTGATACCAAACAGGCAAAAAAAGTATCACTAATATGGAAATTACTAACCTAGCTGCTAGAGTTAGTGTGCATTTTGTAGCTGATTTGTCAGAGTAATGGTTTAGGTAAACATTTTGAAAGACTCTCATGTGGTCTCTTAGTCATAAAAATGATTGATGATTGAGAAGTCACTGGCAGTAACTTATTTTATGAACTAGTGAAGGATTCTGTGGCTACTGTGAAAGTCACTTGTCTATGAGTTAACTTCTATTTCAGGTACTCTTTTAATTTAGTTTTGAGTTCAGTTGAAAAGAAGGTTGGAAGACATTGGGTGTTTCCCTCTGTGGGAAGAACTGGTAGCGGATGTACTTCAGCAATGCTTTCTAAAGCCAGTGGTGTTTTAATGTATCTGAATTGTTAATAATAAATAATATCTAAGTCTGAATTCTTGGTGGTTGTTGATAGAAATATCAAAACAGATTTGTTGATTTAAAATTTTCACTCAGATTCAAAGGGGGCTGATCGCTGTTGACTGACCAGGAGAGAACTACTGGCTGTCAGGAAAATTCTTACTTATCTTCTGGCTGTCTACAGGTGTGTATTTTCCAGTAGGGTTCTGAGCTCAAACTGTGTACTCAGGCAGTGGCAGTTGCTAGTGTAGCTTCTTATGTGCATCCAAGATGTTGACATTTTCTTCTGGGAACTGATTTGCAGCCAGGCCTGCTGCCTTTATCACATCAAGGTGAAGCGATTAACGTGTGCTATATATAATCTATAGTAGTTGGTGTATCTAGAAAATCAGCTGTTGAAGAAAGGGGTAGCCTGCCTTCTGTATGAAATGACTTGCTGCTCTGTGATTGGAGAAAAATGCCAATCTTCATTGGTTACCTGTTGATTGAAAAAATAAAATGCCAAACCACTTAGCTGACTTAGGGTTTCAGATGTTCCTGATCTGTTTTGCTGTGTTCTGACTACAGAGCTCTTTTTTTATTTCCTTGCTATGAAATAACTCATATTTTCTTACCTCCCAAGGTTTTTGTTTTTGTTTTTTTTAAAGGTATTTTTACACTTTCAGGATATTAAGAAAGATTTGTTAGTGTTTGGGAAATAGTATGTTCAGCATTAAAATTGCCTTCTTTTTTTTTATTTGGACAGAGTGTCTGTATGATAGTCACAGTACAGCAATCTTCATTATTATGCTTGGCGATGTGCTTGAAAGGCTAGCGTTGTGCTTTCGGTTTGAACAGATTGAATGCAATCACAGAATCATAGAGTCATAGATGTATATGCAATGTGTATTTCTGAGGTAGAAAGTGGCACTGGAGAAGTAATTGAAAGACAATTTCCATTGCGAGTTCAAAAATCATACCTCTCAGCAAAACAGTCAGTTCTAAAAGGCACTTTTGAGATCTGATGTCTGTGAACATTTGAGTCAGTTGCTCAAATTTGGATTGTGCTCATGTTCTCTTTTGTACATGATGGAACTCACCTGCCATGTTTGTTGTATGGACGAGTATGTTTGTGCTACATTCTGTCAAGTAAGCTCTTTTGTCTGTTATGGATGTTGCAGATATGGCTGCAGCAATTTCCATTCTTTTAACATTTTCTGATACTTTAGGGATTGCAAATGTCAGTATTCTATCTCACATTCTGTTTTAGGTTCATTTATGCCTACTATTAGTGCTGATATGTCAAAAGTATAGGTATTTGATCCTTATTTGGTGTAGTTGTGTCTGGACTAGGCAGTTTATACTGATAAAATGGTGCTTTCAGTGATAGTTTTAGTTTCGTCCTCCAGAGTGTATATTTCTTTTAAATTCAGATGAAATGGAGGTTCTTATGTAAGAATATATTGTGTAACTGGACTAGCAACTCTTTTCAAATATATTATGCTTATGTTAGATTGCAGGCATTCTGCCTGTAAACTCCAGATGACTTATTTGTCTATTCTAATTTAAAATACTTTGTATGGATACTTGTATTGCCTACTGATTGGGTTTGCATTAAATTCCTTTCAGTTAACATTTCTTTAAACAAAAAATGAGAATATCATTTAAAAATTCTCACATCCCAGTCAGACCAAAAGAGGGGGTGGAGTGTGTAAATTTGCCTTTACTTATGTCATATGAAAGACTTGAAGGCAAAATACCAATAAGCTGAACAAAGCATGTGTAATACAACAAAGCAATTTCGCGTGAATGTTCTGACTGCAAACGCCACAATTGGGGTTGAATAAGGTAGAGGTGTAATTGTAGTGTATAAACCTTTGTGGGTGTGGGGTTGGGTTTTTTTTAATCTCTGAGTTGTCTATTTCTTAAGTTGGTAATATTCCACGGAGGGATTTATTAATGTGCTTTGTTGGCTGTTTTAAACTGCCAAAGATTTATCTAGGAAAAGCAAAGAAGACTTGTTGAAAGCTACTAAATACTTTCTAGAGATATTATGTTCTTCATGCCCACCATGCAGTTTTTGTCATTTCTCAATACATTGCTCTTATCTTTTAGATTTGTCAGTAGAGGCCTGAAGGTTATTTTTAATTGTGTAAAATGCAAATAGCTGATGTGCCAAAAATCTAGTTGTGATTTTCTTGAATGTCTTGATGAGGTTTATGTCAGTTCTGCAAGTAACTGGTTCTTTGCTCGTCTGTTTCATGTAGATATATTTTAAAAAGAATTTGATAAATAGGAGGTGGTTCATTGGTGAAGCACTAGCTATGAGGAAAAAAGTTTGCAGCAAGTTTGGAAGCTGCTAATCGTTTGAACGCTTCAGCAAGACTGTGGTTGATTCCTTTACTGCTGGAAACTTTAGTGTTATTCTAAACGTTTACAATTTATAAGAATTTAATTCGTACCTGATGATGGCATGTGTAGTTAGGAATTTGAGTGACGCCTTTTGAAAATTTTCACTTCTTTCCTTGAGTGATAGTGCTGACTTGGTTACCTCCTGTATCCATCAGCTTTTTTCCTGTCCTTAGCTCTGGAGTAATAGTTTGGAGGGTTGCATGGCAGACAGCAGTCCTAGAAAGAGTTCAAAGTTGTTCCAGGAAAGTAATTCAGTTTACAGCATATAACTGGAAAGATGTGCAGCTGAAAGTTGGTGCAGGGAGAGGATCAGGACAACTGACTGAGGAAAGGGATTCACAAGGCTGGTGCTCAGGCTGTAATCAGTGTTTTTGATCGTGGTCTTGGTTAGCCAGAGAGAGGGTTAGTGAAGGAGAAGCATTTGTGCTGACTTGTCTGATCTTGATCTAAGAAGGAAAGGAATGCTTGTTGGCTGTTTCTTGCAGGATTGTTTGCAAACACGGTAAGATTTTACATGCTAATTATTTTTCAAAAGTTCATTTCTGTAGGGGAAACCTTCCCACTCGTATGGAGTTAGTCAGTAACTTGAATAAAACCACCTGAACCTCTACATACTGAAGAGCACCATTTTTTGTAAAGTATTAATCACCATAATATGAGAGAGATAGGTAGTCTGCATTTGCTTTTGAAATGGCAAAATTATACACTTAAAAAAAGAAGAAAACTGACTCAATCTTCAGTTAATTTTTGTCAAAGACAGTTGCAAACAGCTGTGGAAAGACTGTTTCCACCAGTTAACAAACTACTGCAAAAAAAGAGTGCTTCTACAAACTGTAAGCTGTTTCCTAGCAATAAGAATGTCAGAAAACTTTGGCTTGTTTTCTGACTTGTAACCAAGATGCAGAAACTTCACTTTCTGACAGATAAGAGATATGAGGTTTGGGGTTTTGCAAAAGCTAGTAAACTTTTCCCCCCTCTTTTTTTTTTTTTTTTTTAAACTGTTGGGGGGAAAAATGGTCTGATTGATATGTGGATTGTATTTTGGCAGTTCCTCAAATACTGTGAATAGAATAATATAAATAGATGCTAACCCTCAGAACTGAAGTTTTATAATTATGTACATATGGAGTCATGACATAATGTCTAATAATATGCTTGTTGCCTCATAAAGTTGTTTGAAACTATTTATTTCCTAGAATTCATAAGTTCTGTCTGAACTTGCAAGAAGCTACACTGTTTTGGACTACATCAATTTTAAAGCTATTTCTTAATACAGTGTTTTCTTGCCTGCCCAAATGTTGCTTTTGATCTCTTGCTCTTCCACCATTGATGCTGAGGATATATAGGTATCGCTCCACCTATACTGCTGAATAGGGAGAACAGAGGTAGCTTCCATGTAACTCAGAGTTGCTCCCGCATTCATATGGTGTAAATTATATTTCCTGAAAAGTTAAAGATAAAGTTGATGTTTTTGCAAAATGCCCAATACAAAACAAAAACAAAAAAACTCCAACCCTCAAAAACCAAAAAGAAAAAGAAGGAAAACTGTGCCATACTTTTGAGTTTTGCAATTCCTCTTTAGTGAATGGGGAAGTAGGGACTTTGGCACATTTCCTGATTGCTGTGCAGAATTGCAGCGTCTTTCCTGTTTTAAGAGCATAAGAGACTTACTTGACTGACCAGTTGATGAATTTGAGAACTGCTGACAGTGCAGTGACTGCTGGAGATGCTTTATTTAACTGCTTCTGTGCCTGTGCACATCTCAGTGCTGTATAAATAAAGCTACAGGTGGCACCTTGCAGATACTGGGGTTTGGCAGCCTTACATGAAGACGGCACTGAGCAAGGTTTTTGGAGGGATGAGCAATGAATTTTTTTCCTGAATCCTGTTCAGAACAGGCTCTGCTGGGTGTTCACCACATAGCTCAACCAACCTTATCCTGGGCTATATCAAAATAATGTAACTAGCAGGTTGAGGGAGGCGGTTGTCCTCTTCTACTCAGCTCTTGTAAGGCTCCACCCTGCAGTACTGTGCTCAACTCTGGGTACCCTAGCATAGGAGGGACTTGAAGTTGTTGTCTCCTCTGGACCTGAACCAATAAGAATGATCAGAGGTCTATAGCGCATCCTTAAAGAGAGGCTGAGGTAGCTCTGCTTCTTCAGCCTGGAGAAGGACTAGGCTCCAGGGAGACCTCACTGTGGCCTTTCAGGACCCAAAAGGGGCCTAGAAGAAACCTGAAGAAGGGGCTCTGTGTGAGGGAATATAGTGACAGGACAAGGGATAATGGGTTGAAATGGAAATAGAGTAGATTAGGTTAGTAGTTTAGATCTTAGAAGTAAATTCTTCTCTTGCGGGTTGTGAGGCATTGGCACAGGATGTCAGGAAGCTGTGGATGCCCTACATCTAAAAGTGTTCAGGGCCAGGTTGGATGGGGCCTGGACCCTGATTTAGTGGGTAGAAATCTTGCTTGTAATAGGGGAGTTGAAACTGAGTGGTTTTTAAGGTCCCTTCCAACCCAAATCATTCTATGATACATTAATTTAAGTGCGTTTTAAGGAGTGTTTTCTTTGACCAATCAGTTGTCCAGATGAGGATATGCATTCTCATTGTGGTTTTTGTTTTTTTTTTTAATTAATTAATTTATTTATTGAAACTAAGCTGTTTGTACTACTAAAAGCAGCGGTAGAGAATGTGTGCTATCATTGTGAGGATATCTTGTCTGTTCTAGGTGATCATAGTGGCCTTTTGCAAAATGAAGATGCTTCTGATTAGAAGCATAAGTAGCAGTATTGAATAAAGCTCCTTGGAGTCTGCTTTTAAACATTGCTTTACATGAAGAAAGTTGTTTATTTCCTTAAGTTCAGCCTTAGTCTCTGTGTTCCTTTTCCTTTGATATTAGGAAGAGTGCTGTAAAATCCTTTACTTGTGAAGTGAGGTGTGGAAGTTAGACAAAGAAATCATTTTTAGAAGGGCACCTGAAGAAGCAAAGGAAGTAGAGACAGAATACAGATTTGCAGAAGAAAGTAGATTCAATTGGAAGGAACGTTACGTTCTCCATGAGGGGAGGTGTATTCCAAATGAGATAACTTGGTGAGTGAGAAATAGCACACGAGGTTCTTTTGTTGTTGTTCTTCTAGCATGTGATGGACTTGCCAGACTTTGCCTTGGATGAATTACCCTTTTGGCAGGTAGGAATTCTATCTACATTGATCTACTGTGAGAAATTGGACTCGTGTAATCGCAGGTAATATTTCTGATTCATATTGGAACCAATATCTATTATTACTGGCAATGTAACCTTAGTCCTCAGTAAGAGAACTTTCTTTCCTTTATTAGCATTGTGTAGGTGATGTTCCTAAACAGCTATGCGAATGCCTGATAATTAATGATGTGGAATTGCGAGCTTCTGAATGAATAGTGGGGTACTGCCTTGCCTGACTACTTAAGCTAGTTCTGTCTGTATTTAGAATTGTATTTCTTTCAACCTGGAGATATGTAGGGGTAGTGTGGGAAGGAAGGAGTTCGGACTTCTTGGTCTTCTCTGATCTCAGAGATGAAGCACTGAGTCCAGCACTTTGCAGATATGAAGTAATGCTTCCCCAGGTGCTAAAAGCAAGGTACCCTTTACTGCTGATGTTTTTCTGTAAAAGGAATGCAAAACCCTTGGGATTAAAGTGAAGCAATGACTTTGGCATAGTTTAGTTTAAATTCTAGCTAGTTAAATTAAAAATGTTTTGGCAACTCAGATTGTTAAAATTTGGTTCATAATGCCCCTTTAAGCACAAGCAGTGTAGATAAACATTGATTTTTATCTTTGTCCTGTCCTGAATGCAGATTTTATTATTTGAGTTTGTAAAGTTGGAAAGAATTGTACTGTGAAGCAGTGGAACAGTCAGAATTGGGTAATGGAGTAAGGATTCTGCACTTAATGGCAGAAATGGATGGCTAATGTAGCTATAGGATTATTTATGAAGTGTTCTGAAACCCATGACGTCTGTTGTGTTTTTACAAAAAGGAGAGGTCTGTAAACAGACATTCATTTCCTTTTACAGATGTAGGAACAATGAATGTGTTCTGAACTAAATAAGCTACATTTCAAAATTTCTGACCAACATGCCTTGCAAGTATTGATCAACACAGACTTAAAAAGTTGCCAGTTGTTTCAGACTTTATGTTGGGTACGACAGTCTTGTAAGGTGAAGCAGATGTAGTTCTATTGCAATGTAAACACAATGTAGAGCAATGAAATAATGTTACATTGTCAGCATAACATATTCATGGCTGTTTTTGGTGTTAGGTAATGCAACAAAATACACATTTGAATTAGTTCTTGAAGGTTTTTCTACCACATGCTATTCGTACCTTTGCTTTTGTCACCTCATTCTTTTTCTTATATTCATTTCTACCTTTTTTCTTCTTCTTCTTCTTTTTTTTTTTTTTTTCTAAATAGTAACCTAACAATGACAGCCTGGGGAAGATTTAGGTTAGATGATAGGTGGAAATTCTTTACTTGAAGGGCAGTGAGATGCTGGCACAGCTGCCTGGAGAAGCTGTGGGTGCCTTATCTCTGGGAGTACTCAAGGCCAGGTTGGATAGGGCCCTGGACAGCTGAGCTGGCGGGGAGCAGCCCTGTCCATAGCAAGGGATTTTAACTGGATGATCTTTAAGATCCCTTCCAAACCCAAGCCGTTCTGTTATTCTTTGAGTGCACAAACTTGTCCTGCCAGTCAGTGTAACCCAGTTCCCCAGGACTGATTGCTAGCTTGTTTGTTGAGTGGTAGAAGCAATGCTTGATTTCTAACTTTTTAGTGGTCTCAAAGGAATTAGAACGATAGTTGTTATAGTACCGGGGGCCACCTTTGTGGTAGTAGTTTCTTACAACTTGTGGTAATGTCCATTACTTCAATCTAAAGCAAATACTGCTATATATACTTGGTCCAGATTCAATTACTGCCAATGGCCAAAACAGGGACACTTCCGTTAGTAGTTTTCCAATAGTGATTCTTAAACACATTGCTTTTTCCATTTTATTGCACCTTTGCTTCTGAGTAGGTGATGTATGTGCCTTTTGAATAGGTGGAATAAGGAGGCTCAGGAGGGAGGAAGCTAACTTAAAAGCTCAGATAACTAGCTGCTGACGAAGTGCCATCTGTTCCATGCATGTAAAATACAGTTGTGTATTTTTCTCCTTGTTCATAATGTTTGCAAATTTGGGACGAAGAGTTTGTTTTTGATTTACCCTTAGTTACGGATTGTGTAAAATGAGTTACGTGTTCTAATGTTTTTTTGGGCTTCAGCAATCCTATTTTTAGTGATGGATTATCACCCTTTATAGCGCCTGATCATCTTCTCAGAAAGCTTGCTAGGGCATTAACAGGGTAGAAATAGTGTTTGTTGCAATTCAGAATTTGAGTGTGCAGTTTGCTGACTGCTGTTGTGGCAGTTGCACTCAGTGTTACTGAGCCCAATTGCCTGCCACTGCTTTCCCTGCCAAGGGCTCCTTCTCCTTCAGCACTGTTATCTGACTGATAACAGTTAAAATGAGCTAACTTAGCTTTGAAAGACTGCTGATCTTGTTCACTTTGGTTGTAGTTGTAACAGAAGTTCTGGGAGATGGCAGCCTCGCCAGAGGCTTCACTGACAAGCAACTGCATCTGGTAACATCTTCAGTTTATAAGAACAACAACAAAAAGAAAAAAAAAATGAATGTTTTGCAAATAGGTGACTGGCTTAACAAGGTTACCTTAAGGAAAGGACTGTTTATTCCTGAAGGTGCCTGATGAATACATCTGCAAAATAGAACTGTCGATTACACAGAATAGCATAGGTGCCATTTTACTCTGATTTCCCTTAGATCAATTGTGTTGTGACTTTCTGTTTTACTGTTAGCATCATGTAAGAATTCTGCGCTGGTTCTGAAAAAGTAATTTCAGCTAATGGGAACTCAGGCAGTTCTTCTTAGTGAACTAACTCTTGTATGCACTGGAAAATGTTACAGCTATTTTAGATGCAATTTATGTGGAAAAAGACACAGGTGTGTAGCAGTTCTGAGTGGACTTGTGACTAGAAGGCATTGTTAAAAAGCGGTATTCTTTTAATTATTATTATTATTTTTTTTAAATAGCATTGTCATACATATATTTCAGTGTTAGTTGCAGTGGTAGCTATAAAATCCTGATATTTTAATGATACCTGTAGTTATGTTCTGTATTTTTTTTTCTGTTTTCTTTACAGATCTTCTTTGGTTTTGAACAGCCATGCCATTCTGTTGCCAAAATCAAGTACAGAAAATGCTCATTTATTCTCTTGTATTTGAAGAAGGTGATAGCTTCGTGTAGTGCCTGAAGGTAACTCCTGCTTTACTTAATGTTGGAAGGTCTGAGACTACTGATGCATGCATGACAGATGCTGCCATAAAATATTTGATCTTCTTTCAGTGCTTTAAATGGTTAGCTGTGGTGTTAAGAATGGGATGGATTGATTAAAATTTCTCTTTCTGTACATGAACAGAATGAGGTTTCTGGACAGATTATCTATTAAATACCACCAGATTTTGCAAAGTAATTTTTGTATGGAAACTAAACATAATGCAATTATTTGACTAAGTGGGAAAGAAGTGTTCCCTGCTGCTTGTTTTAATGTTACATTTAACGTGTCTGTTTCTAATTTTACATGGAACATAGTCACAAATAATGCCTGTTGTGAAAGTAAGTTTCTCTGTACTTTTAAGTCTCACTTATTATATAGCTTAGGGCAGAAGAATTAATAATGAATTACTGCTGGTTTGTTCTTGAGGTCTGGGAGTTTTTGTCTGTTTAGTAAGTTTCTTTATGGAGTATATTCTTTACGGAGGTGATTTCTTTATTTGACGTGGTTCTCCTTCCAATATGATGTTCTTTCTTGATAATATACATGTCTCTGCTAGTTTATGTGCTAGTTAATGCTTGAAAAATGTGAGTATTCATGGAAGAAAACGAAGGATTTTCTGGAATTGTTCATCTGGTAGAACTAATTTCCTAGCCCTGCACACTTCAATAGTGATTTTGTTATTTTCCTTTATGGTTTTTGAGGCTTTTTATTCTATAGACAAAGATAAACGCAAATTCAAATTCATTTTAGAATAATACAATTAGGAGTGTAGATCTTGTACATGTTCTTTTCTTATTTCAGGGAAAGGGGCATCTTGTACTTCCTATGAAGTAATTTAATGCAAAAAGTCATTTCTATAATGGTACAGAAATATAGCTGAGGCTAAAACTTCTACATCTTAGTGTTTCATAACTCTTTTACATTAAAAAAAAATTGCAGTGCATTAGTGATTGCAGTGATACTGTACTTTTGCAGCCACTCCATTAGCGCATAAGAAATTATTCACAAATTTAAGAGTTTCTCATTTGTAGACAAAACATCTGAAATATCTGCTCTGTGTGTTCTACAGCAAATTGGCTCATTTTTTTTTGGTGGAGCAGAAGAGAAATAAGTGCAGAAGTATGAAGCCTTTCAAAGACTAACATATAAGAATGTCTTACAAAGCAATTAAATGTCGTCTTCTGATGTGTACACTGGAAAACAAGTGCTTATAGTCATTCATCTAGAAATTTGTGGGGCATAGGAATGAAAATATTCTGAGATGCACTGTCTTTTTTGATCGCTGCGTAGTGGCTAGTAGTAACTAAGGCAATAGTGTTAGCTAGTGCTGAAAACAGAAAAATCTGTAAATTTGTTGATTGCATCTGTCTGTAGTTAACTAATCGTTTTTAAAAACTGCTTTTCTGGGGGTTTGATGTTTCCTTTTATATGAGTGGAAAAACAACGCCTGGGGTAATAACCAGTAGCAAGGCTTTGTTGCTGTACATTGGGGAATGAGTACTTAGAGCACAGATCATTTTGCTATTTGTAAAGAGCAAAAAAGGTATCTAGAAATAACTTTATCATGGGATTTAAAAATGTATTTTATAACTAAAAAAAGCCAGGTAATGATCTGGGATGTTGCTCCTCCTTAACTGAAAGTTGTCTTCCCCTCTCCTCCTTGTCCATCCCCACTGTAACTTTCCATGTGTTTCTCTAGCCCATTCACAAATTAGAAGGTTTCCTGTGCCCATGGTCCTTGTAGGAGAAGCGTCTGTGTATTTAGTAACAAAGAACTGGAATATGAAAGGCAGCATGTTCACCCTCTATATAGCTAAAAGCTGTATAGTACATACTTCTTATAACTCCTATGTGAAACTGACTTTTTTTTTTTTTTTTTTTTACAGTTTCTAAATGATTTTAGCAGTGGAAGTGATAAACTTCAGAAACCTAAAGAAATCATCATGAAGCTATATGTATTTCTGGTCAACACTGGAACTACCCTTACCTTCGACACAGAGCTTGCTGTACAAAAGTAAGAAAGTGAAGCGACTACTTTTTTTTGGAAAATCTGTCAGAATTACATCTGGTCTTCTGTGATCTTTTGCTGAGTAGCATTTTTATGTTTTACTTACTGACATCATAAAATTACACATTATTTTTCTACTCACAGTATTTTACATGTTCTGAATAAAATGTGAAATGCTGAAGAACAAGCATGTAGGTTTCTGTCTTAGGCTCAAGGTGGAAAAACTTGGTTCTGTTGTATAAGACTCTAATGTGTTTTACAACATTCTGTATGTAAAACGTGAACTTCCGAACTGCCAACTGCTTGAAACAGCAGTAGTTTAGATTCCCAGTGAAGTCCCAACAACTTGACTATTACTGTTTTTTTTCCACTGCACAATAAAAGCATTTTGTAATCTTAATAATGTTTTATAAAGAAATAAATGTACTAGGTATATTGAAACGTGTTCCCCTGTTTCAGAATACTGGTCTAGTACAGTAAATCTTGTATAACATCATTATAGCTCATATGCTTGGTGCCAACCTTTCATGCTGTTTCCCTATTCTGTCAGTGGTAAATGACTTAGCAGGTAACGGATGTGTATGCTGAGACATGGGCTAGGTAATGCTGCTTGAAAGGCTTCCATGAAAGTGCACTGTTTCCTTACTCCTGAATTTCTGTTTGTGATTTTCATGACTCAGCAAGTGAATTTGGATTTTAAAACATTGGAGTAGAAGGGCCCTAACAGTGGTGTACATAGTGATTTTTTTTATTTCTTTATTTTTTTATTTTTTTGTTCTGATAGCCTGCTGAGGGTATTACTGAGGATGAGATAAAAATATTTCACCTTAACCATTTTAGATCTACTGGGTCATGAAGCTTGTGAGGGGACTAGAATATAAGACACATGATGAGTGTCTGAAGGAACTGGGGTTGCTTAGCCTGCAGGAGAAGAAACTGAGGCGAGACATAATTGCTCTCTACAACTACTTTTAAGGAGATTGCAGTGGGGAGGATTTCAGTCTATTTTCTCATGTTGCAAGTAATAGGACACAAGGAAATTACCTCAAGTTGCACCAGAGGAGCTTTAAATTGCAAACCAGGAGAGGGTAGATAGGCTTTGCAATGGGCTGCCCAGAGTGGTGGTGGTAGATTTTCCATCCTTGCAGATATTGAAGAGATGTGTGATTTTTTCCAATTGATTCTATGATTTACATATATATCAATACCTCTGTGGGCTCTCTGGTACATTGAGACGTTCTGTCCTAAATTACGGTGAGGTACAGCATCTGAACTGCCAGACAGGGTACCTAATGGCCTGACATGAGCTGACTTTTCACTCATTCTAATAGTTTTTTGAAGAAAAATGGATGGACAAGACAAAATAAAGACTGTTTATCAGTTTAACTTTTTGTTCTCTTTGCATATTGAGAATTGCTTTTTTTAAGTAAGGCTACGTTTTTCTTGGATTCTTTGACTCTCTGTATGTGGATATGTTAAGCAATTTTCCTAAAGAGCATGGGAATGATATGAGAGTGTTTGTTTTAGCTTGTGCTTGTGTGGTGTTTGTAGTGAATTAACTTTGTCATATTAAATATATATATTAAATATAGTAATTTTGGATAACTGATCTTTATTTTTCAATACAACATAGCCAGTAACATTTTTATGATACCTGACAGTTATATCAAAATCCCTGATGCAAAACACAAAATCTAGAATTGCCTAAAGTAGCAGTGTCATGAAGATGTCATTACCTGAAATTAAAGCAGCTAGGGGAGTGAAAGCAAGCAGGGATGATGGTCTACTGACCTACTGTTTGCACAGTAAAAGTATCTTTAATGTTTATGTGTGTTGTATATATACAGACTGTTGAACTCCTTGTCATTTGAGCATTATACTGTGCTTCATGCACAGTAAATCAGAGTTGATCAGATGAAATTTTGCTTACACAATGCATAACAAAGTATTAAGTACTCTTGTAATTTTCTAGAGTTTGAGAAAGTCAGCTGTGCGTTCGTAAGGTAGACACTAAGAGAACATAATATTATTTTTACAGGTGGTGTTCTAAATGGTTGATTTAATTCAGAATTTCAACATGCAATCAGGTCATATTGGAAGAAGGTTGCTGATGATATACCAGTATTGTACAGGCTCTGTTGCTTTAGCTGATAGCTTATTAGATGGACATCAAGAATGCAACAGATTACAGCCCTTATAAAATGTAAAGATGTTTCATTGTGTAGCTTAAAAATGTAACAGTTTTTTGAAAAGTCCTGCCTTGAAACAGAGAAGTTGCCTTCTCTATATTACAGGAATCTGTGAAATTAAGGGACGTGTGTTGATGTTATCTTCTTGCCCCTGTTTTTTCTAGTGTGGCTGATCTGAAACATGCAATACAAGCAAAGTATAAGATTGCCATTCAGCACCAGGTATTGGTTGTCAATGGAGGAGAGTGTATGGCTCCAGACAGAAGAGTATGTAGTTACAGTGCTGGAACAGTAAGTGCACACTGCATTTATAGTCTAAACAGCCCTTTAAAGAAGAAGGAAAAAAAGTATTCTACTAAGGGATTTTCAAGTATTTTTTCTTCAGTTTACTGCATTCCTTTACTTTGAGAAACTTTTTTTTAATGTGTACAGCAGTTAGAATGTTCTTGAAAACATGTTACTCATATGATGGAATAATTGGTGATTGAACAGTGTATTGCCTTTACTTAATACTTGGCTTCATTTTCTTTCTGAGTGTAGGACACCAACCCAATTTTCTTATTCAACAAAGAAATGATTTTGTGTGAGCGTCCACCAGCCATCCCCAAAACCACATTTTCAGCAGAAAATGAGATGGAATTGAAAGTAGAAGAATCTCTCATGATGCCTGCAGTTTTTCACACAGTGGCATCACGAACACAGCTTGCTGTGGTAAGTAAATTCTTAGTGTACTTGAACAACAAAGAATAATAACCTTTTTTTTTTTTTATATCAGATTGGTAGCTTGGTACAAACTTTGAAATAATTTGTTCAAACAGCAGTGAAAATAGCAGGTTAGTGATGGTGTATTCTTCAAAGCCTTTGTCTTTAAGATTCAAGGTAGGTACTAAAACATGCTTGCTTCTTCAGCATCTTCAAAGCTTCTTTCAAAAGCAAATGTAATACAGCTTAATGGATGCATGTGTTTTCAACATTTGCAAACTAAAAAAACTAAAAGCAATCTGTTTGTTTGTTTTTTGGGCTCCTGCCCTAACGCTTTGCCTTATTTTCAGTCTCTTTAGTCTGCTTCAACCTGAAAGAAGAAAAGTTAGTTTGGAAATGCTGTTAACCCAGGTAGAAAATTTGTGGTATAAGTTTTCAAACTGCCTTCCTAACCTTCTGTTTCATTTTATGCATGTAAACAACTAGTGAGGAATTCATAAAACTAAACTTCCTTTTCCCAAAATGCTTTCAGATCTTTTTTTACTGAGTAGTCACTTCTAGTTGCATAGAAAGTAAACCCAGAATTCCAGGTTGATTATTGCCATATTACTCTGATAAGGAGGGACTGGTGCCCTTTTACAAGGGCAGTAAGATACTGTGTATGTGCTACGAACAGCTGCATGTTCAAGAATGTGGCTAGTATATTCAGTAGCTGAATTGATTCATTTTTGCTGACAGTGTCCTCACTTTTTAAATTTGGCATTCCAAATTTGACTTCCAGCTGCTGGGGGAATGGTTACGTTAGCGCAGACTGAATAGTTGTGTATGGTTTTAGCATGTTGGCTTGGTAATAGTTTCTGAGTTTCAGTAGCGACTTCATTGTAGTCCAAAAGAATATCTAACACTTGAAGTGACTGTTGTTCGTTTTTTTTTTCTTCTGATTTCATACAGCTGAATTTAGAGGAAAGTGTCAAGTCATGCATGTAGTACGAAAGTTTTGTGTTTTTTTTCTTTGCTTTTTTTTTTTCCTTTGGCCTGTCAGGAATGGATGAAGGGGAAAGTCAACCTAAATAATCTAACACTGACTTTTTGTCTGATTTAACTCCCAGAAGCACTCTCCTCTCTATTACCTGTTGACAGTTCTTGCTGACTTAGTAAATAGGACCTTGAGTAATTAGGATTCTATGAATCATATGACTCTGATACTGAGAAGTGTAGTGGTGTGAATTCATCTAGGAGTAGGAGGGTTTTCATCTGTACTACTTGAGAAGTATGAGAATTGTTTGGTTTTTTTTTCCAGCAGCTGAGACTGAAAATGTTCTAAAACTTTTTTTATGAGGTGTTAAAAAGACTTTATAAAAGTAATTAAGACAAGTATCTGTTAAACGTTTAACGTATTGATGGATTTGGTAGAAAAAAGTGTTACACTCTTCACATATGTGCTTTACTTGGAGTAATGGAAGCTATAGCATTTAGCTTAAGACTATAAAGTTTACCTGTTGATTGATCTAGAGCTGATTCCCACAAAGTAAAGAAATCTTTCCATGCTTGGTGGAATCTATTAATTTTTTTGATGAGGGGGATAATGATAATATTTGGAAGGTCCTTAGTTCTATTGTAGTAGAATGGAGTTATTCTGGTATGCACATTAATTTTCTGAAAAACTGTCTTCTGTCCTATTCTTTTGAAGAAAAAAAAGTAATAAAGACTGAATAGATAGTTTTACTCTTAAATCTGTTGTGCCTTTATACTGTCAGTTAATTTTATCCAGTATTTTAAATATTTCAAAATCATAGGCTCTGTATTTGGCTGTGAAAGTGCACTGGGTACTTTTCTGGGTGTTCAGGGGAATAAGAAAGCCATCCTGCCTGATAGAAGATGAGAAAATAGGCTCTTCTAACTTAAGATGTATCTGAGTGTGAAAAGGCCATAAAGGAGTATTGCAGTGTTATACTCCACTGATCTGTCTTGTTGCCTGCTTGAAACACATTGAGCAGTAATTCAGAAGAAACTGAGGGAAGGCTACGAATGTGATGAGAAAATTGATCTTCTTTAAAGTTCTTTGTAAGTGTAGGATTTAGGAGGAAGAGGAAGCATGAGGAATTCTTATCACAATTGATTAAGATACAGGGAGAAAAGAGAGGCTCTGAACCATCATAGTTGTGAGAATGATGTGTACAGTATACTTAGTGTGGTTTTGGCAGTATACTTAGTGTGGTTTTGGATGCTAGACTTAAAATAAAATGAAAAATCTGCAGTATAAAGATCCAAGGATTGCCTTGTTATAGAGAGAGAGATTTTCTGTATTACCAGAAAAGCGGAATTGCAGTAGTAAATAGTGTTTTTGTCTGTTGTAATTATTCAGGGAATCTAACTAATGATAATTTACTTATAGTAGGTATTAATTACACTGATATTTTGCATAAGGAAAATAGACGTTCCAATCTAAATTGTTCCTTGTAATATAAAATCTTATTTTGTCAAGAACGAGACATTGATGTGCAGCTATTTAAAAGTAGTGGAGAATATTTGATAGCTACCAATTTAATTTTTATTTGGAATCTGTTCTGTTCATAAGACAAGCAGTAACATTTTAAAATCAGACTTGATAAGTAAATGTAGTAGTAAAAACTGCTTAGAAGTTGGCTTCCAACTTACTTTGCTGAACCTCCCGTAGCTTGTGGCCTACTTCTAATTTATTAATAGGCAAACTTGTTTTCTTGTATGGAAAGTTGTGTGTGTTTTGGAGCGATGGCTTTTGTTTTCATTTTGGTTCTCCCTCATTTTAAATCTATTGGAAAATTATTGAAATAAATAATTTTTTCAGCATCAGTGAGTTGTACTGTGCTGTAAAGCTGTATCAGAGGGTTTTTTCATCCTTATTTTGTGCTTTATTTACACTGTAGAGAATGTACACAGGTATTTCTGATTTTCTAATTCTGCTCTTGTTCTAGTGGTTTACATTTACATTCTGATCTGTACTTTGTATATACTGGTAAATAGTTTTGTACAATTTTTATTTGCAAAACCAAGTGGTTCCACATTCTCCTTTAACAAAGTATTTTTCATATTTTATTTTTCTTCACATCATTTATTGCCTAAAATCTTATTTTATATTTTTCCTTTGTTAAATGGGCATCTATAACTGACCAGCATGGATTTTTAGATTTTGCTGTTGCTATCTGCATTTTTGTCATGTTTTCGATATCCTTAGTTAATGTTTCAGCTTAAACAAAAGTTGTCTTCTAGCTAACAGAGGAGGCACTGTTCTTCTCTTGTCTTACAGGTAATTAAAGCTTTTGAGTTGCTCTGGGGATTACTTTAGGAACATAGGTACAACAAAATAGTTATAACTGGAATTATTGCTGAAAAAAGTGTCTTTTAAGATACCTATATAAATTTTGCTACTTCATGGTTTGTTTTTTTTCTTCCATTTCATCAATTCAGAAGCATGGGGATTTAAAAAAATACGTGTGTGTGTGTGTATCAGCAAAACTGTAAGAGTTTTCAGTAATTTCAAGGGAAGATTTTTGTTTGCGTTTTTCTTTCTTTGTCCTACATGTGCAAGCCATTGTCTGCTAAATAGCTTGACTGCTTTTATGGTTTGAACAAACCAAATTAATTCCACTTACAAGTACAGTTTTTTTCATGAGCAAGGAACCTAACATGTCTCTGTAAAATGTTTGCATTTTCATATCTTTTTTCCCATGTGGTATAGAGATACATTAAAGCAGTTATTCATTTTTCTTTATTTTCTTTGTTTAATAATGTTCAATTTTTTAACTTCTGCATAGCTTATTTTAGATCTTTTTATCTCTCAGACAATACCTCCCAATCTTGCACTTTGCTTACATCAAGTTTATTATCACCTGTTTCTTTTTCCACTGTTTTCCGTGATTATCATACCAAGATAAATTATTTTTGCTTTCGTTAATTTGATACTTATACAGATGTCTTTAAGTTCTTGTGTTGCTTTTTTTTTTTTCATGATTATCTCACTATGTGGAATTCATAATATAAAAGAAGCTTTAGAGAAGCTGCATCAGTTACCATAATTTGTTCCTTCACTGGTTAAACTGCCATTCTTTTGTCGAATGTGGCAGTGCATTCGCTTATTAACCTTTTACAATTTTTTTGTTAGATAATCTTTATTTAGTGTTTTTAACATCTACTGTTTGGCATTTAAATCACAGTCAAAGCAGGTATTTCCATTTCCCATACAAGCATCTTAGTAATAGGACAAGTGGGAATGGTTTTAAACTAAGAGAAGGGAGATTTAGGTTAATTACTAGGAGAAAGTTTTTCACACAGAGTAGTGACACACTGGAACAGGTTGCCCAACGAGGTTGTGGATGCCCCATCCCTGGGGGCATTCAAGGTCAGGCTGGATGTGGCTCTGGGGAGCCTGGTCTTGGTGACCTGCACATAGCAGGGGGGTTGAAACTAGGTGATCTTTGAGGTTCATTTCAACCCAGGCTATTGTACAGTCTTGGTTTCTTTTTGGCTAAAAAATTGTCAGACAGCATGTCTTTCTTGCAGCTAGTCTAGTTTGTCACTTCCAGTTCAGCAGTTTTGGCCTTGAGCTCTGTAGTATGTGGACAATGAGATGCACAGAGTGCTTTCAAAAGTTACAAACTCAGAAGCGCAAAAGATGACAAGTTGTTCTCTACACAGTGCATTGTGCAATAAACTGTGTTCTATGAATGTTTTCTAATTTTTCGATCTTTTAACACCAGTGCTAAAAACTTTTTGTAGCTCAGCTTTTAGAACATCTTAAGTAATTTAACTGAAATTTCCACATTAGTTGTTCTAGACAAAGGTTATTGGAAACTTGGACTTACTGTTAGGAGATACATTTCACATCTGATCTGACACCGTTGCTGTCATTGTCAAACTGTCAATTCCAGTCAGTTTTTTTAATCTTACAGATGAGAATGAGAAACTGTGGTTGTTCCATTTTGTTACCTAAAACTGTGACTGTAGTCATAGCACCTACGTCATTCTTGGTTCAGTTCCAAATGCTTTGTAACTCTTACTGAAGAAATACAAGCATGCTTGAAAGCTATGTAGTTTTATTTAAATAAATATTCTCTTGTCTTGACTAGGAAGCTACTGTGACATCCACTGGCAAAGAATTACTTTAAAATTTTGTTCTGGAAGGTGTTGTAAAGATTATAACATCTGTGTGACTTAATTGTTCTTATTCCTTCATTTTGGCTAAAAGGTCTAATAGCCACAAATACTACTAGCTCCTCCACAGAGGTCCAGACTTATTGTAACTTAGATTATTGATCAATCTGACCATCTTTTAATATAATTGAACTGGGTATGGTTAAAATAGAAGAGCTTTTATGATTAGATGTTTTTGGTTGGCCTTTGTGACCAAGCTGTTTGATAAATCACCAGTAAGGAGAAAAAAAAAAAAAAAAAAAAGGCTTGAGTAACTTGGAATCAAGCTAGTAGAAGTTATTGCTTGCCTTGTACCCCACTTTGTTTCACTGGCTGTGTGTGTTACATCAGCTTCTCATATCCTTTTCAGTGCTAAATGGTCACTTGACTTCTTGCAGCCTGCTTTTAGGATCACTGCCAAGAGCTAGTGAAAAAAGGACTAAGAAGAAATCACTAAGCTATGAATAGCTTGGTTCTGTATTGTGCTGATGGAAAAAATACCTTATGAATGTGTAATTAGCCATGAACTGTATGGACAAATGTCCAAAGGACACTGTTGCTGAAATTGACAGGTTTTAAAAGGGGATGGAATATCAGCTGCCTAATGAAATAAAAGAAATCACCATGAGATCTCAAGTCTCCTTCACAAATCAGCTGTTGCAATTACAAGTTATAAAATTGAGAAGTGATTTGTCTAGTAGCATTACTGTTGTTTTCGGATGAGGTGTATGAAGAGAGATATTGGCAATCAAGATATTGGTTACCTTTGGTTACCTTTTCTGGAAGCACTTATCTTCTACTGTATTGTGTGAATGTGTGTAATTACACTTTGAGGGATCCTTTGTGATGACCTGAGGTCGATTTTTGTTGCTGTTGTCCACTTTTTTTCTGTTGCTGATGACTTAAACCTCTAAGGAGTCCTTTTTACAGAATTCCAGGCAGATGGCAATAGAGGACTTTGATGACTTGTTTCCTTTTATCACAGGGTTGTAGAGCATGGAAAGAACCCTGCATTTCCTGAGAACTTTTGTTCTGTAGAGGTAAGTCCAAAGAGCACTTAAGACAACTGGACCTTTCCAAGGTTTACTCTTTTCCATTCAGTTGAGCAAACTTAGGATGGCAAGATGCAAAGACAAAGTCTTGAAATTAATGAGAAATTAACTTTACAAATTTATTGTTTTAGCTTAAGTCATAGGAGGAAATAATAAAGTAAAAATTCTGTTAAAACATCCAGACAAAGTTTAAGAAATCTTTCTAGTGGGCTTGTGACTTTCTTGACAAATTCAAAAGTGAAGATGCTTTTATTTAGTATTCGACATAAATGGCCAGGTTGGGTTTGTCTAGTCTTGTCTCAGTAGTGGTGCATTTTTGAGGTCCACATTCCAGCAGCATGGTGAAACTGTCAGTATTGTACGTGTTCCTGTGTATCTGAATAAAATGGACATAACTGTGCAAGGCAACTAGTTTCAATTTTTTTATTATTCACTGTGAATCCCTGAGTGTCTCTAAATTACTTCTGAGTTGATCTGTGAAAAATCAATGACAAAGCATGCCAGTTGTTAGGCAGACTTCACTTTTCTGTGCTGGAGCTGATGTTAATTTAAAAAAAATAAAATAAAAAAATGACTTGTAGGCCTATGTTTATATGCCTGACATAGTTTGAGTTTTTAGACATTAGTTTACATGCCTGACATAATTCAGTTTTAAAATGTTATTAATTTAGGAAGGAACTATTTCTGTGTGCAGATATACTGATTGTGAAATAGATTGTTCTCCTAATGTAGCTTGAGGATGTCTCCCCTTAAAAACAGTGTGTGGAAAAGTTAGGGAAAATAGGCCCAATCACTTGTAGCTGCATTCAGTAGTGATGACATGATAACAAAGATACATCTATGCAGGTTTCATTTTTTTTTTAACTACTTCTGAGCTACTGTGGAAACATTAATTATCTCAGAATCATACTTATGATTGCACTCAATGGAATTTTTTGTTTTAATATTTGTCTTGCACGTAGAAGAGCTGTAGCTCACCTCACACTGAAAAAGAACTTGATTAAATAGTTAGATGGTATTGGACTATTTTTATTTAGTGGCTCCTAGGCCTATCTCTGTTATGTGACAGATCTCGACAGTTAAGCTCTTCTGTTATGTGGTTTCAAAACATTATTACTTTGCTTCTGGGGGAATTACTGTTGTTTAGTCTTTCACTTTTCTGGGAGTCCAACTTCTGGGACTCAGCTCTTTGGCTTGGGTGAATTCAGGTAAACCATCACAGGTCAGACTGGTGGGTAAAAATTATCAGTACTTATTGTCTCTGGTCATTGTAGCATACCAAACAGTCTCAGTTGTAATGATTTATTTTTTTTTCCCCACAAAAATGTTGTAACTTGCAACATCTCTTTTCACTTTTAAGAATTGTGCTGTGAAAATAACGTTGCTAAAACTAATCTTAAATTGAGAAAACTTAGGTTCTCCAGGGAGCATCGAGAATGACATAGAAAATTTAATAGGACAAAGCTAACTTAACAACTTCTTACTCCTATTTTGAATAATATAAGTATATCTAGCTTAAAAACAAGTAGAGCCCGAGTGTTGAGAGTATATCTCGGGGCTGTATCTCATCTTACTAAGCCTAGTGTAAGCATTTCCTCATTACACAGTTGATTTGTGCAATGCCGAGTCAATTTGTCCAAGGGAAAATAGAACCAACTAAGGCTTCTACCCAGGGCTTTTAAAGAAATATTTTGTTTTGTGATGAGATAAATCCAGTCTTTATTTTCTAAATCACGCTGTGGCAGTCATTTAAAGGTACTACTGCATATAAGACTTTATGGTCAGTGTAGACTTTATAGATTGTTTTTGTCTTCAAACTAACGTGTGGTTCTGCATGTGCTCTTGCCTTTGGGATTCTTGCCAATAGCTTGATTGAATAGAAGGGAATAGTTTGTGGGTTGAAAATAGAATGTTCATTTACATTCACAAGGCACATATTAGAACACAATGGGTAAATATAGTTGTCTTTTCAGCCTCTTGTTATTAGTATATCTTCAAGTATACCTTTTGACAAAATAATCTATTTTTCTGGTTCTCAATATGATAATAAAGACAATATATTGTTTTTTCATCTGCTGCAGAAATTGCATTTGAGAAATGTGTTCGAGGTTTATTTTAATTATTCAAGTTGTCAGTATCACACTAGTTTGCATGCATGTGTTTAAATTGTATAAAGGGACTAGATACAGCATTGACATCCACAAGTCATTATCTGGAGACTATCTGGATGATGTTCAAGTTGTGTTACTACTTTCTTGACTTAGGAAGTGAGAACTATGCTGCAAATAAAATAAATGTTCTTCTCAAGCTTGAAATCCTTCCTGTCACACGTGCTGAAGGTGAACAGAGTTCAGAAGACAAGACATAGCATCTTGCTGAAGTAATAAAGATTTATAATAGATTTTGATTTCCTTGGAGTTTCATGTATAAATGGTTGTATATGTATTGTTTACCTGCTGATTTCTGATACCAGTAATTTGAAGGACAATGGAATCTTGCGATGCTGCTGGAGAAAAGGCTTGGATTTTCAAATTTGTTTTTAGAGGCTTCCTATTAGGTACTGTTCATATTCTGAAACATTCGGATAAAGAACTCTGCTGTTCTGTGATTTGTTTTGGGAAGACAAGTGTTATTGTTGGGTTTGAAACTACTGTACGTTAAGCATGTGTGCAGTTAACCATGTGTTCATAAGCAAACATATCCTGTAATAGTCATAGGTTTGGGTTTTAGTACTGCTTTTTCACTGAACTTATTTCTCCATGTGTAGTTTCTCACATGTACTATAGCAAAGGAAAGATGTTCATTTAGTTTAGTTCAGCAACATGAACAAGCTGCAAAAAGTTGTAGGATTTCCTTTATTGGAAGGGTAGGATCAGAAGAATATTTCCAATATACATTGTTGATACAGTGTTGAGCTGAAGGATTTATTGTGATATCTGTTTTGTTTTCTCATTTGGTGGTTGGGAAGTAGCACTATCAGATGAGGGTGGCAATCTGTTTTCTTAGTAACCTTAAATAGATTTTCTACTAATAGTTAGAAATCTGGAGTTGAACACAACAATGCATTGCTATTAGTGCACTTTTAAGAGGATATAATACATGCCGTATCTAGGACTGTGTTAAATTACTACCTAACTTATCAGCATCTCTCTCTGCATCTGATGCACTGTGCTTCTGCTGGCTAATGCTGCAATTCTTTGTCTTGTTCTGAGTTTCTGTTTGGCTCATTAGTAGTTTTCTCCTTAATCGACCTTGTTTACTGACTCTGTTGGATTACTACAAATGTAATTATGAATTATGTGTGCATTGAGTAACTTATATTGGCAGCATTTAATTTCATGAGGTTTGATGTTGTGGCGTTTTTTTCTTTTTGCAACTGCAACTTTAATTTGCTTGTTCATAAGAAAAATAATTCTCAGTAAATGATCAATAATTACTCTATCTTCTGATTTTTTTTATTTTTTTTTTTTTTTAATCCATCTTAAAGAGTAAGGAAAGTTTTGTTGTTCTTGGTTGAAACTTACAGGTCACATTTTATCACTTTTTATCATAATATTTTCTTGGCCTTTACTTTTCAATAATAGCAATATAAAACATCACAAATCTATCTAGAGTAACTTGCATTTTTTTTTTTTTCTTGGATTTTTTTTTTGGCAGGAAATGTACGAAGTTGCCAAGAAGCTTTGCTCGTTTTGTGAAGGTCTTGTACATGATGAACATCTTCAACATCAAGGCTGGGCTGCCATAATGGCTAACTTGGAAGACTGTACATACTCTTATCAAAAGCTGCTTTTCAAGTTTGAAAATGTGTATTCAAGCTATTTGCAGTCCATAGAAGATATTAAGTTGAAACTTACACAGTAGGTTTGCTGTTAAACTTCAGTCTGTCTCCAAAGCTACTTTTTTGTGTGTGTTGTATATCTCTTGCTGGTTCTAATTAATCAGGCAGGTATTTGATTATGTTTCTGAAAATATTCTTTCTGTTGTATACTAGTCATTTTTTAATGGACATTTTTCATTGCTTTCATCAGTGCTTAGAAACCACTACTGAGTTATTGGAAAAATGATGTTCATTAATGAACAGCTGTTTAAGAGCTGGAGTCCTTCCAAATGTGCACTAGAAATGTCTAGATAATTTAGACATTAAACAATATTTTGACTACATAGTTGTACTTCTGAATTAATTCTGAATGCCTTTAAACATACATTAAGAATGATGATTTATCTTGCAAATTTGAAGCTATTTTTAATGCAAAATTTTGATATACACTTTGAATGTGTGTGTATATATATGTATACTTAAATTCTGCAAATTCTATATGTTACTTAAGGGAAAATATTTGACATCTTTCTTGACATTATAGTATTATGGTATTTCTCTGAGTAATATACCTAATAGAATGCCAGGTACTCACAGAAATAAAATATAAATCCAGTTCACTTTTTTAAGTGGGGAAAAAAAAAAAAAGATGAACTTCATAGCTTTTAACAAATACATAGAAACTATTCAAACTCTGCCGATGTATTCAGCCAGAGGGCACTCGTCTTTGTTGGTAAGCATTGGTGCATACCCATGCAGAATGCAAACATGAGATCCAAGTGCATGTTTAAAATGTGAGCACGCGTCTGTTTATCAAATGTTGTGGGTTTTTTTTCTTGTTTTTGTCATTGCATTGTATTCTGAAGTTTATATTCTGCAGTGCAAGAGAGCAGAAATTGCAACTTCTTATGAAGTTGATACTAAACGTGGTGCTTTGAAAGGATAGTCAGCAAATTCATTTTGAATATAAATAACACTTTAATTATGAGTGGTTTGTGTCAGTTTTTGTAATTGGATAGTAACAGCTTTTTGTTTTCACCCTTTTTAAAAAAAGCTTGGGTTCTGCTGTCTCTGTCATGGCCAAGATACCACTGCTGGAGTGCCTAACAAGACACAGTTACAGGGAGTGTTTAGGAAGATTGGATTCATCAGCAGAGCATGGAGTGGTGGAAGGTGAAGAGACTGAAAATGGGAAATCTTCTGAACTGGTGCTTTATTCTGATGTATCTAAAATGAACAATAAATCAATGTTAGCATCGTTTTGCAAGTCAGTTGAACATTCAGCTTTAGAAGGCACAAATCCTGAAAATGTAAAAGATGATAAGGAGTCTGGTCAAAATACTACTGTCCAGGACAATGAAACATCAGTAGAACTGAAAGATGATGATCAGCCTTCCTTCAATGTGTCTTTATTAGACTGGATAAATGTTCAAGACAGACCTAATGATGTTGAATCATTGGTCAGAAAATGTTTTGATTCTATGAGCAGGGTAAGTTAATAATTTTGTTTACACTCAAATTATATTGGGAATTTGCTGTGGAATTTTTTTTGTTTATTTTCCAAATGCTAGTTCTTTTGAAGTGATTCAGCTGTCTGTTGCTTATTGTTTCTCAAATAACTTTCTGATGGAGACCAAAAAAGAGTGAGGGCGGGGGAAGTACTTTGAATGAGTTCTTAAATTTTAGGAATTTGACCTTTAAGAAAATTTGTAATTTTGCAACAAACGCTCATTATCTTAGTATGTTTTTTCTTTGCTTTTCGCCAAAAGTAGCCGTTCTTTATGATAAGCCAGTGACTTCTTGGAGCTTTTAAACAAAGCAATTTCAGGTCTTAGATGATTGTGTTCTTATGGTTACAGTGAAATATTCATGGACCAAACTCAATATTATTCTAATAAATACTGAAGTATTTATTAAAATATAGGTCAAATTCATGTGCTTAATTGTGATTTTGTTTGAATAGTGTGTGTGTGTGTGTGTACATATATATGCATATGTGTTATTCATCAGTCGATACAGATGTGCTCACAAGAGCATAGTATATTATGTTGTATTTCTGTGGATAAAAGAAGAAAAAATTACTCATATTCTTTCCAAGTGTCTTTTAATCTTTGTAACCTTTTAAATTCCCTCCTATCTTCCATGCTCATTCCTTTCACTATGGCTTATATGTCTTAAATAGTTTAACTTTGTTTGCATACGTATAATATTATTGCAACTCAGTGTAGCTATAAAAAAGAAAATAAATTTTATTGTCTTGGACAGTTTATTTGTTTTTTAAGGTAAGTCTGGAAGACTCTCTCAGTTATGTCTAAGCCCCATCTGTTACAAGGAACATTATCATATAATTGGTTTTACACATTGATTTTGATGAGTTCTACTTTAAAAGTAATGGTATAGCTCTTAAAAATCAGTGTTTTGAGAGAGGCATTAAACAGTCCTTCAGAATAAATTATATTAGTGATACTAAAGTAACAAAAACAAACAACAAAAAAAAAATCATTGTATGTTATTTGGATCAGCTTCTAGTCTTATCTGTTAAGTGCCACATATAAAGAAGAGATTATCTTGCACCTGTTTTTTTTCTGTCCTTGTTTTTCTTATCCAGGACTAGTTAGAAACCCTTTGTTTCAATTATTAGAATTGTTCTATAATGTAAGTTGCTATTTTTGGGGGGGAGGAGACAGGAAGGGGATTGCTCCTGCTCCTTTGTTTTCTTGTCATAATTAGAATTGGAAGGCAGAAATGATGTTCAGGCTATTAGGACTATGAGTGGAACATATAATGGTGATTGATCAGTCTTGAACTATTTTGGTTCACAAGAACCCAAAAGCTTCCAAGTCACGTGACAGTTCCTAGTTTACCTTAGGAAAGCATTAATGTGGTTTTTTGATGGTAGCACAAAGGATTCAGTCTTTATCTGCCATTGATTTAGAATTAGTTAAAAAACAGAATTGGCCTATTTAGCTGAAAAGGAAAAGAAAAATTTACAAAATAAATACCTGAAATACAATTGTTCTCTTAGCATTTACTTGAAATGACTCTTTGAAGTAGGAAATGAGACTATACAGCCAGTATTTCTGTTCTTTTTCTTGTTTTCTACCTGCCCTTCTTTGAAAAAATGAACTGTACTAATGGGATATGATTACAACTGATGACCTGAATTCAGTTTCAAGTAATATTTTTATTAAAATGTAAGGCATCAGAGTGTGAAGCTTATATCTTTGACAGTAGCAATCTTGATAGAATTGGTGTGTGGCAGAGCATTGTTAGGTATGTGATTCTTCTAGCCTCTAGGCATTTCAACAGTGATGCTTCTGATTGCACGAACAGAGGCTGCAATAAAAGCAGAGGGTAAGTAGGAGCTAACCAGATGTTTCTGTCGTAACTATTTAAGTAGAAAGAGAGAAGACTTAAAGATGAGGAAAACAATGTTATCTATTTAGTAGTGAAAGTAGAGCAGAATGCTACATATGCAATTAGGTAAAAGGTGGAAGAAAAAAAAAGGGATGGGAGAAATAAATTACAGGGTGGAATAAAAGAAACAGATTTTCTTTACAAAGGAAATAAATGGGATAAACTGTGCTTTTTAGGGTGATTTAAAGGGAAAGAAAAAAGAAAAGCAACATGATCTTCAGTATTTTTTTCTCTAGTTAGAAATTGTTCAGGTATCTGCAGTTCATACTTGGGAAAGAACAAAATTCATAATATGATGAAAAGAAATTTCAGAAGTTTTGAGAAAACTTTGGGGATTTTTTGTAAATTAAAGTTATTTCTTATGAAAAATTCTGGAATTTTCTAGTATTTTTTCTAGTAGTATTTTAGTGTAGTCATGTTAATATTGATACCATGTAAGTGACCTCTTTTCTAAGAGTTACTGGGCTCTTGTGGTGTATGTTGACATATAAACTTCATGCTGATGCAAGAAGCTAGTGTTAAAACTGTATGGATGACCTCAGAAGATTATATCCTTTCCATTAGATTCTCATGTAATAAGGTCTTTATTTTGTTACTTCTGAAGTGAAACTTGAAGAATTACCCCTACTGTCTATGTAGCTTTTTATGCCAGTTTTTTTTCCATGGATAACGGATCACAAAGGAATATGATGAAATAATTTTCCAAAATGTGTTTTTATTAACAAAAATATCAGTAAAAATATTACGAATGTGCTTTTTCTGTAGTTTGTGTTCCAGCTACTAGTACTGGTCTGCTTACCTATGAAGCTATCAAAAAATATTTGTTCAGTAAGGAAATAACAGTGGGTCTTGTAACTCTTTTGTTCTGCCCTTTCTATTAGACTTCCTACTGAGTCATGTTGATCTTTCTTTTTAACTGTGGCTGTATGGATTTTTTTCCACTGTAAACTGTTCAATGGTTTTAATCGCCCCTGTCCACTCTTCGTCCTTCTCCTTGCCAGAACTGGATTTGTATGCTAGTCTGTTTGTATGCTATTTGTATGCTAAGTCTAGTTAGAATACTTCAAATAAATTGGTGTGGTGACTTGGGATATTCTATGATACCACCCAGACTTACTGCTTCTGAAACAAATGAAAGATGTAGGCATAGGATATTTGATTCAAACAAAAATCCTGGTGAAAATAGTATTGGTAACTAGATAATAGTGAAGGTAAAAACAATAAAGTTATAAAAATTCATGTAGTTATGTAGCATTATCTTTCAGTACAACAAGTGCACTTATTTATTTGTTTTTCCAGCTTGATCCAAGGATCATCCAGCCCTTTTTGGCAGAATGTCGACAAACTATTGCCAAACTAGATAATCAGAACATGAAGGCTATTAAAGGCCTTGAGGATAGGCTCTATGCGTTGGACCAGATGATAGCAAGTTGCAGCAGACTGGTAAATGAACAAAAAGAACTTGCTCAGGTAATGTATACATATGTGTGTGTGAGACACTGGAAGATGTTAACTTTTGATATATGTTGATAAAATTATAATGAAATAATTACATATTGTCATGCAGGATGATTTTCATTATTCATAATAATTAGGGATTTAGATATTGGTAATTTTTAATCTGATATTTTCTGTATGATTCTCGTATTCTTTTAAATACTTTAAAGTATTGTTCTAGGTTTTTTTTAACTGAAAAGTTGAGACATCACTGTTATACACCAGTAGTTAGAGAAGGAGTGGTGACCTTCAGTTTTCATTTGTGGAGGAATTCATTGTTATCCTTGTGGCTTAGAAATAGAGAAACAATTAAAAAATCAGAACTTGAGAGATGGACAGATTCCCTTTCCCTTTTGAATGAAACACTGCACTGTTTAACAGTGGAGTCTGTTTTCTAGTAATTTCAGTGACTGAGTCTAGGAGTAAGTTTGTGTTAAATCTCAGCCTTGTGTAAGTGCTTATGTTGTAGCCAGCTTCTAAATACTGTTCCTTCAATCTTTCAGTCTGATTCTACTCAGTAGCTTGTCCTTTACATTTTCTTGCATGTATTGTTGTTGTATTTTTTCCAAATTTTCCCTGTTGATAGTGCAGCTTTTAAAAACATGATTACATCAAAATTCTATGAACCTAGTTCATGGAAGTGTTCTCCTATTAGAACTGTTAACCATAGTCAACACACTGATTTGCATATGACTTTCTTGATTCTGGGATAGTTCTATTTCACTTCAAGTAAGTCTAAAATGTTGGGTATTCTTGTTTCTTCTTTGATTTTCAAGTAGTAACTGAGTAAATCAATAAAAGCATTACCATACCTGTTTTTCAGCACCTTTCTTAGTTTACCTGTGACAGTCACATCATGAACACTTTCATCTTCTCAGGGCCAGAAAGGCCAAGAACAGAACTTTCAAGAACATTGATTACTCACATCTTTGTTTTCTCCCACGTTTGTTTTCCCTATTTTTTTGTTGTCTTACGTTTTTGACTACTAGCATGTAATAAGAATTTGAATTTTAAACACGCTTCAAACATGGATCCATAGGGACAGAATATCTTCTGCGTTTTCAAATTTACAAATAGTCTTTCGGCACTAAGAGTAAAGCTGTACCTGACTTTACTGCCTCTTCTATGCATGTCTATATATGTTATGTTCTGTAATCAGCATTCTAAAACATATTTAGATATGTGTTAGGTAGTCAGTCTTTCCTATTCTGCCCCCTTTCCCCTTTTATGGATTGCCTGTACAATATATTTGTACAATGAACACCAGGTAATTCCTTACCCTGCTCAGCACCTAGTTACAAATAAACATCTGGCTATACTTACTGTATACTGTAAAGTTTATTCCTCACCCTCCTACATTTTCATGTTTTCCGCTGGTTCACCAGAAACAAGGAAAGTTCAGAGCAAATGTTGAATATTTGAGAGTCTTATTAGCCCTTGTCACTACGAATAGGACTTCCATTTTGCCTTATTACAGGTTTTTCCTGGCCTTGGCTGTCTGACCTTTCTCCTTCAGCTTTTTAGCTCACATCCTCTGCTTGGTCTCCATAAATGTTCAGCCAGTGTTAGTGAATGTAAATAGGTACCTTTTTTTCTGTATGGAGGAATTGAATTCCACACCTTTGCTTCATATGCACTTCTGTGTCAGATGTCATTCTGTCAGACTGTCCCTCTGCTGCCATCTGTTGCACAGCAACAAAGTGTAATGAGATATTAATTGCATGGTTCAACCTCTACTGCTATACTAGCAACATTGGCATCTGATATTGTAGGCCAACATAATAAAATAGGAGGCATTATTTTTGGAGTAGTCCTCATATTACCAATACAGTTTACAACATTATAAATTTTTTGTAGTCAGCTGGACAACTGGAACTGGATGACTGTTCCAGAGAATCTGTGTTGCTATCTAGGTTCCAAAGAAAATGACGGTTGCAATGGTCTTTTGTCTTTTCTTACATCATAGGTACCCAAGGTGAATTTCTCATTCACATAGTGAGTACTTCTGAGTATTTAAAAAAAAAAAAAAAAAAAAGGAAATCTGGAAAAAGCACTTAATGTTTCTGAGGCTGATATAGATATTAATGTTTCAGTAATTATTACATTCAAACTTTCTCTGAAACGCATATTCTATAGAATATGGGGGAGCTAATGCCAGATAATTACTTTTTGAAAAGATTAAGGGCAAGTTAAGTCAGTTCCTCTAATGTTCCAATATTGGGCATCCTTAATTGTCATTGCGTGTATTTGTTTTTCTGTTCTTATAGTTATATATTTGATGATGCGTAAAGAAATTCAGTAATTTGTCTTAAGTGGGATTTACGCGGCTGAAAATGTAGTAACAGTTATGATGTACTGCTAATCAATCCAGGAGGTAATAACTGAAGATAATGTTTTAGTTTGTACATGTGTTCATAGGGAAGAGAGAGAAAACGGGTTTTGTAGAAGAATTTTGATATTCAGAAGGTAGATAATTTAGCCCGCAGTAATACTGAATGTGTTATAATGCTAAGTCTTCAGTATGCTTGAATTTACCAAGCTGACTGTTGAATTGATGGTTCATTGCCTCAGTATTGGTATCTGTTTCTTTTTGCTGCATTAAATTTATAATCTTTCATTGAATTCAGTTTGTTGTGTTAAGGTCTCACAAGGTTGTGATGGTAACGTTTGGAGAAGAAAATCTCAGAATCAGATGTGTTTGAATTGGATTATAGAATGAAAGAAATGCATGTTGGACAGTGACTTCACAATGTGTGATTCTGTTAGCTCCCAAATACTTAAAGGAAGTTCTAATAAACTCTTTCATTCTTACAGAGAAGATGATCACTTCAGTGCCTTTTTGTTTTCACAAAGCTTTTTTAACGTATGTCTTTTCTTTTCCAGGGATTTTTGGCTAATCAGAAGAGAGCTGAGAACTTGAAAGATCCTTCTGTGCTGCCTGATTTGTGTTTGAGTCATGCAAATCAGTTGATGATTATGTTAACTAATCACAGAAAGCTGTTAGATATTAAACAGAAATGTACCACTGCCAAACAGGAGCTTGCGAATAATCTACAAGTCAGACTAAAGTAAGTTACAACTGTTCAACTTGATATTGTGAATTCTATTTGTATTGAGGATTTTAAGAGAATTCTGTAAGGAAATTTTCGTTAATGCATAGAGCTTTTTCTAAATGAAAGAGAAGATAGAAGTTGGATAAACTTTGAAACTTGCACTTGCTTATCAAATCATTTCTAAGTATGAAATAAAATATTAAGAGAAAAATTTCTTAGGCGTTTATATGACCTTCATATCAGTAAAATAGTTATCCTCAAGCCTGCCTCCTATCATCAACTTCAGAAGCCAACAATGTCTTATTTAAAATTTAACTGATAATTATATTGATGTTGTCATAGGGCTGTAGGAAGTATCTGAAAAACACTTTCAGTAGATTATGATCATATCAAAGCAAAAAAAAGGCATGCTGTTAGTTTGTGATTTACTAGCACAATATGATGAAAAATAATTCTATTAACTTACAAAAAAAAAAGTAGTATTTTTCATGTGAGCATCGTTGCTGGGTGACACAGCCAGTAAGTATTATATATTGCTCAGTGATAAAGTTTTCCATGCTACTAAACAACTCAAATTTTAATGTTATGTCAGATGTATAGGGAACGTACACAGTTTAATAATTTTGTTTAAATAGTTTTATTTGTGTCAGCAATTAATAATTAAGCAATGTTAGTGGAAGGTCTGGAGAGCAAAGCACATGGGAAGAGGGTAAGAGCCCTCTTCAGAGCAGAAGAAATAAGGGGAGCCCTCGTGGCAGCTGCAGCTCCTCACAGGAGAAGAGGGCAGCGCTGAGCTCTGCTCTGTGTGGCAGCGACAGGGCCGGAAGGAACGGCATGGAGCTGTGTGAGGGGAGGGGCGGCTGGGAGTTAGGAACAAGGTTTCCTACGGAGGGCTGTGGACATAGAACAGGTTCCTCGGGGATGCTGATCACAGCCTCAAGCTGCCGGAATTCAATGGGTGTTTGGATTGTGCTCTCACACGCAGGGTTTGGTTTCTGGGTGGTCCTGCATGGAGAGACAGGATTTGGACTCTGTAGCAGTATTCACAGAACCATAGACCTGCACACTGGATTAGATATCTATCAAGGAGAATTTTTTCTTCATGGCAAGATTACAGTTTGTATAGAAGAGGTAGTTTCAAGACACAGGAAAAAGTAAAGTAAATTAGCAGTGCACTAGTGACAAAGATATTTACTATGAGAGCGGTGAGGCGCTGGAACAGGCTGCCCAGAGAGGCTGTGGATGCCCCGTCCCTGGAGGTGTTCAAGGCCAGGTTGGATGGGGTGCCTAGGCAGCCTGGTCTGGTATTAAATGGGGAGGTTGGTAGCCCTGCATGTGGCAGGGAGGTTGGAGATTCATGATCCTTGAGATCCCTTCCAACCCAGGCCATTCTATGATTCTGTGATCCTGTATGTCTGTATTACTAAGAATTACTTATTGGTAGATCGGAATAGGAGTTTGTCTCTACAACAGCCTTTAACTTACTGAAAAGATGGCTTTTTTCTTTTGGCACCATTTTTCACAAGTAATGAGGGTTAGTACCTAGAAGCTAGCTTGCCGTAAATATCATTTTAATTTCTTGTATGTTAAAGTATTTATTTAGCTATGCACCAAACTAGTGAGTTATTAGAGGGAAAAGGCTGGCATCCCCTTGGGAGGAAAAAGCTGATGAGGCAAGGAGAGTGAATGCAAGAAAAATAGATTTGCAGAGAATAGTAAAGATTTTCAAAAAGAAAAGCAAAATATTGTATTCTGGGTCAAAACAAACATCTAGCTTGTCTGTTTTCAGTAGCAGTATGTAGCAGATGACCATAATGGGAATCTAGTGAGAAGGAATCTTTTTGTCTAAGAGTTTTTACTTACAGAAATAGTTCATTTGTTTTTAATTGCTGGTGGAAATTTCTTCCATTAATTCTTTTTTGAATTCACAAGCTCCTGGCTTTTGCAAGGAGCATTATAACAGTTGTATGGAGAAAATACTTCATTGTTGTGCTTGAACTGGATGCTTGTTGGATTCATGTGGTGCCTTCTCTTTCTTTCTTGCTACTCATTGTTGTGAGAAAGTTAACAGATAAAAGTGACTTCTTTGGTGTAAAAAATTACTGTAATGTTTCTCTTCAGTCTCTCCATTTTTATCACTGTTTCAGTAGTTAAACTGTGATTTGATTATTTTGCTGACTGATTGAAAATTTGTGTTGACCGAGGAATAAATGTTCATATTTTCAATATAGGAATTTGTATGTTAGAGTGGCTGTTATTTATAATGAATGAGTAGATGGCAGTCTTTCTATCTTATCTGTTAGACAGTATCCACACATTCAATATTTCTTACAAATGCTTCTCTGTAAATATTTTTAAGACTTATAAACAGACTAGTCTCTTCTAGGCATAACAGCTTCTTTTTAAGTTCTTCTGGATAAAACTTCATTATCATTTATTATAAAGTTACATATGCTCAGGCTTACTTATTAAAAACAGTACCTTAACTCAAATGCTACTAAGTGTTAATTATGGAGCACTTTCGAGGCTTTATTTGAGAAATTAATGGAGAAGACAGTTAGTGAATTCTGAATTATTTGGTACTTCCAGATAGACTGTTGTTGTCCCAGATAAAATGATGTAATTTTTCACTTGATCCAAAGATGCTGTTAATTTCAGTGAAATTAAAATGCATAAGAGATGACTAAGTTGTTATCTTCTAATGTATAACCTACTTTTGTAGGTGGTGTTGTTTTGTAATGCTTCATGCTGACCAAGATGGAGAGAAACTGCAAGCATTGCTTCGTCTTGTGACAGAACTCTTAGAGAGGGTCAAGGTTGTGGAGGCTCTCAGTACTGTTCCTCAGATGTATTGTCTAGCTGTCGTTGAGGTTGTGAGGAGAAAAATGTTCATAAAACACTACAGGGAGGTAAGTAAACAAGATGTCAGGTTCAAACCTTTGTATCAGTGCATAAATTAACAATTAACTATGTATTTCCCCTTCCACAGTGGGCAGGTGCTTTAATAAATGATGGGAAACACCTATATGAAGCTGAAAGGGCAAAAAGAGAATCTTTTGGTAAACTATTCAGTAAGTACTTTCTGTTCTTAGTATGGCTTAGTATGACATTTCTCTTCAGAAGTAGATAAAATATTTCCATTATGTTTTTGTTTAAATATAGATATTATATATATGTGTATGATTGTTTTTCCATATAGTTTTATCAAAAATACTGTGAATGTTCTCATTGTTTAATGCTCCTGAAAGAAAAAATGTTATTACACTTCAATGCAGTTTCTGCTTGAACGTGTTCTGCAAGTTTTATGATTCCTTTAAAGGAATCCTTTTGAAATCATTTCTGTGTATTTTAAGCATTGGTGCAGCATCCTCTGTAATTCATTTAAAAAATGAATAAAAAGCTGAAGTTGCACACCCAGAACACTTGACCAGAAGTTTTTTTCTTTAAATAAGAGAATTGAGTAAAATGTTATCAAATGTTTGGAAAGGAAGTTAGCAAGATTACGAAGAAGAAACTTTTGAAGAATTAGCTGAAGCTTTTGAAAAGGTGAACAGTAAGCAAATAGAATTCATCACACCATTCAAGCCTCTGCTTTTATGGTGGATTTTACATTAGGTTCTGTCACTGCTTTTTGTTAAGAAAAAGTATGTTTGGAATAACTTCAAATTTAGTTCAGCTGTTGAACTACAATAGCTCAATTGTTTTTTGTTGAGGCATTGTTTGTATGTTGCATTTATTCCTTTTAAATTACCATTTTTTCTTTGCCCAGGGAAGTCTTTTCTAAGGAATCGCTTGTTCAGAGGACTTGATTCCTGGCCTCCATCCTTTTGTGTACGTACTTAGTATCTTTTTGTTGTTTCTTTCATTTCTGTGAACAGCACTTACGAATTATGCTCATTTAAATTACTGTTGTATACCTGTCACATTGCCCTGGCAGATGAGATAGCTAGACAGTGTACTTTTTGCTATTTAAAGGGACCTATATTAACACTGTTTACCAACTTGTATTGTGGTGGTAAAGTATGTATCAGCTTGTTATTCCTTTTTAAGGAGTCATCGGTAGAATTGATTTAAAAATTTGTTTTTTATTAATGCTCAGAAAACAAAGGCCAGGAAGAATAATTGTTTGTTTAATCCAATATTCTGAATAATATAGACGTAAAATTAATCATGCGGTAAAAGCAAGTGTTTTCTTTTTTTCCTGTGATTACTGGGTGAGTGGAACAGAATTTTTGTTTGTAATTGAGCATTGCCTATTTAATTTCTCACAGATTAGTTAATTAAAGTAAAATATTCTGATTCGAATATTGCTGGCTTTTTTAAGATTATTATTTTAAATACTGGACTGTATTTGTGTATTAAGTTAGTCTTAAGTTTCAGAGTTATCTCTAATCCCTTAACATCAGTGGTTTGTTTAATAACTTTAGTAAGCTTGGTGATAGGGAGGAAGTGCTGCTGCCAGAGATGCTATGGATAATAACAATAAACTTGAATTTATATATTTATTCTTTAGGGTTGTGAGAGTATGGCCAGATGTGCTTGTTTAAAAGGAGAATTAAATCTTTGATAAGAGAAATCATAGTTTAATTAATCTGTTATGAATTAGAGTCCTTTTGAATCCTTTAGTTACCCTGTTATCATCATCAACAATGTATGAATTAATTTCTTCTTGATACAGACAAGAAAACCTCGCAGATTTGACAGTGAGCTTCCAGATATCTCATTAAGTGACTTGCAATTTTTGCAGTCTTTTTGTCCTTCAGAAGTTCAGCCGTTACTCAGGTAAATCACCTTTTTAACCTCTCTGTGATATGTAAGTGGCTTCCCTTTCTGTCCTGCTCACTCCTCATTCAGACCCTCTCCCTCCCTAATATCTTTTATGTAAGGAATAGACAGTGATATTTTGTAAACTGGTGTCGTTCTTAAGTGATGCTTTTAGCTGACATACTACAGATATGTTCCTTATATGCTTCATGTACTCAAGTTAAAATGACCTGAAAACCTATGTCCTATGTATTCTGTATTGAGGTGTAATTAATGTTGGGCATTGCTATGATGGTTAATAAGCTTTCAAATTCATACATTTTAAGTCTGTAGAAATAAGTAGGGTAATGTTAAGCAAGTTAGTGAGCAAGAAATAGGCAAGAACAAGTCTGGTGTGTAAGGTCCTATGTCAGAAGAGATCTTTCTGTATCACCACAATGAGATGCTATATGTATGGGTTATCCTTCTATTAGAACAGAGCTTAGTTCCATTTTCCAGTTTTAAGGCTAAAATCCCACAGAGGATAATAAGATAAATCCCAATGGAGATGCTCTGTTGTCATGTTAGGTTCGCCAACAGTATCAGCCTGAAACCCGTTACTGGCGTGCAGAGTTGATATTCACTGCATTTTTCATCTTTATGTTGTATTGATTATTTTTGATTCTGGAGTCCTGCTGATCCTCCTGGTGCTATGTCTGCTGGTAATAACAATAAGTGTAGTGAGCTTAGCTTACTTGACAGTGAATTTGCTATCAATCATGAGTCTGCTGATAAACCATTTTAATTTCTCTCGTTGCAGTTAGATTGCTTCTCAGGGATTCTAAAGATAAAATATAAACTATAATTTTATGTATTGCTGATATTGACATCATGATTTTGGGGTTTGTGAGAATTTTATGACCGTCCTAGGAAGTTCTCTGACTGAGTCCAGTAAGAATTTTGTTGTGCTATTAGAAAATATTCAGTAACAAAGCTGCTCATGGCTGATGTAGTGACACAGCTTTCCACTTGATGGCAATAGAGGTGGGATTATGTTGTGTTCACCTTGTCTTCTGAGTTCAGACTTGCATTTGGTGGTAATGTTGATGAAGGTGGAGGACT
The DNA here is from genome assembly GCF_905368555.1 of Meleagris gallopavo. NCBI lineage: Eukaryota > Metazoa > Chordata > Aves > Galliformes > Phasianidae > Meleagris > Meleagris gallopavo. The sequence continues at coordinate 55,461,908 of NC_139406.1, read as the reverse complement.
TAACTTGAGCAGGCCTAGCTTTTGCACACCTTTATAGACATTGAGCTTCAGAACAAACTTTATATCTTCAGTGCTTTAATTGAAAATCCCCAAGAAAACAATTGGCAAGCTAGCAAGCTGAGGCTGAGCAGTGGGATTCTTCTCTGTCACTGCTGATCCCCAGAGCTTCAGGATTAAAATTATGCCTCCATTTTCATACAGTGCTTCATTCTTCTCAGCTTCTAAGTTTAACTAGTTACTGAAATCTTAATTCCATAAAAATAATACTATATACCACATGCCATATATTTTGACTAGAGAATGCAAAATACATTGAAACATTATCTGCTTTTATTGTATTGTTAGTCTGAATAAACTCCTGTTTCATTAATTCAGTGGAGCAATTCCAGACAAATTAAATATTCTAGAAGTACAAGCTCTCAAGAAAAATGAAATGTTACTTTTTCAAAGGTTTAGGAAGCCTGTAACTTTTCAACACTTGCAATGTGATCACAAGTTGTTCAGTCTTTTCAGTGATAGGTAACATAATTAAATAGAATAATATACAATTAATTGCTGCTTCAAAATAGGAGCTGGATTGGAGAGGATCCAACTGAAGAGAATAATTGAGCCATTTGCAATAAGTGCTTCAGTTACAGATTTGATCACCGTCAGTTCTCTTCTGTTATGTCTTGAAAGGAAGTACTTCCCCATTATTTTTATCGTTATGTGGTCCTTAAGAGCTTTGAAGTTTTTAATTTAAAGCACAAATAAAAGGTACCTTTGTGGATTTTCCATGCTAAATACTTGAAATGAAAAAAAATATAAACTTTATACAGAGGGAAACTTTGTCTCGCTGGAATGTCTACATAATAAAATTTAATCATTTGAATATTAGATGTAACAATGTGCCAAAAAGATATAATTCTGTATTGTTTTTAAGGGTTCCAATACTTTGTGACTTTGAACCTCTTCACCAGCATGTACGTGCTTTACATAACTTGGTAAAAGCAGCACAGAGTTTGGATGAAATGTCACAAACCATTACTGACCTGCTGAATGAACAAAAGGTATGTTATTTTTCTTAACCAAGGAAATAGAATAGTCTATTCAAAAAGAGCTGTGTATTTTTATAATGTTGTTTTATCTGCTTCAAGAAGATGTGAAGGTTAGTTTTTCCAGATGTGAAGATTAGTTGATCACCCAACTTTGTAGTAGTAATTTACTTCATAATAAGTAAATCTATTTAGAAAATAGTCTAAAGATATGAAATGCCTTCAACACATACGATGCTTGTATTCCACAGAATTTGTAAAGTTAATAGAATAAGATAGTCCAGTGGAATAGAATAGTCCAGTGGAATTATTCTGATCATATTTTTCTGCTGTTTTTATGATCCTCTTTGAATGTGTGTATTTTGTCTCGTCGTTTGTATTTTTCAAACATAAATATAAAAATATTCAGTTTGGGGCACCTCAGTACAGAAGGAACATTGAGGTGCTGGACAGGTCCGAAGAAGGGCAACAATGCTTGTGAAGGGCTTGGAGAATATGCCCTATGAGGAGAAAGAACTGGGGCTGTTCAGTCTGGGGAGGAGGAGACTGAGGGGAGACCTTATTGCTCTCTTCCAGTATCTGAAAGGTGCTTACAGCGAGAGCGGGGTTGGTCTCTTCTCACTGGTGACAGGTGACAGGACAAGGGGAAATGGCCTTAAGTTGCACCAGGGTAAGCTTAGCTTGGATATCAGGAAAAACTTCTTCTTAGAAAGGATTGTTAAGCACTGGAATAGGCTCCCCAGGGAGGTGGTTGAGTCATCATCCCTGGATGTGTTTAAAAACCATTTGCATGTGGTGCTCAGGGACATGATTTAGAGGAGACCTGTTAAGGTAGTATGGTTAGGTTGTGGTTGGACTCGATGGTCTTTGAGGTCTTTTCCAACCTGAGTGATTCTATGATTCAATTTAAATAAGCTTGTAACTTTAGATGTTTTCACTGTTTAAATCTTTCTGCCCCAGGAAGATAAGAGAGCATTCAGGGACCCCATGACTGGTTGTAGCCATTAATCTGAAAACTGCTGGTTGCAGTTCTGGCATTCTGGGGAAGTGTTACATGCAGTCCTTCTTTGAGTATATAGGGAACAGATAGCTTAAAAACAAATAAACAAATTAAAAAAAAACAAAAAAAAAACCACCTTTTCCTCCTTTTACTCCACCTATCAAGCAGATTCTTCCCCTAGAAAGAGTAGCCTGTCAGTCACTTCAGGTTGCTTCTAAACATTCTGCCTCTAACTTTCATTGTACACCAAATGGGATCCTTTTAGCTTCTGATTGTAACCTATCCTGGGGACTTAAGCAGTGTTGAACGTTTTATGTAAAGTTTACTGCTTCAGATTGGGTTCTCCTGCAGTTGAATATTTTGCAGGATTCTGTGTTATAATCTACATTGTGTTTAGATGGATTTTGATGCTGTCTAGTACTAACCTCGTGCAACTCACTTCACAATGCCATGGTCCTAGTTAAATTTAATGTATATACATCGAATAGACTGTTACTGGTTTTATTTTTATTTTGTACTCCAAGTCATGCGCATGTGAAATTTTGAATGAAAAAATTCCTACTTAAAGCAGATATGTGAAGTCCTCTATCTTTTTACCCCTCTGAAACTTGAACATGAGATTTACTGGAAGTCTTTGATTCCTTCTTCTGGTAAGGAACTGGCTGGAGGGCCATGCCCAATGGGTAGTGGTTAATGGAGTTAAATGCAGCTGATGACCTGTTTCAAGTGATGCCCCCAGGGGTCAGTACTGGGGCCCATCTTGTGTAATATCTTTATTGATGACCCAGATAAGGAGATTGTGTGAGTAACCCTCAGTTAGTTTGCAGATGACACCAAGTTGAGAGGTGATGTGGATCTGCCTAAGGGTAGGGAGGCCCTTCCGAGGGATCTAAATAAGCTGGATCACTGGGCTGAGGTGAATGGGATGAGGTTCAACAAGGCCAAGTGCCAGGTCCTGCTCTTTGACCACAATAACCCCATGCAGCGCTACAGGCTTGGGGATGAGTGGCTGGATGATTGTGAAGAGGAAAGGAACCTGGGGGTGCTGGTTGATGCTCGGCTGAACGTGAGCTGACAGTGGGCCCAGGTGGCCAAGAGGTGCAACGGCATCCTGGCCTGCATTAGAAATAGTGTGGCCAGCAGGAGCAGGGAGGTGATCATCCCCCTGTACACAGCACTGGTGAGGCCACACTTCGAGTATTGTGTTCAGTTTTGTGCTCCTTGCTACAGGAAAGACATTGAAGCCCTGGAGTGTGTCCAGAGAAGGGCAGTGAAGCTGGTGAGGGATCTGGAGCACAAGTCCTATAAGAAGAAGCTGAGGGAGCTGGGATTGTTTAGTCTGGAGAAGAGAAGGCTCAGGGGAGAAATCATTGTACTCTACAACTTCCTAAAAGGAGGCTGTGATAAGGAGTGGCTTGGCCTCTTTCCAATGGAACAAACAGGACCCGAGGAAACGACCACAAGTTGTACCAGAGGAGTTTAGGTTAGACATAAGGAAAAACTTTTTCTCTCAGAGGGTGGTCAGGCACTGGAATGGCCTGCCCAGGGAAGTGGTGAAGTTGCTGTCCCTGGCAGTGTTCAAGAGGTCTGGATGAGGAGTTACGAGATATGGTTTAGTGCTTGTGGGAGCAATGGTAATGGGAGGACAGTTGGACTAGATGATCTTGCAGGTCCTTTCCAATCTTGTGATTCTATGATGCTATGTAGAATATGAGATTTGGGCTTCTTTTTGATCTGAAATTTAAGAAAATGTGTCACTTAATGAAGATTGATTTCTTTATGAGCAGCTGTTATGAATAAGTATTTTAGGGCCTTTTCACTGTATTAGACAATGAAATGGCTAAGAATGGTGGCAGCTGTGAGTTTTCTGAACATATTCATTCAGCAGATCACACTATCATGTGTAAATGTCCACTCCCAGCTGAAAGCATCCTGAAATTTCTCAGTGACACATTTTCTAGGGAATTTATTATTCGCAAAAGCTTACAGTGTAAGGAAAAAGTGAAATCAATCAAAACAGTAACTTTAATTCAAAATACTTAACAATAGAACAAGAAAACTTGCCTTACTTATTCCACCTTAATCATTTCTAATATTCTGAAAATCCATCTAGAAATTGGTTCAGACTTGTTTATCTGAGACATTTTTATTAGTTTATGGCTGCACAAAAAAGATGCTTGCTAAGTCAGGAGAATCTGTTCTTTCCACTTTTCTTTTGCTGTGCTTTGACCATTTTGGATTCTTGGCTGACTCACAAATGTCAAATGCCTAGACAGATCTGGGTAATTGTCTCTTTCCATAGAGTAAATTACATTGCACAATCAGTGCTGGGACACTCATGATGTCATCTTGAAAGTGCCTATTTCTGTCTGTGATTTCGATGACTCATTTGAACACTTTTTTGTACTGAAGCAAATAGGCCTACTGAAATGATTTTCTTTGTGTTGTTGTTATCACCTGATGAAAGACATTAGGTCTCTTCTGTGTTGTTTTGGTTTGCAGTCTAGAAGTGTCTTTTGTTTTAGTTTTATTTTTATATATACATACTACTTTTGCATATCTTTGTACTTTTGCTTAGAATTTCTGAAAGAATATGAAGTATCCTTTTCTTATCCTTAGTGTTACTGGAAATTGACACTACATAACTAGCAAGATGAATAAACATTTAATAATAGTCCTGGAAATGACTTCATCTTCACGCTCCTAGAAGTTGTTTGTGAACTGTAAGATCTCCCCAGCTTGCTGATCACTCTGTGGGCACTGAAGTTTGCTTGTGTAACCCACAGTATTTTCCAGGGAGGCCCATCAGACCACTGGGGATAGGAACTAGTTGATTTTTAAGGCTACTTCCAACCTAAGACATTCTGTGGTTTTATGACCTCAGGTTTCTATTCAAAACAGGTGGCAGTAGAAGCATGGTTCGTCAAGTTGGACTACAGAAGTTTTTCCCATGCTTGTTGTTAGTGCAACAGTTGAGTTGTCTGATTCGAAGAGGAGTTTAGCTCTTCTTGCTGATACAGGAGGATGGTCTTCATGCATTTGCTTTAGGCAGGAGAGAAAAGCTGTGATTGCAGCCAGGTGAACAAAGAACAAGTCAGAGAGGGATTCCAATACCATTTTGGGGATGTTAGTAATGTGTGTTTTGTGTCTCCTTGAATCTTATTATGACAGCTTTTATGTTCATGGAATGCTAATGATGAAATGCGTCTTTATCTGGTGAGTTTCTTCTAGTATTACATCAGAGTAAAAAGAAATGAAAAACATTGGTCTTTAAATAATTTGTTAATTTTGAAGTGTGTTTTTAGTGTTTTCTGCTTATTCTGTTTAATGGCCTCACACCAAAGAGGTTGCTGTGCCCTTTCATTTTTCTGATACAGAGTTTAATCGGATCAGCGATTAGGTTAAAGATATCTAAGAGAAAGTTAAGATGCCTGTAGGAGTGAGATAAGATGATTAAGGTGTCGTCTTCATAGGTAGCAGGTAATTAACACGTTCAATCCTGTGGTATTAAAAGTTGCTCTTGTGAGAGAAGCTGGCTTTTCAAATGAGATTATGAATCTACAGCTTGTTCTAGTCAAGCTCAAAATTCAGCACTGTTTGTAATCCTTAAAAGAATTGCCCAATTCCTTGTCTATGAGTTTACCTAGTAACATAACCAGGGCAATATATGTAACCCAGCAACACTGCAGAACTTAACAATTAGTCCTACTGTTCTGCTTCCTATTTTTCTTTACTTGCTCTGAACTCCTTTTCCTTCATTATCATGGGAATAACAGCGTATGACATTTACATTGATTGCTGCCTATAGGTTGTAAATAGAGCACTTGGCAGACATTAGGTTTTCAGCAGAATAGGCAACAGTGAACTAGTCTTCCATCTAGTTTCAGTTCCTCAAAGTGTGAGGTTTTATTCTTCATGAGGATGTAATCTAGTAATGCAACTAGAGACCCAGCTCACAACAGCCATTGCAGAGCTTGGAATTTTTTACAACCACTAATTTTGAGGAAAACAAGCTCCCTACAGACTATTGCTCCACACAGTGAAGAGTTGTGGTTTTTACTCTTCATGCTAAATAGTTATTCTCTATCTGCAGGACCACACTAGAATTGATACCATCTTTGCTTTACATGTAGAACCTTATAGAACCTTAGAATATTCACTCCCTGAAGTGTTTTTTGTGTTTATGATGTCTCTAATGCTAGCTTTTATTACAATTGAAGCTCTGGTTTATCAATATTAAATGGTCGTTGCTTAAAGCGTATCATTTGAGTCGATTTATCATCACATACCCTATCTTTCAACGTGTTCTTCTCTAAATTTCTGTGGCTAAAAAGCAAGTTGATCCCAAGGCAAGTGTTGAAATATGGACTAATAATACCTTTAGGAAAAGGAACATTGCTCTTTAAGTTGTCTCTTATGACTTGTATTCGTTTGTGATGACTAAAGACAGCACATGTTCTTTGGAAAAGAGACGTGAGCAAGATTATTATTACTGCAGCTGGAGGAAGTGTTGGCTCTTTGGAGGACAGCACCATTCTGAATGATGTCCAGTATTTGAGACCGAACACTTCATGTGAATCATCTGTTGTAAACTTTCTCATGAGTTTTGACAACATCTTTTGTTTTTTATCACAGTCTTATTTCTCAGACCAATAAGATCAAATAAGTCCTTCAAGGATGAAGAATGGAAGAACATGGTTGGGCCATACTGTTACAGGCACTGCACCTGAGGTCTTTTAGAAAACTTATCCAATCTAAAATCTTAACATCTCCTTTGATTTGCAGTCCTGATGGTCCTGCTCCTGTTTTTCTGTCCTGCACATCATAAATATCCTCCTTAAGTATTTTAACTGTGTGTATTTCACTGTAACTTTCTTGAGAAAAACTGCTTTCCCTTCCATGCTGTTATATGAGGAATGCATCCTTTATGGATATAGAGGTTGGATATTGCTTTTTGGCTTCCATGGTGATTGTATAGCCTACAGCTGTTGTAGCTATAAATCAAACTTCAACTGAATTCACTAAAAGTATTTGTTCCATAACAGTATAGAAAAAGCATCTACACTTCTGAAATGTTCTGAAACATTTGTCTTTGAAATTTCTGATTTGTTTTCAAAGACATGAACTTCAAAGTACATGAACTTATACTTCTCAGTAGTGTATACAGAGCTTGAAATCTTGCTTCATAATTCTTACAGTATCGAATAAGAATTAATGATGATGATTTAAACATGTTATCTAATACCAATGAATTGGAAAATAGGCATGAGGTAAGTTTTTAGCCTTTTAAATATCAAAGCCATCAGGATTGGTCAGTTTTACTTGGGAACAGCACCATGAAGGTTTAAAAAAAAAAAAGTGTAACTTTTTGCTAAATTACACATTACTGTTGCTCAGGAACGATTATGGATAGTTATTCTAAACCATAGTCATTCATTTGAACACTGAATGATTTGGAGCTCCAGAATCAGGTCTGGTGTTGTATCAGTGTCTCTAGGCAAAATGACAGAAATCGGTAATGTTGGAAGCAACATGGAAAAATAAATCTACACAAAGTGTGATGTCCTTAGTTCTGAAAAGTGAGAACTTTACATTTACTTAGAATGTGCCCTTTGTTGTATTAACCTCCTTCTACATTCTTTTCAGTCACTGATCTCAGAAGCAGACATTCTCATTAAATATTTTTTTTATAACCATGCTAGAAGGCAACAATTTTGTTATACTAGAATTTTTGGTAAACCTTCTTAATTTAATATTCATTATCAATGACTGAATTACCCTGGTTTATAAAGCTGTATGAGCAAAAAGTAAGTAATTTAGCTAACAAAATTATTAGGAAAAACAAATGTAATAGGTTGTCAGTAAACAAAGAATGTCTGTTTCTGACTACTTACTTAAGTTTTTTGTTATCATCCAAACTTACATTTGACTCCTTTCAAATACAATTCTATGGGATTATTGTAGAATTTTTATATAAATGGACTCTTGGTAATTAGGTATGTGTGCAATTTTCCAGTAATTTTCAGAAAAGTACCATTTGCTATTTTTAGTTGAATTTTTAAGTTACTTATTTTGCATCCTTACAGATAAGACTGACTTCTTCATTTTACTTCTGCCTGATAATTTTTAATCAGTTTCAAATATTTGCCAGGACTTTTACCTATCTTTTTAAATATTTGTTTTGCATTTTTTTTTTAACTTGCAGGCCTCCAATAGTCAAACATCACCACAATCTGCTACTACACCAAGGATGGAAAGTACAACAGGAACCACAATTGCTACCTCTTCAAGAACTCCTCCATCACTCAGTCTTCAGGGTCCCCTGTGTCCTCCTGTGTGTCCCCCTGCTCCTCTAGAGGAATTGTCGCCAGACAGCATTGATGCTCATACATTTGATTTTGAAACTATTGCCCACCCAAACCTGGAGCAAGCTCTCAAGCAAGGATCATTGGACTTGGATTCATTAGCAGAAAGTCCAGAATCTGACTTTATGTCAGCAGTAAATGAATTTGTTATAGAAGAAAATCCAGTCTCTCCTAATGCTATAAGTGATCCACAGAGTCCTGAAATGATGGTGGAATCTCTTTATTCTTCAGTTATCAATGCAATAGACAGTAGACGTATGCAAGACACGAGTTCTTGCGTAAAGGATGTTTCAGTAGAAAATGCTTCTCGTAGTGTTTGCGTGGAGAAGTGTAAGGTAATTGCTCAAGATTCAAAAGTACATTTAAGAGGTATAAAAGAAGATCTTTGCCACTTTAGAACACTTGTACAAAAAGAACAGTGTGACTTTTCTAATTCTTTAAAATGCACTTCATTAGAAATAGTAAATACTATTGAAAAGGTAAAACTTTCACTTGAAAAAACACTAAAAGATAAACATCAAAAAGAACTGCAGTCTCTGAAAAGTGAATATGAAACCAAAATTAATAAATTACTGGAGGATGATGAGGAAAGCAAAAAAAAGATTGTAAAGTTAAAAGGTGACTTGTTAGGCCTTGAAGAAGTACTTCAGAATAAGAACGATGAATTTGCAATGGTGAAAAATGAAAAGGAAGCTGTAGTTTCCCTTCAGAATGAAAAAGATCAGAAGCTACATGAATTGGAATGCCAAATGGAGACACAGAATTCTGAAATTAAGAAACTGAGACAGTCACGTGAGATAGTACTCGAAGACTTGAAAAAACTTCACGTTGAAAATGATGAAAAACTACAACTCCTGAGGGCAGAACTCCAGAGTTTAGAACAAAGCCATTTAAAAGAACTGGAAAACAACCTTCAGGCCAGGCATTTACAGGAATTTGAGAAGGTGCTTGCTGAGCACAAGGACAGTTTAGATCAATTAAAAAAAGAGAACCAGCATAGACTTGAACAAATGGAGGAATCTCATGCAGCAATTGTGCAGGAGAAACAACAACAGGTAGAAGAGTTAAAACTCAAAGTTTCAGATCTGTCTGATTTGAGGTGTAAATTAGAAGTTGAACTTGCCCTGAAAGAAGCAGAAACTGATGAAATGAAGCTTCTCTTGGAAGAAAGCCGAAACCAGCAACAAGAGACCTTAAAATCTCAGATTGATAAGGAAACTGAAAGCTTAAAAAAAGAGATAGAGAAATTAAACACTAAGATACAAGTTAGCAGTGATGAGTATCAAGTGGGCTTATCAGAACTAAGAACTTTAATGACAATTGAGAAAGATCAATGCATTTCCGAGCTAGTAGACAGATATGAAGAAGAATCAAATTTGCTTAGAACTGAACTAAACAAAGTAACGGATCTGCATCAAAAAACTTCTGAAGCAGAAAAAAGACTTTCAGATCAAATAACAGAACTGCAGTGTAAATTAGAGTTGGAAAAGAATGCCCTAGAAAAGGAAAAAACAGAAAAAATGGCGCTCTGTGAGCAGCAGGAAAAATATGAAGCTATCATCCATAGGCTTAAGGAAGAGAAAGATCTGTTAGTATCTAACCAAGAACAAGACAAGCAGTTGCTGATTCAGAAACTCAATTCTGAAAAAGAAGATGCTGTACAAACTGCTTGTAAAGAATTTGAATTACAAAAGGAAGCTGCTGAAAAAGGACTTTTGGAAAAAATACAACAACTTGAGATGCAAGTAAATCAGAGGTACTGTAAGGATTAAGTTGCTGTGTTATCTTTGTATTCTAAAGTAATTACTGGATATTGCAGCCTAAATACACCAGATTAAGTAAAACTCCTACATATTTGTAATAGTATTTGTTTTTTATTCAAGTTACTTTCATTTTGTAGGTAGTGATATTTCTGTGTGCAGTTAGTCACAAAGTTTGTCAGATATCTTTTAAGTATTATTTTCAGACAACACCTAAGGTTTTATATTTCAGTTTTGTAATGCTGTGCTGAAGGAATATTATTACAATTGCCTGAAATTCAATTTTTGATGATGTTAGCCTACTTCTCCTGTTCCATCCTTTGCTCTGTCTGGCTTTAGTACTGTGACATCATGCGGTGCCTAACTTCTAGGTTGATAATGTTCTTATACTGATTAACTATATGCTTATGGAGGTGCTGATGTTGCCATGAAAAACTGCATGAGAATATATGAATAGCTGAGGGCAGTCTCACAGCCACCTGAACTTCAACTGACTTCAACTCCTATAGTTACATATTTCAGGGTCTTCAGTTTGAGCTTCATAATGAAACACACTTGGGCAACATCATTTTAAAGAGCATTGTAGGATGACTGTTCTTCATTGTTAATTTCTGCAATATTTTTCCAATTTGGGGAAAAAAATTCCTTCCCATAAAAGCCAAGTTATGCCTCCTGACTTCCTGTTTCTAATCTGTCTGCTAGTTCATAATGCTGTCAGCAGAGTAGACTGTGATATTGTGTAATGGAAATATTAGAATTTTTCTCTGTGGCTGTGGTCTAGAAACAGTATTCTAATTTGAAATACTCAAATTTGTCATTAATGTTCTTGGATTGTCTCAGAACTCCAAGGTTAAATCTTGTTAGTACAATATCTTAAGTTTTTTTTTTGTTCTGGGTATTACAGTATATTGAGTATTTGAAATAAAAAAAAGCAATAGAATGGATATAAAAAGAACAGTGCAGAACATAAACACAAATTTAAGTTAGCATCTAATTTTTAAATGTCAACGTATGGTGGGTTTTTTCCTAAGTTGAATGGAGGGAGGGGCTATAAAAAAAATCCTGTGATCCAGTGTGCACATAACTAACTTCTGTGGTTCAGAGAGAAATATAAGCATCCACTTCACTTGAAATATCCAGATCATCCCCATAACCTCAGGATTTTGTTATGCTGACATATCTGTCATTGATGTTGTATCAGTGTCAACATTTTATATATCTCTGTACAGAAAAAGTTGAAATAGTGATATGCTTCTTGAATTAAGATTCAATGATTGAGTTACAGTTTAAGATCTCTTTCTTAAAATATTCTCTAAATTTAATAAAATATGGTGGAATGAGGAGGGGGAAGTGTCAAATGCTGTATTCAAACCTTTTCTTTGTATTAGTGCTTGTAGAAGATTAAAAATGTGTCTCAGTAGGGAAGATATATAGCTATGTCATCAAACTTAAAAACGAAAAAATACACAGCAACAACAAAACCACCATCTGCATTTAAATTTTAACAACTGACCAAAGCTCTGTGTATTTCTATACTAACTGGATAAGACTGATACCAATGTATTTCAAAGAAATATTGTCTGCTTCAGTCTGATGAAGCATTAATAGTTATGAGTTCTGTCAAGTAGTTTTTATTTTTGAAGTACAGTGTTAGAATATGTATTGCCTTCTAAGGTTTTGCTTTATCCCTTTCATCTGCTGTTATGTTTTTTTCTTTCTAGCATGTGTTTCATGTGCAGAGGGTGTATGTTATGTAGATCTGTCTTAATATTTCAAAGTCACTGTCTAGCTGTTTGGGTTTTTTTTGAGTTCCTAAAGATTTTAGTTATGTAACTTGAATTGACTTGTTGTCCTTGCTGAATTGTTGCTTAGAAGTTAATTTGTAATGTTAGAAAGAAACTTATGTTTGCTACATAATGTCCTTTTCTGCAAGATCACTGTTATGTTAACGTTCCAGAAGGCACTGGTGATGACTTAAGTTGTTAAATTTTCCAGAATATTTTGCTGGTATCAGGAGTTTCATTTTTGAACTTGCATGTTACCTGTGCATTACCAATATATGAAAATGTGTGTTTTGGTTATAAAGTGCCTGGAAGTTATCAGGATTAAGGGAGGTAATAGAACTATAACCCATTTGTAACTCTTCTATGTGATCTTACATACATAGTGTGTACTGTGCTCGACTGGGATTAATGGAGATTAGTTGAACAATGCAATTTTTGTAATGATTGTCATTAAGCAGATTGGTTAACGTGATTTATAATACTTGGGGGGGGGAGGGGGGGGAAAGAAGAGTATAATAGGACTGCTTTGTGAACTAAGTTAAAAGTTGGTATCTTCCAGCCTTGGTATTTTCCAGCCAGTGCCATAAGACCACAATTAGTGATGAAGCTTCTCCATATGGAGAAACTTTATCACATTGGGTCATAATGCTCGTCACACACACACTCTCATGGCTAGACTTTATTTATAAATAAATTGAAATTCAATCCAGCACAAAAGAGAAGAATGAGAATTTAAAATAGTGCAGGTTTTAACAGAAGTTGCTCAATGAAGGGATTTGTCTGTCCCAGTACTTTATAAAGTGATGCTTCATGATAACTTGTGCCAGACCACAGAAGAGGATAGGTAGTACTTTGAAATCAATTATTAGAAAATATTTTATCCATTTATGATCACCTGCTTCATGAGCCACTTAAGGCTCTTATTCTTCATACTTGAGTGACAATTAATGCTTTTCTTTCTGATCATTACTGCTGATCTCTAGATTCTGCAACACACAGTATTCTTTTACATCTGATTCCTTATTGTTGAATTGCTTACGTTTGTAAGAGTTTTGGAGGCATTACATTTGGCACAGTAAAAATCTTCAGGGAGTTGATCTATCATTGTTTCTTGTTCTTTTGCTTTGCGTTCCATCTACTCAAATAGTAAAAACATGTCTTTCCCCCTCAAGCAGATTTTAACAGTATTGACACACTAATGGTCACTAGAAAACAGAATGACCAAGAAGAAGAATTTGGTGACGTGCATGTGTTTAAAAATAAAATTGAAGAGTAGGAATGACTTAATTTGAATACAATATTCAGGAAATATTTCTGAAAAAATGTCTCAAAACTAGCTTCTGACTTGTGTGTTTACTTTCATATTTCATATAGTCTGGGACTTATATATATGATGAATTTAAAACCTAAACATTTTCTTTTAAGTCCTCCCACTGAATCATCTGCTGAATCAAGCTTGGTTGCTGAACTTCAAGAAAAGCTTCAGGAAGAAAAAATGAAATTCTTGGAGCAGCTTGAAGAACAAGAAAGAAGAAAGAATGAAGAAATGCAGAACATTAGAACATCTCTAACTGCAGAACAGCAGGTAAAACTGACTCTTCATTACCCTTCCTCCCCTGAGAAGGATGTGTTCTTTTCCTGTTTGTAAGTTATGGACTTTTTTTTTGCTGTTCTAACACTTGTGCTTTCTGAATTTGCGTTATGTTAGAGTCAGGATATGGTATGCCAGTGGAATTCAACATGCTTATGACTTTTCATTTAACTGTTTGTGAAGTGAGCAATCCAGATTCATTTTTTATTTTGATAGTTTTGCTTGCATTGTTATGTTAGTACTCTAAGTTTTACCTGTTAATCTTCTGAACTCCAGAAAGATGTCACTTAAGTATAGTTTAAGTTAATGGTATTATTTTTGGGCAACACAAATTTAATGCTTAGAAATACTAATTGATTTGGCATGCTTCTTAGTGCCTTTTAGACTTTATTAGCCTGGGCGGATGGAATTTAGGTTCAATACAGATGTGATGTTTTTCTTCTTTCTAAAACAGATTAAACATTTCTCTGTACTCCTCACCTCGATACAGACTTACACTACACTGTATTAATTATTGCTGCACTGAATTACTTATTGCAGTATCTTTGCTGGCTCTTTTTTTCTTTTAAACACTGAATCTCAAATTTTGTAGGTGAACATTCACTTCTAAAGTTAAATCTCTAAGTAACAGCTATTATCTACAGCTTTGTTGCATTTAAATACTAAGGAAGGATTTTCTGTTCTAAGTACCTGTACTTTAGCTGTAGCAGGATCAAATAAGGACAGAGAGACAGTGAGTAATCAACCGGCTTGATGAAATGAATGCTGCAAATTACTTGGTGCAGAGAGCCGAATGTCACAGGCAGAAGACAGAAGAAGTTCTGAAAGTTTTCGAGAGAGCCTTCTGTAGTTAATCTAATAGGAATATTTTATAGATTATATTTTTACAGATTTTTATAGATTACATAGATAACAGTAATATTTATTTTTTTATCAAAGTTGGTCTTGGTATGCCATTTTCCTCATCCAGTAATCTTCATTTGTGGTGCAGAGTACGCTAGGAAAGGCTCAGAAGTATTGACAGCAGATTCTGATGATGTACAGAATCTATTAAAAAGAAAACCTGCCTGAATCAGTCAGTGCTAAAGATTTACAAAGCTGTTACTGCTGATTGCTGAGTATGTAACTTCACACTCTTGTAATTTTTGTCCCTTTGAGATGTTACTTATGCTCTTGGCGTATTGTGTTGGTTTACTTATGCACACGTTTACCAGAGTCTGCTTTGCATTATGTAAAGCTTATAACTGTCCAAGTAGCTTGTGGCTTAAGACAGATGAATAGGCATGTTCATAGGCATATAGATTCTAAAGCTAGTCAAGATCATGCCTGGCTCTTAAATTCCCTGAAAAAGTGAAATTGTAGCTTGAAATGTCCTCTTCAGAGGCGATTGTTCATAGATTTTGCCTGTTTCGTCACCATAACCTCAAAAATTGTAATGGTGAGCGCATAATGTTTAGTAGAAGGATTCAAGAAGTAGAAAGATCTGTCAGACTGATACAGAAGCATGTAGTGTTCTTCTTTATATTAAATAATTCAAGATAATTCACCATGATTCCTGTATAACTTCTGCATTAATGAATTCTTCAGTGAGGAATTACTGCAAAGCTTGAAAGCTATTTTAATGCAGATTTTAGTATATTGTTCTATTTATAATTACATTTGTCTTTCATATTATATATCTTGATGCAGTGTAGCTTTGTTGTAGTAGCCCATTTAATCCCAAAAAGAGCTTTTTAATTTAAAAAAAACATGCAACTAATATATGAATTGGGATATGAAATGTGATAAAAGGTCCATATTCTTTTAATGATTGTTTAAAATTGTATGGCGTGTTATGGACATGGGAGTGATGGGATATGAGAGAAAATTTGAGAGGAAAATAGAGGCTGTTTCAGAGAATCCTCAAAACAAAATATCCAACAGTATATTCAGAAGAGTATGCAAACAAACTTATTTCCTTGTTTAATTATAATCTAGAAAAACACATGTAATATCTTTTGTACTTCCTTTGTTTTAGTGATGTGTTTGTATTCTGTTTATAATGTACATTTCATATTTCAGTAGTACTTCTTTCTGTTTTCAGACCAACTTTAACACTGTTCTAGCAAGAGAAAAAATGAAGAAAGAAAATATAATTAATGATCTTAGTGACAAATTAAAAATGCTAACAGAGCAGCAAGAAAAAGATAAGGGTAAGCTAACTTCTGCAGAAATTTGTGTCTTTTCTAATAGGATAATTCCACTTGCTTGTTTGGCTTCACTCCTGCTGTTATTACAGAAATTTTTATTTACTTGCATCACAGATTTGATTGAAACACTTTCTGAAGATCGAGCTCGTTTACTTGAAGAAAAGAAAAAGCTTGAAGAAGAAGTCAATAAACTGAGAAGTAGTAATCTTTCTCCATCAACCTACTTAGCAGCAACTTCAGAAACTTGTGGAGCCTGTGCAGCTGATGTTCCCACTGATACAGAGAGATTGGCTTCTGATATTGCACCTGAAGGAAGGATGGACTCTACCATGGAAACCAGTATGATGGCTGTGCAGTAAGTATGAGGCATTGTAGTAGAAGTAGAGCATACTCTTTTAGATGTGTGCTGTTGGATGTTCTGGAGTACAGATGAGCTTATTTAACACTTTCTCTGCCTTTGACATTCTTGATAAAATTATTCTTTCTATAGTACACACATAATTGTGCTATAACAATTATCAGAAATGTTTGGATTTCATAACTTAGAAGTAGGCAGCTTCAAGGTGAAACTTGATTAAAAGGTGAAGAAATATGTTTACTTATATGAAAAATAAGGAAAGTGGGAGAAGAGCAATTATAATAGGGTCCTAGGGTGAGTTAGGTGGTTTTATGTTATTAGCATATCTTTTGAACAGTGGCTGATTCTCATATAAAACAGAAAAATTTGTGGTTGCTTGTTTTTGTGACAGCTGTAGATAGCATAATTATGCTTCTTAGTGAGTGGGAAATGCTTAATAAAATTAGGCCAAATACTCCGAATTAAGAAAAAGAAAAGCATGAGACTGAGTGGCCTTCGTGGGTTGATGTTTTGTTTTATTGGAGAGGAGGACAGATATTCAGCATCTCTTTATTTGTATAAGCTCTGAATCATCAGTATTAGGATGCTTATTAGAAGGTAGTAATAGGACTAGGAAAGAATAACTCTGTGATATTTTAAATCGATACTTAAGGAGAAATACCAAGGGCAAGCAACGTGCATGAAAGGTTTACTTTTAAGTACATAAAATTGATTCTTTGATGTCTGGTTCTGTTGTACACTGGTATTACATCAGATTGAAATAGCTTTTAATAAATATTGCTCACATTTCACTGTTTATCACAATTTGCATAGGCTAGTCAATGGATAGCTAACCACAGCTGTGTTTGAAATACTGAAGTGATTTAAGACATCAAAGGGAACTCCATGAAGTTCTATTGCAGTGATCAGCTTTACTGTATTCCGTACTTATTTGTCCTGTATATTCTGTACTTATTGGTACTGTACTAATGGTCTGGAGGGCTTTATTCTTGCTCTCCAAACTATCCCCCATCTTATAGTCCTCCTTTGGAGGTTTTATGTCCTTGTATTATAGCAACCAAACTGCTCACATCATTTGATGTGAGGCTATGCAAAGCAGAGGTGACAATCTCTCCCCTCACCTGTCTGGCAATGCTGGGCCTAGTGTACCCCAGGGTACAGTTGGTCCTTTTGGCTGCCAGAGAGCACTGCTGACAACTTGTGGTCAACTTGCTGCCAACCAGTACCCCCAGATCCTTTTTCTGGGGCTGCTCTCCAGAACCTTGTCCATAGTCTGCCCCATCCCAGGTGCAGAATCCAGCACTTGGTCATCTTCATGCAAATGGTGACCACCTTCAAATTTATCAAGATCTTGGTGCAGGGCCTCTCCACGTTCAAGGGAGTTAACACTTTCCAACTTATCATTGTCCACAAATGTACTTAATATAACTTCCAGATCTTTGTTGAAGTCGTTCATGGAAAACATTACAGACAACTAGTTCAAAAATGAGGCCCTGCAGAATCCTGCTAGTGACAACCAGGGCAACTCTCAGGCCTTCCCTTGCCCAGTCCAGACATGTTTTTGTTGTCATGGAACATTCTTAGAATCACACTACCATGGCCTTTATGATGCCACGAGCCCTCTCCCTCTCAACTGCTATAAATGTGGGGACTCTGACAGCAGAGCACCATTTGCTAACTGACTTGCATCCTGGTTACCTTTTCCTGACAGAAGAAGTGATTGAGATAGAGCCTTTTAACTCAGGGTGGGAGCTTTTGTGGAGGAGGATGGATTGTCCTCCACTGAAGAAGCTTCAGGGGAGTAGCAGTGAACTTCCAGGAGAAGAACCAATGGAAGTAGATCCACCTCTACCAGGGCAGGACAATTGCTGTAACATTAAGCTTGCCCGGAAACATCACCACATCTGTTGGTGGTGCACCAGGGGTTCTCTGTTTCCATCTCTGCATTGAAATGACAGCATCTGCCAGAGAGCCCTTGTGCTAGTTGCTGCTCCCTGTCACCCTTCCTTCCACCGTCCTCACACTTCCCCAAGACTTCTTACCTCTTCTTTCCCAAGCTCTGTGGAAAATGGAAGGACTGGGACTGGTGTCCTCTGAACTGCTATGCTGGAACAACAGGGGGAGTCCAGCAGATGGTCCTGAGCTCCCTGTGACCTCCAGGTGAGCCCTGAGGAAGAATGCAGGACTGAGACTGGCATTCTCTGTGCTGCTGCACTGAGATGACAGGAGTCCATGGGTGACCAGCTCCGTGCAGCCTCCAGGGAAAGTCCTGAGGAAGGAAGATGGCAGGTTTGGGACTGATGTCCTCTGAGGGCTGTCCACAGAGCAGCTGAGCTCCCTGCGGCCTCCAAACTGTGTTAGAGAAGCTACAGAGGCAGCGGTTCCTTTGGAGGGTCAGAACACTTTGGTACGAATGGGAAGAAGAGCTGAAATTCAGCATAAAGATCTGTTCCAGTTGATCCATTGGGACTTTTTTTCAAGTGAGGACAATAAGCAGTTTAAAAGCACAATACAAAATAATAACAAAAATGTCTTATAATCGTTTAGTTCTACCTGGTATTTTGCTTGGTTTTATAGCATGTCTTGTCAGACTAGATGAATGCACTATCAGTTCAAAAATGTGTCCGTTTTCTTTTCCCAACCAAATCAAGTTGGGCTTCATAAGGTGTTGGCTCTTCCCTAGTAACCTGCCTTTCAAAATACAATTTAAACATA
The DNA here is from genome assembly GCF_905368555.1 of Meleagris gallopavo. Lineage (NCBI taxonomy): Eukaryota > Metazoa > Chordata > Aves > Galliformes > Phasianidae > Meleagris > Meleagris gallopavo. Next base: position 55,443,112 of record NC_139406.1, on the reverse strand, counting down.
AAAGGAATTACTCTCTGTTCTTAGGGAACTTCTAATTAAGTTGTTAGTGTTATCTTGTGTCCATCTGCTTTTTATCTTGCAGATGGACAGAGATATGCACAGTTAGCAACACAGTATTCATATTGGTCTTTCTCTACCTGGTATTTCCAAAGCACAGGGCATTTAAACTGGCAAGATTAGGGAAATACAGCATTGTGAAGCTGAACTGCTGTACCAAAGGTTAGCTGCCGAAGGCCTGTAGTTTTCATACTAACATTTTGAAAGTTATGCAAAATATGCAGAAATGGCTCTATGCAACTTTGTAAGTTATTTATCAATGGCTGAAAATTCACTGGATTGAAAAAGAAAGCTATTCTGGAGTACGTATATAAGATTCTGTCAGTCCTGATTCTTTCTGCACTGTATTTTTGTTTTTTTCCTCCCTTTTATTTGCTACTTTACTGATCCTTTCTTTTCCTGAATATATGCCTTGTCTACATGTGATAGAATGCCAGGATCCAAAATATTCTGTGAATTCCGTTCTGCTAGCAGAATGATGGCATTCACCTGTAAGTGAGAAGGGGAAAGAAAAAGAAACATTTTTGTGTGTGAGTGTGGAGGGGGGAAAATTACTTCTAACGTATCTGTTGTCTTCTTTCTATTTTAGTGAAAATATCCACATGTCTGAAGAAAAACAGAGGATCATGTTGTTAGAAAGAGTGAGTAGATTGTGAGATTAAATGTTGCAGCTAATTACTGTAAATATATTGGTTACGTGCTCTGGTGCAATATAGCATATTTGGTTTTTGGTTGTACTAATTTCAGTGTAACTGAAGCTATTCAAAATGGGTATTAGTGCACTCTATCTATACTAGGACTAGCTCAATTCACCTTATTCATGTGAACTTCCATACAAATGCATCAGGTGTAATGCTTTTATAAGTGACAGATCATTAATCTAGGGAATTCTTCACTGGGTGGGGAAAAAGAATCATAACTTTTTCAAATCAAAGCATCTGAACCAATTGGTCAGGAATGAAGATTGATTTACTTGTATCTTTGAGAAACAGATATCTTAGACTTTAATCGTTTTAGGGATGCGTTATAGCCTTGACAATTTTGCTTTCTTAAGAAGCAAAATAACACCTGTTTTGAATGTGTTATGTTATCAGTATTCTGAAGTTATTTAATTAATCTGCAGGCTGGGATTTTAAGTTTATACCTAGATGCCCCTGCTTCCACCTCATCTGCACCCCCCAACCCCTCAGTTTCAGTTCTTAGCTTTCAGGTTTATAGGTTCTCTTGAAGACTGAGATTAGCAGGAGAAATTGAATATTGAACCACATAATGCAAATGACTGGATATTTCTAACTATTAGCACTTGCATGTTTGATTCTGTCATCTGTTTGCAAATGATCTGTCATGGTTTGTATCTGGCAGCTACAAATAGTAATTATTTTTCTGTTGCTGTGCTATCAGTGAAATGTTTTTCAAGTTAAGGAGAAAAACTATGCAGATGAACATAATTTGGCAGTTGGTGTAGCAATGGTGATTACTGTCCTTCAAACTTTGTATAGGTCTTTGTTTGAATTATATTTTGATTCTATTTTAAAACTATAGTATGTGTATTGTGCAAGAATTCTGTCTCTGGTCATATTAACACTATTTAAGATTTTTATACTGTATAAGTTGTATTAATTAACTAATCAGGTAAGTTTTTCTCTCAGACTTTGCAGTTGAAAGAAGAGGAGAATAAGAGATTAAATCAAAGATTGGTAAGTGTGCAACACATGTTTTAACTGTTATAAAAATTCAAAAAAAAAATCACAAATGTTAAATTTGTTAAAATCTATGAATGTGTTTTTAATGCAATGGCAAATTTATGATCTGATAATCTTTCAGAGTTAACTCTATTTAAGTTTTCTTATGTAAACAATGAATAAGATTGGAGAGACCTCTTCCCAAAGAGAACAGACTATCCATACTTGATGTGGGAGGAGTAAATTCCAGTGGCACTATTGCTCAGGTTTTTCGAGTAGATTGAAAGTCAGTTTACAAGATTGCATTATATGACTGTATATAAGGAGTGCTAGCTAACTTAGAAATTATTTTTGGGAAATTTTTTCTTGAAGTTAGCATTTCAGAGGTTTCTTCAATTTTCAGAATATGGATGCAGCATATTAAAATCAATACTATTGTCTGTCACTTTTCTGATAAAAAGTATTTCTAAGTTACAAGCCAAAAATGTAATAATCATAATAAAGCATCCAGAATATTCTGAGGCCCTTTAACTTGCACTTGTATTTTTGTCAAATGTGAAACTTCAATTCTGCTTAGCTACTGAAAATACTCAAGTCGTCATTTTTAACACTGAAGTCAGTGCATAAGGAAGAATAGTGAGTATGCTGATAGTTATTTTAATTCATGAGTTATGAATCCTTCTCTATTTATTTACCCACAACTTAACCTTGCTAACCTTAAGCTTAAAAAAAAAAAAAAATTACTTTGCATATGGGGAAACAGATGGTTTTTCTTAGCAGTATACTGGTTGGACTGGCCATGGATATCTCCCCTTCCCTTAAAGTGATAAATGGTATCTAGTAATTTACTAGGAACTAGTACCTTAGTTCTCAGGTGAAGTTTCATTTCGTAGTAAGAATATTTTTTTTCCAGTTAAGTTGGAGATCCTGACAGTCTTCTGTTTGGGATAAGATTGAAATTTGCTTTAGAGCTTATTTCTGTTACATGTTCAGGTATGAAATTGCTTTTTTTTTTTTTTTTTCCAAAATCTTTCCATTCCATGTTAAAACCTGTCCTTAATCACACTGCTAGCAAAGGTCATAAAGAAAAGATTGCAACACCTTTTACAGCATACTTTATATTCTGAAACATGGTGAACAGTATGCCAAGGCTCTGTGTAGATTTTTCTGAATTAAATTCTGGAGCTCTTCTCAACTCAGAATAAAATTAAATTGAAGGAATTCTGGTGTTACTGTTACCATAATTAATAACAAGCTATGTGGGGGAGATTAGCAACTTACTGGTGTATAAACCAATTCAGAATCATTTTCAAAATCAAATGGACATGAGAACATATACTTTCGATTCCTTACACATAACTTAGCTGTTTTGTAAATAAAGTATTTTATAGTCTCCTCCTCCTCTTTTTTCCTACCCACTTTACCATACATTTTTGAAATTTAGCTACTTCAAATAAGGAACCCAGAAGATTTTCTACAGAAAAAAAACCTTTTCAGCCCATTAGATTTTGTAGAAAAAATGTGCGAGTTATCTTTGTAAGCAGTAAAGAAGAAAATGGAGCTTTTAATGATAGGGATGTACTTAAAGGATTTATTTTGAGTTACTGAAAAAAGGAACTTTTTTTATTAGGCTGTATTAGCACACTAAGCATAGAATATTCTCAAGCTGTAACAAGTTCTAATGGAGATAATATTTTGTGCTTTTTCTTAGTTAGAAATTAATAAAAAAACAAAAATCAAGCTGGCTTGCATTTTAAATTAATGCTTAGTCCAGTTTTTTTAAAACAAAAACTTCAGATGTTAAGACTTACAGAAGAGGAGGTTCCTGGGAGACCTCATTGTGGCCTTCCAGTACTTACAAACAGGAGGGGGAAATAACTTTCTACACTAATAGCAATAGAACAGGGAGGAATGGCTATAATAAATGAGGGGAAATATAGGTGAGATGTTAGGAAAAAAATGTTTACTTAGAAGCTGCACAGAAAAGCTCTGGGTGCCCAGCTTCAGAGCCAGGCTGAATGGGGCCTGCCCTGGGCAGCCTTAGTCTGTGGGGGGCAGCCCTGCCCACAAGTGGGGATTGGAACTGGATGGACTTTAAGGACCCTTCTAGCCCAAGCTATTCCACAAAGTCTAAAGCAAGTCCATGAACAAGTTATATGCAGTTGAAAACTTCCATGTTAGCTGCAGCGTTTCTTAATAATAAAAAAAGTACAGTATGAATGACTAAAATGTTGTCTAAAAAAGAAAATCTGGAGTTGGAATGCATAAAGGAAACGTCTGAAAGGGTCATTAAATGTCAAGAGCTTTTTGTGTGGGACTGTGTTCAGTCTGAACTAATTTTCTTAAAAAGGGTGTTTGAAGTGAAGAAAATAATCTGTGAATAGGCTTCAAAATGATATCAAGACTTATTTTATATATAGGAGATGAGAATTACATGCAAAAACTTGCAGAATTAGGCTTTTGCTTTGTCTTTTTGGCCACAGTTTTTTTCCAGGGAGGCTCACTTTAATTTAGCATAATAAACTTCAGATTGTGTGACAGCCCTCAGTAAAACTAAGACCATATATTGAGTTCAATGTCTGAAGTTTATTTGCAGTAAAGTAGTTTAACTTCCAGTGTATTACCATCTGATTCCTTAGAATGCCAAAGGCATCTGTGTTAGAGTGCATAGCTATATTTCTTCTGTATACTCAGAAAATATCTTCAGTAACACTGATCTGGAAAGCACTTCTTAGTGTTAAATGATAAAGGAGATATCAGCTGTTTTGTAATCAAAGGTAGTTATTAACAAAAAAAAAAAGCTGCTACAGAACAAAATGGCAGAAATGTATGCAGTTTTCTTAGGTGAACTGATCTGCAAGAACAGACAGGGTTTGAAATCTGTAATGAGTAATTTATCTTAAGCATAGTTACCTTAAATTTACACTTCATCGTAGCTTGCCAGTCCTTTGTAGCTTTTCTTTTGTTTTTTTTATACAGATGTCCCAGAGCATGTCATCAGTATCCTCAAGACATTCTGAAAAAATAGCAATTAGAGAGTAAGTACTTGTTTAACGATTTCCCTATGAACAGATGATTGTGCTTTCAGTAATAACTGTGTAAGTAAAGAGTGTAACAGTTCTTTAGTTCTTTCTTTGTGATGAAAAGATGTATAGACCATCTCGATAGTTCACATGTTAGTTATTGAACAATCCTAGTTCAGCTTCAATAAAACATTAAACATTTATTTTTCCTTTTAAAAAAAGAAAAGCATTTTTGATTTGGTGAAGTTGGCTTTCTTCATATTTTTTTTAACTTTTTTTAATTGTTTTGTTTTTTTTTTTCCGTTCTTTACATTATTTGTAAGGCGAGTACTGTGTAAAGCTTGTAGTACTGCTTATTTAATCTGAAAGGTCACAGTCTAGAGTATGAGCTAGATTTCTCTCTATATTTACTTATTTATCCCTGAGTAGATACCTCCACTCTCTGTTTATGAAGAGAGATTTCCCCTTTCTTTGCTAATTTCTCCCCCAGTTTAAGAATAGTATCAGTATTTTTTACTGGATTGCTCTCGTAGTTTAATGCGTAATTTGTAGCTATTTTAAACTTCATTTCATTCATGGATAATTAAATTACTTCAAGCACATTTGCATGGTGAAACAGAAAATTGGAGGCTGAAAAAGTCTGAATTGTTACTGAAACTTGTCATAAGAATTTTGTAGCTTCCTGTGTTATCATGGTGTTAGAAGAAAGATTTTTAAAAACTTTTTATGTAAAGACAGTCACCAAAGTGTTTCTTTTTTAACCTTTTGATCAAAGTCTGACAAATATTCTGTCCCTTCCTTATGCTTGAAATTTTAATACTAGGTACCTACATAAATGCTTTGCTGTATTTTTGTGATCAAATCAGCAACTGTTGTAGATTTACAGTAATAATATTGTGGCACCATTATCATCATCATTAGTATTGGTGAATAAAGATCAGTATAAATAGACCTTAGTATTCTTCTAGATATTCCTGTTCATGTTTTAAAGTAAAGTTGTCAGTTCTTTCAGGGAAAAAAAAAAATGGGGTATGGATATAGGAAAACATTTCCAAAACATACTTAGTTACATTTTTTTTCTGGTGTTTCCACAAAATACAAAATATGAACGAGTTGACAAGCAGAAAATTATGTGCTGCTGTACATAAGTCTCATCTTGGGCATTGTGTAGAAATGTTTTGTGTAATTTATGTTGTCTTTAACTTTCATGCTGTTTTAGCTAAATTCCTTTATTTCTTTAGTTTTCAGGTTGGCGATTTGGTTCTCATAATCTTAGATGAACGACATGACAACTACGTATTATTTACTGTTAGTCCAACCTTGTATTTCTTGCACTCTGAGTCTCTTGCTGCACTGGACCTCAAACCAGGTGAGTGTGGTAAGTGTCAGATTGCTTTCAATTTTTGTCTTCTTCCAAGTTAACACTCTTAAATGATATTCTGATAGTAAATGATATTATAGAAACATTTGTGGTAAACATAAAAAGCATGTAATATAGTTAGCTATTAGTTATCTTTGTAGCTTCCGCTATTTGCTATTAAATGATATTCAGTACAGAACATTTTAGATCTAGCTATGAAAAATAGGAGGAAATGTCTGCATCTTTTAAAGTAAGCTGTAATAAATGCCAATTTTATCCACAGCCAGTATATGTAAACATAAAATCTTAGAACAGCTCAAGTTAGAATGAACCTCAGAAAATCATCAGGTCTAACCTTTTATAGGAAAACAGAGCCTGGATAAGATTATCTAGCACTCTGTCCAATTGCATCTTGAAAACCTCCAGTGATAGGGAATTATTCAACATCCCTGAGTAATTGACCCTTCTCACTGTAAAAAGTAGTTCCAAAAGCTTCAGAGCCTCTAAGTGCAGTCTGTACCTGTTGCACATTGTCTTCCCTATGTAGCTGCTTGTGAAGAGATCCTCTGTCCTCTTTGCAACTGCCTATTTAGTACTAGAATGCTGTGATGAGATCCTTCTAAGCCTTTTGTTTTCTAGGATGAAAAGACCTGACTGCTTTAGCCTTTCCTCATAGAGCAGGTTCTCCAACTTTTTGATTATCTATGGACAACCTTCCTATTGTGAATAGGTGCTTAACTATTTAGAATCAGCAATAATTATGTACAGCTGTATATGTCTCTGGCCTATTTTTATGTAGATTTAAATTTTGACAAAAGCAAACATAAAATTCATTGTAACATTTATTTTCAAACTATGCATGCTCAGTTCTTATTTTTAATACCTGTCTTCATGATATTCTTTAAAGGTTGTCTTTGGATAAAATTTGTTCTCTTTGTATTTAAATTTCTAAATTCCATATATATGTCTGAAATTAAATTCTATCTCTAGTATAGAGGGATTTGCAAGCTATGTTTTTGCTGATAAAATTTTTCCATCATATCCAATTGTATTTATTAGGACCCATTATTCTTCAGAGAATAGTTTCTGTATGTTTTGCTTATGTTGCCACTGAAACTGGTGGTGCATTTCCTTCCCCCCCTTTAATATTTACATTATTTGTCAGCTGTTTTTGGTAGCTATGTAAACTTTATGAAATTGAAGCATTAATCTCTTTGAAATGAGGAAAAGTAGCAGAATGTTTAGTGTATTGTACTAAAAGAAATAGATTCATATAAATGTTTTTAAACTATCATACCTGACGTATGTCTTGCAAACCTTCCCAGCCCACCATGCTCCATATTTTTGTTGCAAAAATATGTTAAGAGCATACATCAAAAGGAACTTTGGTACTAATTCTAACAGTTTTTCATAGTCATGCTTAGAGGAGCACTGATGATGCACTGTATATTTGCGCTGTTCCTTCAATCTGTTTTTGATGCTGTATCCATGCCATTGATCATTGATGCTTTGAGAAGAACAAAGCAGTTAAATAGACAATGTTTTGTAGAATAGAAGAGAAATAAATATTTCCTCACTGTTACAGAAATTTATACAAGCTGAAAGTTTTGCATGGAGACTTTCAATCTGTTGAAATACATCAAGAAATAACTTAAATCAGACCCAAAGATCAGGCTACAATAATTTTCAGCCCTTAATTGAAACTATAAAGTTTTGACTTGCTTTTGTTTTTTCTAATACTCAAACAAAATCACAGAAAGCATTTTTTCATTTGAAAATTCGAGCTACCTTGCTTTTTACGTCTTTGCACTTGTTTAATTTCTGTGACTGTTTAAAAAAAAAAAAAAATAAGACAAAACTTGTTTTTGTTTCAACTTAAGCTTTCAAGGTTATGGTCTTTAACCATAGTTAGTGTAATATTCTGTTATCTGTAGTTGAGTATCCATAATAATAAATATATTATCTCTTTAGCTTCAGGTGCATCTAGGAGACCTTGGGTGCTGGGAAAAGTGATGGAAAAGGAATATTGCCAGGCAAAAAAGGTAAGGAAATGGAAGTAGAAACATCATCTGATTAAATTAATAGAGAAGAAAACCAGATTCTTTCTAAAAATATTAGAGTAATGAATGAGAGCTCTTCAGGATGAAAATTGTCCAAAGTTCTGCCATTCCTGCTCTATTCTTCAAGTCATTGAATACCAAGAGAAGGGGAACTAGAAAAAAGAGGAAGTGAGCAAATGTCTTGGGTAGGATTGCCCCTGGAAAAGCTGCCTGTGTGAGAAAACTTTGCTTTCTATGGATCCTCCTGAATATTTCTGATTAACCTGTGCAAACATATTTCAGTGACTGCAAAAAAAAATTAAGTTAGCTTTGATTCCTAGAAAAATGTTGGTACCTTTAAGCAACAGGGGAAAATAATGAGGCATCATCGAAGGCTCAGATGTAGAAATCATTTAGTATGAGGAAGTAGGGAGGAACTTTGCCAGACTCTCTTGAGTCTGCCAAACTTGGAAGGATGGGAGTCTATTTTTGCTTAAAAATATATTAATCAGAGGAATCGGCTTCTGATTACATTTCTAATGTGATTTGTTTTGTTTTTCTTTTTGGTTTTTATAGGCTCAAAACAGATTTAAAGTTCCTCTGGGTACAAAATTCTACAGAGTGAAAGCAGTACCGTGGAACAAGAAAGTATAACACAGAATTTCAGTCCGTTCTGTCTCCATTCTTTTTTGACTTGTCCTTCAGTGCTCATTCATCGCTCCAAATACCAGGCCATGTTTTTATACTGAGTTCACGTGACAAGATACTTCACTGATGTACTGCTTTTACTTTTTAACAGGTCACATTTTAGAAACAAGAGTTGCATCGAAGTCTCTGGCCCTAACTGTTCCAATTTTTTACCCTGATAACTTTAGGAGTGTGGACCAAAAGCGTTCATTTTCTCAAAGGGCAACCACATGCAACATGGTTTGTCAGCCATGTTAATTGCCTGTTAAATATACATTAGCTTGTATTTAGGTGTTAAGTGTTAGTTACCATTATTACCAGCATATGTCCTTTTGTGAAATCATTATCAAAGTACTTGCACTCTTTAACAGATTCTTTATATGTAAATTCATCAACTATTTAAAGAGGAGTGTTCATTGCATGCAGATAATCATATAATTTTTCTTCAACATGAGTTTGCCTCAGTAGATGAATAAAAATAACTACTGCAACTTGTTTCATTACATGAAAATGCTCTTTAATGTTATTAAAAAAAAAAGAAACAAAAAAACAACAAAAAAAACCCTTGTAATTTGATGGACTGATTTTTAAAATCAGTCACAGTTAGATCTGCAATCTTCAAAAGCACTTTCAATGGATTGATCACAGATTCTGAAGGGAAGACACCTGTGCTGTTAGTTCAAAGTGAAGCACTTGTTCTTCCTGACAAACCAGAAATCTTGTATTAATCTATTTAGAAAAATCATATTGATGAAATTGTATTTCATGGTTGAGTTTCAGGAAAAAACTCATTGTACATTAACCATACAAGAGTCATTTAAGTAACAAATTATTGTAATTGTAAAAGACATGTAGAATTTTAAAACAATAAAGATTTGAAACTGTATGTGTTTGAAGCATTTGTGTGCCTTTTAAATATTAACTTTCTATAATGTTTATTTTATATTAATCTGCTGTAGCTTTTCTCTGCTTACTTGAGCAAAGTTTCGTTATATAGAAATAACTGTTTTCTCCAGTTCATGTTCAATAACATTCAGTAATTAGAAGAATTACCTTGTAATAATAAAAAGAATTTCAGTAGAAATATTTTTTTTCAGCAATTCAAACTGACAGGTGACTTTTTTTGAAATGTAGTTATTTATTTATTTCATTTTATTTTTAATAACACTATGAAAAGATATACCATAAGTAACTAGTTGAAAGTGAAATTCTTGGTTCAGTAATAAGTTTATGTCTAGAACTTAGTGGATAAAATCATGTAACTGGTTTGTCTTGAGGAGGTGTAGAGAGGGGGAAGAGCAAGGTAAAGAAATTATCAAACAGAAAACGTCAATGCTTTTGCCCATACGTTGCAAATAATATTCCCATAGACTAACCTGTTGACTTGAGTACCCTGAAACTCCTGTATATGCTTTACTTAAAAAAAAAAGAGGTATTTCAAGTTTCTTCAGATGTTTTAAGTTGTGAAATGCATAGACTTGGAATTGTATCTCATCTCTGATTAAAATAAAACTGAGACAGTTGATCTCTGGAAAATAGGATGTTATTTTGTCATGTTGCATTCTTATCTGTTTCTTAAATTTATTAGTTGATGTATTAACTTTTTTAAAGTTACTTAGCAGAAAGCATCCTGTACTTCGGGAACAATATTGCCATTGTTGGAGTTTATCCAGTGCCAGCTATGTAAATAACATCTATCTATAATACAAAGCAAAAAAAAAAAAAAACAAAAAACATATGATGCATTATTTTCACTGAATACTTTACTTTCAAATTGACAGGAATTCAGTTCTGTTTGGAATTTGTATGCAGCCTCATTCCTTTCGTCAGTTGAGTTTAAGAAAGTCATGTGTAGCACTATTCATTCTTTTTTTCTTTATATGCTACATGTTCACTTGCGCAAATATATTTTACATCATTGACAAAAGTTTTTCTACCTGAGGCAGTCTCCCTACTGCTTTGAGCGTACTTGTCTTCCAGGTACCCAAAAGCCACTAGGACCACGAGGTCCTTCCATTCCTGGGAGGACAGTTACTTCTGGAGCAGCAGCAATGGATCTGCACAACTGTATGCAATCCTGCGCTGTAAATTAAAGCCCCGTGCTGCCATCATTGAATATCATACTTCAAAGTTAACTCCCCAAGTTCATTCTTCACGGGGAAGAGGATGTGTCTGTAAAGTTGTAGGTTGGAGAAAACTGCTGCTTTGATTATGGCCCCATAGAACTATGCATCTACAAACAGTCAGTATTCCTTTTAGAGGATACAAAAGTTAAATTATGTTTCTTGTAGTCTAATCTCAAAAATCCTCTGTGTCTTGCTACTCTGTGTCATGAAGAAGGTCATTGCGGGTTTGGGATCGTATTTGTGAGTGCAGAAGTGAGGTCAGTGCAGAACTCCATGCTGAGAATTTAAAATATGAAATAAACCATTTTTTTGCTGCCTGGATTAAAATATATGTACATATTTAAACTTTTATATGGACAGTAGCAGTAGTGATATATGATACTTTGAAACTTGGCTTGATTCCCTTCTGATTTGTGTCTTAACATAGACAAAAACATGACTGACATTTATATAACAAGCAGTTTATGAACATGAACTTGTGAGGCAGCTGAATACCTTGATTAAAATAAAGTGCTATAATGCAAACCACGAGGGAAGAAAAAGTCCTTCCCCGCTGATATATGCCACTTAAGAGAATACCAGGATATATCTGTTATTCTTTCATGACATCATACTTACAAATTATAAATAACCAAAAAACCAAGCAATGGCATTGGTTTTGAGGAATATTTGTCATGTGTTTCATCTTATAATCTTTATGTATATTCGAAATGGAAATTCTGTCAAACAAACTCCTAACATATTCAGTAATGATTCTGAACAGTCATTGAAAAAAATTTAGTTTACATATTTTTTGTATGTCACAGCCTTACTGGTTCTTGAAACTATGCTTGTTATGCACCACCTATGTGTCTCGTCTTGCTCCATAATAAAACTTTGTATATAGCTAGATAACTTGGAGGAGGAACAGCGTATTCACAAAGTTGGGGGGAATTCTGAGAATAAGTTAGATCATCAGAGATTTTTCTAATTCTATTTTGTTGAAAATATATTGGTTTAAAAAAAAAAAAAAAAGAGGAGAGGTTTCTTTTTTTTTGAGCTTTGGTATTTTTATTCCATAAGTCCTATTTCAGACAACAGCAGCAATATTTTGAAGTGCAAAATAACATGGGTGGTGGAGAAAGCTGATTGAAAGCAAACCCTATGCTTTAGACCAAAACAAAAAGGATGAAAGGGTGTGATGATTTAAAAGGGCTCTTTTTACTGTTCTTGGAAGTACTCTGAAAACTATGTGGCCTTTTGTTCAGCTTTGCTGCAGCAGATCTCAGTCTGGTGCTTGTGCTGGTAAGAATTCAGTTGTGGTTCTTTTGAATCTTGTTATGGTCTGCGAGTAAGACTGGTTTAGTATATGCTGAAGTATATGTGTTTGTGTTTCCCTAAATATAGCTGCCACTACATATGTTGTGTAGCAAGACTGGGAAGTCAGCCCTTTGCAAAACTATTTGGTGCTGTTCTGCAGTATGAGATCTTCTCCGTGACCCAGTATTCCACCCCTTCTTGTTTTGTGGAGTTTTAGCTGGAAATCCCATTGGCTATAAACAGTAAAAATTGAAAAACACTTCATAGTTCTTACTTAGTCCTGTCAGTTTTTCACTGATAAGTTGTCGTTCAGAAAATTATTTTTCCTTGGAGTAAAATGATTAATGTTAGAAATGGAGCATTCATAGCTCAGCGATTGTTGCCTTTTCAAGCTACATTTGACTATTAGACTTCAGTAAGCTGCCTCAGTGCTGTGTTTTAAGATCACGGTGTCTTAAATATCACTTTACAAGCCATTCTGCAGTCCTAAAGTGATGATAAATTATAAATGTTAAACAGTTACTTCCTTTAGCACTCACTGTAATTAAATCACTTGTATTAACAACATCCATATATAATACTGAGAAGTACTGGAAAGTCTGGTCCTGTGTTCTAAGTAGCTACTGGCGAAGAATTCGGTTCAACGTTGACGTGCTCAAGTGGTCTCAGAATCACTGAACAGTTGAGGTTGGAAGTGATCTCTCAAGGTCAGCTTGTCTGGGTGCCTGCTCAGGCACAATTGCAAGGACTTTTTCACTAAAGGATTGGAGATTACAACTAAATTACTGTTATTTCTGTGGCTGTCCCCAGCAAATACACTGTATTTTTGTTTTATATATTAATTTATACTCATTTTCATAGTTGTAATAGAATGCTTCAAGTTTTGAATTTATGGCTTATTGCTGCACTGCTGAATAGTTTCTCCATATTTTTATCTTAATTCTGTGGAATTGATCATGGGCTGCAGCCTTGCTTTTCTTTCCTCAGCTTTTTCTTTTTGGATTTAAATTTGTTTTTCTACGTATTTATCTTGAGACTTTTCCCAGTGGACCACTTTAATTGTCTCTTGTACTAAAAAGAACGTTTAGACTAAATTCCTGTCTTGAACTAAACTTGTGAAGTTCACCAAGATGTTAGTGGAGAAGCCTTGTCAAGTCATTCATGTAGAGTAAGAAATTCTGTTCCTGCCCCCACACTTCTACATGCGATCTATGTGATCTACACACGTTTCACAAATGCTTGCCAAAACTGCAATATTTTGGTCTGGTTTACCTGTATGGGAAGTATTAGAAGTCTAGAAAAATGCAAAAAAAATCCAAGATTTTTGTACTGTAGGTGGAGAAGTAGAATGTGTTTCTATTACCAGAAAAGTTCTGTTCTGTGGAGTTAAGCTATTCAATAACCACCACAGAAAAAAATATCAAGGATGATCATAGGTGATCTAGTGGACATTTAAGCAGAAGCTGTTCTCCTGGAAACATCCGGAGTATACTGTGGATAACTTTCTGGTCCAGGCATTAGACAACAAGAGGTGAAGCACTACTGTTGTACCTGGTACTCACCAATGTAGAGGAGATCATTAAAGAGGTTAAGTTTGGAAAAGTTTGGAAGCAGTCTGGCAAAGAGCGGAGTTAGGGCCAGGAACTTCAGAAGTGTGAACTTATAGCTCAGGAATTATTGGATGAGGTCCCCTGTCCTTAGGGACAAAAGAACAGAGCAGAACTGGGAACTCTTTAAGAATACCTCGTAGCACAAGAGCTCTCCATCCACCAGTGCATGAAATCAGGCAGAGGTGGTAGGAAACTAGTATGGCTGAACAAGGACCTGCTGATCAAACTGGGAGATAGGAAGGGAATGTACAGGTGATTTTTTTGATAGGTCTTCAGAGAAGGTTAATAGTCTGATGCTGAAGTTGCCTGCTTCATTCTGAAATTATCGTATTTCTTCCAGTAGTACTGTGTTGAATAGTTGTTCTGTCAAAATGCTCCATTCCACATGATTCTTTAAACCTCCGAACCCTGTCATCGTAAGCTCTTTGAAAAAACACTAAGGCAACTGAAAGGAACATAGGAGGGAGCAGTATTTGAGTACAAGCTGTGAACAGCAGGCCATCCTGGAAGCTGAATTGTTTTTGGGCTTGACCGTGCTCATGATGCAGGATCTACAGCTGGGACCTTTGGGACAATGCCATTTGCCTCAGACTGTTGTACAAAATATTTTAGTTCATTGGCCTATAGTGGGAGGGGAAAAAAGTAATAATTTATTATACTTCAAATTTAATCCTTTAACTGAATGCAGCAAGTGGTTCAGGATGGCAGTCTGTAGAATAGGTGGTGAAGTTGCTCTTGACACGTTCTCCAATAAAAGTTCAGGACAGCGTTTAAAGTTTGTCTTTTCTTACAAAGTGTGGTGCTGCAAGAGAGAGAATAATGGTTCATGAACCTGAAGGAAAAAAAAATGTTATTCTTTTACTTCCAACTGCCAGAGTCCCAACCACCTGTAGTTGTGCCATTCATCTATCTTTAATACACCTGCAGAAATGAATGTTCACACTTTTAGCTTCTTACAATGAATTAACAGTTCCCACAGGACAGTGTCTGTCTCTGTTGCATTGCCTTCTTTGGGTTCTTTCTGAGAGAGTATTTTTGTTTAAGATCACGGTTGTTAGGTAAATGAAAGAGCAATAGTAGCACTTATTTCTATGTGCATAGTTGATCCTTTTAAAACAAGCATGTGATTACAATATGAAAGGCAGAATATTTGGTTAGGTAGGTATGTTCACATTCAGAATGGAAAATAATAATAATGTGCTGGAATTCAAGTGCAAAGGAGGATGATTAAGTTTTTGAAGCATACAATGGCTCTCAGTAAGTTATTATTTCAAGTGTGTCCTGGCAATCCCAGAGTCTTTTTATAACATAAAATCCGTGGATTATTTCAATGGAAAGAGACAAAGCAAGGTATTAGTCTCATACAATTTTTTTTACTTAAGTTATGTTTAAATCTATTTATTTAGAAAAAAAAAAAGATGCTTTTTATTTTAAAAACCAGAGTTTAAAAAACAAAAACAACAACAAAAAAAAAACCACAAGATTATCTCTTACTAAACTGAAGGCAATTATGTATTCAGGATAGTTCCTTCTCTGCTTCTTAGACACTTTTTGTGTATGCTTGTGAACAATAAAAGCACACAATAAACAATATGTTAACAGCTACAGTGAAATTAATTGCTTTCTTTTTGCTGTGTTTCATCCTTTAGAAAATGGGCATAAGGCAGTAAGCCCAAGTTTTTTTTCATGCCCTGCTTCTGATCTGTGTTTCTATAGAAGTTACAGCAATACGGTGTGTGGGTAGCTCCATGTGTGTGATGTTTCTGGATGGCTATGATGTGAAACTGGTAATTCCCACCGCCTGTTTCTGTCTGATATAAGATTAGACTTTTCTATTGACATCCTCCAGTCCTGCTTTTTAGAAGTTGCATGTTTTGAAGTAGGACATAAAACGAACAAACAACCAAAAAAAAAAAACCATCCTAATTTCATACAAGGCAGTACTTCAAATAGTCTTTATTTCCTGTCTTTCTATTAAGTTCTACTTTTGACTTGTAAGTTAACACATCTCCTGCTTATATATATACACATTTCACTGATGTTTAGCATTAGTGGTTACCTGTAATTCCACTCTCTGTATAATATCTTGATAGATGGGAAGAAGGATCTTGGCTGAGATGTTTCTCCAGGTCCATGTTTCGCACAGGCTGAGCCTTACAACCTGGGGCTGTCTGCATCTTTTTTTCTCTCCTCCCATTTGTGAGTTTTCCATTTTCCTTTGCGTGTTTAACCCTAATTCCTTTCCTTGTTGATAATGAAAATGGGAAATCATGAGATTACTGTGGGAGAATATATAGATTTGTTTTGTTTTGTTATTTTTTTCCTTAAGAAGATTTTATCATCTGCTTCCCAAAGTACTGAACTATGGAAGAACAGAAGGGAGCAGGGTGGTGCCAGATAGCATGTGAACTGACACAGCCAGCATGGCTTCACCAGGGGAAGGTCATGCTTAACCAATCTGGTGGTCTTTTATGATGGAGTGACGGCATTAGTGGACAAGGGGAAGGCGACCGATGTCATTTACCTGGACTTGAGCAAAGCCTTTGATATGGTCCCCCACTGCATCCTTATCTCCAAATTGGAGGGGTGTGGATTTGATGGATGGACCACTCGATGGATAAGAAACTGGTTGAAAGGCCGCAGACAGAGTGAGGTCATCAATGGCTCTGTGTCCAGGTGGAGGCCGGTAATGAGCAGCATCCCCCAGGGGTCAGTCTTGGGACCGGTGCTCTTTAACATCTTTATCAGTGACATCGATGATGGAATCGAGTGCACCCTCAACAAGTTTGCTGACAACACCAAGCTGAGTGGTGCGGTTGACACTGTGGAAGGAAGGGATGCCATTCAGAGGGACCTCAAGAGACTGCAAAGGTGGGCCCGGGTGAACATGATGAGGTTCAACACAGCAAAGTGCAGAGTTTTGCACTTGGACCGGAGGAATCCCAGGCATCCATACAGACTGAGAGCAGCCCTGCGGAGAAAGACCGGGGAGTCTTGATGGGTGAAAAGCTTAACATGAGCCAGCAGTGTGCTTTTGCAGCTCAGAAAGCAAATGGTATCCTGGGCTCCATCAGAAGAGCGGTGGCCAGCAGGGACAGGGAGGTGATTGTCCTCCTCTACTCTGCTCTTGTGAGGCCCCATCTGGAGTTCTGCATCCAGGTCTAGAGCCCCCAGTACAGAAAAGACAGGGAGCTGTTGGAGAGGGTCCAGAGGAGGGCCACGAAGATTATCAGGGGACTGGAGCACCTCCCCTATGAAGATAGGCTGAGGGAGCTGGACTTGTTCAGCCTGGAGAAAAGAAGACTGCGAGGTGACCTCATTGCAGCCTTTCAGTACCTAAAGGGTGCCTACAAAGAGGAGGGGAATCAACTCTTGGAAAGGGTTGATAACTGCAGGACAAGGGGAAATGTTTTTATGTTGAGGGAGGGAAGATTTAGGTTGGATGTCAGGGGGAAGTTCTTTACAGAGAGAGTGGTGAGGTGCTGGAACAGGCTGCCCAAAGAGGCTGTGGATGCCCCATCCCTGAAGGTGCTCAAGGCCAGATTGGATAGGGCCCTGGGCAGCCTGGTCTAGTATTAAATGTGGAGGTTGGTGGCCTTGCATGTGGCAGGGGGTTGGAGATTCATGATCCTTGAGGTTCCTTCCAATCCTGGCAATTCTGTGATAGCTAAGTTAATCTGTCTATTCTCAATTGAGCTTTCAATAGTTTGCGTCTAACCCGAAGACTTCACAAAACCTGAGTGCCTCTTTTATGGCAATTTTAAGGAGGAAATGACTGCTTCCATTTCAGGAAGATATAAAAACTATGAAGAAGCAAGAAAAATTTTGCTGTCTTGAGAGTAAGAATGAAAATTGATTACTCCTCATTAGCTACTACAAAAAGCTTCAGTGCGTGTAAGTAATATCTGAGTGGAAATGATGTAATTCAATTGTGAGGTGGAAAATAGCTATGTGACATAGTTTTGAGAATAATACTGAAAGTTCAGTCTCATAATAGAAATAGCTGTCAGCTTTGAAGGAGGGAAGGAAAATTCTAGCTATTGCCAACAGGATGAGCAGCTGGAGGACTGCTGGCTGCATACCACTGGAGGAACAAGCTTGGCAGTGGAGTAGTGACTTTGACATAGGAAAGCCAGTGGGATTCTGGGGAGCAAGTGCTGCTGGGGTGACATCATCAGAGAGGTATCTGCTAATGTGCCTTTGAGACTCGTGAGAGAATTATGTGCCAGTACTGTCAACTGCATACACAGACATAGCATGGCTCAGTGTAAGTTCATTGAATAACTATCAGAGGTAAGAGTCCATTGGGTCCTACCCCTGCTTCAGCAAGGTTATCAGAGCCCAGGCCCATGTCCAGGTGGGGGCTGCTGAAGACCCCACACACAGCCTCTGGGCAGCCTGTGGCAGTGCTCTGTCACCCTTACAGAAGTGCTGTCTGACATTCAGAGGCAGCCTCTGTGGTTCATGCTCCATTGTGCTGCTTGATTTCTGCGGAAAATAATGGATATTTTTGAATATGCTTCATCAAACATTCATATGGATTCTGTTTTTCCCAATATCTCTAGTTTTCTAGCATAGGTCTTTGACCACTTCAAGAATTTGAGAAGGCCTTTTCAATGCTGCTTTGACCTGATGTGGTCCAGTCAAGAAATGTTCAGGGATTTGCAGTATATGCTAAAAACTAAGATAAGCAAGAGACCAAGGTGCTGGACAGACCAAAGTTGTTACGGCTGGTTTGTGTTGCACTGGGGAAAAATAAGTGCTTGTCTTACACCTTTACCCGTAAGTTCTTGTGATGTTTTCCTTACTGAGGCTTTGCTGTAACACATACTACAGAGAAACAGCTCAGTAGCTTCAGTTGAAAATATCTGATAGTGCGATGTTTGTAATGAGCCACTGTTTCAGTGAGGAATGCAGTGCCTGCAGAGAAGTTTGGGCTTAGGGGTGCAATTCCAACTGCTCGCTTCCCTCTCCCCAAAGCACTGGGGGAAAGATGATGCTCAAGGTCACTAAGTGGTCACTAAAAGTGAAACTGGGATCTATACTCTCAAGTAACTGCCATTTTCTGCTGCGTTTAAGAAAAAGCCCCAAATAGCTGCATTAGAAAGCGGCATTAGAGGAACTGCAGACAGAAGTATCAAAGCGTACAGTGGTTAAAAAAAATCTGTGGTTATTTCAGATGCCAGTGGCTGGCACAGTGTCAGAAGCGTGATACCGTATGAGCAGAGAGAAAGGTGGTACATTCTGAGAAGTTGTTTAGGAGTAAGATAACCTTTCAAGAAAATGAAGTTATCTTCAAAGATAAGTAAGTAGACAAGTGTGTGACTTCAACACACAAACGAGTAAATTAAAAACACCAGATCTTATGTCTTGGTGGAGGAAAGCAACTTTCTTTTCTGAAGCCTTTTGGTGCCAAATGAAAGGAATGTGATGCCTCCTGAAACCAGAGCACCCCTATTTAAGGGAAGACCCCTACAAATCCAGGCAACAACAAATCACCTATAGACTTTGTTCAGTGGACTGACTTTAATGATTTTGAATTTGGAACTGGTTTTGTCAGTTTTTGGGAGGCAAGGTTTTGATTGTTTCATTTTTTTCTATAGTAGAAGACCATGGTGGAATTCTTAGCTGAGTTTCATCATTGGTGAGAGAAGAAAGTAGAGGTTTTTTGTTGTTGTTTTTCTGCTTGTGGAAGCACTGGTAACTGGATGAATATCAGCAAAGAAAGCAGATCTTTTCTAGTACTTTGAATCCTTGAATGTCACAGCCATGAGGGTGGTAAATTCCTATGAAGTTATCAAACTAATCAAAAACCTATTGTTGGTTTGAATATTTTTTTTTCCTCGATTAAGAAAAAGTCATCTGTGACCAATATGAACCAAAAGACAACCAATGAAATGTCCTTTGATATTTTTTCACTATTCATTACAAGTCTTATATTTAGTAAGAATGTTTTTTATTAGTTTCTTGCTGAGATGAACCTTTGACTCCTCTAACAAATGCAATGCCATGGACAGGGTATTCTGTTAACTGATACGGAGTCTTCTGCAAGAATTTAATCAGCTCTAGATATTAAACACACTGTGGGAGATGTTGCATGACCATGCAGTGGCAGAAAAATATTGTTGTAGCCTCTCACCAGCATATTCCTTTAAAATAAGCCAACAAGTATATATTTGCAAGAAAAGATGTGCTAAAACAAAATTGCATTTCAGGTGAAAGGCTGCCTTCTGGTATTTTATTAGAGGTAAATCAGTTTAAAGGTATATATATATTTTTAACTATGTATGAGCTGATGCTCTCAATATCTGTTCCACTTTATGTTTGGACTTTATTTCCAACATATTTTTCCCAAATTAAAAAAAAAAAAAAAAAAAAAAAAAAAAAAAACAACAACAACAAAAAACAGCAGCCTAATCTCCTGCCTGAGCAGGCTGTGGATGCCCCCATCCCTGGAGGCATTCAAGGCCAGGCTGGATGTGGCTCTGGGCAGCCTGGTCTGGTGGTTGGTGACCCTGCACATAGCAGGAGGGTTGAAACTAGATGATCTTTGTGATCCTTTTCAACCCAGGCCATTCTGTGATTCTATGATATGATTCTCATCTAAAACAGGTTTTCACAGATGTGTGTTAAATGTTTACACCTCTAATGATTAAGGAAAATGCAGCTTTTTTGAAGAAAGGAAGAAAAAATGTAAGCTGTTTCTAATTTATCTTTGTAATGCTAAAATGGCTGCGTTAAAAATCTCTTTGTATTGTATGGTGAGACTAAACAAATATATGTTAATAACAAGCTTAATCATCTGGGTAAGTATTCTGGGAGTTACTCCTTTAGAGTTGTCTTCCATTCCAAACTAATTAGCTTGAAGTTCCCTTAAGAGTAATTTGCTTGGGCATAAAGTATCTCATTTATGGATAAATATAAATTTATTGTACATAATTAATTACATTATATTTTTTTAAACTGTTTTGTTTAGACTGTCTGATCTATTTTTTATGCTCAGTAATGTCTTTAAAATGACTGTACATTCAGCCAGTATCAACTCTTCTATCTGCAGGAATGCTGGTAATAGTATTTTTTGCTGTTGTCCTGGTGAGTGTTTTCATATTTTTCTATTTATTAATTTTATTTTAAAAATATTTTTGTAACTGTGTAGACTTTAAGTCAGAAAGTTGATGAGGTTACTTAGTTTGACCTCAGTTTGGCATTCTAAGCACTTAATATTTTTCTCCATTAGGATTGAACACAATAACCTGCCTAAATCAAAATAACAGGCGTGGACCTGTTTTTCATGAGGATACTGGATCTTAGTGTCAAGACTCTCACCAGACCTAGCAATTTGTTACAGAAATTAAAATTGCTTTCTAAAAATGCAAACAATGAAAATGAGCTTGACTTCTAAATCTAATGCACATGGCCCTTGGTCTCATTCTGGTGGTCTGTTGCCCTGGGCATGTTAGGTTAAAGTGTGAGCTGTAGCTTGTACAAATGCTTTAGTGACCCTGTATCTACTGGACCATGGGGGAAGCAGGAAAGCATGTTCCCTTCCTGAAGATACTTGCATCTTATTCTTCTTTTTGATTGACTTCATAGATTGATCTCTTGATCGATCAAGAGAAGTCCTTCTTCAATCTGGAGAGCAGCAGGAGGATCAGAGGTGCCTTCATGAATGCCTGCCACCCACATCCATGCTGACCACCCTAGTCGTGTTCACAACCAAGGGCAACGACTCTGCAGTGCTAATGAGAGAGCATGTGCTCCTCTTCCTTCATCTGCTGTGTGTATCTGTACGTACGCTAGTTGGTGTTGGTCCAGCCTCCAGCTCTGTGGCTAGAAATCCCAGAGCAGATTTTCAACCTGAGGATGACAATTGTTAAATTGTCTCTAGGATGTCTCTGCATTGGCTGAGTACGAGGGGAGACAGTGTTGAAAATTGGCCCTTAATCCACACAAAATCACCAACCAAAACTGGTTTGTTATGCACGTTAAATACAAATAAAAATTGACTGTTAACAGCAGCTAGGGATGTTTCTAAGGTATTTTAAATGATATTAGATAAGATATTTAGATATAAAACACTATGTGATAGCGTCTGTGTTGCTGCTCTGATTGGAAAAAAGAAAATAATTATTTGAGATTAATGCTTGGGGACACATTTCAGAAGACTGATGGACAACTCTGATGACTATGATAATACTTGTCCTATGCAGATAATCTTTTCCCAGATTTGATAATATAAGCTAATGTGGATTGTACGGGAAGTTACTTAGTTTTTGGTATGAAACAACATTTGTGATCTGTTAAACAAGGAAAAAAATCCAGTCCTGATGTTGGTATCAGGCACTTCTGGTCTCTGATGAGTGTTCTTTGTTACTGTAAATGCTGCTATGAAAACAGCTGAAGAATGGCTAATTGCAAACTAACAAGATTTTAACCTTGTTACTTCTTTGTAGAACAAATTTCCCCTTGAGGACTGCAAGTTTCAACATGAATAGATATTTAAACTGTTTCCTCTTCTGTATAAAAACCTGTACTTTATAAAAGGCAATAAGGAAGGTTTGTATTTTTTAAACAAAAATTGTGCGGACCTGGTATCGGGGACAAGATTTCATTAAGATCTGCCACTTAATACAGCAGCATGTTTGATGAGGGAGGTAATATTTAACATCCAAGTGAAGTGCTATAGGCGTCAGTGCACAGAGATGCAAAAAAGCTTCCAGGAAATCATTCCCTTGGCATCATGTTAGACATGACAGCAAAATGTGCTCTAAAAGATGGTGGTAAAGGTAGAGTGCCCCCTCAAGCAGGAGCAACAATTCAGCTTTTCCTTTTTGTTTTGGAGTTTAATGACTAAAGTACTATAAGACAGGATTTTATGTAGATTTTTTAATATGAATTTTTTATTTCCCCTGGCCAAAATTTGTCAAAAACTTGATTAATCTCCAGGCTTGTTCATGACCAAAGACTTGAGTGTCTGGTATTCTGTCAGCTGCTGGCCAGTGATGACCTTCCTTAAAAAAGAATGCTAGGTTATTTTCATGAAATTAATAGTTTATCAAAAGTATTGCTCAGGTTTCCACAGGACCACAAAGGAGTTGACTTCATGCCTCCTGTTACCTAAGCCTGTGATTTAAACCTCAGCACACAAGGAAGGAAGATTGTGTGCTAAACTTCCTATCAGAGTTGTTTGTGAACAGTTGTTTGTTTTAGATATCCTGAGCCCCATAGAAATGGGACTATATGGTTGATGTGAGTCCTTAGGAGGATCCCAGGTTTGCTCTACCAACTTGTAGTGCTGTCTAAAGCGAATCATCTTCCCCAAGACTCTTCATGATTTTCCTCTGCTTCTGGATGTGTCTGGAACTCAACTCAATGGGTTGGCCTCTGTGAATTTATTTTAACTTATCCTTATCTCCTTAGCATCTTTTAGGTTGCCAGATGTTTAGTATGCAATGAAATCACTTTGAGAATTTAGTTCTGACAAATCTTTCTTCTGTGTCCCTTGCTGAAGATCAGGTCTCTACTAAGTGGATGGACTGACTACAGCTATTCAAAAACTGCAAGGACCAACCGGTAGGCTTTCTTTAGGAGAATGAAGTTCTCTCTTGTTCCTGTTGAACAAGAGAGCAATCCAATTTTAAAAATCATTAAAAAAAGTAATTCATGCAGATTCTCATGGCCTTAGGGAGGATAAACAAAGCACTAACAATTAATGAAAAGTATCATTTAATTTTCACTGTTCAAGCAGACACAATAGGCCTTCAAAAGCACTTGTTGGTTCAGCAAATCAAAATCTGATTTGATTTCCTCTTTCCAGGCTCCTTTAAATAAATATTTAGTAGTCTCTTCAGGCTGGCCTTCTTGAAATGAGATATACTCAGTAGAGGGTGGAGTTTTTAATTGCTGTTTTATGGGTTTGATTTTTTTTTTTCTTTGTTTTTTCCCCAGCTTGGTCTGAAGCCACTTCTACAATCTCTGTGCTGTACACTTACTAAAACAAAATGGTTACCTAAGCAATTTGATGGTTTTGCAGTATCAAAGTTCACACACACACATTGCATATTTCTGACAGCTACTGCAGAAGGCAGAGGCATCTTGATGGCAAGTAAAGAGCAGGGCTTCCTATGCCTTGGAATTTGTGTCTAAGCAGGACACAATGTCGAGTCCAAGAACAAGCAGCTGAGTGGGAGGTACTCTTCACTGTGCATCTCTGCAGCTGTTCCAGCTGCCTGGCACAGGGAGATCTGCAGACAGGTTACCTGTCCTGATACACTCTCACTGTGGGAGATGGGAAATGTGCAGCACAGCCTCAAGACTCATGAGAAATAATAAAGTATAGACTTTGTTTTTAAATTGCTTTCTTAGATATTCATTCAGTGAGAATTTATCACTGAGGTAGCAACAACCCTATTTAGCAAGGTGTAAGCTTCCCTTTTTCCAAAACATCCAAGGCATTAAGGAATTTGCAGCTTAAACAGCTGAGAGGAGCACAGCTGACATATCTGAGGAACTGCATTGTATAGACAAGTAGGGTCATAACTTATTAAAACATTTGCAAAACACATTCCAGTGAGATGAAGTTAAACAGCTAGAGCATCTTTTCACATAGAAAGGCATCAGGGAGCGCAATCATGAAAATCAGCTGCCCAGGTGCATTCCTCAGATGGCTGAATTCACTTTTAATGACTCTGAATCCCCCAGCACTGTCTTATAGGGCAAATTCAATTTGTATTGCGATATAAGTGATTCTGGAGCTCATGTAAGAGGTTTTTTTCCCTTCCTACACCCCACTGTATATCTATCTGTACACCATCGTAGGCTGCTTTTCAACATATGTTTGGATCAGAAATAGATTGGCATGTTATATACTTTTTCCTAAAAAAAAAAAACCTTTGAATATAAATTTACAGGTGGGAAAGATAAACCCAGCTGTCTTCCAGTTTAACGTTGATCTAAAAACTGGGTTGTCTGTCCTTGTGGAATGATGTAATACTGGCAAGGGTAAGCAGGAACAGAGTCAGGGATTTCAGTTTCACATACACAGGTCCTAGGCTGCTTCTCTGTGCCCCATCCTACATGCAATTAGTGCAGCTTCATGGTCATAACTCCTTCCCCTCACAGCCCTGGTAGCCTCCTGTGTTTTAGGGAATATAGCACTACCTGGGATAGCCTGTAAAGAAGAGATAAGCTAGATAGAATCTTCTCCTCTTCCACAGAAGGCTGTGCAGCTACATGCAGCAAAGGTGCTTGTTTTAAAGCATGAGCGTCCAAGCTTTTGGTTTGCCTGGGCCTCAATGAGTGCAGAGGAATTGTCTTGGGCTGCGCATAAAATATATAACTTATAGCTTATTTCTTTTTTTAAGGTACATGCTTTTATATTAAAACATTAAATATAGTGGGCAACAAAACTATAAAACTAATGGGATGTCTGACCTTCTGTTTGTGAAACTGATACATCAGTCTGGTTTGATGGCAGTGGTTGCAATACTTAGTGAGGTCTCAAGGTGTTTGTCAGAGGTATTTTCTTTTAGTTTTACTCTTCCTGTGCTACATCCTTGAAAAGAGTTTTTCAAAAAACTACAGCCAAAAAGTGATGGCATGAATAAAGTGTGATTGTGAAGAAACAGATATCTTTCTCTGATAAGATAGGATTATAAAAGCCTTATAGACATATGATCACTTTTTTTTTTTTGAGTTAAATATCTGATAGCAGCTTTATATATTCAATTTGAAAATTCACAGATAATATATTTATGTTGATTGAAAATGGAGTTACAAGTATACAAAAAAAAAAAAATTGGTGACATTTTAACTTACTCTCAAATTGCCCCGATGCGTTCAGAATAGAGAAACACTAATCAAATACATATTGTAAAACTAATTTAAAAAATATTTTAACTCATATTTCAATTAAAAACATAATTCAACTCTTTGAAAGGGTTGATAACTGCAGGACAAGGGGAAATGGTTTTAAGATGAAGGAGGGAAGATTTAGGTTGTATGTCAGGGGGAAGTTCTTTACAGAGAGAGTGGTGAGGTGTTGGAACAGGCTGCCCAGAGAGGTTGTGGATGTCCCATCCCTGAAGGTGTTCAAGGCCAGACTGGATGGGGCCCTGGGCAGCCTGGTCTAGTATTAAATGTGGAGGCCCTGCATGTGGCAGGGGGGTTGGAGATTCATGATCCTTGAGGTCCCTTTCAACCCTGGCCATTCTGTGATATTGCAAATTATTTTATACTTTTTGTGAGCTTTTTGAGTTGCTGGAAATTACAAAATGTGTCAGCACTGCGCTATTGTTTTGTAAGCCATCAGGCAGCCCAGTGCCACACAGCCACTCACTCACTCCTCCCCACAGTGTGAAGAAGGAGAGAATTGAAGAAGAAATAGAACTAGTGGATTGAGATAAAAGCTATTTACTAAGACAGAAAAGGAAAATGAAAACAAAATAATGATAAATATTTATATATCTTCACAATGCATTTACTTGCAACCTGATGCCCAGCTAACAACAGAAATGCCTGCCAGTCGATGCTCTGCTGAGCAATGCAATGTCTCATCACCCTCTGACACCCAGACAACCTCTGAGCACCAGCCATCCCCAGCCAGTTCCCTGCAGCTTCATACCTCTTTGTGTGGTGCCAAGTAGTACAGAATTAACACAGGCTCATTCAGGCACCTATGTTGGCCCTGGCCCATGCCATCATGGTGGTGGCTCTGCCACTGGATTGCTAGGCCTGGGTGTGCTCCCACTGCTCAGCAATGACCAACACATTGATACTAGTCAGGTTCTCTTCATTACTGTGGTCCAGGCAAACCAAAAGGTTGGATATTCATGTTCTACAGTCTTCCCCATCAACCTTTTAACAGTGCACAGATAACCACCTGCTTTGCTAACTGGAGGACTCAATATATTTGTGTATCAAGTCTTGAAATCTTCTTTGACTAATTCTTGCAAGCAAGAATCTGTAGAGAAATCAGTTAATACTAGAACTGAAAATGAGCAATAATACAGAGATTCTGTCATTGGTCAGTTACTTATTAAGTCGTTTAAATATAGGATTGGTAATTCTTAAATCTTCTGCAAGGCTGAGGGCTGACTACCATCACACACCACTGTATTAACTGAAAAAAATGTATTCTTTTTCAGGCTTCTAGACTAAATAGCAACTAGCCCAAAGGAGATATCAAGGTGATATGATAAAGGCCTTGTTGTGTATTTAACTTAATTCTGTATAAATAGTAATGTACAACTTGTTCTACAAAGAACATGAGGGAAAATATGACTAATACATAACAGTAAAGATTAGTTTACTTGCTGGTTCATGATCATTATATAGATGGAATTTCCCTTCATAAAAATAGCATGACAAAGAATTCAAGAATATTTTCATCAGTAGCTAATGTTTCCATTCCCAGAGGAGAGCTCTTAGCCAACAAACAAGAAAGACTGATGCATTTAAGATTCTAGAGGATGTTACAAAACTAAACTTGTAAGAAACTTTCAGCTTTGATAATTTTATCACATTAGAGGCAAGTGCATCACAACTGTGAAGTGCATCATAGCACAGACATGACCTATATTCAGAAAAATATGTGACTAATGTAACACTTTTTTGCATTAGAAATCTGTGCTGTACTGTAACTGAGTGCAAACTTGGGCTCCGCTGAGAGCAATGAGAGTTTGGAGATGGAGGGCAGTTTCGTGTTTCTGTTGTGTTACCATTTTAAGAAGGAAGATGTAGCTTTTCCACTGCTACAGGCATGTGAATGCATTTTCAGAGGATGGCATAATGAATTTTTATGCATTCACCATGTGACGTTCAGAACTGTTCAAAAAATGTTATAGATTAAATTAAAAATTAGTGAGTAAGATGTGGATGCAGCATTTTTTTAATATATATTTTGAGTGAATATATTATGAAAATGATTAGCCTTGCTTAAACCAAATTCTTTCCTAGAATAATGATAGTCCTCATAAGTGAATACAAAAAAGATATAATCTGCCTTTGAGGGATTGTGTAAATAGTTTATGAACTAAACAGATTTAAAAGAGCAGTATTGATTATTTGGACCTAACTTACTTTCTGCAGAGAATAATTATGCATCAATTTAGTTGTTATCTTGTATCATTCCCAAACCTTTTATCTGTTTTTGAAGTTGGAGGGGACAGATGAATGACATTGAAAGGAATGTTACCCAAATGTGGGTAGTAATAATAATAATAATAATAATAATAAAACATGGGGGAAAAAAAAACAATAATATTCAAACAAAACAAAAAAACTGATGATGCAGCAGATCTGTAGGAATTAACATACAGAAAAAAGTAAGCTTAATGATAAATAAAAAACAAGGTTAGGGTGAAGTTGGAACAATAGTCTTAAAAATGTGTAGTTGGTCTAATGAATTAGAGAAGACATGGGTGGGAGGAGTATCTTGCAAAATGTGTTGTGGGAAGTGACATGCAGCCTGCAAAATGTGGTAGATTAGAAAATCAGCAAGTCTCTATAAAGGGAAAAAATCCACAAATATCTGAAAATGCATATATTTTTTAGTGGAGTGCTGTGACACCTTTTCCATAAGGAGAACAGACATTCAGGAAGTTCTTCTTACAGCTGTGGCACACACCCAAGTGGTCAAACAGATTTTTCCAAGCGCACATGAGTTCTAGTGGCAAACTAGTTTAAGAAAATAAGATAATTAAGCTGAAGGATTACACATATTTACTTCTTAAACATCTCTACTGAAGACACAGTTGGCCTTTGTCTATGGGCCATGTAATAAGATCTTCAGTTGAATGTGCAGAGCTGTCCAAGAAGTAGCTGGGGCATATTTGGAGCAGGAGGGTGAATTATGTCTTCCATCAGCTGAAAGCAACCTGGGAAGAGGAAGGATTTGATGCCGTCTTGATGCTCTGTGCTTAGTGCCTGCATGAAGGCAGACACTTTGCTGCATTACAGAGTGAATCCTTGACACCAGGTTTTGGTACCACTGCACTATGGAGTGCTGCTGCATTGGGCAGCCCCAGTCCACAGAGCCTGAATATCAGGAAATGCTACTTGGTGGTCGCTATGAGGAATATCATCTCTCTCTCCAAGCAATAAATTTCCCATTATTTTGCCATCGATTTTTATAAAAGGTGCCGGTAAGGAACTATTCGGACAAAGAAAAGTTTATTCTACTTTTCCATGGAATTTGAGGACAGTTCCATATAATGTTGTGAGAATAATCAAGGCTATGGGAGGAAAAGATGTTAGGATTTTTTAGGCAGAACAACAAAAAGAAAATAAGAAAGATCAGCACTGCTCAAAAGGAACAGATGTTACAGCAGAAACCAAACCAAATATGAGTCAGCATTGATCACTCATCCACTGGTAAGCCCTATTCTGTGTTACTTTACTTGGTGCTGTTGAGGCTGTTGCAACATACCCTCTTTTGAGTCATTCATGTCTGCAGATGTGTTATGTATCAGATATTTGTTTTCAAATGTTGGAAGGAGACTTCTCGCTAGCCAAACCAAAATGCCTATTCCAGCTTCCAACGTGACCATGTCACTTTAGAAGGACTTCAGAATACGAGAAGGACAAACTCGTAGTTTTGCTGATGAAAAAGATGTGGATTATGTTACTATGATAATAGAATCTCAGGAAAGGAAACATCAATCTAATACACGAGAAGTTAATAGTCATGAAGGGAAATAGTGACTATGAGAAGAATAGTGCTTCTGGTAGAGTTGCTATAAGTCTGTTGAAACCTTTCTCTGAT
This sequence comes from Meleagris gallopavo, assembly GCF_905368555.1. NCBI lineage: Eukaryota > Metazoa > Chordata > Aves > Galliformes > Phasianidae > Meleagris > Meleagris gallopavo. The sequence continues at coordinate 55,413,466 of NC_139406.1, read as the reverse complement.
CTGAAATATTTTGTTACTAATAATGCAATGGGCTAGTGAGCAGCAAGACCTCCAACCACAGCATAAAAAAACACAGCAAAATTGCATTAATGCAATTAGTATGCGTTGATGCATCGTATACTAGAATTTTGTTCAAAATCAAATAATTATAGTCAAATTAATTGATAACTTGAGGACTATCACCTTTATTTATTAATTTAAAATGAGAAAAATTCTGCCTTTTGCTGTGTTGAGTAGCAAAATCAACCTAGGTTCACTGCAGTTCCACGTCCTTTGTAAACCCCGAGTACATGCGTTGAAAATATATTTTATCTAGGGAATCAGTTTTGTTGAGGCATCTCCTGAGAAAAAGCAGGAACTCTAGCTGTTTCTGTACTTATTAGCCTAAGCAGGCAGACTATTGTCTTCGTGGAGCAATGATATATCTTACTGCAGAAAATCAAGCGTGAAGTATACTAGCAGTCAAGAAATATTAAAGGCACCAAGATGTGTCTTCAGTAGCTCCAGAGGCAGCAGGAAAGAGGAAATTGGAAGAGACTGCAGTTACCACTTGTGCTTGCAAACCAAGAAAGAAAAAAAAAAGGTATCACATGAATTGTTTAATTTGGACCAATAAAGAAAACCTTCAGGAAGAAAAATGCAATATCGTATTCATGCTTTTGTTCTCTTTAATCACATTCTTTATTTATAACAGTGTTGGTGAGTTAGGGGTTCCCTAGAAATCCTTTCATAGCTCTATATGCTGATTTACACTGGATCTCACAGATTTGCTATCAAGGGAATGTTGAATTAGTTGAACTATATCTGGGTATAATTCTTGGCTGTGTTATAGCAATTCTTAAGGTGAAAGTCTGGCTCCAAGAGATCAAATAGGAGTTTTTTATTTGATACCAAGGCTTTACCCTGTATTTTCATTTTTTTTCACAGCTTGATCAGAGTCAAGAGAAAGAAAGAAAATATAACTGGTATGCTGGCTGTTTTGTAGTGGCATTCGAAATGAGAACTCTGAGCCTTTTTAATCTTATGTTGGTTTTGTTATTTTTTTTTAAGCTTTGAACCATGGAATTCAAAGCTTTGTATGTGTGAACTAAATGTTGTAATTTCAGAAGAGAAACTGCTTGAAAGTTGAATATTTAAAAAAAAAAAAAATTATAAATCTTTCTAAGCCTGTCATGTGATGCTTTGGGATCTGACCCATAGTACTGTAATGCTTGGAATACCCAGTGGTGGATCTCCCTAGGTTTCTTGAATCCTAATGTATTTCAGACTGAGCTTCTAAACTTTTCAAAAATTGGATAGAGGTCTTTACCCTTTCCCTCCAAATCCAGAAGAAGGTGGGGCTGAGAAACGATTAAAGAGGAAATACAGTTTAGCCAAAGTAGAAGGTATATCAGTTCTGTGTTTTCCCTAAGTTAGCTTCTCCCATTGCATTTCTCAAAGTTATGGAAACTGGGTGGCCTTTTAATAGAATGCTCATTCTCAGAGAGAAGGATTTATTTCCTCATCCTTATACAATGTACTGGATCTATGAGGAGTACTTGTGAGAACTTCGCTCTAAGATTGCAAGTGCAGGCAGTGTGCAAAAGTTGCTTTTCTTCTGGGCACCTTAATGGGGTTAATGGAAAAGCTAAAAGTAGCACTGAGCTGGCGTATAGGAAATACCATCCTGGATTAGGCTCCAAACACACCTAATCCCATACCACGTCTTCAGTAACAATTACTTCAGAAGAAAATGGGATTATGTGGCCTTTGCTCCTCCACAGATATTTGCAGGCTTATTCTGAGTTGCAGTCATTTGAAATTGGCTTAAATCCTGAGGACTGTGACTTCATGTCTCAGTCAGCTGTACTGAATCACGATCCTATGGATGTTCTTGTCGTCCACAGAAATGACCACTTTTTCCACGAACTGCAGATTTTCTGAGCCTCAGTGCTTTTTGTGGCAGTACATTCATACCCCATGTTTAATTGCACATGGACTGAAAACTGCTCTGGAAGTCTAGTTTCTTCCCTATGTTAACAAAGAGGAAGCAGAAATTCCTTGTCTATGTTCTCTGGAGCACTGGTTATTTCCATAACGTTTTGTATGCTTTCATTGCAACATTAATTTTTTAACTCCTTTTAAGGTCACTTTTTGCAATCTCACTTAATATGACCAAGTTTTATTTTCAAGTTTGATCGTTCTCAGTGTTTCTCTAAGGCTGTCAGTGCCATTTCAGGACTGCTTATGGCAGGAGGAATGTGTTAAGAAATGCGCTGTAAATTTGGAAACACTTCTAAAGCAAAGTTAAGGTCATTGTCTTTGATTGGGATTAAGAGCAGCAAATGAAGTATTGATTAGAGTGGAGACTGTGAGGAAATTTTCATTTCATCAATGACAAAAGTAGCAAGACAATCTCAGAGAAAGCACACGCCAGGCACTAGGAGGGACAGAGCAAGCAAGAGAGTTTGCAGGCCCCATTCAAAATGAAAATGTTGTTAAAAAAAAAACACATGATCCAGGAATAAATTTCCATATTGTTTACTTTCCTCCTCCTGTTTTCAATTTTGTAAGGAAATTTGTTGCCATTTTGCGAAGAGTTGATAAATACTGCAAATAGTGTAGCACTTTATATTATCAACCTAGTGTTAGATAACTATAGATCACCAGTTACAGGAAAACCTGTTATAAAACTGTTGCATGAGCTTTCCTTCCATAGTTCTTAAATGTGTTATTGAGAGATTGACCCTCTGTTGATTTTGAGTCCTGCTTAGGGAATGGTAAATAGTGTCTTCTTTATGAAAAACAATGGGGAGTTTACATATGTTCTGCATCAGAGCTTATCTATGTTGACTAAGTTCTATCAAAAAGCTTTTATTATCTACTTCAAAACATAAGCAGCAGTTGAATAAACCCATGAAAAATCATGACATCCTCGGAGACTGAATGGAGACACCTTTCCTTACATGTGAGTTGGTAAAGCCTCAGGCTGCTACAACTCCTGTGAGATTATGAATTATTGGCTTGAGATACAGGCTCTGGAAGTAGAAAAACATATCCTTGGTTCTGGATATCCTAGAGTGTGCATGCATAGTCAGTTTGGCAATGCTTTTAGTGTTGTTTCAGCTGATGGTATAGGCACGGAAAGATGTATTTGCTCTGAAGTTCCAATAGCCTGAATGTCCATGCAAGACAGAGGCATAAAATGCCAGGAATCCATCTCAGTTGTTCCAAATCTGACTATTTTATATGTGGGCCCAATGTAATATGTCCTGGAGTTTGGGATTAGAGAGACCTCTCATGCCAGTTGACAGTTCCTGCTTCCTCCTCCTTCACTGGTCACCAGAGAACTAGGTGTAGGTTGGTGATCAGTAGATTAATTATCTCTGCTTCACTCCAATGCACTCAGTTCCAATTCTGTGTTACTGCACAGCCACAGGCTTGCTATGCTGCTAGTTGGTTACAGGATGATTTTTTCATTTGAGTGTATTAAAAATAAAACATCTTTCAGAGTAAAATCCACAGAGATTACAGATTCCTGGTCTAGCCTGCAGCCTTACTGCAGCTGCGTATTAATTCATGATTTTCTATCATTTTATTCCAGTGAGTTAACTCGGAAATTATTCCTAATGTTCCAACGCTCACCATGGTGAGCCAGGGGAGGACCTGGCCTGGGGGAATGGAGCTCAGAGACAAGATTTGCAGTGCCAAGCACAACTTTGGACTCAAGAAGAATGAAGCAGACCTGGGAAATGAATGAAGAAGTTGGAGAAGTGGATATAACCTTTTCTCAAATGAAGCTGCAGTGTAAGACCAGGGGCTCAGGTACAGCAGAAGGAAGAGCTGGTTGAGTCTGATACGACACCTGGCAAGCTGATGTGACATCAGCTCATTTGTTGATACTTCTTGTTATGATCTCAAGTCAGCTGATGTGGAGGTTAGATGCGGTCACAGCTGGGATGGACAGAGGTCATATCACTCTGTCACAGCATAGCTGCACACAGTGTTTCACTCCAAGACTGATGTCTACTTACAACCACAGCCCAGCCTATACTTCTTTTTGTTTAATAGTTGATGCAGAGAGGCCGGGCACATGTCTGGCAGTATTTTCCCAGCTTTTTTGAAGGATTGCATATGGGTTCTGGGATATCTGATATGAACTTTTAGAACACGCCAGATTTGTTTATTATTGTTATTATTATTATTATTATTATTATTATTTACAGTATGGGAAATCTGTTCCTACAATCCATGTTCTGACTAAGTCAAATAAGGAGAACTGCTTTTCAGCCTGGTTGCCCTGTAATCCATTCATCCATCCCTACCCAGGTATGGGACTTCCCATTGCCCAGCTTTGCAATCTTCAGCATGCTCAACTCTGGGCACACTGTAAACAACCTATTTCAAAGGATGTGATAGAGATATATACAGGGAATAATTACTCAGTGTTTCTCTTCGTTGATGTAGAAAGAGCAGCCAAGTGGAATTACTAGATGGCAAGTAATATTAAAAAAAATAAAGCAAATGATAGTACTATTTTTTTGAAAAAAAAAAACCAAAACAAAAGAAACATACTAAAATTTGTTGCTTAGTGTTATAAGATCTTTACTTAAAGGTACAAATGCAACATCTGGACCAGAAACTCCTCAAACTTTGGAGTGCTGGAAACTGCATGCAGATACTGTTCATGCTTAAACTCCTTCCCTTTGCTTTTGTTACTGGCCACTGCAAGTCAGAGAAGAGGATATCCAACTCTCCGGCTTGCCTGGGCCATACTGAGAGAAAAAGAATTGTCTTTGGCTGCAAATAAAATACATTATATATTTAATGTATTTTTTTTTAACATATAAAAAAAAAAAGAGAAAGAGTGGAACAAAACCAAATCTAGTGGGTTGGATACATGTGGCAGAGCATTGAGATGAGGTCCTCTATCTGGACCATGTGGCTATTTTACTTTCTTAGCTTGAGGAGGTAGAGGTTTGCAGGAGTTTAATTGTCTGTCATGAAGGGGTTGGAATAATCAACAATTTGGAACAACTAAGCAACTCATGATTGTTCCAAATTTCCACAAGTGTTCCATCAGCTGTGCACCTGTGGTTCTGTATATTAAAAAAAAGGGCACAAACACAAACTGTTCTTATGATCAGCACCAGGTCTAACAACATTTTCAAAGTGTGAAATGGGCAAGCTTCAGCTCTTATACATGGGAAAGGACGTTCAGGGGAACTTTTTGAAGGCAGCATCATGACAAATCCCATGAAATTTTATGCATCCATTTTCTCACTCCCACAAGCTTTCATCTGGGATGGATACAGTCTGAATAGTGGTGTTTACAACTGGGACCTGCTGCTAGTACAGGACTCAGACCACAGGGAAATTTCTCATCATGTCTGCAAGTGACACTGTTTACTTCATTCAGTGTGACAAATTCATTACATTTGAGCAGAATTAATTTTTGTCTTAGTTAAAATCTTCATGCTTTGTTTATAAGTTGGACCAACAGAGAACTGAAGAAACAGGCTGGATCAAGCAGGAGAAAACTGATCTGTAACTTCTGTGGAGAGATGGCCCCGGTTCATTCAGGTAATATGTACTTCAAAATGTTATGCAGGATTGCACAATTGAGTATTCTTTTCTTCTGGCTAAGTTACAGGTGATGTCTCCCATTGAAACAGGCTACTACAGAGATGCCGCCAGCACTGGTAAGATGTGGGTATGTGTTAGTGATATTCTGGTTTCTCTGTGGATTCTACTAAAATGTAGTTTGGACTGTGAGGGAAAACATTTGAATGTTTTTCTTCTATTTTTTTTTTCAATGGAGATGTAATTTTGTCTAGATTTTGGGCAAGTTTATACAAATAAAATAAGTTGGGAAATCCATATGGACTAGAGACTATTAAAGATTGAAAGCTTAGAGATATTTGTTAAATTACTATACTGCATTCCCAGTATTAGAGACCTAAAAGCTATGAGGTCACTCGGGGAAAAAAAAAAAGGAAAAGAAAGAAATAAAAAAAACAAAAACTATTTTAAGCTGCCACCACACTTTAACATGGAACAAAACTATTCTAAGCCCAACTTTTTAGAGAAAGCAGCACAAGTGAAAGTAATTGTGTAATTGTTTGAGACCCAAGGCATAGCCTACAGTGCTGTTTAATATCCTTTTTTAGCTGTTTGCCCGTTTTCTTGCTGTGAACACAGCCTTGTCTTTGGGACTGTTCAAGCTCTCCTGCACATGTGGGGCAGATCTGATGCTGAAGCTTTATGATTTACAAATAGACTAACCGAATAGCGAGGAGAAAAAATTATTACCTTCTGGGCACTGTATATGGTTTAGCAGAAGCTTGCAAGTTTGTCACTCACCTTTGAATAGACAGATTATAGAATAGATTTAAGACTCCTTATTTCTATACAAAGGCCAGTATTAAATCCTGATTAATTCTAACTGAAAGGTTTTTCAGGTCTAGTAGTAGCAGATAGATCAGGTTAAAATTCAGCTATGTACATTTAATTGAATTAAAATCTCTGCCAATTTTATTGGATTTTTGGTTGCTCTTGGAAACATACTCCTCCCTTCCTAACCACCTTAAGCTGTTCTTTCAGGGAAATTAGAGTATTTAATGGTACTGCGATCCAAAATTGTTAAGGCTACACTGGGGGCTTGAGTGAATCTTTAGAAATAGTGGCTGGTTTTTATGTGCAAGCAATGAAAAAAAAAAAAAAAAATACCCACAGAAACGTAGTTTACAGAAAAAAAAAATTAAAAAGTGAGCTCTGTGTACCTTCACTTGCTTGAAAAGAGAGCCTTTTCTAGGCAATCCGTTAGTACTTAAATTTCTTTAACTCCTCTATAAGTCATAATAAGCCATGTAATTTCCTGCCAAAACTTTGGTTGGTAGAAGCTTCTGAGTTCTCTGGCTGTTAACTGAAGCAATTACACACTTCAGATTAATGGCTGAACTGCCTAAATTGACATCTAAAAAATGTTTCCTTCCATATAGAGGCTTTCTAATATTTATCATTAAGAAATCCTGAAAGCTGTGTTTCTTTGAAGACCCTCCTTATCTTAAATGCTAGAATAAGAAGAAAGAGAACAGAAATATGCCAGAAAATTACATTTTTAAAGAAAAAGAAGTTTCAATTTTTTTTCTAAAAGAAGTTTAAAAATCTAAACTCTTGCTGTTTTCCCTTCAACTGAAGAATTTTTTTTGATTGCTAGAGGTCACCAGTACATTCAGTGCAGGAAGTAGGACTGCAACTTTTCAATACATTTTGTGCTTTGAAACCCCAAGCATTTTATTGTACTAATCACAGAAATGCGTTTGACTTTCATTTGACTGATGAAGTAGTAAAAGTTTAGAGTTTGTAATTTTTTTTTCCATTACAATTGTGTTGATTTCTTTTCCCCAGAAGAAATTCCTACTTCATAATGGCTGGTTGTAAATTTGTGGAGCAGGTCTGAACTGCTTCTACTTCTTTTTTTTTGGTGTGTGTGTGTAGCAATTAACTCTCTTCCGAAGTCAAACACAGCTGGACTGGTCCCACTCAGACAAAATCTTCCTCTGGACTATAGCACAGTCCCCAACACCAAGTATCAATGGGTAATGCCAGAGATGAAAAACAATCACCTGCATTCTCACTGCACACTACTCAGCCTGCTGCAGTGGCAGATGAAAGTGCCAGCCTCCACAAATGGCATTAAAAGATAGAATCAATTATTTTATTTCAGAGGATATCATACTTAAAATTGGTGAAAGACAATGTGGTTTATAATGCAGATAGCTTATTCATGGTAAGTTAAAGCTTTTTTCTTGGAGTTTAGTTATTGTTTATATGTTGTCACTCCATACAAGCTCTGCTCTGATCTCATGTTGTGTTAGATGTATACAAAGCAAGCAAGAGGTTCTGAGAAAGATAAATCTTTCATAAAAATTATCTTCCTGACCATATTTGTCTATTCAAAAGACAAAAACCAATACAAATGTATTAGGAGTTCTCTGTAAGAGCCATCATCATAATGTATCAGAAAGTCCTGGTATATATTACCTTCTTGTTGCTGCAAAAACTGGACTAGAGCAGAGTATTATCCCCTCTGCTGCCCCTTAGAGACTCCTCTGCCAATATGGAGCCTTGTACTGAAGATGTGAAAAGGGACTGGTTATCAGTCCAGAGGAAACTGTTTTGACTTCTGGATATGATTAACTGAGCCTTGCTTTCAGGGCTCTCCTGGGAGTATGTCTTTGAACTGTCCCTCCTACTGAAGTTAGGAAGACCCACCAGGATGATTTTTTTAATGGAGACAGGCCAATTTGTTTGCTTAGTAAGATAAAAAAGTTAATGTTATTAACCTAATGTGGCAACGAAATATAAACTAAAACATAGTAAGACAGGATTGACTTGCATATGAGAAATATTTGATTTTTTTTTTTTATCTATGACAAGTCTATGAAAATTCTATGGTGTTCAACATCAACAAATTTATATTTAAATACTTTTGATCATTTGCTATATTTTAATGGGCAGACAAGCAGAAAACACAGTTACATTTTGTAGAGGAAAATTAATCAAGAATCCAGAGCCATGAGCGCATCACAGAATTGTTTGCCAAGAGTAGCTGGTGTTAATGAGGTTTAAGGTCAGTCATTAAATGCTTTACACTGATTCACTTGGTACCTGGAAGATGTGGACTCATCCTAAACTATATGCAACCTTCCAGTTGCTCTCTGACTGCAATCATTTAAAAAAGGAAATCCATCTGAACAGTGTTCCTAGTGAACTATATCAAATGTACAACAATAAAAGTAGGGAAAAGAAGTTCCAGAAAAGTGGATAACTGTTAATCTCTGGCATGGCACATGTTGAAGGATAAATGGACTGGCTACATTTTAGTGGCAAATTTGAAACTTATCTTCATTGAGAATTTCGGTATTGAAAACTTGAATGAGGGCAGGTCTATAGCTGAGTCTGGGGAGATACTTTTGTAAGGGCATGTAGTGACGTGACAAGGGGAAATGGCTTTAAACTGGAAGAGGATAGATTTAAAGTAGATGTTCGGAAAAAATTCTTTACTATGAGGCTGGTGAGACATTGGAACAGGTTGCCCAGTGAGGTTGTGGATGCTCCCTCCCTGGAAGCACTCAAGGCCAGGCTGGATGTGTCTCTGAGCAAACTGGTCTAGAGGGAGGTGTCCCTACTATAGTAAAGGGGTTGGAACTAGATGATCTTAAAGGTCCCTTCCAACCCAACCCATTCTATGATTCTATTGTTTTGGCCAATTTATTTTTATTTACTGTTGTTGTTGTTGTTGTTTTTGCCACTGAGATAAATGATTCATGATTTAATATGGTTAATAATTTTCTTTGTAAATTTTTAGCTTATTGGTGTCTGTGGCTAAAGCTACGTGTAGATTACAAAGTTGCCTGGTCACTCTCATGTGATTTAGGAAATACTTTTCTGTGCCTTAACTATTGAAACCATTTCTCTTCTGGAAGTTAGGGAATCTCTGTTGTGGGGGACAATTGCATGCACCAGCAACTAAGGGAGCAAGGTTTGTATATTCCTACTGAGCCACTTAATAACATGCAGTGAACTGATATGTAACTGAATATTTCCTGTGTTTAAATTCTTGGCTCCACTGTGAAAAAATGAAGCTAGGTTTGGGGGTTTACCAATATCTCAACGAGGCACGGTGCTGCAGTTCCAGACAGCTCATGAAAAATGAGTATGTACCTGGCAGATTCCACGGAGAGCTTGCAGAAGGGAGGAGATGAGTAGCAATTTCTTATTCCACTTTGCCCCATTACCAATCTCCCAAAGAGAGGATAATTCAGATAATTCAGAGTATTCAGTTAGAGGACAAGTGTACTAGCACAAACAGATCAGCAGTAACAAATGCTTTGAAATTACGTGCTGACAGTTGCAGGAGTTAAACAGCAGTGACCTAGAGCTTTCAGAACTTTGCCATCATAAATCAAGGTGAACAGAAATGCAAAAGAATAGTCTGTGAAACATCATTCAGTGTGTCAGTAGCCACACGTTTGGGAGTAATGCCACAAAGGAATGAGGAGTATTGTAAAGAAAAAAGGTTTTATGCATATGAAATCAATGCTTCACCCTGAAAAAATAAGGTTTTTATTTAATTTTAACTTTTTATGCTATTTGATTTTTCTGGAGTATTTAGCTGATATCTGTGTGCTGTTGACAAAACAAACTGAATTTATGCTGCTAGAATAATCACAATGAGTCATTAAAATAATTAAAATGAGTCAATGAAATGAAATGAGTCATCCAATGAGAGTTACACCTGCAACCAATTCTTGTCCCTAAGTTACACAATGGACCTTTGGATGATGGGTTTAAAACTTCTGGCTGTCACGTTTAAGTGTTTTTTTTTTTCATGGCTCATACTGTGATCTGATTGTAATATTTTGTTCTTTTGAATGAGTCTTTGTAATTGAATTAACTTGTTAGTCACAGAAAATAGAATCTGAAAATAGAAACAGAAGGTGTACATTGCTACTTAAAAAGAAGTTTACTTTCAGAAAGTTTTTGTAAGTGTATGCTTGAGAAGATAATATCATGTTTAGCCTTCAAAAGCAGTAGGTATTATGAGGATATATCCTGCATTTCAGCTCCGGGTTTATTTTCATCTTGGTTCTTGTGCTGGTCAATTTTTCATTTAAAGAATGAAAATGGCTTGGTATTTTGGAAAGTGATATTTCACTGTGTAAATAAAGCATGTGAACTATTTAAGGAGGGGGATTACATACTATGGGTATCTGCATAACATCTGCTAGGGCTTATTTCTCTCTGTTGGAGTTGCTGAGTTTATGATTTACAGAAAAAATGTAAATAGTCTCAATTTTCCTTAGGTATTGGATGTTATTTATGACGTACCAACGATCAGAAAATATTTTATAACTACCAGTGATTGAAAATACTTCTTTAAGGATAAATTTGGTAAGTGCATTCATATTTTTAACTGATTGTAAGGTGTAATTATCAAAGTCTGAAATACTGTCTTCAATTCTTTTTCCCTTTCCAGATCTGTTGAACATTCGGCTTGATTTCAGATGCCTAACAGTAAATTTGGCTGGCCACCTGTACAAATAAACCTGTGAAAACTTTGACCCTAGATATTGATATCAGGCTTTAGGCAGGTTAGACTAGAAGGGAGAGTTTGGCTTGTTTTGACCATCGTTTTATGATTCTAGTTGGTACTTTCTGACTTTTTTCCAGACAGTACATGGTGATATAAATAAGCTTATAAGAAAGCACAATTCCAGTTCTTATCTGATTAAGAAGAGTTTCAGAATGTTTTTCACAAAGTACTGGTACAAATAGATCCACAATTCGTTAATAAATTACTGATTCAATACAAATCCATGAAGAATGTTTCAGAGTAAATTTATTCATCTCATTAAAAAATGGCATGGTGAGCTGGCATATTGTTATATTTTATTCCATCCTTTCATTTTGTATCTTTTCACTTTCATTTCTGGACTAACTATTTTTGGCTGACAAGGCAACTGAGTATCATACCGAAGCTGAAGGTGCCTATTGTAGCAGGTATCTACAGGCAGTAGGGGTATGTGTGCTGAGCATGCTGCTATGCTGACTGTTTCACCTTGAAAAGCAAAGCATGCAAATGCCTGGTTCTGCTTCCCATCAGGGCTCAGAATGACCATGGCTCCCAGTAACTTCAGCACTTGGTCTCAGAAAGAAAGATGAAGATGACTGGTGGATTGACATGGTTTTTTTTTCAAGAGTTTAAGCTGTTTCATAAGCAGTGTAAGATGATGGAGGAGGAAAGTCACACTTCTTTCCTGCCTGCCCAGTGCTTTTACTTAAGTAGGTTTAAGAATTTCACTGAGGAATGAAGAGGTTTTATCCCTTCTTACAGATAATCTGGTGTAAATTTATACCATGCAACAAACTGCCTTCAACAGACAGATTACACAAATTTGTTCCTTGAGTCTATTTCATAATCTGTCAGTTTTCACAGAGGTGCCAGAGGGGAACTGCCTTTCTGTTTGTGTTATGCTTTTATTTTAAAAGTGAATTATAATTCCCAGGCAGCAAATCAGAGTAAAAGAACTGTAAAATTTATTATCACCTTTCTCTGTGGACTTCTGAGTGTTTAGTAAGCAAAAGAGAATGACTCTTTCTCACTCTCTCTTTTTTTTTTTTTAATTTGTTTGTTTGCTATTCAAGTGTGTTGTTTGTAGATGGGCATTTACTGAACCCATCATACTTGGGAGTGACATCTAATACAATCTGGGAAGAGAAGAGTAGGAAAAATAACTTGATTTTGAGAAACCTAGTTTTCAGATAGAACATTTCAGCTTCTTGAAGCTAGACTAAGATGTCTGAAGTAAGGCAAAACAACACCAAGAGCCTTAGGTGTGTGAAAATGCTGATACTTTTATATATAATTCCTTTCTGCCCTCCCCCGCTCCTAAATGTTGTTGGAATATTTCAAGTAAATACATTTCTCCAAAAAATAATGCCTCTAGCTGATCTCACTGCCTTGCTTTATCTTTACTTTCAAGTTAAGTAACAGAGGATGAAAATCAAGAGCAGTTTTCTATCTATTACTTTCTTAGTTTGAATGTTTCAAAAGTCTTAAGAGAAATTCTCCAAGGACTCTAATAGGCAATTTCAGTAATGCAGCGATGTTATAGATTCTTGGCTTTTCTGTAAGAGGCAGATTTTTTTTTTTTTTTTATTGGCCTTAGTCTTCTATTAAGGAGTTCTCTGTCTTCCTGGAAAAATGCTTATTTCTATTTTTGATTGATGTCTTCAGTGAACCACAGTTTAAAACCTAGTTCAAGGGTTAGGTAATTCTTGGTGATGATTTAATATTTTCAGACAATAACTTTTACCTTTAAAATTTAAAATAACAATATATTTGAATTGCAGGCTGTGTTACTGTACCAGCCACTCCCAGAATGAAGACTGTAGAATGGTTACAAAAATTATTTTGCAGGAGGAAACAGTAAGGCAAAAGGCTTCTTCAAGGCTGCTTCTGCTATTGACCCTCAGAAAACAAATGACCAGTACAGTCACTAGTCTTCCCCAAAGACCTGTGTTACTTCGGGAGTCTGAAGTTTTGATGGAGATTTTATGATAGTCTTCAATTACATTAAAGATAGACATGAAAGAATAATTACACTTGGCCCATTTTAAGTAGAACTAGGAATAATGGATTTAAATTATAATGTGACAAAGAAGTATATTGGAAGAAAACTTTCTTACAGCATTGAAGTAGTGTACGTACTGAGATGATAGTCTCCCACCACTGTAAGCTCCTCAGAATAGACTTGACAAGCATCAGTTAGAAATATCAGTAGTGTGTTCTGAAGAAGGGTGAGAGACTGGATGTCTTGTGATCATCACTTCCAGCTCTATGTCCCTGTGAGAAGAGAGAACTTAAGAGCTTCATGCAGAAAAAGCAATATTGATCTCTTCTAAAAACAGACACTGTAGACTGTGCATCCTATGGTGCAAATGCTGGACAATCAAGCTGCATAATGCAAGCAGGAGAACAGCACTATGACCAACAATGGAAGAATGATGAAAAAGGCAGAGCCATTTATCTGCTGTTCCTGTAAGGCTTGTACTCTCTCTGCTTTCATCTTTTCTAATGGAAAAGGAAGCATTTACTAGCTGGATGTTAACTCCAGAGCAGACACTGGTGTAATTTCCTCTTACACTGTGTGATTCCTACAGGCTCCAGACTCTTAAGAGCTCAGTTATTTCTCAGCTTTCAGCAGTTACTACTTTCCTGGAGCATATAAGAATTGCACTTATGTAATGTCTCTCAGCTGAGGAACTCAGGATTCTGCTCTATTTTACAGATGAACAAAATGGGTCACAGAGTGGCTGAGTGGCAGTTCAAGATCACACAAAACCAGTCAGGTACTCAGAGCTCCCTGTCAACCTTAGAGCACAGAATTTTGCTCGTTTTTTCTTGGCTAAATGTTGCATGCAGTCATCCTTACTGTTGAATTGACAGGCACCATATTCCCAGGAGAGAAAAAGTAGAGCAAAAGTTTTTCGTAGAGCAAAAGTAGCTAAGCAAAACTTTACACATTTTTTCAAGGATAATTACAGCAGTAACTATTTCTGGTTGCAATCCCAAGTTAGTAGTAAGCTAGCAGTTTCCGACACTGCATTCAGTCACAGAAAGTGAAAAATATCTATTGAGTTATGAGATTGAATTTTCTTTTTTTTCTACAATCTACCACACACTACATGTACAGATTTGTTCCAGTCCCTCTAATGACATCTTTATAGTCTTCCTTGATCAGTATTGGTGTTTTTTCCTTGGCTTACATTTGTCCATGACAAGTATATTTTGTTCAACACAACAGTTACATTTCTTGACTCTGACCAAAGTGACTCTGGTCTAGAAAAGAGGGATGAAGGAAGGCAGTTGTAGTTGTCTGTATGTATTTACATATGTATATATAATATATATTTGAGATCTGTACTTAGCAAGGGATGAAGAACTAAACAAATTAAATTAGTATCTTCATGGGGCTGAGTTCAGCAATGCTGTGAAGGAATCAAACCTGTAGGAGTTATAAAAATTTTAATGTGAAGAGGAGCCTATTGATATTCATGACAAAAGGTTAAAAAGTGTCTATGATTCTGTTCTGATTTTTATTTCCTTAATGAGTGAAACATAACAGATGCATGTATTCCTTTCAAAGATAGATTGAAGCTTTGTCTTCAGAGATAAAGATATTAAAGAAGAATTCTGAAGACTCTCTAGCTGTTTAAATAATTTCCCTCTCCTTTTAACGAGCTGGACATTTTTTTTTTAACATTTCACTTGCAGATCAGTGCAAGCCCATTTTTCAACCCTGCAAAAATGTATTCACTCCTTATGTCATGTCAAGGATCCTGCTGGCTATCATGTTATTGGAGTTAATACAGACAGACACACTGTCCAAAATGAATCATATCACTAAATGAAATACTGATCTCATAGGATTCTATCGACACATTTATACTTGCAGTGGAACCAAAATATAATCAAAGACAGTTGGTGATTTGCTTTAATAAGTACAGTAGGGTGATGCTCTATTGAGAGTTTAATTTTGTGTGCATGTGTTTTGCAACCAGATTCCTCCCTTCTATAATACACTGGTCCCTCAATGCCTCATTTCATACAAAGAAGGAGTAATTTAGATTAGCAATGGACTTCATCCAGTAAAAGATGTGTAAATTAGGATTAATGTCACCTTTCAACTACAGTTGTATCGACATTGAAAATAAGGGGTTTACCAAAAAGTTCACTGTGTGAATCCAACCTGAAATTAAATGTTTGATTGATTGGCATGAATTCCACTTTTTTTCCTTGGGTGTTACAAAAGATCAAACTTTTGTTTCATTGCTATTAACTGTTTTTTGCTATATCTATGCCTCATAGTCAGTGCAAAAGTTAGTCAAATGAGTGGAAAACATTTCCTGCTCTTGAATTTTTGTCTTTACGGAATATAATAAATAGCCGCTGAAAAGAACTGCTACAGATCCATTTGAAAGAAAAGAATGTGGAATGAGAAGTGACTTGGAGGGAATGAGAGAGAGTGAATATTATTTTTCCAGCATGTTCTCATGAAAAGGGGATCATCTGACTCGATGATCCTCTTGATCAGATTGAGACAGACTTCAAAAGGAAGTGAATCAGGGATGTTGTGTCTCGAAGGGAATACACATATTGCCTACTAGGGAACTACATTTTCTCCCAGAGTCCTATTTAGGGCATTTGGATTCCCAAGTGACTGCTGGTATGTGAGCGATGTAAACGTTTCTTTTTCACCATCAAGTTGTATATCTCTAAAGTCTATGTAAGTAACATTACTATTTTGGCCACCTTTTATCTCTTTGCTGCAGCTCATAATTTTAATGCCTTCATTAAGTCTAGCTATAGTCATTTCAAAATTTAGTTAGAGCCAACAATTAATTATTTTTCTTTTGCTCTGTTTCTTTGTTTTGTTTTTCATTTTATTACATATATCTCTTCTAAATCTTGCAGGTTGGAGCTGTGAACAATGTTTTAATAGAAAGTACTTGAGTTCGTAACCCCGGTTTATAAGCTGAACAACAAGTTTATTGAGAGATCAGGTTGTATTTTAATACTTATGTGCTAATATGAAACGTTTGTGTTTTGCAAATGAGATTTTTCTAACCAACCAAGTTAGCCAGAATCCGAGAGAGTATTATGTTTCTGTCATGATTAAACACATTTATGTTACCACTAAACTAACTATTCCAAAACAGAGCCTGTACAAAATCTGCAAATGGGTGGAAAAGTTAAACTGCATTTGTTGTTTTATAGCGTGTGGAACATGATTTTTGACTTCAACATAGCCTTCTTGCTTTTGAAATGAGTAGTTTTATACCTAGCCCTAAAGTCTTCAGCTACCTTTTTTCAGTTGTATCAGTGATCAGAGAGAAAAATCTTAATAAAGCTATCAGAGGACAAAATCCACGTGCAGTTATCAAGGCCAGCAGCTACTGTAGCTTCTCTAAGGGATTTGGAAAAGATCCCAACTGGTGAACACTGGTTGAAACGCGGTTCTGACAGTGATGATTTGTGCTTCTAAAGGTCTGTGATTATGAATGGGTGCTTACAAATTAGGAGACTATTTCTTATCCAAATGTATATCATATTATTATTGAACTGATCTTGTGTTCTCTCTGTAGTTCTCTCATTGAATTAAGAAAAGTATATTTTGACACCTAAGCTTAACAAATAATCTTTGTTTACTGTCATTTATTATGCACTGATTGATTCAAATGTATGCTTGTTGTAGATCTTAGTCTGCAATGAAACATCTAATAGCATTTTCTTAATTTTCTAGGAATTTAGAATTAACAAGTATACTTTTAGCCACTTAATGGCATCTATTCCTTTCATACTTGTGTTTAAGGACAGCAGTGAATCTGGCATCGTGACCTAGAAGTCATTGTAACCATAAAAATTCCTCTCCAATTACATGAGGAGCTTAAATGTTTTAGATCTTCTGTAACAGGTGAGAAAAGAGGTACTTACTCATGTTTCTGAAATGTAAAACTCATGCAGACTTCAGATAAGTGGTAGTGACTCTGGATTTATTTAGAAGTGAATGAAACATCAACAAACTCACAAATAAACAGCAGTTTATTAAACTAAGTTCTCTGCTGGCACTTAGAGACTCAAATAATCATCAAGGCATTTTGTAGTTTGAGAGTGATAAGTCTGAGCTTCTTTCTATAAAGGTCAAAGAGAAATTATTAATACTTATCAAGGCTCACATGAAAAAAGATGTTCTGATCTGGGGAAACTTCCTGCTTTCCTATCTTAGTGGTATTAAGTTCTGTGTCATAAATCACATTATTTATGAATGTCATGCACTGAGTCAGCTGTGGAAGTGTGGGCCTCAGTCAAGTTAAAATTTTACACTGGAATAAAATCTAGTTAAATACATGTCAAAAAATATGATCTATCTTTCTGGAGCCTTGGATGATTCTTCAGACTCAAAGCAGAAAACAAACCTAATGACAAATTTAACACAAATTTATATATGAAAAGAAAAAGGACAATACATATATACACTGATTTTTAAAAGCTTTCTGGCTGATTAATTTTTTAAGACAAACTGGGAGGGCAGGGACATTTCAACTTGTTTTCTTTTTCTCTTCTCTTTCGCTTGTCTACCCTTTCTTTTCCATCCTTTTCTCCTTTCGCGTGATACTGAATAATGTTGAATGGGATGTGATATTGGTACCAACTACCGAACAGGAATACTTGTCTGCAAGTTCTGTGTTTTGCTTCGGGTTTCGGCCACTTCAGCTGTGTGCCTAATGTTGAAAGTATCCCTGAGAAGAAATATAACAGATTATCTGCTTTTTTTTTTTTTTTTTTTTTAAATCATATGTGAGGTTTTCTGTACTGTGGTAATTATTAGTTCTGCTGAGCACTTGTTTACATGGAAAGTGATTTGAAAAAAATGTGTATCTAGCGTCTAAGTGGATTGTGTAAGCAAAAAGTTGCACCCACACCAATGCAATATTTTAACGTTAAACTAGATGTAATCAAATCATTTGCAGTCAGAATAATAGAACTACAAAGAAGTGATTGCTCCACTATATATGTGTGTTGCAAATATTCGATAATTACTTAATTACTTGCTCATTTAATGTTAATTTCCAAAGAAAATAAGAACAGTAATTTTATAAATTGTTTTTTTAAATACAGAAGATTGCGATTTGTCTGTTCCTTAATATTCCAAAGCATTCCTCTTTTTTTTTTAACCTAGGATACACTCTAAGTTGCTGTAATGTGACTTGTACATACTTGCTTGTATTTCTATGCTTCTTATTGTTAAGACTAAGATTTATTCCTTCTTGAAAGTTAGAATTTCAAGCTCCTCTAAAAGCTGTCAGAATTGATTCAAAAGCTCTCATTTTCTTGGAGGTTAGTGACAACAGATTTAAGCTGATTGTTTTGCCTTTAAATAATTACAGACTTCCTTAAAGATGATGGACATGAGAGCAGGAGTTCTCTTCCCCTTCCTCCTCATCCATCCTTCTACTATCTATTAAATATTCCCTGACATCTTGACTAAAAATGGTGTTCACAGGCTATTGTTTTATGTGCAGATTGATAAACAAAGGAAATCACATTATTAAAGCCTCACCTTGTACAACGTATGGGCATTCTTTTGGTAGCTCTCTTGTCTCCACTACAGTGATATGTATTCCCTGCCAAAAAAGCTGTTTTCTATGTACCTTCTGCTAAGAGACCACCCCATTGCTTTATTTGGAGGCTACCTTTCTTTTTGTTTTATATTGAGATATCAAGTGCCAGTGTGGACAGCTGATTATATCTGTTTCTTCTTAAAAGCAACTTATGGAGGTTTTGAAGTTCTTTGATTCCGTATACTTTTTGACCTTCAGACCTAAATCATTTCATGTAGTGAGTAAAAGGTTAAAATGGGATTTATCATAGTTTCTATAAGCTAAGGAGATCCTGTGAATAAATTTTAACTTTGCTGTGTTTTATGACTTGTCATAAAATGTGAGCATTTATCAGAAAACAATAAATTTAGATATATTCCCTATTGAAACAAGTTCTGTCATCAGCCAAAGTCTGCCTGCAGGTTTCCTAGCATCTCTAAAGCTATAACTTTTAGAAAATGACCCAGAACATCTCTTTCAAACAGGCAATGCTTGGCTTGGTTAAGTCCGAAGTAAAAGGCCTAAAGTGAACAAGGCATTTAATTTGTTTATATCTCAGTGTCTCATTTGTAAAACACTTGCACACTGGTTTTATGCTGTCTTGTCTATACTGAAAATCTCTTCAGGCAGAGTTTTGTTACCTGTAAGAGTGCCTAGAATAAAAGAGATCCTGTCTCACAAGGAGAGTTCTTAATGCTGCTAGGAGAAATCATAACCCTTACTGGAAAACACACTTTTCTTGTATATGAAAATAAGGAAAAGGAAATATTCAGACCTTTCAACAAAATGAGCCAGGCATATTTTCCTTTATGCAACATTTTTGGCTCCTAGGTGAATGCAGATTAGAAACACCAAATTAGCATAAGTAGGTGTTTTTCTGGTATTTCTAATCTGAATGAAAAACACAGTCTCTCAACTGACTTATTACTGGGCCACTTAGAGAAAATTACCACCTAAGTGTAATAATGCAGGAGAAGCTTGGTAAGTGAGGAATGACTATTTATTCCTACAGTGATCTGTCTTAAAAATCTAAAATAGTTCCAAATTAAGATACTGTAACCAAAGAGACTTCCTTATGGTGTTCATATTGTAGCACTTATCTTGCAGTTAGGAAAACCTACACGCAACCCAAGCGGTGGTAGGAAAGAGAAGGGAGACATGGAAGTTAAAAATGATTTAATGGCTTCAGATGTCTTGAGGGAAGAGGAGGAGTGGGGTCAGCCTCTATTCCTGTGAATTTTCAGCTATACAGATAGGAGCAGCTGGAAAATTTCAAAACACTTTTTATCTTGGAGTTAGGGCATTGTCATCAGAGCTATGATCTGAAAGGTCTTTAGGTGGAAAATAAAATTAACCTTGCTTTTCTCCTTTCCATGTATGTTTGCAACCACAGAGCTAATGACGACAAATTTGCTGCCACTGTTACTTCTCCTTTGATTGTAAATAGTGTCCTGAGAATGAGCTCAGCAAGAGAAGTCTTCATTTGTGAGCCTTGCTGGAGTTTTCATGACCATTCAATATTCAGAAACAGAATTGCTTTCAAATTACAGATAAGGCCATGATTAGGTGATAGATCTGTGTGGTATTTTGAGGATCTACAGTTTGGGCTTAGGTATTTAAAGCAGGAGTTAAACTCCTAAGCCCTTTAATGGATCTATGGTGATTAGCCAACTCAAAGACTCCAGAAGACTCAAGAAATGTTTGGGAAGGGCTCATTTTCCTTTACAACAGCAACTTTTGTAAATACCTGAGAGTGGCCAATGGAAGTAGTAAAGACAAGGAACAGAGGTAATTAATTCCTTCATCAAAGCTATGAGATGGTTAGAGTTACCTTGTATCTCATTAAGCTGTGCAAGTAATAGAAGAGAAAATTTTGTGTGTTACATATTTCACCATCTGGATACTCAGGCCTTCCAGGAGTTGGCTGATTTATCCCAGGAGAAACCATGACTGTTTAACTGTTCTTATTCACTGAAAAGACACATACCCATTGCCAAGAATTATGGAAGACTCAAGCCCAGTGAGAATCATCTGGATCAAAAAGAGAACAAAAGAGAGTCCAGACTTGCTTTTCTCTTCTGTTGTTTTCATACTGACAGCACATACTGACAGAAATTTTGAACTTATATACCAGTTGAGAGGACTTGTTTATCACCAGTGACACAAAACCGTTTCTTCAGAAAATTCCTCATTCTTGTCCCCAGAATGTATTATTCATCAACTCTTCTTCTAAGTGCACTTTTCCAAAGATAGTGTTGACTGCCTACTGAGTCACCCTTGGTATCTGCCCATTAAGCATGTGAGACATGGTGGAAAGCAGAAAGGGAAGGCTGCTGAGAAGAGATGCCTACAAACCATGAGATATTTGTTAACAAACAAAGTACACTCATCCACTTGCCTCCTGAGGAGAGATGAATAACTCAATGAGAAGGTTTAAATCCAGCAGGCTGCTACTAAGACATGGATTTGGTATCACAGTAGGCATTAAAAGAGGTTTCCTTAATCCAAGGATTACCTGAACATATGTGTGTAATAAGCAGAATAATAAGAACAGTACTCCAACATTTGCAGATGGATCTACTTGAACACTGACCCACTTCCCAACACCTGACTTCTGATCCACATTTTTTACTCCTGCAGGAAACTGAGCGATCACTGCCATCTATTGGTAACAAATAAACTAACATTATTGTCCCACTAAGATAATGCACTAGAAATCACGTAATTTACCTGAAACCAGACATACTATGTAGTTAAACATGATCATATATTTTCTCAGCCTACCACAATTCATGATGATGTTTTAAAATGAGACTTTCAGCAAATGAAATGTGTTCCATTTATGCTAGCTTTTCTTTGTATTACTTGGCTGGTTTTGTCTGCTATAGTACAACTCTCCATGATTAATATGAGACTGTACTCACGTTTTCAGAAGAAAACACCTAGTTGGTGTTAAGGGGATCCTAGGATTCCCAAGTTTGAGATAATGTGGTTGCCATATTTCATGCTGTTGGGAGAATCTCCTAAGAAGTACCATGAGATTTTCTAGATGAATGGTACTGATTGCCACAGTTTGATTTATCATTATCACATTATCCTTGGTAGAAAAAAGAAACACAGGGAAATAATTGTTGCATGAGTTCTCTACACTTCAAATATGTAAAGGAGAATTGTTCTGACCAATACCTATGAAATTAATCAAAGTAAAATAAGTGATTAACCTCTTATTAATATTTAAAACATTTATCTCTATATCTGAATAGTACTTAATGAGGGCAGTAAGTACACACAGAACTAACAATGGAATAATGAGCTAAGTAATTTTGTTCAACATCTTATTTAGACTGTTCATAAGATCTCCACACCTATGAATAAATCAGTCAAAACTAATTTTAAGCAAGACTTCAGTGGCTCAATGCCACTAACTGTATTAGAAGTTCTAGTATTCCATGAGTAATGCCATAATTGCAGATGAGTTACAGCTGACCCAAAAGTAAAGTCTCTTACCCTTTATACTTCCATTATATTATTTGGACTTTAAATTAGAGAATTCAACATAACATAAATTTAGAAGAAATAAATTATTCTTGTATTTTTAAATAAATGTTTTACAGACCTTTCTAGATACATTGAGATGTTAGATCCTTTGACATATTAGCTAAGGATTTATTCTTTCAGAAGCCACAAATTTCATTCATGTGTTGCCAATTATAGATTGAGATTTGAAATGTTTCAACTGACATCTTTTTTCTATAAATGTTCGTGTAAGATGTGTATTGATTCACCAAATAAGATGAAAACTGATCTATATAAAAGCAGAATATTGACTCATATAGGTATCTTAAAATTTGGTTTTTTTGTTTTTTGTTTTTTTTCATTAAAATGAATATTTCCCAGGTCCCTGGAGCGGTGAACAAAAATTGAGCCAAAAGGTAAGATGAATAATGATAAATGATACTTGTTCATTACAGTTGAAAACAATTAAATGAATGAAAAAAAAAATGTTCCCAATGTTAATGAGAAGCTATAGATTGAAATATCTTATGAAAAAGCACTGAGGAATATTTGTTTTATTCTTTTTTATGTAGGAAAATTTCTTCTAAAAATAAACTGTTATTTCCATGTACTTAGGACATATTTGACTTTTTTTTTTTTAATATATGTTGTTTAATATTTAGTAGCAAGTGATGCTCTCTGGCGATGAAAAAAAAAAGATGACGTGGTAATTTGAATTCTGGTAGAATGAAATGAGCTGCTTTGCCCTGCCTTTACCAAGAAGACCAGAGCATAATTCCATCTGTGTGGAAGTGCACTGAACTCTTATCCCAGCCATTGGTAGTGTAGCAGCCTCAGGGAAGGGACTGTCCCCAAGGACGCACCAGGGTTGCTCAGTCATTAGAGCTATAGGCTGAGCAGGACTTGAGTGCACTTTTCACACTGTGTTTGTGCAAAACAAGTGTGGGGAGTGATGTCATACACACAGCTTAGTAATGAGATTTTGGCATTGTCTTGCAATGAACGTTTAGCATATCCAAACAGCACTAACTGCTCAGCATAGACCGAGGGCTTCAGTAGTGTGCTCTGGAAGTACAAGGCAAGTAAAGCTGTTTGACGAGTTTTATGAATGTTTGAGTTTTGTAAGAGAATATTTTAATAGAGTTGTAACCCTTTTGTAGGAGAAAGATTGTTGCTTAAAATACTGTTCATAAAATCAAGGGTGGGAGGTACCAGGGGCCTACTGGTATTAAGATCAAAGCACACAGACATTGACAGCTATATTTATGTTGCAAGTCTACTTGCAACATAGATCTTTTGAAGATAAGGAACTTTTCATTATCAAAATAAGAAAAATACTTTATTGCTAATTTTTGTTTAAGTATTTATTTTCTGGGAGAAAGTCTCTTTCATTTGGCATTATATAGCAAATACAATTTGGAAAATTATTTTAGAAGAAAACAAAATGTTTTCCTCTACAAGTTTATATTAGATACTGTTCAAATAATGTGATTTTCAAGTTTGTTAATTACCTTGATCAATAAAAAACAATCAGATGAAACAATACTGACATCAACTGTACCTTCATGAGCCTTCTCACTGCATCTGACATTTGACAGGTAAATATTCTCAAAAGTTCAAAGCAGTCAGGTATGTTTAACTATTGATTTAGGATTTTCCATGCACAGATGAGTTGTTGTTTGGACACAGGCAGAGGGAACTGGCTAAGAAGTCCCTTGGAGACATCATGTTGGTGCAATCAGAAAATGTTGGAGAGCCAGGAAAGTCACTCCTTGTGACCTGGGAGTGGTGAGACAGCCAGTCAATACTGCATCACTCAACTCACTATTTCAGCTTTTGACTAGATGAAAACAATGTCCTTAGCAGATTCACATGGACACTTTAAAAGTAGCTGCCAAGACATCTTGCTCACCACTCTGAAGTTGTGATGCCAGAGTCCACACTAGAGACAACAGCATTTCCTACCTTTGCAGTTATTTTCTTTAATCCTCCCCTTAACTTGATCTTTGACTTCAAGAACTAGGAATAGAAAATTCTCAGAAAGTGCTCAAGATCCGCTCAGCTTGGGTTTTATCTTTTTTTTTCTTTCTTTCTTTTTTTTTTTTTTTTTCATGAAGAGTGCTAAACTGAGGATATTTTTTGTTATAAAGAATAAAGGCAGAAAAAAGGTAAGAAAAAATATTACTGTTGCAGAAGTTCTATTTCAAATGCAAATATAAGTATAAATGTATGCATGTTATAAATATATTGAGTATTTGTAAGTGTAAAGTATTATGTTGTAAGTGTAATTATATACTGCTTTATAAGTATAAACATTTATAAGCATAACGATATTACTTAAGCTTATTTTCTCTCTCTTTCTTATTTTTGTTACGCTTAATAGAGCTTTGAAAAGTATTTTGTGATGATTGCTTCATACAGGACTAAAAAAGCTACACTCTCTCTGTTCAATTCCATTTCACATTTATTTGTAATAATGTCCAGCGATAATGTCATGGCACTTCCTTTCATCAGCTAGGCTCCCTGAAATTAATTCCCCTAAATTTGGCCTATATTGGCCTACTTGTAATCTTCATGGCAGAGGACAGCAGCAATTCATCACAGCCAGCTGGAAGAAGGATTTCATTTCGCAACAAGAAATAGCATTTAAAATAAGTATATATATACATTAATATACTACTATACGTATATTATAAATATATGTATATAGCTTCCCGTATCAGGATGAAAAGCCAGAAACCTGACTCTTTCCATGGGAATGAGATTACTTTAATGTCCCTCTTGGTTTGCCAGCTGCCAAACTCTTTAGCTCCCTACCTCTCTGATTGCTTTCCTGGATGTTCCGTTGCCCAGCTGCCAAGCTGGCTTGTTAGCTGCCTAAGGACCCAGCTGCTCTGATAGGGAAATTGAGGGTCCCAGGGAGCCGGCAACCTGCCCATCTTACTGCCAGCCAACTGGCTAGTGCCTCATCAAGGCAGGCTGCCTGCAAAGCTGGGTTATTTCTGCTGAACTTTATTATGGATTCCTGCAGGATACATATGTCCTTTTTAATCAGTTTTCTCTGATGGAGCAGTTTTCCTTCAAAAAAAAACAAAAACTAATGCGCATCAATGTTCCTGTGGTGTGTTAAAAGAACCAAGAGTTGCTCTCAGGTGTGTCCTTCAGCAACCACTGCAGTAATGCTTGCTTCCTTTAAAGATCACAGAATTTTTGGAGTTGGAAGGGGTCCTTAAAGGTTATCTAGTCTAACTCTTTTGCAAGGAACATGGACATCTACAGTTACATCAGGTTGCTGACCTCCATCCAGCTTGACCCTGAGTGTCTCCACTCCAGGGTCTTCTATCACCTCTGGGCACCCTGTTCCAGCGCCTCACCACCCTTATCGTAAAAAACTTCCTTATTATGTGCAATCTAAATCCCCCCTCTTTCAATTTGAAACAATTTCTCCCTGTCCTATCACAACAGACCCTGCTAAAGAATCTGTCCCCCTCCTTTTTACAGCTTCCCTTTAGATACTGAAAGGCTGTCCCCATGTCTCCACAGAGCCTTCTCTTCTCCAGGCTGATCAGCTCCAGCTCTCTCAGCCTGTTCAGATGATATAGAGATACATTGGAACAGTATTCACATAGGGCTCAAGAGAGATGAAAAGTCATGGTGGCACTGGAAAGCTGATGACATAAAAAGGACACATGGGTATTACAAAAATAGGAAGCAGAGCATTTCAAAAGGATAGGAACAATCTAAGTGAATGGGGGACATTTTGAGATGGGGAAAATTCTTCCTGAAGCTTTTAGACATTTGAAAGCTATGAATGTGTCATGCTTTAGAAAAGTTCAGAATCACTTTATAAAGGCTCAGGATTGTTCCATGAGTAGACAGTAGCTAAAGAACACAATCTGCAGTTATGCAACAGCAAAACCAAGTTCACAATTTTTCATCTACTTCAGTAGCATGCCAAATGAGAATCTAACACCCTATGACAGAGAAAATGTTTTGTTTGGGGATGCTTTTGGATAGCAAATACCATGAAATCAAACTAACATGCCAAACAGCATCTATTTAAGAGAATTAATGTCTTAGAAAAGTGTATGAAATGCATCTGATATTTTGTATGTGTTGCAGGTACGTATTTGGTGATATTTGAAATGGTGATATTTGAGAATAGGCATTTTCCATAACTTTTTACTTTTTTTAAATCAATATTTACCTCATAAATGCTTCTCCAATTCATACAATTTATTTTTTCCCCTTTCTTTGTCTATTGTTTAACTCTTCCTGTAGAAATACTTCCTCATTTTCTAAGAAAACAAGCTGAGCCTAATATTTAGACAAATACATATATCTCTCAGCATTTTCTTCTCCATATAGCAAACTTCTAAATTCCTTCTTACCCCAAATCACTTTTTCTTCTCTACCTAGCCTATTGTGATGACTTCTGCATTTGCTTCAATTTCTTCATATTTTAGAAAAGATTTGGAGTAGAATTTCCTTCCTTCAACTAATTCAAGATTTTGTCTCTCTTGTTATATTTTCCCCTCACTTTGGTTTCACTATAACAAAAATCTTCCTTCTTTTAACATTGAAATTTTTGATTCCTTCTTAATCACCTCCTCCTACTCTGCGTTGACTCAGAATTTCTTTTCCTCCTCTCTTAACCCTTCCTTGACTTGCATCTTTCCTTCTCCCTGTATCACTTCTTCTGTACTGAACAATCCTTTCAAAAATTTTTCTTCCTCCTCCACACGGCTCATTATCTTTCCTACTTAAATTCTCTCCTTGACTCATTTAGTGTTATTATTGTTAAGAATAGTAGGAAAAAAGCTTTTCATAGAGAGCAAAAGACAAGGTCTCCGCCAATGAACGTGTCAGTATAAAAAGAGATTATAGAGACAAGGGTGAAGTGAGTAGGACTAAAGAAGGCAATGGCACCTAATGGGAAAATGAAGTCTTCAATGTGTAGTTCTCCATCATTTTGTTGTTTAAGTAATCTTGTAGGGGAAAATGAACTAGGGATTGAAGTAGCTGCAAAGTACATTTTAGATAGGTAGCTGCTTAGAACAGCGGAGTGTGAGTGCTTTGACTGCATGACTGAAGCCATTTGTCAAAGACATTTGTATTCTTTATTTTCCAGCATTGTCTGCAGTATTTATTCTTCTGCCCTGCAAAGATGTGACACTGTGTGACACAGAAGAAAAAGGGGGTTGCAGGGACTTTTAATCTGAATTACTCACCAAATATTTAGTAGGGATTACATCCAAATAAGTTAAACCTGCTCAAATCAGATTTAGTAAAGGTCCATATGTTGCAGGCAAGCATTCTGAGAGGCTATCCCTACTTTTAGTCTTCCTCCTAAAACAGCTAAGGGTCTTTGGGCCAAGAAGATCTGCTTATCTTAGATCTGCTAGCTTTAGTAACAGATTTTCCACAGCATTTTATAGACCCTCTACAGCATCATGCCTGACAGCTGGAATCTATTTTATATTCTTTTATTTACAAGGGAAGGGAAGAGGAGGCTTAAGAAATATGGTTGTCTAGCTTTTCTTGGTGCTGTCTAGCAGGTGAGTTCCACAGCTGCTGCGGAAGGCTTTTGCAGTTTGCTCAGCAACATGTTAAAATTCCTGCAATGATAACGAAATGAGAGTGGTGGAGGAAGGAAAACAGGAGATGAGACAGTAGAGATGGAGCAGTAATGAATGCAGTACTGAGCCTGCTTCCTGCTGAGTCAGTTCACTGTCGACCTCCTTGGACAGGTGACAGAAGACCAAAGCAATTCTTGTAAAGGTTTTTTGCTCCATTAACTCTCCAACATGTTCATTTGGATAAGAAATTTGGAGAGCAAGGAATGTCATGAGGTCTCATAATATTTGAGGGCTCATACCAAACACAGCTTCAGAGGTGGATGATGTGTGCATTGCGATGAGAGTGGAGCTGAATTTGAATCCTTGCAGACTGCTGTCATAAAGGCTGACATTCTTCTATGGCTCTCACATGCAGCCATGTAGGAGGAAAGCCCTTAGCAGATCTTAGCATGCTTTCTTCAAGGAAAGACTGCTAACAAACAGCTTGACTGGAGGAAAACCTGGTGAGTGCCCCTCCTAAAATGTCAACATTAAGATGGAGGGTCAAATAACCTTGGACAAGATATGGGAGTGTCTCCGTGTCTCTGTTTCAGCTTAGTGGGCACTTGTGTGAGGGTGGCAAATTTCCACCACTGCCCACGGATCTCCTCAAAAAGCCAGTTGTTCAGAGACAAGAGCAGCCAGTAGAGATGGGCTTCCTCTGGATTTGATTAAAAGGTTGTAAACTTTTATACCTACAAGGCACTACGTTCCAAGTCAATGAGAATATGGTTGCTATGTCTGGTAAGACAGAGTCATCTTATACTGATGTCCAGTGGGCACAAATGTTATTAGGGTTGCCAAAGAGCATCACAGTCACCTGCAGCTATGTATCTGTGAACATCATAAGTCCACATCCTTCTGGAAGGTGCAGTCCTGCAACCTACTCACTGACATCTTTATACTCTCTGCCTATACACATCTATAGAAGGAGCTATGTAGGATGCATGGGAAAACCATCCATTAGGAATAAATTTTAGCTTGAACCAGTACCCTGACCCAGTTCAGTAAGCAACCACCTGAGCTCTTAGAATCATAAAGTCATAGAATTGCTCAGGTTGGAAAAGACCTTAAAGTTCAATAAGTCCAACCTCAACCTAACCATATTACCCTAACTCTAACAACCCTCTGCTAAATCATGTTCCTGAGCACCACATCCAAACAGATTTTAAACACATCCAGGGATGGTGACTCAACCACCTCCCTGAAAAAACCTACTCCAGTGCTTAACAACACTTTCTTTAAAGAAGTTTTTCCTGATATCCAATCTAAACTTACCCTGGCACAACTTGAGGCCATCTTGTGCCAGTATTACAAAGGTGGAAGCTCAAGGGCAGAAATCTGGTGGCCAGAGGTGTGAAGAGTGTTCCATCAATCTTTCTGGCAGCCATTCCAAATTATCTTAGCTCAAATGGTGCTTGAAGCTAGACAAATAACATAATTGGGTGAGAATTCACTGCCCTGGGAAAACAGGACAAAGAAAAAGATTATAATGAACTATAACAAATGTTCATATTACTTTTCAGTTGTGAAAAGTGATGTTGAGAGGCAAACTGAGCTGTGGGTAAATCACTGCAAGTGAACTTCATAGGCTGTTCTCTCTGTTCAGATGAAGCACATAACTGAAATGACCATTTGGCTTTGGTAGAGCCAAATAAGCTCCACATGGCATTGAGCAGAAGAAAAGTAGCCATCAACCAAAAACAATGAACACCCATTCATCGGTACCCTGAGATGTTCCCATTAGAAAAGGCAAGGCCCCTTGTCATTTTGCCTTTGATTCACAGAATCACAGAATCACAGAATCACAGAATTGTAGGGGTTGGAAGGGACCTCTAGAGATCATCGAGACCAACCCCCCTGCCAAAGCAGGTTCCCTACACCAGGTCGCACAGGTAGGCGTCCAGGCGAGACTTGAATATCTCCAGAGAAGGAGACTCCACAACCTCCCTGGGCAGCCTGTTCCAGTGCTCCGTCACCCTCACCGTGAAGAAGTTCTTACGCACATTCGTGCGAAACTTCCTATGCTGCAGCTTATGTCCGTTTCCCCTCGTCCTGTCTCCACGTACCACTGAAAAGAGACTGGCCTCACCGCTATGGCCGCCACACCTCAGATATTTATAAACCTGGATCAGGTCCCCTCTCAGTCTTCTTTTCTCAAGGCTAAACAGACCCAGTTTACTTAGCCTTTCTTCATAGGGGAGATGCTCCAGGCCCTTCACCATCTTTGTGGCCCTCCGCTGGACTTTTCCATTCATCGTCTGGGAATCAGATTCCTTGGCCAGTCACCATTTCACTGTCTGCCAGAGTAAGGCCATCTTCTTCCCCAGGCAACGAAGGGGCCGTGTGCTGCAGGCACGCTGCTTCCGCATGTGCACCTTTGGGGGTTCCCTTAACAACCTGTAACACAGCCTCCTGGTTTGTTTTTGTTTTCTTTCTTTTTTTACATCTCTGCCAGCAGAGTTTCTTTTTCAGTTGTAAATTGCTGATGTTGATGTAAATTTGGTTACCTTGAATTACCTGAACTGAACAGCCTCTTGAGTGCACAAAGAGGGATGCAGTAGAAGTTGTAAGGCAGGCATTGCTTAGTTCTCATAGGGTCACACTAAAAGGATATGTGGCAAAAGATGCAGTAATTCAGAGTAAGGAATTTACAACCGCAGCAAAGCTTCCAGCTTTAATATTGCTTTCAACTGAATTGAAAATAAATCTCCAATGACAGCACACCATGTAACTAAGGCAGCTTGATTTTCTGTCAGTCAATCTTTATTCCCTTAAAAACGTTCAAGTCAATTTGAAGAAAAAAAAAATAAAACCACAAAGAAAAAAGGAAAAAAGAAAAAATATATTACCACCAGCAATAAAAAATTACCACTATGAAGATGAAAACTTAAAAAAATATAAGAAATATTACTTAACTCAGTTATTAAATTGTCATAGTTGACGTACCAAGTCAAAAATGCTAAGCAGGAATTTTATGTGTGTTTAGGATGTTTTTTTCTTTCCTTTGGTAAGAAAGAACTCTGTATATGGCTTGCTGTTTGTTAAAAATACAAGGGATGTGTAAAAAAAACTTAGTGAGTGACATCTTCGATATTTCAGCTGTAGTGTCATGTGTCATTTTTAATGAAAAGAATAATGTAGGGGAAGGATGTCAGAAGAGAACGGCGGGATCAAATAACATATACGAAAGAGAAACTGAGGCAACTGAAGGAAGAAGTAAGGCAACTATGGCAGAGAGAGAATAAAAAAAGAGGAAAGAAAGAAGTATGACTGAAAACACTTAGAATTACAGAATGGCCGGGGTTAGAAGGGACCTCAAGGATTATAAAGCTCCAATTCCCCCACCACAAAAAGGGCCACCAACCTCCACATGTAATACCAGACCAGGCTGCCCAGGGCCCCATCCAATCTGGCTTTGAACACCTCCAGGGACAGGCAACCATAACCTCTCTGGGCAGCCTGTTCCAGCACCTCACCATTCTCTCTGTAAAGAACTTCCCCCTGACATCCAACTTAAATCTTCCCTCCCTCAACATAAAAACATTTCCCCTTGTCCTGCAGTTATCAATCCTTTCAAAGAGTTGATTCCCCTCCTCTTTGTAGGCTCCCTTTAGATATTGAAATGCTGCAATGAGGTCACCCTGCAGCCTTCTTTTCTCCAGGCTGAACAAGTCCAGCTCCCTCAGCCTGTCTTCGTAGTGGAGTGGAGAGCTCCAGCCCTCTGATCATCTTTGTGGCTCTCCTCTAGACCCTCTCCAACAGCTCCCTGTCTTTCCTGTACTGGGAGCTCCAGACCTGGACACAATACTCCAGATGGGGTCTCACCAGGACAAAATAGAGAGGGACAATCACTGTCCTGTCCCTGCTGGCCACCCCTCTTCTGATGGAAAGATCTGCTACTACTCTTAGGAAAATCTATTTCTTTTTGGTACAATATTGGAGTTGGGTTCCTCAACAATTCAATCTTGCAATACAAGAGAAGGAAAAGCAAAATGAAATGAGCTTCACATAATGTAATGTACCTGTACCGCTCATGATCATCAAAAGCCTCAGTTAAGTTAAAAATACAACTAGATCTTTAAACGGATTTCAAATCTGATGGCTATAATTCAAACAGTTTTTTGTTTGTTTGTTTGTTTGTTTGTTTGTTTTTAGACCCAAAGACATTAATATGATTTGTTATAAAGTGATTTTCTCAGTCGTTGGCTACAGGACTTCTAAAAATTCATTCTCATCAAAGGATGGCCATCTTAAAAACCAGGAAAAATCTACTGTCAACAATTTCTCTACACTTGTTATTTTAGTTTTGGAGAATTAGTAGGAAAGTTGTGTTGTGTTTTGTTTTGTTTTAAAAAAAAAGAAATTAATTAGTCTGACTGCTTCCATAAGCAGCTGCTCCTAGGACTAGTCTGTTCAAAATAATCTGTGGATATATCAAAGTGAATTTGGAATCCATAGGATCACTGCTCATCTATACCATTTCTATTGATTTAACCTCATATTCTCAGTAGTCACATGATGAAAACTGGGACCATTCCTAGGCATCCCTTAGATGCCCTGTTTGCCTCAGGAATTGGAGAGGAGGAAGAGACTGTGGTTGTCATCAAGTAAGTCATTACATTCTCAGTTGCTCAGCTTGTGTACCTCAATCATGCTCTCAGTGAGATATGAATTAGTCACCACGGCAGGAGTCATCATGAAATTTTTTCTTCAAGACTGGTAGGCAGAAGCATTCTGACACTCATAAGCAAGGGAATGACCCGGTTTCTTAGGTCAGTTTGTTCAAAGACTTCTCTACTCATGCAGGGCATTCTTCTTGATTTTTTTTCCCTTGATTTTCCTTCAACCATTTCAGACATCATAATTTGTCTTGTGGTCTCTTCCATAGATTTTATGTTTGCTTAGGAGTGTTTTAAAAACCTTTTGTGACCCAACGTGTCACAAAAGTGTCAGTATGGGCATGCAGAGTACAAGTTCTATACATGTACTAAAGCAGGTATCTATAGCATTCTTTCTGGTAACTTCAGATTTTATTGACTGAAAGACCATGGCGGTCTTTTCCAAATTCATTTTCCTAAATTAAAGTTCCCTAATATCATTTCTTTTTTCTTTTCTGGATAGTCTGGCTCAAAGTTCTCTCTGATAAGCTTAAGCATTTTAACATATTTTTTCCCAAAATTTAAGAGCACATTCCTATATTGTCCCCAGTTTTCCATTATTCTCAAGGTGTGAATTAGTGACTCAAGAAAAAGACTTGAGTAGCAATCTCATCAGAGAGGAGTTGCTTCAGTTGAGATTCCCCTCTCTGGACATTAGCAGCAGTGCTTTGGCCAATTATGACTCTAATTTCAGAGCAACTGTTTATTTTGAGGTTGGAGTGTAACCTCAGATAGCTTTACTCTCTGCCTTTGGTTGCATCATGTTTAATTATGCCTTCCTCATCTCAGTAATTCAAACTGGTTTGCAATGGAGACCAGTCTTCCTTATTACTTGCCAGTCCACAAATTAATTTCTGCTGAAAATATCTTCCTAACTGAACAATCACGTGCGTGTTATTTAAATAAATGGGGATACAATATTTGATTTTTTGTTTTGAAACACCTCAGTGAATCAGTTGTTAACCTAGAGAATTCAGCATGTTTTCAAAATTCCTGATTAAATTACCACACAGCACAAAATCAAAGGCTTCTTAGAAATCTCATATACATCTCTGTGCATTGGTCTGGCAATTCTGTGCCACATTCAAAGGGAGTCCTGAGTCCTAAACACCTGATCATCTCTGCACACGATATGCCACACCCAACTTAATTTAGGGCTTCTCTTAGGAAAATTTCAAGGCTTGTTTCTACTGTCATCAAATCAGAGAGATTCATCTAGTTCTTCCCTTTCCAGAGATATATTTGCTGGTGTATTAGGAAACTAGAAAATGAATCAGAGGCAATCAACAAAGGACCATTGTGGAAACACATTCTTGATAAAATATAGGATCAGGAAATATTTTTGCTGTAGGGAATGATATCTAATGTCTGAATCTCAGCTCTAGGTGTAGGTGGCTTGAACTTGAGCTCTCTGAGTTTCTCCTTTGGGGCAGACCCTGCAGATCAATTTTTTTAAAAAAAGCTTTTCAAGATTCTTCATTCACCAATGTGTGTTATTCCTGAAAGGATATTCCTATCAAAATGTTCTTCTTCTTAAAAATGATTGCCTTGGCAAAGTATGTTGGTAAGCTCTAGCCTCTTAAGCCACCCTGATGCAGCAGGCATGCAGTGACTTTCCTTCCATCTGTAGAGAAGGCTGCCACTGAATTATTGTCTCCAAAAATCCTTAAATCCAAGTTTCTCTGATTGAAGCTTCTTACTGAGAGAAAAAAATTAGATACTTTTCTAAGCCAGAAATCCAAGTCTTGATTGTAAGGTTTCCTGCTTGTTATTGCCCTTGCTACTAAGCTCTGAAAATGATTCTGTATTTGGTCTGTAGGATAAACTGTTTGGATTAGATTTTTTTGTGAAGTAACATCTAGTCCATGGATTTCCAACCTTCCGGTTTGCTTGGGCTACACTGAGTAAAGAATTTTCTTGGGCTGCATATAAAACATATAATATAGTTGTAAGTATATAAGTAACAAAACCTATTTTTTCTGTGTTTTTAATTAAAAGATAAAAAAAGGAGAGCAACAAAAACATGGTGCTAGTGGGATATTTGACCCTGAGTTTGTGAAATGAATGTGTCAATATCTTGTTCAATGGAAATACTTACAATTCTTGATGAACTCTCAAGGTGCTCATCAGATACTTCTGATGAAGTTTTATTCCTCCTGTGTTTATCATGAAAACAGTTGTTCACAAATGTACATACTGCCTCAGCAATGTCATGAGTACAGTGCAAAATGAGGGATATTTAGTAAGAATGGTCTTATAAAGATTTAGTGAAGAGACATGACCAATTTTTTCTTTGACTTGAGTTTGCAACTCTATACGTTCCATTTGAAAATTTATAGAAAATGTATTTATGTCAGCTGAAAATGGACATGCAAGTATACAAAAATAAATGATGATTTCTTTTTGAAAGCCTTGAAACATTCTCAAATCCTTTATCAAAATGGAAGGCAAGGGTGGATATTTGTTGCTGTTCACAGGATTGTGCTTAGACCACATATCAAAATGTATGAAATTATTTGCCGTAACTCGAGCTTGCCATAGTTTAAATTTAATTTTGAACACTAGTATGGCTCGAAACATTGCATAGATATGTCGATTTTCACCCTTAAGATGGATGTTCCACTAATTCAAATGAGTGGTCTCAAATCCACCAACAAAAAACTTAGGGCAAATTATTTTATATTTCTTTTCTGAGCTTTGTGAGGTGTTGTAAACTGCTAAATTTGTCAGCATCACACAAGAACTCTGGGTATTCCTTCTGCAGTGAATGTGTTATATTATTAAATTATCTTTAATTTCACTTTACTGGAACGGGCTGCCCAAGGAGGTTGTAGATGCCGTGTTCCTGGAGGCACTCAAGGCCAAGCTGGATATGGCTCTGGGCAGCTTGGTCTAGTGGTTGGTGTCCCTGCACATAGCCGGGGGTTTGAAACTAGATGATCGTTGTGTTCCTTTTAAACCAGGCCATTCTATGATTCTATGATTCTATGATCTTATGAAATAACACAAGAGCAAGTTTAAAAATTAAATAAGAATACTTGCATGTTTGCTTAACAACAAAAATCATGCATCTTCATGGGCACACACACTTGTAGGTAGGTTGAAATATTATTAGTGGCAATCATTTTTTAACTCACCAAGTGACACACATGCATGTAGCATGTAATAGGCATGGGTTTCCATTCAGCTGAGTTTGTGTGGTGGGCACAAGAGATGGAGCTTGCTCTGCGCTTTGCTCTCCCCTCCACAGTCTTCCATTGTTGCCAAGTCAGAGCACAGTGGAGCCAAAGGTCCTCCAAAAATGACATCTTATGACTTTACGGTTGTATGGGCAAAACCCCTCCAGATGAAAACAGCCTCAAGATAAACTTCATTAAAGGAAAAGCCTATAGTGATCATTATTACTCTGTAGTCAAAGATATTTAGATATGCTTATAATAGTAAAATTGACCTGCTATATTTTATTTGGAAAGACTATGATACGATTTTATGGAATAAATTTTTAAAATTACAGCTTAACTTCCACTGTAGACTCATAGAAATAAAGGATGGCAAAAGATACACAAGAGATCACCTGATCAAGTCCTCTACACTGAGACAGGGCCAAGTATGTTTACATCAGCCTTAACAGACATGTATATGCAGCTGTTTAACACCTGATATTAAGGAAATTGTATGATCTAAAAAACCAAACAGAATGCTCTGTTATTTATCAGAAATTACAGTGGACACCTATAAATTACTGCCTTGGCTAATACATTCATATTTTTGGAGTCATTTTTCACTTCTTCATCTCACCTTTAGTAACAACCCTGCATTAAATCCCAGCTTAATAAAGACAACAGAAAAATTCCCATGGACTTCAACAGAACCAGGTTTTCTCTCTGCTTTTCTTCTTGATTTACTTTAGCGGCCACGGAAATCTTTGGCTGACAGATTTATTTAGAAACAGTAAGACACCTAGATTTTAAATCTTTCTTTAGTCTGCCTTTGATGTGAGTGTGTGCTTTGGGAATATATTTAGATAATTTTTTATATTTCAGTATAAATCCTGAGATTTAAAAAAATCACTACTAAACCAATATTTACCAACTGAACTTTTAATGGATTTGAGTTGAAGTATTAAGATTGATGGGAAAAATAAAGGTCAGGTTTTTTACTGAGCTCTGGTGACATAGGTTCAGCTGGTTCTACCTTGGGCAATGGAAAGCATTAGATCATCTCTCCAAACCCCTGTCAGCCCTATGATTCTTTGATTTAACTAGTCTGCTTTTAACTTCAATCAAAGATAGTCTTGTGGCTAAGCACCATCAGAAAATAAGAACACGTCAGAAGAAAAAAAAAAAAAATGTGATTCACTTGTTTAAATCCACTGGCTAAAAGAAGCAAATAACCAGACTTATTTAAGTTCATTCTGAACATGTTTTCAGTTCCCAAACCAGACGCTGAGTGCAGCCTTAAGAAGCTCTCTTTGATGTAAACTTCACGCTGGGGCTCTTTCACCATGTAATGAGGAGGAGGCATGGTGGGGCTACAAACAAAAAGGGCCAGTGTGATTGTGACCTGAAAATGGGTTTTCAATCTTACAGAATTGCCTCAGCTTAGTAAAGGAGACATCTTCCTCAAGTTGTTCTCTGGCTGCCATTCCTTCAAATACTCTCTGAAGAATTCAGGTATCTAAACGATTTGAAAAGAGATGGGGCTTGGGGGGCTTTGTTGTTGCTTTTAGTAAGTCTTTAAGGCTATTGGGCATAAAAAGAATTTGAAAAAGCTACTTAAAACTTGTGATTTCGATGTGATCTGGCTCTAATTGGTTCTTTTCATTTTGAACTCTGATCCAACTCCTACAGCAGTGAATTGGATTGACTGCAGTAACATTAGGGCCTGATAGATCTGCACTCAGGCACCCCTTCAAGGACACCCACCCTTTTGTTTTACTTGATCTCTTATCTAGTTTGGAAGCACACAAAGGGTAACATTAAAAAAAGAGAGAGAGAGAAAAAAGAACTGGTAATAAATGAAGTGCCCACTTTTTCAATTTGGTTTAAAACAGTAATGAAAAAAAAAAAGTTTTTGCTCTCTGGATGGGCACAGATTCAATCCAAAGAAAGAATTATATGCTCTTCCAAAGGAGGGAAGCAAGTGACAGTCCAGATAAAGGAGGAAGCTAAAACTGGTTGGCTCACAATGGTGAAGAGCCTAGTTGAGCTCTGATGTGGATTTTGAACCCAAAATCTTCATAATATAATTTTAAAAAATTGCAATAATAGTGTTGTGTGTATATATATATAAACCTCACTGAATGTAGGTGATATTTGATAATATTTGTCCAGGAACTCATAAACTTTCCCAAATGAGAAGTTTCAAGAGGTCACTCATTACAAGTGCAAAGCCACCTACTGCAGCTTGCAGAATATGGGGATCATTTGGTGGATGTGTGGGAAAGATGACAGGCTATTTTGTTGCTTTCTGCAACATTTCTTTTAGTTCCTTTGAGTATTGTGTGCTATTTGCCTTGAACATTCAACCAATAAAGACTCAGTGGTCTCAATGTTGTGCCAGAGGAGGTTCAGTTGGATGTTAGGAAGAAATGATTCTTCAGTAGAGTCGTTCAGCACTGGCACAGGCTGCCCAGGGAAGTGGAGGTGTTCAAGAAATGTGTAGATGTGACACTGAGGGACATGGTTACCAGGCAGTATTGGTGGTAGGTAGATGGTTGGACTTGATGATCTTGGAGGTCTTTTCCAACCTTAATGATCCTATGATTCCATGTGACTTGCTTCCAAGGTTAGAAGATGTGGACCTAATGCATGACCAATTATGAAGCTGCACAGGGAAGCTCAAATCAATTCAGTCCCATATTACTGTGGCAATATATGCCTCTGAAAATGAAATAAAAACAAACAAACAACAACAAAAAGAAATGTAGAGAAGCTTTTGGATTTGTTTTGGAGCTGGTAAATAAACATACTGCTTTATTTCTCAGTCTGTAACAGTTCTCTTTTTTGCTCTTCACTCAACCTGACACTTTGACCAGAGAAAACTCCTTGTATGCCCCCAGTAAAGAGGTAGTAAATCATTCAGTGAGAGATTACCACTTTTCTTCTGTTACCCTGGGAATCCACAAGCCAGACAATCTCATTCAGTGCAGTACGCTGGCCTCTAAAAAAAAAAAAGGTAAAACCCTTTGTAACCTTATAAAAGTTTAGTTTGAGCTCCAGTCTATATCGTATTGCCTAACCAAAGGTGAGGATAGCACAAATGCAGGAGGAGGTGGAGAAGAAGCTTTCTCCTCTTCTTCCCATCACCAGCACTTATACAGCCCCTGAGACATGCAGCCCCACATATGCCCTGCCTGAGAACACCAGAGAAGGGCAGGAGGGCAGGAACAACAGAGTTTTAAGCAAGAGACAAAGTTTGTAGAGAGGGGTCGTCCAAATCCGAAATGTCATTTTCAAGGATACTTCCAATGCTTTTTACTTTTCTCCTCTCTTATTAACAAAATATCTCAGTGGTACTTTCTGACAAAGTGCTATACTTACAAATTCTGTTATAATGTGTATAGTCTTGACACTGTGTTGCTTTTCAATCTGCTCCTAGACCACCTGCATGCACTGCTCTCTGACAGAACAGGTTTCCTCAGCTAATTGTTTTCTCACATTTCTATGGTTTTTATGGCAAGTTTTTCACTGTGTGTGATTAATGGTCTCATCAGGTCAGCGTATTCTGTTGCTAGCTTTTCATTAAGTCTCGTTGTTCAAAATTAAAGAAGTTGTTTGGGAGAAACAGACTTTTACAATTCACCCACCAAAGACAGAGCACTGCTTCCCGGCAAAGCAGACCCAAATTCATACAGTTTTCGCTCGAGGCTTCTTTGTTTGGTATGAAGAAGGTAAAAAAAAGCAGTCCTGCTCTACTCCCAAGGGAATCCCCCTAAGTTAAAGTACATTTTAATCTCTTGAGCCGGCAGCTTTATTAGTAAGCGTTTCCCGGTCTTCGGGGAAATCTAATTTCACAAACAGATCAGAGCCACTTCAGACTCGGCGTGCAGTTGCCATCCACCGGGGGACAAACGGGGAGGAGGAAGTTTGTCAGAGGAGACCTTCTCCGAGCCCAAGAGTGATTATCAGAGATGTCTCCACCGGCTGCCACCCACCTAAAGTCGATAGTACTCGGATGAGCACGCCGGTGCGCACTATATAAGTGAAGCGCATGGCCCTGGCGGGCGCATCGCCCCTCTGCGGGCGCAGCACCGAGCGCCCCGCTCCGCTCCCGGTGGAGCCTCCGCGGGGACATCGGCTCTCGGCCGACGGCAACGGACGGCTCCTCGCAGCCAGCAGACGCTCGGCGAGGTTTTTCTGCGCTTGAAGGTAAGCTGCTGCCTCTAAGGAGCAGCCCGACGGTCCTCCCTTGTTCCGGGGCCCTGCTCTTCTCCGACGCTGCCTGCGCCCCGGCGGCGAAGGGAGCGAGGGAGAGCCCGGGGCCGTCGGGGAGAGCCGGCTGCTTCGGGCTCCGGTTAACTCTTTCGCCAGAGGGGATTTGCCGGGGAGGCCAACTGTGAGGCGGTTGATAAATAACTGATTTTTTCTCCCTACGCCTTAATCCTAACTGTTTGCTATAATTAGAATAGCTTACTTAGGGGCATTACGCGCCGCTTCCGAAGCCTCAGCCTCTTGTAACTGCTTTTGGCCTTTACACTCCGATTTGCAGCACTTTCCGATGTAACTCCCTTGGAACTCGCCTCCGTCCAGTCGCCCTCCCGTGCGCTCCCGCCGCTGCGGGGCCGGCGGCAGCCTCCGGCGCGGGACCTCCGGGGGGCAAAGAGAGCCGAGCAAATCGCTCGCACTGCGCTATGTGCGGCGGGGCTAATAACCTTCCCCTAATCCGCCTCTATAACGCGGCGGGGCCGTCCTGTGGCCGCACGTCGGAGCTGCGCTCCCCGCCGCTGCCGGCTCCCCGCGGGGCCGCCCCTGCCCTGGCGTGCGGGGGTCGGGCGGGCGCGGCATGGGGGGCGGGCGGGCGGGGTGCGGGCCGGGCCCGGAGCTGACCGCCTTCGCTCTCTGCCTCCTCCCAGCGCCGCAGAGATGCGAGGGGCGAAGAAGCGCCAGGCGCTGCCCGCCATCGTGCTCCTGCTGCTGGCCTCGGCCCCGCCGCCGCCCGGCGCCGAGGGCAGGGACGTGCCCGCCGCGGGAACCGAGCGGGGAAAGCTCCTCGACCTCCTCCTGCAAGCCCTGGACGACGACGGCCGCCCGCTGCCGCCCCGCCCGCCGCGGCGGGACCGGCTGATCTCTCGGCGCTACAGCGGCGGCGCTCCGCCGCCCGACCCCCGCCCCATCGCCGCCGCCGCCCCCCGGACGCCCCCGGCCGCCGCCGCCGCCCCGCCGCCGCCCCGGCTGTTCACCGCCGCCCGTGCTGGAGGTAAGAACCCGTCGCGGTCAGTCCCGCCGCCGCCGCGCTCCTGCTGGACCGGTGCTGGACCGGCACCGCGGGGGGAGTGGGGAAGCGTGCGATCGCCTGACCTCACGGGAGCTGCACCTTGGGGATCCCCGGGCCGAGGGACGGAGGCGTCACTCGGGCTTCACCGCCTTCAGCTGTCGCTGACTCCCGGTCTCCTCTGAGTGCCTCCCAACTTCCCCGCGCTGCAGAGGTGTCAGTTCCCAGGAAACCCCGTTCCAAAGTTAGAAGTGAACCCCTGTTTTTAACAGAGGGAAAATGATTGAACCGAGAGGCAAATATCCCAGCTTACTCCTACAAACTTTCTCGGGCGTGATGCCTTTCTCTATCCTTCTCGGGTGGATGCAGACTGTGCACAGGAGCTGGTTCTGTCCTCCCGAGGATGCTCTGTAGGGCAGAGACCTGTCCTCCCGGCCGTGACAAGTGGGGACAGTTCAAACGCAGCTGCCCGGTGCTGGTCACAGACAGTGCTTGGCCAACAGGTCCCATCTGCCATAGCAGCTTTTCATGCAAAGCCACCCAAAACATTTCTGAGCTCCTGGAGAGATTAGTGTGAATTAGGATGGTGCATCTCAGAAGAAAGGAAACAACGGCTGTCTCGTGGCTGTAGTGCACTCATATTTTTCTCGATGCCTGCTAGAGACCCTACCGGAGGGAAATAGGGATGTGGGAAAGCTTCTTAGCGATCTGCCTCTCTGGAGAGCACCCTTGTGGCTGAAACTGCTAGATTGCTCTTCTCTGACCAGTGGTCCATTTTAATGGAAATTAAGCATCTCATTTCAGAAAACACTGATGGTGTGTGAGAAGTTCAAACATCAGTAGGTGAATTTCTGAATATTAGGGCGGACACTCACACAGTACAGTCATTGCAGTCTGAAAAAGGTACCAAGTGGTCCAGTAGTAAGATACTGGAGTGTCCCCACAAGATTCCTGATTTCCTTCCTTTTTCAGAGGCAGCCCAAACCAGTTGTCCACAGATCTGTATGCTAACTGAAAAGATGTTGCAGATTTTCAATGTGACTTGTCATGGGTGATTACTTACTGAGGCTTAATTCTGTATGTGCTGCAGGCAAAACTTCAGTGTACACTTTTCAAGGAAAAAAATGCAAGCAGGCTTTTTTCGAGGCACAATTGAGATGCCTTGCATATGTTTTCCTTTCAAGAGAATGAAAGAAGTATAAACTTGAGAGCAGTGGTTGCTAATACCAGGTGGCTAAGGGGAAAAAAAAAAAAACCTATTATGGACAATGGTATCCCCATCTGAGATGTTTATTCCTAACTGTATAGTTGTAACAAGCCATAAGATATTTATGCAGCTTTGAAGAGGAATTTTCTTGAATTCATCATGTATAATATACACATAATGAAGTTTGCTTCCTATTAATCATTGGTTTTAATAAATACACTGTGTGCTACAGGGGTGGAATTGCAGAACATCCTTAAAAAGAGGAGTTCTCCACTTATCCCTGGTGCAGGTGCGGTTCTGTGGCCAGCCACCAAGCTAGCTTTCCGCAGCCCAGAAAGGACAAATCTAGAGTGTTAAAAATGATCATGTTTTGATATTTCTTCCTTCTTTTTTGAATGTCAAATGGCCAGGATAGATATTAGCACCTGTTGTGATGGTATGTGTTGCTTTTGGGAGCAGAAAACAGCAAAAAGGCTATACTTACAAGTCTTCAGCCATTGTAACTCCTGTCACCAGCATAGGAGCAGCGGATTTCTGCTCTGGCTGGTGTGACCTGAGGGTCATCTTCTCAGAACTGCTCATCTTCCCACCACTCAGGAGAGGTGTTACATTCAGCTGCATGCTGAGCCAGGCATTTAGGATCATTTATATGTTTGGATTAGCTCCACTTGTTGCAGAAGATGAAACCCCACTGTCTGATATAGAAGAGAACTGAGCAGCTCAACTAGTTCTTGCATTTGAAATGCAAAGCATCAAGCTCAGTCAAGCATATAGAATGAAAAGTACTCCCATTTTTGTGTGTTTTCCTGTTTTCTGAGGATGCTGGATGCCAGGAGGGTTTAATGTGCTTTCCTTCCTGTTCTTCTCTGAGGGCTCGCTCCAACTTTAGCCTAACCCCACCATAATCTAATTCAACTCATTGATCTGCATCTTCACACACCTGTCTTCTTGTATTTTCATTCCTGGGACTTAGCTGTTCGTGTAGTGAGGAGAGCTGGCCTGGTGTGCTACCAGTGAATTGCAGGTGGAGCTTGATGCAAATGGCTGGAGCATAGGATGGGGGATGAAGTATTGAGGACATCATCCTCCTTGCTGTGATGGCTCAGGCCATAATGAAAAAGCGCAACATCATGGGGTTTCTTCAGTGAGTCTAGAAACAGAAAGGTGAGACGCTGTCAGACATCCTACAGGTATCTCTCAGTTATAGATATGTAAGAAAAGATGTAAAGCAAGACTGGTTGGTCTGTGATGCTTGATCAGGAAATTGTCTTGTGGCTCTGGCATTGAGCTATGTCATGGAAATAATAGCCACACTGCTTCACAAGGGGTTTGTTGGGAGGTCCTGGAACTAGGCAGAATGGGCAGCCATCGAAATACGTTTGACTGAAATAGCAGCACTGAAATAGGATGGACACTCAAACCTGCAGTGAGCTGTTGTGGGCTCCTGCCTGGAAATGATTCTCCAAGTTTTTTTCCCCTTTTCTTAGGCATCAGAGATGTGTCTTCTGTTGTGCACTTCTCATCCATATGAAGATTTGCATCATGTATCTTATAGGGCCATGAAAGGCACCCACACTTGCAATAAAGACACCAGTTTTCCCATCACTTCAGCTGTCTTAACTTCTACATTCAGAAGAAATAATGTATTCCAACTAATCCAAAAGCAATCTTCAACCTGCTAGGATTTCTAGTAGGGTTTCACTGAATATACAAGTTGTTCCTCTTAGTTCTTATAGCTAGTGGGATTGGATTTTCTGTCACAACATACTGATTTGTGTGAAGTCTCTATTCTTGAGATGTTTTTTCTTATTTTCTGCTTCTTTTACTTTTACTTTTTTAAAAATTATTATTATTATTTTTTAATTTTATTAAGTGCCTCATAAAGTTTTCAAGCCTAGTTATGAAAGCTCTCCATGGCCAATTCTTTTCATAACTATCCCTAAGTTTCTGATGTGCTTTTTTTTCCCCCAGGTATATTTTTTCACAAAGAGAGGATTCAACATCAATTATTTTTGAATATCGTGTTGGGGGAAATAGAATAGTTTACCATTTTCCTGTGATTATCTTTGTTACCTTCATCCAAACACTTTCCGCAGAACCTACATAGCTTCCATATATTTAGGTTTAAATATGTTTTGGGAAATAGTAATAAAAAAAAATCTGCTTTAGCTATTTTTTCCATTCATATTTCCCATGTCAATGAAGAAATGAGCATCTAGACTTACAAGGGGAAGTGTACTGAAATTTGTCTTTGCGCTGACAGACCAGCAAGACATTTTAAAACATTTTGATTAGTTATTTTTTAAGCATGAAGGAATGAAGATAAATACTGCTTTCAGTTTACCAGTATGTTCAAATTAGCCTCCTCCTCACATCTAATTCAGATTTAGAATAACATATTGGAAAGAAAATTTAGCCCTCAAACTATTTAAACTCCGTGGTTAAACGTAAGAATTCAGTTTTATGCC
Source organism: Meleagris gallopavo (assembly GCF_905368555.1). Taxonomy (NCBI): domain Eukaryota; kingdom Metazoa; phylum Chordata; class Aves; order Galliformes; family Phasianidae; genus Meleagris; species Meleagris gallopavo. The sequence goes on along the minus strand of NC_139406.1, from coordinate 55,368,852 downwards.
AAAATTTCTTACACATCAGCGAAAGAAAACTGCACATTGTGCCATGACATGATGCTGATTTAACCATTTTTCATAACAAGTTATATTTGAAAGATATGTTTGATGTTTTAGTTTACAGTTGAATCAAAACCACTTTTTCTCACTTAAAAAAATCTCATGAAAGTGCAGAGACAGTTACAGTTGGAAGTCTCCAATTCTGCAAGACCTGCTGTGCCTAAGACTAAACTACTTCAGTGAGTGTAGTTGCAGGTCTGGATTAAAAAAAGGATGCCACAGAAGAATGTAAACCTTGTCCCTAGTAAATGAAAATGTATGGCATGGAATAACACAGGACTCTTTGTGATGTCTTTATCTTCTCCAAGTATTCCTATTAATGTGTATTTTTAAAAGTTTATCGTGTTAGAAGAAATAGCTGGCCCTTCAGAAGGAACATGAGAGTTAATAAGAATAACATTTTCCAAAATTATAACTACCAAAATTTAATTTTATTTTTTTTTTCTCCTTATAGTAATCATTTTCTTTACTGTAAGGTTGGTGGATATGCTTTCCTGGAAGTGAACAAGGCAGATATGTTCTGCTTTCAGAGGCTTAATATAACCAATATTCCAAGTAGTTATGGAGTTCACCTTTCTCTACTGCTACTGGGATGGGCCTGAATTGTGAGTAAATCATGACTGCATATGTGAGATCCAGTAGTTAGGGGAAAATATATTCTCATAGAATTAGCAAACTGAATGGATTACTGGGTATAATTCCTCTCAGCAGAACATCTATGGATGCCCACTAACATGTGTGCTGGGAGCAGCATAGATGACATATGTTGCCCAGGCAAGTGGATACTGAGACAGGGTAAAGAAGGGATGTGAGTTTTTCTCAATATTGTATTTCTAAAATCTGAGCAATCCCAGTGAGTTTGGTAGGACTATCCCACTGCTAATTACTGCCTTGGATGGTACAAAAATAAGGTATCAGTTCTATCCACAAAAGTGCAATTAGTCAGGGTAGATTTTTTTTTTTTTTACACAGTGTTTCATGAAGGAGTCAAGGATGACTTTTCATTAATTATGCTGATAGTATTTCAATCTCAGCCATAGTGGTGGGTTGTTAGAGTTAGGGTAGGATGGCTAGATTGCATCTGGACTTGATGATCTTTAAGGTCTTTTCCAACATGTGCTATTGTATGATTCTCAAATTTTCCATGATAAATTCTCCTAAACAATTTGATATGCACCACTTTTTGACTCGTGATATACTGTTTCCTGTCATAAAAGTACAGTCCCATACCCCAAAGTTTTATTTCTGACAAGTGCAAATTTGTAACGTGCTTTTCTCATCATTTTCACTATTTTAAATGGAATGACCCTGGACTTTTGTTCAGGACAGCTGTTACTTACCACAGCTGTTCCTTCCGGAATGTGTTACTTCTGTGTTAGTTCTTTAAACTGTAAGAGGTCAATGATCTTAGTGTATCTAGTCTACTTCCAGCTTTTGTAGTTTCTTGTTGAAGTCAGCCCAAATGCTGCAGAGCGTATACTTCCATTCAAGGGCCTGCATCTGTCATTATGTCCAGATCCTTCACGGATATGATGTCTTTATGACTTGTTTCTCTGCTGCTACGTTTCTTGTCTTGTCTGCTTGGGTTCCTAGATGTACTGTGCATGATGCCTTGTAATAGTGATGCTAAATAGCAATTTTGGCAAGTGCAATTACCAGCCAATGGAGCTAGGCCACTGAATGGAACAGATCTGAAATCTAGGATAAGCCAGAGATCTTCATTACCATGGTAGGGAATGTTGAGCCCATGGACCGACCCTGATAACTTATGAGTGAGCAATAACAAAGCTATTTGCTACTGCAGTGTAATTAGTATACTCTTTGGATTTAAAAGTACAAGGGATCCATCAGAACAGTCCTTAAAATGAAATGTTTATATTAATTTTTAGGGGCCTCTGTTCTTATTTCTATTATGCATAATGCAAACCAAGGGTCTCAATGCATGGACGTATGCTATGCTGGCATCTGAGGGGAGAAACCTTGTGGAATTGCAGTAGACAGGTCAGCCTGTGGCAGTATACCACAACAAGGGAAAAGAGATGATCTTCGCATATTAAAAAGATTTTTTTTTGCTCAGCTGTTATGCACAAAAAAAACCAACAATAACTTTTTTATTCATTAGGGGGATTTCTTCTGCTTTTCATTTTAGTCCAATTTTGTATTTGAAAAGAAATACCTTGTATTTATCATGACAAGAGACATAATTGCTAATATGAGAGATATTTTACTAATATGTTCAATTCTAGCCCCAGAAAAATGGCAGATTCTCAGGAAATTACACCAGATTTGAAGTACACCAGATTTGAAGTACACCAGGGCTCCTTCAATGTGTGGGGCAGTGAACAACAAATAAAACAGAGGTTTCACTTCAAAGTAGATCCAAATGCATGACTGTCTGTAATCCAGGAACTATGGCATGCATTTTGAATTAGTCTACCTTGGCACTGTGCCTATGAACAAACTGAAGATTTGAAATATTTCTTCTTTTTTTTCTTTCTTGTAGACATGAAGTTCTGATTATCATAAAAAAGAATTAAAAAGAACAGCAGGTCTCAGTGCTTTCCTAGTATGTTATTTCAGGTGTTAATTTACTGAAGGCTCTGAAGTGTAACAATGGTAGTACAGAAATGTACAGGTTTGCGAGACATTTATTGTCTAGTAGATATCTTTTTGCCTTGAAAATACACTCCCTCAATTCTGAAGATTATTTTAATTTTTAAATACGTGTGTAAACATGGAGAAAAAATTAAAAAGTTGAGAAGTGCAAACATATTAAATGTATATACATCCATATATATAGGCATGTATGCTTACGTGTACAGTTTCTATGTAGGATGGATAGCCACTTGTAAGTTGCAGAAAGAAAAGGGAGGCTGATTCCATTTCTAATCTGTAGTGTCACTGCCAGCTTTGAGATCATTTTTGAAGATCTCTCTTAGTGACCAGAAAGTACTTTGGGAGGCAAGAGAGAATGTCTCCTCATTGCCTGTGCTACGCCAGCTGTCTAGAGAATCAAAATTTTCAGTGGTTTCTATTATTAAACCACGATAGTTTAAAAGGTAACACCTTAAATATGAATAAATATATGTGTTTTTTCCCAGGTAGCCTTTTGTAAAATTTGTTTTTTAAACACAATAAATTAGTGCACTTTAATGTCCATAATAAATATCTTTGCTTTTGGTAAAAGCATTCTGTACAGAAGAATAACATTTTTTGTCAATTCATCGCTTATATTTGGTTTTGAATATGAGGGAGAACATTAAAGCAGACTGTTAGAAAAGATTATAACAGTTTGGAATGTACGCAGACATAAACAGTATTAAACAGAACAAGATTTTTTTTAATTGGTAGAAACCCAGTTTTCTGGGAAAATTGTTCTTTTAGTGTTGAAGATTCAGTAGCTAGCATGCACTCACTGCCCATGAGACTACAAGTGAATCTTAACTCTGTCGAGGAGAATATGAATCTCAAAAATGAGAAGAAATCAGAAGATGCAATAGTGGAAAGCATTTTGCTGGCAAAAGAGCAGATAATCACTGTTAGCTTCAACTGATGGTTAGGCATTTCTGTTCAATTTAAGGATGCATACTTCATTTTTTTACTTGTGAATTAGAGCTTACTATTTCAGTGTAAGTCCTACAGGCTATTTCATTTGTATTTTGGAGCATTTTTAATGTCGGTCAAGTGGAAAGCAGTTGCTCTAGACAGAGGATTGATTGAATATTGATTACATTTGAGGGTGCAATTCTTTATCTCTAGGCTATAAACAACATTTAACACATGAAGGATCCAAGCATTTCATTGATTAGTGGCCATTTTTATATTATCCTATATTTTATTATGTCTACTGGGCAAAAAATCCTCAATTGCTCTGCTGTCTTTACTCAAGAGTGCCTAAAAATGTATTTGTTTAATACCAACTTTAACACCAACGGAAAATACTGTTTAGTGTTACAAATTATGGTTGCTTTATAAAATTAATGCTTTGTTTTTAAAATACAATTAAAGTGGTGAAGTAATAAAAAGAAGAGCACAACTTTGCATGCAAAAATATGAAAACACTTTTGGATTATTTATTATAAGTCTCTTAGATCTTTCAAGATCTCTTATGTTGATCTCTTAGATCAATTCAAGTTAAGTTGGTTAGATTGTATTTTAGGACATGTGCTTTTCCGATACAGTTTGGAATCTGTGGGTTGAAAATAAACATGTTTAATTTTGCATTACTAAAGCAATTATCATAATGTTCCTTGCAGATCTACACAATTTTAGGGGCAATGTGACAAAAAATTTAGTAAAGGCCTTGCTTAAATTATGTTTTCCTTTCTACCTGGCTGTGTAATATATAGGTGACGAGCAAAAGCAAAATCTTACTGGAAACCAGTTAGATACATTTTTTTCCATAACCTTATTGTTTCTGATAACAAGATATATGTGCTTCAGGAGAAAAAACCTTTGAAATGAAGTGTTAAGAAATGTGTGCTCATCAGTACATGTGGCAGCACAAGACTAACAAAAACGTTAAATCCTGTTGGATTAAAATAGCTAAGGAAATAGCTGTGATGTTACTGCTGTAACTATGATAAAGTAACTACTTCTTCATTGTCTTTTAATGACATAGCATGTCTAACATGAGATGCTTCTCATTTGCTGTTAAAATTTCAATAATTGACAATATGTGTGTGTTTATTTTTATTTTTATTTTTGTTTTGTTTTTTAAATCACATGCAAGACTGTTCATATCCATGGACACTTACATGAAAAAGACTGAGTAACCTAGGTCTGTTCAGGTTGGGGAAAAGAACACTGAAAGGGGATCTGATAAATGTTGATAAATATCTAACGGGAGATGGAAGGCAAATGGATGAGGCTAGGCCTTTCTTTGTGGTGCATAGTGATAGGACAAGGAGCAGTGGCCTAAAACGTGAACATGGGAAGTTCCATACTAATGTGCAAAAGAACTTCTCTACAGTAAAGGTGACAGAGCACTGGAACAGGCTGCCCAGAGAGGTTGTGCAGTCTCCTTCCATGGAGATATTCAAGACCTGTCTGGATGCCTACCTGTGTGACCTGTTGTAGGGTACCTGCCTTAGCAGAGGAGTTGAACTCAATGATCTTTTGAAGTCCATTCCAAACCCTGCAATTCTGTGATTCTGTGATCATAACATCCTACCCATACAAGGAAATAAATTTTATTCTTATATGCTATGCTTAGGAAAATCTCAGAAACATACATTTTAAGAATGGTGTTTTAATTTTGCTTCCATCCAGCACTAGCCTCTTCTGTCTTGGCACAGTCACAATAGCCACAGCTTTGTTACCTACATGCTGGAAACAGTCCTGTGACTGGAGCTTTCACCCACAACACCTCACGTGGGCTACTGTAGGCAGCTGTTCATACTAGTGATATGAAGCTTAGGCTTGGTGTCAGCTTCAAGTGGAAAGAAGATATGCAGTGACAGTTTTAAAAACCAGAGAGACATAAAATTTCCTCAGTTCCAGGATGTGGTAATTTTGCTTAAGGCCAGTTCTTTCTATCCAGCAAATTTTGGCCGACTGCAATGTATGGTTTGCCTGTATTTTACACCTGCTTATGTTTCTCCAAGGGAAGACCTTGAATATCAATGTCTAAATAGCTCATTGTTCTTGTTGCATTTATATTTAACCCTCAAAATATTTAGATGCCAGTTGTCATTTCTAAGATTTATCCTTGCATAATTATAAAGAGTAAGGTGACCTTAGCCTGGGCATGTATATTCACTGGAAACACCTTTAAGATAGTGATTCAGAACAAGTGAGAATCTGTGAGTTATTAATCTATTATGATAGTTCTGAACCTGTTTTAATTCAGACAGAAATAGAAATGTTTCTAAAATTAGGATAGGAAATTGAAATAAACATTATCATTTGCATATCAATCAACTTGGAGTCTATTCATCTTTCAGAAAGACCAAGGCCCGATTAAGCTCTGGTAAACTCAATTGCATTTCCTTTCACTCCAATAGAGTTTGCCTGTGTTCTGAGTTTGACTTGTATGCAGTTGAGCACATGTCATCAGCTTTCATTCAAGTGATTTAACTAGTTCATGTATTCCTTTTGATGTACTGCAGCTGTTCTAGTGTTTAATTTATGTAAATATTCTAGAATCTACATTTATTAGCAGCCTTGGTAGCTGAAAGAGAATACTTGCCTAAAGATTTGCAGAATTGCAGAAAGTGAATTTCCTCTTCACGTTTATCAGAATCTAGTCTCTGTATCTCATTCTGAGAGTGATACTGCCTTCAGTCAAGAGCTTTTCAGTAACTTTCCAGATATGATTTGGAGTCTCTGGATTCAGCTGTAATATCTGCCTTAATAGTTAAGTGATTTCAAGTAGCTGATAAATGAATAGAAGTTGTTATTTGGTACAGAAAAAAGATCTCTGACTAGTAAAAATATAGCTTCAGTAAATTAATGCTTCAAATAATCAATCTATATGTCTCATTATTTTTGGTGAATTATCTTTTTATATTTTAATGAACAATTAGCATTATAATACATCTTTCCTCTTGGAAAGAACAAAATATGTATTCACAAAAATAATGAGATTTTCATAATACCACGCAATTTGCCATTTGAATTACTTGAGGAATAACAGCCTGCTTCTTTGGATCTCTTAGGGAAAAGGAAAAGTTTGCCTAAACTCATCAACAGGTCTGTAATTGTTTTGAGATTTTTCTTTTGCTTTTCAAAATAATTATGTATGTGTTTTCCATGTTTGCACGTCTGACAGGGGAGGAAAAGAAGAAAAATTGTAATTTTGAATTATGCACATGGTGCTTGTCTGTGTCTGTGTTGCAGTTCAATGGGCTTGCACTACAAACTGTAGTTGCTAAATTTTTCAAATATAAAACTTGTCAGAATCAATCTTTAATTATATGTTTTTGTTAAACTAGTTTTGTTTTCTAGTGTGATCACTAATTGAAATAGCAGAAAAGTAACCATATACATCAGATTTGGCTTACTTCTTGATCCCACAGCATTTTCTGGTAGAAATGGGGATTTACATACAAGAAAAGAAAAGGAAAGCCATGCTCCTTAGTGTTCTTTTGCCAAATAAATATAAAGGTCTCCATAGGCAAGGATTAACTAATACAAACATGCTTTCTGCGCAGCTACTGAAGAATTACTAATAAACATAATTATAGTTGAGTTCAAGATATTTAACCTGGTAAATATATCCTGTTATGATTTCATTCTGTTTGTCTGAAGTCTTATGAGATGCTGACACTTCAACCTCATTGTTGAAATCTTAATAAATTATTGGAAAGTGGCTGATTAGAAAGCAATGAATTAAAAGGGATCACAGCATTATGAAAACTGCTCTCTTTGATGTTGTTTAGCTCCCGAGTTGACACATTTTCTTGGCCAGAAATCTTAGTGTATGAAGCTGTATGCCTACTTTGCTGGGCCATTATATGCCAGTGCATGTCTACCAGCCAAATGTGGTAGGTGGTTATTTAATGTATCTTGTAAGCATTCAAGGAACCTCACATTTTAGAATATGATTCTGCCCAGAAATAACACAACAGTATTTTGGCTGAAGGGGATGCTGATCTTCTGAGGCGTCTTATTGATGATGCACTTTGGATGGATCTTCAGTTGTGCTCCTTCTGTGGTATTTTTCAAAAGAGATACGTTAGATACAAAAGATTCTGGATTACTTAAAATTAACAAATTTGTCTTTAATTTGAAAAGCTGAGTATACAGGCTAAGAGTATTTTGAATATGGTAACCAGGGTTGTAATCAAGCCTCTTACTCTTTCACATAAGAAGATGGCTAAGGTTCAGAGAGTGCAAAGGAGTAGGAAATTACATGAAAGCTGGTTTTGCCAGACAGGTAAAGACTTATTCATGCTGGGAGAATCTCCAGCTGGGAAAATCCACAGTTGTTACGGCCTTTGTGCCACCAGAATAGAAAAAAGGGTTAGCTCAGAGTGGAGAATCTGGCTCAAAGAACTTAAAATAAATATCAGATGTCAGAGCTGTGACTTAATTGTTTAGCTAAGTAGATCATGTGAATTACACACAGATTGAGGACCTGTTTTTGCTTCTGTTGAAATCAAGGAGAACAGAATCAGGCTATGCTCTCCTTCCAGAGTTTTTCAGCCATCAAAACTGTTACTTGAGAGTATGACCTTTTCTAGAATCATTTTTATATTAGCCAGAAATCCTAGAGAGCTGCTAGTGCACAACTACTTTGTGTTTTATTACTATAAACAAAAGCTAAGACTTTAAGTAGAATGTATTTCCTTGTCTGCTTTTGGTTTTTATTTCAAAATTTGACATGCAGACAGTGGCTTCTAAGCCTCTAAGTATGGAAAGTGGAATTTCAGATCCAGGTATCAGTTTCTGATAGAAGGCAATTTCAAAGACATACACTGAGACATATGTCTATTTTAATGCATTCTCAGATTGAAGCTCTGACTATCAGAATTACACCTGTGTTCGAACTCAAAGCATTTCAGCATTTTAAAATTTTCTATGAAGTAGAGAAAAAATGTGTTTAATTATGGAGGCTTTGCAGGAGAGAGTAAGGAATCAGAAGAAAGATGAGAAGTTGAAAGACTCATTTAACTATAATAAAAATTAAATTAAATGGACTCATCTGATAATCACATTTAATCACAATCTCATCTGATAATTACATTCAGGAAGAAGTGAAAGATTTTGGGAGAAGTCTTCACATGTGCAACTGTTTTTGGAAGAAAGTAGCATGTAGCTGTTACCTGGTTAAGCGCATTCTTGTAGCTCTACTGACAGGGAAATATTGGTTAGACAGGTGACAGACAGAAAAGTATCTTGAAAGATCTAAAGCCAAATTGCAGGCTGACATATATTTCTGCAAATTCTGGACAGATAAATGAATGTTGGTACAGTGAGTAACTGATGACATAATAAATGGAGTAAAAAGACATTACTTAGTGTCATATTTCTGGACATACTTGGAAAATGCTGGTGGAGATATTTGGATTCAGGGAAACCTTTTACTGCTGATCTCTGTGTTCACGCCTCAGAAGGCAACAGAGGGTGGCAATGGGGAGGGGGCTGGCAACCACCTCTGTCTCCTGGCCAGGCAATGTTCATAATGTCCAAGCTCATGACGGTAATAATAATTAAAGTAATACTGTTAGTTCAATCTTATATCTAGCATGATTTCTCTTTCTGAGTATATTTTCTGGACACTTAATGAGCAATTATTTTCTCTTCACAAATGGTAAGTTAAGCAAAGGAAAATCAAAGCAGGGGTGGATCAAAGAGAAGAGGAACAAAGTACTATCAGTATTGAAAATCCAGTTTACAGCAGGTAAAACTCTCCTCCCCATCCCCTGTATGCCTATCCCAGCCCTTTAGATGTGATTAAATGCTGCTTCTGCAGCTTGGGTGAGTTAGTTTCCTTCAGCCTCAGGTTATGTCCTTCCCACAGCTCAGTGCCCAGGCTCAGAGGAGCCAACTCTAGGGATAATCTGTTGCCCTTAAGAGGGTGTTGAACTGGAGGCTGGCAACCTCTTTCAGGCTGTAAATAGTCATTGCTCTGCTGAGGTAGGAAGGCCTCCCTGGAATTACTGTTCATGCCGATAGTTGTCTTCATAGCAACGATTGCTGCTAACTATTCCTGTCACTCCCTGCTCCCACTCACAGCTTGGTGGAGACCAGCCAAAGCAAGGAGACCAAAGGGAGTACAATGAAGCAAAATGCAATGGATGAGTAAAGCATGGGCAGGTAATAGTGCAGATAAAAGATATCTGGATTCTTCCCCTGAATATGAAGTCTTTATCATCTTCCCATGGCTGAAAGCTTTTCTACTGCTCAGATTTTTGGAGGAACTTACCAAAAAATAGCTTTCCCACCCAGTCTCTGAAGAAGTGATGTAGGTATAGGTGAAGACAGGAATCCTAGGTAGATGCCCATTTCCTGTCCCTTGTATCCTGTGTAGGTGCTATAAATGATTCAATATGAAAACCAGATGTTTCCATTCCTGTTTCCCTTACTTCTGGATGTGTGTTCCTATCACAAGAGCTTTCATTTTTTGTATGCTACCATGATGTGTGTCACAGGGTGAAAGAAACTCAGAAAACATGAGCAGTTGTGGTGACTCAAAGATATTCCTGCAAATTCAAGTCAGAAAGTTGGATTACAAGAGAAAGAACTTACATATGCTTCCCAGGTAGAATCATCATAAAATGAAAAGAAACAAACTTAAGTAAAATGTACATGTATTTGTTTTGTTTGCTCTTACCATTTTGATTTTATGAAAGTTTCTCTTGCCAGACTATTTTTACCTGAGGCACAAAAAAGGCAGACAGAAAAGTTTGTCTCAGAGGACTTTGTATCACCTTCAACTCCTTTTACTTGTATGAAAGAACTCAGGTGTCCCACAGATTGTGCTTGAGAGATCTGTACTGTCAAGTGTACCTGAAACTAGCTATAATAGTACAGGAGTGTTGACCAGGGCACTGCTTTCACTGTGGCCTGTGAGAGCCAGTAGGGATGTACGAGGGCTATGAGTCTAAAGTTCTTGATTTCCTAAAAAAGAGCACAGTCTTTGCTTTTGTTTTCTTTCTACCACAGGTGAATGGAGAGGTAATGGCAGCAGTGAAGAAAACATAAAATTTTTATTTTCCCTCATAGTCAAAGAATGAGGTGCATTTTCTCATGCAAATGAGCACGTATGCCATTTGAGACAGCAGTGGTTGGTAGAATTATGCTTCTGGTATTTTGGAAAGAAAAATTTGATAAATGCAGGCTATTTGAAAGATATCTATTTTTTATGTGCACCAAAATTTAGTTATCGTTCATGAAAACAGTAGTATTTTACAATTTGAAAGATCTAAAAAGGAGCTAGATAGTGGACATTCTTTTCATAAAAAATATGATTAAACAAAATAGATTAAAAAAATAGATTAAACAGGAGAAGAGTACTTGTGAATTTGCTTTGTGTAGAAGCATGTAAGGAGCTATGTTCTGAATTAATTTGAGAACTAATCCCATTTAATGATTTGGGAATAAACAAAGAATGAAGGAGTTAACAAGAAAACACTATAGCAAAAAATGTATTTCTTCTTGGCATAGATGAATGTGTTTTGCATGGCTCATAGAATCATAGAATCATAGAATCATAGAGATGCTCAGGTTGGAAAAGATCCCAAAGATCATCAAGTGCAACCACAACCTAACCATTCTAGCCTAACTCTAACAGTGTTTCACTAAATAATGTTCTTGAGCACCATATCCATTATCATCATATGTTTACAAGCTTACGCAGTCTTCATGTAATACTTAGCATTTCATAATGAAAAGCTCTATAGGAGTTTTAGCAGAGGGGACTCTTGAAAATATTCTGCTCTCTTAAACATCATAGGCCATTGCTTAATGGGGATAATGTGAAGCAGGACGTAGATGAGGTAGTTATCTGTTGAATTCATGCAAGTTTCTCACTTAGAATCATATGGCTGGATCCTACTGGATTTATTAAACACAGCCATCTGCCACTTCAGGCAACACCTCCTAGACTCTTGTTCATCAGCGTTTTAAAGAACTAGAATGTTCCTACCTAATGCAAGACTTTTCTTGCTTATCAGAGAAAAATAAATATCCATTTTTCCTTGAAATCCTAAGTCACGTTAGCCGTTCTTTTTTGTGTGTGATACTATTGATATTATGTTATAAAATGTACAGAACCTTCTGTACTCTTCTATAAAGAGCATTGCTAAACATAATACATTCAACAGAATTAAATCCAGTGTCTAAAGTTAGGCATGTGTTTTCTTGGTATCTGCCAGACATTCTCAATGATAACAAAGCTGAAAAAAACCTGTAGGTCCAAAACAGCTTCATTATTCCCTTGCAATTTCATTAAGGAGGTGTTGATGAGTGAGGAAGACTATGCAGCTGTGACTGAGAGTTGAATTTACTATGCTTTGAAGAAGTTGTTCTTATTTGTTTATACGATCTGTGTAAAGAAATCATTTGTGGAATCCTTCGTGTTGTGTTTGTTTGTTTTTTGAATGCTTAGTATTCATAATACTGTAATTTTGGTAGGACTAAATAGATGCAGTTACTCTCCTATAGACTCCTCATGAATATTAATTCCTCTGGATTTAGGGGAACTACTGATACAGATAATGCTTACCAGAGTGGGCAAGAAATAGGTGATGTTGCTGAGTGGAGTCTCTGGAATGAGTGTCTGGCTTTATGTGTGGTGGACTGACACAGGGAAGAGAGGGGAAAAAAGTAGAAATAATGAATAAATGCCTGACTGAGACTTTAGAAGCCATTTTTTCTTTTTATGCCCACCTTTAGCACATTTATATACTGATTTCTTTTAATGTAGTGCTCTTGCCAGCAGTGACTGACATAGCAGACTGGATCAGCCATAATGAAAGCAGGTCCTGTTCAATTTTCACTTTACAGTCATTGTACTTTTAAACTGATGGATGTCACAGCCCACTTCATCACTCAAGTTCCTAAAGAATGTTACAGAATAAAGACTTCATTTTAAATTTGTAACACCAGATATTTTATTCATAACTAAAATTGGGAGCATGTGAAAAGATACCAATTACTCAGCATGTAAATTGAGTATATTTTGCCATGCTCACATCAAAAAAATATTACTGGAATGAACATCAGGGAAAGTAAACTTTCAGTCACCAGTTTAAGTTTAGAAGCATAGACTCAAACTTGCACATGTAAATAAGCTTGAAAGCGGAACTAGCATTTTAGTACTTAACTAATGAGGTACAATTAAATATCACAGAGTGCATTCCAAATATTCCCTACAAATAATGTCAAAGTACTAAACAAAGGTTTCACGGACAGCAGATTAATCTAAAGAGAGTAGAATACTGTTTATGTCTACTCTTGAACTAGAAGATAAATTGACCTAGTCATTAATTATGAATTCTTAATTGCAACCCTTAAGCTCTAGACCAGAGTTTGTATTGTGAGAATTGAAAAGACTCCCTTGAGATATGAATTATTCGGAATCCTAGTAAACTCTGCTTCCTTCAGAGCAGAAAGGTATGTGTGAGTACATTCAGCATACTCTACATTCAGTAGATGGCAGTGGTATGCAGTTGTAGATTAATTCAGGATTTTCTCTTGAGCAGACGCTCTCATCTACGTGAAACCAAGTAATGTTCTGTTTATCTCAGTCTTTTTTTCCCCAGCAAATACTAAGATAGCAGGTCATTTTTCACCTGCTGGAGCAGACAAGGATATAAAATGCTAGAAATCTTTGCTAATTTACTGTAATCTTCATTACACAGCACTTGGAAACATCTGTAAAGTTTTGAATTTCAAACAGTGGTATTACATAGGGAAAGGAATGCATCTGTCTGGATCATTGACTCATTTTCCATCTATGCTCTATGGAACTTAGTATGTACACATCAAAGTCTCAAAATAAAAGTATTCAGTAAGTGGGAAATGTGTGTGTTATTTAACAGAAGTAGTAACATGGTGATGTCCTGGAATATTGAGTACAGAAATAGATTATTTTCCCTTGTCCACAGGAGCAAACTGCAAATCTCTTGGAGGAAAGCAGTGTGAATGTTTGGGTGTGTTAACAAACAAATTACTGAGGTAATTAGAAATTATTATAAAGCTTTCAATTATGCAAACTTGAAAAAACCAAAGCAAAAGTATAGTTCATATGATAGAAATCGCAGATGAAGAGACTAAAGAATGACTAAATTACCTTGTCTAAGTAGATATTTTCTTATATGGCAGTTATTTCTAATACAAATAATTAGAAAATGTTTAAAGGTTCATGGTTGTTAGTGATGAAAGGATTTGCTCTCTGTTGCATAAAGCAGTGTTTACTCTTTCCTCCCTATTGGAAAGTACAATAGAAAACACATTAAAACATCAGTTCATGAGTTGTAACACAAGCACACATTTGTCCTAAGTGTGTGGATTACTTTTGGACAGACCCGATTGTCCCTTGGCAGGAAGTTCAAACATCTCGTGCTTTCAGCAATGAAATATGTATTCTGTTTCTCTAATGTATCAGACACCACCTGATAATCCACAGAAACTTTAAAATCTATATTAATATGGCTTTTTTTTTTCAGAACAAAAAGTGATACCATTCCAATTGCAATGGAATAACAGCATTGTAAACCCTGTTTGCATTATAGTCAAAGCTGCTGGACATCTCCAATTTTGTAGAAAAGAATTTTGTCCTACCTAGACCTAACAATAAAAGTTTTAATCAGGTTGATCACAGCCAAAGCTTAAGAATGAATAAAAGTAGGAAACTGAGGCTTTTCAATTGGTCAGGGTACTAAAGCAAGCAGTATGTATTAATTAATTGGACTCTTCTTAACATCAGTTAGGAGCCGTTCTCCAACGCACTATGAAACTGTGGTATGGCAAGTGCCTTAGTGAGGAAATGGGATTGACTGTTTGTGGCAGCAGCCCAGGGTGGTGTCTCTGTCTAGAGGAATACTTGAATCACAATCTCTAGGTGTCCCATTTATTCACAGGATGTTTTGCTACATGTGACACTGACTGTAGTCGGATAACTACAGTTTACTCAGCACCACAAAATGCTCTTAGCAGATGGAATGTTACTTTTCTCTTTTCCTCACCAGGATGCCTTAAGTTTGTAGTCTTTTCTATATTACTTGCTGATCTGGAGCAAGACTTTTAAATTTTTTTTTTTTTTTTAATTATTTTATCGAAGCTGTATATTCCTTCCTACAATTTGCAGAAATCATTACAGAGTTAAATTAAGGAGTAAAGAATATCTTAATTTTGCTTTCTTATGTATTTGCTTTTAAGAACTGCTTTTGTAGAGGTATCATTTATTTTTAAGAGATATTGCTATCATGCTGACGAATACTTTCATCTTGGCATTGCAATGTTCCGTTCATTCATCTTTTAAATATGTCTCTTCACTGGGACATTTTCCTCTTGTTTCTGTCTATTTTCATCTCTATTAATTCTTCTGACACCTAACCAGTTCCTTTATGAATTTCCATTTGAAAGATCACTATCACTTTTATCATCATACATTATATTTTTCCATGAAGTAAAAGCATCTTGGCATTGCTGCAAGTATGCAAGAAGGAAAGAAGGAGAGGTAATTCCTGAATCCTTCCCTGTTTCTGAAGAATGAACAGAACATATATTGACTCAAAATGGATTTACCAGTATCAATGTAAAACAGATCAGGATCATCATATGATATATTAAGATACATTACCATTTCTGTTGATCATATCTTGAATTGTGTTTATTTGCAAGCAAGTTTCTACGAGCTTGTTTTTGAACTGCCTAGCTGACTCTATTAATAAGTGACTCCTTGAAGTGCAGAACAATGTAAGTTTCAGGAAGGCCTGTTATTCCAACATGTGACATGCTATCTATAACAGTGGATAGTCTGAGTTAACAATGGATATTCTGAAAAATGGAAAATTACTAAGCCTGGCTAAAAGTGCCAGGCTTTAAATACTCTAATTGAAGTGTGCTATGGAGAGTACTTTAGCATCTTTAGCATTTAAATCTGACAAATACAGTTTAGGTAGCAGACGAAGGGATAGTGTTAACTAATGTCGTATTCCCTTGGAAACACATGCATTTTCCTGGATCACTTGCCTTGGAGAAGTTTTCCAGAAATGCTTTAATGTTCATTAATTTTTTTGTTTTTTTTTTCAGAAGTTGAAAAAAATGCGCATTTATTTATTTATTTATTTTAAATGCATGGGTTTTCTTACAAAAAGTTAAGATCATGGTTCTTGATGAAGTTTTCTTTTTCTTACATATATGAGTTAAGGGACAGCCATTGAATTATAGAATTCTAGAAAGGCTTGAGCTGAAGGGTCCTTAAAGATCAAATGAAGAGAGATGAACTAAAACAGCCGAGACCTGATACTACTCATTTTCTATGTTTTCCTAGAGTTCAGCCTGAAGTGAGACATTGTAGGGCACCCTGGTAGACTGCTAACGTGAGAAGAACTAATTTTTGACGGCTGATTTAAACAACTTCCCTGAATAAGTTAAAATAAGCAAAGGCTGCTGCCTGTTGGGGACATTATTTATGTCTCGATTTTTTTTCTGCCAAGGTGGTATCACCTCAGGAAATGAGGATATGGAGCGGTCAACAAGCTGTGTTGTGTGGATTTGGACTAATTCAGTGCTTTGAGCATGTGTCTTCTTGTTATTTATACTAAAGCAGGACATGAATTTTCCAGCCGTGATTATGGCTACATAGTGCTGGAGACAATGCAAACACAGGACAAAAATCAGCACCTGTTTTCACGGCTTTGCTATCGTAATGCACAGAACTAAGAAAAGTGGAAATTCTCAGCTAAGGAGATGCAGCTATGTTTCTACTGCAGGCTGAGCACATGCCCTAGCCTAGAATTCTGATTTATTTAGTCTACCTCTCTGCACGCCCAAATTATTGAAAAATTAGATATTCGTCTCAGTTACCAGGTGCTGAACAACAAGTGCATTAGCTTTACAACAGTAGTTTAAATCAACTTTGGAAAGTTTATGACAAAATTGTGGGTACAGTGGAGATCTGGAGCAGCTGTTGCTTACTGCTTAGCTCAGAGCTTGTTTGCTCTCAAACAGGCTTTTCATCTCAGCATGGGATAAAACTCTGGCACATCCACATCCACAACTTCTACCTGAAGCCCCAAGTCTTTCTGTATCACAACTCAGATGAAGAAAATTAACAGTAGGGATTGTTTATGGCTGAAATTGTATTATGAAGTTAACCAGTCTCTGTGTGAAGCTGGAGAATCCCCTACATTTGTAACTTCCCTAAACTTTCATTATGTATTTTTATATTCTTTATATTTTAGCAGCAGATATGTACTAGCACAATTAATAGTTGTCCATGTTCACTGCTCTCTGTGGAAGGAATGTAGGATGAGCAGCATTATGCCCAAGATCAGTAATCATCTGCAGACATACATGAAAGTCCTAATGTAAGTAGAAATGAAATCCTTGAATTAAGATCATTTATGGTTATAATTTGGGATTATAGTGATGAGCCTATGGTCAATAGCACAAACACATTTTACCTTAGATGTACTGTCTCTGGAGAGCAGTGCAAGTTTTGTAAGTTTAGGCGCAAGAATGAGTCTAAAGAATCCCCCAGCTGATAAAAAAAAACCAACAATCCAATGCTCTCTCCTATAGTACATATAGTGGCTGTATTTTAGCTTGTGTAGGATGATTTTGAGGCATGGATTGAATGGATTGAATAAACTGTCTCTACTCAGTATTTCCTGCTCATGTGGGTTTCTTTGATTTTCCTGTTTCTTTTGTATTTTTGCCCAGTGTCACTTCACTGTGTTTTGATTTCAGGGATACATTGCTAATCTATCTTGTTTTATTACACGTTTGATGAAAAAAAAGTAGAAAATAAATATGGAAGAAATAGTTTTTCTGGTCATAAGCAGTGCTGAGGTCCTCATATGCTGCTGAAAGACAAGAAAAATTATTGTGCTTGTGTCTGGCAATTGATAGTTCAGGCAGAGCTGCCCATGCCATTAGAGCGAGTAGAAGTGTTCCATTGACCTGTACTGCCTGTGTTTTTTATACAAATGAACTTGGGTTGTCTTTGTGGAGGGCTAGGGTCTCACCAATTGCATTTCAGCAAGCAAATGTATTGTACCATATGAGAAGAAAATGAACGCTTGAAGAAAGCTGAGGCGTGGGCACATGTTGAAAGGATGATTGCCCGGAGGGTTGGCAGCTGCAGCAGGCAGGCAGAGTTGTCCAGCCCCTGCACCACACATGACTGACCTAGTTTTCTGACTGGGATGGAGAAAACCCGAGCAAAAAGAAATTGCTTGTAGGAAGCAGACCCTGCAGCCTTCACCCTCAGCTACAGCTGCTGTGTATGTCTGAAATGCTGAGATTCTTTTCACAGCATCATATCTTTTATCCTGTTTTGCTGCCTGAGTACTGAAGGGTGGGGTTTTGGCATTCTGTCATCTTTGATATAGAAGGACATCTTCTGTCCTGGTTGTACTATAGATTTTATTACTAAAGGATTTTATAGGGCAAAAGGTGGTTACTGTTCTCAGAACAAATTCTATAGACTTTGAAAGAGCCTGGCTTTTAAATGCTGTTTGTCAGAGCCAGAAGTGGCCTGCTTTTAGCCCTTCACCAGGGTTCGGCTGTTCCTTTTTATTGGTCTACTAGAGGCATCCTGTTAAAAACTCATCCAGATGGTTTCACTATTGTATTTTCTTATGCTTCATTCTGAGTACAATTTTGAGGTTCCTGATGTTTCATGTCAGTAAAATTCTATGTTTAAAATTAGAAAGGTTGATATTTCATTTGAAGTAAGGAAACAAAAATTTATGTCATTTAAAACTGAGATTTTCAAGGAATGTTAAGTAAATAACGTGCCCTCATCTTGCTGAGTTGCAGTGGTACTTTAGCATTTTAGCTTAAAACCCCAGCCTAAAACTACACTCGTAATCTCTGGGAAACTGCTTTAAAGGCAGTGGTAAGAATTTGTTTTGGCAGATAATTAATATCTTCCTATAGTTTGAAGGAGAACTTACATAAATGGCAAGGAAATTCACTATAAATATTCACTATAAATATGCTTAACTTCAGGTCCTAAGGTTGAGACATAATCAATTCATTCATTAGTGCTAAGTAAAGCATTTCTTTTGAATCTAATATGACATGTAGTTGACATGTAGTTTGTCTGTGGTAATAAGTACAACTACTGAACAGTGTTTCATACAGTTTTTCAGTGGAATATGTACAAGAGTTGGAAGAAATGTACTAATTTCAAGAATATTTATTTGCAACAATAGTTTCTGCTGTAAGTTAGAGGCAACGTCTCATTGCAAAAAAAATGCTAGTGAGTGAACTTATTTGTTAGGTCATGTTTCTGTTCTTTTTGATTCATTTGGCTGTTCTGAGACACGTACTTCCTATTTTACTTTTTGGAAAAAGTGCCATATATGAAAAGGGGCTATTTTAAAATACACAGTATTTTTCACAGGAGAGGGAGTACTTTTTTTTGATTAATAATGGTGATAAAAATATCTGCATAAAAGGTCTGAGTACAGTTATAAAAATAACTGTATGTGTCACAGTTGATCTGTAGGAAACTTTTATCCAAAGGTATTTATTATTCCAATACCCAGTGTATGGTATTCTGTTTGTATGTAGGTATTTTGCATAATTTGTTCATATATTCAAACAATTGTCATTACATGATACCATATTTTGTATTATTTATGGGCTTTCTGAATGTACAGATCAACTAAGTTCTATGATGTACAGAAATGGTTGACCAGAAATATGATAGAGCGTGTCGTAGGATGGCTATTTAATATTCTGCTGTGAATTAAATAAAACATTTCATAATGCTGTTCAGACAAAAAAAAAAAAAAAAAAAAAAAAGGTAAGAAAAAGAAAGGAGTGCAAAAGCACTTGGATTAATTTGAGAAGTTATCACAGAATCACAAAATGTCAGTGATTGGAAGGGATCAAAAAATCATTACTGTTGCTCTTTACAGAAGATTTCTTGTCATATCATAATATTAGTGTTTTTACTTTAATTCATACTACATAAATATATTTGTTTTCTTCTTTCCTCAGAAATTTTTCCAAGAGATTCCAGTCTAAAAGACAAATTCATAAAACATTTTACAGGTAAGGAAAGTTGCTTGCTCTTAATTTACCCATATATGAATATTCTAAGTAGCCATAGGAAGAGTCACATATTAGATTTTTTGAGCTTAATGAACCAAGTTTAACATCTGTAAAATCACAATTCCATCATTTAGCACTAGAAAATTTAAAGAACTCTAATCATGTTTTGGTTTCAATCTCTCTAAAGATAATTGAGATTAAAGTACTTTAAAAACACAGTAAGCTAAAACATTAATGATTTAGAGCCTAGTGTTTCATTTTTATGATCCTATTGCTACTTGTTGATTTGCAGTTGATTTGCAGTAACTGAATGTATATGTCTATATCCTATATATCCACATGCAAACGTTTTGTGATATGATGTTAAAAGCACATCATCACCTATCTGCTGTCTCTGGCAAATAATATTTCAACGAAAGAACTCAGTAGTACATTTTTAATTTTAAATATATGTTTTTCTATAATATTTTTCACTCCTAGCATATTAATTTTTAAGAGTGCTAATTTTAAAGCTTCTAGTGGGACTGCATATATCTTTCAGATCAAATCTGTGTAGCTGTATAATTTTTTTACTATACTAGCAAAACACTTTTTGTCTTCTATATCATGATATTTATGCGTGGATGCTTGTTTTAAAACAGCAGACAAATAGAGTAAAGAAAGGTTATATCAGTGTAAATGAATCAGAAAGAACATAAGCTATATTAGAT
The DNA here is from genome assembly GCF_905368555.1 of Meleagris gallopavo. Taxonomy (NCBI): domain Eukaryota; kingdom Metazoa; phylum Chordata; class Aves; order Galliformes; family Phasianidae; genus Meleagris; species Meleagris gallopavo. Next base: position 55,348,402 of record NC_139406.1, on the reverse strand, counting down.
ACAAAAGCTTAATATGAATACAGTCAAATACTTGTATGTGAAATTTGAAATGTAGTTGTACAACTACACTTGTAACACTTACCTTTTGTACTTTATTTTGTAACTACTGTAAAAAATACGGTACTCTTTGAATGTAAACAAAACATGCAAAAAACAAACAAACAAACAAACAAACAAAAACCCTGCCAACAGCAATGTGCTTGTGCTGATTCTTTACTTTCTAGTTCCAAATATTCTGAAATTCAGAAAAATGAATATCTGGGTGTACAGCGCTGCAAATCTGCTAGTGATTTTAAATGTTACTGGGATTAGTGAAACTAAATCCTGGAGAAAGAGATGGCAGTAGGTGCATGAAAAAGAGAATTGGAAATTTTGGACAGTCCATGGCAAAAAAGGGAAGAATTTGTTTTTTCTTTCGCATGGAAGAGGGGCCTCAGACCTTCAGGATAAGCACAACAGTAAGAATCTTTCTGCCAGCTGCTCACTGCAGACTAATAGCATCCACGGGAATGGTGCTGCACCCAATTGCTCCTTCACTATTACAGCAAAAAAGAATAATTATGAACCTTGTCATTTTCAATTCATATGAAAAAGAAATGAAAGGAACATGTAGATTTGACTTTGCTATTCTTTGTAGTCCAGGAATACTGGAAGATTCTATTCTGAGGAGGGCAGACAAAAAAGTTTTGTTTGAATTAATAATGTTTCCTTTTCATTTTTAACTTTGGAAACTTTTCAGCCACCATAACAATCTCAACATAAGAATCTGAGTAGGCTAAATGATGACTACAGAACAAGTTCCTTTGCTCAAAAACAACAGAAAAAAAAAACAGCCATGAGTTTTACAAAAGGTATTTTGAGAATACTAAATTGCAGAAGTGAAAAAGAGCAAAAAGCACTTAGAGGCCTGTTTCTGGAGCAATTTATTAAATTAATGGTCTTTTTCTGCATGGGTAGTTGTCATCAAAATTGCTGAAATTATTTGACTAAGAATAGCTGGAATGAATAAGGAAAGCAGATTCATTCCAAAATTCTTGGAAGTTTATTTCTTTGTTGGCTCAGGATTGATACATCTTTATTATTATTATTATTATTATTTTTATTATACTTTTAGAAACTTCAGTGATGGGGTATTCTGCCTGATTTTTCTTTTCCACGGCTTTGTCTTTTGTCTTATACAGTCTACATTTATTTTTCTTGATTCGGTTCAAATCATTATCCTTTTTCTATCTACTTTAGTTAAGTAAACTATTTCAAGGTAGTCCTTAAAAATGCAAGACTTAGGACATTCTGAACTAATGAAGTTATGAAAAAGAAGAGAGGAAATCAACATTAACTTTACAGTCCATTGTCTTTACAGTTTCAAGGTTAAGAGAATTATTCTACACTTTTAGTTTGCCAAGAATAGTAGACATTTTGAAGCCAAAGAAGAACTGTATTTAACAATCCTTGACTGTAGGAAAGATCATAAATAATATTATGAGTCATAAAGCTATCTATCAATTTGGCTTGAAAAGCCTGTCGACACAGATTGCTCTATAAGGCAAAAATAAAATTAACAGTCTGTATTTTGTGGTAAGGAAGAAAGCTGAAAAACCACTTATTACCTGAAGGGACATGAAATTTATTTAGTGACGAAAGCTGTTGCTATCTTCATGTATCTTGGAAAATTTCAAATTGCATACTTTCTCTGCAGCCTAATTACTCACTCAGATAAAACATAGCAACAATCTTCCAGTTCAAAGTCGCAAAGACTACTTTATCAGTTTATTCAAAAGCTTACTTGTGGCTGAAAAATCACAGAATATAGAAACACAGAATTACAGGTGTTGGAAGGGATGTCTAGGGATCATTAAGTCCAACTCTCCTGCTAAAGCAGGTTCCCTACAATAGGTCATGCAGGTAGGCATCCAGACGGGTCTTGAGTATCTCCAAAGAAGAAAACTCCACAACTTCTCTGAGCAGCCTGTTGCAGTGCTCCATCACTCTGACTGTAAAGAAGTTGTTTTCCTTGTTTATGTGTGCACCTTATTCGTGTGCAACTTCCTATGTTCCAGCTTTTGATCTCTGCTCGTTGTTGTAATACTACACATCTCTGAAAAGAGTCTGGCCTCATCCAGTTGCCTCCTGCGCTTTAGATATTTATAAACATTGAACAGATCCTCACTCAGTCTTCTCTTCTCTAGGCTGAACAGACCCAGATCTCTCAGCCTTTCCTCACAGGGAGAGGCACTTTATCATCTTCGTCACCTGCCACTGGACTCCTTCTTGGAGATCCCTGTATTTTGAACTGGGAAGCCCAGAACTGGACACAGCACTCCAGGTGTGGCCTCATCAGGGCAGTGTGGAGAGGGGAAGGATCAGCGCCCTTGACCTGTTGGCCATGCTCTTTTCAGTGCATCCCAGGATCTTGCTGGCCTTCTTGGTCATGACGGCACATTGCTGGCTCATGGCCAACCTGTTATCCTCCTATCCTTCCTTCAGGTCATCCCTTAACCTGTACTGGTGCATGCGGTAATTTCTCCCCTGATGCATGATTCTAAACTTGCTTTAGAAGTCAAACATCATCAGGTTTCTCTCAGCCCAACTCCTCAGTCTGTCCAGGTCCCATTGAATGACTGCACAGCCTTCAGGTAGGTCAGCCACTCCTCCCAGCTTTGTATCATCAGCAAACTTGATGAGGGTAGACTCAATCTCCATTCAGGTCAGTGATGAAGATGATGAACAAGATTGGACTCAGCCCCAACCCCTGGGGAACACTGCTAGTTACAGGCCTCCAACTAGGCTCTATGCCACTAATCACTAGTGATTGAGTTCTGACAGTTCTGACAGTATGCAAGTTCTCAACACACCTCACTATCCACTCATCTATCCCACACTTTCTAAGCTTCATTACGAGGATGCTGTGGGAGACAGTATCAAACACCTTGCTGAAGTCAAGATATACAACATCCACTGTTCTCCCGCTATCTGCCCAGCTAGTGATGACACTGCAGAGGGCTACCAGGTTGATCAAGCATTATTTCTCCTTGGCAAATCCATGTTAACTACTCCTGCTAACCTTCTTTTCTTCCACTTGATTGGAGATGCATCCAGAACAAATTGTTCCATCACCTTTCCAGGGATGGAGGTGAGGCCTCTGGCCTGTAGTTTCCTGGATCATCTTTCTTGGCCTTTTTGAAGACTGGAATGACATTGGCTGTCCTCCAGTCTTCAGGCACCTCTCCTATTCTCCAAGACCTTTCAAAGATAATAGAAAGCAATCTGCCAAACCTCTGCCAGCTCCTTCAGCACAAATGAGTGCATTGCATTAGGTTTCAATCTGGAAATCTCATGAATTCCACATATTACTGTAAAATGTATCTAGTGTTCAAATCAGTTCACTGTCATAAAGAGGAGTCTTCTGTAAAGCCTCCACTATCCAGAAGATTGGCTCTTTTACCAGGCTGCTAACCTATCTTTGAAATGGCAAAATAAATAATCTTTGTCCAGAAATGCTTAGTAGCTTCCTATGACTAAAAGGTCAGTCAAAGCAGCTTTCTACATATTGATTCTTTTATAACACGGCTTGAAACAATCTATAAAGTCTCATTCAGGTTCCCTATGTATGTTGAATTAAGAGAATGGTGATCAGTTTAGTCTTGTTCAGTTAGTTTTGATTTATATCAGTCTTTTCTGATTAAATCTCAGAAAACCGGTCCCTAACTAGCAGTGGTAGTATTCTAAGCATGCGTATGGGAACAGTTAGGTCATGACCTGAACCAATGATTGAGCACCTGGTGAAAGGATGTGGGAACACAGGTGGAAGTAATTCGCTTGGGTGACTGGAGGGGGTGGGCCCAGGATCTGCCTCTCCCTAACTACATTTAATTGCTGGCAGCCAATTGGGACTCATCTCTACTTGGAGTTTGCCTCTTTTGGAGTGTTTGGTGAACTTTAATTCTTGGAAAGGATCAAGCAAGTTCCTTGTTTATTTATTGGATTGTGACCTCTACCTTTTTTCAGGTATCCAAAACTGGTTTAAAGCAGCTATGTGCTTTATTTATATTATGTGATTTCAATGTTATACTTTTGCTTTCCTTTTCATCTGGGATGCTATTACTATTACATTCCTGGGGCTATAAGTAGTTATGGAAGGCCTTTGGTGACTTATAACCTGTCAGCTATGGTTTGAAGACAAGTAGCTTTATGTTACTATCAAATATTAATATGAGTAGTTGACATGATATATTCAAAGAAAAGAGCAGTGTCTGGAAGAGCAGACAGCATACTATACCCTAGGCACATAGGGATTTGCCTCATCCATATGTTAAAACGTATGCTGCCCTCTGCAGGTCTGTACCATTTTCTGCTAGTACTATTTCAACATTCAATTACATTCCTAGGTAGTATTCAGCCAAAATTCTTCCTCAACAGCCATGTATTCATACAGAGCTTTATAAATGATTGATGTGCAAATTAGAAGCCTTAGTAGGTTAAGCTACTTAACTTTTGCAGGGCATAGAATTTCATATATGGACTACTGAACTAACTAATTACTGCTGTAGTTGTACCATTCTATTTTTCACCACATAAAAAATGTTATCATTAACTTGAAATTAATGGAATTTCAAGGCTAATGTGGTCTATCACTATGAGTTTTTTCTCATATCTGGATCATGAATCATAGGATAGCTTGGGTTAGAGTGGACCTCAAATATCAACTGTTTCTTACCCCCTACCATTGGCAGCATTGCTAACAACTATGTTAGGCACTACATAAGGCTTCCAGCACCTCACTGTTTTCTTGATGAAAAATTTCCCTCTAGTATCTAATGTAAATCTGCCCTATTTTAATTTAAAACCCTTATTCCTCCCACCCCCTCATCCTGTCACTCTGAGACCAGGTAAAAAGTCCGTTTCCCTCCTGTTTATAAAAATCACAAATTTATAGAATTGTAGAGGTTGAAAGAGACTTTCAAGCCATCTGCTAAAGCAAGTTTCCTACAGCAGGTCAGACAGGTGGGAGTTCAGAGAGGCTTTGAATATATCCAGAAAGGGAGAATCCGCAGCCTCTCTAAGCAGCTTGTTCCAGTGCTCACCCTGACAGTGAAGAAATTCTTTGCGTTAGCATAGAACTTCCTGTGTTCCAGTTTCTGCTTATTGCCCCTTTTTCTATTGCTGCGCATGCCACCTGAAAGAGGTCCGTCTCCATCGACTTGACTCCTGCGTTTTAGATATTTATAAACAATTACAAGATCAACATTTATAAGCTCCCTTTAAGTATTGGATGGCTGTAGCGTGGCTTCCTGGAGCCTTCTTCAAGTTGAAAAAGCCCAGCTCCTTCAACTGTTCTTAACAAGAGAGATGTTTCATCCCTCTGATCATCTTCATGGCCTTCATCTGAAGTTTTTGGAAAGGTTTCACATCTTTCTTGTGCTGGGGGCCTCAGACCTGGATGCAGTATACCAGATGGGGCCTTAGAAGGGCAGCGTAGAGGAGGACAATCACCTCCCTTGTGCTGCTGACCACATCTCTACTGATGCAGCCTAGGATACTGTTGGCCTTCTGGGCTGCAAATGCTCACTACTGGCTCACGTTGAGTTTTTCATCTACTAGCACCCCTAAGTCCTTCTTTGCAGGGCTGCTCCAAGGAGTTCACACAGTCTGTATACATATCTGGGATTTCCCTGACTAAGTGCAACACCTTGCTGAACCTCATTAGGTTCACAGGGGCCTACTTTTTGAATTTGTTCAGGTCCCTTTGGATGGCATCCCTTCCTCCTGTTTTATCAACCAAACTACTCAGCCTCTATAGTAGCATAGTAATAGTATCACTTTTTGTTGTTTCAGTAGCAGATATTATTATAGTTGTTTCATCATAATTGTTTAATGCATGGCAATTCTAAGAGTAACTTTATCAAAACACACTGAAATTAATTCTGCGTTTTGGTAGTATTGTTTGAAATTGCAAAGTAGTGCCCCTGAAAGCTTGTAGTTAACTCCTGCTTACCCTCAAACAGGGCCAGTCACGTTTTCATCAGAGTGCAGCAAGCATTTTCATCGACTGTATCACAATACAAGGGACTGCTCAACACCAGCTTGTAAGTAGTAACTAAAGTAATTTAGAATTCTAACTGTGATACTTGTTTTAAAGCAACCTGCTTTCTACTTCTGCTCAGTTTTTGATGTGCTGATCCTTCTAGAAGTTGGTGTTTTTTCTGTAGAATACTGCTGAAGTATTTGTACAAGGTCTTCTAATGCACAAATATTTTTCTATGTTATCTATATATCTATCTATTCATATACAATGCATTTGCAGTCAGCTACATAAAACAGAGTTCCTTCTAAATCCTTCTATATGAGACTAATGTAAACTAAGTGAAAATTTTGGGAAAAAAAATCAAGCATGCCAATGAAGAGGGGGGTTATGAAGATATATTCTTTCACGCTTTTCACTTCTGTTAGCTCTACTTATTAACTTGTGCAATGAGATGAAATCTGAACAATTTCCTACCTTCTGTTAATCTTCAACAACATAGTTATATCTTATTTTTGCATACGTGCTAGTTAGGGATGACAGTTTTCTAAGAAGTTGTGCATGTAGTTTTGTAAGTAGACATAATGATAAGCCAGACATATATCTGTCATATGCTACATAACAAAAATGTCATGTATTTTGCATATAATCTATCTTGAATATACATATCCACTGTACATAAGGATATTGTTTGGACTGTCCTGAGTGCTGAATTTTTTTTTCTGTTAAGAAACACAGTCGTGATATTTCTGTTCTAATTAAACATCTTTTCTCTAAAGTTAAAAATGAGTTTGCGGTTAGGGCAGTGTGAAGAACTGATTTTTAAACTTCATTATCAAAACAAAAATTGAATTGAAAAATATGATTAAAACCAAATCAAATTTTATTTCTCCTTTTCTTCAACCATACCTAAACCAGACAATGAATTCTATTCAATTTGAATTGTTCTGTTGATTTAGAAGGAGAGTTCAGTGCTCAGAACTCTCTCCACCTTATCTGGCACCAAGATTTAGAATAATTATCAAGGTTGATCATAGCCAGGATCTTTTTGAGTCCCTTTATAGGGAGTTGATAATTTCTTTCTGGGAAACACTACCTGCCACAGAATGTGTAAGGATGGCTTACTTCCTCTCCTGCTGATATGGTTATATTTTTTTACACACATTCCTTGAAGCACTGATCCCAGGTTGACACTCTTGCTGTTTGGAACATTTTCTGTTAAGTTTTCTGTTAAGAAACTTATAAAGCAAGAGAAGAATATTGCATTTCCTTATTATGAAATAGTTTAGATATTTCTATCAGAAAAGATGGCAGTAGGTCAGGGGCCACTTGAAACAAGTGGTCCTTTGAATTAAGGACACCAGAGTGGGAGAACAAGTCCCTCTAGTCTTATTGTTAGAAGGTTTATTTAGACATGAAAAATATGGATTCTTATCAAAGTCAATAGTAAGTGGAACAATAAAAAAAATTTGAGAGTCTGGTGTCAGAATACCTCGTAGTCTGCTTATTAGAATAACCTCCCAAATAATGATTTAATTTCCTTCAGGTAAAGTTGGGCATTCAACTTTGTCTTACGCATCTTAAAAGTAGAAAGTGAACTGCTGCCATCACTCATGTTTCCTCTAGAGCCCAAGATATAATGAAGTATAATTTTGCATCTTGCGCTCATAATGGATTTCCATCAGAGAATGGTTTTATTGTGTTGAAAGCCTGAAAATCTAATACAAGTCCTACATTTAATTTTACAGTGTTTGAGAGTATCTGGCAGTTGAGATTCATTATTACTGCTGATATTTTTTGTTTTTTTTTAGATTATAAAAGGTGTGCAAGGTTGCTAACAAGATTAGCAATGAGCCCTTTGTGTACACAGTCCTAGGATGTTTGCTATGTAAGTATCATTTTTTCCTCGCTATTCTTTTAAAATTCTTTAATAGTCTAATGATTTATTTCACACTGGTACCTTGCTATTGCATGTGCATGCAGAAACGTGATATAAATAGTGTATCAACATGGAACTCTGGCATTGCTATTAAGACTGGCCATATAGACATGGAAATATATGGAAGCACTGGTGTCTCTGATATAATCCCCACTGTAATGTCCTACCAGTCCCTGATGGAACTGTAGACTGTAATTACGTTCTGGGTCATATCTTGCTGTCAAAACTTAGAGAAGACTAGTTAGCGAAGGTGAAAAATATATGAAGACTTGATCAGTGCATTCAATCCTTTAAATAAGAGGGCTCTGTTGTTAACGCATGAAAAAAAGAAGGTCTTGGTCTCATGTCTGCAATCTTAATAGATGTCCTATTGCTTCATTCATCATCAGGACCTCTTTTCATTCTCAAATTTTTTTCTAAGTATTCGTCTAGCATTCTCTAGTCGGTTGAATATCAATGAGATGTTTGCACATTTCATACTAATTTGAAAAACAGCACTGATTATTATGGGCCAAGAAATAGATATATAAAATCAGTGAAAATTTATGTATTTAAATTTCTTCAAAGAAGAAATTTCTTCAAATTTCCTCTCACAACTTCCTTCTGTCAAATACTGCCTGGAGTTTGGTGGAGCAGTCTGTGTCACTTCTTCCTGAATCAAGACTTCAATTCATACTAATCAAGAATAAGAAATAAAGAGTAGGATATGAGTCAGTGTTAGTTTGATTTCCAAGAGGAGGTGGGATTCAGTTTGGTGTCTGTGCAAAAATGCTTAGAAGAAGATGGCAATAATTTGGTGCTGAGAATTTATTTTATCATTTATTTTCTTAACTATTTTCAGTCTGCTTTGCCTCTTGCCTTCTGGGTCTTGCACATGGTTTTGAATGTATCAGGACATCAAACCTGAGGCTGGCTAATGGATGCTATTACTTTGTCAGGACTTTCTTTTGTTTAATTGCCAGGAATCCTTTCTGATTGTCCATTAGTGTTTTCTTTTTTTTATACATCCCTGCAAAACTATGTTTCTTATTCAAATCTCTGCATTCAGAAGCACCCTGGAAATCTCTCATTTTATCAGCTTTCATTTATTTGATCGGTTTTCCATTCATCTGTACCACTTTACTCCTTTGGGTTCATGGCTTTGGCCTTTCAGAAACATTTCTGTGTTCTAGTACTCTTTTTCCCTTTTCTTTCAATCTGGTGAGTCAAAAGTTTGCTTCCATATTCACAGTACATAAGCCATTATCACATCCCATTTCCAGCTTTAAAATATGAATTAAAATATGATCATGAGTTGTTCCTGAGTTGCAAAACCAGTTGTTCTAATTTGGCTGTCAAAAATATACTCTGATATGACACGTGGAAAAGGGAGGGTAAGCTGAGTTAGCAGCTCACGTACACTGTGTTCACTTAAAAATGTCTCTAGGCTGACTTTTTCTCTACTCTGTTGAAAATAGAGAGAACATTACAGGAGAAAGCAAAGCTATGATCTGACTGTTTTCTAGCTTCCTTTGTGCTCCCTTGTGCTGTTCCTCCACTGGGTAGATAGAGTGGCTAGTTTCTGTGAGAGTTATCCAATGTCTGCTTGAAATTGATACATTTTTCTCAGGAAGATGAAGGGCAGCAGAAACTCCTCTCTTCTCTCTGACTAAACAGGGCAGCACAGGAGTTCCATACATTATTCCCTTAATAACACTGTATTTGTAGCATGATTTGGCGACTGCATCTATTCCAGCTTTTGGCTGGAGGATCTGTTTTCCTCTCCACCCTCATATTAGTTTACAGTGGATTGGGATCTAGCTGATATTTTACATAAGGACTTTACCTTTGCTTTAAAATCTTGAGAGTCCTGAGGTGCTCAGCTGACTGCAAGAAAGAAGGGCAACTGTTCTGTCAGATGCCTTTAAGCATTTCATCTTAGTGTACTAACGTAGGCTATAATTTCCTCAGAACCAGAACTGCAGTGCTAGAACACGGATATTTTCTTCCTTCCCTTGCAAGTACCTGAGGGGGAAAAAAAGGAGACGTGGTCTTTTCCTGTTAGAAACAAAGCACTGTGAGAAATGATTTTCCAAGACATCGAGGTGGTAGCATGCTGCAGCAGGAGCCAAGGAGCACAGCCTCAGGCCGTGCTTCAGTACCATGGAGAAGGCCAGGGAGGGGTCTCGGCCTGCCCCGCTGGGCGGAGTGTACTGCTGTTAGAGCTTTGAGAGTTTCTTTGTAATTCGGGTGCTTGCAAATGGCAGTGAAGCCTTTGATAGAACTCGGTATCTACAAATGCATGTAACTGTATTCATAGATGGCTTTTTTGTGAGATGTGCAGCATGAAGTGCTGTGTGTTAAACCTCTTTGCATCAACACTGAGGATTTACCATGGCCAAACTCATCAATGTTTGCAGAAGGGCAAGTCCCGCTGGAGTCTGGAGTGAAGGGTCATTCAATCTGCTGAAAACTGATTTAGAATCAGAATTATACTAAGCAGTCGTCTTCTGTGTTTTGAAACTAGTTATAAAATGGCATGTCCTTTTATCTTGCAGACTTTCTACTAAGGAGAGAATTCTGATTTGCCAAGAAAGTGCCTTGAAATCTTCCAGGACAGAGAAGACATCTTTTACCTTTTTGATTTTTGACATTTTGTTACTAGATGCATTTTATTTTCATATATTTGTTGGACATTCCATATTTGTGTAAAACATTATTTTATTTTAATTTGTAAATTTGTTGCCTATAGTTCAGACAAGCCAATTATTTAAATACATTGTATATAAAGAATACTAATAATATACTGATTAAATGCTATAATCATATGCAGGGAGTTAGAAAAAAATTGCTGTTTCTCTTGTTCCATTGTATCTACATCATTTTGCTCAGGCTCTTACTTTCATTATTTGCACTAACTTGAAATGCAGAAGTCTATGTAACTGAAATCTGAATAAGCTGTGGGGAAGTTTTACTTGCCATGGAAGATATTTTATATTACGAAGCTTTGTTAATATATATATTATTGCGCATCAGAAAAAAAATGCTCAGAAATGCACCTTGCTTTCAGGAACAATTGTATGACTATTCTGGATTAACATCAGTTACATTTGTACTGGCACTTATGGAAAGAGTTGCAAATAATGTAAATATAAAGACTGGAAAACTGCAATGCAGTTTTGATGGAATAAAGAACATAAAAATAAACTATTTTCCATGGGAGTTATCTACATTTATTAAGAGATTACTTAGTTAACGTGTAAGCTTAACTAACCTTGCATAGTGGAAATAATTTTCCATTGAGAACCGCAAAGTACTGTGTTGAGTTAAAAATAAATGCAGCAAAAAAAAGAGGTAAATTCTGTTCAGTGGGACACCAATAAAAATGTGTCATTCACCTGCTGTGGACAACAGAAACCGTTTGTGTGAATGAAGAGAGCATTATGAAAGAGCCCCATAGGAGGAAAAAAATTTCAAGTCGTCTGAAACTGAAGAATAGAATGAAAGCTTTTATCTTGCAACACATCAAACCTTCCTATTTGTGAGGAATCCAAAGCATGGGTGCTAAATCTTATTTAAACTTAAATTGTGATGATAGCATTTAATATTCATTTATCTCAGTTTTTTGTTTGTTTGTTTTTGTAAGCTTTACAAGGATTTTTTTGATTGCTTTACAAAGAGTTTTGTGAGAAGTGAGGAATTTATGGTTAGGTGTAGAGTAATTGACAGTGCATGCTGATCACTGTGCTCGGGTCACAATTCTGTTGATTAACTGACTGTTCAGAAATTCTCCCTAAGAGTCAGTCTATCTTTTCCTCCAGTGTAGGCTTCATGAGCCCTTTAACTTCTATGGACCACACTTCCCTGTGCACAGAATAGCAGGGAAACTTTGCTCTGGGATTCCTTGTCAAATAAGCATATAGACATTCAACTATCTTATTCTCACATCCAGAGGGGATTTGGTGGTTCTTTCTAAATTGTTCACTGCCTTTCAGTATCCAAACTGTGTTGTGACGCACAGTTCAGTTCACACTTTCTTCAGGTAGGGTCATGTTCTGCCTGGGCAACAATATATTGAAACAACTGTTTGAAAGCTGCTCCTTACTCATAGCTTTTGAATTAGTTACTCCTTCTGTAGTCTTTGGAAGGCTGTCAAATGCCACTTATATTTATTCTTAGCAGTTATTTCTCAAACTTACTGCCACTGTATTCTTTTGACAAAAGCAAAGTTTTCAAGCCTTGTTCTAATCCATGTGGTAGGGAGTATTCATACTGAAGATACAAAAAGTAGGTAAAATGGTAAAATCCTTGTTTCTGAATGGTGAGATAAGTAACCAGAATAGAGATCAGAGGCTCTAAGAAAAGCTGCTGTCTTTATTCTTGCTTTTTTTTTTTTTTTTTTTTTTTTTTTTCTTCTCCACTCGTTCATTTTCAACTCTTCCTTCATCCCTCTTCATTTCTCAGGAAAGGTCTACTGAAGATAATGAAAGGAGAAGCAAAAAAAAAAAAACAAAAACAAAAAAAGCCTCTTCTGATAACAAATTTTTGGGAAATGAGGACTAATTATAGAACTTCAACTGGTTTGTCTAATGCAGTTTCTGGGCATTAATCTAATGTGCTAAATCAAGAGTTCACCTTACTTTGTCAGAATAAAGTCTTCTTCCTATTGATCACTCAACTCCTACTTCTGGGAAGATTCACAAATATTATAAAGATACTAAGCATAGATTTGTGCACAAAATTAAAATTTTGTTAAAAGGGAAAAAAAGTATATGAAAAGAATTACAGAAGGCAGAGCTTCTTTTACTTTCCTAGAAGTTTTGTAGGTTATGGTTTGGTTTTTGGGTTGTTTGGTTTGTTTGATTGTTTTGGGGGGTTTTATTTTTATTTTTTATTACCAAGTTGAGTAACAGAATAATTATACTAATTTAACTTTTTGTTTTAAAGTTTGTTAATGGTGCTAAGTTGTAGGGACCAATTTTGGAAGGTGGCTGTTTGAAAGCAAGATGAAAAACCATGTGCCTTAGAATATCAGAGATGCTTTAAAGTAAGCTTTGCATTTTTTCAAATTAAGCAACCCATGTGTTTTCTCTTCCAACATTCCTTCAGTTTTTTCCATATCATTAAACTGAACAGTTTGGCTTTGCAAATAGGATTTGCTGATGGTTTTCCTGTAAGCATGTTTTCCTTTCATGTTCAAGAGGTTCTGTCTAATTTCTATCCTCATAGAGAATATTGGGTAGGGGCAGCTCCAGCTGCTGAAGTAATGTCTCAATCCGATCTTTCACTCAGGTTAACTGATTCTCTTTCTCAGAATTAGTAATAAAAACAACTGTAGGAGATATCTATCCTCTGGTATAGTGCAGAGAAACTCAAAAGGCCATCAGTGATTTAACCTGAATGGAGACAATAAAATAAAGTTCGGTTTTCTCTTTTAATTACCAAAGTTATTTTTCAATCACAACACTGTGGAAAGAGGCCTAGGCTGTGTTTTGGGTGTTACACAAATGCAGAATTAAGACCTCATTCTCATCTCACAGAATCACAGAATTGTAGGGGTTGGAAGGGACCTCTAGAGATCATCGAGACCAACCCCCCTGCCAAAGCAGGTTCCCTACACCAGCTCGCACAGGTAGGCGTCCAGGCAAGACTTGACTATCTCCAGAGAAGGAGACTCCACAACCTCCCTGGGCAGCCTGTTCCAGTGCTCCGTCACCCTCACCGTAAAGAAGTTCTTATGCACATTTGTGCGAAGCTTTCTATGCTGCAGCTTATGTCTGTTTCCCCTCGTCCTGTCTCCACGTACCACTGAAAAGAGACTGGCCTCACCACTATGGCCGCCACACCTCAGATATTTATAAACCTGGATCAGGTCCCCACTCAGTCTTCTTTTCTCAAGGCTAAACAGACCCAGTTCACTTAGCCTTTCTTCATAGGGGAGATGCTCCAGGCCCTTCACCATCTTTGTGGCCCTCTGCTGGACTCTTTCCAAGAGATCCCTGTCTTTTTTGTACTGGGGAGCCCAGAACTGGACCCAGTACTCCAGATGAGGCCTTACCAGGGCAGAGTAGAGGGGGAGGATCACCTCCCTCGACCTGCTGGACATGCTCTTTTTAATGCACCCCAGAATGCCATTGGCCTTTTTGGCCACGAGGGCACACTGCTGGCTCATGGCCAACCTGTCGTCCACCAGGACGCCCAGGTCCCTCTCTGCAGAGCTCCTCTCCAGCAGCTCATCCCCCAGCCTGTATTGGTGCATGCAATTCTTCCTCCCTAGCTGTAAGACCCTACACTTGCTTTTGTTGAACCTCATCCGGTTTCTTACTGCCCAGCTCTCCAGCCTGTCCAGGTCTCGTTGAATGGCAGCACAGCCTTCAGGCGTGTCAGCCAATCCTCCCAACTTCGTATCATCAGCAAACTTGCTGAGGGTGGCCACTATCCCCTCATCAAGGTCATTGATGAAGATGTTGAACAAGACTGGACCCAGCACAGACCCCTGGGGGACACCACTGGTTACAGGTCTCCAGCCAGACTCTGCACCACCAACGACGACCCTCTGCGCTCTGCCAGTCAGCCAGTTCTCAACCCACCTCACTGTCCACTCGTCTATCCCACACTTCCTCAGCTTTGTTATAAGGATGTCGTGGGAGACAGTATCAAATGCCTTTCTAAAATCAAGGTAGATTACATCTACCGCTCTTCCCCCATCCACCCAGCATGTGACAGCATCAGAGAAGGCCACCAAGTTGGTCGAGCACGACCTCCCCTTGGTGAACCCATGCTGACTACTCCTGATAACCTCCTTTTCTCCCAGTTGTCTGGAGATGGTATCCAGCATAAGCTGTTCCATCACCTTTCCAGGGACAGAGGTGAGGCTGACAGGCCTATAATTACCCGGATCTTCCTTCTTGCCCTTTTTGAAGACTGGAGTGACATTGGCTATCCTCCAGTCTTCAGAGACCTCCCCTGTTATCCAAGACCTCTCAAAAATGATGGAGAGCGGTTCGGCAATGACCTCCACCAGCTCCCTCAGCACACGTGGATGCACCCCATCAGGTCCCATGGACTTGTGGACCTTAGTACTGCCTAGGCGCTCACGCACATCCTCTTTCCTGACTAAAGGGAAGTCTCCCATTCCCCAGACCCTCTCACTAACCTCCAGGATGTGGGATTCCTGCGGGAGAGCCTTTTCACTGAAGACGGAAGTAAAGAAGGCATTCAGTATCTCTGTCTTCTCAGCATCCCCCATTACGAGAACCCCCCCCTCACTTAGTAAGGAGCCCACATTCTCTCTAGTTTTCCTTTTGCTGTTAACATACTTGGAGAAGCCTTTTTTATTATCCTTTATCACTTTAGCTAGATTCAATTCCAGACGGGCTTTAGCCTTCCTCATCGCATCCCTGCAGGCCCTGACTACATTCCTATATTCTTCCCAAGTGGTCAGACCCTTTTTCCACATCTCAAAGAGGTTAAAAGCATAGAGTAAAACTAATCTAGGAAAGTGTACATGGAAATAATGACCTTGTGGAGAATGGCTGTCTAAAGACACCATTCAATGTGATTATTGACAACAGTAATCAAGACAGCCAAGCAGAGTTCTCTAGTTCTCTATGGAGCTTTTCCCACAATGAGGACTGATCTTCTGAACAAAGCAGGCAATAAGCAATTGCTTAAGCAATAATAATAATAATAAGCTACGAGAAAACTTTGTAGAAATGAGAAATTGAATTTTCAATACGGAGTGAGACATTAGAAGAAAATTGAAACCTTAAAAATGAAGACAAGGAAAAAATAAAGTGAGCAAAAGCTTAGAAATTAAGTTTGGACAAAAGGAGAAGACTTGTAGAAGTGATGGTGGAAAAAATGGAATGTAAAATGACATCAATATACACTCAGATCATATCATTTAATTGGTGAAGAGGGCTAGGATGAGTGGCTGTTGTGCTGGGGAAGCAAGTATCCACAGAATCACAGAATCACAGAATCATAGAATCACAGAATGGCCAGGGTTGGAAAGGACTTCAAGGATCGTGAATCTTCAACCCCCCTGCAGGGCTACCAACCTCCACATTTAATAGTAGACCTAGACAAGGCTCCATCCAATCTGGCCTTGAACACCTTCAGGGATGGGGCATCCATAACCTCTCTGGGCAGCCTGTTCCAGCACCTTACCACTCTTTCTGTAAAGAATTTCCCCCTGACATCCAACCTAAATCTTCCCTCCCTTGACTTAAAACCATTTCCCCTTGTCCTGCAGTTATCAACCCCTTCAAAGAGTTGATTCTCCTCTGATTTGTAGGCTCCCTTTAGGTACTGAAATGCTGCAATGAGATCACCTCGCAGTCTTCTTTTCTCCAGGCTGAACAAGCCCAGCTCCCTCAGCCTGTCTTCATAGGGGAGGTGCTCCAGTCCCCTGATAATCTTCGTGGCCCTCCTCTGGACCCTCTCCAACTGTCCTTCCTCTACTCGGGCTTCAGACCTCGACACAGTACTCCAAATGGCGTCTTACAAGAGCAGAGTAGAGGGGGACAACCACCTCCCTGTGCCTGCTGGCCACAACCAGCCCAACCATTCTCATCATTTCATGGCCAGATGCTGTCTGCACTGGAGCTGGGCTGTGAAAGATGATTAATGTGAGAGGAAATAAAGGAAAGGTGAAAATAAAATGAATGATAGACTTACTGCATTGCATTATGGGATTGAACTGCCTAAACTAATATTTGCTGTTGGCCAATGTTTCCAGCGGAGGGCCGTGAAGATTACAAAGGGCCTGGAGCAGCTCTCCTACAAAGAAAGTCTGAGCAACCTGGATCTGTTCAGCCTTGAGAAAAGAAGACCGAAAGGGAATCTTATCAATGTCTATAAATATCTAAGGTGCAGGAGGCAAAGGGATGAGGGCAGATTCTTTTCAGTGGTGTGTAGCAATAGGACAAGGGGAAATGGCCACAACTGAAGCATAGGAAGTTCCTACAAATGTGCATAAGGATTTCTAAGGGAGACAGAACACTGGAACAGGCTGCTCAGGGAGGATGTGGAGTCTCCTCCTCTGGAGAAGACCTCTCTTCAAGACCTGCCTGGATGCCTATCTGTGCCATTTGGTCTAGGGAGTCTGCTTTGAAGGGGGATTGGACTTGGTGATCTCTAGAGGTCCCTTCCAGCCCCTACAATTCTGTGATTCTGTAATTCTGTTTCATTTGTTCTCCTCTTCGTTAACCCTCTTAAACCTCTTAAGTTGAGCTTACCATTTAGTCTTGGACACTTACTTCCTTTGTCCCCATGAATATGAAAGTCCTATCACCTGCTCATAGACAGTTCCAAAAATGAAATACGAGCTATTATTATTAAAAATCCACCAGGTCAAGGTTCATGAGGGTATAGAAGAGATGAATCCAGAAGCAAAAAGGTGTATAAAAATTTGCTAAGCTTTCATTGTAGCTTTACTGTAAGAAAATGATATTCATGTTCTGACAAACTAGTTTTTGCCATTTGCTATCACAAAATTTCCTGTTTGACTCAGGAATATCTGTTATTTTCAACAGTTTATATCATACCATTTTACCATCCATGTGGACTGATTTTGCCATAGGTAAGTGTGATTAATTTAGCTTTGATGTTCGTTTGTCCATAATTCTAGTAATCTTTGCATTAGTATTTGATTCATTGGCCTACTTGCACTATCAGAAAATTTTTGTACAGGGCCCACGAAAGTTTTCAAAAACAGCAGCTACAGCACTCATTCTGCCACAGTTGACATTCAACTTTACTTCATGCACAAGCAAACACTGAAGGCCTCAACATACAAAAGTTTATACACGGAATACTGTTACTGTTTTCTGTGAGATCTAGTGACTGTGAAAAGCACAGGACTATAACAGTCTCTTAAAAATGGAATATGAAGATAAGCTGTGGCAATTATACAGGTAGCTCAATAAGGATCTAAAGAGGTCATACACCATACTGTATATAAACTGCTGATGGTGTTCCATTTGTGTCAGCTACCTCAGTGCTATGGCATTACATCTAATATAGGTATCTAGACCTCGGTATTTCCAACTGTATTTTTAATTTCTTGGGTATATTGTTTCACTGGTGCTTTTTGATAATACTACTGATCTTTGGAACGAAACAATACCAGATAAAAAGTAAAAATATACTGAAAAGGAAGCTGTCTCCCTAATCTTCTAGAACCTTTGAGGAACTAGCAGGGTTTAATGTTGTAGCAAAAATACTAAGTCACTGCTTGAAGCAGTGATTGAGCACCTGGTGAGAAGGCAGGACCAATCCAGGGGAGCTCAGGTGCATGCTATGCACCTGAGGGATTGGAAGATGTAGAGCTAGGATCCACCTCTTTCCAGAACTCATTTAAGGGCTGGCCATGGAGGTGAGAGTATTTTGCTGGAGATCCCTGCCTACCTGAGGCATTTGAAGGGTACGCAGCTTTTTTTCCTTTCTTTCTGTGTCCACAGCTGCTGCATTTGAGCTTGTCCTTCCTGCAGCGTAGGGCTTTGACACCCCTTTATTATTGCTGTGCTTTTCATCACATTATTGCATTACAAATGTAAATGCTGTTTTAGAGATAGAGAAAATAGCTTCCCTGGGAAATTTTTATGGGAAGATTGTAGTTGCTATGAAAATTTGCATGGTGCTAGCATACATAATATGTGTACAGAAATTGCTATAGAGCACTGGAAGAGGAGTAAGGTGCTAGGTGACCCGTGCACTGAGGATTTGGATTTTTGAGTATTACAGCACCCTTGTGTAGCCACTGATACCTTATTGAAGGGTGAAGAGACAGGAAGCTTGTAACATACTGAAATAGGGTTATATCTTATATTATTCTAAATTCAAGTTCTTAGTAGCTGGCTTGAAATGCCAAAAGCTTGCTGATACTTATGTTTGGTGAAAACTTTTACTGTGACAGTTCCTAACAGCAAAGTTTAGTATACTTAGTTTTGTTTTACTACAGGATTTAAACTTTTATTGAATGCTTGTGATACAGAAGAAGTAAAAGTTTTGAAGCAACTGAATGTGGGGGTGAACTTTTCACTGCTCCTCACAAGGTTGGGCTGACTGCTGTTTGTGACTCGGTCAGTTGTGCTTAGCCATCATGACCCCGAAGATGCAAAAATTTTCTGTAAGTTAGCCCTCTCTTAGAACTTTTATCTCTATCTTGCTTCTTTAACAATCTTCTTATCTTTCACTGAGAAAATGAAGTTATAGTGCAGTCAACAAAGAGCTTCAAGCATATTTTACTCTCTTCTTATGTTACTGAATTACACAAGTCAATGTGCTATATGAAGATGTTGTTTAATGTTTTTGGATTTCTAAACTTCTTTGAACTTGAGTTATTTAGCAACTTTCTTAGGAATGACAATTTGTCCAACTTCCAGACAAATATTTATAAAATGCATTGTATCATATTTATGTGACAGGGGCTTCATGTTTAAGCTGACTTGTGAGCTACTCAAAGTTATGTTTCCCAATTAAAAAGAGTTTGGGTGAAGAGGATCAAGTTATTCTCCATGATTACCAGTCACCTTGCTTTCTATGTACTAGACTGTGAGATACAAAATGTTTGAATTTTCTGTGAGCAAGAGTATCCAAGTATACTTTCATCATACTCTAGTGATGAAAAGTTGGAACTTAAGCCAAATTAATAAATAGCTAGATGAAGCCATAGTCTGTGTGATTATCTAAAAATGGATACTTTGAAGGAAGTTATAAGAAAATATGCCATGAACATCATAATCTGATCAGAAAGAAAACTGTATCAATTACATGTAATATATTGTAAGTTCATGGATTTATATCTCTCTTCAGTAAAGTGATGAAAGAAACTGTCCTTTTTGCCCAGTGTAATGGGGATACAAAGGATGTATCTTCTCTGGAATGTTTTGGTCAGAAATCCTATTTATTTAGCAGCCTTGAAAGTTTTGATTTATTGAGTTGAACTGTATCTTCTTAGAAAACTGTTGAATGGCAGCAAGTCAGTTGTACAAAAACGAGGGATCTCTTTTTCCAAACCTCTCGTTTTTCTTTTTTAGCTGTTGTTCTTTGTAGAAGTCTCTTATTCTACTGTACAGCTGTTCTTTATCCTCTGAACATTTTTTCTGTTGACATTAGAATTCCATTTTAGCATTTGTATTTTAAAACAATGACCACATAATTCTATACACCTTAGTTCTATGTTCATTCAGAGTTTTTTTAATTTGCAAACTTATTAACATAAGATAAAACAGTGTATCTTAGTCATGGCATGTACTTCATTACACTAGAGCTGGACTAGAATCTCCCTGGGGCTCAGAACAGAAATAAATGCTAATGCCAACTGAAGAACTACTTCTCCTCATGGAAGAGAAAGGAACTTATGTTCTTGATAAAACAAGTGATCATGGAGAAGGCAGAAATTCCTAGAGATGATTAAACAAGCATCAAAATGGAATCATACTAAACTTAAAAAACAAAACAGGACAGTCTAAGATGGCATGACTGAATGCCAAAAATGTACCTATTAAGTGTGTGGACACAAGTTAGAGCAAACTTACCTCTTTCCTAATTAAAAAAAAAAATAAAGGAATAATCAAGACTGTAAAAACATATACAGATATTCAAGATATGCCCATGCAGGAGCTGTCAGAAACCTGCCATTTCAGCTGTAAGCCCTGTAACTGGTATTCCAATTCAGTGAATAAAAATCTTGTTGGTTTGCTTCAGTTTTAATTTTTATACCATAAAATAGTGAACTATGTTATGTTTTTTTAAATGTTGACAATACATGTGGTACAAGGACAAAGTGGAGAAGAAAAGGTATGTGATGTTTTCAGTAGAACATCTTGTGGAGGGAATGCATATTCCAAGGCATCTTTCCAGCTGGTGCTGTGCCCGGAAAAGAAAACCCTGAACCTTCTCAATATGTGAAACTGCTTCAATAAATCTGGCTTACACAAGTGTTTAAGTTTATTAAGACTTCAGTGTCTGAAAGCTACTTGGAATTATTGCTACAGCTGGATTATAACATTCTTTCACTGGGCCAGTATTCTTTCCTCCATGGAAATCTCATAACTTATGTCTAATTCATCATGACGATTGCTAGCTTTGAGCCAAAGAAGGCACATGTACTATAATATTCTTGTTGTGTGGAATTGTTATTTTTAAGAGTAAAATAAGGTCTAATAATAGTTTGCAATATGATATTTGCAAAATATCTCAAGGAAGATAACTAGATAAAATTTCCAGTGGAAGAGTCTGGATCTCCACGTCTTTCATTTCTAAACTGAATTTCTTTAGCCTCTTAACTGGACAAAATGCAATGGTAACAATAAATTCACATGTGATATTGAGACTTCACTTTGTGATTTATCTCTCTCACTGATAAAACTGAGATTAATTTATTCATTCCTGTGATTATGTGTCAGAAGGTAAAAAAAAAAAAAAAAAGAGTTGGAGAATGGGGAGAAGAAGAGATGGGAGTTGACAAAGCACAATCAAATCAATAACGTCACAGCTTTTATTCATGATGTTTTAACTTTCCCACATATCTTGGAAAATGTATTCTGGTATTGGCCTACGCTGTGTTTCTGTGGCTGTAGTCTTTATGAAAAAAACACTTGTTCTTTACTTTCACCTTCTCCTTTACCTATCTCCTACTGCAAACTCAGTTTTGTGAACGAGGAGGGAAGTACTGTTTGTTTTGTACCTGACAGAGCACTGGCAAATGCTGCCCAGAAGCTGCGTGTGGGGTCTACGCCTCAGAGACCTTAAGCAGCTGCCTGGACATGGCCTTGGGCACATGCTCTGGAGTCCTTGCTGCAGCAGGCTTTGGGCCTGATGGACCCAGAGGGCACTGCCAGCCTTGCATACCATGAGATTTGGTGATTATGTAATAGATGCTAGTTTGAACAAATGGAAGACTAGAAATTATGCGAGAACAGGCTTATTTACTTCATTGCCTCACAGATCTTAACAGTCATGGACTATATTAGGGGTAGAACATGAAGAATTCACACTGATTGGTCTTGTTATTTTTCCCCCATCAAATTCTAAGCCCATTTATACACATAGGTTGCATGTGACAAAGGTGAATTTAATCAGCCTTTCTTGAAGAAAGCAGTATGTGTTCTGATTTTAATAAACTGCCATGAACTCTTTTTTGTGTTCTTTATTTTCTGTTTTTTTTTTTTTGTTTGGGTAGCATCCAAAGGCACGTTCAAACAAATTAGAAATAGCTAACAAGCTGATTTTGAATGAACTGTTAATGACAATCTGTTACTTATCGGGGATGTTGTTGAAAAGGGCCTGAAAAGAAATTAATGTTTTAAAGCCTATTAGATACTTTTGATTTATATTTGGAAATATGAAGTTATTGCTAGTAAAAATCATGTAAAATAATCACATAAATGTGGTGATCACATGGGTTGTCACATAGCAAGACTGATTTATAATGCATTGCTTTAATATTAACAAAAGCAAAGCTATGTATCTAGGAATACAGAACAGAGACCATATAAATAGAATGAAGGATTATATCCCAAAACTCTGAGAAGAGTCTAGGTTTCATATTAGATGTGTTAAAATGCTTTTATTTGAGAGGCAAAACTGGTGCTGTGTTTGTAATATGTAGCATCACTCTATATTTTATGTGTGGCCTTATATCTGCACATTACCTATATCTTATGTATACAGCTAGAAGGTAAGTACATTTGTTGCATGTACAGACAGAATACAGGGAAGGAATACAAATGTCTGAAAGTTGGATAGTGTATGTTAGAATGAGACAATTAAAGGGCTCAGTCTGCCTAGTTGATTTTTAAAGGCTACAGAGTATTGAATAGATTTCCATGTTTAATTACTTTCCCAAGGGAAAGCTCAAAGGGACTTCATAAATTTTTTACAGAGTTACAATACAGACCAAAAGCTGGAAGCTGTTTTTATGCAGATTCAAATTTGTAATGGTCTTAAATCACTAATAATCTGTTCAAAAAGTTAATCTATCAAGAGGTATGATAAAGTCTCTGGAAATATCAAGAAAGAATTAAGGATGGATGCTTTTTTAAGAGATAGACTAGTTTAATCATCAGGCTAAATAAGTAGCTAAACAAATTAAGATGTGTTAACCTGAAATGTATAAGAAGTTGGATCATTTAATAATCCTTTTTGTCCTTAAAGACTATGCTTTTTCTTCCCGTTTCTTTCTAAGTAGGATTTCAAGTGGAGACTGGCAACAGCTATAGTCTACAATTAAGTACAGTCTTGGAAAACACGATAGACTGATTTTTCTTTTCAGCAGGAAAATGCCATTTTATTGATGCTGTACCAGCACCACACAACCTTAATGACTCTAATTTCAGTTCCAAAAGCACTTTCGCCTGAAGCATCTTCATTATACCTGGTTAAAGAATAAAACTGTTTTGATTGACGCTTTTCCTCCCTACTGAAATTTAAATTTCCTAAAAATTAGTAATCTTTCCTAACAACCTTTTCTAGCTACAGAAACAGCAAGAATGAGCCAAATATCTCTGCTACTGTTTCATTACCTATATACGTATACTAATATATGTAGTTTTGGTTTTCCTGGCTTAGTGGCTGATGGGAGATTACATATACGTGAAACAATTGTTTTATGTAACTTTTTTGAAAGTTGAAAGAACATGGTGATATTTTTCTTTAGTTTAAAAATTTTTAAGACACTTCCACATTTTCCCTTCCACATTATTCTAACACTGTATTTGATGTGTGTTTAGTGGCTGACCATAAGCAGTTTTGCAAGGCCTGTGCACATGCTAAGGAGAAAGGGTTGACAAAGATCATGTCTCTCCAGAGCAATTCAGACTACCGAACATCCAGGTAATCTTACTGTACTATGATATTTAATCACATGGGGATAGAAATCAGGTTATGATTAAAAACTGCCAATCCAATAATTATTTACAAAATAAGGAAGATCTGGCACTTTAGAAGGCTTTTTATTATTTATTGCATACCTAAAAAAGAAACAAATAACAATCAGTCTTTGGCCTAATTGTTCACTGCAAGAAATCGTTACTGGCAATATTAAAAAATTGCAAATGAAACGCAAGGTGGTATTTTAAACACTAAA
The DNA here is from genome assembly GCF_905368555.1 of Meleagris gallopavo. Taxonomy (NCBI): domain Eukaryota; kingdom Metazoa; phylum Chordata; class Aves; order Galliformes; family Phasianidae; genus Meleagris; species Meleagris gallopavo. Next base: position 55,324,369 of record NC_139406.1, on the reverse strand, counting down.
TTTAAGTACTTTACCATCACCAGTCTCATACAAAAATATAGGAATAAGGAAGTCCTAATAGAACGATTTACTTTGGCTGCCATGAAATATGTTATGCATCCTCTTCCATGCTGAACATGAAGGTCTACAACATAAAGGTCTGCTAATGTCTAGAACAGTTCCCACAGTCTTGGCTTGTGATGAAAGTGACTTTCTCTCTATGGCCTGTTTCCCATCTGGCCAGATATAAATCCCTGCATGCCAGATATCTGCTCCATATATCCTTTGTGTATTTGAGTCATGACAAGGATCAGCTGATATAAAACATGAAGAAAGACATGATGAAAGTTCATGTTCACAAGAGTAACCATAGATAAATCCAAAATCTGCAATCTAACTGAAAAAACTTGTTTTTTGCGTTAATATGTCTGTAGCAAAGACATTATTTTCCAAATCTGATGAACTTGGATAGATAAATCCTGGTGTTAGGTAGAAAACAAAAACAAAACAAAACAAAAAAACAAACCTAACAGATGAAAAATCACTGGTGTCATGAGGAAGAAAAGAAACAAGGAGAAAGGAGGACAGATGATTTGTGGGTTGCTATGAACGTATTCTTCCTAAGTGAAGGAAGTAGGAAAGAATATCTGATGTAAAACACAGAGTAATTGATCAATTTGTTTGTAAGGAGAAATTATGTTAGTTTTCCATTTGATGCAGGGGGTATATATGCAAGGCACAATCAATTTTGGTATTCGTTTGTTTTTTTGTTTGTTTGTTTGTTTGTGCTTCCTGTGAATGGATGAGTAGTTCTCAAACACATGAGGAAAGGAAGAATGTATCTGAAGAGTGCATTATCAGTCTGAAGGGAGATGGGGAAAGGACAAAGTGTTCAGGTTAGGGCTGAGACTAGATGACAGCAGGAATGGGTAAAGGACCATGACCATGGAATTCACTGAACTCAGCTGCAAGTAGCCTGAGACAGAAAATACTTTTCCTGTTGATTGCAAATAGATACCTCCAATGTATACTTTCTAGTGAATAGCTCAGAAAAGGAATCGCTAGATGTGGCTGATTACTAAAAACAACATGCTGCTACATTGGAGTTGGTGCTAACTGAATCAATGTGTGCTAAGTCAATTAGTAACGCTGCAGTGAAGGATAGCGTATGGCTTCTCTGGCTCAGGAGATAAATGAAGCACAAAGAACTATGGCAAAAAATGCTTTGATGTCTCCTGTATCCTATGAAAGTTATGTGATGCATCTTAATGCCAATTTAGTCTGGAATCTCCAAGTCCAGCTGGTCTGGGTAAGTCTACCTCAAACAGATTAATATTTCCTTAAAGATGAACTAGGTTAGAAATAATTCTGTTCTTTTTTTATTTTTCTCTATTCCCCTAATTTTGCCAGCAGAAGAGATTAATATCATTCTCTTGATTGTCCAAAACTTAGTATTGATTAATGTCACAGTACTTATTAGTCTCCATTTATGTACTTTTTAACCTAGTGGTTTGCTTATTTGTTTGCTTGTTGTTGTTTGTTTGTTTGTTTTTAATAAAATGAGAAATTTGTTCTTGGTTTTCTCAACTAAACAGTTGGCTGTATTATTTCTAAAAGGCAAGCACTTTGTTTTTCCGACTTTTGGAATCATTTTTTACAGTTTTGAAAAAGGACACTCATTTCCTCAGTCATGTCTGGCCTTTCTGAAATCATGACAGTCTTCTGAAACTAGTTTTTCTAGTAATATCTGAGTTCTCTTCTCACCAGGGTGGTGAGGTACTGGAACAGTTTGCTCAGAGAGGTGGTGGATGCCCCATCCTTGGGCGTTCAAGGTCGGGCTGGATGGGCCTCTGAGCAACCTGATGTAGCTGTAGATGTTCCTGCTCATTGCAGGGGAGTTAGAAGGGACCCTTGTAGGTCATCTGGTCCAACTCAAACAATTCTATGATTTTATGATTCTATGACTCTATGGTAATGGATGTTAATATGAGAGCAAACAAACCTATAAACCACGGAAGGGAAGGATCTTCTGGTGACTGCAGCTGAGACCACAACCCTGGGCAGAAGCAGGACAGCCCTATCTCCCCAGAGAGGCACCTCCCTGGAGACAGGTTGAAGCCAGGCCAGGTTACGTGCCCATGGGTAAGGATGAGTCACAGGTCAGTGAAGCCATGACTGTTTACAGGCCAAGCTGCAGGACGTTGGGTTCTGTGGCTGGTAGGGTCCATAGGCAGAGCTTCAGCCAAAAGTTCCCAGAGCTTTTGGGCTCCCAGGGTCTTGGCCCTGGAAGCACCCCACATCACCCAAACACAAAGCACTACTTTGCCAAGAAGACAAATCCTCCCATATTCTACACTTTGTATGCTGCTCACACAGAAATGAAGTTAATGTTCCTTGTGTGAACAAACATTCAAGGTACTTATTCATTCCTCATTTTACAAACTAGTTAAACAAATCTGAACCTATTTGCAGTACATCTTTTTACTGTGGCATCTTAGTACTTGCCAGTTTTCAATTTATTCACCCTCATAATTAAATTTGGGAGTCAGAAAATCCATGTTAACTGTATTCTGCTTCTAAGAAATGGAAATGCAGAGATAATGAGGACTTATGTGCCTATATTTAATTCTTAAATCCTCAAAGCCATTTTTTAGAATCTGGCAACTTCGGAAGAAAGTATTTTTCTCAGGTGCATAAAATCTCACCTTATAATACTTTCAAAGACACTAAGACCCTATAGCATCTGTCCATGAACTAAACCATATGGTTCAATTATTTATTTGCAGTGAATCAGTTAAGCCTGGAAAAGACCAAAATCCTCATGTAATACATGTAGCAAGCGACAATACTGCTGCACCCTTCTGATGTAAGCACGCACCTCAAACATGGAGCTGATGTGGAAACAGATCTGAATCTCTCATTCCCATCTGCCTAGATGCATAATTTTATCTCTGAGCTTTGCAGCATCTTGTGCATGAAATTAGTGTTAATGAAAGGACTCTGACAAATTCCAGTGTTTGACTAATATAAGAACCTGGATTATTTCTTATTCCTGTAGTTTCCCTTCTGTATCTAAGGAAGTATTTCAGTTTACAGAGTAGTAATTATCAGTATTGTTAGTATCTTCAAAGAGACAGAGAATGCTCTCACACTGAAAGATACACGTGAACAACTAGTATACTTTCAAATCTAATAAGAAAATGTAAACTCAAATATACTTCATAATTGAGGAGGTGTGTGTAGGGCTACTCATTCTGAATTAAAATTTTAAAGTAAATTTCCTTTCTCTAGCTATGTGTATTTGTGTTTGCGTGTTAGGCTTTTTTGTCTTATTTATTTCTTTGTTTCACAAAATCTAGTGCAGCAGTCCTTAACTTTATCATAGTTTTCTGGGAAGATGACGAGGAGTTTCTTGACTTTCTATCATGTGACACTTGCATTAGGTTCTCCTAGTCATAGAGGAAGAAAGGTAATTCCCACTACATGATGTTTTTCTTAGAGCACAGTCTCTCTATTTACCATGTAAGAACTTTGAGTAGACTGACTTATTAAATTATCTGCCTAAAGAAAATTACTTCTATGTCTAAAGGACTTCACTTGAGAGGCATCAAGAAATTTGCTACAGACCAGCAATGGCATAAATTTGAATTTTCTCTCAGATGATATTTTTAAAAATTATATTAAGGAAGAGTTTAAAAACCTCTATTTTTAAAATATGTAACCTAACTCAGAGATAAAAACAGCATATTTATTTAAATTTTGCACTTATATCTTCCTGTGATAAATTTTACTGGGTCAGTAAGGAGGAAAAGCATGATGCTTCACAGAAATTGGAGAATAAATGCAGCTCAAAAAGAGGTATGAAACACTTGAACTCCAGCACCAAGGAAGCACATTTGAAGTTCCCATTTTCATCATAACTAGGTACAGCTGCATGGATGGGTGATCATGGAGTCTTCTCATGTAATTGAAATACCTACTATATCATACTGTGCACAAAAGGAGTGGGGAAAAAGAAGGGAACCCATCACGTATGTACATGTTCTTGGTAAACTTAACACTTTCAGTTCATATTAAATTTTAGAATTGACACAGAATTTGTATTCAGTACTGTAAAAGCACGGTAAATCTCAAGGGAAATCTTGTAGGCCATATATTCAACATGTATTATATCAAATGAATACACTTCTGTGCTAAGGTCATGCCTATTTTACGTAACAGGGAGGAGATCTGCAGAAGGACATTTTTCTCTGAAAAACGAAGTGCAGAGCTGAGCCTCAAATAGCAGTTTTGGAATAGCCTCTACCTTGTGCAGGACCTTACTGAATTATTCCTTTCCTTAAAGTCAAATATAATTTATGAAACGAGAGTTACTTGACTGCATTAGTGGCCCTGCGTTTGGCAGGGGGGTTGGAGATTCATGGTCCTTGAGGTCCCTTCTAACTTGGGTTATTTTGTGTATGTGTGATTATCAGAGAGCAGATCAGTGAATTTTATTAGTTTTGGGAAGGAAAGGACTTTTTTTTCCTTAAATTTGAATTTAAAGTTTCAGTAATGAAAAGATGTTTAAATGATAAGTTTTGTTTTGCTATAATTTTGAGGACAAATGTTTTCAAATCTGGTTCCACAGAAACATAAGAAAAAAATGTAAATGCACAAGTTTAAATTTTGTACAGAAGAAAAAAATAGCCTTTAACACAAAATATAGTGTATATGTACCTCAAGATTTGAACCACAAATCTTTGGTTGTATTCTCTCCTAATTCAGGCATGGAAAACAGCCTATGAATTAATGCAGTTATAATTGCTTTGACAAGGTTATAAATCTGCCTAAGTGCTTTAGGCTTTATTTACTTCTCAGAGGATTAATTATACCACAAACATTTGCTTATGGAATAAGTTAATAAGATGAACATAGGATAATACTAATATTTTAAAATACAATGAAAATACGCTGTTTAATTTTCTTCCAGGCAAAGAATACTCCTTTTAAGATGCTAGGAAGCATTAAATGTAATTCAAAACAAATACCATAAACCTGGGCAAACAATCACATAGTGTAGGTAATCTTCTACCATTCATTTCCCAACTCTTCAGTGGACATTTAGTAGTTAGTAAAACTACCAGTGATTTTCTTCACTTAGTGTCTTTAATATAGAGCCACTAGTGAGTACATAGGTTTTTAAACAGGATCTTCTAAAGAAGTTTTTTATATGCAGCTGATGTGAGATTTTGCTTATGAAAATTTCAGAAACAACTTCAAAATACTATGACAAGGAGTGGAAGAATACAATACCAGCAGCTTTGGTAGTAATAGTTCTTAGCAGAATAATCTACGTTGGCCACCAAAAGTAAGATTAAGGACTAGGGGTGAGAAGTGAAATGCCCTCCTTACTCAGTGAAATATGTATTATTGAAAAAGGAGAGAGAGAGAATTACACCAAATTTTATATTTCTTTTCTGCTTTTATGTAGCTTTTGCACATACTCACATGGAAATGATAAATTGACCCGCGTGCTGAAAGAAACATGCTTGTTTCAGTATGATTGGGAAAGATGTGATGTGTTGCGTGTTTTTTTTTTTTCCAAAGGGAATGAACATACATGTTTGGTACATTTTGTTAAAGCCAACCTTTCTTCTGCCTTCCTTTTCATGCATTTTTTTTTTCAACTTTCCACGTTTTTTGCTTGTTCTATATCTTTTCTACTTAAGGACATCTTCTCTGTCTATCTTATGCAGATGAATGTACCTGCACAGGCAATTTTACCACAGGTAGACTTTCGAGGAAGAGCCTTGTCCAAAATCTGGCCCTAGAAGTGTTGAGAGGAAGATATAAAGAAGTCAAGAGCATCTGCTTTATTTGGCACTCCTCAGCCCCTTGTTTTTCTTGCTTTTCCTCTGTCTTCAGAATCTGGCTTAGAGCAACATTAAAAGGTGAAGGGTTTTAAAACAGTGTAAACTACTGAATGAAACAGCTGCTTCCGAAGTATTTTAACTTTTGTAACAGTGTTTGTTGTTGGTTTTTTTTTTTTTTTCAAAATAGAGAATAAAAATAAACATTAAAAAAAACAAAGGGAAATCAAGAACTAAGTCCATTCTGATTTTAGCTTTGCTGATATTTCTGTAGAAAATCTCCCACTAAGTCAGTGGAAGACTTAGTGATTGAGTATTTAAATGTTAATTGAAAAAATATTTAGAAAAATATAGGGAACAATCCTGTTATCAAAAATAAGACACCATGACTTAAACACCATTATTCTAGAATTAGTTTCTACTCTCAGAGGCTCTCATCACCAACAAAATCTCATCTCGTGTACAGCTGGGCATGAGTCTATCATCACATCATTATTCATAAAAGGGGGATACTGGTACCATATGCTATATACAAAAAAGTCTTGAAGTGAGTCTGTAAGGAATCCGATAAACTGCACATTAACTTTGTTTCAGTTAAATGTCTTTATTTTCTTTGTGATATTCCAATTTTAAATACTGCTGCAGCTGATGAGTGGAGTCACATGCAGTGTAAAAAAATAATAAAAGATTACACAAATATCAGTGAGCCTAGGCAATTACAACTTGAAAGGATAAATGTTATTAGTATATTTATGATTTAAAGACATATGGTGCAGAGTTGAGCTGTGGGAAATTAGAAAAACACAGTTGGCAAGCAATGTCTCTATTTTGGTTAATAAGACATTCAAGATTGCACATGCTATTTCAGAGCTTAGTTTGATTACACAAGAAATCTAGAAGATGGATAAGGTTAAGTTTTTGCACACACTGGACTCATTCCTCAGCTGTCAGCACAGAGGTCTGGAGATAGATGCCCTGTTTTCTTCCTTGGCACAGTTCCTTTTCCAGTTTCCCTTCCCAGTCTGCAGCAGAAGAGGGATTCTGCTTGCATTTACTTGCTTAAAGGCAAGCTCACAAGACTTTCTTCAGATTTCCTGGCTGTGCTTTTTTCCCCTCTCCAGAATGCATATCCATGGAGGCTTTTCTGTGAATAATGGCAGGAAATGGAAACTGCTGCTGACCACTCTGCGATCTTGCTTTATTCCTCGGACAAACTTTCTGCTGAGTATTAAGGCCTGAGCTTTGCCCAGACTTGTCATTTTACTCTAGACTTAAAACCATCATTTCTATAGCACTGCATAGTAGAACAAACTCTTAAAATATCTTTATATTGTGATCTTATAAAGTATATCTTTTTAAGCTCAAGATAGATTTGAAAAACAGTAGTAGAAGTTCAGCTTTATTTAGTTCAGTAGGAATCTGTTCTTCAGGATCCTTCTATTCACCTGTTCTGTTCTTTAAACCATCTCACTTGCAGTTATGTTTTTGAGTCAGAGTCTTAGCTTATTTTCAGTTATATCGCACTATTGCTGATCTGCAAAATCATTGTCATATTTGTCTTCTGCTGAACAACTCAGTGATTTCAATAACTCCAGTAATCAAATAAGTCCAGTAATCAAAAGTCTGTGACCAGATATGCAAGTAGCATTTGGCCACCACAATAAAACACTGAAACTGTGTCTGCAAATTGTATTGTATTAAGGTTATTTTACTAGAATAAAACCATCCGTATTCCAGAAACTTAATTATTAGTATGAGAGAAATATAACAGTAGAGCAGCAGTTGTAAAATGGCAGTGAAATATACCTGATAAAGGTACATTGTTATGATTGTGTATAATGTTATTGGAAGAACACTGTTTGGATAGAAATCTGATGGCTGGCACATTTACAAAATAGTGTGTGTGTATTATTTATGGTAGTCATTGGTAAGGATTGTTAAAATCAGAGAAAAAATGACACAAATTGGGATTGTGACAGAGACTCAAACACAAGCACAGGCAAAGCTAAAGTTAAATAAATTGCAATTTTATTTGAAGTTTCCTGGTTAAAGTGCTTTTTTTATGCATATGACCAGGAGAATAAAAATATCCATGTACTTCTACGCACGATGAAAGAAGAGAGCAACAATGCTTAAAAAATTCTGGAAGAGATTCTGTAAATTTTAGTTTCTCCTGAAGCAAAGATGTATTCAAGTGGAATTTATATATATATATATATTACCAATTCTGTAGTAGTAACTTAAAAGAATCAGCAGGTTCTAACTATCTTTTCCATTTTTTTCATTTCTGAATTATTTGGACCAGTCTCTGAAATTTTTATATATAGTGCTTTTCGTAGTAATGATAAGTATGATTTCTGTTCCAGGTAATGACTAACACAAGAATTTCATGACGTTCTAGATGTCCATCATTATCCTGACAGATCCTGAATCTAGAAACATGAGGTTTCCCATATGTTGTCTTATATATTTCCTAGTCCAATGCATATTGAATACCTGCTGAAATCCATAGTACAACTACTTCTGTTGTTGAAACATGGCTACTGAGTTTGGATTAAAACTTGCATAGACTTAGTGTAGTGGAATGATTTAAATTTATTTTCACATATCCAAGATCAGTTTTCTCCCACTGTATTTATTGCAACTTGTCAAGTCTAGTGATAGTGTATTGCATAACTAGAACAACTTACATATATCCTGGTTTAATGGCAGACTAAAGCAAAGTCAGTATGTGTTGAAAACCAGCACTACTTTCATTTCAGGCAGCGTGCACAAATACGATGCTTATATGTCTTTGACTATTCATAAGACATAGTAATAAGGAAAAAGATGTAAAAATGTAAAGATCAATGAACTTTACTTATTTAGATAATAATTTAGATAGTGAATTTTCATGTAGGTCAAGTATCACCTGAGTTGTACTTCACAGACATTTTAAAATGCTTATAATTATCATTCTATCCAATCTGCATGCCTCATCATACATGAAATAAAGCCTGTCTGGATTCTGTGCAATGGTATCCTTACAGCGTATTCCACATAGCAAAATGATAATAATAACAGTTAATAAATCAATCAGTGGTCAGTTTACTAAAGCTTTCTACTCAGATCCCTGAGATTTTCTGATGCTCAAGCAAGCATCTTTCTTACTCTTGCTATTAAATAACATACTTCTGTGATTTATTTCATTGCTTTCTAATTAAAAAAATACACCAACTGAGAATGTTTGATCATATGAGGGCTGAATCTCTGTACAGGCAAGTAACATGCCAGCAGTAATGTAAGGCATATATGAAATACTTGTGAACTACACAAATCAATCATACAAGTATCAGCAAACATTCTTCTTTGTTTTCTTTAATTTACCTTAACTGTGAACAAGTCATCAAAAGTTTAATATGGTCAATGGGAGATTTGGATCTGAAACTTGCAATTGAAATTCCAAAATGCTCAGTAGAATTGTACTGACCAAAACAACTAACTATACAATTCTTGTCAATCATTTGACTACGATAGTGTATTGGCTTCATGTATTTTTTTTTTAAATAAAAAGGAAATTAATCCTCCCCCTCCATGCCTCCAACTGACTGTGTATTCAGAATTAATCAGATTGTTTATTGGAAATGTCAGCTTATCTTGTCTGAATAGAGCAAGAGAATTTCTACCGTATGTAGTCTCTGAATTATATGCACTAGTTCTGCACAAATTCAGTGGAAACAAAACAGTTTTTGTTTTGTTAAACCATTTGACATTTTCTTTAAATTTGCATAATTAATAACCTAATTAGACTGAGATTAATACACTAATTTTTACACTTTATAAAAATAATATTTAGCCAAAGTAGCATCCAAAGTTATAATGCATCGATGTTTTTCATTTAAGGCTAGTCAACTGCTTCTCAGGACTATGGACCAGAGGCAAAGAAGAGGCAAAGGTTCTGTTGTTCTAAGCAGTTATCTGGAAACCAAAATCTTCCCTACACCTGGAGAAGCTCCATTTTCTCCAAGTGCTAGAGTTTTTGGCAGACAATTCCTAGGGGTGCCTGTCCTTTTGTTTCCTGTCATGTTTTGTTCCTTTCATGTACATGAAATCTTGATAGAATTGGGAAACTCCATAAACCTAATTAGTTGTGAGACTTGCAGACAGAATTCTCAAGGAAATACACAGGCGAGTGATCTTGTGTTGCCTCTAGTGGAACTGGCCGTGTTTACCAGCTGCTGTCCAGAAGCCATCTAGTCATTAACACAGCTCTGCTGAGGCAAGATGTTTTACTTTGGGCATAAGGCCATACTAAAATGGATCTATAGCTTCCAGACCACATCTGGCTTGTGTCTGTGAGCTCAGAGAGCTGGCAGAGGAACTCTCAGATGTCTTAGGCAAATGTGTGGGGCAGATTTATATATGCTTATTTGGATCCTGCAGGGAAGACAGGCATCCTGTTAGATAAGCATATAATGTTTAACCCCAACTAAAACACAGTAGGGGAGAGAAATACAACCTCTTAGGTCAGTTCTGAACATTCTAAGGCCTATTCTGAAATCCCTCAGCTTCTTGGGATTATTCATAGTCCTTATTACCAAGTTAGAGGGCAAAATTTTTTGTGGACAGGATCTCAGCTCTTTTACTTGAAACTATTCCATGTAAAGGTGGACTAATTGCAGTGAGAAAAACCAACCTCATCCAATTGTGTAACATTCAGAGTTGTTTGTGTGTTAGGTGTTTCACACAAAATGAGACAGCTTTGATAAGAGATAATGAGTCTCCATCTGGAATAGCTTTTAATAGTCTGCATATTTCTTTATATGATAAATAAGAGTTGCAAACAGGAATTTAACAGAAAAAATATTGTGGAAACTATATTGTAATTTGCCTAGATTTTATGTTCATTAAAATGAAAATTTTAGAAACAATATTCAAAGGAATAAATACACAGCAGTTATTTGCTTGTCACAGATTTATACAGCTCAGTGGTAAATCTGTTTCTTTTCATTATGCCAACTCTAGTTATGGACTCAGGGCTGAATCCTGCAGTAGTGGTTTTAACCTATATCAATTCTGCATTTTGCCCCAAGGCTCTCATGTAAATTTACAGTATTTCGAGAACTGAAAGCTCAAAGTGGCCTTTATGAAACAATTTAATAGCAAATACCTACAAGAATGTTTGGCTTTGAACACTTAATACAAAGAACTCCCTAGCAGCCAATGTGACAGGCTCAATACTGCAGTCTTTAAACTGGTAACCATGCCATTCCTATTGGCTTTCATAATGTAAGTAGAGCACGATCAACTCCTTTGTGAAATTGTCCATGAATATAAAGTACCTGACACGTCTGACTTGCACTCTTCTATGGAGTTTAATACCCTGCAGCACCACTTAAACCTTGAGAGCTGTTATTCTTCTAATGTCTTTCCCACCATCAGGAAGCTGTCCTTAACATGGCACTTTGGCTAATTCCACAAGTTTATAATGCAGTTTTGCATTTGAAACACATTAATTTGGGATTAAATAGAATAATGAATGCTGAACGTACATGGAGGAGAATATATATTTCCTTTTGTTTTAACGTTGAAAATAATAGCTTCACAGGAAAGTGCTCTCAGGTGCTATTTGATTACTGAACCAAGGTACTGCTGCAAAATGATGTAAAAGTATCTCAGGCAAAAGAATATATCTGCTTCCAGTTGTACACTTACACTGAATGAACGGAAAGTTTGAATAAAATAAAAAATTACCCAACTTAAGAACCTTAAGAAAACTTCCACTGACATGAATCTGTGCAGTCCTTTTCTCTTATTACGTACATTTATAATGTTTTAGACATGAGGCAGTCATCTATTTATGCTAAGCAGACAAGACACTGGGAGACCACCATACACTGTTTATAAAATACACTGTGTATTAAGCGTATGTTAAAGCAGGAAATGTGCAGGAAGAAATTGAAGAGTTTTGGTTAGAAGAAAGTGATTTTTTCTTTTCTGTCATAGTGTGTGGTGGTTTTCTACTTTTAATCAAGTAGATAAGGCCAGCAGGTTCCAATAAAACATATGTTTGAAAAAATATATTAATTACTGGAACCCTAAAAGGCTGTATTCTAAGCTTCTTGTTTCAGGATATGCAAGAGCTTGGGCAGAGTCTGCCTGGTAAGTTTATGTGGTGGTAAAACAGAATCTGGTTCGAGCTGTGTATCTGCAGCCCTCAGTAAAAGGATTGGCAATAAGTGCACTCCAGCCACTTGTAGAAAGAGAGATGCCACATTTTGTTATTTAAACTTGAGCTATGTCTTCCTGATGCAGGGAATGAATAGACGTGTTTTACTGCTGCAGCATATAGCTGACGTTTGTGAAAATCTGATGCTGTATTTCAGGGGAAATGGATGTTCATAACTGCACACTCATGCCTACAGTTTAAACTGGCACAGTAGCCCCAGATAGCGCAGGATTGTGAATCTTTAAATTAAAACTTTAGGTGGATATTCAGAATTATAGAGAATAATTTATGATCAAATTAAAGTTAATAAATGTGGTTTTATTTATGGAAAAAATCCAGAATATGTGCTATGCTGTAAGAAAAATATTATTTTACTATTTATTTCTATGAAGTGTGAAACTGCATGCATTTTTTGGACAATTTTTTTATGAGCATAACATTTGGCTGCACAATTGTACAGGAAAGATAGGATTACTAAATTCTAAGACAAGAGCACCATGTTTCATTCTGAGATAAACTACTTTCAGAGGATAAAGTGTAACTTTTCTATAAAATTTGTATATAGAGGAACATGTAGTTGCAAATCCCTAGGGACAGATCAGTAAGCTGGTTTGATTCATTCATAATACCTTGTTTTCCAAAGTATAACTTACTAGTATTTTCAGAATAGCTGAAGTTGGAAGGGACCTCTGTTCTCTAGTGCAACAGATGATTCTTCACTAACCTGTTATGAATCTATTTATAATCATCCTATTACTTAAAAGTAATAAGTAGATTTGAAGAAGAGCTGGAAGGATTAAAAAAAAAACAAAAAAAAAAACCTCCATATTTTAATAATAGGAAGAGGAAATAGGCAGCTCTAATTGTGTCATTAGCACAGTGGGAAGAGAGAGAAGGCTAACTGTCCATGCTTACTTTTAGTGAAGACGATGAAGCTTGTCAATAAGCTGTAAGTTGATAAACATAGTCTAGAAACGTATTTTCTTGTGTGGTGCTTTTGTTTTGTAATTGTTTCCATTACAACTTCAGCAGAAACAAACTCTTTTATTCTATATCTTGAAAAACATTGAAAACATCTCAGTAGCCTGAAAATACGTAGTATAATTCTCAGAGCAGTAGAGCAAGGTCAGCTCAAATTGATGAGTAAAATAAGTATAAATTAACTTGGATAATTTTTCCTGAAGAGATTATGGAGAGTTCACAGAACACCTTCCAGCAGTTCATTGGATGTAGCAGAGGGGAAAGAGGAGAGAAGCAACAAGCATCTGGGGAATGTGCATTATCCAAGTAACACAACTGGACTTCAGGGAGGATGTCTACGGTGTGCTGGCTGGGTTTGTGTGTGGCACATCCAGCAACAGCTGCTAAAGGTGCAACTACTGCCAGATGATACTATGGTCTGTGGAAGTTGAATGTATGGGGTAGAGAAATTACTGCAGGAGGGAAGTAAAATGGAGCAGCAGGAGAGGAGCTGCCTCTATACCCTGTTCCAGGAATAAATATTTTTGTTAATGAGCTCATTCCTATTTCACTATTCCAGGGAATTAAGTGCTAATGCACCAACAATTGACCCTTCAATTGCACAATATTTTTGCAAGATTTTATTTTGAGAACTGTGATACGTTCTCAAAGGTAGACAGCTTGCCCTGGCTGAGGGCCACTCTCTGCTGACTGCTTCTGTGTGCTAGCCATAGAGACTTTTACAAACTTGATTGTGTAATGAATAGGCCAGATAGCTAAAGATGGCCTAAACGTACCACCACAAACCATCACAGCCAGTAGATTGTTTACACGAGAGGAGGTAGATGAGTAGTTATCTTGCATGCATGGGTTTGTAGATGCTACGGGGCTGAAGACAGATTTTGCAGAACATTCCATGACTGAAGCAATTTAAATAACAGCTCAGTTCTTACCCTCATTCATTCTTGCTTTACATCCAGTTATTCCTCCTAAGATTGAAAGGAAAGCCTCCAGGTGAAATCCTAAATCTTGCATGATCATTTTCCCTCATTGGCTATAATGAGGACAGATTTTCACATTTGAAGATTAAAAAATCAGTTACAAAAAGGAAGTTAAACATTTAAATGATTCTCATTGTTTTTAAAGATAGCAGTGAGTTTTACAAGGTCTAGTTAATAAAGAATTATTTTATAGAAGCATTCAGTTATCTACATTTAATGTTACCATTCCCCATTTTACTATAAAAATCAAAAATTCAAAATTTAACTTTTTTTTTTTTGTGTGTGTGAGAAAAGGATCCAATTATAACTTGTATTTAACTGCATTGGGAAGTGTTAAAAATACACGCAAGAGCACTTCCAATACACTACATATAGAATCAATTTTAGAACTGAAATTAAGTCACGTTAGCTATTATGTAGAGTAGCAGAAGACTTTAGCACAAATAATTCTCCCATTTTCGAGGCATCCCAGTGATGTATTTGCTTCCATGCCTTTATTTAAGACTTTATGTTTGGAACATTTTCTTTTACATTTGTAATCAAAACAGTAATTGTAAAAATGAAATCACTTGTTAAGCCAAAAAACTCTTAAGAACCAACATAGTAGTTCCTAATAGGTTTAAGTAAGATAAGAAATTCTTGCTAGCCATCCTAAATATGAAGTATATTTTCTCATTTCAAATCTTTCCCTATCTTTCAAAAAATCTGGTAAGGAAATTATTTTTATGTGAACAGTAGGGAGAAAATCTGTACCTAAGAGTAACATGTATGTTACAAGTGACAGCTGTTCTGGTCACAGATAATATCAACATAATGGAAAGCAGAGAGTACAATTTGCAGTTTAGCTACATCCATCAACTTGGTTTTTTTTTTGTGTTATTGCATGAAGTACTTTGACTAATGACCAGGAGCATGGGATACTGCTAGTCTATTTTCTATAATAAAATCATAGAATCATTAAGTCTGGAAAGTCCAACATCAACCTGTGACTTTTAGAACATGTCACTCAGTGCAACACCTGCTATGTTCTTCAAAACCTCCAGGGACTGTAACTTCCCCACTCCATGGGCATCCTTTCCTAATGCCTCACTACTCTTTCTGAGAATAAATGTTTCCTAATATCAAACCTGAACCTCCCCTTTTGTAACTTGAGGCTGTTCCCTTTCAGCCTATCACTGTTACCTGAGAGAAGAGGGCAACTCCCACCTCACCACATCCTATTTCAGGAGGTTGTAGAGAGCGATAAGGTCACCCTTGAGCCTTGTCTTCGTGTGTAAACTTTGTTTGTCATTATTTTGCTATATATATATATTCTTTCATAAAACCACATTGTTCCTAATTTAGTTTCTTAAGCAAGGACTGTACTTTGATTCAAACAGCAAAATCCAGTAGCTGGTGGAAAGTTACGTCTTTGAGCATGAAAGACTGTCACGTGCATTTTACTGCCTAACTGAAAACAGAAACTGTGTATTACAAGGAACATTGTGATGTTCCCTTGGTAGGTGTAGTAGAAATTCTAGGTCATGGCCTGAACCAGTGATTGAGCACCTGGTGGGAAGGCACGGCCAACCCAGGGAGCTCAGGTGCATGCAATGTCGCAATGTCCCTGAGTGACTGGAAGGGGTAGAGCCAGGATCCACATCCACATCTTCCCAGACCTCATTTAAGGGTTGGCAGTGGAGGTAAGATTATCCTTGCCTACCTGAGACCTTCTAAGAGTAAGGAGCTGGGTTTTTTCCTTTGTGTGGGGCTTTTTTTTTTTTTTTTTTTTTTTTTTTTTTTTTTTTTTTTTTTTCCCCCTCCCCCCTTCCTTCTTTGTTTCTGTGGTCATGGCTTCTGCATTTGGGCTTGTCCTTGTTTGCTGTAGCCAAAGGTTCACCCTTCTACTATTACTGTAATTTCCATCACATTTTCGTGTTACAGGTAGGCCTTTTTCCAGAATATTCTCTTTATGTCTTTGGAGAATGAAACCTAACTTCCAATAGCACAATTGTTTTCTTCAAAGGAGAATTTGAACCTTTCCACTACCTGCAAGTTAGAGAAATCAATTGTCTGTCTCTTCACACCCATTACTAAAGATAAGTAGCTATTGGCTCTACAAGTAAAGTAATCAGTGGAATGAAAAATCATAAATAAACAGCTATGGAAGCTGTGGTTTATTTGTTTGTGCTAAATATCCTTTGAAATACTTGTAGGAACATCATGCATGTACAATATTAATCTTGCCTGTAGATTCTGATGCTAGAAGGCTGTAGCTGGTTTTAAGTAGCATTATCAGCTATAGATGTTCTAGCACTCCCTGCTAAAATCTAATAAGAAAAACATGTCTGGTGGTAGCTGGCCTACAGCATCTGTAAGTAATTCTAAGGTAGAATCAGTAAAGATGTAAGGATAGAAACGGCAGGGATAAACGAATTTGTCTTTTGAGCTAAAATTTACAAAAGTCAAAACTTTTTTGACCTGCTGTAATGAATGGTGAGTATCCGGGGTAAGGAGAAGGGAAATAGGTTAGAACTGACTATAAGCAGATCTTTATTTTCAGTTTTCAGACTGCATATGTTTGCCAAGAACACTGCAAATTCAGCAGAACATACATCTGGAGCAACTGTTCCTTCAGTGGAGATTAGTCACTTTGTATCTTCAATTTTTCTCCATTTTACAAGCACCATGTTTTGATTTATTGAAATAACATTATGGTTGTTTCACAGCATGTTTTTCTATTTACTGTTTGAAATGTAAGCCTTATATATTAAAAGACAAAGAGATTATACCATCTTTAATCAAATTTCTTCTGAGTTTTATTAGTATTGCACATGTGAATGATGATGTTCCCAGGGACTGCGAACAGGAGAGTAGAATTCTGCATTTATATTCAAATAGCATCAGCTTCAAGTTTTCTGTGGGTAGAGGATTAAAACAATGCGACAGAACACTTCTGTGTAGTGGAGTCAGACTTAAGGTACAATGGAGTCTATGCTTCCATTTGGAAATTATTTATTATCTCGAAGATTTTTGGGTAGAAAGCATAATAGCCACATAGAAGAGCCATATATTGCTAACTTATTTTGTTTTCTCAGTTTTAACTTGTTTGGTGCTCTTGCTAGACAGAGTAGAACTTTGCTAATGTTATCCCATGAGATAGTTAAGTCTTTGTGTGTAGATTAATTAAAAAAGTGTAATGGTAAGGGCAGTTCTTTAATTTTATGTTTATAGGAGGATTACACAGAAGCATTATTCTTTGTCTTGGTCTTGAAGCTGCTGTTGTCAATCTAATGAGAATGCAAAAGCTTAAACTTAAGATTATTTTACTCTTCTTGCAAAACAACGATTTTCTAGCACTAAATGATAGTCAAAATCAAGTCCCTGAAGTTTTCATCTATGGACTTTGTTTAATTAATTTCATGATTTTTCAGCCTGGAAAAGTGAGGTATGCTCAGATTCAGGAGTATACCTTGTAATACACTTCTTCCCTCAAATACAATTATTTCTAACAAAAAGATGAGCATTTCGTTAAAATATGGTCATTCTCTAGTAGGAATGCTTTGAAGTCAAGCGTTTATGCATAGTTATATTTACAAATGTCTTACACAAATATATTACTTCCCAAGATGTATGTTATGCTTCAACAAAATGATTAGTTATGAAATTGTGCATTAATAAAAACAGTTGGTTCTCTTTGTAGCTCAATTCCCTTTGCCCTCACATATATACACTGATGTCAAATAGCTCTCCGCAGTACTTTTGAATAACTGTAACTATGTTATAACCATAATATGTGAATTTATATTATGCATGAAAGGTCATGGCCTATGAGGAAGTCAGTTTCTTTTCATGCGTGTAGTCCTTAAGAGTTAGCACTTATGGAAGTGAGGCAAAAGGAAAAACAGGCATTGCAAGGAGTGTGATTTAACACCTTGATCCCATAAAAAAAACCACACATATATTACAGGACATTTGGTGAATAATGGAAAAACATACATGAAAGTTTCTCATAGATCAAGGAAAATGTGAATTCCAACATCAAATAAAGGCCTGGATCTCATAAAATAAAAGTAAAAAGAACTGTATAATGCTGATAAGAGATCACCCACGTCAGACAGCAGAATTTCCCTCTCTTTATTAGTGTGAGAAGTGGAAACATTTACCTTTGCATCTCTTATTCAAAATGTACTAATGTTAAATCATTGTAGAACTTGTAGAGAAATAACAGACATTTAGCGATTCTAACATGTAGCAGTTAGCATGATTTTAAGAGATATTTCTTCTCTTTATTTTGTATTTCAGCTAAAAACATTCTAGCATGGACATTATCAGTAGTATCATTATAGCACTATTTATTTAGTAGTAATTCACCTACATCTATCCTTAGCTCCCTCAATCTCTAAAGGATTTAAAGTAAAATAAAAAAAAAAAAATCTCTTATTCAGAATCACAGGAGCTCAGTTCAGGAAGTTCATCAGTGTCAGGCCCCCAGGAGTTGTTTTTACTACATGTTGTTTCCCAACAACATGTTTTATTCTTTGCCACTTGCAAACCTTTACAAAATAGCCCAGGGGAAGCCTTGAATCAAAATGGCTCTTTCATTTATCTTTCCTTCAGCAGCAGCGTGAGCCTGTGCTTGAAACAGAGCCTAACTTTATTTTAAAAATTATGTGAAGTTTTATTTATAATATTTCTAATTACAGAGCAGCAGTTACACTCTTCCACAACTACCAGTACTCCTTACCCTTCTGAATCTTAAAATAACTTCCTTTCCAGATACAGTTTTAAAAGCTACAATTTTACAGATTTTACTGAATTACATAGGTATTTTCATGTCATCCAATATAATTTTGTTGCAGAGAGACTTTATGGCAGCAGAGGTGCTTCTACACAGGCCAAAAGTAAGTTGCCAGAAGATATCCAGAAAATAAATTCTTCTGAATGGTATCTTGAAGCCTAGAAAAAGGCTATGCAGAAGACTTCCAGGCAGAAGGTATCCAGGTCAAAGTACTCAGGAAGCCTGAAGTGCCAGGGAAGTTGTAACTCCTTGAAATACAGCTGAACATTCTGAATAATCAGGCTGAAATGTTTCTGGTTTTCTTCTAAGCAGTAGTCCATCCCAAGGTTCTGAGCCTGTGCTGGGGAGTGAAACCTTGTCTTAGAGAAGACTGGGAGAGAATATTTATTACCCTTACTTAAGGATGATTTTTGTATTTAACAGAGGTTAAACATAGTTTGTTTGTTAAAAGCAGGTTGTTTGCTTTGGACAGTTCTGCAGAATAGGAACTGACTGTGGCCTGTGGAGCTGTCATAGGCTGGAAATCATCTGCAGTTCAGGAGCCAGCCAGGAAGGAGCTGGTGAAAGTGTTACTGCTGAGTCCACCTTTGCAAAAGCTCAGAAGTGTTGATATTTTGTGGAAGAAAGACTCAGCTTGACACACATCACTGTTTTACTGTGGCTCTCACATTCAGCCTTTTTTACCCAAATACTTGTGCCATACAAATTTCTCTCCTTTCTGTGGGGACCTTATCTAGAGCAGCAGAGATTTGAACTGCCATAGATTCCTCTCACTTTCTGCAGATAAGTGGCCTTCATTCTTCTATATCAGACCTTTCTACCTGTTCTACTGGTCTGTCATTTCCTTCCCTTTTTTCTGGTCTGCAAATCCCCCATTCCTTCTCTTGCTTACCTCCCCACTTGGGTGATACAAGATGGTAGTCATTGCTCAGACTGTTTCCAGCCTTACTATGCAGCCTTTTAACTTTTTTTTGTGCTTTTGTTTCTCACACCAAGATTTCTTTCAATGGCCTGTGAAGCTTATAAACCTCACCAGACTTCCTCCTCATGGCAAGCAGCAGGCCTGTGAGGCTGTTAGCCTCATTTCATTGGCATGTACACACTTCTCTAAATTCCTTGTAAACATCAGCAATGAAAGGAAATGTGTTTAAATGCTGAAATGAGCACAGAACAAAAAGAGATAAAATTAAATCCCAAGAAAGAAGTCATCTATAGATTTCAAACAAACCAGCAAAACCCCCAGGCAGAAAGTACATTAACACTTTTACATGGCTGAGTAATTTTTCTCCTTTGAACACGTACCTCAGTCTAACACTCTTATTCTATGACTGTGCCAATCAAACAGCAAAAGAATTTGTAGTGCTGTATCCTAAGGTTTAGAAGAGACTGAAGTTGACAGAAGGTGGATATGTCACCTTTACCTTGTAAGTTATGTTACAGGCTACCAGGATAGGAATGCATGAGTTAACAGGTAGGCAAATGTCCTTTTCACATTTATAAAAATAAATGTCTTTTTGATATTTTGAATCTCCAGGTCATGAAGTTCTCATTTCAAGTAATAACTTTTTCTGGCACTTGCATTAATGTTTTAAGCAAAACCATTAAAGTCAGGAAATAAATAAATGAAGGAAGGAAGCAATTATATTTTTACAGGCAAGTACCCATAGATGCCAGCTCCACAAAAATTAACTAGCAGGTTTTGGGTCTCACTGTGACAGGAAAAATGCCAGACAATTTGGCAGATAATGCGTAGGAGCAAAATATCCTGCAAAAAAATAGGTAAATGATAATCATTGGCAAAAAAAAAAAAAAAAAAATTAAAAAAAAAATCTGCTTGTAACTAGTGTAAAAATTTACAAGAAAATCTATTTTTACTATCATAGTTATAAAAGAAAATGCATTTTAAAAGCTCTAATATGTATGTGGATGCAAGTTTGTGTGCATATATTGAGAGTAAGTAAATGGATAGCTATTCAGTTATAGGTGCCTCATGCTTTTGCTTTTCCTGTTTAAATAAGAAAATTTGGCAGTTTTCTGTCTTAGCCAGTGACCATGACACCAAATATAAGCTGTAAAATAAGTTGATCTCCCAGCAATTGCAAATCATTTAGAGCAATTAGAAAGCATGCACATCCACAGGACTTATAATTAGCTCACGAGAACTGACAACAGTCATGAAGCATTGCACTAAAAAAAAAAAAAAATCACAAATCTCCATGTGTATCTGCTTTTACAGAATAGAGAGTGGATTAAAAAAATAGTTTCCCATTTATTTTTTCATTTCTCTGTTAAATTGTAACATGCTATATAAGTTAGTATGTAGTTACTGGCTTTTTTTTTTTTTTTTTTTTTTGGATGCTTAAGAACAGTTGTTCAAACTAATGTTATGAACTGTTCTACAAATTTAAAGAATAACAGTAGAGTAAGCTAGCAGTGAAAGACCAGAACTTATATCCTTTTTACAGAATGTACCTGGCAAGTGCTTAAGCTAGTCTAACAGTTCTGAACTCCTACAGTTTAGTGCCTTTTATAACAAGGTTCTGAATGACCTTCTCTTTCTCTTTTAAGCAGAGGGAAGCCTAACACAGACTATTAAATTACAGGTTGTCCTTGTGAATATCTCCCTAAAAATGCCTAGGCTTCCGAGGCATAAATGCTGGATTTGTAGAACAAATCTGTGCTTCCAGCTTAAAAGGAACCATAAAATAAATATCTATAACTTCATGCATATGAAGAGCATGAACCAGCAACATCAGTTTCAGTAACTACTAGAGTGGTGACGTACAACCATTTTATATCATCTTGTAGAGAAGTGATTTGGTGGAATGTTCAGATAAAAGATTTTTCTTTAAAATAATTTCTCATATGACAAAAACTGTTCTTCAGTACTTCTTGTGGGGACATCAAGTATACATAAGATGACCTAAGTCAAAATAAAAATGTACTGAAATACAAATTATATTATTTAATATAGATAATATCTTTTAGCACTTAAAAATACTTCTGTATTCTTTGAGAAATACTAGGCATCATTTTACCCGTGATGTGCCGAAGAAGCTTTAGAGGTGTACGATTCTATAGACCAACTTAATCTTCCAGTTTTTTTAAAGAATAGGGCAGATTTTTTTTAAGAGTCCTAACGTTCTAATGAAATTAGGTTTCTGACCACAATATTTGGGGCTGGACTATCATCCACCTAACTTTTAAACTATCAGTTTCTGTTAAATTCATAGTTCAATCACTGCATGGTTCATCTTCAATGCATAATAAACTTTACAGTCACAGACTACTGAATTTCCTACTGAGCAAGCAAAATGATAATTTATGATGCAGTGGCAGTTGAATTGTTTGTGATGAAGAAGTTATCCTTTGCTGCAAAATTCTCTATTAACTAGCTTGGTCACTAACATTTTCAGTACTCCATGATCTCTTTATTTTATACTCCTTTCTGCCATTATGTCCTGTATCATTTTTATGTGTCTCTGTAACGTTGCCTTGTCCTCTCTTACTCTCTGGTTTTTAAAACTACATAACTAACTCAGAAACACTAACAGTAATGCAGTTTTCTGGTGTTTTTTTTTTTTTTCATTAGTTATCCTTTTCTTCTATCCTCATCTTCCAGTTAGTATCTCAGTAATTTTTAGCTTTCGAGTGGATAATGATTCAGATCTGTGAACAGACTTGTTTCTTTGACTACACTTCTTTACTAGGAGATGAGAAATAGCTCTGCTTACTAAAATGACTTCTTACTAAAGTTTTTTTCACCTAGCATTTCCATCTTTTAGCCTTAATGACTTAGTTCTTCCTATCTTAACCTTTCATTTGTCTAAGAAGACTTTTCAGATCCTTTTTTTTAGATCTACCACCAGCTTATCATTGTTAATGAATTATATTTTTTCTCTGAACTCCTTTACTAGCTTCCACTTTTCAACCTTTCTTGTTAGAACAGTAATTTTCTCCTGTTGATTTTTTTTTTCACTACCCTCTTCATTAAGCGCCATCTGGCTAAAGTCATTTCAAATTCACATCTTGTAAGTATTTTCTCTCCCTTAGAGAGAAAACTCAAAATTGAGTGACCTTGCTGCATTTGCTCTTAAACTTTTTGTTCAATTCCTAGCCCAAAACCCTATTTATCCTCTATACATTTGATTCTTTCAGGACATAGATGCTGGATAAAAGGCAAATTTGAAGGATGAATGCGTTTCTCTCTTCGCACAAGATCCAACCAGCTTCTTCCAAGAGAAAATTGACAACATGTTAAGTAACTTTACTCTTTTTGCTTGCCCTCTCTCTCCTTGCTACAGATGCTAATCTGGTATCCTAACCCAATTTCATGCCCCACTGATCTAAATCCTCCACCTGATCTCTCTCATGCCCACTAGTTCTCTTATTCTTTTATAAACCTTTCTCCTTTGTGTTAAGCATGCATAAATGCACATATAATCTCTTTGATGTTTTTATACTTAAAAACTACCTCTATTTAGTACTTCCAGTTACCAGAACTTTTTCTTTTCTAAACTCATTAAAAAAATATCGTATAGAGTCCTCACCAAAAATTCCATACTAAATCCTTCAGATCCACTGACTTAACTCCACAAAAGCCACTCTTACCTAGTGCCACATTTCTAAATAAATGACAGATCAGAAATACTTCATCAATACCATTTGACTTTTGATCCTGTTGAATTTAATCTTGAAATTCTGTCCTCACTCCTTTCTTTTCTCCCCATTCACTTGTCCCTCATCTCTCACCAGAAAAAGACAAAGTATAATGATTAAGAAAGCAAGTAATTTTGGTAAATTGTAATCATATAGAAAAGAATTATTATTCTCAATTCATATAATACATTACTAAGCAAGATTGTATTTTCTATGCATGTTTTGCTTATTAATCCTTGTGTTGATTAATACATGTCATCACTGGCTGAAAGGCTACTTTTTTTGGTCTCCAAGAGTAATGTCTGTCAAATTCTCAGAACACTGATATAATTTCATCATGAAATGGAAAGGCTATTCAATATTCAATTCTGTTTGAAAAGTGTTTGAGAATCCATATCAGTCTGTCTAGTTACATGATCTGTATACTAGGCTCCAAAACTGTTTTGGAGGAAGACTAAAAAATTATGATAGTGATCATACTTAGTGTACTTAATATATTGTGTGTTTTAAATAAGAGATGTGTGCTGACGTACATGTTGCAAATCAACTATTCTTTTAAAGCTATCTCATTCACCTCTCTTAAAACACAAATCTCATAACCACTCTTATTTCCTTAGAAATGCTTCATGCTGGGATGAAGTTCATTGTCTTGGGCTTGTTTCCCCATCACTTTAACAAGGTGTTCTTGGGGAAAATAAAGGTTCCTTCCAGCTCAAACTATTTTATAATTTCATGAAAATCTACAGATGTAGTTAACATAATCGCATCACAAATAATGAAACTAAATCCAGACAAGGAATAGTGCCAGAACTCATTAGTAAATACTCCGTATCTGCTTGTCTCTCATCTCTCTGTGTCTCTCTCTTTATTTTTCTTTGTATGTGTGTTTGTGCTGTACAATAATTTCCTAGGTAGAAGACTACAAAATTATTCTAAACAAGCTAAACTTATCTGCACATGCTCATTAACAGGGAGCATGTGCAGATACTGACTTCACTGTTTCATTATCATATACTTTCTAAAAAAAAAAAAGTTCCAAAAGAAATGGAGCCAAATAGTAAAAGAATTTAATTTCAATTGATACAGCCGAGTTGTTTATAAAAGAACACCTTAGATGGTGAGAACAGCTTCCAAACAAGTTTTCACATAAATAAAAAAAAAAAAAAAAAAAAAAAGCCACACACACATTTGTGGCTTGTTTTCTGTTTTTGCTTTATTGATGGTCAATCAATAATGTCAGTCAAATATTCTAATTTTAACTTTACATAACACTTTTTCCTTCAAGGGATCACACTGATAAAGCCTTTCTCTTTACATTTTTTTAAGTAAGCAAAGATCTAGGTACCAAACCACATTTACATAAGCACCTCTATTGAAGAATAGTGTCTCTGTTGACCCTGAAACATTTTTACTATGGTTCTGTCAAATGTCAGATTAGCTTGGGTTTCAATATGTATACCTTTCACTTCACATTATGTCTTTGATTCTCTTTAGTTATGTTTGCTCTAATTATTTTTAGATTTTGTATGGCTTACACTGATGTTTGAGTTCTTGTGGCCTTCTTTGCTGCAAAGGTACACTTTTTGTTTGTATTTAGCTATTATTTACAAGTATGTATAGATCCTTTCCTGCAAAGCTGTTTTCCAGCTGTTCAGCATTCAATTTGCTCTAGAGTCTAAGCTCATCCCCAGGTACAGGACTCTGCAATTCTTTCTGTTGAACTTCCCAATGTTCTGGTCAGCCCATTTCTTCAGCCTGTTAAGTGCCCTTGAATGACAGCACAACCATCTGGCCTATCAGCACTTCCCCCAGTTTCATATCAACTGCAAACTTCTATTAGAAGTATATATCATCTAAATAATTAATGAAGGTGTTAAACTGTTGAACTCAGTTTCAACTCCTATGGGACACGACTAATGCTCCGCTTCCAGCTTGATTTTGTGCTGCTCACTGCAGAATCATAGAATTGCTTGGGTTGGAAAAAACCTTAAAGATCATTGAGTCTAGCTGCAACCTAACCAAACTACCCTAACTCAAACAGCCCTCCACTAAATCATAGCACTTTGAGGTGGCAATTTTCAGTCCACGTCACTATCCACCTATCTAGTCTGTATATTCTTAGTTTGTCTGTGAGGATATTATGGGAGACACTATGGAAAGCCTTTTAAAAGATGAGGAAAGCAACATTCACTGCTTTCCCTTCAAACCAGTAAACTTATTTTAGAATGTAGAAAATGCCTTCAGACACTGGCTGTAGGAAACATCAGATTAGAAGTCAGCAGGTAAGTGTTTTGGCTTCTTTTTGAGTCATTTTGGGAAATACATATCAAGAAAAAAGGGTATTTGTAGAAATATTTCTTTACATGATTTAACTACATGTCTGAATTGGAACACTTATAAGAATTGTTGACTAAATACAACCAAAGAATGCAAATTATTTTAAAATTGGCTTTCAATTTCCATATTCAGTTCTGGTTTTGCATATATAAGAGTTCTTGCTGCTAACTGTTGAAAAATAAGCTACTGACAAGTTTTAGTTATTTCCTTTAGAGCATACTAATAATATTTCTCCTAAAGACATTATAAATACAGAAGGTAGAGAAAATATAACCTTGGTTTTATTGATATTGTTTTTTTGCTTCAAGTGGTCTCTGATGCAGTAGCACAGCATTTGCAGAGAAGCTACATCACTTAACTAAATGTTTTGATTCATGTGTTTTCAAATTGCTATTTAAGAAAAGCACTTTTAGAATGTTTTCCAGCAGTGCTTGTACACAGAGATTTTACAACCTTTCTAAGGACTGTATGGTTCCAAATGCCAGGAAATACGAATCTTGCAATGTGCAAGGTAAAAAAAAAAAAATAATAAAAAAAAAAAAATTCACAGAAGTCATTGACAGAAAAGGAAAGTTTTGGATGTCATTTGGCAGCTAACACTGAATCACTAAGAAAAACATTAATAGGAGAAAGTAATTAAATAAACTGAAAACAAACAAAATGAGGAGATCTATCTGTATTAAAAATGTACCAAAAATACTGGAAAGTCCGTTGTTTCAGGTGTTCATTTATTAACCTCAACTAACATTTAGGTACACTGCAAATACCTTCCTGCCCTTTTCTTATGACATTCTTCCTTTTCAGACAGGAATAGTAGGCTGAAGCTATCAGAGTAGCAGGTTATTTGGTGGCTAGCTGGCCAATATATGCTCTCTGAGTGAAAATGAGTTGGCAGTTACAGTCAGATCAGGAATGGATGAGCCACTGTAGGTGTTGCTAAAAAAAAAAAAAAAAAAAAAAGTCCCTGCCAAGCAACGTTATGTAGACACAACTATTTTCATAGAGAAAATAGATCTGATTAAAACCTTACATTAATAACTGGCCTCCTTTCTATATCTGTTTATAGTTTTGTACTCTGGAAATATGCTAAAGATTTGATTGTTAGGCATAGTGTTTTGTTGAATGCCACTGGAAATGGGTACATGAAACCACTAATCTCAGGATGCCAATAATATCTCAGAAGTTACAGGAGAGTTCTCTGCTGACGGAAAAGATGAGATGTGCTGATTAGCACAGCTCTGAGACATGCAGTTGTGGAAGAGAACTATAGGGCCATAGATAGCTTTATTGTTATGTTATACATATGAAACAGGAAAAGTTCTATTGTCTTAGCTGCTTGAAAATACAGAGTTTTCTAATTTTGCAACTTAATTTTTCATATTTACAAATTTTTGTATAATACTAGCTTATTGTATTGTAAAAATTCTTAATAAATCCTGGGTGTGGTTCAATTCTGCTAGCATCTATTCACCTGAAATAACTTGGATAGATGTTAGGGAGATAAATCTACAAATATTTTTGCAGAGTTAGCAGTTATTTACTATACGGAAAAAAACTTCTGGAACATTTAAATGTTAAGCTTACAAATATGCAGATTCTGAATTTCTGTCAGCAGAATCACATCTGTAAAGGGGAAAAAAAAGAAGAAAAAACAACAGTTGTGAGATTTGCAACTGGTACTGGAATGCTCTTTTAGAGGAATGAGAAAATCTGGTAGTCAAAGTGGAGTTTAGTCTTGATAGAAGACACCATTAAGTAAAACAGTTCTCCATTAATGGTCATTTCAGCTGTAGCAAAAGAACTAGTGATACAAACATAGGATACATAGGAATAAAGTAGAAAATCTTAAAAGTACAGAAAAAATATGAAAGCCATCTTAAATATAATATATGCTATATTAGTATCTGGGAATTCCAGTTCTTATTTCATGCCTTAATGTTATACTGGTGTATATTTTCACCCCTAATAATTTGCAAAATAATTGGGGTTGCCCAGTTAATCTGAATTGAAAATACAAAATGAGAGTCTATACATGATTCATGACTGCTGGGAAACTTCAGGTGATAATGTCTGTCAGCATAATATATAGTTTTCATGTTCAAATAGCAAAAATGACTATTTGGAACAGTGTTAACATTGTCTGCATAACTTTCAGGCAAGTGGTCTCATCATCTGATGAAGATGTTGGCATTTGCTTATTCAGAGGTGGGAAGAGCTAAAATACAGTTTGTGTACTTAAGAAGTGATAAAGACTTTTTTTTCAAGCCCATATGAAAACATTGAAATTTTAATGCTTTGACAATCTGTACTGTGATGTAAGATTAAATCATGAATATACTGTTACATCAGTATACCTTTGAAAAGACGAAGAGTTACTTGTGGCAAGGGCTATGGAACTATAGAATTTAAGTTGTATGATGGAATAATAACATTCATGTCTGTTCTGCAATCACAACTGAGTTCAGAGCCATGCCTGAGTACACGTGCTGTGTATTTAAGTTGTTAGTTTCCGGGCCACCCAGAGAATTCTCCACCTTGTCATCGCATAATGAGATGCTAGATGAACTTGAGATAAGTTAAATATCTAGCCACCTACTCAAGAAATATTTTAATGTGATAGCAACTCTCCAGGTGGGAATTTTGAGCAGTATTGAAGATTTCTTTTGAAAGCCCATCTGTATCTAGACCAGCTGGTAGGTTTCTTCTTATTAGATGTGTTGATTGATATACTTTGTGGAAAATCTGGCAGTCCTAGCAACACCCCCAAGTAGTTTGTGCAAGCTAAACTGCACGCAGAGAACAGATTCTAACACACGACTAAGCAGCAGAATGGATCATGAGGCAGTCAGAGAAGACCACGGGTCAGCTCAGTGCAAGAACTAAACAGGTGAGACATTTGGAGAGTCTCATCCAGTTCAAATGAACATCAAGCTGCAAAGGACCTTGCAGGGGATTTTCCAAAAATAGTAATTTACTGTCAATTCATCATTGATGCTATTTCACAAATAATCATTGTGATTATATATATCAAACATCATGTACTGTTGCTTGTGAAGCATCATCAAAACAGTGATATTTGACACATCCAGTTTTTAATCAAATCACTTCCTCCAGAACTTACAAGCAGATAGATGTTTCAAAATCATGCAGAATGAATCAGCAACTACTTACACTTTGTTGATTTGATTGCCAAAGCACATCTTTTCAGAAACTGGATAAAGTTTGTCTGGCATTTGCCACCTATTAGGACTTAAGTGTGAGATAAATCTATGCTTTAGCATAACTGAAAGGACATAATCTCTCACCTGTTTGCAATATTTAGTTTCTTCCCTGAACTCTACTCAGGAAAAGAACTGAACTTCCAGATCATAGCTGCTATTCCAATATCCTGCTGCTGATGACATTGTAAGCTATCTATACTGAATTTCCTGGAGAACCTTGTTCCAGTCTTTGAGAAAACACCACAGGTTATTCAGGGTTCAAGTCATCTCTAATGTCCAATTACATAGCTTCATTTATTTCATGCAACTTTTACTCTACCTGCATATTATTTTTTCTATGTTTGTTTCTCATTTTAACATAAGCAGCTCTTCAATAACTTCAAGATTCATTGTTCAAATCTTTGTGCAAAACTAAGAAAGTGAAAGATGTGAAGTAGTTTGCTGTCAGAGTCGTAAGAAATACATGCAGGTTCATCACTTTTTTCAAGCTGGAAGACAGGACTTCTGCATAATTTGCCTGGAAATTAAATACCTTTAGTTCTAAATTTCTAAATTAGAACTAATACTTTGTAAACATACTGCTTCAGTACAAGCTCTATAACTATTATTTTAAACTGCTGATCAGTTCAGTCTTTAATAATCAGTCTGGCTACCTGTAAAAGAACTGAAACGAAAGCTCCATAGTTGCTTGGAGACATGGTTATTTCTGAGGCCTCTCCAAGTGTTGCAGAGAACATCAGTATGAAGATTTTATTTTTTGCATAATCTAGTACTACATAATCTATAACTACAGTTCTTAGATTAAATGCTTAATGTGTGCTGTGGCTATACATACATACTACGTATCTCAAATAAACACCTATTTCTATTATGTAGATTTCCAGTTTTTAACCTACCTTCTGGAAATAGTCCAAGTTTAGTTTCATTCCAGGCAAGAATGGAGCAGATTTTCTCACATAATGAATGTTGCTTTATTTGGGACATTTGGATTGGATTATGCAATTTACACTTCTAGTAAGTATCATAAGTGGCTGATTCCAGCTCTAGATTTTGGGCCAACAATCAAAATGGAAAAACTTAAATTCCAAATATGAAACTTATTCCTTCTTCAGGCAACCAACCTTATCAAGTATTAGTATGTAGTTTTGGCGTACCTGCAAATGTTATTAACTTCAGTACCTTTTGTCCTAACAATCATATTCTGTATTTTAACATCTTTCAAGCTTTCCTAAAACAGTATCCCTATTAAGTGTAAGAAATTTAGGGGAAACACTGAGGTTGGATGCTAAAAATTTAAAAACTTCCTTTTCCAACTCGATAACATGCAAAAGTGCTTAAATTGACTTTCAACCTTGAAGCAAAGTTTGTACAATTGTGTTTGAAATGTATGTTTTATTTTTAGGTGGTACGTTCAAGTTAACAATAGAGATGCATGATTTATGCAGTGCCTATATAGGACTGTAGCTAATCTTTAGAATTCCATCGGATTGACTTGTTGCCTTTTCAGCTGAAATAATATGAGCAATTTCTGTGGATAAGAAAGAAAATGCTCATGTAATGTACACTACCTACTGTAGTGTAAATAAGTTTTCCATAAGTTTTGGAAATGTATGCGTATGTTTTTATATATACATATTCATTTTCTATCTCAGCTACTTACAGAGAAGCTTTTCAAAGGAGTTAAATTTAATATCCTCTTGAATAAGCTGAAAATTTGAATTTTGTTTAAATAGGCATTTTATAGGCTATTTATAATTTATATAAACAGACACGGATAATGAGTGGGTAGAATGAAATTTACAGTACTTCTTTTCTTCCAAAGGAGGTCACTTTGTCAGTGTAGTTGCTTTGTTTATAAGATAATCAAATTCCATGAATATTTTCTAAAGTTTCATTATATAGCATTAAAGAACAATGACTGTCCTTTTGTTTTACACTTGTACATATACGCTTCAACATATACAAAGGACCACGTCAATAGACATATACCATCCACTTGTGTAAGACAAAAATATCCTGCATATGGAGAAATTTGATCAGATTTATTATTAGAAACCATGAAAAAGATTCCTGCAAACACTGCAGAGCACCTCCAGGTTTTCTGAGCACTTAAAGGTATTTTTATTTTTTTAATAGAACGTTGTTAAGTAAATTATAAGAAAGATATCCCTGAGCTAAATTGTATCATATTTAGTCCCTCTCTACTGGCTGTTATATGCTTTAGTGCTCTGAATCTTTGCAGTACTGTTTCTAGCATTGTACTCATGAGAAGCCTTTTAAAGCTTATCCTAACCAGGAATACTGTTATTTAGACAATTATAGTTAAATATCTTTCCTTCATATTAAACCTTATTCTTTTTTGTTACAAATTTATTATATTATTACTTACCCTGTTATTAATGAACAGGGATGGTAGTTGATTTTTTTTTCCTCTACAGTACATATTCAAAGATTCTGATAATGTCCCAGCTCAGTCTTTATTCTTCTAGACTAAACAAGTTCCACTATTTCAACCTTTCCTTTAGGTCATTTTATGCACCTCTTATCATTTTTATTACTCTTCTCTGGATTCTATCCAGTTTGTTTACATCTTTTGTAATGACTCAAGCCTGGTCTATGTCTGCTAACAGAACCACATTCTTCCTAATGTGGTTAAGATCCAGTTTTAAAACAAACAATTAAGACTAAATGGTTTGATCAAAACGTGACTCAAGTGCAAAGCATGTTTCTGTGCAAGCTATCTCTTCCTTACTAGGCCTATGCAATTCTCATACAGCTTTGTTAGACAAGATAAAAGAAATGCATGGTTTGTAAGAAATGGGAGTGATTAAACTGGTTTGGGTAGGATCGTGAGTTTCATTCCATCATTTCTCTCTATCTCTGTCAGACAGGATATGTCAACAGTTTTACTTCTGTTGTGAAAAATAATTGATATGGTACTCATTACCTGTTGCAGTGCTAAGCATCTGCTGATTAAATGCATGCAGACGGAGACATCTGCATCATCATATCATAGCAATTATTTTCTCTGTAACTGAAGAAAGTTATGCCTTTTTTTTTTTTTTCAAATAAATAACAAATCTACAGTAAACATTTTAAAACAATCATAAATCTGGAATTTAGAGGAAAACAATAAACTTTTGAGATGTATCAAGTTAAACATTGCCTTTGTCTGTGGCATTTCATGTCTGTTCAGAAGAATGAACTTGTGGCTTCAGTTGCATATTGCTGGTTCTCAAGAATATATAAAATATATATTGGTGGCTTGGTGGTTTGTTTTTTTTTGTTTGTTTTTTTTTTTTCTCTGTGAAATTAGGCAGTGCCCTTCAACTTTAGGTGTTGTATTGTCCATATTCCCTTATTTTTTTCTTGTGCCTGGAATTCAGTTCTAGATGGAAGAATTTTTATTTTTTTTTCTCCAGTGTTATCAGTTTGGTTTATAGCTTGTTACAGAAACAATAGACTTCAGAATTTTACTGGATCCTGTGTAACTGTTGGAATTTAAACTACATTAAGCATGTCTCCAGCCATGTACCAATGTGTAGTACTCTACATAATTCCAAGCTTCAATTTACCAGAAGTGAGTATACTCTGTGCAGTAGATATTCTTGGGTACTGCAAAGTATAATGGCCTATAAGCAAGAAACTTCTCTGGTTTTGATGCACTGCTATAATGTTTTGTGCAGTTTCATACTAGTGCTCAGAGCAGTTAATGGATGGAAATATATTTGTCTGCTTTCCCTTTATAACAGCTGCTTTATAACAGCTGATAATAGACAGTGAGTTTTTATCCAAAGCCACTTTGGATTAAGAAGAAAGAGAGTTCTCTCTCCTTTCATCTTTCGATTCCCTGCACCTCTACATATATATAAGTTGTGAGACACATATATATGCATTTTTTTTTTTTGGCTTTTCCTCCTTGAGTGGTTACTTGAGAACTGGAAGGCCTGGGTACGGCCAAAATTTTGTGAAGATTTGAATGAGGATAGTTCTTCTAGCCTTCAAGGCTCAGCTTCTGATTCTGCGAGACTGGCAAACTCCCACTGAAAGCTAGATTTAGGGTTAGGCTCCAGCTATGTTCATACTTGCTTTCCCAAGAAAGTTAGTGGTCACAATCCGGTAATAAAGGCGGCATCTTTATTTCTGAAGATCAGGGTTTGCTGAACATTCAAAAGGAGGTCTCCAAATACAGATACCTCCTTTGCAGCTGCCAGCCCTTATATGAGACTAAATAGGAGTGGACTGTGGGTCCATCCTTTCTGATCACACAGATGAGTTGCTTCCACCTGTCCTCCCAGTGCTGGTTATGCCCTTTCACCTGGTGCTCAATCACTGGTCCAGGCCATGACCTGACCATTCCTATACAGTTAACTAGTTTTCCTGTGCTGTGGACGTATAGTGACTATCAACATGATCTTAATCTTGACCTGAATCCTACCCTAGTTATATTCTAGATTTGGTCCATTACTTGCTGAGACTTTAGCTTAAAAGTCATTCTTAAGCTGATTGATATTTTCACTAGAAATAAGTATTAAATTGCTAGAGAGGATAAAACTTTCAATTTTCCCTCTGTTTAGACTAGGAATCTAGAGGTTATATATCCACTCAAAACTTCTGCCTCTCTTACATTCATGAAATTAGTATAGAAACTTCCTGCCAACTTCTCAGAGTATTTCTGCATTACCTTCAGTCAAAAATTTAAAGATAAGATGAACTGTAGAGAAAAAGTCTAAAGACAATATCTCAGTCTTCTATCAACCTGTGGTATGTTTCATGATTTCAGTGTAATCTATCTGTTCATGATACTTGATTTTTTTTTTTAATATTATCTAAATACTGATAGTGATGATGATGATGATGATTACTATTATTTTGCTATTCTCTTGTAAAGTACTGTCACCTTTCCCTTTCCTTTTCCACATTCACCCTTCACACTATCTAAAAGCTTGCAATGGAGCATTGCCTGTTCTTACAACTTAAGAACTAGTGGGTGGCCTGAAACAGAGGGAATAGACTTGAGTGACCCCATATACAAAGTGAAAACACAGTAAAGGGACTTGAGAGCAAGAAACATGTTGTATAAAACTACTGACCTCAGTTCCTGTGGAAAAAGACTATATGCACTTCATGAAGTTCATCTTTTCTGCTGGCTCATAACTCAGTGCTGCCTTGTTATTTGAAGTAAAGCACAAAGTTTTCCTTGAATATATCATTCAGGAAAGATTTTAAATAAAGTGTATATGGATATGTATTCAAATATAGTCAGACAGCTTAATGATCAGGCATTTTTTCCATTACTGTTAATCAGGAGGTAGCAATGAGGACCAGTGATACAACCATGCGAGCTCACATGTCTTGAAAACAAGCTTTTTAGTCATTCTCTAATGTTTAAAATAAACCTGAATATTCTCCATTTTTAGTAAGGAGGTGGGAGTGGTGGGAGCAGAAAAACTCTCAAGATCTTCAAGGTTTTCTATCTTTTCCATTCTTCATCTTCATTTCTCAGATGTTTAGAAAGAGAGACCAACCTCCTGCCTGCCAGGCAACATGTTGAGGGTCCCTTGCCATTTTGTTTCCCTGCCAAGAATTGAGTTAATTTGAAAAAAAAGAAAAAAAAAAAAAAAAAAAGAAAGAAAAAAAAAAAGACTGGAGATGGAAATGAGCTTGTCTCGTAAGAGTAAGACTGCCTCTTGCTAGTAAGATGCTGAGGCACTGAAGGTACTTTCCCCTACCCTGGGCTCTGCACATTGCCATCACTGGGCTTAGTGCCTGTACATCATATAGATTTTGCGTATGTATCTCCTTTCTCACTAGCTTACCCTCTGCAATGCTTTTTATCCATAAATAGTTGACAGCTGTGTATACGTCCCAGACAGCTTTAAAAGAAACAGGCACTCCATGTACTAGTTTGCTTGATGTGAACAATATTTAAGAAAGGAACAGAGAGTCCCTTCGTAGTACTACCAGCAGTCCACAAGATGTCATGCTATCACAAAAATGGCGATTTATGTGTACCTGGAAAGTGCTGCACTCCTAAGGCTCCAGGAACAGCATGATCTGTTCAGGCAGCTTAAGTGTAAGGTGTTCAGACAAGCTGAAGGCTGCCCTTGAGCAAGAATGTTCCTAGGTCCGCTGTGATCTTTTATTAAGTAATGAGTTGCCAACTTGATTTAAACTCTAAATTATTAGAAGAACATTTAAACAAATGCATCCTCAAACTTTTATTCTTAGTTCTGCACAATTTGTCAATTCATTGGAAGGGAAAGGAATTGCACCAGCTTGCCTAAGAAAATAGATCCTGGCACATATTTTGAGTATAGCTTGTGGTCAGTGTTACCACTTCAAAACTAAGAAAACTTATTGTAATGCTCAGACCTCTTGCTTTATGCAGTAAGTATGACTCTGAATACTTCTAGAAGTTATTGTTGCTTTTAAATTAAAGACAATATATTTACTTTCCCATAATACTTAATTTCTGAGTTACTCAGAGAATAAATCATTCTACCTTTACTGTTTCAGAAGTAAAGGAGAAAATTTCCAATGGATTTGCCAAATACTGAAGTTGTAGGAGTGCTAAACGAAGCGAGTTTTTCTTATTTAATTGTAAGTCTAGATGGACATGTAAAAAGAGACATAAAGCCCTGCGCCTCTGTCAGCATGATCGTCATCATCTGTCCATGTTAACACTCTAAGTCTGATTCAGAAAAACTGATGTTTCAAACAGCGAGGACAGTCATACACTAACACCAGAAGCTTTAAGTAAGATTCATGCCAGTTGTATGGAGTGGGATGTGTGATGGGAAAGACAGCAAAGGAAATGAATGCAGGAACAAAGGCACGAAAAGATTCCTGATGGTAGTTAGTAGAAAATGAAGGAAAAATGACTACTGATGGGTATCTAGATAATCCTAGCAAATGTTGCAAGTTTTGTTGTCCGCTGTTGTTCCTTGTGCCTTTGCTCTGTAAGATTAGAATGCTTTTAAGATTTAGAATGTAGAACATGGTCATGAAATGTGAAAAGAAATAAGGTGAATAAAGTTCGTGTTCTGTGCTGGAGAGGAGTTACTTGAATATTTTAAAAGTTGCTTTTTTTTTTTTTCAATTAGCAAGTAAGTGTTGAATGTTTTTGAGTTTGAACAAAACCAGACACTAAGTAAATAGCTCCCTCTTCCATTCCTATTGGAAATGGACTTACCCTGAAAAAATTCTATCTTTAGCTGAAGCTAGCAACTACATCACCATTATCAAGAATGTGAGAACTGCCAATCAGTTTGGCAATACACTGGAGCTGAGATGGGAAAACATGGAACTGTTTTGACATTCTGTGAAAAAAAAGTCAGCCATAGAAGAAATTTATTCGAGTATGTTTAGACCTATTGCAGTATTATAACGTTTGTTTAAAAAGAAACAATGCCATATTTGCATCAATATATATTATTAAAATTGTATTCATTTTCCATCAACTCCAAATTGGAGGTTTCCTTTTTTCCTCACTGTTCTTCAGTACTTGTTATCAAGTTCTGCATAGTTTTCAAGGCCACTATCACGATTTTTATTTTTTTATTTTTACAAATGTGGAGCTGAAGCACTGCTGCTAGAGTATGTTAGTACTCGTGATGCGGCAACAGATTTCAGAAGACTTTATTCGGTTAACATAGCCACAAATTCTAATGGGTGTACCATGGATTCCAACTTCACTGAAGATTTTAGCTGTAGATGTTTTGGCCATTAATGGGATGAGAAAAGTGTTGAAGAGCTCTGTTTTTAGTCATATCATGTAAAGATACCCAATTAGACAGTTTATGACATCTCTAAAAGAAGGCATTGAAATTTGATTGGCGGAGCTTATGTATTCCCTGTTTATTTGCATTTCTAGAGACTGAATAGTAATCCATTGACTGAGTGCTGATGCACTAACTAGTACTGCTTTTAACAGGATCTTCTGAAAAACAAATATAGAAACATTTCAGTGCATAACTCTTAACCATTTTTTTTTTTTTTAACATTCTTCCTGTTTGCTCACTTTATGATAGGGTGCAATATGGCTTTGAAGGTTCTGTTTACCATTTGAAATGCTAGAAGAAAAGTACAAAAAATACATAATTACTAATATTCTGATTACTATTTGCAGATGTTTAAAGAACAGAATCTTCCTTAGACTGCATAACAATTCACTGTAGATGTACTTACTAGCTTCACATCTATCTTTTGGATCTTGAGGTATATACATAACTCTTTGTTTCATCTTGATTTCAAGTGTTAAAATTTGTTAAAGCTTACAAGGTGTTGGGAATCAGAAATGTGAGTTCCAATTGCTGAAGGAAAAAGGAAAACAAACATGATTAAGTTGCTGCTTGCCTGAAGGTTTGTTTAGAACTGTAAGAGCAGTAATGTTTCAGTACACATCTTAATATAACTGAAAATAATATTTTCTCTTATAGTCTATCCCCTTTTGAAACAAACACAAGAAAATGCATAACTCAATCTTCCTCATCTTCATCCTTCTCTATTATCACAGGACTTGATGATTTGTTGTGAAGGAACAAAATGGTTTACTCAATGCAAGGCAATGCATGTCTCTATTCCTGTTTTCATACCTTTTTTCCGCACCCTTCATTCTTCAACTGAAAGAAGCATATCTTTGAAAGACTTAAAAAATAAAAACATTTGAACAGCATATTTCACATTGGAGAAATTGGGTTATGTTATGTAGTACTTTGAGCAGCATAGGACAGACTGATCCTTGTTGAAGAGTGAATAAAGATATTCTCTTGGAACATTTGCATTACAGTTTTTATATCTTTGTAACTGAATACTCCTGAAAAGTAACCAGAATTTGAAGGCTAGTTCCATCTTTCTAATGAATAGAATTGAGTTGAAAATTGAGGATTAAATTATTTGATTTTTCTTCATTTACTGTTTACTAAATAAATGTTTGTGATTTTACATACAGCAAATAACAGTAATGGGTAAGTATAATAGGAATAGTAAGAGGGCTGCTATCTTCAGGAGAAATTGAACTAATTCAGAGTTTTTGGTGCACTCAAAATCTGTTCATAATAGTGAAAAGAGAGGCTTGTTTAATCAGTTCCTGAGTACTGTAATGCTTATGTATTTCCCTTTCTGACCATAACCTTCATGACTAAAATTCCTTGAATTCTTGTCTCATCACATTCCAAGGCTGCTATGGCCAAAATTTTTCCTGGGCTATATCAGAAGTGTGACCAGGATGGCAAGGGAGGTGACTGTCCCCTTCTACTTTGCTTTTGTGAGGTCCCACCTGCAGTACTGCATACAGGTCTGGGGCCCTCAGCAGAAGACATAAAGCTGTTTGGAGTGGGTCTAGAGAAGACCACAGAGATGATCAGAGGGTTGAAGCACCTCTCCTATGAAGAAAAACTAAGCTGGTGCTCATCCTGGAAAAGAGAAGACTTCATGGAGACATGGTTGCAGCCTTCCAGTACTTATAGGGGGACTACTAGAAAGCTGGAGAGGGACTCTTTATAAGGGAGAGTACTAATAGGATAAAAGATAATGACTTTAAACTGAAAGAAAGTAGATTTAGATTAGACATTCAGAAGAAATTCTTTACTGAGAGAATGGTGAGGCACAATCATAGGCTGCCCAGAGAAGCTGTGGATGCTCCATCCCTGGAGACGTATAAGTTGGAGGGAACCCTGAGTAGCCTAGTCTGATCTCATGGGAGGTGTCCCTGCTTACAGCAGAGGCAGAGGAACCTAGATATCTTTGACTTCAAAACCCAAGGTATCTTGTCTTCAAACCTAATACATTCTATAACTCTGTTGTATGATTCTATTTTCTGTATTATGAGAAATGACTAGCTAGGATGGGGAATATTAGCTTCTTATTACTAATGTGGTTTGGGAGCCAGCTAATGAGGAAGGGACAGCTGGTAGTACCACTGATGCTCAAGAAAATGAAATTGGAAGAAGCACAGTGAAGGGCTATTAGGATAAAGCAGGGAAGAGATCCAAATACTCTCGTTTGACCAGATTCTTATTACATTTATTTTCCTAAACACTTTCTACAAATACATTAGTGGAAGGAGAGCACTATGAGAATAAGGCACAACAGGCGCAGCAAGAAGTATAAGGTCATCAAAAATTAATTTAGCTTGAATACTAGAAAACACTGTGTAGTTGTCACAACAGTGAGGTTCCAAAACAATCTTCCCATAAGAATAATGCCAGAGATATACTGTTTTGTAAGAACAGGATTTTAATGTGTTGTGCATGCCAGTCAGCAGCTCAGTATCACACTCACTCTCCCCACGCTGGGATAACAGAGAGAATCAGGAAGGTAAAAGTACAAGAACTCATGGATTGAGATATAGATTAATAGTAAAACAAAATCTGCACAAATAAGTAAAATATGGAATTCATTTACTACTTCTCATCAGCTGGCACATGTTCAACAATTTCCAGGAAAGCAGGACCCTATCTTTTCCCCGTTTTTTATTATTGAGCATAATGTAATATGGTTTGGGCTGTCCCTATGGTCAGTCTGGGTCAGCTGTTTTTGGTTCTGTCGCCTCCAATCTCCTTATGCGTCCTAGCCTTCTCACTGGCAGGGCATCATGAGGAACTGAAAAGTCATTGGCTTTTTGCAAGCCACATCTAGAAGAGTGATGTGCTATCACCAGTATTTTCATTAAAAATCCAAAGCATAGTATCACTTGAGATTCTGTGAAGAATATTATTTCTAACCCAGCCAAAGCCAGTACAGTGAGAAATATGGTTATCGGCTGTAACTACAAAGTGAAGATCTCTAAGATAACTTGCTCATCTCTCCTGTGTTTTTAATGAAGATAGTTGTATTGTTAAACATTATTTTGGATTATGCTGACATGCTTAAGTTTCTCTAAATGAATAGAATAGAATAGAGTAGAGTAGAGCAGAATAGAGTAGAATAGCTCAGTTGGAAGGGATATACAAGGATCATTAAGTCCAACTGCCTGTCCTCTTCAGGGCTAACAAAAGTTAAAGTATATTATTGAAAGTATTATCCTAATGACTCTTGAACACTGTCAGACATGGGCATCAAACAACCCTCAAGGAAGCCTGTTCCAGTGTTTGACCACCCTCACAGTACAGAAATGTTTCCTAATACCTTGTCTGAACCTCCTTGTGTGTAGCTTTGTGCCATTCCCATCCTGCTATTGGCTCCTAGGGTCAGAGCCTGACACCTTCCTCTATTCCCCTCCTCAAAGATCTACAAAGAGTTCACTAAAGTGAACACTGGGTAGAAACTGACTTAAATGGACAAATAGCATTCTAGCAAGACACAGTACAAACAGAAATAGAATATATGACTCATAATTTGTAGTTTATTATACAGTGACCAGAATTACAAGAGCAATGACTGCAGTATATTTCACTGGCATATGTAAAGTCCTAAGGTATTCTTCTGATGTTAAGATTTCTGAGCATCCGAGTGCTCATCAGAAATCAAAAAAAATGTTTTTTGACTCAATAAATGTAGTGGTGAAGCTACCTTGAGAGTGTTCTCGCCAGCCTACTCAATTGTTATGTATTTTATTGCCATGGCAGACTGGAGTACATTGGGTGGATCAGGAGGCAAGTCATAGAATCATAGAATCGTTTGAGTTGGAAGGGATAGTTAACGGTCATCTAGTCCAACTCCCCTGGAATGAACAGGGACGCTTATACCTAGGTCAGGTTGCTCAGAGCCTGGTCCAGCCTCACCTTGAAGGTCATCAGGGACAGGGCATACAACACACCTCTGAGCAACTTGTTCCTTTGCTCCACCATCTTTATAATAAAAAACTTCTTTCTTATATTCGGTCTAAATCAACCCTCTTCTAGGTTGAAACCATTTCACCTTGTCCGATCACAACAGATCCTGCTAAAGAGCCTGTCCCCTTCTTTCTTAGAGTCTTCCCCCTCCCCCTTAGATACTGAAAGGCTACTCTCAGCTCTCCCCGGAGCCTTCTCTTCTCCAGGCTGAAAAGCCCCAGCTCTCTCAGCCTGTCCTCACAGTGAAGGTGTTCCATCCCTTGTATCATTTTTGTGGCCCTTCTCTGGATGCGGTCCAGCAGGTCCACATCATTCCTATACTGAGGTCTCCATATATGGATGCAGTACTCCAGGTGAGGTCTCACCAGCACAAGGGGTAGGATCACCTCCCTTGACCTGCTGGCCATGCTTCTTTTGTTGCAGTCCAGGTCATGGTTGGCTTTCTGGGCTGTGAGGGCACATTGCTGACTCATGTCCCTCTTACCACACAGCAGTACCCCCAGGTCCTTTTCAGCAAGACTGTGCTCTACCCTTATATCTCCCAGCTTGTATAGATAGTGAGGGTTCCCTTGATCCAGGTGCAAGACCTGCTTTTTTTGTACAGGGGATGACTAAGCAGGGTGAGTTTAAAGGAGCCTCCCATTTTAAAAAGAGATATCATATTTCCCAGGATTCCCATAGAGAATTAGCAATTAAAGGGAGATAGGCTGAAACAGTAGTTAATTTCTTATGAAGAAAATTCAGATTAAAGTATTGGAGGAGATATTCTTCTAACCCCTCGAGGAAGGTTGCATTATATAAATCCTATTTAAGTGTGTGTAATAGTATATACTACATTATAAAACTGGCACTCTTTAAAGGAATTCACAGAATAAATTCCTGTTTCATGCAATATTTATAATTCTGGATATTATATTACGGAAATATTGACTGAAAAGATCAGTGTAGCTTTTATATTTAAATAAAAGTTGTATTGTCTTTCTTTAAGTCTGGCTAGAGATAAAATGATCATGTATGATACAGTTGTTGAGGATGACAACATTTGCAAGCGATTCCTCTTTGCAGATAATTCATAATGGGGTGGAATGATGTAAGCATCCTCTTCCTGGTGAGGGACCTCTTATCAGGTATAGCTATCTGACTCTTGCTTACATTTTGTGTATCTGTATGAAACTTCTACTTCTGCTGTGCTGAATGCTGTGAAACTCCACTGTAACAAATGACTTAAAAATTTTGTTAGTGCATGAGTGGGTCAGAAATGTCTGTGTAGAAGTTGCTTTTGGCAGTAATTCTCATGAGCCATGAATCAGCTTTTCCTCTAATGCAGTATCTCTTCCATCACGTGTGTCAGGTAGTGTTAACCATTTTCTGAACAACTTCAAAGTCTGTCCACTCCATCTCTATATTTTTCCCAATTCCCAGCACTACTCTACAGACCCTTTGACTTTTTAGTAGTCTTTCAACCTGTTTAAAACATTTGGCTGCTCCTTAGCCCATCTGTTCCTTGTTGACAGTTATCTGACTCCCCTCTGTTCACTACACTGGGTATGGTTAATCTAATGCCAAAACTGGCAAGAAAATACTACCTTGTTCTCCTGCATTGCTGGTTATCTTCCCTTTGTTTATCATTCTCTGAATTGGAAAGCAAAATCTTTGCTTCAAATGTAACCAACACATCCTAATAATTGAAAAAAAGTAATAAGGGTAATATTTTGGTAAACATGGACTGTGGTAGTGCTTTCCAAACCTATTTTGGAATGTCTTCAGCAGAAATGTTTAATTTTCCCAAGGGCTGATATCTCAGGAGGCCAGAAGTATAATGCACAATAACATAAATAAAACATGAAACTTCAAAGGCATATAAATACTACCAACTCTTGCCTTTCTGGAATAAGATTACAGAAGGCACCCTCAAAACCCCCTGAAACAAAGTAACATGAATCGATAATTCTTCTGACTGGGTTTTGATTGGAAAGAGATGCAAATACAACATTTTGCTTTGGAT
Organism: Meleagris gallopavo; assembly: GCF_905368555.1. Lineage (NCBI taxonomy): Eukaryota > Metazoa > Chordata > Aves > Galliformes > Phasianidae > Meleagris > Meleagris gallopavo. The sequence continues at coordinate 55,281,590 of NC_139406.1, read as the reverse complement.
TAACTTTAGGTTAACATTTCTGTGTCATTTTAAGACTGAATCAGACAAAAATCAGGTTTAGCTTTGCCTGAGCAAAAAATCTCCTGAGCTCTTTTCAGGAGATTTTTGGACATCTTGAAGAGCCAAAATGAAAAAGAGTTTATTGTTTGCCAGAAACAAATGATGGCTTTTGGGGCTCCAGCAGGAGATTGAAAGTGACGTGGGATTTTTACTTGGTTGACTGTTTTTTTTTTTGAATGTGTCTTTCACCTGTAATGGTCAAGCAGTTTTAAGTTCCCAAAGTGTGATTACTATGTAGGAATTGAGTATGACTTCAATCCTAAGAATCAAAGAATCCATAAATTTACATCACTCCTCCCTGATTTTTGGACAGCTTCCTGGAAATCTCAGTGCCAATAACTTCTTAGTGACCTCAAGGAGAATAAGTGGCTGTTTATCATCCTTCCTTCATACAGGATTGCAATCCATCTACCCTCTCCCTCGTGATGGTGAATTTCCACCAGGATCAAAAGGAGTGTTTCCTTCACTCAGTTGTTCCAATACCAAACTTTTGCTTCTCGTGACAGAAATTTCAGCTGCTCCCTAAGATTAACAACCAAGTGCTGTTTTCTATAGTTTTCACTATCTGGGAGGCCCCTTGTATCACACTTTAGAAAATCACTAGCTTTTGTGCTGCTTAATAATAGAAAGATATATTCCTCGGCATATAGTGGAGAGAAATTTTTTTGCCTGCTAAGAATCTTTTCCAGAACTCAGCCTGCCAGCATGTTGTCAGAAACAGAGGCAAACACATCAGTTTGTATACAGAAAAAATAGGTGTTTTCAAATGACTCAATGTGATGAGATTCATTTCAGGCTCGAAAAGGAATGCCAGAAATGATCTGAGAAGCAATAACAATGTGGACTAGAATTTGAGAATTTGGGGAGAATTGCAGAAACAAGAAGTTAAAAAATTGAAGAATAGTCAACTTACAGCCAATTCCTGAGGAAAAAAAAGGAAAACGAAAATAAGAATCTGTATAAAACAATTTTCAGGCATCTTGGAAAAAACACATGGATTTATCAGGAATAATCTAGGTTAAACTAACCCATCTTCCCTCAAAAAGAAAGTAATAGCCCTCTTGCATAGTGATATAATATGGTATTTTGAAAAGCACTTTAATGCAGTTTCTGAATACGGTCTCTTAAGGAATGGACACCTGGTACTAATAACAACTGACATTTCTTATGCAAGTACATAAACTGGTGAGGAGCATAGTTTTAAAATAACTGATTGAATTCTACTCTGAAAGGGTTTCTTCACTTCTAGAATTAGTTAGTACTTCCCATTTCTGACTTGGAGATACAGTTGAAAGCAGTAGTTACCAAATACACAGTTATCACTGCATTACAAGTTCAGTTTAGGTGATCTTTCCAGTAGTGAGCAGCCCTTTACCTCCTTGCAACTACAACTCAAATTAGCCAAATGCATGAAATAATAACCAGATGATAATAATCAGTGGTCACTACAAAGTTTGCAGGCTGCACCTGGGAGGATGCATTTTAAGAAGAGTTTTGATCTCTTAGAGAAATTTGAGTTGAGAAGAAATGAGATTAATTTGAGGCCTGGCAAAGGCCATTCAGGAGCAGCAGTTGCAGGGATCACAATAGAGAAGATTGTGGCTAGATCTATTCACACAATTAATAATTTAGATATTGTTAAAAAAAGAGGGAGAAAAGTATAAAAATTTCTTTAGAGACATTGTGGAAAGGATGCAGAGCAGTCTTGAAATTAAATCACAGATGAGATAAATGTATCTGGTTTTGCTAATACAGAGTGGAAAAGCATGGATGACTTCTTTAAAGTCTCTTCACTTTTGTATTTATGGTTCTCCTGTTTGAAAAAATCTAGCTTTTTTGATATTTTGAGTCTGGAGTACACAGTTTTCTTTGCCCCTCATCTCCATCCTCTTGCCACCCTATCACTGAGCATTATGTAGCTTGATGTTTTTAATAAATACAGCCAGCTCTCCCTCTAGTGGCTTCACCTAGTTGGGATTTAATTAGTAGGAAAAGCCTAAAGCCCAATACCCACACAGGGAATCAAAGGACAGATGTATTGTAACACGATATGATGTTTAGGATTTCCAACCAAAATTATATATACTTTTTAAACCACTGCTGTGATTACAATTAGAGGCCCATCTGTGATTTCTGGTTAGAACAGGCAGTGGAAAGTGACTGCTTTATGCTGCAGGCTTCTTAAGCTTAAATTCAGTTTAGCACTGGTAACAACAGACAACATCTCATGTTTCTGTCCCAGTCTTTTTAATTTCAAGTAAGCAATATTTATAATTCTGAAATAAATTTATAAAAAATAGGCAAACTGTTTTTAAGAAGAGGCAGACTTTCTCTTAAAAGACTACCAGAAAAAGGCGAGTTTTATCAGACATGGGAACTTACATTTGGTCTCCAGATCCTGAAAATTAATTGAGAGGAAATATCCAACTATCACTTGGGGCCTTTTATATTCCGTTCTTCATCTTTCTCACCTACTCTATTCCATGGATTGTCAGAGCAAGAAGGAAGAGCAAGAGATATTTTATAAAAAAAAAATAATTAAAGAGCTCATACAAAATTTTTACTGAGTTTCTGAGGGAATTTGATATTTTTAACCTTTATAGGGCACTATTAAAATGCAAAAATATACTATTTCTAAAGTGATATATAGAGAAAATAGGCCACATGTTGTCTGATTGACTCTTTTTATGATGACTGTTAAAAATCCTTAGTAAATAATACTTAGAAGATGATATAGAAATATCTGTTTTATTAACTCAGATTTCTCTTTTATATAGAAAACTTGTTTGTGATTAAAGTAGTTGAAAACTATAAATGAAATTGCAAGTGAGTACTGAATGAGAGAAGAATTAAAACGTTACTTTCTTGTGACTGATAACATTAGTCACGCAGGCTATAAATTACTGATGATTAATGAGCACCTGTTTCATATGTACAGAATTTTATGAATACTTCAGAAATCTCCTATTGGAAATGTAGAAACATCTTCCTTCAGAAATCTCCTATTGGAAATGTAGAAACATCTTCCTTCATTCTCCAAGTCTTTTTTTAGCACATTTTAAATATTTTATTTCCTAGATTCCTTATCGTTCCACAATTATATAGCATCAGTCAGTAATTATAGTGAAATATGTTTAACGATAGAAGCTAAAGTAACACTGTCCATACCTTTGCTGATGCACTGATCTACTGTATCAGCAGATGGTAATTTGATATGTGTTTCTTGTAATGTGTTTGAGTTATAAATTCATCAGACTGCTACACATTCAAGGCAAACTTTGGGCCTATTGCAAAAGGGCAGAGATTCAGAACTGTTCCAGGATCTTACATACTCATACGTGGGGAAAAATGTCACAGAGTTGTTTGTCTACATTTTGTAATGGTTGTCTGTGATTTAATCATGCTTTCCAATGTTTTGCTTAAAAATGTGTTTTCAGCAATAGCAAAAAAAAACCCTTTTATCAGTTTCTATACTTTATGATTGCATGAAGAAATCTTTAATCATGGCCTAACAGTTCAAAAGTTGAACAGCAGAAAAGCTTATTTCTTCTTTTGTTCCTGAACTGTGTGGTTCAGAAGGAGATGGGAATCTTGCTAACCTTACTTGTCTAAAACTCATATGTCTAGGCTGTATACCTTGTCTGTATGTGCTGTATTATTTTTATTATTAATGAATCATAGAATCATAGAATCACCAAGGTTGGAAAAGACCTCCAAGATCATCCAAGTCCAACCATCCACCTATCTCCAATAGTTCCCACTAAACCATGTCCCCAAGTACAACATCTAAATGTTTCTTCAACTCCTCCTGTGTCAGTGACTTCATCACCTCTCTGGGCAGCCATAGGATATAAAGTGTTTATTTCCAGAAAATGAAATGTATGTTATGATGAATATGGCCAATGAATATGAAATCTAGTCTGAATGTATAATTCTACCAACACCAGTAACTGGATTTAGAGTCATCAGCAGGACATAGCTGGAAGTCCCTGTGACATTGCTTGGGTCATTTTGTTGAATGTGAGGAAGATTTAAGTGCCACTTATAGTAAAGGAGGATGGTTTAGTCTGCTGTACCCCTTTGACGCTGACCATATGGGCTTTGCCTGGCTCACAGAGAGCACTCTTAGATGCAGTGGAGAGCACATTGAGCAGTGCACTTCTGCCATAGGCCAGACTGAGGGATTAACCACAGGATGCTCATTCTAGCTTGTATAATAATAGTTTGTGCAAGCCAGGTTAAAGTAGAAATGCATATACAAGCACTTACTTGCAACAACTAAAAGAGACGGCATAGTTACAAATGTCCATAACTTCAAAGGATTGTGCAGACAAATAAGTAGAATAGAACCTCTGTTTGTAGCAAGTATGTTCCCTTTTTCTCTGGATCTGCCTCCTTCCCCTGATCTGTCTCTTGTGCCAGTGCTGTTCTCAGTCTCTGTGTTTCTCCTTTGTCTTGGAGCCTATCTTAGCTTTTATAATGAGCCCTCCTTTCAAGCCTTATAGGGAGTGTTCCTGCTGCTTCCTGCTGCTTGCATGGGAGGTATGTGTTTGGTCTTAGACTAAGAATTATCATATGACTTTCCACGACTTTGCTTCTCTTTTTATATTAGATGACTAATTGGATTCCTGCACTGAAGAGTGCATCTCTCACTGGCACTTATATAATGTATCAATAGGTACCTTTAAAATATCCAGGATAGAAATAGCTGGCTTACATTTTGAAGTTCCCTGCTCTTTTCTGGTTAGATATATCATAGCATAATACCAGGAAGAAACTACTCTTTGCCATTTTATCAAACTACATTCGTTACCAATAGGTTCTACTGTGGTTTGCAACCTTGGTTTTTATTATTGTTTTTATTTTTAGCAAGTAAAATATTAATAGTTAACAAAGAAGCTTTCACTAAAGACTTTCCATTTCATTACTTTCTTATGTGTAAAAGTTAAATATGTGAAGAAGCTATATGGAAGTAAAACATCTGCCTACTTTAAAGATCAAGGTAATGACTCAAAAAAAAATAAAAAATGAACTGACATGAGAGTAAAACAAAATGTTTTTTTTCCCACTAATAGAATAGAAGTCTCATATGTAGTATTAAAAATTCATTAAGTGTACAGATAAAAAGTCCATGGTAGACAGTTGCAAGATGTCTGATTGCCCTTAAATGGGAGCTGGATATGCAAAACGAGTGGAACGGTGAACTCTTGGCTTTTGCATACAGGCAAAAGCAAAACATTTTAATGAAAAGGAACATTGTGTGCACAGAATGAACTACCTGTGGAAGGAAGAAGTAAGCTTGTAAACTGAGTTTTTTACTTCTTGCTAATACACTTCCTACAGAATTCAGCTGTAAAATGTTACTAATCCCAGATTTACTACTTTCAGATCTGAGAGTGTAACTTTAAAGAGCTTTTCTGAAACCTTTTTTAGAGAAATTGAATTCAGAAGAAAGTAATCACTATGTGCCATTGCAGGGCATATAGAAACAAATCTCAGCAGTGCAGGAAATTCATGTGGAAAAAAACTTGAGCTGATGTTGGTATTATGTATTTCTTTGTGAGAATCCTGATGGATAATTTTGATTCTGATACATATTCTGAGTAACCCTAAGGAATAAACCATTGTCTCTATGGAAAAATTGGTTTCTGTTAAAAATTCCCAGCAGCAGAAAATCTGAACTTTATCGTTGGCTCAATATTACACTACACTCCTGCTCGTACTTCATAGTGTACCTTAATTGTCTACACTAGATATGGCACTGAATATCAAAAATAACGTTAGACAAGAAACATTTTAGAGTTTTTGTTTCATTTTCCTTTAAAAAATAAGAATGTGAAATATTATTTTCACCAATCCCATAGCTTTAATATTAATTATAAACTGTATTTAAGTATAAAAAAATGTGAAGAAACTCATGACAAAATATATATATATGTATTTGCTATAATCCAAATTTTAAAAGTCTCGACTATATTTTTGCAGCTACAAACAAATATTGGATTTTTTTTCCCTTGAGATAGTTAACTTTGAACTCAGTTATCTTGAATTCTTTCCACCCAAGCTGTTTCTGATATCAGTGGAAATATTTCTATGTTGATTTGAAAGAGACAGTCTGCTTAGAACAGGTTTGATCTAGCATTTCAACTGTGTATATATATACACATGTTGAAATGCATAGTTTTCAACAATAGCACATTACACTAATTTCCCAGCCAGGGAAATATCAGCAGAGTATGGTGAAGGCCTGCTAGTAGTTAATGGAAATGTTGATGATTGCTTTATTCAGACAGAGCTGCTTGTGTCTGATGTCTGTCTTAGTTTCTCCTTTTTAGTTATTACTAAGATTCTCCATATAGAGTGTATTCATTGTGCTTCCTGTGGTGCTTCTGCTTGTAGCAATATTTTGATATATTACCATGAACGCACTTAGGTCATATACACACAATCATGATTTTATAATCATTGGCCTCAATAACCAAACTAAAAGAAGCAAAAACAAAACAACTTTCCAGCTGGCATGTTTAAAATTTTGGTTAAATAGAGACACCCAAATCATTTAAACTACTTAGGGCTACAACGCCCAACCTTTTAGTATATCTCAAAAGAAAGAAATTATCAAAGTTGGTTGCACAACATGCCTTTTTAAACTGATGTTTAAAATCTTATTCTGGTTGACTTAACTTTTGAACTGGAGCTGTTTCTCACTACCTTGAATTTATGTTCTTGTTCTCTAAGTCTACAGACTGGTTGCCAGGTAAATACGGTGGAAGCATATTTATGCTTGAAAGCAGGAAACTAAAGCAGCCAGGATGGAATTAAAGCACTGTTGAGAAATTATTCAATATTTAGCAGCTTCTGGTGTTCCAGTTCATTACCTTTGCTGTGTAAAAAGATTGGACCATGACTTGAGAGATTGGAAAGTAATATATTTTGATCTCTTGTCTGTATTTCTTCTTCTATGAATGCGGATGTGTGACTGGAGGAGCTTTCAAATTCTACAGATTTTTTCTCAATTCATATTTTGTCCTACACAGATGTACTCACCTTAGAGGACTCATCTGTAAAAAACTTATCTTGAAAGGCACACAGCAAGGTCAAACATGTTGACAGGTCTGAATTGTGTCTGCTAGAAATGAGAGCAACAGTAATCTTATGGGAGTCCCCGAAGACATCCACAAAACAGACTGTTTAGAAGAGATTTAATCACCAGTTGAAACACTTTAAAATATATATACTTAATATTGTCCCAAAACACAAGTTGTTAATCTCTCTCTGATGTGAGCTGACATGACAGCTTTGAGAATGAAGGAGAGGTTTATTTAATCTAAGTCAAAACTTTATGAAACTCCTGTGATTTGGTTGAAATGAAGAATCAATCTGTTCTGTTCCTACACAGTGTTCTTACAGAAACAATGGAAGTTCATGATGTATATAGAGGAAAAAAAAACTTAATTCAGCGAAAGCAGATCTGTATTTACTTTTAAATAACACATTTTGCAAAATAAATGTAGGTGTTATGCATACAGTTATTCATTCCACTATTTCATTACACTAATCATACCACAACCTCTGAATACTATAGATAACTTCTTTCTTCTCTGGTGCATACAAGCAAATGCCAGGATAGAGAAAGCTGTTATCCTTTAAATGAGCTAGTCCACTAAGGGGGATAGCACAGGGTTTATTAGACAGTTGTAAAGTACTGAAACAGTGGTAAAACTCCAAGACCAAAAAAATCTGTGTTGTGTTTATTAATAACTCAATATTATTTTTGCTCATCTAAGAGGACAGGTGATTGTACATGAGTACCTATGTTGTGATCCGGAGCATTGTCCAGGTGGAGGCTGGTGATGAGTGGTGATCTCCAGGGATCTGTCTTGGGACCAGGGCTCTTTAAGATCTTTATCAATGGCATAAATAGTGGGATCAAGCACACCCTCAGCAAATTTGCAGATGACACTGAGCTGAGTGGCATGTGGCAGGGGGTTGGAGATTCATGATTCTTGAGGTCCCTTACAATCCTGGCCATTCTGTGATTTTGTGATTCTTAGCCCAAGAAAGCTGGGACTGCTAGAGTGTGTGGAGAGGAGGGTCACAAAGATGATCAGAGAACCGGAGCATCTCTTCCATGTATACAGGCTGAAGGATCTGGGCTTGTTCAGTCTGGAGAAGTGAAGGCTCAGTGAAAACCTCATTGCAGACTTTCACTCCTTAAAGAGAACTTATAAACAAGATGGATACCAACTTTTTTATATGGACTTTTTATATTGATAGGAAAGGCTGAATAGTTTTAGAAGGGAGATTTCGATTAGATGTAAGGAGGAAATTCTTAACTCAGAGTCCTGAAGCACTGGCACAGGCTGCTCAGAGAAACTGTGGATGTCCCATCTCTGGAGCCATTCAAGGCCAGGTTGGATGGGACCCTGAGCAGTCTGATCTAGTGGGTAGCAGTCCTGCCTATGGTAGGAGAGTTGAAATTAGATGACCTATAAAGTCCCCTCCAACCCAAACTCTTTTATGATTCTATGGTTCATTCCTGTGTTACAGAATATTCTAGGATAGTCTGCGGCCAGTTTGTGCACTGAGGTTATTCTTTTAATATGAATTAACAGATTAATGTTACTTACCCTGAGGAATATTTTGGTGTTAGGAATGAGCATGATTCTTCATTTTTGTGGCTAAGGTGTGGGATAGAGGAGAGATGTAGGTTTTAGGACTTCTGCATATGTATTTTGATCTTGACATTGAAACAGAATCTAGTCATCAGTGTATTTGAGGATGATGATGTTTCAAACCTTCTCAAACTGAATGGGCAACCGAATATTGGTTTTACTTAAAGCTAAACATGATTTCAAGTAGTTTAGGTAAAAAGAATTTGTCACTGCAAAAAACACTGTTTGAAGAAATAAAGATGAATACAGGGAATTTTTCATAGAAGTGAGAAGTTGTTACTGGTAATTCCAGTTGTTTTATAAAGTAGGCTTAGAGTTTGTATTCTGTGATCACTTCTGCAAGATCACTTCTTCCAACTGCATACTAATTTTAAGGGGGATATGAAGGCCATGAAATTAAATCTTAGCTTCAAGTTAGAATACAAAATAACTTAAACTGTCCTCTACAGTCTACTCATCTACATCTCAGAAATCATCTCACATGTAGTTGTGTCAGTTTTTCTGTTGCATAATTTTTTTATACTACCTGTGGTGTCAGTTCACACAGTCAATCGTAAATGACTTTATTAAATTTAAACTGTAGTTTCAACTTCTTTTACTGTGCAAGTTATTAAAGAGTGCATTGCCCTAAGTAGGCCTAAGTAAATTAAGCTTAAGGGAGACAAATTTCTCTAAGATTAACCTTCATTTTTGCATAACTCTGAAATCATTTTAATTCCAATAAAAATAACTTTAATTTGCCTCAGACAAAAACTCTTGATTTTGTCCAGAATGAAAATATCTGAAGAAATCTGGGAAAGGGAAAACTCTTTAAACAGCATCTTTTTTTCTTTTCTTTTCTCTTTTTTTTTTTTTTTTTTTTTTATTCCTCTGACATAGCCATTTATTTACTTACTTATTTGAGAATTTTTGTCCAAAAATATACTATCTGTGACAAGGGAGGTTGTTCAGTTCCTTGTTTGTAAAGTTAGTAGCATCTGTACATGGAAGAAGTTGTAGAATCTACTAATAGTAGTTCTGCAATTAACTTGCAGTTGAAAGCAACTGTCAGGCATTTGCAGAATGCAAGTATCTAATCAACAATCCAATATGCTGAAATAACACACCCTGTATTACAATAGGAGCACAAGAATGTATCTTGGTGAAAATAAATGTATTTCTAATGAAGCTGGCGTATTTAAACTGCATACACCATACCTTGAATACACATGATTCAAAGCATTATTCCAGACCACAATTCTCTTTGTAACCTCAACCTGATATGCAGGTTCTACAAGTGTTTGAATCCCACCTAGGGAAGCTGATGCTGTAAGTTGGGTCTTTTTTTTTTTTTGTAATCATAGCTGGCACACTAGGACTGCACAATTTTATCATAGGTTCTAAATAATGTTCTGAGGAAAAGAAAGTACCATGCCCTACGTAATAACACTCCATGGTGATTATCTAGTGTCTAATTAAGTTCCTCTTCCTTGCTAGTGTGGTAAAGAAATTGACTTTTAATTTCAGAAGTGCCAAATTCAACAGATACAGGCTATAATCATTCATTCATGTTATTAATTTACTGAACTTTTTTGCATATTTTATCACTAGATATTGGCCATTATTAAAGATATAGATTGAATTTCCTCACTGTGACTTAGTTATGTTAAGCTTCAAATTTTAATGACCTGCTTAAATGAATGCAGCCTGCACTGTTGTGGTTACACTTGTAATATCGTTATGTCATTGGTTTGTGTGTATGTGAGTGCTGGGGTGACAGAAACAAATAGGAAGAAACATTACAGAAAATGAGTTTCCTATGGTGGAAGAAATGATTTGGAACTGTGCCAGCTATGCTTTGACAACAGTAACGGTCATGCTGATAAATTTGGAATCCCCCAAGTCCCACGCTACCATGCAGAAAATGAAATTAGCAGTAAGACCATTTATAATGTAAGAATGGTGGTGTCAGCTGTCAACTCAGGGAACAATAGTTGAATCTTCAGTAACACTGTATTGAGAAGAGCAGATAGATGCCACACAGAACAATCCATTTGATAAGTAGAAAAAGTTTAAATGCACAGCAAATTGTTATCACATGATTTGGTGTGCTTGAGAAGCTTTTAGTGTCCTTAAGAAGAATATAGAAAGTCACTGTTCAGTACATGAAATGTTACGGTCCTGATTTCTTCATTGAGAGAAATGCGTAATTTCTTTAATTCTAAAAGTAAACAGTTATCAAGTCAGAGTAATGCAAGTTGTTGTGTGTATCTGTTGGGGAGACTTTAGCTTAATTCTGCTTTAAAACAAAGAAAATACAGAGCTTTTTATTTGCTTTTTATTTTTAACTAATGTTTCCAAATTATGTATTTTCCTGATTAATTTTCTATCAGACAATTTTATGTTTTCTGAATGTCTTTTTTTTTTTTTTGTCACATCTGATGAATGTCTGGTATATAGTTTCTATCTGATCAGTAAAGAAATCATCTCTATTCATATGGTTCTTGTTTCCTTTACAAATTATTTTTTTTCCTTCTTTTCTATGGAAGTTATTCATAAGGATTTTTTAAACATCTAAAGAAATCTTTCAGATTTTTTTTTAAGCTTGTCACTATATGCAGTTCGTCAGAAGATTAATTTAACCAGTATACAATTGATATAGACATATAATATTTTTAACAGCATGTAGACTTCATGCTGGCTCTACATTTGACTCTTCTGTTTCAAGTTCTTCCAGTCACAGAGATTCTTAAATTGAAAGAAATAATTTCTATACAAGAGTAGAATAAATTAAAATTTGATTCTTAGAATCACATTATAATATACTTGTCTTTTTTTTTATTTCTGTTTCTCAACACCAAACCAGGATCTTCAGATTATTTTATTTGTAAACAAAATTAAGAAGTTCTATGTGATATTTTACAAAGCAAAAACATCCAGCAAAAACAGATTTACAGACATTATATTATATTTGAACAGAAAATATACATTTCTACAGTGCTTCCATAAGCATGGATAGACATGCCATAAATTAGAAGAGCAAGAAGGGCCATGAGCTCCACTGACTCACCAGGTGGGCAAAAATCTTCAGCACAAATGTTGCAAACACAACTGTGCTTTCTTTACCATGTTGAATCTATTTTGTTCTGAAGAAGTTGAATTGAGCTATGGAGCAAAGTAATAGGAGGAGTATCTGTTCTTTTATTGTCTGATATTATCTGAATTGTAGCTCCTCCTGAAGTAGGAGATAATGCAACTGTAAGGAGGAGGCAAAGCTGTTCAGACTATTTTACAGTCTCTCGGGGCACAGGGTATTTATTCCCTTCTGTTTGGAAAGCTGAAATAATAACCTCTCCATTTCAAGCTATCAATGGAAACCCCTGCCTTTGGAGAGGGAGATTGGACACCATATCTGAGAAGGTGAACTCCAACAGCATACTTATAAAAGGAGGAATTGTACAAATAATTTTCCATCTATGCGTTAGAATAGGTCTGGCCATGGAGCAAGTTCATATCAGTACTGTTATCAGATGGGAAAGCAATGGGATGAATCCATTCTCTCTCCTTGTAAAGCATGAATAGTTAAAGACCATGAAGAGGGTTGAGTGTTAATTTTAGGTACATGAAATAAAATATTTTATCCCCTCTAGTAAATCTTGTTTTTAATTTAATATTTTTTAGTGGACTAAATTGATTTTTTATGTCTAATTAATTTATCTAATTAGTCTTTTGGAGGGTTAGGTAAATGAAATTGAAGAATCAGAAGATCTTGTCATTTATTTGACCTTTATAGTAAGTACATGGAGTACTGCCAGCTCCTCTCAAAAAAAAAGAAGCTCTCCGCCTATAAGAAAAACTTAAATGAGGTTAATGTTTCTAAGATGCCCTGTGGTGTTTCAGTTAGGATATGTAGTAATGCATAGTTGTTTCCATCTGTGGTGTGATTCCAGCTGTGTCATTCTGAGCTGATACTTTGAAATCAGTGAAGATAAATCTAGGAGTCTGTGTCTAAATCCTTTCCATTATCAGTAGTTCTATTTTCTGTGCTCTGTTGAGAAACATCCCATCAGCAAGGAAGGTGATGTATGCCAGTGCATTTCTCTTGCTTTCTTCTCTCTCCAGCACAACTATCTGGCACTTCCTGAATCTGAACTCTGACACCTTGATTCCTAGGCAAAATCTGAAAGACTTTTAATAAATGCAGAAGAAACAGTATTTCTTGTTCTTTGGTCATGGAGCACCTTTTATAAAGTCCATGCAGTTTGCTAAAACTTTTTTTTTTTTTAAGAGGCAGGAAAGAATGGCAAATTGCATTTTGCACTTGGGAAAAATGCCTTATTTTGGGACATCTGAGAAGCAGTTCTGAAGTAGTCCCAAGAGGTAAGAGACTCTAAACCTCAGTTTTGAGGTTTCATTTTGTGTAGCTTAACATAGGTAGTGAGGGTAAGAATCCAGTCTGCTGCTGACAAAAGCCACATCCTCCCAGAATAGCATTTCACTTCCTTCTCTCTCCAATTCCCACAAAAACTTAGACATTTCAGAAGGTGTCAGTTGCTTTCTGAGAAATGTTCTAGTTCTCTGCAACAAAAATTCAACATAAGCATCAGATGAGATCAGAAATAATAAAGACTGTTTATCTCATGGTTTCAAAACATAGGCTCTTCATAAACAAATGTAAGAGTTATTTTAATGATATTTGAATGTATAGGATTAATGTTCATCAGAAAATCTGCTTTTGAATTCAAAGTTTACTTAATCATTTCAGGTTGTATTCATCTTTATATACATATAAGCCTGAGTTGTGCAGTATTGGCAGTAATGATTGATTGTGCTGTAATTTGTAAAAACGTCAGCATGAGTACAGGTTGCCAGCTATACCAAAAAAGTTCTGTTTAATTTAATTTCAATAGATGCATAATATCTAGAAACAAACACATGAGTTTAAAAGTTAGTCTCCATTATGTAGGTTATAGTGAGGTGGAGTTGGGCTCTTCTCCTGGATAACAGAAATAGGACAAGAGGTAATGGCCTCAAGTTGTGCCAGGGAAAATTCATGTTGGATATTTGGAAAAATGTCTTCTCAGAAAGAGTGGTGAAGCATTGGAACAGGCTGCCCAAAGGAGTGTCTATTCATGGAGGTGTTCAAGAAAAGTGTAAATGTGGCACTTAGGGAGATGATTTAGTGGACATGGTGGGGATGGGCTGATGGTTGGGCTAGACGATCTTAGAGGTTTTTTCCGATCTTAATGATTCTATGATTATTATATTACATTCATTATGCACTAATGCACGTCACTCTTGTTCCAGTTCATCACTTCAGAACAGTCACTACTGCATGTGACATTAGGTAATCGGAGTAATATATGTCAACACTAATATCCACAGTGTAAATCTGTAGAGATCTGGTAATTTTGTTTGGCAAAGATTACAAAAGATATTATCAGACTAGTTCCCTTTTGCCAATATGCATGTCTTACACTGTCAGTCATTCCTAGAAGCGTTACTCATAAGGTTGATTTTTTCCCCCCACAATTATTTCCACTGAGTGTTATGTTAGTGATCATTTGGTCATACTACACCAGAACTTTAGTCATGCTACACAAATGATTTTGAATGAGCTCTCTGGAAGTAAACATGGAGCATATCAACACTGTCATCACCATTAATGCAAAATTATTCATGCAAATATTCTAGAAAGCAGATGGATGCTTTGACTGTATTTGAAATATTAGAAAGACTATTTCCTGATTACTAATTTTCTGTAATTTAATGTATGTCAAGTTTGTTTTCCAAACCTCACAAATGCATGGAACTCAGTAAATTCCTTACACACTGACCCATGCCAGATATGGTACATTAGATGAACTAATGCAGAGATATTTCCCTGAGATAAGTACAAATCTCTGAGTTACAGGCAGCCTAGAGTTTTTACCAAAGCAAAACTGATGAAAACTTTTTGTTTGTATTCATATGTAATAATATGATAGGACTCTCACCTTACAGGTTTACTAATTCTTCGTTTATATAGATTAAAGATTGCTTCCCATATTTTATCTGTAAGGAAGAACTACAGATGAAATTCTTTGTTCAAAGGGGATGAGGGAGAAAGAAAACTTCTAAATTTACTAATCTTTGCTTGAGATTTGTTCCTAGATTTGCCGAATAAAAAAACTAGTAACTATATTGGTTAGTGTTTCTCTCTTTATATGTAAAATATATTCAAAGTCTATGTCAAATGTGCACTAATTATAAACAGAGTACTGGAGTGAGGAGGAAGTAGAACAGAATTTCTAATGTTGCTCTTCAAATTTTGCTCCAAAATATATGTCACTCTCAGGAAAAAAAAATGTTATCATTTTAATTCTGAGACAATTTATATTATCTGTATATTTTTATAGAGCTATAAATATAAATTTAAATATATATAAATAAATTTAAATATATAAAGTGTTGAAACTTGTTCCTGTAGTCTTTTTAGCATGGAAGCGATGTTTTCTAGAATGGGAAATTTTTCACATGGAGCACATTCCAGCATTGTCAGTAGAGATATACTGAGCTTTGTAAATTTTATATCAGACTGTAGCAGATAAGTCTCTATTTGTGGATAACAAAAATTTTTAGACTAAATTGTTAAATGCAATACAGTGATAAATAAGACTGTGATTGGTTTTAGTTATGGCTTAATAAAAAACATTTCCTGGAGATAATTCCAACTAGTTATACATGGAAAATAATTTATTGATGTATATACATATAGTTTCCTTTATTTATATTACTGTATACTGGTAAGGTGTACTGTGCTATCATTTAAATTCTAGTATAGACACAAGATGACAAGTTCCCCAGAACAAAATGCACAAATTATGGGTGACGCAGGAATTTTGTGCATAGTGCTACACAAAGACACAGACACTAAAATCAGACTATAGCTCTATGACTTAGAAAAATGCACTCAACACGTGCTAAATGTCATTTGAAATTTACAGTTCATTAACATTTTTTCAGCCCCATATTTCTCTGAAGAGTATAAAATGAGCAAGAAGGGCTTCACAAGAAAAAGTAGTGGAAGGAAGTTCTGAGGAAGTTCCTATCTTGCCTAAAACAACTATAAAGTTAAGTATTAGAACTATTAAAATGAAAATTCCTACAGCATCTTCAATACTGAATTTAAGTTAATACCAAGGAGGTATTTATATTTTATGCAAAGATTTCTAAGTCTACTTTTAAGGCAATTTACAAGGAAATTATTTCTGAAAGCTGTCTTGGATTTTACATCCTATTTTGTCGAGAATATTTTTATAAAATGGAAAAACAATTTTGAATCAGGTAATCAAACTTCCAGTAGTATTGATTCTATTTCCTAAGGTGTAATCCCCAAATGGCAAGAGTTATTTGGAAGCAAATGTTCATGTACTGCATTTATGTATGTATTTGGAGGGTGGATGACTGGAAGCAAGCAATAAAGATCACAAGGAAGAAGTAAATGCAAAGTAATGTACATGCAGTTTGTAAATCTGTGTACACTGGGGTGGAAGTTTTGAATATGAATTCATGAGAAAAAGAGAAGCGGCTGCTGAGGATAAAGTTGGTCACATGATTTCAAAGTTTGTGGAAACTTTTTTTGTGTGTGTGTCTGTTAAAGGGTTTGGTTTTAAGATCAGAGTTCTTCAAAAGTTTGTCAGTATAAACTTCCCTTCTACATGATATCACCGTGCCCTTGGAGATGGTTTTCTAACTTCTAACAAGTAAGGTGCTTTTTTTTTTCTTTTTAAAGAAAATGAAATCTAGTGCAACATTGTGTTATTATGATAGTAAAAAAAAAAAAAAAAAAAAAAGGGAGCCAGAAGAAGTGAAAAAGTTAATGTGAAACAGCAACCTGTTGATTAAAATTGCAAAGGGAGCATTAACATTGCCTTTAGCATTCTTAGGCAGTTGTAACTGAAAAGTGTTACGCAGATCCAGATAGGAAACTTTATATTTTCAGAATGAATATCTTTTTTTTTCTTAGATATTAAAATCATACAAAAAAACACATGACCTATGGTACTGAATTGGTAGCACCCCGGGTTATAAATGAAGGACAGATGTATGTGTTTTAATTTTTAAGTTTGATAGATGACTGCAGAAATCTTTCTTTTGGAATTAAAGCAGAGTTTTAGGAGGAACATGCAGTCTGTTTTTACAGAAATGAAATACAAAAGGATTATTTTCCAAAGTGAAATGAATGATTGTCCTTTTGTGAAGCTGTCCCTCTGTCCTACACAAAAAGCTGTCAATATCTGGAAGGGGTGTTGTCCCCCCAGTGTCCACTTCTTTCAATTAGCTTGATAAATTAGTATTGTTTCTCTCACATTCAAGATACATGTCTTATTTTTGATACCTTCAGCAAAGTGTCCAAATCATCACTTGGAGTAACTTACAGCTGTTGTGAAATCTTTCATGATAAAGAGGATTCATGGACAGCACTCTCCTGAAATTTTCATCCTCCTTCAAAAGAATTTATAACATTTTATATATATGTGGGATAAAAGATAAGTAATTGGAACTATTGAGGAAGTTTATTCATATTGTCACATATACATTCCTTAGGAATGACATAGATGGTTGAATTAAAAATCATTTTTTAAAATTCTTCTACAAAAATGCATCCAAAACATGTGAATTTCATAACTGCTTGATGATCACATTCCTGGCAATTCTTGGAGCAACTGACTACTTGGGATCATAAACAAGCAGGCTTAGCTAATATTCAGTCTTCTATAATTTTGTGCAGTTCGTTTACACAGGAGAGTCCAAAACTTTAAGTCAGAGATATCTAGTTTGAGTTTTGCATGGCAGCAGTATTTTGCAAAACAAAACAGCCCTCTTTCTTTTTAATCAGTTCTGAGTTATTGACTGTCCTCCACACTATAATAAGATAGCAGGGGGGTTGGAATTGGGTGACCCTTAAGTTCCTTTCCAACTTAAGTCTTTCTATTATTCTCTGTTCCAGTACTTTGCAAGGGCATCTTTACCCTTTTTCTCAGCTGCAGTACTGTTAAACGTGTGTTTGTACATCTCCTTCTCTGTTGTCAAGCTACTCTTAGAGAAATAGCCTAAAAGCATATTTGTCAGCTTGTTAATGGTGCCCAGAGAGGTAGCATGGCACTGAATAAAGGGTTAAGGAGAGACTAGAAAGCCTACAGTGGTAGAAGCATTACCATGCTCTGACATCTGTACCTACTAACTTCTTGCCTTGGAAAATTTTCCTCATCATATGGTGAAGAATGTAAGTTAATTTAATTTGTGTATTGGTAATTCTTCAGGACCTCTGAAGTGGACCAATGGGTACTGCGTTATGATTTCAAAATTATAATTCTATTTTGAAGCATGTTTTTCTCCCCCCACCACTCAGATTCACTCTTTTTAATCACTGTACCTTTAGTAAAGGCCAAATTGGGAAAACAGATGAAATAAAAGCACCTTCCCTATTCAATGTGATCATGTTTGAGAAGTGGGTGAGATATTATATTTGTAATTATACTCTTATATGAAATGCTCAACACTGTTATGATCTCTCTCATGACATGACCACACTCAGGCACTAATCTTTTATGTATAGTGTTCTCTCTGCTTCATGTTTAGTTATGGTTTGTACCCTCTTAATGACTATGCCAACAAAAGTTATCAGCCGGAATTTAAATACTAACAGAGTTAGTCAGTGTTTAACTTTCCTAGAAAGTTTAGGTTATCTAAATAACCCCTTAAAACAACAAAATTAGAAGAAATGGCACAAGTAGAAGTCCATCCTATTTGCAGAACCATTAATAAGCAGTTTCCAGTAGAATGTTCTCTTCCTTAGCTCCCACTCAGCTCTGAGAGTACTATCCTCTCCCATCTGTTAAGATGAAGTTGAGACAGTTGGAGTCAATCAGTCTTTTCTTACAAGGACCCACAATCATTTTCTAAGGCATAAGATTTTGAGATAGTAACCTCCTGCATTGTGATTACCTCCAGCTCTTCCATCTGAAGCTAATTCCCAAAACAGCTTCATTAAATTCACTGAGCTTTTGAAAGGGAGCAGTCAGCATCTGTTCTGCTTCCATATGAAGTTTTGATGCAATGGCTTCCATCTGTGGCTGTGGGAAGGTAGGTGGTGATTCTGAGCGTTGTTTTCCTCAATTAGTGGTATCAGGAAATTTAGTTTCCCCCAACATCAGACAGTAGCAGAATGAGATACTACAATTTATCAGCCAAGTCAGAAATATAAATGATTCAAATTTGTATTGTTGAAAAGCAGCTGCCCCAGCTCAAGGTCACCAAAGGAACAACCTGCCTTCTAAGCCTGAGATTTGTTTTTTTTTTTTCTCATACATTTGTATTTAGGATGTCCACTGCTGTAGTATTTCATCACTGAGGTTTGCCATTTGCTCTCACTGTTAAAACAAATGTTTCAAACACCTCTCCTAACATTAGCTTTTCTTGACTAAATTCTCCCTGTATAGTTTCATTCTTCAAGACTATTCTGTTCTTGTAGAATTCAAATATTTTTCTTAGATATCTTGCTAAGACTCTTGGAATTTTTTTGGCTTCTGCATGCTTTTTGTTGCTGACTATTTGGTCTGGATGATAAGTATTCAATATGAAAGAGATACCTGTTCTTTAATCTTGCTTCCCAACACTATTTATATGGTATTGGATATATGGTATCTCTTCAAGCATTACAAATTATTCTGGTAGGCCTTGGTTGGCTAATTTGTAGGGGAGGAAAAACAGAAGACTCTGATGCCTTTGAGGATTATTTTCTTTCTTGGGAACTCAAATGAAGTTGATGAGATTACAGGAAAAAAGGAAAATCTTCCAGTGTGGTATTGTACCCTTTATTTCAAAACACATATTTGTTTCCTCAGAAATGCCCTTTTATAGGTAATGGATTGTGTTTACAAGATCTTTTGGAAATTGAGTCCTCTGTTGAGATGGGGAAATAAATATAAAGACACAGTTTTTTATATTTCACACAGATTAAATCCATTCTACAGTAAATTTATTATTTCAAAATATGTTGAAATATATTTAAATAGTTTAATGCTTCTACCTACACTAGTTTATTGGACAAGTAAATCCTGGCATACCAGAGAATTGCTGTTAGTTCAAATTACTGGGAGCCCTTGCACAACATAACACTTTTGCATATTCACAATTTTGGTAATGTGAACTGCACCACTGTGGTGGTTTCCATTCTTATCTCCCACATGTTATGCTGGGGAAAAGACAATGAACTTGAATGACAGAAACTTTTGCAGAAACTTGAGTCACGCTTCAGCATTCAGTATTAAAAAGCCAGCAAGATTAATGACTGGATACGTAATTGTATGATTTTGTTTTGACATGATTGTTTTGTGTTCTTCCTCTACAGAAAGCTTCACAGTTAATTTTTCACCTTACCACTGCTTGCAGCTCTGCAACTTCCTCTTTACAGAGGAATGACAGTCAGTTCTTTATTTAGTACCAATAGAATGTAATTCCTTTTTCCTCATTCCTGGGAGAAATATTCCTTTTTATATGACTTGCAAGTAAAGCTGAGAAGTTGTTCAACACTTTAACTGCTAAGATAATGTTTGTATACCTGAAAAGGCAAGCACAAGTTACTTTTCATGGTAGAAGAACTCTAAAAAAGCCCTATCATAGAGCATTGAGGCTTTGCAGCTGTGACAGAGGAAGATGCAGGTTGCAATCATAGAGAAAAGGAGGAGCAGCTTTGGCAACCTCTCTCACTGTTTTCATCTGTGCTTAGCATGTGTGACAGTTGCAGAAAGGCAAAGGTGAGCAAGGCCTATCCTTTCTGTCTTTCTTAGACAAGGCATCATGTGCATTATTGCCAAGACTGATCGTGAGTATGTTACTTAATCTCCTTGATGAACAGAATTTAGTTGGTGGTTAATGATTTTTTTATTATTATTTTTTTTCTTGTATTTCAGTGTTTTATAGTCTTAGGTATCATCCTTAATCTTTTTTTTTTTTTTTTTTTTTTTTTTTTTTTTCTTTTAGCTGTTAGTATTTAAAGACCTGGATGTCATGTCTATGGCATAAACTGAGCAGCACAGTATATGACATGTCCAGATGTCCAGATCACGTTGCTCAGGAGTGTGATAGCATCCTGAATGAGGCAGGTATCTAACATGATTCAACAAAGTGGGAGACACATTGGGAAACCACTAATTGGTTCAGTAAATTTTCCTGTGACTGCTGGATGCTGAGAATAAGAGCATGGGGGGTCTCATGCAGGGGAAAAAAAGTAATCAGCAACAATTCTTGTTTGTTAACAGGAGTTATTCTGTGTAAATTCACATTATGTATTTATTTCTCTTATAATTTTTATTGAACAGATTACCCAAGTATAATTTAGGTAAATGCTATATCATATTTGTTAAAGTGGTACTTGATCTTGTATGGAAGATATGGAAGAAAGCCCTCCGTTTTTCTAATTGCTGCTGTGGGCTGTAGTGATGAATTACAATTAGTACAATTAACAGTCTGAGGGCTTATAACACTTCTATGAATATTTGATACTGGTACATTTTTAAATGATGGAAGAGTAGAGTGCCACAAAACCTTTTTTTCTAAAAAAAAAAAAATTCCATTTTTAAGTTCATGTTAATGTGTTTGCAATTGTATAGCTTTTCTTCCTTTATTCCTTCCTTCCCTCCTTCCCTCCCTCCCCAGGGGGAAATGCATTTGAATCTATAAATAAACTTTACAGCAATACAGTGACAAAAGCAAAGGTAGACTTTTTTTTTTCAGGAGAAAGCTAATTTTTATGTTGTGTCTGTGAACAACCATGGGCAAAAAGAAAACACACTGAAAACCTGGTTTTGATTCTTGTCTTCTGGAATCTGCCACTGCTAAGCAGGATCTAGATTTCTTTTATATTGGAAACTTTTATTTTCACAAACAACCCTCCAAACCTAGCAGGAAGTATTTTACATGAATTTTGTTCTTAACAGCATGTGAATTGAACTTTTGTACAAATGGAAAGATCACGTTGAAAAATATTTTGCAATGTATTTTCTTCCAGATTCGTTGGTAGTCTTGTAAGAGGCAAAAATGTGAAAACCGTTCAGAACGATGAAATCCTCTTCTTTCATTAGAAGCAAATGAAATAAACTGATCACATCAGCTATTACTTCTATAACTTCAGGGATGAACTAAACCACTTATAAAATTACAATTCATTTCAAAGTGCACAATGTGACAGTTACAGGGAATATAATATTGTTAGATATAGAAAAACTAATATAGTCACATATTCGTAATCCCCAAGGCTGTTGAGATACAACTCCAAATGAATGTTCTCGCAAAATTTGGGAATATCTTAAAGGTGAAAAAATTAACTAGCAAGTCTGAATTAAAAACATTACGCATTAGGCGGCAGCCTCAGGAAAGGAGCAATCAGCCTTCCCCTTAAAAGAGGATAAGATGTTGCTCTATTCTTGATCATTCCATAAGCTCAGTTTTACTCTGTTGGTTCCCTGGACACTGGTAACAGATGAAAGAAACAGTTCAATAAAAGAACAATAAAAACAAACAAAAATATTGAAGATGACTGACTGAACAAATTATTATTTTTTTTTCCAAGGCCATTTACTTATTTTTCCTTTGTTTATGAATAGTAAAATGAGCTGTTCAGAAGAATGACAGATTAAGAGACCAGATGAAATGTATGCAGGGTAAAGTGATCCATTATTTTGGAAGTCCAACTCAGAAACCTGCATTCGGTGATGTGCCATGCAGAAAAATAGGTGTAAGGACCTGAACCTGGTGTTAGGAGATTGCATGACAAATCCGGATTATGGTGAATTGCTCTGGATTAACTCTTGTAACTGCAGTCACTGTCTTTGCTTTTTAAGCTTTGGGAGGTATTTCTTCATCATGATTCATTAAAAGGCAGTTTTCCATAAAGGAAAGATCACTATTAAGGAATTATATATAACCTTTTCTGAGTTTAGCATAACTTTTATACTCACGATATTATGGCCTGGGAAGTGAAAACTGTTCTGTGCAAAGGAAAAGTCAAGTTCATTCCTTCTATGGAATCATCCAACTGTGTGAATTAATCACAGAGCAATGACTAACAGTGCTGAGGCTTCTTTATATGTATGTTTTTGTATTTGCTTTTTTTTTTTTTTAATTAATATGTTTACTGCACTATCTAGATGTTTCTGGAACAAACATGACTTAATTTCATCCTGATCCACAAAGTTCAATATTAGTATATCTTTGGCCTTTAAAGCATATATAATTCTGGAATATTTTCCAAGTGCTATTACACTTTGTACATTAAAGATCACTTAGTATGACTGAGAAATGTCATGTACAGGTCTGCAGGAATAATCACAAACATTCTGTAATTTTTTTTCTGTGAGGTGTAGACAGAAGAGTTTCAGTCTAAATGCAAAAGTCAAGATATGTTCTTTTATAGCATCCATACATCTCACAAACTACCCAATTCTGCAGTCCAGAAGCTGTATCTCATTAATTCCACCCACATCAGCTATGGAGAAATAATGCTAAATGACTCATAATGGGAAACTCACAATGGATGTGTGTTGTTAAATACACTCTCTGGGATGAAAAAATAGGTTAAAATGAAATTGCACTTATTGACTATGCAAATAATATGCATACAGCAGTCATTTCACTCTTGCAGTTCCCATCATTGTTCAGAATCTATTTGAGATCCCAGAATAAATCCATAATTTCAGGTTCCGTAAACATCTGCTTTGAACTTTGGCACAAAAATGCTTTAGCAAGGAATTAAGTTTTCAAGAGGAAAATTAAATTACGTGTTATCTTTAAGGGATGCAAAAGCAAATCACATTATAAATGAAAGGATTTATGTTTGCAAGTATTCAGTAGAGTGACACACCTTTTCTATTCAAAAGTGTTGCATAATTAAAAGCTAACATTTACCGTTACTAGCCACTTGTGCTTTGCTAGGAACAGCATGCTGGAGGGCCAGGCCCAGAGAGTGGTGGTGAAAGGAGTTTAAATCCACCTGGAGACTGGTCATGAGTGGTATTCCCTAGGGGTCAGTATTGGGGATTGTCCTGTTTAGTATCTTTATTGATGTCCTGGACAAGGGGGTTGAGTTTACTCTCAGTAAGTTTGCAGGTAACACCAAATTGGCAGGAAGTATTGATCTGTCTGTAGGAAGGCCCTACAGAGTGGTCTGAACAGGCTGGGTAGCTAGACTGAGGCCAATGGGATGTAGATCATCAATACCAAGTGCTGGTCCTGCTCTTTGGCCACAACAACCCCAGGTAACACTACAGGCTTGGGGCTGAGGGGCTGAAAGACTGTGTGGAAGAAATGGACCTGTGGCTGTTGGTCAGCACTTGACTAAACATGAGCCTGCAGTGTGCCCAGGTGGCCAAGAAGGCCAATGGCATCCTGGCTTATATAACGTTGCCAGCAGGAGCAGGGAAGTAACCTTCCCTCTGTACCCAGCTCTGGTGAGACCACTCCTCAATTACTTTGGGCCCCTCACTACAAGAAAGACACTGAGGCCCTGGGGCATGTTCAGAGAATGGTAAGGGGTCTGGAACACAAGCCTTATGAGGAGCAGCTGATGGAGATGGGTTTGTTCAGTCTGGAGAAGACGAGGCTCAGGTGTGAACTTATCGCTTTCTACAAAGATCTGAAAGGAGGTTGTGGTGAGGTGGATGGTCAGCCTCTTCTCCCATGTAACTGGTAACGTGACTAGAGGGAATGGCGTCAAGTTGTGGCAGGGGGTATTCAGCTGGATGTTAGGAAATACTTCTCCAAGAGAGTAGTGAGGCACTGGAACAGACTGCCCAGGGAGGTGGTGGAGTCTCCATTCCTAGAGGTGTTAAAATAAATGTTTATATGTTATACTGAGGGACATGATTTAATGGGAAATATTGGTGATAGGTGGACAGTTGAACTTGATGGATGATCTTGGAGGTCTTTTCTAACCCTGGTGATTCTATGCTGCTTTGTTTCCTGAGAGCTAGTTCCCTCTTGAAAGTTCCACCACCTTTGTTCTTCCTTCATGACAAATAAGTGAGATAATCAGGCAGGAGGAGTAAATAGAATCACATGGAATGTAAATCTCCGTAGTTTATTTTAGCAAAGGATAAATATCTATGTAATCTTGGTTTATACCCATTACCCCTTGCCTAATCACTACCTTCTCCGATAAAGGGTTCCTCCTCATTTTTCCTATAGGTTCCCTTTAGGTAGCCGAAGGTTGCTAATAAGATCTACCTGGAGCCATCTCTCCTTCAGACTACAGAGAAAAGTTTAGCCTAATGATCAAGTTAGTTGTGATTGGAACTCAATTGTTAACATCTTTTTAATCGTTTTGATTCCTGCCCTCCAGCTGGATGCAGCATCTGTAATATCCATGATATATCTCTGTCTGGGAAGTATGATTATTGTGATATCATGGTCTGAGATGAAAGCAAGAATTATAAATATTCACTCATATTTTTTGTTCCCTCAGATCCAGATTTTAGACAGAGGATTTTTGAAGAGGCCCTGGGAGTTTCTTTAAGCCCAATGGAAGAGTAAGGAAGCAAATGGCAGCTATAACTGAAGCCTGGAATCTTGGGTATAAAATACAGGTAAAGTTGGGCACCAACTGACTTGATAAAAGCTATGATAAACCTTCTAGCACAGCCTTCAAGAGCTGGTCCCCATGGAGCTGTGTTATTTGACTTTCTCTCCTCCCCCTTATATGTTCTGCCTAGACAGAAACATTTTCTTTTTTATTTTTCTTCAGTTCTCTGATCAAATTAGTTTTGGCTTTCAGTAAGTATTAGCCTCTAAGAAATTCTTTGCAATAGTACTACAAATCATGATGTGAAAATACATAAAAAATCTGCAAGGATTTATTTCAAGACACTAATTTATCTCACTATTAAGAAATGCTCTTGCAATGGCAAAAGGAATTATTATTTTAAGGGCTTTTTAGAAAAAGTTGGACAATCCCAGAATTTACATCCCTTTTAATGGAAACGTAGATCTCTTGCATTTGACCTATAAAATGAAGAAGGTTTTCTGTACTTAAGTAATATATAAGAGAAATTACTTTGTTATGTGTTCAAGCATAAAAATGTTGATCAATGTTCAATGTTAATTGTATTCAGATATTTATAGAGTATCTCCCTGTTGAAGAAAAGTAATTCAAATTTTACTGTTGCTAAGCTAAATAAAAGCTCTGAATTTCTTCTGAAGGACTATACACGTCCATGGAGATTCTCTCTGTCCAAAAATTCACCTTGAGGCTTTCACTGCACTTGCAGGAGAACGCCTAACAATTCAGTTAAAACATTAGAGTCTGAGCATTAAAAGTAAGCAGTAACTGTTTGTTTGGTTTGGTTTCTTTTTGCCACTAGACACAGGCAGGGGAATATAAAATAATTTCACAATTATTAAGCTCACTTTGATAGCTGCAGAGAAGAAAGTGCCTTAGTTTCCGAGTAGCTCACATTAGCAGCACTTGTTTTGCCTTTTACCTTTTCTACATTCTGCCTTGTTTTACTCTTTCCTGTCTTGTTTTTCATTCTGTTTGGATTTTAGAATTTACACAGATTTGAGTACCAAAAAATGTTAGAACTAGTAAGTTCTCTTTTTCATCCACATCAAGTATCAGTACTGACTTCATTCTTTGAATTAATGTGTTTTTATTAACATAGCTGTCCAATACCCTAGGATTTCCTTAAATTTATATTGCTGTTAATACTGACTTGTGAATGCTTCAAAGCATGAAGTGCATCTCTTAGTGTTTTGTAAAATAGCAAACAAAACAACAATGTGTAATGCAATGCTTGGAAACAGGTAAAGCTAAATTTCATTTGAATGGCACCTCACAGAGCAAACCAGCTAATAAAATGGTGGATAAATGAATTTCAAGCCATTGCCTTGAAGTAAATCATCTTTAGAAATAACCACGTGCTGAATGGTTCTGTATTCTTGAACACTGTGGGCTGTTTCACGAGCAGAACTTTATGCACAAATAACTACTTATGAAATTTGGTACTTGCATTACGGTAAATTAGCATCACCAATCTAGCTGAGTTTTTTTTTTTTTTTTTCCTTTTATTACAGTTCTAGAAGCATTTTTATCGCAAAATTTTGGCCTCATAGCTAATCTGATTCATACAACAATAACATTATCTTAGTGGGAATTAACTCGTCTTTTCCACAGCTGAATTCCTAGGAGAAACTGTGCTTCTTATGGAAAAGCTTAAAATTTAAGTTTTTGTATTATTATAAAGGCAATACTACTTACAATTTTCTTACACAATTCAATTCTTTACCTCAGTGAAGGTCTAATGTCCCTGAATTAAATGCTGTTTTCTCTAATTACTGACGAGGAGCAGGAACTCCTCTATGCTGTCCAGAACTGGACAGTTTCAGATCCAAAACTGAAGCTGTTCTAGAACTGCTCTGGAGAGTGGTTAGATGACAACATTTAGCAGGGAAGTTATTTATGGAAAGGTGCAAAATATTTTCCTTCGTTTTTAATAAGGAAATTATGTGCCTGTGTCACCCTCTAGTGGCAAAAAGAAACCAAACCAAACAGTTTCTGCTTACTTTTAATGCTCAGACTCTATAATGTTTTAATTGAATTGTTAGGTGTTCTCCTGCAAGTGCAAATTTTTGGACAGAGAGAATCTCCATGGACTTGTATAGTCCCTCAGAAATAATTTAGAGCTTTTATTTAGCTTAGCAACAGAAAAATTTGAATTTCTTTTCTTGTACTGTGTTAAATCCCAGTTTCTAAGGCCCAGTTAATATGAAGACCTCAGTTTTCTCACAGAAAGGAAAGCTTAAGAGCTCTGTATCATACCTGTCAAATGCTGCTGTCCTGTTTCTGGACCAGCTGGTTTGTATGCAGTTTAATGTCTCCACAGTGTCCATCCCAGCACTTCCGTTTCCAAGATCAACATAGCAAATACTAATACAGCTGCAGTAGAGATGTGCTTCAGTTTCAAACAACCAAGCAAGCCCAGAGGGTTAATAGAAACTTTTTAAAATCTGTTTTTGTTTTGTTCTTAGCTTTTATAATTTTATTATTATTATTTTAATTTTGCCTTCTTATCCTGGAGACTGAATAGACTACTGACTCATGAAGAACCATCAATTTAGGCTGGATACTCTACTGATTGTTTTACACAGTGTGAGCTCCAAAGTACTTGCCTGTAAGTGGAGAATTACAGTTTATCTCAGTAGAAGCTAGGATCATCTCAGAGTTTAAGATGTTCTTAGGAAAAATGAGGACTCTATCTCAGAATATTGCGGTATATACAACTTTTAATGAAGATCTATGATGATAATAAACTAAGGAAGTAATAAATAGATTATTTGATTAATAGATCATTTTTGTTAAATTCCATGTTATATGGGATGCTGAATACTTTCGGTTGTATGTATATACACTGTCTTGTGCAAACTGACCACTCAAACGATACATCCTAGCAGGAGTTTGGTAGACCACACTATTGAATGTAGTTACCTAAACACAGTTGTTTCTCAAGAGAGCAGATTGAGTTACCAAATATGTATTACATCTCCCAAGATATATGAACACAAAGCACAGCAAATGCAAAATGTAATATAGATGTTTGTGTTCAGATTGAGTGCCTATAAGCATAAACTGCCTGTGGAGAAAAAAAACAAGACTGAAGAAATTGCTGAATTGCTGCTATGTAACTGAATATAAATAGTTCCCAAAGGTTTAAAAAAAAAAAAAAAAAAAAAAAGTGTACATGTGCAAACACTATTGAAGCTGTTGTGTAACCAGGAAGTACAGCTCAGAAGGAAGTGAAACCACAGACTTGTCTTTAAACTGTGCGGCCAATCAAAACATAGAAATGACAAGTATCAAACCCTTAGTCCCCTAGAAAACATCTGGCCTTCCTCATGAAAAATAAAAAGTGAGGCATTTGCTTAAAGGTGAGTGATCAGAACACAATAACTACATATTCAGAGTCAGTAGCACAGACTCTAAGATTTACTTATCAGTTTCACAGTAACAAAGTCATTAGAGTGCTATTTTGTTCTGGGCTTTAGAAACAAAATATAGAACAATGGAAAATGACCTTTGACCTTGGGACAAAGCATTTTCTATTTCTGGTCCTATACCTGCAGTCCTGAAGACTCATCTGTTCTACTGTGTACTGAGAAAAGGCACAAACTTATCCAGAAGGGATACTCCAGGGAACCTTTTCTGACTCCGTGGTTTCTTCTTATCTACATGAGATAAGGGGCATCTTCTGAAAGGATGGGATTTCAAAATACCCTCCTATTTTCTGAGAGAAGGTACAAGTCACAAGTTTCAGTGTCCCATATGAATACTTTAACCATAAAACTGGTGGACAAATGTCTTAAATAATTATAATAAATAATTATCCAAAGTAAAATAACTTTCAACAGAAGACATTGCTAATTAGTAAGTGCAGGAATCTCAGTCTGATAGATGATGCCATTTCAGAAACTTTTTTTCCTTTCCTAGCAAAACTTTTGAATCATGAGAAGACAAAACTATGTAATGTGATAAAAGCTTTTTTATGCAGACGGCACCAAGTTGGGAGGGAGTGTTGATCTGCCAGAGGGAAGAAAGCCACTACAGAAGGACCCGGATAGACTGGATCAAAGGGCCAAGGGTCGGGTCCTGAATTTTGGTCACAACAACCCCAGGCAACCCTACAGGCTGGAAAGCTCCTGATGGAAAGAGACCTTGGTGTAGTGATTGGCAGTCAGCTGAATATGAGCCAGCAGTGTGTCCACGTGGCCAAGAAGGCCAATGGCATCCTGGCTTGTATCAGAAATGGTGTGGTGAGCAGGACTAGGGAAGTCATCCTGTCCTTGTACTTAACACTGGTGAGGCATCATCTCGAGTACTGTGTTCAGTTTTGGGCACCTCAGTACAGAAAGGACATTGAGATGCTGGAGCAGGTTCAAAGAAGGGCAACAAGGCTTGTGAAGAGCTTGGAGAATATGTCCTATGAGGAGTGACTGAAGGAACTGGGGCTGTTTAGTCTGGGGAAGAGGAGGCTGAGGGGAGACCTTATTGCTCTCTTCAAATTTCTGAAAGGTGATTGCAGTGAGAGCAGGTCTCTTCTCACTGGTGACAGGTGAAAGGCTGAGGGAAATGGCCTCATTATGTAACACCTATGTATGTCAATGTAGATGCTGACCTGTGTCTAATTATCTATACATGGGGATTATCTGTCATGTCACATTATAATTTCTTTCTCATCTGTCCTGGCAGTACTTCAACTTTGATCTACATGTTTTGTGTTCTTGCTGAGTGCTTCCATAAGGCAGTGCATTTTTAGCTAGCAAAATTAAATTGTGACTGACACCATCTGTGTAAATGTGTTGGATCATACATATCACCAAGATTGCTTAAGAAAATACAGAAGAAAAGCACTGCAACAGATTAAAAAATATAGCAAGTATATTGACAATATTTGTCCAGGCAGTATATTCAGTGATCAATTTATTTCGGGCTTATGAAATCTATTAAATTAGATATGCAAGACAGAGGTTCAATCTGACTCTAAAATCCTGGATTAGTTTTTAAAAAAGATATATTGTAGATGGACTATGTTGATCCAGAATAACTGATGTGTAAGGAGCAACAGCAATGTTAAAGTACACCTTTTATCTGCTATTGCTTGGAGAGCTATGCAGTGGGCTTTCTTACTGTGGCTTGTAAGCTGTCCAAAACTGGCACTGCATCCACTGGGTGGCAGGCAAACCCCTCCTCAAGCCTGAAGCGATGCTGAAAAACTAGCATCACCCTCACATCTGAACTTTATAAAACTCATGAGACTTTTCTGTACATCCAGTGAATCAGTTGTTGTCTCCTTTATCCTTAGGGACCATCTGATTACCTCGAAGAAGATTATCTCTCTTCCACTTCAAAACACAGTCCCCATACTGTTTTAATTAGATTGTTATTAGCTCAATGAGTAGACGAGGGAAAGGCTGTTGATGTAGTCTACCTAGACTTCAGCAAGGCCTTTGACACTGTCTCCCACAATATTCTCCTGCAGAAGCTGGCAGCCTGTGGCTTGGATGGGTACACTCTTGGCTGGATAAGGAACTGGCTGGAAGGCTGGGCCCAGAGACTGGTCATGAATGGAGCTAAATCCAGCTGGCGACCTGTCACAAGTGTCGTTCCCCAGGGGTCGATGCTGGGGCCTGTCCTCTTCAATATCTTTATTGATGACTTGGATGAGGGCATTGAGTGCACCATCAGTAAGTTTGCGGATGACACCAAGTTGGCTGGAACTGTCAATCTGCCTGGGGGTAGCGAGGCCCTACAGAGGGATATGACTTTTGATACACTCTTCTAGGGAATTCATGTTTGTGGTTGCAATCATTACAGTTGTCTGTTTGGCTGTAAACTTGCATCCAGGTCTCTGCTTGAATGAGGAGTATTGATCCATCTAAGCATCACAAAGACCAGTATGCCTTCCTGCTCTACCTGGTGTAACGTTGCTGGAATTCCTTCCTTCCAATAGAACAAAGATCACAACTGCCTCAGGTGTTAAGAATGCCAGGGTCTTTTCAGGACTGAAAAGGGAATTTGCAGCATTCTGATTATCCTGCAGAAACAGTAAATTTCCTTTAAGTCCCTAGTCTTTCTGTACTCTTTGTACAGAGAGTCTTTTTCATTATCAGCACTTCAACTCAATGCCTCTCAATTCAATTTCACTTCAACTCAATTCAAAATTAGGGGAAAAATAAACAGTAGGGAAAAGGATAACCCAAGATTTATCTGCACCTTAATCTAGAGCCTGAGTGTCCAACCTTTTAGTTTGCCTGGGCTGCATTCAGTGAAGAGGAATTCCCTTGAGCTGCATATAAAATATATATAGTTAATATTTTTAAGTAAAAAAGCATTAAAGTAGTGGAGTATTCAACCTTACTTTTGTGAAACTAATGTGTCAATGTCTGGTTCAATAGCAGTGGCTGCAATTCTTAGTGAGATCTCAAGGTATGTGTTAAGAGATTTTTGACCTAATTTTACTCTTCATGTGCTTCATCCTTGAAAATAGTTGTTCACAAATGCACGCGCTGCCAAAAAGCAATAACATGAATAATGCCTGATTGTAAAGCAAGGGATATTTTTGTCTGCCAAGATAAGCCTTATAAAAGTCTAGTAAAGAGACATGATCAAATTTTTCTTTCAGTTGAATGTCTGATCGCAACTCTGTACGGTCCATTTGAAAATTTGCAGGTAATGTACTTATGTCAACTGAAAATAGAATCAACAAATATACAAAAAAATTATGATTTTTTGGAACTCTTGTAACCTATTTTTAAATTCCCTTAACAAATCTGAAAGCACAGATGCATATATTTTTGCTGTTCACAAGACTGTGTTTAGACAACATATCAAAATGCATAAAATTATTTGCTGTAGCTTGAGCTTGCCATAGTTTAAGTCTCATTTTGAATGCCGTTATGGTTTGAAACATTGCACAGATAAGTTGACTTTCACCTTGAAGAGACGAGTTTAATTCATTTAATTGAGCAGTCAAATCCACAAAATTTCTAAATCTGCAAGCTATATTTCATCATCCTGTTTTTCTTTTGATTCTGTAAATTAGTTGATTTCATTTTGCAAATTACATGATCTTTTCAGTGTTTTAAAGTGACTTATCCACCTTACTTCAGAAATGCAAACAATGCTCCCCTAACCAGCATCCATACTTTTATGGGACTCCTAGAATTGTGATGATTCAGACCCTTGGACTTCATGAAATACACAGCTTTGGTGACAATGTGCATGACATTATCAGTTTTTAAAGCTGTTGTGTATAAATTTTCTTCATGTATGATGCGGTGATATTTCATCGTATGTAAGCTGCTAGTTAGAATTGCATCATCTACTACTAATTTTATAAGTCCCCTTTTTTACCAACAATAACCAGGACACTACAAGCACAAAGGCATGTAGGTATGTTGAAATATTACTATTGGCCATCACTCTGTTTTAGTTTCGAAGTGGCATAAGTACATGCAACGTGTAATACATATGGGTTTCAATTTGTGTGGTGGGTGCAAGAGGTGGAGTTAGCACTGCACAGCACCCTCCTCTCCATAGCATTCCATTCTTGCTTACATAGTCTATGCACAAGCTACATGCAATGAACTCATGAAAATTATTGCTAAAAATTAAGTACTAATGTTAAAAGTTTACAGTCTTGTGGGGCCACTTTACGAGCTGTCTAGGGCCAGAGGCAGCCCATGAGCTGCATGTTGAACATGTCTAATCCAGAACGTTTATTCTAAGGTAATTTGAGAATCAAGGAGTTCTTGAAATGTTTTCAGGAGAGCTTATTTTGAGCATTCCACTGAAAGAGTTTTTGTCATATCAGAAACAGGAATGCAAATGGAAGTTTCACAGAATTAAATTTCTGCTCTGCAATAGAGGTGATTCTTATTCAGCTGGCCTCAGGACAGTTGTTGCAGCCAAGTTACAAGGAAAACATCCTCCTGCACAAGTTTCCTCCTTGCTTTTTGCAACAGATATATTAAAAGCTTCTGCATCACCTTGATGCTGCCCTTAGTCTAACGGCTGTCAGCTTAAGCAGATGTAACTGACTGTAATCTACCAGAGAAGAAAAGCTCTTTGCATTCCTGCTTAAGTGCACAGATTTCTTGCATCCAGAAGAAGAAAGGAGAATGAACACAGACCTCAGATTTAACTCTAGATATTTCAACCACATGCAGTACTTCTTCCACTCAGCCATTTATACATGCAATGAAACAGCAGGAATAGCCTTTTGCTGTCAGAGTCTCCTGTTCTATAGAACAAGCTGTACAGCCAGATCTCTGTTGCATGTGCCTGGGTCTCTGACCCTTGCTCACCTTACAAAAGAGGGCAGTCACAGTTAATTTTTTGAAACACTTAACAGTGACTACTTGACAGATGCCTAAATATGAAGCATGGTTAATACAATAGCATGACTAAAAGGACTTTAACAGAACCATGTTTGCTTTAAAAATCTCTCACTCAGCACACTCTGTTCTAATGCTTCTACCTTATTTCTGCTTATTCCTTCTCTCTTATCTTTTGTTTCTTTTCACTGGCCCTTCTGGACCACTGTTTTTGGGAAACATTTTTTGTATTTCTCTCTTTCCCTTTCTCTCTAATAGATACCATCATATTTTAAAGAGCAGCCACTCCTTCCCCCAACTAAGTACTGTCTCAGCAGGCAAAGAAGAGGAGGAGTCTTCTCTAAAATGCTTTGAGATTGCCCTGTTAAAATATATATATAAATAAAGCTAGAGACATTTTAACAGGGCTTTGAACAATCATGTCTTTCATTACCTTACGGCCTATTGTGCTGCTGGCTTTTTTTTATTATTTAGGGCGTTTCAAAAAAGAAAAAATATCCAAATGTTTTATATAAAGACATTAAGAGTTTGTTTGGGTTGAAAATAAACTAATAACTGCAGTTCTAGCAGTTGGAACTGTGAGCAGATGCGCAGTTGCCCGGCAGAGACAACTTATAGGAGGCACATCAGAAGGCCAGAATAGGCTCCAGTGAAGGAACACAACAAAAGCATCAGCAGACATTGGTTCTGGTTAAATACTTTCACATGAGCCTGGCTACTGGAGTGGTTTACCCAGCTTTTATCTGTCTCAAATTCACCTCACTACTCCCATGCCTTTGCGGCATCACACACTCATGGCAGTTTCAGGGAAAATGAGGAAGCATGGGATTTTTTTAATCCTTTTTTATTTATTTATTTATTTATTTATTTATTTATTTTAACTAACTAATGGAAGCACGTGATTGATTGATATCCAACATTGTTCCTGAAAGTATTATACACCTATCTAGAAGACTTTTGCATACTCTGCCAGATATGGGTTTTTTCTTTGTGTATGTGCATTTATATCTATTATTATTACTATTTTAGGTGCTGACTGTATTTTAGCCAGCAAAAGTATTCTATCTATCTCTTTCTCTCTACTTCCATTTTTGTTTGCCAGCTCAGCCTGTCATCCACAGAGAATTCTGCAGCATACTGACAATTCTAGTGAGGGCACCTCTGTATGCATACTTAGAAACAACTTGCTTGGTCTGTTTTCCCTAGTGACACTGCTGGGGAAAGAGAGAAGTGTTTTTACCATTAGGTTCACATCTTACTTCCTACATTTATTGAATTAACATCAAATCTTAAACTATCCATCTCTTTCTCCATGAAACTAAGTGTATGATAATTTTTGAAGAGCTTACATATACAACTTTGTTTTGTTGTGTTAAAGAAGTAATATGTGGCAGGAGGCAGTTAGGAGGAACCTCTGAGAATCCAAGCTTGACTTTGCTATTTCAGTTTGGAGACTTAAATAAACCAATCTGATACTCCTTGTGAAATTAAGTGGAGCCAATGACAGTCAGGATATGAAAGGAGAGGTATCTCAAATCAGACTCCAAAGGGATCACAGTGACTATTTGGAGGCCTTTAATGACTGCCACTGTAAGTGTGGGATGTGAAACATCAGGTTGCACATGACAAAAAGAGCTAACCTCAGATGCATCAAAGCTCCTGTGGAACATCATGCAGAAAACTAAACTGGAGTCAGCAGAAAAAAAGAGCTTAATTACCACTTTTTTTTTTTTTTAATTGTTTTACTGATTTGAATCAGAAAACAAGATTATCTGTTTCTCTTGTAATAGTGAGGAGGAATTTGATCTGAACAGAATTCTAAACTTAGACTCCTTTTAACAAATAATTTGCTAGATTTCCTTTTAAAAGGAATGTGTACCTTTTGAAGTTGAGTTACAGGATCAGTAACGCAGAAGAGAAAATCAATCAGGTATTTAAATGCAGGAGGCCTAATGTTCTGTAGGCCTTGCTCTCATATGCACTCTTCTGCATGTTGGCTCCGACCAATTCAAGAATAGGTACTAGAGCTCATAAAACGACTAAGAGGAATATCTGACTGAGCTGAAGCGCATTCTTGAACCAGGCCTGGCAAGGAATATCACAATGAATTATTCCTGGAAACAAATGATAGGCATTGAGAGAGGATGTCAACCAGAGAGGAGCACAAAAACATTTGAAAGTTGAACATTTTCACTTTTGTGTTTACATTGGATTTGGAATCTAATGCCATGGAAGTGTTAAAAAATTTCAACAACATCATGGAGAGCTGAGCCATAACCATATTGAAGTGGAATAACGACTACACAGCAGGTCCTAATATTATTGTCATGTTTGTAGAAGCTGTGTAGAGACACTGTCACTGCCAACTTTCTGCTGGTTCTGCTTTGCCATGGATTTCCTGTTCCTTTTCACTTATGTGTAGTGATCCTTTATTACTGCTATAAAGATTTTGGAGAAACTGTATCACAAACATGTAAAACTATATAAAGTTATTTCACTTTTGCTCCCATAGCCTGATGGGATGAGGTTAAAAATACAAATTTATACTGCAGAATCAAACCTCACAAAAGGAAATGCAGACTACTGTTTATTTTACAACATAATGTCACTGGCAGTCATATTGTCCTTTCACAAACATACATGGCAGGTGTTTTATAATCTCTGGTTTTTAAATCCTTTGAAAGCAGAAGAAAAAACATTTACTAGGAAGTTATAAAAAAAAAAAAATATATAACCAACCCAAATATGGCAATGTCTGCCTTCTAGATAAGAAAGATGGATGATTTGGATTGGGTGCTACAAAGAGGATTTTGATGCTGATTGGACTATTCAAGAAGGAAATTATAAAAAACAATGAGAACAATTTTTCATTTTTTCACATCTGGGAAATAGTTGTTGCGTGTAATTTATTGTAAGTATAAAGAAAAGCCCTGGATTGGTTTGTGTGAGTGGAGATCAGAGGATGTTACTGGAAGCACTGGGTCTTCATTCCTTCCTTCTCTTTCTATAGAAAAAAAAAAAAAAAAAAAAGGTAATTCTGCTGTTTGTCAAAGTATAACTTTGTGGCTAGCTGTATCTAGAGAACAGAGGGGTTTAAAATAATAAAACAAGTTGGAAGGGATTATGATTTTAAGAACACTTGAAATTAGCAAACTGGAATGCAAAATGTTTTTTAAAACTGACTTAAGAATTAATTTGCATAGTGAGGCAGAATATTGGATCAGAATCCTTGAGTTTTGTTAATACTGAACATGTGAAATTTGGATATAGCTTTTGTGAATAAGTCCTGTTTCTTTAATGAAGGAAAGCGGAGATTTGCGACAGGTGTCTTGAATGTTGCTGGATGTGAAGTAAGATAAGGTGCTGAGATTCCTTAACTCTGTAAAGGGTTTGGAAGACTTTAGGTTAGTTGCTGTTGCTTAACCTGTCTCCAGGGACCCAAATCTGTGCACTAAGGTAATTCAAATTATTTCAGATTATTCCTTGAGGAAAACAAACGTGAGTTATAGTGAGGAAAAGATCATGAAAGACCTAGAGCAAATGCATTTAGCAGAGAAAGCAAGACTGGAAAAGGTGGCTTAGAGATGATAAATGCAGCGCAATATAAAGACAGAAAAAGTAACACCCTTCTCTGCACACACACACACACACACACACACACACACACACACACACACACACAAGTTGTTTACAAAAGTGCCTTGTAGTTACTGCTGGTGGTGTCACTCCGTCCCATGCCCCAGAGCTATCACCGGGCCTCATGGGAGATGTGACTGCAGCATCGGACATGGGACTGTTTGTTCACTCACTTTCTGTGAAGAGAGTTTTGAACTGTGTTTTGAATAGACAGCATTTTCTTTGTGTGGTTGGTAAATAACACAGAGCAAAGTTAGTCAGCAAGTTGCATAGCTTCTGCATTCTGATTCTTTGGAGCCCTTTTGTACCAAGCTTGACAGGATGTTTTTAACAGAATGTGACCTCACTGGGATATCAGAGGTAAGGAAAAAAGTTATTGGGACTGTTTTGGTATATTTTGCTCAGGACTGACTGAAAATCCTGCTTTAAAATGACTTTTGGAAAGAAGAAGGTTTCACTGTTGTCTGGCCAATGATTTTTTTCAATGAAAATCAGTGTCTTTGTAAGGTATAATAATCTCTTTTTTATTTCATACTTGTGGATAAAGACACTTATTTGAAAGTCTCAGCACTATTATATACTTTCTCTAATGTATCAAGCAAAAGTGATAGAACATCACAGTTTTTTTCTAAAACAGAAGACAATAAGTAGATCGAGTCCAGTTCTTCATCTGAGTCCTCAAAGCAGCAGCGTAAGAACCGGGGTGGCGGCAAACCCAGTGAGACCAGCAGACAGTAGCCCTCTGGACCCCTGCACAGGCACACTTGGTAAAGGTAAGGCAAAACTGATATCAGTGTGTTTTCTGGGTAAGACCACACATGTTTTCATCACAGATGTGTGACCGCGGTTGGTAGTTTCACTGGGACAGCTGCAGGCAGGGGGTTAGCGGCTGTGCGGTGCCCCCCACTCCTCCCTCTGCTGGCTGGAGTGTGGTGGGCAGGAGGGAGAGGGCACTGCTGTCAGACACATTTTGGGGTTCCTTCAGCCTGTTCCTTTTGGGCCCTTCACAGGAATGGAAGCATTAGAGTGTAGCAGCATATGGTTTGAAGGGGATTTAAAATGGAGTGTTTGAGTTGTTCTGGAAGATTTTTTTTTTAAAAATAGATGTGGTTTAAGATGTTTGTATGTATACATGAGATAAAAGTATTGTTGGCTCAGGCTCAACGATCTGAGTGGTTTGCTTATATTCAGGATCTAAAGGGGTTTCATGAAAAATGAAAGAAAAGTGCATTATTACACAAAATAACCTTATGAATAACAGGTATCTCGCTGTTCTGAAATTGAATTAACAGTACGTGATGTGTTTTATTATGTACACTAACTGAACAACAAAGCTTCATTGTTTTTGCAGAGAACAATCGTGTTGTTTTTTTTCTTTTTCCAAACAGTGCAGGTGACTTAGCAAAAAGTGAAAAAATAAAATAAAATAAATGGGGGGATCACTGATAGAGTAGTGGAAGGAAATGAAGTTTTCGGAGTGTGTAAAGTTGTTATTCGTACCTGATCTTGAAAAACGTACTTTTAGATTTCTTTGTTATTCAAGCTGGAAAGTTTTGCAACATGAGTCCTGCTACAAACTGCTTTTTGGTAAATAATCAAGGAGAGACTTCATAACTAGCTTGAACTGCATTTTACTCTGAGGCACAAAAGGAATGAGAGTATTTTTGTTATGAAAAGTTAGAAAATGAATTGATCAGACTTCACCAAGTATTGTAAAAGACAATACAACCACATTGCCACTCCTAGTAAGGCAGGTACTGTCTTTGTTTTGACAAAGCATTTGCAGTGACATTTTTATAATCTCAAACTTGCTACTGTACTTTGATCCACCGGTGCATGGTAGATAAGCTGCCAACGTTGTCCTCATTAAAGCAAATGTTTCCTCTGAAGAGGCTTCTAGAAACAAGCATATTATCTGAATTAGGAGTCAGTCATGTGAGGGTGATTGAAGGTGATAAATGTATTGTTACAACTTTGTTATTTGTGTTGCAGTAATACTTCCAGCCTACTCATGGGCTAGATGCTGGATACTGTACAATAAGAATTGGGTTTTATATGCTAAACAGCAAATGATATAGACATGGGACAGTAAATAAAACAAATATGATGAATTATTCAAATTGCAACCAAGGTGTTAACATGGAATTTTCTTTTTTTTAATATCTTTCTTTGACAGTACGTGTTAGTAGTTTTAGGTGATGATTTTTTATAGTATCTCATCTACAGGTAAACTGCCACAAATAGTTGGAAGCTTGTTCTCTTTTAGTCTTTGTATAAAGAAGATGTTGTGGGGAATGAGGAAATTTAGTAGAAATTTAGTTTCTCTCTGAATTTGAATGTGGTTATACAAAAGTTGAATAGAAGTAGGCTGATCGGTATTTCTGAAAATATATAAACCAGTAGAGGTCAGTACAGAGTGCTGAAATGGAAGTACGAAGTCATTTAAAAAAGCCTTGTGTATTTATACTTTGTACTTACAATTTTAAGTTTTCATTTAAAATAGGGTAAATGCTTACAGTGATTTACAGTTGCCTCTTTGAAGAGATGCATTAAAAATACTTGAGATAAGATGGTAATGACAAACTGCTTAAACAGACTTCTTTAAGCAGTAATGTTCACGTTGCAGCATATAATATCTTGTGTATAGTTGCCTATTTTGCCTAATCATTATAGAAGCAAATGTGTAATATTTATTATATACATATAGTGACAAATGCATCCAGTGGATGGTTATGTAGCTAATTAGGAGAAAGGATAACTTCTAGGAATCAAGTTTTCAGTTACTTGAATTTAAAATAAGACTTTTTTTTCTCTATTTAGGTAACAAACTTGGCTAATTAAAATTAAGTCTTGCTTTTCAAGTCCTTATCTTCCTTTGTGTGTGCATGTGTGTATACACACACACGTTCAGACAGACTGTGTAATAAATTGAATTATCTTTTGTTTCACTTTTAAAGCCGTTGTTTGCTCGTGGTTTTCTTTTGTGATAGAGAGCAAGGAAAAGAATCAGCACGTAAAGTCTGTGCATGAAAAGATCCTTCAACATGTATTTAGCTGCAAAAGCTCATCTCTGAAAAGCTTCTGTCCAATATGCTTTCTGTGGATCTAGAAAGAGCAATCTATGTGTTCCTATTGTGTTTCCTTGCATTTTAACTTTTATTTAACCTTGAAAACTCACTTACTTTTAAATTGTAATAGTTGAATATTCAAGAAGTCCTAAGAACTTTATCACTAGATAAAGATAATATACTCTGATTTCAATATTGACTTATGTCTGCTGTCTATAAG
This sequence comes from Meleagris gallopavo, assembly GCF_905368555.1. NCBI lineage: Eukaryota > Metazoa > Chordata > Aves > Galliformes > Phasianidae > Meleagris > Meleagris gallopavo. The sequence goes on along the minus strand of NC_139406.1, from coordinate 55,241,025 downwards.
CTTTGGGAAAATTATCCCAATAACTTTAGAAAGATCATGGAAATGGTGAACATTTTTGAAAATCCTCTTCTCTTGTTCTGTTTGTCTTCCATGCTCTTCTTTAAATTGATTACAGAGGCATTGAAAGGTATATACAGCATCTCTGAAAACCTTGTTTTCTTTTTCTGTGCTTTCTCTTGCACTTAATGGTAACAAGTATCAGGCAGAGATCGAGCAACAGTTTCTTATAGGCTGCTCTGTTGTGTGAACTCAGTTTGGAGTGCTTAAAGAATGGATTATTGCAGGGAAGAGATTCCCTGCTAATTTTAACAGTTATTAGCAGTACAAACCAAGGTTGGAAGGTGCTGGAGATGTCATAAACAACTCTTACATATCTGATCACGCTTTTGTCACTGTAACGTGACTTACAGGTTTCTCAATCACGTTGAATTTCTCATGAGATTTATACATCTCCCTTTATACATGTAGAATAAAATCATGGCTTTTGCAAAGCCAAAGAAAGTCTTCATGAATCAACAATGAGGCCAAGAGATCTACAAGCTTATTTCTTTTTTCTTGAAACAAGGGAAACTTAGGAATAGCCTTGCCTATTTTCTAACACAGGATCCTATCTAACAGGAAGCATATGAGTGATGAGTTATTAAATGACAATTTCCACTTTGATTGCAAAAGTACTACCAAAGGCTTGGATGCAATTCAGTACAATTCTTCTGAATTTAAAGTGGAGCAGAGAAACAAGAGAAACTACTGATTGAACGCAGAAGTCAAAAGCTCCTTTTTTCTTAGGGTAAATTTATGATAAATGTAAATCACATTTTGATACACATTATTTTCCTATACACTTTTTCACATCTGCTGGATGTAAGAGTTGTGACAAACTGTATTTTGCTGAGGCATAGCAGAAGTGCTCATTTGCAGTAGCTGATATTTTCAACAGTTGTGGGAGGAAGCTTTCCCCATCACTTTTCTTGAAAAACAGTAGAAAGGTTTAGACTAAGGTGGTTCATAATACTAAATGGTCTGGTTTTAGCCAGTCAGTGTTGAAGTCCAAATGTCCAAGTATTTGTATTGCTTCAATTAAGTTTGTTTACGTGTTAAATTTTATGAACATCTGGTCTGCCTTTTTCTGTAACATATGGGATATAAAACCCCCCCAAATCAGGAACAAAAATAATGCTGCTGGAAACATGTACTTCAGTCAAGTATAATGTTATGTTAGAAGTTTGCAACTCTTTTCTAAATCCATACCAAATATAGAAGATAACAGCAGAGCTAGTTGTGATTAAGAAGCAGAAGGCCTATCTTAGTCATTGTAGTCCTCAGTCTCTTAATAGATAGGCATTTAGTATTGTTTTGATTGTAGTATTACTCTCATATATTCGTACAGGCATGATATCAGTATATTCTTATTTTGTCACTCTTTTCTGATGTCGGTTTTTTTTTACTTTCTTAAAATTCTTTGTATGGCAGCTGTGCAATTATTCTACTCCTACATAGCGTAGTTTTATTATTAGCGTTCATTACCAAGTAATAATTTCTCAATCTTCTTTTGTGTGTATGTTTTTGCATTACCTAGTATGAAGTAAACTGCCACTGAACTATAAAGCTGTGTGTTCTGTTTAAGCACGTATTAAAAAATTGTGGGCTTGTGTCCAGATGGGAATAGCACTAATTCAGTCTGTGGTGATCAGTAATTGAGATAGCTACACTAGTGAAAAATCTCTGCTTATAAACAAGAAAACTGTGACATTTGCACCAGAAATTGAGTTAATTAAGGTTCCTTACCTGTAATTACATTATCAATCTGCAGGCTGCAAAATAACCTAAAATAAATTAGAGCCAATAAATTCAAATGACAAACGTACTCAAATAAATTTGAAGTTTAACATTCCACAGGGAGAAAAAGAAGATATATTATTCACCAATATCAGGAATAAAGGAACAATCTAAAGGGGTGGTATAATTCTGGAAAATGTATTCTATATAACAAGAAAATGTCAGTATAATAACTTCATTTTTGATGACTCAACCATTTTAGTAATACGTATTTTTGTTTTGAAGCTACTTAAGTAAAAAATTCTGTGTATTCCCTTCCACATTTGTCCTGGCAATATAGATGAGGTTTTTTTTTCACTTTGTCCTGCATTTCTATTGTGAATTTCTGACCTGTTCTTTTCACTGTATAGCTCAAGTCAGTATTAGTTTTTTGTTTTTTTTTTTTTTTTTACTTGCTTTCTTGTGCATCAAGAGTGAGATTTAGACTCCAGACTCTTCTTAATATTCTTTACTTTTTATTGGAATCAGTAGGATGCTAAACCCAAGAATTACTGTCTTACGTGTCCCAGTACCAGAAAAACAACTTACTGGTGATATGAGGCTGCAGACCTGTCACCTTTATCAAGTCAATATTAAAATTGAGGCTTAGTGGATTTGAGGTTTTCTAGAAACTCTGAAAATGACTTCCTTTTCATAGGCAATTTCTCATTTGTTTCTCTCACAACTTTGTATCTCTAAAAGGTTTAATCATAAGTGTAATAAGTGTGCTTTTAGTTTGTCTAGTACATGGTCATTATTTGGCTACAAGCAAAGTCATTTCTGAAGACCTATATATTTTTAATGTCTCCTCTGAAAGAGGATCTTAGGTTTTGTCCTTACTATAGAATAATTCTTTTATAACAGAATTTTAATATGTCAGAGGAACTCGCACAAATTATAGATATGTTTGCTCAATATGCTGCCAGCAGCGTTTAAGAACAGGCTTTGCAATATTTAATAAGTACATAGTCTTACATTTTCTTTTTGTACTTTAAGGACAAACCCCAGTTTCACTTATATCCACAAGGTTTTCCCTATACTGTAAAAATGCAGGGGTTTTTGTTGGTCCAGAAAAAATGTCTTTTTGCATACTTTTTATATGCATATTTATATATACTAATTTTTTATCAAAATACTTATAATTGGTATCAGAACATATACATGAATACATATGGAAAATACTATGAAATTTATTTAGGACAATTTTTCTTGCCAGCTCACTAATATTTTTTTGTGGTATTAAGTTTAAATTGACATTTACTGTTTTTTAGGAATTGATATTTAAATTTTAAAAAATCTTTAATTAAAGTTGAATGAAATATAGATAAAGATCTTAAAAAAAAAAAAAAGTGCTAGCTGCTTTAAACAGCATAAAGCAGAACCACATGTCACATCCCTGAACCTGATTCATAGAAATATTGCATTTATTTCCCATGAAAATAACTCTATTAATAGTGTTCCTATAGAAGTGTTAATCACATGACCGTGTGTCAAAAAATATTCCACTTTGCTTACAGATTTACACTACTTCAAAGAAAATATGAGTAAAGATTTTTCTGGTGTCTTACTGCTGGTGGTAAAGATGACCGCAGAAAATGTGAATGCTTAGAAGTAGCATGTAATGAAATAGAACAGGTCTTTGATATCAATCTATAGACAATGTTTTCAGTGGTTTGTATTCATAGAATCATATAATCACCAAGATTGGAAGAGACCTCCAAGATTATCTGGTCCGACTGTCCACCCACTACCAGTATTTCTCCACTAAATTCTGTCCCTTAGTACAACATCTCAACATCTAAAGATTTCTTGAACGCCTCCAGAGATAGTGACTTAGCCACCTCCTTGGGCAGCCTATTCCAGCACCTGACCACTCCTTCAGAGAAGAAATTTCTTTTTAACATCCTAACACACAACCTGAATCTCCCTAGTGCAACTTGAAGCCATTCTCTCTAGTCTTATATTGACAAGATGATGAACGCTGGGTTTATAGTTTTCAGTTCAGCAAGATCATGTTTGGAAATCACATTGCAGCTGTGGGAAGAATCATTTTGCAGGGTCATATATTTCTTCATAGACAGGCAGTATTTATTAGCCAGAGTACAATAGGTTTATAATCTTTCTGGAAACATCAGTTGGTCTTGGGTGGTCCTCAAATCTGAGCATATCAGACTTCCTAATATCTTACTTGAACAGAGAGTAAACCTGGCATTTCTTTGCAACTTAGGAGGAAGATAGCAAAAATTTTAATACTCTGAGTCAGAGAGCATCAGAAATAAAGTCTTTGTATACTATAAAAAAAACACTTGATGTAGAGAAGAGGTATAGGATCAGTTCTGTGATATCCAGAACTTCTCTATTTTTCCTTGACACAAAAGGTGACTGAGAGTGACCTGTGTCTGGCAGGCTGAAAGTAGATGTACCACAAGATCAGCTTGTCTAAACCAGGAATTAATGATGAATCTCTAGAACAAAGAGGAAGAATACAGAAGATGGAGATAAGGACAGGCTACACAAGAAAAACATAGAAACATTAACCTAACATGCAGGTATGGTATTAAGTAAACCAAAGCTTATCAGGATCTAGCACTACAAAGGCAAATCAAGTGCAACACGAAGATCATCTGTCACTACACAGGAATAAGCTGATGAAGCAAAATATGCGCTTGCTGAAGAATGGGACATGCAATTTAATAAAAGCAGATGTGAATAAGGTTGAAGTTCTTAGTGACTTCAGCAGTCCAGTCTTCATCAAAAAGGTATTTGTCTAGAGGCACGGTGCAAGGAAGAGGAAAACTACCAGCAGAAAGTAAGGATTGAATTGGGGGTTATTTGCAAGAGCTTTACCCATACAAGTTTTTGATGTGTGTAGAGTATTAAGATAACTGTATGATTGCAAGGTTGTGGAAACTGCAGAAGGTTGCCAGTACTTAGAGAAAGACTTTACCCATCCTTAAAGAAGGCCAAATGATTAAACAGGGAACTAAAAACTAGTAAAACTTGGAAGACATTCCTGAGCAAATTGAGGAAAAGTGTTTGGGAGTAGTATTTTTTTGTAATTTTTTAACTGACTCAAACACCTTACATGATGAGACAACTGTATTTGTGGTTGAGAAGAGCAGGAGATGTTATCTGCTTTGTGTAAAAAACTTACTAAATTGAATCTTCCACATTTTCATATTAAAGCTGTTTTATTAAGAAATAGATAGATGGAGTATAAAACTGAAAGGGCACTAGCTAATGGGTCATACGCTGCTTTGATACTTGTGGTATGTTGACTACTCAGAGATGTATCCTGGAATCTGTCCTATTTTATATATGTCGTGGTATATAGTAGTCTAAATACTGTATGCTGACAATGATAAAAGCTAACAAAACACTGTGCAATATTAACAATAATAGCTAGTAGATTGAAGCAATTAATTTCCTTTAACTTGGTTCTAATTAGTCCACATCTAGAATATTGCATCCAATCCTGAGTGCCCCCATATAAGACTTCCATCAACTGGGATAAGCTCAGTGGACAGCTACTGAGGTGACAGAAAATGTCCGTGAAGAGACTCTGAGAAAGCAGTTTGATCTGAAAAACAGAAGCATTCAGAATAATAATAATTAAAAAAAAAAAAAAAAACTAAAAAAAAAAAATCATGTTTAGGCAGAGAATACTGAAGATATATTGGTGTTACAGCTTTTGAAATAGCATTTTCCTCATATGTGAATAGTGCCTCCTGTCTCCTAAGTGAGCTCACCCATTCCCATGCATGAGTTGAGCTAGATATGCTAAAGACCTCTAATGAATCCCTAAATGCCGTAAGACACTGCCTTGTAGATATGCAGCTGGCATAATACTGCACTATTTAATAAAGATAAAATACCATTTTGATATAGGTAATAATGAAAAAATATCAAAATGATCATTCTAAGTATAAGCTGATGGCTTGTGCAGGTCTCTGATCCTCTTGTGCCTGCTGGAATGATCTCTCCAGGGAAGGAGTCCCTTGCATGGCCTATGGATTCCAAACCATGCCTTTTATTTGATTTGATGCTGCTTACGCCCTATTTGGTCTTTTTCTCTCCTTGGAAGAGCTCAGAGCAACAGTGCAGTCAGGAGCATGTGTGTTGTCAGCATTATGATGAAGGGAAAAGGAAATAAGGATGTGGACGGTGAAAGCTACTGATGAGTGAATTGGTACCTCTTTAGTTTGCACCCGTATGTTCTGACACAGAAACCAATCTTTCAAGGAAGACCCACTTGGGAGTTACAGTGTATGAGCAGAAATGTAAGCAAACCCTACTTGAACTCCAGGCTAACAGGAAATGGGTGAGCAGATGTCACAGCAATGACAGTGATAAATAAGCCTTGCAAGACCAGGCTTGTTGTTTTATTTATTCATTCTTGTGGTGGATGTATGAGAGTTGGATGTGTTGAAATATGACACTACAAAGCCTTATCTGCTTGCATTTGAAGAAACAGACCTAGTCAATGAGAGAAGCAGCTTTATCCTGATTGTTTCTTGTCACTTAGGACAGAGAGAAGCAAAGCGAATAGAAGCAGGTGAAATCACAGTTATCAATGCAGTAAATGGGCAGGAGCTGAAAGCTGCAAACCTGATGCTGGAAAAGTACCTAGTGCTAAATCATAGAAGAGCAAGATAATGGAGACTTCAGCTAGTTTACAGCTAATTGAAATGGGAGTGTTCTTGGGCTATACAAAACTTACCCCTCAAGAGCTCTGAGGCATGGAATACTATAATCCCCTGGTATTAGGTAGAGAAATAGTTCTTTGAAATCAGTATTTACAGTTCTGGATTTATCTATTTGAATATTTCTTTTTTTAATGCTTTTATTTCAGACTTTAGGAAAATGTGATTAATGCTGCTCATTGTTACCTTTTGCAAAGAGTTATTTAATCATATTTAAACCTGTACTAGTGTCACATTAAAGTATGTATCTCTTAAAAAGTGCTCAAAGCACTTCTGTAAAATAAAATATATGTTATGCATGTACATTGGCAGAGGGAAAGGAAGAAGCAGAGATTGCCAAGGACAGACAAGGCTGTGCTGAGAACATTTATTGATTGGAAACAAATTAGTTTTTTGTTTAGTTTTGATATTTTTTTTCTTCTCCATATTACATGAAGTGGTCTCTGTCTGTGTGTAATTTTTACTTTTTAGTGCAATCTGCACCTGTGGCCTTTGGACTTAATGTTTATGACAGATGGACTAGACTGTGTTTGCACCATTTAGTGTATAATCCTTCTGTATGTATCTATGCCATGGTAGGCAATGGCACTGGCCCAATGGGCATATTTATTAGTGCAGACTTCCTATCTGTTTCCATTGTTCGGTTGCAGTGTCCTTTGAGCCTAATGGACCTTGCTTTGTACTGGGCCCACCTACAAAATATTGTTTCGTATTCATGCCAGATTATCTGCTGCAGACTCTAGTCATTTTTTTCTTTCTTTCTTTTTTTTTTTTTTTAAGTACTCCAGTGCATTTGCCAACTAGAATGCTTAAAATGGATCAATTCCATATTGTAAATGCTCTTCTTCTCCTCTCAGCCTGCGAGCTTCTTTTTGGTACATACTTATTAGCTTTGTTTGCTAGTATCAAGATGCTTGATTAAAAAAAAGACTGCTTTTGCTGAACTGGCTGTGTCTCATGCTACCTGAGCACCCACAATATTGAAAGCAGAAATTTTTCCTGGCAAAGCAATGACTCTAATAAAACAAGGTGCAATGAATGCAACCCCGTCTGCAGGAGCCTGCTGGCCCATGGCTGGCAGCCTGGAGCTGTGCAGCGTGCTCTGCTCCTGCTGACTTCATGTGTGACATGTGTGGAAATGGGCTACTGCTGCACAAGAAATGTTGCCCTTTGTATCAGAAGAACAGCAAAACTAATGGCAAGCAAATGGAAAATTGTGCAATGCTTAGATACTTGAAATGTTAGGTGTTAGATCTGTGAAACAAGTAGAAGACAGAACAGAAATGATATACCTGTAATTTTAGTATTGCATCTTGTTCATATAGATGTCACAATTTCTTGTGATATAGTATTTTCTTGTACCTATAATAGAAACACAAAAACTCTTTTTGTTGTTTGTAGCTGTTCTAAATTTGGCACATCTGAGGTTTTTGACTAAAAACCTCAACTCTAGAATTTCCATATAGAATGTGTGACTAAGGACTTGTGAAGGAATTTAAAATCCATTTACAAATACTCGTGTAGTTTGTGTACTTCATTTACTTTCAGTGCTGTTGAAAAGTTAGCAGTTTAGAAGATTAGATACTCAAACTGTGATGGTGAACCTAAATATAGGTGAAGGACTCTATTTTAAACTCTGGAGATGATTTTAGAATTTGTTGTTGAAATTTGAAAATCTCATGGTGGTTATGTTTGGTAATCATCTTTCATGCTCTCTATACTTTATTTTTTACTGTTCCTTTAATGATAACTGAAATAGTTTCACCAGTTTTACATATATTGAAGGAATCTGTTTCAGAATGCAGTGTAGAAAATGTGCAAGCTAGTTGTGGGCAAATCCTGTTTAATACCCTTCAGTATGAATCAACTGTGTGATGGTTCTGATTTTTTTTTTTTTTTTTCTGCATTTGCTGTGGCATTATCACATCTTTCCTGATAGATTATTGCCTACCTACTCACTGAAAAAGCAGTTTTGTAAGTTGCTATTCCCTGCCACCAGTCAACATGATGATGAATTGTCGTCTTAAAGTACACATAAAATTTCTTTTATGTAAAAGCCGTTCGTAAGCTTTAAGGTGAGAGCAGAGTTCAAAAGAGGATATACTATAGAAGACAATATTGTTATGTATTTTGTTGTTGCCTTTTTTTTTTTTTTTTTTGGTGGTGCTTTCTTTTGCATTAGAGTGTTCATAGCCACCATACAAGAGAGCAATAGAGGTATCATCCAAGTTTGCCAGGACAAAGGACTAATCTGCCACACAAGTTTATTTGTTACATGATAACATTGAATTTAAAATGATTGTAATGCTTGAGTTCTTGATTGAAACCCTCTGCAAATAATGATCTTTAGGGATTGTGTCATAGTGTACACAAGCTACTCGACCCCTCAGCTGTGATTATTGTAACTTCAGTGGTTGTATGCACTGTGCCCTAAAACTGCAGAATATCGTGTCTTGCAAATGGAATTACTCAGTTACTTGCTGAAGAATCTGGCTGATGATCTTATGAAAACATAGAACAGCAAGGCTATGGCTATCAAGAATGTGCATACTAAAACTGCCAACTTTGAGGCACAGTAGTGAAAAGTACAAGGTACATATCTCTTCTATAGATATCACCTGATTGTTAGCCATGCCAGTGTACCATACATTTATATACATACCATCATGTACTCTGGCATCTTCAGGCTTGCCTCTGGGATGTCTACAAGCGAATGTGTGTTTTTTCCACCCAAAATCATGTGTTGAGTCAGTCTCATCTTGTCATGACTTCTCTTAGACAAACTTTAAGTAAGAGATTTGCATAACATCCAAACTGGTCAGTGACTAATTAAATGTTGAGGACATAAGATACTGTGATAATTAGCAGGAATAGCTGCTTTCTGTCCTTCATGTCTGATTCAGGACCTCTCCATCTAGATATTACTGTATTTATGCGTATCTTAGCTGAAATCATCTTCTGTCACTAAAACCATTCTATCATATTAGTTCTCTGATACTGTGGAACTCCTGGTGCAAGGCTTATTACCTTTTCTTACTAGTATAATTTCTTAAGAGCTGCAGTCTCTTTCCTTGTCTAGACCACAGGAATATCTATCAGTTCTCTGGTAGAACAGAAATCCATGTTTGTGGACTTACAGAAGACTCATGAATCTCCAACCCCCCTGCCACATGCAGGGCCACCAGCCTCCACATTTAATACTAGACTAGGCTGAGATGGAATATTGCGCATGAAGTTTTGTGCTGTTGAGGTGCCCTCCAAATACTGAACTCTATGGAAATGCTTTAGCAATGGGTAATGTGAAAGGGAGGACTGTGAAGTAGTTGGAATCAGTTGTCTCCCAATATAAGAACCAGTATAGACAGAACTTAAGTACACTCTTTTGTCAAACCTAATAAGCAGCCAGTTCATTTTTAAATCTGTTCCTGTGGTTATCTTCAGTGGTAGAAAAAATAATTTTTCATATGTTACTCACACGTGAACCTCACAGCACAACCTCAGCATGTGCCTGTGACTTGTTTGGCCAGTGATGGGCTCTGTGGGATTATTTCATACATCCCCCTCACTGTGCTGAATCCTTTTCTTCTGTTTCTTGGTTGTGTTTTCATTCCACCAGTTAATACTGTGATCAGTGAGGATGAGAGAATAATCCATTCTTTGTACAGGTCTTATGTCTGCCTTCCGTCTACCTACATGTTTTCCCTAAATCCTGTGGTTGTTGGTTAAGTGGCAACAGAGACAGATGGAGATTGTCACACCTACATAAAAATGACGAAGAAATGATGGCTGTTGGCCACTGACTTGCAGTAAGTGAGACATCTTTAACTTCTACATCAAAGGAGCTCTTTTTAAGGGTAGTGTCACTTTCACTCGTTGCTGAAAATGGAAAAAGATTCTTAGCTGTCATGTACCCTATCATTGATTCACTGTGCTATAACAACAAGCCAGTTACACAGCAAAATTATCCTATAAGACAAGATAAGCCAAAAACTGTGAGAGTCTAAAGAGATGTTTTGTACATACCTAAAGTGTCTTGCAAAATGTAATATATAGAAATATGAAATAAAACATATATTTCAGATGAGATAAATTTTAAGGTGGTCATTGCTGTATTGCCAGAGATCTGAGGATAATTTAGACTCTAATGTTAACTGGCGTTAATATCAAAATTAACTTCTTAGCAACACAGACAAATCTGCTGAGGAACTAGGTAGTTCTGTAAAAGTGTAAACAAAGTGCTAGGCTTAACTTGTAGATAAAGATGTATTTATGTGACATAAGAAATGCATCTGATTGAAATTCTGTTGTAAAGAGCAACTCAAAGGATGACTATAAGATTTGCAGTGTAGATTGCTCATGGTTTTGTTAAGAAATATTTTTCAGCTGAATATTTTTTTTCCAACAAAAAATAGTGTCTGCTTTATAATTTCCTGTTCAGTGGTGGGGGGGAAAAGTGTATACACAAGGGGAACAGGATGGAAGGGAAGGTTTAAGACTTAGAAAGGAGTAAAATAACATTTTTGTGTGTGTGTGTATGAATGTGAAATAAATGCACATGCATTAAAAGTCTGATTAACTCTATGTTCCCAGTGAATAAAACTAGCTGCTCTGATATTTAACTTTATAGAATATATGTTCCCTTGGCGCTAACTATTTTGTAGATGTTTCTATCAATTATATTCTCAAAGACTATATTTTCCACACCTTATTCACAAAAAATAATGTATTAACTCTCAGAAATAATCCCACTGATGCCTAAGAAACTATTTGAAAGAGAAATTGCTGACCAGTGTAGGTGGGGCTCTATTAAAGAGTTCAAATGATAAATGTAGACTTAGTTGACATATTCCTATTCTCTAGCATTCCTCTCATTTAATTCCTTATCTCTTCTACTTAAATTTCTAACTTCTCATAGCTCTTTCTCTGATTCTTCTTTATTCTTATTTTTCTCTTTCCTCCTCCTAATATTCCTTTTTAACAAGATTTTGTGAATCACACTGATTCCAGGCAAACAAGCTGCTCTACTGTAAAATAAATAGCCTTAAAATGCTACAAAGTAAATCAGTTGCCTTCAAGATTAAGCTAAAATGTTTGCTTGATGCTTCATGTCTGAACATCCTTCCACTTAACCAGATGATAGCAGAGTTTTTGCCAATAAAACATATCTTTACTAAACCAGGGCCATCTTTCAATAAGAACAGAGCAGTACGCTGCCCTCTGCCATCAAAACATGCCTCTAGCCCTATTTATTTATGAGAAGCTTTGTACTGGATACAAACTGATCATGAATGTTATCCAGCTTTATATAAAACATCACATGGTATTGGTAATCTGATACAGGGTTTTAAATGGATAGCTGCATTGCCAGCTTTAAGTGCCAGATATTTTTTTTCCTAACAAATGTTATAGCATGTACTGCTAAGAAATACTCTAACCTTTATTGAGTGTATGTTTCCTGTTGAACAATTACTATTACTAAACATGTTTATTTTGCCTTTTAATTTTATTCATCTGAACAAAATAAACTTAGTGTTCTCTGATGTAGCTTATTGGAAATAAATTGCTGTAGGAAGAGTAATCAGCATTTTATTCCCTGGTCCAAAACATATTTTTTTCTCAAGCTTGTATTTCATCATATTTTTCTTTTTTTCTTTCATTCATTCTTTCTTTTTTTTTTTTTTTTTTTTATTTTCCTGTGATTAACAAAATAGCTATGCTTTATAGTTGAAGTTCTGGAGACCCTTAAAAATAGATACCATTTCAGACATGAAATACTGTCTTTTCTTGGAATATGTTCTTGTAAAAATCCAATTTCATCACCTACACTTGTATTTGTAAACCTAGAGAATCTGCTTTATTTGTGGATTAGGTATATAATTGACATTCACCCCATGCAGGCATGGAAAAATCTAACCTGGTGTGAGAAACCTGAAGTGTGACTAACATCCTGAATTTTTGCTTTGCAGCATAATCTAGAGGATGGATGAGCATTAACAGGAAAAATCTAGTCTCTTTCCCAGAGGGCACTTTTTTTGCATTATTCTAGCTGGAATGCTTCATGTGCTGTATCACTTTGATCTGAAAGCTAAAATCTGATGAACACTTGTTTAAGGATTTTAAAGGAAAGGACAGTAGCCTTGATCAATCCTCAAGATCATTAGTTTCTTAAGCCATTTTAGGATAAGGTAAACAAACATTTTGGAGTTGCTCTATGTATGTTTGAGGGAAGCAAAAATGATTATTTTGTGCTTGACTTGCCAGAGAGCAGATCTGTATATACGAAAGAACATGTCAGAATGAGCACTTGAAAAAGCAAAGAGAACCTATCTGAAAATTTTGTAAGCAATTAGATGGCATTGTAGTTAAAGGCATCTCAAATTATGTTTTTTATGATTCCAGTAGAGAGAGAAAGATCTGTAATTCTGAATACTGCCATAACTTCATGCATTAGAAAAACTGGATAGCTTGACTGAGTTTGAAAGTGGTGACATTAATGGGAAATCAAAGGATTCTTTATGTGCATAAAGCCATGAGGGTTCATTCTGTGAACAGCTGCTAGCCAGTAAGCCTTTTAAAAAGCCTTTTGGAGATAGCACTGAAAATCCAGAGCTAACACTTTCACCTCTGGATTTGTGCACTGAGTTTTCAGAAATAGGGCACCTCCACATGGGAATCTAAATGTCTCGTATTCTTTTCACATCATTATTTCCAACATGCTACTGAACTTACTAAAGCTTTACTTAGTACCTACTCGAGAAGTTGTACAATATTAAGGCAGTTAAATATGTTTAAACATAATTAAATGTCATAATGTTGAAAGTGGTTTCAGTTTGTAACTTGATTTTTCAAAAGGACGTCTGAGGAAATATGACAGTTGGGTATTTTCACTTTCTTTATGCATATTGTAAAACTATCAGAGTTTGTGTGAACAGTGATTGATGTAGATAGTAGCTGAAGACCAGTAGTGATGCTACACAGTGTATCCATGAAAAACCCTCACTGAGAGATTTTTCTTGATGTTATATGTTTTTTGGGCAGAGATTTGTTTGTACTCCACTTGCACAGTGATTCTGATTAATGCAATATTCTTAGACAATAAAATCATTGTTTCATAAGGATTTCCTTATAATTTGTGCAATTGCTGAATTACATGCTAGTACCATAAAATCATAGAATGGCTTGGATTGGAGGGGACCTTAAAGATCATCTGGTTCCAGCTACCTGGTGTGGGCAACGGCACCTCCCATCAGGTGGCCTGGAGCCCATCCAACCTGGCCTTGAGCCCCTCCAGGGATGGGGCACCCACAGCTTCTCTGGGCAGCTGTGCCAGGGTCTCACCACCCTCTGAGTAAAAAAATTCCTCCTAGTATCTAGCCTAAATCACCTGTCTTTTAGTTAAAAACTGCTCCCACTTGTCCTATCACTATCAGTCTATGTAAAAAGTCAGTCTCCCTCCAGTTCGTAAGATTCCTTTTAAGTACTGCAAGCTTGTAATGAGATACTTCTCATTTTTCTGGCAGATGGTAAAATGGTTACCTTTGCCATTAAAAGAACACAAAAATTAGAAGTGTCTTCTGATTTTTGCACTAAGAGAATCTTAGCAATTAAAAACGTAGCCTTGGTAAGCCAGTGGAAAATAGAAGCAATTTGTTTGTAATGTATATAGCAGAAGAAATACATTCAACATGAAAGTAAAATGTTGAAAAGCTTCCTTCTCTCTTTCTCTGAGATGTTTTTCTCAGATTAAGGAAGCAACTGCCAGTTGGAAACAACATGCTTGTTGAAAAGTAGTAGAACTTTCCATAGAAAGAAATATCAATTTTGAAGATTTTTCTTGTGCATTCAATACTAAGGGCTTTTGATCCAGAGCTTGAAGACAAGAGGCAAGTATGAATTGTAAGAATTCATCTAAGATATTGTAAGATGTAGTTCATTTTAAATTTAGCCAAAACAATTTCAAGTTGTGAGGATTTATGGGACTTGTGTATCACATGTCCTGACCAACGCACAAGAAAAAAAATCATATTCCACTTTAATGAAATCACAAAACATTTCCTTGACATTTGATCCTGTTGCCTAATAGCACTGTCTCAACTTATAGGCAACTTAGCTAATACTGGTGTAATCAGAGATGGCTCTTATACCACGTGAGTTAGAAATATAACTGTTAAGAATATAGCATCCACATTTTCCACTTAAATGTTGTCATTATATTTTGAAGTATCAACACTGAAAAAGTGATCTAAAAAAAGAATAGGAACTATAGCGAAGTGACTTATGTTACTGAAATCAAATTAACAGTAAAAATAATTATGTATATACGTCAGTGGAGCTGACACATTCACGTATAACAGTTTAATGCCATGCATTAGAAATTTCTACCATTGTATCTAATTGCTATAGTTAACAGAATAGAAAATAAAAGCTTTAATCAGAGTTCTAACATGTATTTTATGCTTTCTTTTGGATCCCTGATTTGCATACTGTATGCAAATAATGTGTGGTTGCTCCAAAAATAATGCCTCATATCTATTTCCATGAAAACTACAACATATACAAAGAGCACAATAATGCTATTTGACAGAAAAAATTCTCCACTATGAAACACTGTTTTTGACCATAGTTACCACCATTAGCTATGTATTTTTACCAACAATGAACAACAACCTGAATGCCATGCTTGTAAAAATCTGCACTAGTGGAGCTGACCAACTGTTGCCACTGTGGAAATAGGCCACCCATCACCTCACTGTGCTCATAATCACTGTTCAGTTTCCAGAAACATTCATCAAGCATTGATGAATATCAGTGGGTGCATTTCTTTCCACATGGAGGAATTCAGTGACGCACCCTTGCTTCATACACACTTTCACACCTAATGCTGTTTTGTCAGACTGCCTCTCTGCTGTCATCTGTCACCTGGTAATAAATTGTAATGGAATATTAGTGGGAAGATTCAGCCTCTACTGCCACATCACCAACATCCACTTCTGGCGTTGTCAGCGATACAATAAAATAGAAGGCATTACTTTTGGAGCACCAATCATCTTTTTTCTTTTTTCATGTTTGTAAAAAGTCTTGTCCTATTAATCTGCATTGATATTATTTTATTTTGCAAATTGACTAACCTGCTGTGTTTAAATTATGCTGTAAAGAAGCTTTAATTATTCAATTAGATGGTCTGTTCACTTTTTACTGTATATTTTATTAGTCTAAGTGTGGTAGCCAGGCTTAAAACCAATACCTACAGGTACCTTTTCAGCACAATGCTCAGGAAATTAACCATGGCGCTCTCATTAGCATTAATGGGTGCTTAGTGGCTAATTTACTGTGCACCACAGCTAAAATATACTCCCCAGTGTGCTCACCAGGCTGTGTGGGAGATATCTCCATACTGACAGCATTGTAATTGTGTTTTATTAGCTCAAGCTACAAATGAAAAATTTTGTTTCCTCTGATATCTGTGCCTAACTCTGATTCAAAGAGAAAACATACACACCTGTGCTCCCTGTTAGCTGTGACAGTAACATGATTCTATCAAGGATTTCTTGCAAAAAGATACAATAGAAGGAAGATGTACAATCAATTATTCTAATTTCTCATAAACCTGCAAGACAACACAATATCCTATTTTTATGCTAAATATTAAACACTAAATGCCTAAATTTTCAAGTTAAGTATTCAGAAACGCATAATGTTGCAGTTTTGGTTTAGGCTTGTTATTCATATGCTTTCAGTTTAAAAGGGAGATCAAATAGAATCAAGTACTCATGAACTTACATGTCTATGAAGCTGGAGTTTTCACAGTCAAAAATCAGTCAAAAATTCACAGTGATAAAAATCTCTGGAATTCTCACTTCAGACAGAATCTTAAAATAAGAGTAACTTTATAAAAGTAATCTGTAAGGCATGGGAGAAAGACAGAACAGAGAATCTTGTTTGGAGGAATACAAAACTTGTGAAAATCGATCTTGCTTCTGATTTAGAAAGAAGGTTATTTGTTTTATATAAAAGAGGATAGAGAATGAACAGGGTTGCTATGCACTTCAAATTATATGTTATGTATAATCAATCAAAATTGATAACAATTTTAATAGCATGTTGTAGCATTTAAAAGAACCAAAGCTGAGCACATGAGCAAAGCAGGGCTTCTTTAAGTATGAGTAGGAACAAAGCTCACTGAGTTAAACATGTATGTGTATAGGAGACAGAGAAGAACATGAAGTTGTTCCCAAAAATCGCAATGAGGAGGAATGTGATCAGGCGGAATCAAAGTTATACCACAGAATTGTAGAATAACATAGACAGTAGACTCATTTGAAATAAGGAAGTAGATTATTTAGTCTACCTAACTAGTGTGACTCAATCAGAAAAGAATTTGGAAAATGTTGAATGCATATGAGAGATGGAAATAAATGGCATAAAAGAAAGCTGATAAATTGTCAGAGAAATCTCTTATCTATCTTGGGGAAAATAATTTTAAATTACTGGATAAGGTAAATGCAAACTGATCTAATTTGTTGAGACTCCAGATAGGCATGGGAAATTACACTGAAAAAGCGGATTAAAATGGAACTCTAGAGTGCAAGAGGAATTGAGTAGAAGAGAGCTGGGTAGATGACACATAATACATCTTCGCAAATGACAGCACTGGAATAGGCTGCTCAGAGATATTGTGGAGACTCCTCCTCTGCAAATATTTAAAACATTCCTGGTGCAACCTACTCCAGGGGATGTGCTTTGGAAAGAAAATTGAGCTAGATGATCTCCAGGGGTCCCTTCCAACTCCTTCAGTTTAGTGATTCTGAGGTAAAAGGGGATTGTCATCATCACTGATATGTTAGTAGTGCATCGCTTGTACATTGCTACCTTAATGACAATATAGATCTTAAAATGCTATTTTTCAAAAAACTTCTTTGCTAGTTTTTGTTTTTCTAACATATTTTTTCTCCACCGTGTCTTAGCATTGCTGATCTAAAAATGTTTTTTTTTTTTTTTTTAAATTTGCTTATTACGCTAAGCGTCTTCTCCTTCGTTACACAGATACATGCTGAAAAACACTACTATAAAGTGACCTACTTGTATGTAGCGTGGGCCAATATCACATCAAAAGCAAGCATCAAAGATGTTTTAGAAGCTGCTTTGTATTCTAATACCTTTTGAAAAAGGAGGAGTAAAACTGAGCTTTAGTAGCTTTGTAAAAGGCAGATAACATGATTGCCTCAAAAAAAAAAAAAAAAAAAATCTTGTTTCAAATATGTTTACAGAATATCTTAGCAGAATCTGGCAGTATATTTATGATGGATATCTGCCCAAGGATAACTAACAGATTTATTACAGTCTCCACTAGTGGATGAACTGTAACAGATGCCATAAAGTGAGTGGTTTGGGATAAAATATGATATATCACAGTTGGAAGCCTAATGTCTTTATTCATAGCTATACAAATTGACTGTATGTAGTGGTTCACAGCAAGCAGAGAAAGGTAGTCATGGTTTAACTGGGAGAAGATGATGATGAGAGATCTTCTGTTCTGGGAATAAAGTGACTCTAGTCATACAGACAGAGGAAAACTGTAGGTCTTTCCTATGTTTCCTTCACTGAGGGTAGTAGTTGTTGCTGTGTTCCAGCTGATGTCATGGTGATTTGTGGCTCTTAAAAGGAAAAAAAGGTGATTCAGCGAGCAGTGTAGCTGTAGGCTTCTGCTATATTTTAGCTGTTATGCTAATGATTAGAAAGAATCATAAAATCATAGAATGACCTAGATTGAAAAGGACCACAATGATCATTGAGTTTCAACCCCCTTGTTATGTGCAGGGTCACCAACCACTAGACCAGGCTGCCCAGAGCCACATCCAGCCTGGCCTTGAATGCCTCCAGGAATGGAGCATCTACAACCTCCTTGGGCAACCTGTTCCAGTGCCTCACCAACCTCTTGATGAAAAACTCCCTTCTAATATACAATCTAAACCTTCCTGTCTCAGTTTAAAACCATTCCCCCTTGTCCTATCACTATCTATTACCCACAAAGAATGACATTTCCACCATTCTGTCTCATAGCCTCTGTTACTAAACACTGTCAATCTAACAATCAATATTCATTTATAAAACCAAGCCAACTTTTTGCACAAGGAACTATTTCAGGTTTCTGCTAGTGTTCCTCTTCAGTAACATAATTCCCATCTCTCTATTTTTTAGTATTAAGAGTTTTATTAATTTGTTTTTTAGCTTGAGGGAAGACTGAAACTGCTTGTTGAATGGGTGAAGCTTTGAGCAAATAATACTAGTAGAAAAGGGTAGCAGGCAACAGCCTGTACTTAAACAGCACAAGAGGAAATAAAATGTGCTACATACATCAGTACTGTGAAGAAACCTGAAGAGAACAGACTATGGAGACAGGCTCCTAAAATTATGAAATAGTTTGCTTGTATCTGAAAGGATACAAGTATGGCAAGATAAACTGTTTTTTTGGAAGGGTGATGATTGTAGAGTAGGCCTGTGTGCAAGGGTATATCTACAGCTAGTGGAATATGCTTGTCTCTTTTCCTTTCAAGTGAGTAGGTCTGAACAGGTCCTGCCCTTCACCAGTGTAAATATCAATTAATAATTTCAAAAATTCAAAGGCAGAAATCCAGAAATCCTTATCCCACTAAGGAAAACAGAAATCTACATATTGGCTGATGACTCTCCTCATTAACAAAAAAGAAAAAAAGTACAAATGAGACCTTGTGTACTAATCAAGGATCGGGTCCGCCTTCAGCCTTTAAAAAAAGGATGGAATGAATGCAGTCTTTGCAGAAAAAAAGCATGAATCTTTAGCTGTGTAAAGAGGTGGAAATGAGTCAGTATATTTAATGAAACACAGAAAAATGTAGCATGAGCCAGTATAGTTTGTAAATTCACTTTGACACTGAAGAACCCTCATGATCAAAAAGTATATAATGAAGCTGGTATTGTTATACTTAGTAATCACAAGTGCAGGACATGTGATGTACTAAATCCATCTTGCAAGTAGAAAATAATTTTAAAGAGTTGATCTCCTAGAATAAAATTCAAACATTTTTTTATCAGAAGACATTCATCTAATTAAATTGAAGCATACTGGAGAATTAATATAAATGTAGCTTGCTCTGAAAGTAATGCCTGCTATTTATTTCTGTGGAAGGATACAGTAGATAAAAAGAGCACAATAACACTATTTAAAGGAGCAAATTCTCAGCTACAAAACACTAATTTTCAATCTAATCACCACCATTAGCTACACGTTTTTGCCATTGACAAACAAGAGCCTGCATGTCATGCTCATGAAAATCTTTACCAGAGGAGGTGACCCACTGTTTCATAGCTGTTACGACAGCTGAAACTCACCACCTATCACCTCACTGTGCACATTCATTGTTTAGTCTCCATAAACATTCAGCAAGTGCCAATGAGTATCAATGGGTATAATCTTTTCCACATGGAGGAACTGAGTGACACGCCTTTGCTTCATGCACACTTACATGTCAGACTCCATTTTGCCAGACTGCCTTTCTGCTGTCATCTGTCACACAACAATAAAATGTAATGGAATATTAGTAGGAAGGTTAAATCTCAACTGCTATACCACCAATATCCACCTCTGATGTCGTGGGCCACCACGATAAAATAGGAGGCATTACTTTCAGAGCAGTTGCCATACATACAAGGCGTATTTCCCTGAACTAAGACATTTGGTTGCAATTTTTTCAAAATGATGAGTTTCTACTTCACAAATACAAAGCCATAACACTTGTAGTGTAATTAAAAAGTAATAGTTTAATGTATCTGACATTTCTCAGATTATTATTTGTTTTGATCTTGCCCCTTTCTCTTTTTTTGTTAGATATAGATTTCTCTTGCTCCTTCCAGTATGGAATTAAACGGAAATAACAAATTTTCTGATAAATCTGATTCCATGTTTTAAGAGCAATTGGTCTCACTTATAGACAGTACTGAACATACTTTTCTTTGCGTGCAGCCATTCAACTTTGTTTCTCTTTTATGCTCTTCATATAAGTATATGAAGGTATAACTTCATATATTGGGTAACTTATGTTGATGCAATATACACAGAAGGGACACCAGTTCTACTGCAACTGATGCATTTTTTATTTTTATTTTTTACCAATTGCCTAAAAGTTGTTATTCCTATCTTCAACAGTAACTTAAAAATTTTCTGATCTCATCAGCATCTGATAAATCTAGAATGTGGAAATGGTTGTTTAGGAATAATGCATATTACTAACCTGACTTCTGGTTCTCCCTTGTTCTCCTGTGTAACCTTGTAAAAGTCATGCAAAAGTTTTATATAAGACAAGCAAGTTGTAAAATTGAAAGAAGCAGTGTGCGTGAATGTACTAAAAATCTTTGATGAAAAACACTGGAGAGTAGCAAAGGTTTACTATTGTTGTTTTTGTGATTTTATATTTTTTGTTTTTTCAGTAACAGTGGTCAAGCATTGAAACAGGCAGCCCAGAGAACTGGTAAAGTCATCATCCCTGAGGTTTCTAAGAAACACGTAAATGTGGCTCTTAGGGACATGGTTTAGGGGCATGAGTTGATGGTTGGACTAGATGATCTTAGTGGTCTTTTCCAGTTTTGATGATTGAGTTTTGTAATTCTGTACTAGATACACCAATAAATGTTTAGTGGGTCTCTTAATTGTTGTTTAAAATATATTTACATGCTCTACTGCCATCCTGCATGAACAAACCTTTCTGATTTTGGAATCTGGATTTATAATGAGCTGCCCTATATTAGTGTGGTTGGTGTACAGGCTGATAGCGCATTATGTTGCTTCATTTACTTCCTAGACACATCTTCATTTACAGTTTGCATATCTTACTTGGGCACATCATTGTTCTGTGTGATATGCATGTCTTTAGATTGTTGTGCATATCAGCTTCTTATAAAATTTGCCAGCAGGTAGATGTCTACATCTTAAATGCTGTTTGGAGCACCTTATTTGGCTCAGGTCATCCTTTCTAATGTCCTAAAAAAAAAAAAAAAAAGAACTTAGAGACTATTGCAGTCAGGAAACATAGATCTATTTATAATTTTTCCTTTCTTTTCTGCTTGCACCTGCTTAACCTTCCCCTACCACAAAATGAATAATAAATAATATCCTTTAATATGAAAAACAATGCAGGCAATCTCATATTATGTCTGTATAGCATCTATATAGAATATGGGCTATAGTCTCAACAATTTTCTGCTATAAACATGTGCATCATTTACACATAACCACAGATCTGTTGTGTTCTTTCCAATGAGCAAGAGAACCATTTTTCTGGTTGTATAAACTAAATGATGCTGTAGCTGCATGGTATGACACAAACATATCTCTTGTATATTTACAGGGAGAAGAATATAGTCTAGTTTAATTATGCAAAAGTATTTATCTCTCCCCATTACCATATCTGAAAAGTACGTTTCCCACTCTCACAGTTAAATGTATCCTCATATCAATTTCTCATATGTAGTGTTCAGCACAGTGCTTTACATTTTCAAAGTGCTTTACAAACATTAACTAATTAACTAATGCATGTCATTATGGGCTTTTGAATCTTGGATGTCAAAAGGCAAAAGGCAAGGCAAACACAGTGAATTAAATAAAGTGCAGATTAAAGTGCCAGCACAACACCCCCTACACAGCAAATTCCTGTACACCATGCATGACTACTGCTTGGCCTGCATTGTCATTTCTTGCTTCTTTTGGAAAAGACCTCCAAGATCATCCACTCCAACTGCCCACCAGCCACCAATATTTCTACTAAACCATGTCCCTCAATATAACATCTGAACGTTTCTTGACACCTCCAGGAATGGTGACTCCGCCACCTCCCTAGGCAGCCTGACCACTCTCAGCACCTGACCACTCTCTCAGGGAAGTATTTCCTAACTTCCAACCTGAATCTCTCCTGCCACAACTTGAGGCCATTCCCTCTTGTCAATGTGCTAGTTACATGGGAGAAGAGGCTGACCCCTACCTACCACAACCTCCTTTCAGACTTTGTAAAAAGCGATAAGTTCACACCTGAGCTTCGTCTTCTCGTAGCTCTGTCTGCTGCTCCTCATAAGGCTTGTGCTCCAGACCCCTCACAAGCTTTGTTGCCCTTCTCTGAACATGCTCCAGGGCCTCAGTGTCTTTCTTGTAGTGAGGGGCCCAAAGGAGTGGCCTTACCAGGGCTGGGTACAGAGGGAAGGTTAATTACTTCCTTGCTCCTGCTGACAACGTTATACAAGCCAGGATGCTATTGGCCTTCTTGGCCACCTGGGCACACTGCAAACTCATGTTCAGCCAAGCATTGACCAATGTCTCCAGGTCTGTTTCCTCTACACAGTCTTCTAGGTCCTCTGCGTGTAGTATTGCCTTGGGTAGTTGTGGCTGAAGTGCAGGATCCAGCACTTAGTCTTGTTGAACTTCATCCCACTGGCCTCAGCCGAGATATCCAGCATGTTCAGACTGCTTTGTAGATCATTCTGACCTCCAGGTAGATCAACACTTCCTCTCCAGTTTGGTGTCATCTGCAAACTTTCTGCAAGTGCACTCAATTCCATTGTCCAGGTCATCAATAAAGATATTGAACGGGACAGGCCCTGATACTGACCATTGTGGTATAGCACTCGTGACTAGTCGCCTGCTGGATTTAACTCCAACCACCACCATTCACTGGGTCTGGATATCTAGCCAGTTCTTTACTCAGCGAAGTTCCTTACCTGTACAAGCCACAGGCTGACAGCTACTTCGGGAGAATACTGTGGGAGACTGCTGAAGACTTTTTCTGAAGTTTAGGTAGATTATATCAACAGCCTTTCCTTTATCCACCGCGTGAGTCACTCAATGATAGGAGATCAGGTTGGTCAAGCAGGACCTGCCTATCATTAACCCATTCTGGCAAGGCCTGATCCGCTGGTTGTCTTGCATGTGTTATGTGATCTCCCTCAAGATTATCTGTTACATAACCTTTCCTGGCACAGAGGTCAGGCTGACAGGACTGTAGTTGCCTGGATCCTCTTTACAATCTTTCTTGTAGATAGGACTCACGTTGGAAAGCCTCCAGTTCTCTGGGACCCCTCCAGTTGACCAGAAATGATGATAGATGGTGGAAAGTGACTTGGCTATTGCCTCTGCTAGCTCTCTCATTGTCCTCAGGTGGATCCCATCCAGTCCTGGATGTGCACCCTGGATTTGTGGCAGTCCAGATGGAGTAGGAGGTCTGTTTCCCTCTGAATCATGGGGAGTCTATTCTGCTCCCTATCCGAGCATACCTTTCAGGTCAGGAAGTAGAGTACTCCAAATATAACTGGTTTGACTTTTAAAGACAAATGTAAAGAATGGATGGTTCTCAACACCTCAGCATTTTCTTTATCCTCAGTGGGCATGTTCCACATCCAGTAAAAGATGGAGATTCTCCTTAGCTCTCCTCTTAGTATTAATATATTTGAAAAAAAATTTTGTTCCCTTTTGCCCCATCAGCCAAGTTGAGTTCAAGCTGAGCATTTGTTTTTCTAATTTTCTCCCTACACATCCTAACAACTTATTTGGACTCTCCTCGAGTTGCCCATCCCTTCTTCCACAGGAGGTAGATTCCCTTTTTCTCCTGGAGCCTCAGGAAAACCTCCTTAGTCATTCACTCTGGTCTTCTTCCTTGCTGACTCATTTTGTGATACAGGGGGATAGCTTGCTCTAATGCCTATTCCTTCTTGAGGAGCAACCAGCCTTTCTGGACCCCTTTACTTTTCAGGACTGAATCCCAAGAGACTCTCCCTACCAGTGTCCTGAACAGTTCAAAGTCAGCCCTCTGGAAGTCCAGCGTAGCAATTTTGCTGCCCACCCCTCCTGACTTCACTGAGAATCAGGAACTCTAAGATTTCATGGTCACTCTGTTCAAGACAGCTCCCAACCTTCACATCTCCCACCAGTCCTTCTATTTGTGAACAGCAGGTCTAGCGGTGCACCTCCCCAGTAAGGACTACTACATGATAGTCTGGTTTATTGATTCACTGAGAAATTCGTATTGTATATTGCTCACTAGGTTCCAGTTAGAGAAATAAAAGACCGTGATGCTTTCATTAAAGGAAAAAAGGCAAAGGTAAAAGGGAGAACTGCAGAATGGTTAGATTTCTAGGTATGACCATTAGGACAATCGCAGCAGGTCATCCTTCCGTTTGCCTTTTGTTATGACTAGAGCAGGAAAGGCTGCTGTTATTTTTATAACATGGTCTTCTAACATAAAAGGAATGAAAGTAACTTGCTGAAGTTATTTAACAAGTTTATAGAAAAAATTCTGAAAAAATTAAGTTTACCTCAGTTATTTTATATCTTCTATTCTACATTCACATGCTCAATTCTTCATTAATCTTAGGGGACAAATTAAATAGGTAAGTAAAAGGCATCTTAATAACTACTGGATAATAACAAAAGTTCTGACCATTTAAATTGATTTTGTACCTCAGTATTAATAATTGTGCAGCTATTATGCAACCATTAATGATGATACAGCTATTATAATTATAGCTATTGTAATAAATGAGAAATCTTTTTCTCTGGCTTAAGGAGAAATATTATAGTATCATCTATATGAAATGGCAGTTCTTGCTCCTCCTGCAGACTGTTTATTAGCACAACCATACTTGCCTAGTAGTAGCACCTAAGAGTAGCTCATTGTTGTGAAAGTGTTCCTGACAACAGTACCAAGTTCTCTTGTAGTTAGTGTGAAGGGGCCTGAACTATAAATATTTTCATGACCTTTGTGAATGTAACCAGATTGCTAATTTTAAATTGTAAGTATTTTAAAAGGTTGGAAAAACTGGATTATGCCACTGATAATTTGCTATTAACATTTTTTTTTTTTTCTAAAGACGTGTGTTCAAGTGATTAATCACTTGTCATAAATCTCCCTGCTACATAGTGCTCCCTCATCTGTCTGTCTCATTGCCATGTTATGTCATGCTCTAGGTGTTACTGTAGTTGCTCCCTTTCCAGAAATGTGGCTAGATGGAAGACCAGAAGGATTTCAGAGAGGTAGGGGGTAGAGCTCAATCGGAAAACAATACGTTGTCCATTGGCTTTTTATAAAACAAACCTTTGGAGACAGGGATTGACTTTTCATTGCATGCATAGTGCCTCACAAAATGATATTCTTGCAGGCTTCACTGCTCACAGCTGAGGTCTACCACAAAACAAATGATAAGTATCCAGTTTAGTTCATGTTCCTCATTTTAATCTATCTTTAACAAAAGGCGATGATAAATCAAATTTGTCCTTATACTTTGTGGCTAAGAAGTAGTGACCTAGTGCAAAGTTTCTAAATAAGAAACTTTCAGATGCTAAATTGGAGACACTTTTTCCAGAGATAGCGAAACTTTTATAAGTTGAATTGGTCCCTATCTGTCCGATCTTGAGAGAGAATTTTAAAATCAAGTCTTAATGATATGGATGTCTATGGTTGGTACCTTCAAGGACATCTTTCTCAGCTTTGTGAATAAAAGATATTAGCACCTCGTAAAGAGTAGGAAGAAGAGATGAAGTGCATGAACATGAACTGTGCATCTGGGGCTACTTTAAGGCAGAGTGCTTTGTAAAATCAGATAGTAAAACCAAACTTCCCTGAAGCTTTATTTGGCAGCTTAGAAAAAGCCTGTTTAAATTCTTCGTGTAATAAATCCACATCTACTGTATATCCCTAAACCAGGAATACATGGAGAGGTTTAATTCACTGAAAACAGTCTGAGTTTTATGCAATGACTTTTATCTTAGAAGCACGTGGGTAGATGTATTATTAACAACATACCTACCTATTCAAAAATAACAACATTTTCCTCTGTTGGATGTAGCTTGTTCTTTCTCATTACTGTAACCTCTTAAATTAACAATTGAGCAGTAATCTTGCCTTTTTGGTCTTGTGCACTTCAGAAAATCTGTGCCTTCCATTTAAATTAATGCTTGCTCATGTATACAAACACTTCCTTAGCAATCTGCTGTGGGTCATATTTTGTATATAATTCTGTGACACCTACCATTTTGCTGTTTATCACTCCTGAGAGAAAAAAAAAATCCTAAAAAAAAAAATCTATTGTTCAGTCTGAAGAAAAAAAGTCACAATCATGGGAACACACTCACAACTATCTCTGTGTTTCTCCCATCATTTTTCTACTTCATTCAGTTGAAGTGAGCATGCAAACATGTATTTTTTTTTCCATTACTCCCTAGAACTGTTCTTTCTGATTTAACTACCCAACATGTGTTAAAATGGAGCACACATATACATATTTTAAAGGGGTCTGTTCACAAAAAAAGATTAAAGCGAGGTACCAAATGTTTAGTCAATTGTTAGACTCTTTGATTAGATTCAGCAGATCAATAGCTTGTTATTTTCATGAAATACTATAATTCTGGCAGCTTTCTGTTTGCTTATCACATATATATTTGCATTTATATTGTAATTTGCCTTGCAATTTGTGGCATAATCATAAAGAAACTGTATTTTTTCTTGATACATAGGGTCTCCTACAGTTAGATTTTCAACATTTATGCTCAAATAAACTGTTTGCACTACTGTAGAAAAAAAAAGAAACCAAATTATTAGAAGGAGCTTTTTAAAAAGAATTCCAGAACTTTTAAAAGAAACCATTTTAAATATGTCTGTGTTGAATACACTTACAGTTCAATATGACATCCCTACTAATTATGCTTATTAAGTCTGATTATGAAATATTTAAAACATAAAGAATTTTATAATTGATTACATTGGGGTAATAATTACAACCAACTACACTGGGCCTTAGCGTGAACCACAGTCTCTCACAATGAACATCATTGAATGTGAGCTGGACCATATCTAGAGACCATCTGAATTTCTCAGGAAAGCATTTTCTTCAAGACAGGGATTTGTTGCAATCAAAGATTCCTCTAGGAGCAGAATTCAGATAATCATAGAATCACAGAATATCCTGGGTTGAAAAGGACCACAATGATCATCTAGTTTCAAACCCCCTGCTATATGCAGGGTCACCAACCACTAGACCAGGCTGCCCAGAGCCACATCCAGCCTGGCCTTGAATGCCTCCAGGGATGGGGCAGCACCCTGCACTTGGCCTTGTTGAACCTCATTAGGTTCTCATGAGCCCACTTCTCCAGCCTGTCCAGGTCCTCTGGATGACTTCCCTTCCCTCCAGTGTAACGTCCACACTGCTCAGCTCAGCTCAGTTTGGTGTCAGTGCTTTTGCTGGCAATGACTTTCTAATGAAAGAGAACGGACAGGCATCAGACCCCATCTCAGAAGTTAGGAAGTCTCTCATGGGCACACAGGACCAGAGTTAGGCCTCCCTGCTGGCTGATTTTGATTGGAGATTGGAACCTGGACAATTCTAGTGTGTCTTTAATAGGGAATTATGGTATATCCAAATGAAAAAATGTAAACAGAGGAGAGTTCCTGTGCCTGTTTACTAACATATGAGGGAGGTTGTATTCATTCTAGAGCTATAGAGTGCTGTGGTAATAGTGAAACTACTAAACCAGAAATTGTTCTGCATAGATTAATGTAGAAATACTGTACCTTTTTCAGAGATATCTACCATGCCTTTAACACTAACTGGAGTTATAAATGTGGTATAAATATTTAAATATTGAGTCACTTGAAGAGATGGTGCTTATAAAAAACATCATTTCAAATTTTTGACCTAAATTAAATACTAAATTTAGGTTTCCTGAAGTTATTTTCTTGCTCTCTTTCTCTTCTCAATGTATATATATATTTTTAATATATATTTTTTTCCACCCAGTGCCTGTTAGAAAATAATTCCAAAATGTCAGTTTGATGTGATAAAGATCTTTGATTTTCAGGGTAGGCAATAGTCTTCACATTACATCATTACATCATAAAAGGCTTCCAAAGTGCTCCAAGTCACCTTTTGGAGATTGACCATTCTCCAGTGGTTATCTGTGGAAGGGTAACTCTGAAGTTCAAGGCACTTAGCTAAACTAGGTTAAATGTGAGCAATTTCCTACCACATAGTGTAAAACATGAACAGTGAGGTGCTACAGAATAATAGTATGGGCCGCAATATATATAGTAAAATAAAGGGGGAAGGCAATAATGGAAGTAAGGAGTATAGTATTATGTTTAGAACACAATGATTAGAATAGTTCAAATAAAGCATGCAAGCACTTTGCAGAAACCATGAAAGAAAAAATCAATAGCTGGAATTCTAAGGATATTTCCACATACATTTACTTTTTGAAGAGTTTTTGCTTTTATAATTAAAAAAAATATTAAATGCATTAGCTTTACTTTATAATTTCCATCGGAGGAGCATATGTTGGATATCTGTGTACTTGTAGCTCTTTTCTGGTAGTTCCCTCCTATTTTACTCTTTTTATCATTTTAATTGCATGATAAATAGTACAGATTACAGATTTTTCCTGATTAGTGTTGCTGCTGAGGCATTCACTCTTGGAATACAACTACAAGAAAATATTTTACTCCATCTTTAGGATTGCTGGAATAAAAAAAAAAAAAAAAAAAATCTTGTCATTTTGTAAATCACTTAGAAAAACATTTTTGTTTTGCCAGATCTTATGTTTCGTACAGACGGCATGCACCATGCTAACAGTCAAAATACAGTTTCAATGTAGCATCAATATTTTATACACAAGCATTCCATAAGCTATAACCTTGCAACTTAAAACAATGATCCTCTGTCATAATAAAGATAATTAGGCATGAGCATTCCCATTCTGTTCATTTTTTTATCTCCTCCTACTCTTTAAGTGAGAATGTTAAACTGTAGTAATCCATAGATAATATGGTGAGAATGACTCATGGCAGTTGAGTAATGTGATCAAATTCATTACCTCATACTTATTTATTTTTCCCACCAGTGAGAAAAAAGATCAGAAACGCAAAGATACAAAGAAAAACAATTTTGTGTTAATTTCTTCAGTCCATCTGAAAAACAGTGATTTGTATCAAACAAATTTAAATGTAGATTTGAATACTGTCTGTGTGTTTAATTATATCATGTAGGAGAAAGCAAATTTACAATAGAAATAGAGGTACCCAAATTATTTTCAATTTTAATTATCATATTTTGAACAAGGAAGTCAGATTTTTGTGGGGGGACTGTATGCACACAAAATGTGTAAAGGAGGATTTTGGAGATCAGTGTTTGTCTTTGTAAATTGTGAACTTACACACTTACTTGTATTGAAGTTCTCAGGGTACTTTCTTGTATAAAGCCTATAAAACTTCACTAGATAGCCTGCATTCTATGAGATTTTTCACTTGTCCAGATTTTAAAAACTCTGTTTCTTCAGTCTTCATTTCTAAATCAGGTTTCCAAAACCTAATTCATTGCTGTTGCTTTCCTTTGGACTCTTTCCAATTGATCCATATCTCCCTGCCAAATACTCCATGTGATACAGCCAGAACCAAGTAGAGTGGAAGGATGACTTCATGAATCTAACATGACATCCTATTTGTACGCTGACTCTCCATCACTGTATTTATATATCACAGTGTGTTTGCTTTTTTCTTCACACCATTGAGGTGCTTTTAAAAAATATTAATCTTTTATCCTCCAAACACTTAGTCATATGGCTTAAATTGACTTAAGTTCAAGGGGACGATTCATGTGCATAGAGCAATGCATATACTTAAGCATTTCAAGGGTCAAGGCCAAATATTCCTGTCAAGAAGTTGTTATTAGCTAAACTGAAGAGCCAACTTGATTCAAATATGTAGTAAGCCAACAACACCATTTTCTAATGAAATTAAGTATTTTCTGATTTTCACTTAGAATATGAGATCCAAATGTACCATTGTAAGACAAATGAAAACTAGTATTCTGCATCGCTAATCCACTGTTACCTCATAGAGAGAGGGGGAAATGACTTTCATTTCTACTCTAGTTTTCTATTTATTTATTTATTTATTTTGATAACTGGAATATATTTTGCTTCACTGACTTACAATGATTTATTAAGATACACAGCAACACTTCCAGAGTCATAATGAAAGCAGATCAAATATTACATATTTTACAAAAATGCTTCTGATATTCTGGTAATAGATTAAACAACAGGGTATTACTGAAATATAATGTATCTGTTTCAAACAGGCTTCTAGAAAAAAATATCAAAATAATACCTATTACTCCGTTTCCTTTGATTTTTTTCACAGTGCAGTTCAATAGTTAATGGTAGCTTTAGTACTAATTGTCAATTTCTTGATTCAGGCTAACTCAGAAATTTGGATATGTTTTTTTGTAAATACCTTGTTATGATTTTTATAGTCACAGACAAATAGCTTTTATTTTAACTACTGATTTTCTGAATAATTCATTCAAAATTTTTTCTAAAATGGCATTTTTTGTTTTGTTTTGACATTTTTTGCCTGTGCAAGTATGTAAATAAATATTTAGTTAGAGGTACTGCTACTGAACTGCTTTTAAGAATGTTTGGTACATAACAGCTGACCCATCATGATGTGATTACTCATGTTGCCTTCATTTTCATTTCAACCAGAATGCAGGGTTTTCTTGGTCCTATTGTAAGAGCAGAAAAACAATTATTTTATGCATGACTGATGATAGTGATGGAGAC
Source organism: Meleagris gallopavo (assembly GCF_905368555.1). Lineage (NCBI taxonomy): Eukaryota > Metazoa > Chordata > Aves > Galliformes > Phasianidae > Meleagris > Meleagris gallopavo. Next base: position 55,209,879 of record NC_139406.1, on the reverse strand, counting down.
TCTATATGGGACACAGCAGGAATCTGAGGACTGCTTGATGCTTCAAAATACTTTGTACTTACAGCACATTTGAATGTTGCAAGCCTTAAATATTCAGCTTAATTTTATTTATAACTTTAGAGTTTGTAATCTGCTACACATTTTTTAAATCTAATAGCGTGTTGAAAACATAATACTTTTCAAAAAATGTATGACACGTCATTTTAAATCGCAAATGAATTCTGACCAAGTGGCTGCTTTACTAGGCAAACTGGTATTAGAAGTTAATTGGGTTTGACTAGCAAGTCCAGTTATTGGCACAATTTATAAGCTTTTTCTGAACTGTGGCCATTCTGCTATCATACTGTAATATGCACAATGTGAGGCCTGACATTAAGTGCTTGGTATCTGACAGTAAGTAATGAATACTAGTTTAAAAAAATCCTTATAAAATGGAGTATTTTTGAAATAAAAGACTATTTTTCAGGATGCTTGAACATTTATTACATCAGCATATAATTAACTTTTCATTGTCTTTATGTGATGAGCTGAATCTTTTACAGGAATGGTCAGTTGCTGCTTCTTTCTGCGGTAAAAAAAAGCTTCCTAGCTTAGAAAAGATTTGTTAGAAAATATTATTATAATTATAGTAATTAGTCTGCAGTTTAGAAAGCCTCCTCATTCTTTGTGAAGCACAATGCTGTAACTTTAAATCCTAAGGCAGTATCTCTTCCAATTACACTGGTCCCTTGCATTATATTTTCTTCGCGTGCTGAAGTAATTTCTACAAATACTTAGACATACAACTGATGTAATTGCTTCTGTGTTTCCCTTAACATCTAGCATAAATTTGAAAACACTGAGTGAAGAAAATAAGGGAAGTGCTGTGTTCTGCGTTTTATTTTTATTTAGTATTGGGTGAGTTAATCTGAAGAAGCAGTTAACCATCCTACATGTAGCCACTACTGTGCAGAGTATAAGTTTTGCAAGTTATGTATTTTCTTCTAGAAGAAAAATCAGTTAATTTGCCACCACCTGCATGAAGATAATTCTACATGGGCATTGTGAGTATTAGTGGTAATACCACTACCCACACAATATATATATATTTTTTTAATTATCAAAAGCTTGGAAAAACCCACCTCCCTTGAAAGCTTAACTATTGTTATATTTCATTTTCCTGCAGGATAACCAACTCTTGGCAATTGCCCTGGAGCCCAAAGTTTGCCTTTGCAGGCTCATGCGTGCACATCACACCACCCGTCTCTTCCCCTGACTGCCAATTCCATCCCAATGAGCTGGCAGGGTGCTTGAATTCACATCAATTCTGTTCCGTGATATTTTCATCAAATTGCCAAGCCTTAATTGCATAAGTGGGCTACATGGTTGTTTTTTTGCTTTTTTTTTTTTTTTTTTTGCATGCACACTGATGTAAATAGAACTAGCTACATTATATGCTGTCTCTAGAATGTTTTATGTTTTAATGCTCTCCTTTTTTTTTTTTTCTTCTAAAGACCACTTTATCTTCTTCATGGGTTGCTTCCCAGGTTTCTTCCTCATATTTCTACTAGAGTGTGGTTTTACCCTTAACTCCACATCTCAAAGAAAGCTGATTTTATCACTTTACCAGGGAATTCAGAAGATTCCCCAAAATTCTGCAGAAGGCCAAGTCCTTTATTGTCTGGTTTCACTGGTACTTGCTGGATTGTGTGATACAATCAAACACTGTTACAGAGAGGGTCTGATTCACTGTCCACAGCTGTATATGGGATCATGATCTGACTTCTCCACTGTGAGTGTACAAGCTTGAAATCAATTTCCAGAGTGATACTGAGAGCAGTTTCAGTACTACTTCAATGCAAAGGGCTTAGGATGGAGAGAAGAGAGGAGAATAGAACTAACCACTGAATGGGAGAGACTTGGGAACCATGCTGAGGAGAAATGCATTGGTATTAGCACATATGTTCTCTTTTATTTTTTTATTTTATTTATTTATTTATTTATTTTTTGTGGTTGGACATTTAGTTCTAACACTGATGTCACAAATTCTGTTGCAATGATTTTCTTTTCTGGCAGAACATTTCTAAAGAAGCAAGAGGAGTAATCAAATTGTAGTTACAGTTGAGATTAAGGGACTAGACTTACAGACTCTGGTATTGATGTTGAAAATGAAAAAATGTTTACAATGTACATAACAACCACTTAATAGATTCTCAGTGTAAAGTTATGAAGTAGAATTATTTCTAGCCATTTTGGTCACTGGTAACTCTTCCCACACTGCATAATACTATAAAGTAGAAGGTGGAGATTTGCCAGAATGCTGGTCTGATAGTGTACTCAAGAAATGGTAATATACATAAAGCTGAAACACAAAAAACTGTTTATTCAAATGTTTTCTGATTCCATTGCCCTAAAAATATGAAGAATGTATGTCTTTGAATAATGAGACCAATTTTTCCTGAAAGAATATGTGTACCTAAAGAAACTTTCTATTTTGCATCAGAAGCAACTGGTCATATTTTGAATCTGGACTTCTGAATAGCTAATGTTCAAGATACACTGCATTTAATTAGTTGGCTATGGCTGAAGAAGCTTCTGCTTCCCTGTTAATTCCTATTGCCCGTTACTAGCCTTGTAAATGAATGAAGTTACATCACCAAAATAAAATATTTTCTACTTGCTTTCAATGGGGACTGGAGTGGAATCAAATGTTGAGCTGGGACATGTTTTTCTGATGAGCATTATTTTAAACAGCAAGAAATTGTAAATTAGTCAGTCTCCATGGCAATATGCAATAGCAGTCCATAACTTTTCAACATTTTGTGACTGTTTTAATTTGTATTTCTACATTTCAGTGAGGATTGAATAGTTCTACTGACTACACTACAGTATTTCCAGATTGTCATCAATAGGCAGTTCAATAGTTAAAATGAAGACTCAAAAAACTCATTGGTTTAGACTTTTAACACTTTATGATATTTGACACCTCATGAGAAAATCCTGTCTCTCCCAAAGTACTCCAGAAATGTAATGTGACTTTCTGTCATCAGACAACAATTCAGTCTCATAAAGTAACATTCATCTCATTTTCTCAGTGTTAAAGGACTGTTTTATGAATCATATTCTTAGCTAATACTGACCTTAATATATATACATATATATATATATCCTCAATGCTGATCTTGTAATCATATAGCCAGATTATTTCCTTCTTGTAACTGTCAGTTGTACTCCTAGAAACATATGTTCAAATTTTCTGTATGGGAATTGTTCACATATTGTCCTGAGTCCTGTACTGATAACTCAGTGCCTCTGCATACCTGAACATGTTAAGAAAAATATGTGAAAAAGACAAGACAAATAAATTAGTTTGAAGGTCTCAACTAGACAGGGAGATTCTTTGTTCTTTTGCAGTCACTGGGCAAACAAGGTATATGTGTGTAAAATAAAAAGTGTTCTCTTCTGTCAGTCATGTTTAAAAATAGTTATTGAGTTTTCTCCTTGCAGCTGTGTATGTGGAGAGACATGACACTGTATTTCTGTAGTACATAAGTCGTTCTCATGAAAAATCATTTTTAACCTCTTCAGTGCTATGAGGATAGAGGAATGCCCCAGCAGTGGCAGTACAATAGATAAATTGTTCATTTATTTGGATGGAATATCAAAATGTACAGTAACCTGTACATCCATCTGCATCAGAGGAGTGCATTTCACATGTCCAGTGAGTATATCACATAGTACTGAAGTGATCAGAGTGACAATCTCTGTCTATATCACTTGTCCTATTGTCACAGAAGAATAATCAGATTATTCAGTAGCTTGATTTGGAGGTTCGGGTAACATATAACAGTATATACTCATGCTGTAGGAGGCACTAGAAGGTGCTGTTTTTCCCCTTTGAGGTGATATTTTAGCTACTGTAATTAAGAGCAGATCTTAAGTAAAGAAAAAAGTACATCATAATATCAGCTCACAGTTTCAACCTTTAAGTAATTTCTATGTTCTCTCAGTGGTTTATCATGAACATCATGAGTGCCAACAGTACCTAAGACTTGAATGCTTCCTGCATAAGTAGTCACAGAGCAGCATTTGGGGTTTTTGCAGGAGTGAAGTCCTGGCTTGCTGCCCAGCTTTCCCTCTTTTCCTCAGGGTTGGAACTGTCAGGGGATTCCCCAATAACAATCAATGACCTGCTGGCTCTTCTGGCAGTGTGCCACAAAGTTGTGAAACTGCTGAGGATTACATGTCCTGATTCACCCTCACATATGCCAGGGAGCGTCAGGCCAGGAGAATATTCTAACCTGTTAAGCAAAGATAATGCACATATTCTTCTTCCAACTAACCATTTTTCCTCCTCTTTTTTTTTTTTTAACATGAGACAAAATATTTGTTTTGGCTGTTGGGCTCTTAGACAAGCACACGCTGAAGATTCTTTTTGTGCTACATTTTACTGATCAATAAGGAATTTTATTTAATTTAAAATCTTTCTTCCTTTTTTATTTTTTTATTTTTATTTTTTTTTTAAATAAGGGCATTTAGAAGCAGGATGAGCGGAAATGCCTTTAAACTGAAAGGGTAGATTTAGCCTGGATATCATGAAGAAATTCTTAATGTAGAGGTGGTGAGACACTGGAACAGGATGCCCAGAGAGATTATGGATGCCCTGTTCCCGAAGGTATTCGAGGCCAGGCTGGCTGGAGCTTGGAGTAACCTGGTCCAGCAGTTGTCCCTGCCTATAACAGGGGGATTGGAGCTAGATGATCTTACAGGTCCCTTCCAACCAAATCATTCTATGATTCTATGATTTTTACATGAATACCAACAAAATCTTCATTCAGGCTTTAGTTCTTTTTGCTTGTTTTAATGTTAAAGGGTTCCTGGGAGTTTTTAACTGAAGATGATTATAAGAATAGCATTAAATTATCTTATCTTTTTAAATATCATTTTAGCTGTTTATCATTCTAGCTGTTACCTTCAACTGTCTTCAAGTTATGCCACCTTTCTCTACTCCATATGCAGCTCTTTGTTGCACTTGGTTTTCTCTACTGAGATTTTTTGTGTTAATTTTACACTGAAATCTTGGGTCAAATAATGACTATCTTGTACTTATCTAGTCTTTTCCTGCAGAAATTTAATTTATGGAAGCATGGTATTATTAATTCTTATGTAAATGAGAATGTGGTGAAATAATTTGCTGGGACCAGAACAAACATTCCAGTAAGACCTGCTTTGAAACCATCATATGGCGCTTGTTCTGTGAAAGTGTTCTAGAAAAGTGAGTTATATATTTAATAGGAATATCTGCTATGGAAATTCATATAATGTCATGGAGTTAGTAATCTCTTATTATTCAGAACATCATTAGATACCTCTTCATGTCTAAAATATTTTCCTTGATGAAATATCTTACAATTGGCTTGAAAAGAAATACAGAAATCTTTTAAAATATGTAACAAGCATTCTTACACTTTTTTAAAAATTGAATATCATGAGAACTCCCCACTTTCAGCCTGGTCACAGATACAGGATGAGATAAAGATTTAGCAGTATGTATGAGTAGCTAGCATTTATTATCTAATCCATAGACATAGGCTTAAAAATTATGTGATCATGCAGAGCATTTTTTAATTGAATCCCTCTGTTGAATGCCATCTATTTAAGAATTACTATATCATATTTTACAACAAATGTTTTAAAATTGATCTAACAAAAAGCAGCACATGTATAAAGGATGGTTCAGTAAAGTTAGTTTGTACTTTTCTTATGAAGAAACTGTGGCCTGGTGGATGGACAAGGCATACACTCCAAAAAAAATGCCTCCTCTTTATTTCCATGGAAACTGCAGCAGATAAAAAGAGCACAATAACACTATTTGATAGAATGAATTCTAGACTTCAAAATACAACTGGGTCAGTTTCAACATAGTCACCACCATTAGCTGATTGGAATACATGAGCTGATCAAGACGGTCTTCATTTCTTGATGCGAGAGCTTTCCATGTCACCGCTGCTGAAATGCACCACCCACTATCTCACTGTGCTCACATCTACTGTTTGGTTTCCATAAACATTCAGTAAGCATCAATGAATGTCAGTGGGTGCAATTTTTCCACATGGAAGAATTCAGTGACATGTCTTTGCTTCATAAACATTTCCACATCAGACACCATTCTGTCAGACTACTCCCCTGCTGCCGTCTGTCATGTGGCAACAAAATGTAATGGAATATTGGTGGGAAGGTTCAGCGTCTACTGTCATACCACCAACATCTTCCTCTGATGTTGTGGGCCAACATAATAATGTAAGAGGCATTACTTTCAGAGCTTCCCTTGTACACGTATAATTATGTTTTCTCCTTCTGACCTGGCACAATGTATCTAATTTCCACTTTAAAAGGGGACAATAACTTGGATGAAATCTTACTGAAAAGATGGATTGTATAAAACTATTCCTTTAGATATAGTTGAATGAACCTTGTGTTTTGGTGGGTTTTTTGTTTGTTTGCTTTGTTTTGGTTTAGCTTGTTTTAGAAGAGGTACATCTCTGTGGTTTCTTTTGGCTCTCTGCTGAGATTGAAAATAAAGATGCCTTTTTTGTTGTGAGATTATTTGTGGGGTCTATCACACTTTGCTTAGAACTGGACTAAGTTAGCAAATACATTTTACATAGATCATGCATTAAAATTGTTCCTTTTGCAGCGCTGAGAGCCTCGGGGTATGAAGAGTTTGCAAATAGTTCTAATCCTCTAATCTCTTAAACTCCACCCCCCACAAGAAAAAAAAAATTAAAGTTGTTGGCTATCTGGTTATTTAATTATCTTTATAGCAACAGCTGCATCATTTGCAAACACTCAAATCTGATTAAAATTAAAGATACTGAATTTACTAGCCAAATATTTCCAAATAATGATCACTGAAATGGCAGTTGGCCAAAATATTTAACAATTTATTTTCTGGTATTGTATACTGTTTGAGTTCTCTAGGCTCCACTGCCTCATTAACATTTCATTTGTGATGAGTTTCTGAAGACCTTTCTAGTTATGACATCATCAAGCCAGTGACTCTACATTTTTTCTCATGAAGGAAATTGTCTCTTGGGGAATGATAATTTGCTATTTGTGTTGATCTCTGAGGATGTTTGAGATCTTCCAAGCTCTTTACAAGCCACCTTTTGTGACTTTGTTGTTTTTTTTGCTCAAGCTAAGTTGTTAATAATAGACTTGTGCTCTTATATTGCTCAACTAGAATGAAGTGACAGCTCTCTTGAGGGAATGCTGATACCCACTCTTCAAAAATATGCCCTTTGGTATGGAGGTGCTTTCTCACTTTGTCTCCAGTCCCTCTCATTAAGTAACTTAACTGAAGAAGTGATTCCTTGCTACCAATGCCTGAGGCAAAACAACCTGCGTAAGCTATGTATAATTTTTATTTAGGTATCTGATTGTGTTGGCTTTGCAGCTTTTGCCGCAGTTTTGTTCTGTATTTTGCTTATGTTTCAGCTCCATAGAACAAGAAATCTGTGTGTGCGCGTGCATGTACAGACTCATAGATGCTCTCAGAAGACAGGGAGTGTATTAATATAGAATTCCAAATTGTGAATAATGGACCATCTAACCTCTCCTTTCAATCCCTTTTTCTTACTTAATTTCATACACCACTTCAATTCTCGCACAGGTTAATTTTCAAAGAATGCAATTTTTAACAATGTTACTTTCTTCCATTGGCCCTGTGGTACGCCATGATACTTTTGGCTGAAGGAACTGATGCTGACTGACACAAAATCATAAGAAAATGTTCTGAATTAGCATTGACAGTCTAGCAGACATGTATGTGACATTCTTTTACCTTGAAAGGTGCACTGCGTGCAGTGTCTGGTGGGTTAATGCTGACTGACAGCCAGGTGCCCGCCAAGCCACTTTCTTTCTCCACCTCCTTAGCAGGATAGGAAGAGTGAACAAGATGAAAAAGTTCATTGGTTAAAACAAGAACAGGGAGATCACTCACTACCATTATGGGCAAAAGAGACTCAATTTGGGGAAGATTAATTTAATTTATTGGCAATTAGAAATAGAGCAGGATAGTGAAAAACAAAGACAAAACTAAAACCACCTTCCTGCCAACCTCCCCTTCCTCCCACATTCAGCTTCACTCCTTGACTCCTAACTCATACTTCTCCACCCAGAATAGTGCAGCGGAATGGGGAATGCAGTTAGTTTGTAGCCTTTAAACTTGGCTGTTTCTTTCCTCTCCCTGCTCCCTTGCTTAAACATCGGCTCTCCTCTCTATGAGCTGCTGTTCCTGCCAGGAGTCTGCTCCTGCATAATCTCTTTGGGCTGCAGCTATCTTACCATAACCAGCAGGTCTGGCATGGGGTCCTCCATGGATTGCAGTGTGGATATCTGCTCCTATATGGCCTTCAGTGAGCTGCAAGAGGACAGTCTTTGTCATGGTCTTCTCCTCAGGCTGCAGAAAGAAACCTGGAGTGTATCCTTTTTCTCTAAACTTGGTGCCTGTGAGGTTGTTTTTCCTATTTTTCTTATTCCTCTTTCTCAGCTATTGATGTACCATCACAGATGCATCATCTGTTTTGCTGATGGGTTTCCTGTTAGCCAGTCGTGGGTGCCTTTTGGAGCTGGTTTCAACTTACTATCTGACATGGAGGGCAACTCCTGCTGTCTCCTCACAGGGTCCATCCCTGCAGTCGTCTCTCAAACTTGCCACATAAACCCACAATGCACTGAAAGATTATCAGGTTCTGACATCGTGCTTCTGTTCTGGCTGTAAGGTGTCTACACAGATATTTATCTGCATAAGTTGAATACTTCTATCTCGTCCTTACCCTTTAGTAGTTTTGTATCATCTTTATGTGAGGAGAAAGGAAGAGAAATGGAGAGAGAAGTTCATATACTGCTAATAGAAGAAATCTGATTATAGCTTCTGCAGTGTGGCAGGGTCCTCCTTTCACTCCACAGATTTTGTTGTTGTTTTGGTTTGTTTTTTGTTTGTTTGTTTGTTTGTTTTTTCTTTGTCTTCCCAAGATTTCTGATGTGGGAGTAGAATAAAATACTTCCATCTACTTGGTAACTAGTATGAAAAGGATGGAAAGTAGTTCATAGGTGGTATACTTTCGTGGAGACCTTATGCTCCATTCTCTTCTTATCCAATTTACAAGTTACCAGTGTGTTTTATGTTTCCCTCAGCACTGACCTGATTGATGTGGATGAATTTCTCCTTTTCTCCAAAACTGTTATGTCAGTGGCGAAATAATATTAAGATTAGTAGATGACAATTCCTAGCAGAGATGCTTGATCCTTATTGTCTAATATGCCATAAAAATTGAGGAAAATCATTGAGAGCTTATATGATTGTACAGTAAAAAGACAAACAAAAAAAATTTGCAGCAGTGGGACTAAAATGATTTTACACTTGTCCTTCAGGTAGCACCAGTTCAAATATCATTACATGTCATAGCAGCTGTGTAACTCATTCTCCAATCTGGTCATAGCCACCTGTATCTACACTTGGAAACTTCACTGTCACCAATATCTTATTAACCATAAGTCAAAATGACTCTGAAATAAGGATGACATCTAAGTGATCTCCTCTATCCAGCTGCATTCTTGGCCTCTAGAGGTCTTGCATGGTCAAGTTTCCAGTTGCTAAAATCTTAAGGAACAGAGAATGCTTTTTGCTGCAAATAGCAAGACCTTCATGTCTCTATTTATTAAAAAATAAAAATAAATATATTCAAGTTCTTGGTGATTGAATATTCTGAGCAGCATAAGAGCCCTACTTTCAATATGAATAGCTTTCTAAGTTTTGTACTGAATGCACAGTTAATAACAGTAATTTTTACATTTACAGTATATAGTATATATAAATAAGGCAAGTTTGTAAATATAATAACCCATTGCTTGAATACAATACCATCATGAATAGAAAGTAGAACTGAAAAGAGGATTAATAAGACAGACACTATAGTAAGTATAGTTTTATGTGTAAATCAAAAGATCTAAAATGTAAAAAAAATTACCATGCTGCGAATCAGGAGTAGAAACAACAGAGCTTAAATCTAAAGTACACTAATGCAACTCAAGTATAATCAGGGTTGAATAAATATTAATCACCTGCATTTTATTATACTATACTCTGAAGAGCAAAGTACAGAAAAAAGTACAGAGCTACATTAAAATTCTATTTTTAGTTTTGTGAGCTAGTTTGTAGAGTCATAGAATTATTTGAGTTGGAAGGGACACTGAAATGTCACAGTCCAACTCCCCTGCAGTGAACAGGGACACCTACAGCTACATCAGATTGCTCAGAGCCCCATCCAGCCTGTTCTTTAATGTCTTCAGGGATGGGGCATCCACCACCTCTCTGGGCTCCAGTGCTTCCCTAACTTTATTGCAAAAAAATTTTTTGTTATATTCAATCTAAATCTCCCCAGGTCAGGTAGGACTTTCTGTTGATGAAGCCATGCTAGTTGTCTCATATCATTTCCCTCTCTTCCATGTCTTAGCATAGCTTTCAGGATGATTTATTCCATGATCTTCCCCAGCACAGAGGTGAGGAGGACAGATGATAGTTTCCTGAGTCACTCCTTCAACCCTTCTTAAAAACTCTGTACCATCGCCTTTTTTCCAGAGACTTCACTTGACTGCCATGGCTTTTCAAATATCACTGAGAATGGCTTGTCTAATACAACAGCCAATTCCCTAGGGCTCTGGGACGCATATCATCAAGACCCATAGATGTTCAGGTTCCTCAGGTAGTTACAAACCTGATGTTCAGCTATAGTGGGAGGGTAATTGCTAACCCAGACCCTACCTTCTGACTCATCCACTCCAGGGGTGTGTGAAAAGCAGCTGACAGTGAAGACTGAGGCAAAAAGTTGCTGAGTACCTCAGCTTTCTCATTGTTGTAATCAGCCTGCCTGGATTATGCAATAATGCATGGTACAGCTTCTTAGACTTTCCTTTTCTGGTTAATGTACCTGTAGAACCCTTCTTTTTTGCAACCCTTGCCAAGCCAAGTTCCATTTGGGCCTTGGTCTTCCTGACCCCATCCCTACGCAGCCTACTAGCATCCCTATATTGATCCCAAGTAGTTGTCCTTGTTTCTGTTGTCTTTGCCTTTTCTTCTTGCTCTAATCAATTCCAGGTTGATTAGCAGTTCCCGGTTCACCTTCCTTTCCTGACTTCTTACATCTGGGAATGGAGAGCACTTGCAAAGCTAGTTCAACTTATTCATTTAAATACAGCTTTATAGCTAATGGTGACTAGTATTGCTGCTCAAGAAATGTACAGTTCATTCAGAGTCACGAAAGTGGCAAGTTCTGCATTAATTCTGTTTAAAAAGGGAAGATATGTTCAGCGGGGAATTCCATTTTTCTTTTTTTTTAAATAACAAAAATAGTTAAAATATTAACTTCAAGGTGATTTTTCTTGTTGGCATTTGGTATTGTGCTTTAATAGAAAAAAAAATTGCTGCTGAATTTCAAGTAATTATAACTTAGCATCTGAGATTCTGGTCATGTTAGTCTTAGTTTTGATTTGGAGCACAGATATTCTTGCACTTCTCAAACTTTTCCTGCATAGTTTCAGAGGTTGAAAAATGTGATTAACTCCCTCTACTTTGCCCTTGTGAGGCCCAGTTTGGACTACTGTTCTGGGGCCTGGGGTCCCCAGAACAAGAGGAACAAGAGGGATGTAGAAATGTTGGAGCAAGTCTAGAGAAGGGCCATGAAAATCATCAGAGGGCTCTCCTACGAAGAAAGGTTGAGGGAGCTGGACTTGTCTTGTGCATTCTGGAGAAGAGAATACTCCAGGTAGAAGTCACTGTGGCCTTCCAATACTTAAAAGGAGCTTACAAACAGGAGGGAGACCAACTTTTTACACAGGCAGGTAGTAATTGGACAAGAGGGAGTGGTTTTAAACTGAAAGAGGAGATATTTAAATTAGATGTTGGGTGCAAATTTTTTACTAAGAGTATAGTGAGGCACTGGAACAGGCTGTCCAGTGAAGCTGCGGACACCTCATCCCTGGAAGCATTTAAGGCCACATTGGATGGGGCCCTAGGCAGCCCAGCTTGGTGGGTGCATCTATACCCATGGCAGCGAAGTTGGAACTGGATGATCTTTAAAACCCCTTCCAACTCAAACCATTCTATGACTCTGTTCTTCTATGATTAAAGTAGATAGCCATCTAACAAAAAAAATACAGAAATATAAGGAAGTACCTTTTTACTGAGGTACAATGAACTGTTCTATTTCAATTAATTTACAACATTGTTGCTATTTTCTTACTTCTAATTTCCTGCAGTGGCTACAGTATTCTCTTTTTGTTGAGGTACAGCAGATATCTTACACATTATAATTCTACTTTCTGCTTGGGAGCAGAGAATGTGACCAACAGAAGTGAGGTAACTGAAGGGAATCAAGCAGAAACCCATTATCAGAAATAATTTCTCATTCTCAAATTTCACGTTTCTTCATGTATTCTCTTTTTCTAATGCTTGTTTAATTATATCTATGTTTCTGCAGTCTCTCTAACTCAAAGGTAGGTGAGAGTAGCCTAATATTCACAGGACTGTAAATAAAGATTATAGGTTTTCCTAAGGTGAAAGCAATTAGCTCAAAAAAACAAGTAATTTCCAGGTAGGAAGGTGAAAACCCAATGAAAATAATTAATAATAGGATGAGCAGTAGAAATCAGGTCATCTAGTTCTTGGTCCTCTACCTAAAGCATGAGATTATTCTTCCATGTGTGCTTTGAAATGTCATCCCATTCATCAAGTTAAGTATACAGTGGATTAATGATACAAATATATTCTAGTCAAATTACTTCCCTTTTGATGTTCTGTCATTATAAATGACAATATTATTTCAGTAAGCTTCCATATTCTTTGCAACAATGACAAAAAATTTGGACATTACTGGTATTCGTCAGATCCTTTTAATGTAAGTCTAATTTAGATTGTTTGTTTCCTTTCCTCTGTAGATATATGAATGTATTATTGATGAATAAATGTTTCCATTATTCAATTAGTTGTACAAATAGTCAAATAGTGTTTAATTATGTGACCTGTTCATATTTTTCCATCAACTGATACTGAATAATCGAGTGATTCTTTTCATTATTTAACCAGCCCTGTAAATGATTAAATAATATTAAATTCAATTAATATCAGCAAATGAATCAATGACTATTATTGTTTTCAGTATTTCCTTCAATGTATTTATTTATGCCATGGACTTACTCTGAGATATGTTCTGTAAAAGCAGAATCTTTTGGAGGTTCAAACCATGTGCTATCCTCTACATATCAGTAAGATAAAATCTGATTGAAGAATGAACCTAATGGGCTAGTGTGGAAAAAAAGTACTGCAGTATTATCTTCTATACTGCTGGTATGGGGTTGGCCACTTCTGAACCGTGATTCTCAGCACTTCAGCATATAACCAAATGTACATAGATAGCTCCAAAAGTAATGCCTCTTATTTATTTTTGTGGAAACTACAACAGATACAGAGACCACAGTAACACTTCCATAAAGCCACTTTTAAGCTACAAAACCCTATTTTTCAACAGTCAGCACCATTAGTTATGCATTTTCCCCAGTGGTGAGCAAAAGTCTGCATGCTGTGCTTATAAAAATCTACATCAGCAAAGGTGATCCTCTATTTCACAGCTGATCTGATGGCATCATTGCTAGGAAAGTGTTACCCATGCAGTTCACCTTTTATCAGCCTGAATAGATGGAAGTAATAAAACAGCAAATCTGGAATATATAGTAGATGTTATAGAACAGTCTAGCGAAGACTGGCAGTGTGTTCCATGGTCTTTAACTGGTATGAGTCCTGGTGTTATTATGTTGCAGGAGAAAGTCTATCTTCTTCTCTTACCTGACTGGAAGTTCGAGCCTTCAAATTAGTCAGTATCATGATGTATCAGTCAGAATCGATGGTTTGTTTGGTTTCCAAGAAATCCAGAAGAGGTGCTGCTTTCCAATCCCAAAAGACTGTGCATATCACTTGGCCCACTGAGGGCTAAGTCTTGATGGGAAATTCACATCACACTGTTTCCAAAATTTTGAAGCTGATAATCATCTCCATACATAGTTCCCTGGTCATAATCAGCCAATTTACATGGACTGTGTATTGGACTTGATGATCTCTAGAGGTTCCTTCCAATCCCTACAGTTCTGTGATTCTGTGATGAGCTGATCCAGACACTCTTCATTTCTTGTTGTGCCAGCTGTGCATCGCTGTCCAGAACATGGCTTGTCTCTTTCACATTTCTGTTACTATTGCTGAAATGCACCACTCACTGCCACACTGTGCTTACATCCATTGTGCTAACATCCAACATTCAGCAAGCACTGATGAATGCAATCCACATGGAAGAATTCAGTGACACACCTTTTCTTCATACACACACATCAGATGCCATTTTTTCAGACTGCCCCTCTGTTGCCATCTGTCAAGTTGCAACAAAATATAATGGAATATTTGTGGGAAGGTTCAGCTTCTACTGCCGTACAACCAATGTCCACCTCTGACATCATATGCCAGCATAATAAAATAGGAGGCATTTACTTTCAGAGTAGCACTTGTAGATTCCCAGTATGTGTTTCGTAATGGTATTAGTTGGAATATCTTGTTCAGCTTAACAGGAGAATCATTTGCATGGTACAAAACTTCAAGCCAGTTTCCTATGCTTTACTGCATCCATTTTTATTTGGTGTATTTTGCTAGTAGTCTGACATAGTGTTCAAAAAACACTGCTGTAAATATGGAAGATTATTAGTATAGGCATAAGAATACTGCAGTGCACTTGACAGACGTAAAAGGTTTATGATGAATCTATCGTTGCCCTATGGTAGAGAACAACCCTGTTTGTAGATTAACATTTGTTTTATTACAGCCATATCTTACCCTCAATCTTTGTGCAGAACTCTCTTTGAAGTCATTTTGATCTGTGTGGTTCAATCAGGCATAGTATATGACGCTTGAGTCCACATTTTCAAATACTTTCAAATACAACACTTGGCAACTGGAAATGCTATGTCTTGCATGCCCAAAATATTTCTTCATATGTGCAAATATAGGTGATTGCACACTGTTTTAGTGAGTGAGATAGTTAAACTGGTAGATTTGAAAAACTCACTGTTGAGCTACTCAAGCTAAGTTCAACCAGGCACACCTACTTTAGGCTAGTTCTGTAAGCTTCAATTTACGGCTATATTGATAACTGTTTCTACCTGGCTGTATAAATTTTTATATATGTTGTTACGGATAAACACAGCTAGTGGTACCGCAGTTCTTAATAAAGTCTTTTTGGCCCCCTGAATAATTATGTTAACAATTATTTCTTAAGAGATTAGAAGCATTTGAGGACTTAAGAATTTGCTAATTTATTTTATTTACATCCAGTTAAATACTGTTTTTCAGCATTGCTGATGGCTCAGACCTAAGATAATTTTTGTAGAAAAAGGCTTTCTAAAACATATCTATGATAATTTCATAGTTTGCATCATAGAACTAAAAGGATTAAAAGTGTTGCCCACACTTATTTGGGCGGCCACTTTGTGAAATCAGCAATGACATAGAATTATATCCTTCTACACTGACATTATTAGAAAAGTCCTCTCGCTGATGAAATTTGAGGCAAATAACTAACCATCAATATAATTTCCTCTATCTTTCCTTTTTAATGCTGTAATGCAGAAGATACTACAGTCTGGCCCTTCAGCTTATGACAGATCAAATTTTCCATGACTTGATGATGTGACAAAGTTACTGCTCAAAGGCAAAAATACTTTGTAACAGATACACTAATGTAAATTAATTTATACTACAAGAGAACTTTAAAAAAGTCAACTTTGTTTGTTCTTTTTAACTCAAAATCCAGGCCGCATCATTATTTAGTAATTCCAAGAAAGCAATGAGTAAAATATCTCATGTGAATGTAAGTTCTACTGCAGAGATCAGGGAACTTTTAGAACTTTAATCTTTTATCTTATATATTGTTGGACTATCATGATGCCAGTGCCCTTTCAGCTGTGTCATAGGCCTTCAGTATAAGACTGAAGGAAGAACTGGTTGCAGAAGTAATTTTCTTTTGTCATGTTTAAACAAAGAAAATGTGTATTATTACTCTCAACAACAAAAGCTTCACTCAGATTGTCAATTCACTTATTTCATTGCCTTTAGGCCAGAACTCTGGACAAGGTTTTGGTGCTGTCACATAGCCTTTTCCATCTCATTTAAGTGATCTGGCCTCTGTTTTGGGAATGCATTTTTATTGTGCTGTTAAGCCCTTTGTCCTCTACATGAATATTTCATATATCTACTAAGTGCTTTCACTGCATATATTAGTCCCTGGATTTCTTTTCTTTCTCCTTTTTTTTTTTTTTTTTTTTTTTTTTTTTTTGTCATGGCTCTTGCCACAAATAAAATGGTAATTGTGGCCTAAGTATACATGAATAATCCTTTATGGGATGGGTATTTTCAAATGCCAATAATAGCTACTTTGTTAGGTTTTGGCTAGGCTGTTGAAAATGCTTAAACAAAATCTGTCCATCATATTACGTAAGCATTTTTCTATTTATATCTGCCTTTACCAGTCCACAACAAACATAATAGGCAGTAAATGAAACAGTGGCCAAAAGACACGTTTATGACTCATACAGATGCCAAGGGACCATCCTAATATGGGCACAGCTTGGCATTTCTGCTAGCAGACCAGAGAGTAACTTATTTGACAGTTTTTTTTGAAGTTTACAGTTAAAGCCCACTTTAAGTAAAGGCTTTAGTCATCTTAATATGAATCAGTGTTCAAGCTTCACTTGACTTCTGCCATTTAGTACTACAGGTAACAAGGAATGATCATCAGTTCAAACAAATATTGTACGTCCAAAGCATGGTATAGACAAAAACATAATTTGTCCCATACTATGTCGAAAGGGAAACACATAAGCATGCCCATTTGTTATTGTTCACAGGGTCACAGAATAGTTGAGGTTGGAAGGGACCTCTGAAGGTCATCATATCCAATCTCTGGACTTGATTTCATACTCCATCTTTTCTATTGGACATAAATTACATTAACATTGGAATTGAACCACAACTATTTTCTAAGAAATAAATTTGGCTGTGATAACTGCAAAGATTCATGACCTTGTTGTGGTAACATGAATATCTCCCAGTAGTGGTGGCTTATGTAGTTTGCATCTCTGAACAGGGATTTTGAGATGATGATTGAGTGGAGCAAACAAGGATTTCATAAAAAGGCAACAAGTATGTCTTATGACATGTTGGAGAGGAGATGAAGAAACTTCCTTCTGAACTATGCTAACCAAAGTTTTAAAGAAAGCATACTAGTGTAAGGGTATTTTCAACTTTTCTTTATTCTGCCATTCATGTATTTTAATAATAAACCAAACTTACAGATATTTCGGGGGCAGTTCTTGGATTATCTAGATGTGAAATACACAATGAATGATAAGCAGATTTACACAGGCTTTCTGTTCTTTTAAATATTTTTTACTATAGCAACATGTCAATTCACTGTTGGAAACAATGCTGGTCTACCTCTTCAGAACATACTGCAGGATCTAGTCTACCATAACTTAAAATAATTGTAGTCTTCTCTGTTAAATGACAGCTGTAAAAGACTTACTCATAAATGCAAAGCTTAGAAGTAATTCAATGAACTTACTTATGTGTAGGTCTGAAACAACCTAATTCTTGAATGCACAGGAGAAGCATATGCTAACCTCCCAAGTCTTGCTCCATCAGTGTGGAAGAACTTGTTAGTCCTTGTTTATTCTACATGCTGAACCCCTTCAGCAAGTTTATGTGAATCTGTATGGTAGGATGAGATCATTTGTTAGCTAGGAGTCAACTAAACAGCATTATTTTGCCAGAGAAGACGAATCCATATACTTGCTACTATACATTTGTGGAATTTATTGACACCTCTACTTTAGACTGGAGTTCTGATTATATTAAAAGCTTGAAGCATACTTAATTCAATGGAAGCTTTCCTCGTTAAAACCTGAGTGCCATGGCTCAAGCCTGAGGTGTTTAATAGAACAATTTTCAGTGTTCAGCTCTAAGTCACCAAACAGCATTTTTACCTATATGCTTTATGTTATATTTACTTTTCAGTCATCTGCATATTAACATTTGATTAGCAACCACTTGTTTAAGGGAGCATATCAGGTTATCTGGCTGAAGATAACAAAGCCTGTTTTCCATAGAGGCTTTCAGACTAGAGGCTACACAGATGTGCCTGAGTTAAAAGAATATCACTGTCTACTCTGAGAAGTGTAGATGATTTCTGTATTTAGAGAAAACTCATCTGAAGCATCATAAAATAAAATGTACGGAAAGTATAATATTCCATAATTAAGATTTCTAATGAATTGCCTTGTTAATCCATACAGTGTATGCATGTCGCAAAATTTTCCTGACTTAATTAGTGCACTTGCTGATTATGTTTATTTCCTGATGTACACACTGATTAAGCATTGTCCATACACTGAAGCTTGAAACAGGATCAGTCAACAAAATGCTACCTAGTTGTTTAACTGGAGACTCAGAATGCAAATAGAACAACTTATGTAAAATTAAATTAGTTCTAATAGAACCCATTCTGACTGAGCAGCTGGTGACACATTATAAACAGAATTCTCTTATTACGTGAAATAAAGGGCTTCTGCTAACAGATGCTTATATACTTTTAAGCCACATAAAATGTCACAGTATGCTTAAGGTCTGAAGTTAAAGAAAATAAATTCTGATCCTGTCAGGTAACACTTGTCTTAGCACTGCTATTTGAATGTAGGGTCAGCTAGCCCTTTGCAATGCTCTGTATGGAAACATAAGCGTGTGAAACTATTCAGTCATTAGTCTCACAGCTAGCGTATTAAACTTAGTCTCTTTAATAAGCACTTTCTTTTTTCTCTAATAAGCAGATTTTTGAAAAAACATTTAAGCAGTTGGTACTGTCTCTTAAAACCATAATTATTTCGTTCTTTTAGTAGAAAGTGACTGTTTTGTCCGTATTATTCTTTGGGAACATCATTGTAGACTGGCTATAACTCTCAAGCTAACCATTAAAAGTTAGTGGTGTACTAACTTTAGTAATTGGTAAGTAATTGACAAGGAATTGCACTTTTTTTCCTTGGAATGCTGTCAGCCACACTGAAATGTGTTAAGTCTCAGTGACAGGCCTTTTCTTAGTGACATAAGGTCTGATGGACTGTATAAATGAGGTAGGTCTGTTTTAACTCCAGCACATACAGATTATACGTGGAAAGTTTAAGCCTCCAATACAAAGAGTGGAATCATTTCAATAGATCTCAGTATTAAGAAAATGACTGTCACTTAAAGGATGGATGTGCATTTTTTTTCTTTTAATGGATTCACTCTGATCATAAATTTATTTGAAGATGACTTTTTGTGAAGACACTATATTGAAACTTCTGTCTGTTTCATTCTTGCTCTGTGTTTGAGAGTGCTTAAGCCACTAGAATTTCTGTCTTTGGCTGACTTTCTAAATACACTACCATACAAATTAATGCACAGGAATGCTTTAAAACATAATAAAACTAGTCATATCTTTATTAAGTAGATTGGAAAAACAATCAAATGCTCAATTTTAACTCCATTCCAAGTATGTTTGTTACTTTATTTTGTTTTTCTGACACTGGCAACTGCTATGCAGAATTAACAATATTGCTGATCTATCCACAACCTGGCAGTTTTCCTCTGGTCTTACTGAGTTCTAATTTTATATCAGTGGACATTATGGAGATAGAGGTCCACAGAACTTAAACTGTAATGTTTTAAACAATTCTTGCAGAACATAGACCAGTATAGCTATTTATAAATCCTAATGGTTTAATTTTTACTATCATTTGAGTAAATGAGTGATAAATGTTGATTCAAATGATTGCATTTGTACTTTATTATTTTCTGAATGTAAGACTGAATTATGAAGATGTGGATTTTCAACCAGCTTACTCTATACTTGCTGTTTTTTTTCAACGTGTAAGACACATTACATTCCCATTTAAAAAATATTGTCTGAATGAATATATATTTATTTACTTTGTGCATTTTGTTTGAAAAGGGAATATTACTATTTACCCTTATAGTTTGTGTCAGTCTGTTTTGTTTTGTTTTGTTTTTTTACAGAAATGGGAATTCAGTGTGAAACATATATATAATCATATGATTTTCCATTCATTAGATGAAATTATATTTCATATGCATTAGAAAAAGTGTTGGAAAAGCACATATATTATTTAAAAAAAAAAAAGCCCATATATGTTTTAGAGCTAATAAATACTCTCACATCTTCATTCACACACAGATCTGAAGAGAAAAACAATTCTTACTGCTTGTTCAAGAGTCAGTAGATTATATTCTTACTTCTCGCACCTAAAACCAAAAGTATTCTTCCTGTATGTGTGATTCTAAATTTCTTCACTTAAAAAATGTGTGATTCTAATTTTCTTCACTTTAAGAGCACTGCTCTCAATATCATGAAACGATACACCATTGTTTTCTGAATTATATTTCTGATCAATAATATTCTTGTTTTCAGTTTTAGAATATATAAGTTTAGGGTGAAAGTCATGAATACATGCCAAAAAATTACATATGTTATATAATGGTAATGTTGGGAGACGTTTAGTCTTGAATCAGGCATCAAAATGCAGTGTAGACCATCTTTCAGACTCCTAGGTGCTAAAATCTTTTGAAATTCTTCCTTCAGATACCATTCTTTTTGCTTAGTGTCCCTAAATATGTGAAAATCCTTGTGTTCTGTAGGCTTGCTTCTAAGTACAGTAATCTCTTACATAAAATGCCTTAATGAAAGGCTCTTAAATACAGAGAGATAAATAGAGATTCTATGACCTATCAGTATAATGAAAGCATTTTAAAGTGTTTGAGTTACTAGTTATGAACACGTAACTGCTATCTTGATCAGCTTTTATGTATGTAAGTAGCAATGGAGTAAAAGATACAAATGGATTTTAATCCACATAAAAGTTTTAGAGACCAAGGCATATGTTTGTCTTTATATGCACTTAAATATTTCTCCATCACTGGACATATTATAAAATCTCATTTCTTTGCACTTTCTTGGAAACATGGGGGGGGAAAAAAATGTAACTTTTAAATATTTGAAAAATAATTTAAATTTTTACTTACATAAGCTCATACTTTTACTTGCTATTGATTTTATTTTTCTTCAGTAGCCTTTATTAGTGAAGTATTCAGCCAAGTAAAAAGCTTTTTATGCTAGCTAAGCTTGTGTACAATAGAAACAGTGGCCAATAATCTTATACCTGGGCACTGGCAATTATGATTGGTTTACATTCCAATCATTGTCTTTCTGGTCTCCCCCATTTTATGCCCAGAAAGAGGAGAGACAGCCAGCATTGGTTCCAGACTGAAATTTAAACAGCCAAAAGTCATTATATCACTAAGCAAGAAAAAAAAAAACAAAGTGACAAACCAAATCCAAATATGTTTAAATTCCTGCTTTATCCTGTACGGCCTTTTCATTTGATTTATTTAAAAAAAAAAAAAAAAAAGAAACAGAAAAAGAAAAAAAAAAAGAAAACAGAGAGAAAGAAAGAAAAAATAAAAACAACACAGCAAAATAAATAACGATCACAGCTCTGTCAAAGTGCAAAACTTCATATTTTTACTCCATTTCTGAAATGTGGCAACAGCAAAATGTTAGTGTGCCAGATCAAAATGAAAACCACACGAAATGAAATATCAAACTTCATGCTCAAAAGGACTGAGAAAGTTCCTGAGACATAACCTTAATTTAAAGAAGCAAAATACAAGAAGTCATGCAGAGCAGCATTCTTCTCCTCTCCTTGGAAATGCACAGCTCTTTATTATGGAAAGGCCCATCTATAGTTAGGTTGCATTATAAAGCCAACTTCCATTATAAAGCCCTATTTTATCCCCCCTGTAACTTTGACTTGAAAAACTGGAATACAAATTGCCACATTTTATCCAAAAGAAAAGTAGAATAGATGAAGATTTTGGATTGTTTGATAAGGTGGGAGGATTAGGTTTTATTTTTACTTTTCATTTGTGAAATTGGGGGGAAATTTGTTTAATAGTAGAAAAATTTAAGTTGCTAAGAAAAAGCAACTCAACTGATCCAAAACTCTTACTGTATCTGTTAATATACCTGCACTTATTGGTTGAAACAATTTACAAAATATTTAGCAAAACACTCTAGTAATATCTATCTATATATATAGATATATATATTGTTTTATATATATATAGATATATCTATTGTTTTATATATATATATATATGTATATCAATAAGGAGTGTTGGGCCTAAATTTTATCTTGATGATGGGCCTATTTTTTCTCTTGGAGATGACATTAGAGATAGTCTACTTGTTGCTTCAATAGACGCAGAATTAGACGATCTGATGGATATTTTGAAAAGCAATTCACATCTGATAGTTAGATATATATTCTCCTCAAAGTGAAGTATAAAATACATAATGATATACTTAGAGTTTTTAAGCAAGTGTTTATATTCTGCAGTTCTTCAAACATTCTGCGTTGAAATTCCCAGCACAGAGGGAATGAGTGAGTGTTAAAGCTCTTTTTGGAAGACCAGAAGAAAATAAATACTTGCTTACTCAGGGCTACTGACTGCAGTTTAGAGACTGCCTAATGACACTAGTGGTGAACACTAGCCACTCCCAACATTCAGTCTAATTTATCATGCTTGGCTCATTTCCTAGGATTAGGTCCAGAATAGCCTCTGGCCATGTAGGCTGTTCAACAAACTGTGTAAGAAAAGAAAGCGAGCACAGTCCATAGAAATATACTTCCCCCCTCTTTCAGATAGTTGTTATCCCATTCTGGATCTACGCATTTTAAATTCTTTATGATTAAGAGCTGGCATTCTTGCAGAGCTATTTAATTCACTGAGGAAATATGCATAAATATACATGTACACACACATATATAGTTCTCCCTTAACTTTGTGTTAACCTTTTAGCAAAGGTTTCTAGTATTGTTTATTTCCATTCTATTCAACTGATATCTTCAGTATATGAAAGAAATAAGGTTTTCCTCCCCTGAATATTTTTTGTATTGCATATAAAAAGCTGCTTATGTGTGTGCATGTACATCTACATACAAGGGACGAGTTTATGTAAAAATATGTGAAAACTGAGGTTATTTTGCAGACTGTTATTATAATGATTTGGATAGCCCAAAGTTTGTTGTGTACAGTGTTGCAGTATTAAATACTGTAATTATCTGGTGTATTACAATGGCATTTTTCAGTGCTGACAAGATGCATCAGAAAGTAAATTTAGAACAAATTGTGACTATGCACACACAATATAGAATACACAGTTGAATGTAACTTCTGGTTTTCTTTATGCAATGCTTAAATTGCCCACATGCTACCACTACGTCTTATGGTATAACATGACTCTTCAAATGTACTATAATAACATTACACAAATGGAATATTTTCAAAAGCATAAAAACCTACAACTGTAGAGTTTTTAACAATCAATAAAATCTGACAGTGTTTTAACAATGCAATAGAAAATCTGTACTGGGAAATAGTTCTTCTGAAAAAAAAAATCATATTGTTTTCAGTAGAATATTTCTGTAAAATAAATCCTAAAAATTTAGGAGCAGCAGGAAAATTATTAATTCTGTGCCAAATAACTTGAGAGTGAAAAAAGGGAAAAGATGCCAATGTTTTCTGTGTTTGTATTCACACAAGATATCTTTAAAAAATTCTTTTTTAACCAGCTGACTTTTCATTACGATAACATCCAGACCTCTTTGGATTTTCCTTTGCCATTCACATTTCTTAAAACCAAGCAACGCTGAATTCACTATTTCTGCAGTGTAATTAGGACTTTCTTGATAATTTGGGAGATAGGTATGTAAATCATATAGGTGAGCATGAGAACTGAGAACAATGTGCAAGATTTCCCTGATGGAAGCCACTGTCAAGGATCACATAAGGTACTTTCCTAAGCTATCAGAATTAAAAAGTTCTGAAGAACCACAGATGGAAGGCAAAGGAAATCTGGGGACAAGAATTTCATTTGAAAGACCAGCATTCAACAGATGAGTGTTTATCTGTGACTTCTTCAATTTGGAGAACTATGGTACGTGTGCAAAACAAAGAAAAGCAGGAGCATGCCTGCATACAAGTACAAATAAGAGAAGGGAGGTTTTTCTCCCTGAGAGAATTGGAATATTCCTACTAGCAGGATCATGGGTGAGCTTGAGTGAATAAGCTATAAAGAAATGTATAAGATGAGCTGAGGACATGTTTGTACAAGATCAGGATATTTCTATGACTGCATTGAGTTTTGTACTCCTCAGAACTGTATGGATAGTGAGATAAATGAATTTCACATTGAGATTTTCAGGATTTATTTTCTCTGCTGGAAAAAATGATTTTTTCCAAACAAAATTTAGTTTGAACATAGAATCATAGAATCATCCAGGTTGGAAAAGACCTACAAGATCATCCATTCCAACTGTTTGCCTACCAATATTTCCACTAAACCATGTCCCTCAGTACAACTTCGAAATGTTTATTGAACATCTCCAGGGATGGTGACTCCACCACCACCCCAGGCAGCTCAAATTCAGCACCTGGCCACTCTCAGAGAGAAGCATTTCCTAATGTTCAAAATGAACCTCCCCTGGTGCAACTTGAGGCACTACCTCTAGTCTTATTGCTAGTTACATGGGAGAAGAGGTCGTCTCCCACCTCACCACAATCTCCTTTCAGGCAGTTATAGAGAGCAATAACGTCTCCCCCAGGCCTCCTCCAGACTGAACAATCTCAGCTCCCTCAGCTGCTCCTCAGAAGGCTTGTGTTCCAGACCCCTCACTGTTTTGTTGCCCTTCTCTGGACACACTCCAGGGCCTCAGTATCATTCTTGTAGTGAGAGGCCCAGAACTGAGCACAGTACACAAGGTGCACCCTCATCAGTGCTGAGTACAGAGAGCTGATCACCTCCCTGCTCCTGGTGACAGCATTATTTCTGATACATATTAGGATGCCATTGGCCTTTTTTGCCGCCTGGGCACACTGCTTGCTCATGTTCAGCAGAGCATCAACCAATACTACAAATACTACAAATGCTACAAATACTCAAGTTTTCCAATAACTCTTGAAATGATAGAGGTGTCACCTTTACTTTTAACAGCATTTACTACAGTATGTGAAAGACAGGAGTTACATGTAGAGATAGAAATATATAACACTGGATTTAGAAGTATAGTATAAAGTTCTCTAGAGTAAACATAACATAGTCATAGTCAGATTTTTTGAGTCAACATGTGTAATAGCTTGAAAATCATAGAATCACAGAATCATAGAATCACAGAGTGGCCTGGGTTGAAAAGGATCACGATGATCATTGAGTTTCAAACCCCCTGCCGTGGGCTGGGTCACTAACCACTAGACCAGGCTGTCAAGAGCCACATCCAGCCTGGCCTTGAGTGCCTCCAGCGATGGGCCATCAACAACTTGCTTCAGTATGTCACAACCCTCTGATTCCTCCTAATATCTAACCTAAAATCTCCTCTGTCTTAGTTTAAAACTATTCTACCTTGTCCTATCATTTTTAACCCATGTAAACAGTTGTTACTAACTTATGACAAGATCTGACATTGCAACTCAAAAGAATTTTTCCAGCTGATCAGCTATTTTAACCTCAAATGAAAATCTGTTAGCTTTCATAATAGAAAGTTTCTTACCACAACAGCAATATGATTACTGCATTATTTATGCATTTAATAATACAATGATTAGGAGAAATATGTGTATGAGGGTTTTGTTGTTTTTTTTTTAATTAGCAGCAAGAGCTGAGAAAGTATGTTGATCTTAATATTTAGCCTTATTACGGGAATTCTTTGATAGGCTTAATCCATATTTGACATCACCTGCAACTGATTTTCAGGGTTTATTAAATAACTGTTTTCAGTAACTTATTAAACCTATATATTAAAGTAAATAAGACTACAAAAAGAAAAATATTTTCATTTCCCAGTTTTAGTTCACTCTTAATTGAAAAATTTGTAACTCAAAATAATGGCATTTTAATCTCCCTTTCAGTGTGGCACAATCCCAATATCCATTAAGGGTAAAATTTAAATATTTCTGAAATTGACAATTGCCCATGATCCTTTGAGTGCTTGTATGGAAAGCCTAAGAGAACTGTGTGAGCATCTGCACTAGAAAGAAGAAAGAAAGGAAACTCACCTGGAATGCATGTTTCCAGTGATAGAATCTATTGGCAGAAAAGTAAGGCTCCAAAATTCCTTGACTTTCTCTGGCGAAGGTGTCCAGGAAGAAAACAAAATCTTCCTGTCACTTCAGTGAATTAAGTAATTCATGAAAGACATACTGAAAGCCTTAACCAGAATTCTGAAAGCCGATATATCATTTTATTTAGGCAAATCATTCTGTTATTAATATTTGGTTAAGTATACTTTACTTTTCATCTTTTTTGTTCCTCTAAATTGAAACTATTGAAGTAGTATATTATGCAAACACGATAAATATCTTTTTCAAATGTCATTTCTGAATTAAATGCTTAATGACTTGTAGTTTTCCTGCTACATATATATCCAGCAGTTTTTTTCAGCATGAGCTTGCTAACATAACTCACAAGTTTTTATTCAACCAAGTGCTACATGACTTTGTCAGTTTTGTCAATGCTGTTGTCTGTAATGACTGTGCACTTGGTACTTGATGATGCCCATGTGTGCAATGAGTTTACTGGCACCAGAAGAGAATATTTCATATCCTTATCTCGTCATGAAGAATCAAGATTTTATCTCCCATATTGCTTCTTATCCTGTATGTCTCATTTAATCTCTTTGATTTCTTTGATACCTCTCAATCTTCTGAATGCTCAGTTATGACTCTGATAGTAGCTGTTCTTAAAAATTGAAATATATTTGTTATTTTGAAGTTGTGTTTTTTTTTACAGTAGTATTCTCACTGTTTGTTTTTCTCCTCAAGATCTATCTTAGTTATCTTACCTGTTTTGTTAAATAGGCTGTATCATAACCAAGTTTTGTCTTTTTAAAATGGATCTTTAATATTATTTTGTGATATGTAGGACTGCAGAGTATACAAAACTTTTTTTTTTTTTTTTTAACTGTAGCAGCCCCTTCTTCATTACTGTAAAAATAAGCTAAATTCAAGGAAAAAGAATGATTTTTTTTAAGGCTAATTAGTACAATATTCATTATAGTAATTTAAGTTTTTGCTCTCTTTTTGAAATTTCCTTTGAACTCAAATAGCAACCAACTAACTGCTGTATGGTCTTCAAGTAAGTTTTGTCTCGCAGTCTTTCCTGTGATCTGTTCAGTATTTTACAACCATTAATTTACCATTTAGTTTATGCTCTTTTGAGAGAATTTTATTTATTAATTTAAGATTATAAAGTCTTGTAGCTGAGGATACTTATTAGACTTGTACAATTTCTTGCAACTGCAAGTTTGAATGACAGCTACTGTATATTACAATGCATATTTACTCCATTCATGATTCTGTATCAAGTCATCATTCTTCTGTTAGATTTCACTATTTTCAAAGTGATGTGTCTGGGACATGTCAACTCTTTCTTCATCTTTTTCTTGTTATTCTTGTGAACGTGGAACATCCTGTTGATTAGAGAGTCAAAATAGAATGATGGATTCAGATTTAAGATTTATTTTAAGAACTTTAAAATAACTATATCCACAGTACATATATTGTTTTAAAAATGTATAGTTGATGCAAACAGTGCTCTCCTTGCCAATACATGTATATTTACTGAACTGTAGACTGTGCACAAAACAAAATTGTGTTAAATGTGAACTTCTTTAGGATTGAGTTAATAACAAGGATAATTTTTCCTTACTTATGTGTCTTCGTGGAATTTAAGAAATATTTTCTAAAGCCTTTTTTCAGCAAGCAGTTTTGAATATGTATGTCACTACAATTAAACAGATAAGAATCAATAGGAAAAAGTAATCTGTAAATATATATCCCATATTTGTCTCATGATGTGAGAGGATGTGAATAGTTTTGTGAAACAAGCTGTAACTTTAAGATGAATGAGACATTTCACAACACAGAACTATACTTAATGGCAGAAAATATAGAGACTGTGACCTAAATGACAGTCTCACTCAATGATCAATTAGGGCCATGCACAGCAGATTTAAAAAAAAAAAAAAAAAAAAAAAAAAAAACTTGAAAAAAAAGCTCCATCTGGTTCTGAAGACAGTGGCCAGACCCATAAATAACACAAGCTGTCAAGAAAACATCATTCCTATACTACTCTGTGTGTTGGCTTTCCAATTATAGTTCCACTGCAAGGAACCTTGGAGCTTTACAGAGGTTTGTACCACACTTATGTCCTCAGGTCACTATAACAGCTACATTCCTGAGTTATTTTCATGTTATTGAAGAATGAAAAGTACAGAACATAAACATATACACTCTAGAATCAAACTGTACCTGTGCACACAGACATATAAAGTAATAATAAAAATAAGAACCCAAAGGCTTTAATTTTGGCTCAGCCTTTCTAAAGGAGTAAAAGAAAACTCATCAGGAACGTTGTATTTGGAAAATGTAGTTACAAACTCCACACTAATATGACATGAAGATGAACAGTAGGCTTCACTTTACATATGTTTGTGTTTTATGTACTTGTACTCCTGGCTAGTAGTGGGGAATACTAAATATAGAAAATAAGCACTTACGTTTTTCATTCAGTTAAAACAGCCATATACTTTTTTTTATAGTTGAAAAGTAAAGATGATGTAGTACTGAAATTACAGTTACTGGTATCTTCTGTTACTAGGTCAGAAGATGCACTGTACAAACAACATAATAAGTACACTGTACAAACATATAATTAAAAGTTCTAGAAGTTTAGAATATAAAGTTTAAAATATAAAATTGTAATATATGTAAGCTTTACCTTTGTAGAAATTAACTATTGGAAATGCTGATACTGAACACAAGAAACAATGTGGTGCTGAGCCCTGTCAAAACAAGGGAGGATCCACAAGTTTGGCACTGTCTCTGGAGTTTCCTATAATTGCTTCAGCTGCTGTCTCACCAGCCCAATTTTCTTTCAGAGGGTGCAGTACTCATCTCTGTCTTCAAATCTACACATGACGCTTGTTCAAGGTGTGGGGAGTCCAAGGGGAGGAGTTTCAACCATTTCATTAATTTTGAGATATTTTCTCAAGTGATGGTTAGCAAGCTTCTTGGGTCTGGCTCTGTGCTATACCTCCAGCACACAGTGAACAGTATGCATTCCAGAGTATTTCATTGGTTGTACCTAAAATGTTCTCCCCTCTACTGCAGAGGGAGAGAAAGGAACCTCCATTTCTCTAAAGTGTTCCCTGGGGAAAATAACAAAAAATACATACAGTTTCTGGATATGCAGTTTCTTAGTTGAACATAACTGAACTTTATTCCTGAATAATCAAATGGTGATTCACATACTCAAAATATTAAAGAACAAGAAAGTTGTGGCACATACAGGGTGTAACAGAGTCTTTGAATATTTTGTTTGTTCAGAGGTTAAATGGTGATCTTCAGTCCTTTCTGTTAAACTGTTGAAGATAAAAAGCAAATTGCTGCATTTATTTCTTCTTCCTTGTTTGCATTTGGAAGACAACACACAGAAAATTCACTTTGAAACATTTCCTTAAAGGCACATGATAAATCCCTGCGGAGAAATCCACAGCCTGAAGAGAGCCTTGTGCTCGCGTTTGATAGTGACAGATAGCAGTGGAAGCACAGTAGTTGCTGCTCTGAACTAAGAGACCATTATATGTGCAACTCATATTGAGACCATTGCAGAATAAAGCTCCCCCAGCCCCACCCAGAAGTGTGTCTGCCTTTGTAATTTTAATTGGTCTGTGTTTGTGGAGTGGGGCCTCTATTTACTTATGGCTTGGGGCTTGTGTTTACCAAGCCTGGTGGAGGCCAAGTGTCATATCACTGAAGCTTAGTTCCTGCAAGCTCTCCTGATATATCTTGAGGCACTTTTCTTTTCAGTATCTGTGCCTGTCTAATTCACGAGCTTCTGTGAAACAAGCGCAGGAGGGTACAAGGCCTACAGGGAGGAATTACACCTAATTACTCAAATAATTGCTAGGCTGTTGCCTTCTTAGTCACTGAAAATAATTTCCAGGTCCCTGGCTTTTATAGATAGTCTTCTAGAGGCAGGAGGACACAGCCCCCTTTTTAACTCAGCCCATTCACTCACAAAATCAGAACACTCGAGCCTGCAAAATTAATAAGCACCACTTCCATTACATATATTTTAGGTTGTTGTTGCCGTGGCGATAAAGTCAGGGACATTGAATCTCCTCTGTTGAGCCATTGTTATCATCCCTGGCCATCTGCTGCAGAGGAGTGATATTCCATCTCATTTGCATGATGACTGATATATGGGAGGTTTGGAAGGACATATGCCACAGCAATCATGTGATGAAAATTAAAGTGAAAGTTTTGGGCCCAGAGCCGAAAAAAATCTGTGTATGCGCATGAGGCTGTTGATGTGCAAATGTGAATCATATTGAGAAGGTTTGAATAGGGAGGTGTGACGTAAAGAGGGGACACAAACGCAGGTGCTTATCTCTAGGCAGTCAAAGGCACTGGATGTCATATCATGGGAACTACCTTTCAAAGGCACAGCTTTAGTGCACAGTTCAGCACACAAGGGAGGAGAAACATATAAGTTTTGGAAACAAAAATAAAGTAAGTTTAACAACTTTTTCACACTATTCTGAACCCGTTGATGTTTAAGCAACTTGTACTATTAGTAACTTTCTGTCTTTTCTATGGTTTGTGCTCTTATTTTGCAAAAAAATTTAAAATAAAAAATATCCTGTCCATATATCAATGTTGAAAGCTTGAGAGATTTGTGCTAAGAAGTTTGAGGGTTTTTAATCAATGTTTAAAATGCTCTCTGCAAACTTTTCTTTTTGTTGAAATGACACTAATGCTGTTTCTTCCACAATGTATGCTTGGTCATTATCTTAAATGCTATTTTGGGCCTCAATTAAAAAATAGCTTCTTGTAACTGCTTTGAGAAAGCTTTCTGAACAAAATGTCATGGTGTAATTGCATTTATACTGCCTCAGTAAAGCCTTTGTTCATATACATTTTAGAATTGTGCAAATTTGCAGCTTTGGCTATTTGATTTGAGGAAATGATCACAAGGACACTTTTCCTCTCATTTTGAAAAGTTATTGAACTTAAATACTAATATTGAAAAAAACTGAAGTAAGAACAACGAGACGAGAGAGAAAGGCAGTGGTGCCAGAATAGGGACTGTTCGATAGATGCAGGTTCACTTGCAGATATGTATGACAAACCAAATAGGTTTCTCATGACATTTTTGGAAGCTTTAAAATCATGGATAATGTTTCCAAAATGAAGATTGTTGATCACTGTATTTAACAGTGTTACTCTAAATGAAAAAGGGTCTTTCAAAGTGTGACATTTAAGTCCTTTAAATTATTTGAAATTCAGAGTGTGAATTGAGAGCTTCTGATTAAAAAAGCGAATGCTGTACACTTTAGAATGAATGTCTCTGTCAGGAAAATCTTTTGAAAGTTAAATGACAGTAATATCAGGCAAGGTTGAAGAATGAAATGGACCTTCTGGGACAATGTTTTGCAGGATGATTTTTATGAAATAGCATTTGGTGCTAGAGAAAGTCTGCTTAACACTCTGATCAGCAATAGCTCTCTCTCTCTCTCTCTCTCTGACTTTCTTTTGTCTTTAACAAAGCACTTAGTTCAGATGTTTGTATTTCTTTATATGTAAATAAAAAGACAATCTTTTGCAAGATGCTGTGAATTTTTCATCTAAAAATTATAAAAACACAAATCCAAGATTTTATCCTTAAACTATGTGGGGTGGACTTTGTCAGTCAAGGATCTTTTTTTGGATTTGAAATGACCGTTTAGTATCTTTTGTCAATGAAATCAGTTGAGTTAATTGCATAGATGTGTCTTCTTTGGTTTGGCTATGAAACGGTTTTGCAATTCTTGGGGAAAATTACAGCATTTGTGATTAAAGCTTTCACTGTGGCAATAACATATTTCTGGTATAAGGTGGCTAACAAGTAATCCAGATTCAAAATGAGGAATTTCTAAATATAGACTTTTCCTCCTAAGTTTGGAGCATTTTATTTTTACTTGTAAATATCATCTGTGTATTATAGTACTTTCATGCCTGCAGGCTAAGATTACCAGACTTCTTTTTTTTCTCCTCCTTCTAAATATTCAATTACTCAATGGTAATTATTATTATGTGGCCTTCTTGGCTTACTGCAATATTAGATTAATATAGATTTCTTGTGCCAAATTAGCGGAAATCACTGTTATACACAAGAACGAATCACTTTTTTTTAGTTTTATTTACTTTGTTGAATAACAGGAAGACTTTTACATCATCAGGCTTTATTCTTGAGACTTTTAATATAATATGTCTTTAAAGCTAAGAAGGAGATGACGTATTTTTTTATTTTTATTTTTCCTTTGTCAATTTCTAATAGATAGAAACTTTGGTTAAATTATAATTTAGCTTTTCCAAAGATCTATAAATGGAGTCTTTTGTGAATGAAGTCACAGTTAAAGTCTCCTTATCTGAGGTTATTGTGGCAGAGATGTGCAGTAGAGGTAAGAAAACCAAAAATGAAAGAAAAGGAGCTGTCCAGGGTACTGCATCTGATTAACAAATGTATCCTGTTGTTATACAGGAAAAAAATTCTGTAGAATTACAGAGAACTGTCTTCATTTGCCACAGTGGTGGTTTTTTTTCTTTTTTCTTTCTTTTTTTGTTTTGTTTTGTTTTGTTTTTGTTTTAAAACTCGATAAATCTTACACTGAAGCTAACTGTAAGAAAAACTTGTTTCAGGAGCACATCAAGTTTCCGTGAACAGCACAAACACTTTGAAAAATTGCTTACTTAAGCTAAAGTTTGTTTGTTATTTTTTTCTCCAAGTTACAGACAATACAATTTTTCAGGTCTAAATTAAACTTCGAATATAACACAAATAGTTTCTATGGTAGTGTTGCAACATAAACAAAACAAACAAACAAACAAAAAATACCAGACCCCAATCTTGCATTACTTGATTGCTTTTGAAATGAATTCTTGTCCTTATGTGACCTGAAATGTCTGGTTACAAAGCTATAGAAATCCAAACGATCATATTTGTTTGATATGAAATGAAAAAAATAGTCAAATTGGAAGTTTAACATCATGAAATTCAAAATCCCAAGCGGTATATAAACATTAAAAGAAACTTTGGACTGCTAATCCTAGGAAATGAGTTTTATGGATTGAATTCAACAAGGCTTCAGAAATGGTTCCATCTGCTGCCTAGCAGCTGGTGAAAGGATAAATTTAATTCATTAATTCATTTGGAAAAAAGGATCCAAGTAGTAAAGACTTCATTGCTCATAATGCACATAGGTGGAAATCAAAACTGAAATTAAGTCCAGTATCATCTTTGATAATGAGTAGCATTTTCTTTGTTATTTTTGTAATGATCTTGATCATGCAGTTGACAATATATCACCTATATGCTGTTAACTGTCATTTTTATGTATCAAAAACTTGAGAAAGCAAAACTCCTCTTCCAAAAGAAATATCTCTGCTTTTGGAGTTACAGATTATGTAGGTTTAAAAAGCTGGAACATTTCACTGAAGATTGTTATGTCTCAATGAATATTTGCAATTTCTTTCCTATTAAGTCAGTTTATACATAAAAGTACCGATGTAGTTAGAAAATGAGCATATTTGCAGTTAATTCATAATAAAAGTCCATATACACAATGCCAAATGCACAGAAATTATTACTTTACTTTTTCATTTGAGACACAAGTTTCATCTGTATTTTCTTTCCTGTCTCCACCTGTTATACATATATATATATACATATTCGCAGTAAGTGCTAAAAACTTATATGCAAGTAATAGGAAAAAATATGTTAAATATTGAGAAAGAACAATATTGAAATATGCAGGGTTTTAAAAGGCAAAATTAATTGGACACATGCTTCAATAATAACATGTTTTCTAAGTGCGACATATAAAGTTATCAAACTTGACACAAATACCAGTTACACTTTTTTTAAAAAAAGCATTTGCCTCTACTTCTTTTAATCTAAATCACAAGCAGTGAGTGCAAAGTTATCTAAGGTCTTTGAACTTTGAAATAATCAAGTGACGTTAGTGAGGGCTCTTGTTCACCTTATACCAGGCACACAGGTAAGTGTGCCCCTCATTACTCTCAGATGGATTCACAGGACTGAAGAACCTGTTATCCTGAAGCCAGCTAAATATCCTCCAGTGCCTATTTTCAATGTTTCTGCTTGAGATGATGATTTCATGAATGATATTTGGCTTTTCCTGTTTCCTCTGTAGCCCAAAGCTCACTGCGGTGGGTTTGTTGGATTTACTATAAAGGTTCTGTTCGCACCCTGTGGGTTGGGTTAAGAATTAGGATTTATGCATTTACTTCTACTGTTGCATTGTTTATACAGCTTTGGTTTAGTTTTGATCCTTTTTTTTTTTGCCTTTGAGGCTCTTCCACAGTGTCAGCTGCTGACTGATAGTAGGAGAACGGCCTCGTGGTGTGAATGAAAGGGACCTAGCGGTTGGTAAACAGAGATAAGGAATAAATAGAGCACAGGCAAAAGGAGATAGTTCTGTGGGAGCCCAGATTGCCGCCAGTCTGTTCAAGTGAGATGCAGTGCCTGTCCTTTTCCCAGATTAAATTAGTGTGCGAAATCTCCAGTGACCTCCTCCCCTTCTCCCCATACTCTTTAGCCAAGCTGAACAGCCTCTGCTGTAAAGTATTCATTTTATCCAGGGACAAGTTGGACAATAGAACTCTCCCTGTTACTTATGGACAGCTGTCGTCATTCATAGGGCTTTTCAGCATTTCATTTTTCAGGAGAGTTAAAAGGGTTTTACCTTGTAACTGACGAGAGGTTAGAAATGCAAAGAAGCCAGCCCTGAGGTTGCTCGTAGTAAGTTAATAAATAAACATCATCCCCCCCACACACATATCCCCTCCCCAATGTGCGAAAGACTGTGTATTTTGTTAGTGCTGCTCTTCTTATTTAAAGGGGTTTAATTGTGATAACATGATTACACTGAAGCATGAACTGCATGGAGATATTAACAAGTAGAGACACAGCGATATACAGGGCCCCCAAGGTTTCCCCAAATTAAAGGTGACCAGTGCAAACCCAGTGAGTACCCCTTTCCCTTCTTTGCCCTTGCTTTTGCCTGCATCTCCTATCACTTTATTACCTGCAAATAACTCCCAGGGAAGAGTAAACCCTCACGAGATACCTCTGTGGTCCTGTATTTTTTTAGTGATTTACTGCAAATATATTCAGCATTTTGACTGATTAAATAGACCTTCGGCAACCTTGAGGGTCACTGTGTAGAGTATGTACATAGAAAATGCATCAGCCCATTGTACCCTGGCAGCTAATGAGATTGGTCGTTAAGTAAATGACACAAAGCCTACAAAAAAAGCTTAGCAGCTCACTAGAGTATCACAGAGTGTCCCTGCACACCACACAACGACACAAACAGTGGACTAACCTAGCCCACCCCTGCTTTATTCTACATCACTGCTTCCCTGATGTCAGCGTGAGAGGCAGAACAAAGGCTAAAAGGCACACGGTAAGTCAGTCTGACAATTATGCCCTAGGGAGAAAGTAGAGCAAATCTTAGCCTAACCATGGGGTTGAAAGTCCGTTTCTAGACAAGTAGGTCATAATGAAGGGATTTTTTTTTCCTGTCACTTCATGAAGGGGAGAAAAATGTCTCTGGAATCAAGGCTGGGTTTGTTTCTTGTTTGTTTGTTTCCTTTTCTCTCTGTCTTGTTTGCCAGCTTAGAAAAGTTTCTGGAATTCTGAAAGTAAAGTAAAACAGTATGTATATGAACTGGAAATTGTAGTTATAGTATAATGTAATAAATATTCTTTGTAAGAACTGTCACACAATAAGCACCACCTCAGATGTACATTAACATCTGATGAACTTTACAGACTGAAAGTTTCTTTTTACTACTCTGTAAAAATCAGCTGAAAATGTTAAATGCAAGAATACATATTTCTGTCCACTAGCCAGCTACTTACTCCCCCCAGTAGTTTTTAGAACTATGCAGATATAAATGAATGCATTACTATATATTTTTATTAATAATTCTTCTTTATGATTTTTGTATGTTATTTCTTAATGTTGTCTTTAAATGAGCAGATATTAAAGAAAGAACTGAAGAGCTATTGTTAAATGTTTATGCAGTCATTACTTATTTCCTTCGCACAGCAGAGAAATATTCATCTGATATCTTATAATTGTAGGTGTCTGTGTATCCAATGGTAAAATCTTTCGTAGCAGTGTTTCAGTTAAGTATTTCAGGATCCTTTATTTTGCTGAAAAATGGCAACAGGAAGTTGCCAGAAAGTCTTGTTTGCATTGTTAAATGTTTCTGTCTGCTTTGTACTTTGGAGGCTCAGAGGGATGTTAGGTTCAAAACAACATTATATTATTACAGTATGCTCGTCTGAATTAAGTAATGCTTTTTCTTCACCATCCCACTAAAATAAATAAATAAAAATTAATTATAGAAATAAAAAAGGAAAACAATACCCAAACCTTTAAAAACACGAAACAATAATATTTTAAGAATATACTCTTAAATGTCAACAGTTAAAGAAGCGAGGTTCAGATATCAGCTTATGCTACAGTTGTTTCTCGATGTTGTCATTTTAATTTTTATTGTTTTTGAAGTATTATTTAATTTGTGAGAAGATTTGCCAAAATATGTTTATATAGATTTGCCAGAATAACCTGTTCTCTTAATTAAAACTCTTCATAGGTTACAGAAATCAGTTCACAACATGTCTCTTACCCAGGGACATACTTTTTACTGCATGGATAAAAGAACATTACAGCCTATAGAAATTAAGATCAAATATGATGTTTTAACATGTGCACTAGGTGATTCCTTGCAAAGATGTGTATGCATTTATGAATCCACTTGTGCATTTTTATATAAATAGTGGATGTGTGCAAAAAACTGTGTTCACCTACATGGCATCCCAGTTTACTGAAACTCAATATGTGTTAAGTAATAATTATTTCTTCTTTTTGTACCTCTCGATATTTCCAACTTAGGAAAGTTAATGAGGGAGCAAACAAAGACCAGTAGAACTGTGTGTTTGCTTTAATTTTTCATATGTATATTTGAGGTGTGTGCTTCTGAGCAACGTTTTCCTTATGCTATCTTAGAAAGTGAGACACATCAGAATACAAACTTGCTTTCCCAGCTAAGTCATTTATTTCACACCTAATGGTTAGATCCACGGAGATTTCACAAGTTAAAAAGGCTTGGAAAGTTTTGCTTTGAACTTTGCTAATTGTTATTAAGTTTTCAGTTCATTTTTACATATATGATTTGAAGATATTTTAGCTCAGGTGCATCACTATATCTTATGCAGATGAACACATCCCCATCACACAGTCATCATGCTTTTTACACATCTCTGAAGGAGAATAAGTTGAATTTAATATTTGAGTATTTATCATGATAACGAACAACTTCAGCTGTCCTTTATCCCGCTAAAAGTAAAGTCATTTCATATGGCTAATACACAGGTAGCACTACTACAAAATTAATAATATTACTTTAATCTGACAAGTTGAGCCGCAGTAAGTTTCTGTAGTTCTGCATACTTTATAATTTTTCCCTTCCCTATCATTTCTTTGGTACATCTAAGAGAAAAGGCAAAGAAAATTTGATTTATGTCAACTAATGCTGTTCATCTGATCTCCCCCAGAACTATACTACATTTCTAAAATTACTTTTTGACATAGACTTTTTGGACTTTACAAGCTAATATGAGACCTTTTTATTTATCTTTGTGTTCCATTCCAGAAAAGACCTGTGTCAGTTTTTTATATGGATCTGAAAAACTTTAAGACATTACACAGTTGATTTGAATAATTCTAATTCTTTTTTTTTTTTTTTTGAACGCTTTTAGTTTTTCAAAACACGAATCCTGATGTATCTGATACTCCTGATCATCAAGTGTGTCCAAGGTCAGTGACAGACTATTGTCCCGAAGGCTTGGCTCTTTCACTCCAAAATAAAGCATACCAAAGAACATACAGAGTATACTTTATATTCTGCTACGTCCACATCTATTTGAAATGTCTAGACCAAAATGTCTGTTACCTGAATGGATTAATTTTGGAACTATGCATATATAGCTGGAACCAGGTCACTTCTTGTAGTTTATGTGTGTGCATAGTTATAGATTATTAAAAACCACATAGGCAAAATTAGTGCTTCTGAATTTTAATAATCTTGAATCACTTCAGGATAAAGATACTATTTAATTAATGAGTTAAAAAAGAAGATTGTCTTCCTCTTAACTTTCTTTTAATAGTTACGTAAAATCTCTCGAAGGAAAATTGCTCTCACTTATGACCATCAAAGCCTTTTAATAATACAAGCAACTTTTAAATTCCTAAATCAGAGATTCCTCATTCATGACAGGAAATAACCTAACTGCAAAAGTTACTTTATACTGGTAACTGAGCTTACCTTTCTGAGTAGGTGAACATTACAATAAACATGTGTGATTCCACTGAGATGAGATCGATGGCTCATTTCAATATGGTAAAGCAGGTGTATAAGTGTTTTGAGCATGAGGAGTTTATTGATTTTCTTAATAGATTCAGATAGCATTTGCTAGTTCATTTTTTCAGGTTGGCTTCAAACATTAACTTTTACCTCCATT
This sequence comes from Meleagris gallopavo, assembly GCF_905368555.1. Taxonomy (NCBI): domain Eukaryota; kingdom Metazoa; phylum Chordata; class Aves; order Galliformes; family Phasianidae; genus Meleagris; species Meleagris gallopavo. The sequence continues at coordinate 55,170,979 of NC_139406.1, read as the reverse complement.
AAGAGACTTATTTTTCATTTAAGATGTGTATCTGAACTCTGCTCTATAAAATGTTAAGAAAAGAATGATTTAGAACTTTTCCAAAATATCACTGCACTTGAGCACTGGAGATCCCAGTTTCTTAACAGTGTTTCTTCAGGTGATAGTGAGAGTTGTGAGGTCAGTTCCTTAAGACAGCAGACAATTTGACACCTTAATTACTCCCCCTGACACTTAGAGCACTTGTACAGCAGCTGGATTGGCACAACAAAGTAGTAATAGCTCCAAAGGCACCGTTATGGACGATCAGGTCAATAATCCTTATGCTAAGAAGGATTTACATGATACAGAGTAATGGCTCTGTCATTTCTGAAGTAAAAAAACACTTTTTATTAGCACTGAAATACCGTTTTGCACTCTCACACACTACTCACATCAGAGATTCTTTGACGGTTAAAAAAAATACAAACCAAAAACTAGCATGTGTTCTTCAAGTAAGATTTTTCATTTAAAAGTTGAACAAAATGATGTTACAATAGTGTAGGTAGGCGGTATCCCAAAACGAGCGTTATTTGAAAATGAACCTATGGCTGTTTTCAAATCTTTTCTTCTTTGCCATATCAGAAGAGTATAGAATATCCTTATGGCTGTTCTCAATTTTTTTCTTCTTTGCCGTATCAGAAGAATAGAATATCCTTAAAAATCATGTCATCAAGTAGAATTTTTATGATGCAGTCCAGAAAAAGCTTGGGCTTAGGGAGACTTTTGCTTGTTTATCTTGTTCAGTGTTTTTACTGTTTGACTTTTTCCTACTTCAAACAGAAGTTTAATACAATCCAATACATTTGATGTAGATCTTATTACAAATGTAAGTTTCAAAGTAAGATCAGAGGCTGTGATTTTTGTATTACTTTATTTTCTTTTAAATAATTAAATTTCTTGTGAGCAAGAAAAAGCCCACACGCTAAATGAATTTCACAGAATTGGACATTTTTTTTTTTCCTTGTTAACAATACAGTTAACTCAACCTCAAGATATGGAAAGTCACCAAATACTAAACAGAAAGAACTACCATAGCAATAAAAATGAAGAGAGAGAATAGACATAACATTTTCATTTTATCTGTAACATTTTATAAAATTAAACAGCATTTTAAAGTACGAGTCTGATGGGAATCAACCTATATATAAGCATTAGACATTAATGAACAAAGTGCAACTGCAGACATAAATCACTCTAAATAACATTGACACTTTGTCAAAAGAAACAAATATATTTGAGGTTGAAGTGTTTGGTCATGTTCTTTATGGATAGCCTTTCCCATTATTTTTGTGAGAGACTGCTGTCTACAAAAAGGGTTAAAGAAAATGCATTCTGTTGCATCTGCTTACTAAATCCCTTACTTTAGTAGAAATTCAAATTTTGTAAAGATTATTCGTTTTATTGATGCATATAATTATAATCACAAGCCATCTGCTGATTTGGCAGGCATGGTTAAAATTCTCTAACTCTCATAACCTTTCAAGTACAGTGCCCTTGGGACTCTATTTCACTTTTATATTTTGGAAAACATGTAGGGACAAACAAGAGAGGTCATCTGCCGAAAGTCAGACCTGTAAAACATTAAAAGAATAAAGATTCTGACAACTGTTCTTGTTTTAATAGCAAAGAAAGTATTTTCTATTTTATTTCTGACTTCAGGAAGGATTATACCAGTTTCCATCATGCATTTTGGGAATTTGAATTTTTTTAGGGATTAAAGCTCTCTCCTAACACCCCTGAGATCTAGGTTCCAAGTCTAAACTAAAAGAACAAATATTGTTCAGTTTGTTTGTCACAGGTGAATTAAACATATTTGACCTTGGCCCTAATTTTTCTTTTTTAAGCCATTTTGATTGCATTTCTATCTGAAATGTTTTAGCAAACACTATCTGAAATGTTTTAACAAACACTCTCTCTCTCCCTTTTTTTGATCTTGATCACATTGATTTTCATAAAGATGCTCCTATTACATAGTTAGATTTTCCAATGAAGTTCAAAAGAGTTTTAATTTTGAGAGTTACACATAGAACCAGGCATAAAATGAGCGTCTAACATTCTTTTTATGCATGTATTTTTATGAGCCTATAATCAACTGGTGGTCAGCCACAATTATAAATATTTAGACTTTTTGCATAGAAGTAGTCTTATTCTCCATTTTCTTGTGTTCTTCATCACAGTAGGCCAATCTATCCATTTTATACTTGATATATTTTTCTCTTTCTTTCTTTCTTTCTTTCTTTCTTTCTTTCTTTCTTTCTTTCTTTCTTTCTTTCTTTCTTTCTTTCTTTCTTTCTTTCTTTCTTTCTTTCTTTCTTTCTTTCTTTCTTTCTTTCTTTCTTTCTTTCTTCTTCTTCCTTCCTTCCTTCCTTCCTTCCTTCCTTCCTTCCTTCCTTCCTTCCTTCCTTCCTTCCTTCCTTCTTCCTTCCCTCCTTCCTTCTTTCTTTCTTGATCACATGCAGTGCTAACTCTGCTTGTTCTAGTAGAAAACATCCTCAAGTGGAAAAAAAGGTATTTAGGAAATGTTTTCTATCATAATTAACAACTATTGCTTTTCAGCAAGTTATAGGATATTGTCTGCACTCTGAATTAGGAAAAGGGGCATTTTAGAGAGAAAATACATGAAGATGGGAAAAGTTGCATCAGAATGGGATTGTCCAGTGACTTCCTGATATTAGCAGAAGGGAAAGACGATCATCTGTCAACAGAACTGTCTTGCTTAATTCTGTATTGACATGTACCCTGTAGGAACAAAAGATGCAACTCTCACTTCTATCTAATTAGTGTGTCTGAAGGCCTGTATACAACATGCATGCTGCTTTACTCCTTTTGGAGGTTTGATTCTCACCCCACACCCTCATTATGACAAGCAGGAGGGAAATGCACATGTTTGAAAGTGTCTTCACAGCTGAAACTAGGGAAACAGGCCGAGAGTAGCTCTGGTTTATTTCACAACCAATTAAGTATGACATCTGTTGAAACTCAGGAAATAAGTCTCCCTTCCCCCTGTTCATATACTTACTTAAATTGCCAGTCTTTTGTTTGGATATGGTGAATTTTACTTAAAAGATTTTGTTGCTTTGGAGTAAATACATAAAATATAGAAAACAACACAGAAAGCCTTTTTTTTTAACTAAGGTTTCACAAAGTGCATGTGAAAAAGCTTTGCTTGGCACTCATGGATTAAGCAAATGATTGTGTTAATAATTTTTTGCTTAAACACTCACTTTACATGCTGAAACAAGGGCATGTTTGTGGCAGGCAATGTAGGCGCAATAACATTTTCACTTTTGAAAATCTGGCTCCTGTTGTTGGCTCCCAAAGGCAAGCAAGAGTTGCTAGAAAGAATTTGGATTTACTTTCTTTAATTCTGTGGCTCAAAACTTGGCACCGAAGGGAAGACACTAAGCAGAACAGGACATGTGACATTATGGATGGTTAAAAAATAATTAAATGCAGAGCCACTGTCAGTGGTGCCATCAAGTATACAATAGTTTATACTACACTTGAGCAAAAAACACTGGTGAGCTTAAATAGCAAACTCAGATAAGTCATATTACTATAAAGTGAGAGTAGTTCAACCTGAAAGATTCTTATCATTTATCAGATACCAATCAATGTGGTGTCTTTACTTATGAAAACTTCTATTCATTCATAAAATATTGTCCAATGCAAACATTAAAAAGATGATATTTCTGTCCATACCAACTCTTAGGGTTCAGTTTCTTTCTACTGTGCTTACAGATTGATTGCACTCTTTGTTCTATACCTAGATAAGGAAGTATCTGCCATATATCATGCTGACACTATTCTTTCTTTCCCTCTTGACACTGGTTCATCTTGTTCCTGTCACACTGAAACCACACTGCTTATACCGAAGTTATGGATCTCTCTGTTTTACATTATTTTATTTGTTCCTTTGCCAGTGCTTTCCTACAAGGACTGGCACTGCCTTCATTCCCAAAGGATAGTTCCCTACTTTATTTCTTTAGCGTTTTTTCATCTTTGTTTTAAATTACTTCTCAGAACCATGTAGCATATGTGCTATATAAACTGTAAGATGCTTCTCAGCAATTGTCATAGGTCCCTTGGTTAGGAATCCTCTAGTGAAATGTCAGCGTGAGGAGTGTAAGTGTCTAGACACGAGCTAGTCATCCACACTCCCTTTAGTAAAAAAAAAAGAGATTTCTTGGATGCAATTAATCTCACCCTGAAGTAGACATTTGAAACAAATAAGATGTATCACACATCTACATAGCAACAGAAATGCCTGCAGATTGCTTACAGGCTACCCAGAGACTATGGAAACTGAGTGGTCAGTACCTCGGAAATATATATCTGAACTTCAGGCATGTAAAATTAGAAAAGAGTATCCAGTTGTTCCTGTCCAGTATACAGACTGGACTGGATTTCTTCATATTTGATGTCTCCATATAAACTTATTTTTCTCCCAACTTTCTCCCAGCTCTGAGGCAGTGATTAGAGTAATATGTTATACTTTTTCTTTTTCTTTTTTTTTTTTTGCATAACCACAGCATCAACGAAAATGAAATTCAGTGTGTACTCAGATACAAATGGAGAGCAGAATAAGAAAATTAAAAATCATAATGCAGTTTCAGATAAACAAATTTTGCCTCTGAAATGTCACATTTATAAAAGTAGAAGAACCAATTCTCTATCTTATTCTTAGAAGTAATTACTTTTCTTTTCAAAAGTAATTCTTAAAAATAAATGAACTTCAAGAAATAACTATCCATGTCAGAATACAATAGAGATTTATACACTAAGCCAGTTGGATTTCTCAGTGAAGAATTTCCAGTTTTCTCTTTTTGAAGAATTTCAAGATTATTTCTCAAGCCTTGAGATAATAGAAGAGTAGATTAGATCATGGTTTTGCACTGCTTCTGTAGGTAATTATGATTCAGAGTTTCTCATGCTATCATAAAAAATATAAGGTCTCATTTCAAATTTTCATTTGCTGTGCATACACTCTCCATTTTTTGTGTATTTTTGAAGAAATCTGATGACACACATTTTGATTTCTAAAGATTTATATATTGTACCCATAGCTTAAGCATAATGGCATGAGGCTTTTTAGACAAATCTTTGATCTTTAGAACCTAAAGTTCTAGGTATAGATTTTCAATTTCTTCAGATGAAAGCAAAGTGATTAAGTTGTATTTCTAAATTTAAGCTACTGAGATCTCTGTCCGAATTCAGAGCTGGATGGAGCTTCAACAGGCTGAGCTAGCACTTACATAGTGGATGGTCACTACAGAGTAGATCCATAAAGAATCTTATGGGATAGTATGCAACTTTCCTCAACATTCCTTAAGATATACTATGGCATTTGAAGCATGGAGCTCTCTGAAAGTCTTTTGCCTTTTTGTACTATTCTCCTCAGAAGAGGAAACTCAGAGTAATAAAACCTACTGCAAGATTAGGTTGAGATTTACTAAAATAAAATAAAGTAACATGTAAATTTGGGTCTTCGGTAATACCATAGGTGAGAATCAACATCAATGGCAACTGTGCCCAAAATTACAGGCATACAAAGTTCAATATGATATAAGTTGACACCAGTTTAAACAATTGGTGCTAGATCAATTTAACACTAATCATGAAAAGCTTACTTTACACAAATATACTCTTTTTGGAGTTTTCTTCTCCACAGCCAACATTTTAATGGGTGTGATTAAAAGGAATCCACTTAGATATCTGATTTTGAATAGCATGGGAGAATAAATGGCTTTAAGGTCCAACATTATTTATACCAATAATAGTATTATACCAACTATTTTTATTGTTTTTAGTGTGAATAATAATTACTACTCTTTTGTGATGACAGGGAATAATACTGTAATATTGCAGGTGCAAGTTGCTTTCAATCAGAAAATGATAGTCTTCAAAAGGCAAATTCATCAGACACCCTTCAGGCCATACATCTTGCTTCTCCATTTATGTGTGGGATTTCTGGTATTTATTTTGTTAGTTGCATGACAATCTCTGTCTCTGAAGTTAGAAGATATATGGCTGTTTTGCTGATATTTAACAAGTAAATTAGAGCAACCCTGTCATTAATACAACAGGCTCTTTAGAGAAACTGTTCTAGAATCCTAGTGTGTACAGCTGAAAAAAGAAAGAAGTTTACTTCTAATAGAGAGCCAGTAAACCCTTTACTGACAGATATCATTAGGCATCTCAGGAAAGGGAGAAACTCACTCCAAGATTTTCTCATCCCCTAAACAGAGATGACTGGTTCTGAGTTTTCTTGCTTATGGATGAGGATATAGTGTAATGGAAGAAGGAATCTTTTATTGAGCAGAGGAAGATTCTAGGACAAAAAGATTATTACAGAATAACAGTAACATTTTCCCAGGCCTGATGGTCAGAGGTTTGGTTTGGGTGATCAGAGGTTTCTGTGAATCATAAAGCACAGTTAAAAAAGCTGTGGGAAGTTCACTTTCATATAAAATTCCATAACAGAGAAAGAGAGAAAGCAATAAATAAGTACAGGCCTTTTAAAAGATTGTACCCATATAGCTCATGTATTCTCATTGCTCAGAGTCCAAAGTTGCCAATACAGCCTGTACCACTTAAGGCACCTGGACAAAGGGATGTTTCTTCACAGTGACGTCCAAAGAAATGTACATTCCTCATTTTCCAGATGATTTTCTGAGTGATACCTTGGAACCCCTTGGTTCTGTTGCCTTGGTATTTTTAAAAGCAAGTTTATCGTATCTTGAGCTTCCAGCCCTGCAAGGTTAACCTAGACCTGGAAAAAATTAATTTTCTTCCTCCATCATCGTATTCAGAAAATATTCCTGTCATATTTTTCAAGTACTGTCATTTTATATGACAGCTAAGAAGGAATCTTCATGAACAGCCCTGCTGCAGGTACAACTTCAAGCAGATGAGTTAATTTTCATGTAACTTGTACTGTGTTACATTCCTTTGGTGTCTTAAGAAAATTAATTTTCTCTGCTAATACCTACTGATCTTACTACAAGAAAATCTTCTCAGATCAGGGCAACTACTGTAAAGACAGTTTTAGGATAGAATCGTGTTTTAAATATTATGCCAATTTAGAGTACTGTCCTCAGTTATGTGAAAATCAAAAGCAAGCATTTCTGATTGATGACACAAGCAGGATTTGAACTTTGGAAGCTCTGCTACAGACTTCTTAGCCTCTCTTTGTAGCAAGACGGAATAACTTTAGTGACTAGCTGTAGGCTCTTGCTGCTGTGGTGGAGAAGCCAATGTCCTTACTTCCTTGATAGTAAAAGGAATCTAGATGCCTGTCCCCTCTCTGTTTTTAAAGCTAGCTTTTCTAAGTATCACAGTCCTTAAAGATGTATAAAAGTGATGTATTAGGATTGTCCTTGATCTTACACAGCTATAAAGAATATATCTTTTTCATCCCAACTAGAAAGTGATGCATTCTATTTACTTGATACTGAATTACCTTCTAGAATTATGTAAAAGCATTAGCAGGAGGTTTCTGAAAGACTTAAATAATTATCTCATTAGGTTTTGACATAATAATAATAAAAACTCTTTCCTTAAGCCCATTAGTTTTTGCACTATTATCTGGTTAAAACAGTATTTTATAATGGTAGTTTCCAGTCCACAGATCAGTAAGTTATAAATAAAAATTCTCTCCCCAAAATTAAATAGGACTAGGTAGATAGAGGAATAGATATAGTCTTCCTTACATAACCTATTATTCAATATTTTTTAAAATATTTTTTTATTATTTTTTCAGTTCTTTGATTTCAGTTCTTGGTGATTAATTCAGTAGCCTTGAAAACACAATGTCAGCCTGAAAAGTAAGAGTTGTTTCCATGAAATGAGACATGGAAATAAAAGTTTTAGGTAATTTTTTTAAACTGCTTTCCAAATTCTTTGTACAACAAACCTCACCAATGTGTAAACAGGGCTCTAGCTACTGTGTTTGTCCACAGCTAGAGCTACAGATGAACACAGTGTGGTTGTGTGATGACAGGAACAGCTGACTCATTAGTAGAGAGCAGTGAAAGGTAATTAACCCTGGGAAAAGTACAGCTGCCATGCGAGCTGTTCCTTTCTGTAGGATCTGATTAGAAATTAGTGTTAAACCACTGATTCTTTAAAAAAATGTCATTGATAATTCACTTTCTCTCTCAGGTGTGGCTCTTAAAAGGGGCCTAGGGTAAAACTAGCATACAAAAGGTCTTCTATCTAAAAAGGCTTTTTTTTCTGAGACAAGGGCGCACCTGTTTGGACACTTCTGGAGTTTTCTTAACTGTGGATATTGTCCCAGCTTTGAATACTCCAAATCTATGTGCAATACAGAGAGTGTGTCATCACAGTGACTTAAGATAGAACACTATTGTTTGCTATAATGTAGCTCTTAGTGAGCCTGATTACTTAAAAGTCATAGCTACTACTTCTTGTATCAAGACATAATTATGATGCAAAATGATGCAGACCTCTTGAAAAAAAATGTATATATGTAACTCCTGGGCTGAAGTGATCACAGCATATGAAAAAAGGATTGTGGCTTGTGCACTTGTAGCTCCCCATCCCATTCCATTTTCTGAACATGGCTTTTGAAGTGCCAGCAGAAGAGACAGAAGCCATGATTTAATGTGACATCCAAACAACAAGCCAGCCTGTTATGTGCATATTCATACACCTGATACAAACCTACTTATCAAAAATGACAGAACTAGCAACTAAAGTGAAAATATTTCATTAATATGCTATAGAAATTTTTACCGTACTGTTTATTATGACCTCATACAGACCGGGCTGGATGGGGCTTTGAGCAATCTGGTCTAGTGGGAATGTGCCTGCCTATGGCAGGGGGATTGGAACTAGATGATCTTAAAGGTTCCTTCTAACCCAAAACATTCTATGATTCTATGATTATTTCACATAATTGCAGCGGATGGAAGGAACCTCAAGTGAACACTGAATCCAACAATTTATAGCTATTGTTTCCACAAGAATTTTAATCATTTTATTTTGCAAGTTCTTTGGTCAGGGTTGCATCTTTTTATACTTGTGCAATTAATACAAAATCTATGTGAATTCTTCTACTTGTAAGTAATGTGAATTATTGAGAATCTCTGAAAATATTCTAACTGTTTTCAATGGAACCAGGCTTATACCACAGTGTCTGAAGGGAAACTGTGTCAAATATGTAAGACATCTCTCCACAGGAAGATTTTTTTCAACTTACTCAAGTCAAATTCAGTACAGTAAATAATGGATTGCTGTTATTAAACCAGTGCAAAATAACATTAAAAATATATGCTTCTGAAGTGTCATTCTGAAAGTATTGCCTCCTATTTTATTATGTTGGCCTGTGACGTCAGAGGCAGCTGTAGGTATGGCAGTAGGGGTTGTACCTTCCCACCAATATTCCTTCACATTTTGTAAAGGATGGACAAATGACAGCAGAGAAACAGTCTGATAAAATGGTGTCTGACATGGAACCATGCAGAAAAAAAAAAAATTGCAACAATTGATATTCATCAAAATTTGCTGAATGTTTGTGGAGCTCTAACAGTGGATGTGAGCACAGTGAGGTGATGGGTGGTATGTTTAAGCAGTAGGTAGAGTGATGTGAAGGACAAGCCATGTTCTAGATGGCCATGCACAGCTGTCACACCATGAAATGAGGAATGCCTCTATCAGCTTGTCTGTCTGAATCAGTTAATGGGGTGACTGTTGAAAAATAGTATTTTGTAACTGTAAAATTATGTTATCAAACAGTTATTGTGGTCTTTGTACCTGCTCTAATTTCTGCAGAAATAAATAGAAGGTATTACATTCAGAGTATATATGTGTATACACTCCTTATCGATATTTTCAGCATTAAGAACAAAAACACTCAAAGCAAAAAAAAAAGACTTCTAGATTAATTTTATCTTTGTAAGATAAAATAAGTGAAACAAATTTATAAGATAAAACCCTGGCATGCCAAGAATACAGTTACCTTTGTATTGCCTAATTTGTTAAGAGATGAAAGATCCAAAATATGTTTTCAATTATATTGCCATTCATCATGCATTACTTGGTAGGCATTTTTCTTGGAACTGTTCTTATCTGTTCAATTATTTTCATTAAAAAGCTTGAAGAGAAAGAGAAAACTTTTTTTTTTCTTGGAATTCCCAAATAATAACGTACACTTGAAGTGTCAAGTTGAGTTTCAGATGAAGTGAAAGCATCAGCAAGCTATTAAATTGATGAATGCATGAAGATGAAAATAATATTCACTACCTTAAAGTGTGGTTAGTAATGCACAACAGCACATTGTGGTACTCTGCATCGTTATCCTCATTTAGCTGACAGGTTAAGAGACTTGCTGAAGGTCACAGAATAGATCAGTGACAGAAGTAAGAAAAGAGAATTCCAGAATCTCTTTTTGTTGTTGTGTTTAATTCTTTTTTTTTTTTTCCTATTTGTACAATCATGTCTTATGTCTGTGACAGAAGACAGATGTCAATGTATGAAATAACGTTCACCTCAAGGTAGAATCATAAAAGGGCATCCCAAAGAGAATTTAAACTGCTGCTCCTGATGCTACTGACCTCATGATTTATCCGATTGAGCACTCTTTTCCTTGCTCTACAGACTTGATCCAAACTTCTGCTGCGGGAAACCAGCAGATCAGAAGTCTGTCCTAGTGTTCACTTTATTCATACACTTTTGTGTCCGTCAAATATTAGTTGTTTTGAATGTTCTTTCTTCTTTCAATTTCAAGATGGCATTTTTGCTCTTGGTTGTTCTGTTTGTTTTTTTGCTTTTTTTTTTTTTTTGCTTTTTTTTTTTTTTCTTGCTGCTCAGCAAGCTCCCAAGATCTTCAGGGCAATGTGGTAGTGCAAGCAAGCCCTATTATCTTTAACAGTTAGGGTCATTACAAGTCTTTTAGATGGTGGCAGACTGTACTTCACATGGCACTCTTGTAGTTAATGAACATATGTGATTTGCATGTCGAGGGAAGGCACACTTCCCTTTGTGTGACTTTCCCTTTCTTGGGACATGTCTGTCATGCTTAATGAAGGGAGCCTGTTGTTTAGAAAGGAGAGAATGAATGCTTAGGTTAGAAGGATGGTAGTTGCATTTCTGTTTATATTAATACATTGTATTTTTAGATTCATTGTTCCACTTTGACTCCATGTCAGAGAACACTCAATGAGCTAATTAGCCATGCATTTTGTCCAGCATAAGAATTGTGATGCCTTAATTCTAGCTGCTAAATCAATCCCATAAAATTTGGCCAGAACAGTCAGAAATCACAGGGAAGGAACATAGCAACATAGATTAAGCCCATAAGTGCTTGAGAAGTGACCACTTTGCCTGAACCTAATCAACTCCAGCACTTCTGTAGATTCTGTAGAATCCCACTGATTCCTAACTAGCTTGCTGGAAACCATGTATTGTGTAAGGACTGTAACAATGGTCCATAAACAGCAGGCATGTAGCTGGACCAAAATCTTCCTGGTGTTGGAGGAGGCTGCAACAGAGTAATTAAAACAATACAGTTTTGCTGCTCTTAGTTATACTGATCTATGTGCTCAGGAGTCTCACTCTTGCCTCAGTCCTATAGCTACGAGCAGAGCACGGTCATCCCTCACAGGAGCCAGCAGCCGTCCCCTTACACAGTACCTCACAACAGAGATGACTCCCTGCAGGAACAGTCATCAGGCTGTAAAAGAGTAAACATGTTTTAAAGTAAAATAAACCCCGTGTTCCAGAATCAATGACGCATGCTCTTTGAACTTTCTTTTAAAATTGCTCTGAAATCATAAGGCTGTTATGGTGTGTTTTTACTCCAAATAATGCATATCATTGTAGCACAAGCCTTGAAGTTAAGTGGCTACTTTAATGAAATATAGTTACCATAGCTACCAGAGGAGAACAGAGAATAACTTTTAGTTCTTTTGAAGCTATGAATTAGTTTAAAAAGAGGAAAAGGAATAAACAAGCATACAGAAGTTTATTATTCAGCGTTTCATGCCTGATCAACTCTAAAAAAGAACTCTCCCTAGACTAGGGCATTAACATTTTCCAGTTGAAATCTGTAATTGCTCATCAACAAACACAAAATCACATTTCAGCTCCTCAGTATGTCTGTTTCCATGTGTTGTTTTTTTTTTTTTTCCTGAGTCAGAGAAGGAACAGATTTTTCCAAAGTTCTGCTTTCAGCATTTTCTTAATAACTGATAGCATTTCTTAGCATTGCTAAGAAGTAACATCCAAACAGGAATGGCTAACCACGACTCATGAAACCTAAAGTCTAACTTTATTATCTGTTATAAACACCATCTTAAGAGCGATGGGAGGAAAATGAGAATTTATCATAGTGAAAATGTCTTCCAGGAGCAGTCTCATTGTTTTTCAGTTTCACATTGAGATGTGCTCTATCCCTGAAGTGTTAATGGAGGTCACTGTTGTTCCTGTCTTTTACTGTGTCAAAGCAAGGGAGTTTCTCCATAGTTGACTATTGAGAAACAAAATGATGCTCCTTCCAGTATATCACCTTCAGCTTATAAGCCTCGAGAACAGCAGTGATTAACAGGACTTTTACAAAGTTTCTGTGTAGTTACAAGGACAGCCTCAATCTTCTGTCATTTTTTTGCATTAGCTATGATTATGCTTTTACCACCAAAATGCATTTATTTTAAAGGTAACAATACAGAGTCAGAGAATAGCTTATGTTTCATCTATATTTATCAGCACTCACTGTACATTTGTGTCTTCATTACCAGGAAATATTAAGGGACATTGTGCCATCTATTCCTGTTTACAGTTTATTATGCAGAGATAGGAAACACTTAGCATGTAAAATGAATGTAGAAATTATTCCTGGATAGAAACACGGACATTTCCCACTCGTTGGCTCTTTCTCCTCCATCACCGGATCAGAGTGTAATTGTCAGTAATCAGGCCTGCTTGCTGCTGATAAAACCACTCTGAATGCTAGCAGCCTTCTTTGTGTGATGACTCAATTATTCCAGAAGTGCCTCATCAAATCTGCCCCATCAGCTGGGCTAATAAATAAGGAGAAGAAACTGGCCCCCCAAAGCAAATTATAAATCCATTTGCATTAACCATTTCGCTGGTCCATGATCTAGGCAGAAATAAGCATGGCAGATTGTGTTAAGCTTATTTGAATATGTTTATAATGTTTACAGCATGCAACCTTTTTTTTCTTTTTTGGTTTTTTTTTTTTTTTTTCACAAGGTGTTGGAATTATCAGTCATGAATAGCATATAAATGCAGTTATGTTAATTACAGAAAAGCCTCGGGCATCTTTGAGGGATAGTTTGTTGCTTAAATCAGGTGAAAGTTAAACCCTTCTGCAAGGTGAAATACGATCTTGCACATGGCATTGGAATTACTGCCATGTTTAAAACAGCGGATGGATGGAAGGGGTGTATTTTTACAGGTAATGGAAGGACAACTGCAAGTATTATAGGGCTGTATTGCACATGACCTCCTGTGCATCTCAGGGTAGAACTAAGTAAGATAAAGTTTAGTCTTATGGTTGGAAAAGAAAATACAATAATATAAGCAGCTACAATCCTGTTTCACATCCCTGCACACTCAATAAAACAAGTGTAAAAACGAGTATACTGCCCCAAGGAAATTGCTTTCTGAAGCTCAAACCATAAAAAAAAAAGCCACACATGTCCAAGCAGTTCCCTTCTGATTTCCAGGACTTCCCATGTCTACTCCAGTGTAACATCAGAAGGCTGAATGAAATTCATCTGTTTACTCATGTGCTGAACATTACACCTGTGTCTAAGTGTCTCACTGAGATGACCCATAAATTTCAGTAGAACTTAATGTGTGAAGTTATGTACTTCAGCATATACAGAATAAAGATCTGACTGCAGTCAAGAGCTCAATATATCTTTTCTTTTTGTAATAGCACCTTTTTTTTTAGATATTTTCTCAAATACTAAATATTATATATTGAGAAAGAGAAATAATTGTCCCTGAAGAAATACAAAAAATATTCAGAGGTCATAGTGGTTAGCCCATTTAATTTGTTTCCTTAGCTATTACTCCCATTCTGACTTAACAAATCATAAACTGTTGTGCGTGTTCATTTTCATATTTTTAATATATCAACTAGTGACGTGATAAATGAGAGAAAATCAAATTCATCTGTTGGAAATTTTATCCATTATATTTTTAAAAAATATTGTTTAGGGTCTTTTACAGACATTGCATGCTTTTTTTGTACTGAAATGCCGGCAGAGAAAACATCCTTAGACTCCTGGTGACAAAATTTTTAACTATACGATATATGCTTTCTCATTATTAAATTTTCAGGAATTCTCTAGTAATCTGACCACAATGTGGACTTTTGTTCATAGACAATTGGTCAATGAGAATGGTTGTTGAAAGGATTTCTCACACATATGTGACAGTGAGGATCAGGACCCAAATTGTAATTCACATCAGTATCCTGGTATGACTCACAGATCATAGTAGGCTAACACTTCAGAATCAGTACACTGATCACATTGCACTAGAAATAGCTATAAACCAAAGAATGAATTGCAAAGATTCCAGGTGACTTCACTGAATCATTACATCAACAAATCAAAGAACTCATTGATTCAATTTTTGTGGGTTTATGAAGTTTGTCATTTTGTTTGAAATGTGATGCTGCTTGAAGTAGAGGGAGATATTCACCTCTCTCAATCTGCATAAGAGTTTAAGAATAGGCAACAGTTATCATCTGTAAATCACAGGTATTTTTCTTTCTTTCCCTATTCTTTATTAAAATAGGTAAATGAATTCATGCACACTATGAAAAGGTTGGGCCTACATCAACATATCCTAAGGGGGTCCTAAGGGGAAGGATCCCTCCAAAGAACCTTGATTGACATAAATTATTTCTATATGATAACCATCAACAACCTGTCATCAGAGCTTCCAGTAGACTAGATAGATGATTTCTGTGGCCTCTTGAGGGTAAGATCTTCATTTTCCAGTCCTCATTGCACCCACTGCTTTGCTCTTTCTTCTCCATTCTTTGCTATACCTCAAAATTTGTCACATGTTCAATTTTATAATGGATAAAATATACTTTAAAAAAGCATTTTTCAATGATATATTCTATAAGATTTAGATGTAAATCAGAACAAACTTTTCCAAAATTAATTTGTTTGATACCTGAAGCATCAGATCCTTGCATTGTATTTGAAAAGTATGCTGCTTCTTGGCTTGTGGACAGGGATGACACACAGTTTATATTCCATTTGGGGTATGTCACATCCCATGACACAGAATAATCCGACACAACCTTTTTATAACATGACAGATGCATGATATTGTATTAGAATTTTTATGAAACACTGTAGCTTAAAATCTGGGTACTCACCCACGAGTCGGCTGTATGGTTGCCAGCACCCTGTTATCTGAAAGAAAGAGAAAATAGCATATTTAAACTTATTAACCAGTAAATTCTGCTTTAGTTAAACACAGAAGAGAGGTCAAATTTTTGCTTTATATAAAGTCTTGCTTCTGTCCTACTATAATGCTTTGCTTTTCAAAGATAGCTGATGATGTTACATACAAGGCAGATGGGAGTAAAAGAGCAAATGGCACTTTTGCATGTAGTTTTCCAGCACAATTTTAAACCCTCCTCTGCAGCCCTGAGCTATCCCAGACTTAAAAAGAGAACTTTCAATGTGTTAGTTTATTATGTAAAGTTAAATGCAAAAAGTTCTGTATATTTTCCTGTCCTTTGTGTACTTTTCCAAGTGGATCTCAGCTGTGCTGTCTTAACTCTCGCTCCCTTAGGATGAGAGACAGCAGATGGGGTTAGGGCAGAGGGCTGACGCTTCTGACAGCAAACGGCCTGGTTGTTGAGTGGAAGCTGTGAGCGTCAGGAAGCTCCTTTTCCCCAGAGAACCAACAAACCACTGAAGAAAGTTGAAAATGAGCCCTTTGAGAAACGCTATTAAAAGTAGTAAAAAATTGCAATTGTGCAGATGATGTGCTGCTGTGTGGTTATTCGGATGCTAATGAGTTTGACATTAGGGAACTCAAAGGGTTTACAACTACTCCCTTATGTGATTTAGTTCTTTATTGGCAATCTTTGAGAAAATAAATGAAAAATATATTGCTAATAAATGCATAACATGATAGGATTTTAGACCAAAACCTGCTAAGTTTTAAGCTTAGGAAGTGATTTGTTCACCACTGTAGCTATTCTAAGAGATCTTTTGTTTTAGGGTTAGTGTATTTTGAACAAAAACAAGACAAGGCAGGTAGATAGTGATAACTTTAATATCCCTTTTTTGTTCCTTACTTTTTTTCTCATTTCTCTTGCAAATGTTGAAAAAGAATAACGGAGAAAGAAGGCTTTAAGGGTAAGCAGCATCATTTCTCAGCAACATATTGGCTAAAAAACAGCTTTAAAAATCTTCTCAGTACTAGGCTGTTTCGCTCTGTTTTTTCTTTCCTCTTCATCTGCTGTCTGTTTTGCTACTTGGTAAAAGCTTATTTATTTTAATTAAAAGTTATTGATGGGATTTAAATAATATTCTATCTACTGGGACTCAAGCTGAATTTAGTTACTCACTAAACTGTTGCCTGCCTGAGAATCCATTTAAAGTGAGGCTTCCCAATTTCAGATATGCAGAATTACAAGTTTTATTGGAAAAACTTCATTGGGTATAATTAAAGAAATAGTTAAAGTTTCACCTCCAAGTTCTAGAAGTTTATCTGCAAACCTTCTCATTAATCTATAAGTAGAATAGATAGAATGAATTAGATAAATCTTACTAAATACACTGGATACTATTTGAAAGCTACCCATAAAACTGCAAGTGAAAGTAAAATTTTATAATTTGATTATTGATGGCAGGAGATATATATATATATTCTCTGTGAATAACTAATCACAGACAGATTTGATCAAGTTGCAAGTGCATTCAACTTTCTTTAAGTGTTCGAATGGTGCAGTTATCCCTTATTTCTGAATGCAAGCTTATCAGTATCGTACGCTCAGACAAAAATTTCAATTCTTTTTCTCTCATAATTATTGTTGGTTTAGCAGGAGTTTCCTTGTAGAAAATAATAAACATTAAGAGTGGAAAAAATCAAAGACATCCCGTATTTGGTTACAGTGAGAATGTGGTCGGTCTGTCCAACTTTGAGCATTGATATTCAAAGCAAAATACATAAATAGATTCTAAAAAATTCAATAATTTTATTTATATAATTATTGAAATATTTTAGAGTGCTTATCGTTTATTTCATACCATGTGCCAAACCATATTTGACTTTGGATTTCTACATAAAAACTGTGTTTTTCTGTATGTGTATTAAGAAAAACTTAAGGTCTGAGTGATAAACTATTGGAGAGGGCAAAACCATACTTTAAAAGTACCACAAGAAAAATAAATTTTCATTATTTCTACTTTTTAAAAACATCATGTACCTATGCCACGTTTTTCATGAAAAAATAATAATTAAAAAAAAAAAAAAGAAAAAAAACCGATTCTTTACCTGTCATAAAAAAAGCGTCCTGTTTCACCTATGTTTTTGGTTATGTTTTCTTTTTCAGAGAATGAATTTCAGGATTATCTGTTAAATCGGGCAAGACATCTTGGGAAGAGTGAACCTGGTCCTTTAGAATCTGCACATATTTTCACCCAGAAACAAACAAAGGTGGGATAATTTCTTTAAAAGAATGAATCTGAATTAAAATGCATCTCCATAGAAGTACTAGATTACTTTGTAGTGTTTTGTGCAATGTGACTGTATTTCCTCTATAGTATCTGCTGTTTTAAGAACAGTAATCTTAAGAATCAGGTAAAATAATAATGAACTATTCAAAAAGATGGAAACTTCTGTAAATACGTAGAAATTCTATTTTTTTCATTTCTATGAAAGAATTATGTTTCTTAAAATTAAATGCCAGCAAGAATACAAATATCTTTTAATCCATATGGCTTCAAAAGTAAGAATGTATTTCATAATGCGTTGCTTAAATTCAATCTGAAGAATAGCTTGTGATTTTTTTTTTTTATGAATGCATATTGATTTAATTTTTTTACTATACATTTTCTGAAAGGTCTTTAGGTGTCAAGGCAACACTTCTATTATTATTTTTTTTTTTTCTGTTTGAATATTGACATATTCTTTCTTCAGTAGGAAGAAAAATGATATTTAGTACAAAGTAGCCCAGGAAATAGTGACAAGACATTAAAGTACACTGGAAATAAAAGTACAGGAAACAAGCCCCCAGAAACTAGGATCATCTTATGCCAAGCTGCATTTTATCATGATGTACTTCATAATTTTTCTGTAAATTTAAAAAGCTAGCAGTTGCCCCTAATTTCATAAAGCTGTATTTCTGCCCTCTAAAGCCTTGGTAAAGCAGACTAATAGAAATACTTGGCACACATTGGTTACCCAAGGGAATAATAGAACTATTTGCTGTAGTCGTTTGGCAAAAGGACATAAACATATGGCTTTGGTTTATATTCAGCACTGCCAGTTGTGCAAAGTTGCATGGATGAAGTATACAACAGCAGTGACAACTCAGAAATCAGAAGTGAGAATCAAAATAAATCATCCTCGTTACAAAGTTATTCAAGCTTGTCTCTGACTTAAGGTTTATTTTGCCACTGAACATTTTCAAGTAGTGCTTTCAACATTAAAACATTATCTACATTTCAAAATTATGTACAACCCACAGCCAGTTGTTGATGATTTATGTTATGCTTTAAAGTTTGCACTCAGTGGATGTACTTGCTCATTTTATTTCCCAAGAAACAAACACGTGAACTAGTTATTTCCATGACATTCAACTTCCTCTGATAGAAATCAAGAATAGCATTGTGTAAACTTAAGCAAAAGTTTCAAAATAAAGATGGGATGACTACTTAAGTAAGATTCATCAATATCAAATAACAAGGTTTGTTTTCAGTAGTAGCCTTAAAGAACACTTTCTTTGTTTTTCTCCTTCCTGGGTATCAACTTGTGATTAAAAGAAAAGAAGAACAAGCAACTTTAAGCCACAATGCAAATAATGTTCCTGAAAATTGTGTCTTCATATCTTTTATTATTTTTTCTTCCAATAATCAGAAGATAGAAGCTTTTCCTAAAAGTTGTTAATTTGTGCTTTCCATTTTCTTCTTGCTCTGTAATTTTCACTATCAGTCTTTAGTGAATTCTTAATATTAAAAAAAAAGCTATCTTAGAGTGACAGAAAGATACACTTAGCACACATACGTACACAAACAACCGAATGCTACTCTGTACTTACTGATAGGATGTAGGAAATCTTTTGCTTTATGATACTAAAAAAAAAAGAAAACAAAACAAAACAAAAAAAAACCTTAATGTCAGTATTCTGTTTTTGTATGTTAGATTCTTAAATAACTTGTTAAAAAGAAATAGTAAAATGTGGCTACTAACAGCATCGAAAAATATTGCCGTAATAATATTACCTGTTGTCAGGAGAGACACATGCTATGTCATGTCACCTTGGGGTACAGGTAGAGCATAGAGATGTTTGCAGTGCAAAGCAGTGTCTGACATCAATTTTGAAGTCTGTGGCTTGTGTTTTAGAATTAAGGATGGACTTGTGTGCCTTAAAAGGCATCATTCTTTTTCTGACTAAGTTCATTAGTCTAATGACAGATGTAGACGTTATCTCTATACGAACACATGTAGATTACAATGAAAAGAAAAACTATTCTTTTCAGAACTCTCAAAATCAGCAAAGTTTTGTCACTGAGAAGTTACTTTCCATGTTTCATTTTGAAAACCAAACATAACTTTTTGTTGGAAAATCCCAGGAAAATGTCAACTTTTTACATCTTACTTCTAAATAAACTGGTGATTTAGTTACACAAAAGGAAAGTGACCACTCCAGGAACGTGAAATGCGCTTATGTGAAATCATTCATGCTTGTTCAGAGAGCAGAGCAGAAATAAGAAAATGCACTTACTTGCATGTATCAGCAGCACTGTCCTCACGGCATCATTTATTTCACAGTAACATGCTGTAAAGCTATCCTACCAAGATAGAAGTAACAATTTTGTTTCTTAAATTGAGAATTAAAAATGTGCAATTAAATTGAAATAATTATTTTACTGTTATTATTAACAGTATTATTGCACATGCCCTGTTTCAGTTGTCATACTCTTGGATTCCATTGGATCAGTGCATGCATTTGTGAACAGACTCTGGGCGCACATACACACACACACGCACACAAGAAACTCAGAGCCAAATCCTGATTCTTTCCATCACGGAAGTATTTTCAGGTGTTGCTCTTGAAACTTCTTATTGCAGTGTGAACAAAAATAACATTTGGTTTTTGTAGCCTGAAGCTCTTAAACAGTTTGCTGAGAAAGTATGATTGCTGCTTTTCACCAGTAAATTCATCTGGGGAACATGAACACACTGTAACAGTCATATGGCAAGTTACTGTAACTTCAGCTAAGCAGAATTTGTGATATCGTGACTCCAGTCCATTTACTAGGGTCTAGTTACTGCCTTAGCCTTCTGTCTCAACCACAAATGAAGGAAGAAGAGAGGGAGTATCACACTGAAATTCACAAAAATCAAACAGCATTCATAAACACTGACGTTTGTTGGGACATACATTCAGGAAAAGCATTCAACATTAACATCTAAAATACATTTCTAAATGACAGGAATATAGCATAACTGAAGGAACTCTGAGGAAGGTATTTATTTCTTAGATGACTTTCCTAATGACTTAGGACTGTGTATCTGCTAACTCTCTTTTTGTCTCTGTGTTTCTGACTATTATCTCTTACTAATTCCTTTTGAGTCCATTAGCCAGTTTCAACTCAATTTGAAAAGAAAGTGCTTAGATGAATTTAAATCCTGTCATATCAGAGAATCTACTTAAAAGTTCATAGAATCTAGCTATAGAGTTAGTGGAATTAGTTTCACTATGCATAGAATTACTACTCATCACTATTAGATATATTTCTACTTGTGAATCTTGCCACTAAAAAATATGGGAATGCAGCTCAGAGTAAAAAATTCCTGGCCATTGCTTAGAGATTATCCTGATGGATAAAAACATTTACAGGAAGGCATCATGTATGGATTTTGTAAAGAGAAGAACTAGCAATCTCTTATGACTGTTTGTCTTAAGACAACGTGTGTACTGGTAGGGAGGGCTGACCATCCTTGAATTTGGGAGCATGAATCATCATCCAAAATCCATCCAGTCTTTCCAGTACACTACAGTAATAAGAATGTCTCTCAAATTCAAATCCTGATAGCAATTGCCTCATAAAAAAATTAAGGCAGAATTTCTTATTTAGTTTAACACTTTCATTATTCCAAGGATGTTTTAAAAGTTTGAGTACTTCTTGCTGACTGCCTGTGGCTGTAATTTCATGTAAAACAATCACTATGCAGATAAAAATAATAAGGGAGAATCTTTCTTTTTTTCTTTCTTTTTTTTTTTTTTTTTAGTGTCAGGCAATCTCTGGAAAAAAAAAAAGAAAAAAGAAAAAAGGAATAATGTATTTAAACTTTGAGAATTTTGGTGACATACTGTATTCATTTACTTTTCTATAGATTTAAAGCTAATGATACGTGGGACTTTAGTAAGTTGTTTTTATGCAATGCATACATGATGATTCTTTTAATATGTGGCTTGCAGTGGGCTAAACAGCACAATAAATTTCAGAGTTGAGTTGATTAAACATCTCTCATAATTTCAAATTATTGCAAGGAAAGAAAATCAATAGAAAAATCACCTACATTGATTTTACTGTTCGTTTTCACTCATTGTGCAGTTTTTAAATATTCATCACAATGTAACATGCTATTTAGACCAAAGTAACTGCTGTTCAGTAGAAGCAGTGGACACTTTCTGTTTCATAATTAAAAGAGCAGCACTGTGATTGGTGTGGTATTTATTATGAAATGATGACAAAGGAGTACCAGTGGTTTTAATAGTTTTAGCTTACAGGAGCTGTTGTTAATTTTGTCTGTAGAGTTGCAGGTGAAATAATGCACAGTGGATAAATAGTCTATATTGGTTTAACTGAACATAATATATAGTGTGTTCTGGAGTTGTTTGTCTCAATAGACTATAGTAATCAAAAGTAATGAACCTATTATGTGCAGGACCTTGGAGAGCATAGAATGGCAGTAAAAGTGTGGCACATAAAAGGTTTATTAAAGGAAATTAAAGTCCATCATTGCCACACCTGCTCCCCTATTATAAGTCTATGGCAGGTCAGTGCCTTCAATCACAACTCAGCATCAGAGAACAGAGCCATGTTTCCCATTACCATTGCAGTCGCATTGCTAAAACTCGCTCTCCAGGTTTTAAGGATAGTGACAAGTAAAGGCTGCCAGCACCACTACTACGTAAACACAAACCACTTGTGTTACTTCCCTGCTAATAATCAACATCAGATGTAAATTTAAACAGAGAAAAGATAACATTATCTGGGTTTGAAATGAATTTCAATCAATTTATACTTTCATTTCAGATATCATTAACCTGGGTTCTAGAATTAGACTTCCTCAAGTACATGAATAGCCTTTTCAACTACTTATGTTCTCTCCTACAAATAGGTATTTTTATTCCCGTTATATATGATGCAAAACCACATGCAACAGTGAAAAGGGGAAAAAAACAGGAAAATAGAGAAATGTTTTTTAACCTCTGTCAAGGCTCACTTTATTCTTTCATTCTCAGGTCAAATTTGTCATTCAGCAATGCTCATTCAGATTCAGACCTTCAGGACATCTCAGTTGTCTGAGTCATGTAAAACTAAAAATAGAACATCATCAGATCTTCAAACTCTATGAATAGAAAAAGGTACAAACAGCTTCTTGCATCTTCCCTCTATGGGGGAAATCAGTACTGCTGATCTTCAGGGAAAAAAAAAAAAAAAAAAAAAAAAAAGAGTGAAATAATGGAGAGAGTCTATCGACACAGTTTTTTGTCTTGTCACCTTTTGCAGGAAAAAATTTGCAGTTGTTGCAGTTGTTGGGCATAGAGAACTTCTGGTACCCATAGAATCTAGTTATCTATTGCCTGAAAGAGTTACATAAATCAGATGCTGATGCACGCAGTTGTTCCTGCATACTGATCTGCAGAATGTTGGATCATTACCATTTCACAAACAGGGAAACTACAATTAAAAACAAAGATAGGTAGTAAGATGCTACCATAATATTAAGAAGAATTACAGAATTCCTGCTGTTTTGCCTAGGCAAAAATTCCTCATGACAGATTCTTCCACACACCTCCCTGGACATGCTCAACATTACATGGTTAAACAATCTGCTGTATACCACTGCAGCTCTTCATGAAATCTTAATCCCTTTGAATTTCAGGGGTTTGTAATAAAATCCATGGATTGAAAACCTGCCCCTACAATTATGGATCTGGGCCAGATCCAAGACCAGAAGGTACATATTTCCACTGCTAGTTTAGATGTAGCCAAAAGTGTCATGTGAACAGCCATTCTTGCAAGGTCTCTCTTATTTCAGTTAGAAATCTGATGGCAGCAGCTTATACTTTTTTTTTCTTTTTTCTTTTTTCTCTTTTTTTTTTTAATGTAAAATACAAACCTGATCTTTTGTTCCTCCAAAGCTTTATACACATCTGTAATGATTTCTTCCACTTGAAGTTCTACAAGATTTGAGATTTGATTAAGTGATGAAGTGTTCCCAAACTGGACATGTGCTGTAGTCAGCATTCAAGCAAGAGTGTTTCATGCTCTAAGAATGAAGCTGTCAGACAGGTTCCATTGCAGCTCTTCTGATACGCTTCAGTTACAACAGCTATGTAGGATGCCTGTAGGCACTAGTGTTTCTGGAACCTTTTCTTCCAGGAGGTGGATGTTGAAAGTAGTAGTCACACAACATTGCCATTTCTAACCTTATACCTTCAGCTAACACCTGTAGACATTGTCATTAAACCTAAAGAGTCACTCATTACCATCACTTTATTAAACAAATCTGTGCCATTAAAGGTATCTCCTAGGTATTTACTAGATATTCACAGATGGCTTTTTATCTCTTTGACAAGATTAATAAGGCATGATTATTCTTCTTTCTATTACTGTCTAGCCTTTGGAAATGTGAAAAAAAAAAGCGTTGGAGATTTTTTTTCTCAATGGCAAAAGGAATGAATTAAAGACTTTGTGTTAATATTACAGATGGATGCAGATGGGGAAAATAAAAAGCTGCGCACACGCTCAAAAGGAACCAAGGGTGAGTTAGCAAGCACATTCCACGACCCTGTGCCCAGCACACCATGAAATATGATAGTTCTGTGCACAGTCCCTAATGTGCAGTAAGAGAGTGTGTAGCTTCCTTTGAGTTGCTTTTTTAATCAATGTAGGACACAGACTGCTGACATTAAGAGGCATGATGTTATTAGCTATGGCTTAAAGAAAAGCAGGAAAAAAAAAGCAACCCTACTGTATACTATTTTCTTTGAGCTATTTCTAAAGAAAATAAAGGTTATGTGTTTTATTAAGCAAACATATATTTTCCATAGGGAGTAGAGCTAGACAATATTGAATGGATTCTTTCAAAATAACAAACCAAACTTTGTCTCAGCCAACTGAATGTCTTTCTGCCTATTGCCATTAGCTATCAGTAAATTACCCGTGTAAATACTTCAGAAGTAAATTTACTTTAATCAAAAGGTGCAGATGTATGCAATGCAGGAGAACCCTGTGCTTTTTTAAAGAACTGGTACTTGTGTTTGGTTCTGCAAAGTTATGACAGAGTTGTATTTCCCAGCTATTCCTCTCTTTTTATAAGGAACAGATGGAAATGCAATACTGAGAGATAAACAGGCACTTAATGATCTCAACATCTGGAAAACATGATTGACTAGCAATACAGTCCTTTCAGGAGAATAACTTTTTATATTAATACATAACACTTTTTGTGACTCTTGATAATGATTGAAAAATTGAGATACATAAAAATAAATGCCAAAGATTTGCCTTCCCTGCAAGCATTTTTGCTTATGACTGTTTTCAGAAGCACAAAGCATCCATCTTCCAATCTGATTTTAAAAGGAATTTTGCAGTGTTTGTATTGCGAAAAAAGGACTAGTCTGATTAACTGACATAACACAGAAATTCTAGGTTATTAATATCATGCCTTCAGCTTGAAGTCAGATTGTAGTCAGAGTTAAAAATTAAAATGTAGTTTGGCTTAATTCTCTATATTCAAATGACCAAAGGAGTCTAACATTCAAGATTCCATTGAGGAAATGGCAGAGAATATGAGTTGGAATGGTATCCACTGCCCATAGATGAGGGGATAAGTACAAAAATGATAAAAATATTGGGTCTTTGAAGCATCCCTCAAAAGTGTTCTCTGAAAGTTAAGTAAAAACATATATATTTCAGAAGTATAAGAATAGACGACTTAATGTTACTGGGTTTGAAAGATATTGAGTAGGGAAGTTATTCAAATTTCAACATTAGAGTATATCCACTCCGTTAAAAGAGTCTCTCTCTGAGCTAACAGATAAATTTAATAGAAGATTTTATATTCATACTCTTTTCACTTAAGAAGATAATTACACCTTTTTAAAATGTATGAATTGTCTTTATATTTTTAATACACATGCAAATACATGTATGAACCAGTAGCTCTTGAGTGTTTTCCCAGAAGCTAAAAAAAACCACAAAAGTTGCCTGTGCAACACGAGAACCACCTGTTGGCTTTGCCAATATGCTGTATACTCTTGTATGGACAGCTTTCGTCATTCCCAAATTGAATTAAAATTCAGAAAAAGCATAGATTTCTTATGCTTTCAACAAACATGTGCCATTCTTTCTATTTTTTTCTTCTTATTATTTTTCATGGTTGTTTTTTTTTTTTTTTTCCACTGAAGATTATGTTTCAGGTTTCATTCATCCTAAAATAACTGTGAGAATTATATGTTCAGTTAATATTTGCCACTAGTAGCTACAATCCCGTGGTTAGCATGAAATAATCACCTGTGTTTTGATAGCTGCTTCTCAGTCATCAGATAGGCAGGTGCAAGGTCACAGAAAACACAAGTCTGGAAGTGTAAACTAATTCATTCTTTCTTTCTGCTTTTATTAACAGTTCAAGTGGACTCTATAGCTCAAGAGCTCAGGTAAGAACTTATTTATTTTTTCCAATTTTACTTTCTGATTTTATCGATAAATCCATATCCAGGATATCACTATAAAATAGAAAATCCAGAACATGCAGAGGTTTAGCTTTGCTCTGACAAAAGAGTGTTCTCATGCAGATATACATTTAAAATACACCAAAAACAAAAGCAAAATGTTAGCAGTAATTATGCAAGCATAATCAAAAATGATGCAGAATTTACGTATGTCAAGGCACAGAACAAAAAAACCTTATGTCTTATGATCAGTTTTCAGTCTTATTTTTGTTGTAATAAATATAGCATTTTAGCATCTGAACATTCCAAGAACCATAAACATTTATGTGGTTTTTATTGGATTGGATTTTGCAAAACCAATAGTCTCAGTCTATTTCTGTAAAAATTCTAAATATGTTCATTTTTCATCATTTATTAGTGATTTTCAACATAGTTTAGAAATAGCAGAAAGTACTTTTCAAATTTGTGCAAAGAATGGCATTTCTGTCAAAACTATAGATTCTACAAGGATATACAGACTGTCCTAGTGAAATTTGGATATCTAAATATTATTAATATGGGCATCAGTTCGTAATAGCTGGCCAAAGAGCATAAGAAAAATATTATGTAAAGACTGTTATATCTTCAGGATTCGAGCTTGATAAAAAGAGCATGTAGAATTAAATACAAATTTTCACCAGTACAAATTCATTCTTTATTCCTCTCAAGAGAAATATGTACAGTAGATGGTAATCCCTAGACTTATCCATCCAAAAAACAAAACATTTTCACAAAAAAAAAACTGTTAAAAAATTTGCTCTAATTTAACTTCATGTATTCAGTCTTCTTTATTGCATACAACTGAGCTGCATAGCAGGCATCTGAAGTATGTATCTGTGGATTCTTCCATTTAGGGAATAAAACCAGCTTCACATGATTTATTTAGATCGGTCAGAATGCCACTCTCTCTTAATACAGAGCATGAAATATTTAGAGAAAGTTTTTTTTTGCAGTTAAGAAATACAAGGACTGGTCTGACAGAAATGTCTCCCATTTTATTATGTTGACCCAAGACATCAAGAGGAAGGTGTTGTGGTATAGCAGTAGAGGTTGAACCTTCCCACCAGTATCCTATTACATTTTGTTGCCATGCAACAGTTGGCAGCAAAGGGGCAGTCTGACAGAATGGCATCTGACAGGGAAGTACAGATGAAGCAAAGGTGTGTCACCGAATTCCTCCATGCAGAAAAAAAATTACACCTATTGACATTAATTGATGCTTACTGTATATAGAGAATAAACAACTAATGATGGTGACAATGCTGAAAAGTAATGCTTTGTATCTGAGAATCTGTGTCATCAAATATGTTATTGCACTCTTTGTATTTTTGTCATTTCATGGAAATAAATAGGAAGGATTACTTTCAGAGCATATAATATTTAAAAGTTTTGTTTTATAATAAAAAAGAGGAAATTGTAATCTTTTTATACATCTTCAACAAGTGCAATAGTAGGTTAACTTTTAAGGTAAATTATTCATGGTGAGTCACTCATTCAGCTCAACAATGAACCTCATTTTTCTGTGTAGCTTCAGTTTCCTGAGATTTAGTGCTTCTCCTTTCTCCTCTGTTCATTCCTAATTTACACACCAGAAGGATGCATTAATCCAAAGAGGCAGTCATCCAAAAATGAGTATGGTCCATGTGTTCCTCAGAGAAAAATGTTTGAAAAATAGAGGATGTGCAAGTTTCTGCAACATCAGAGAAGCTTTAATTCATTCATTATCAATTAATAAAGGTTTTCCTAAGCAATTTTGCTTCTCTGTATGAAATACTTGTTATTTAAGAACTACTATGTCACAGATTGCTTTTTCTGCCGGTAGCATGAAATGCATCTGAAAAGAAAATACAATGGTTTAAAACACTGAACTAATCATCCAGACGCTAACTTGGTATTAACAATTTCTACAAAACAAAATTTCATATTGTGTATCTCAGCAGTCAAATGACTTTACTGACATGAGAGTCAAGTGATTAACTTTTGTGAATTTATTTGTGCATGAAAAATGAAGCTAGAGGGACAAGAGCTGCCTTTTGAAAATGTAGCCTATGAACATATTCATATTACTCATACCTATATTATTATGGAAGTACTATTGAACGTTCCTCAAGAATTAAAGAATGAAATAGTCTTTTGTGTTCCCTAGATACTGATATTGGAACTACTGTCTTTTCTGACCAAGGTTCTAAACACTGTGTTGGCTGAGAAATTTAAATCCAGGCATAATTAATTTCCCCTTTTCCCCTGGCTTATCCTATCTGACAAAGCACTTTTACACTTCTTATTGAGTTTCTGTTACAAAGTGCCTTGGGATACTTCTACATGAAAGGCATTACATAAGCTTGCATGCTCATATTGTATTATTATTAGTTTTGTAACATTGATTGGTTCTAGAGCATTTGTTAGCCTTTTCTTATTCTTCAAGTTGTTTCAGAAAAGTAGAGAATGAAACAAATATAAAGTAAAACAGAGTTGCAATCACCAATTAAATACAATAAAGCATGAAAATATTTCTTATCTAAATTTCAAAGGATGCACTCTTGCTTGAGTTCAAAATGGAATTCAATACTAGAAGAATTTATAAGTATTGATTTTAGGAAAACAAAAACTTCACCAAGAAATCTGGCTAATGGTTTTGCTATTATCCATCTTTTCCTGAGAAATATGACCATCATTCTGCTAAAAAAATTAAAGCCTGAGAGGCTTTAGGAGGACATTTTTCACTCATAGGATGGTGACACACTGGAACAGGCTGCCCAAGGATGTTGTGGATGCCCCATCCTGGAAGCATTCAAGGCCAGGCTGGATGTGACTCTGGGCAGTCTGGTCTAATGGTTGGCAACCCTGCACATAGCAGGGGGGTTGAAACTAGATGATCATTATGGCCCTTTTCAACCCAGGCCATTCTATGATTCTATGTTGTCAGTAGTTCAGATTTATAAGACTTTTTTCCTGTATCTATTGGATAGGTTATAATGCTGAAGTGTATGAAGTACGGTAAACTAATACAACAATAATAAAACTTCAGTATAGAACCATTCCTCCTGTTGGCCTTATTTACTTACAAACTACATGGTTTGTACTTTTACATACAGGAATGCAGTGCTTTGGTCATTCCATTGGTAGCTTAACAACACACAAGAGATCAGTTTCTGTCACAATCTAAACTTCACAAAAGAGAGCAAAATATAATGTGTGATAGAAATCAGTTCTGAAGTCAGGAGTTTTCTGTCTCATACGTTCAAGTTTGAATCTGACATTTTTCAGTCATAACATCTCTGTTGTTGAACCCATCAACAAGAAGCAGAAAGAAGAGGTCTTCTCTTAGATTATTTAGTCATAGACTAATGAAAGGACCAGGATCTTCAGCTGTGCTAAAGATTAGAATGAAAACCAAGGGGAAGTGACGAATATTGGTATGATGTATTCTCATTATTGTGTTCTATTTAACAGATGGGATACAGTATGATGAACCATCTGTAGGTTATGGAGTAGCATCTGGGTCAGACCAAGGAAGAGCAAATTGGATTGATCGAAGCATAGGATTACAAAAGCATAGATCAGTTTGGCCAGATCCGTATCTGAATAGAAAGGGTTTGGTTTCTGGGTTATATACAGGTGAGAACAAGACCTTCTGACTTCTGTCACTAATCATTAAAGAAGACTCCACCACACACTTGTATTTCATAGAGAACATACATGCTCTCTGGTCACTGTAGCTACACTTCCAGTTACGCTTCCCCTTACTATCAACAGTGTTAGAACATTTCTTCAAAAGGACTATCTCTTTAAAAGTAAGAAAAGTTCATTTTTATTCGAGGCCCTTGTTTCACATGTGAGACTTTTTAGATATTCAGATAAGTTGAAATATTCAATATGAATAAAATATAGATATGAGTATCTTGAGTGCTTTACCAGAAAGGTGACAGAGCAGAGCTGCCTCAGATATCTCTTTGTTAGGAGAAACAACTAGACACTTTACACTTTGCTGCTGTCTTTTGACTGGGAGTGTGAAAAGCAAGGAAAGCAACCTTGCAATCAACAACACTGAAGTACTTCAAAAAGTTTCTGTTGCTAAACTGTATTCGTCAACTTTAACCAAAATATTTAAGTATGTCAGTATAAATAAAAGTATTAACATGTAAGGAAAATCATTTTACCAGGTAATATACTTATTATTTATTTTTCAATTTGGAATGTTTCGCTGTTTTTGTCTAAGTACGGATAAATGATATATATCATCTTATATCTGAAATCTAATTTCAGACAGCAGTGGCATGAAGGTAGAGAGTTTGATACACACATAGAAGATATTTTGGCCACTCAGGAAGTTTTTAACATGGAAAAAAAAAAAAAAAGCCTTGCTGCATGTAAAAAGAAATGATTAACTGGTAACTCTTTTTGTGAGCATCAGAAAATAAGCAGGTTTTGAAGAAGTGTTTTATGAAAAGAAAGTCTGGTGGATTACCTCAGAAAGAAATGAAAGCATCTTCCTGATGGAAGGAGAAGTTGGCACATGAGATAAAATCATACAAATGGGCTGAAAGACTGTCCTCAGTAAGAATTGAGAGTGTGATTGATTTATGTAGCTACCACCTTCGCAGTACTGTTATCCCAAAGAACTGCCTAAAGCTGAGACGCTTATAGAGAAAGTAGTTTGTTCCTAGCCTATATGTAGAAAACTGTCAGGATTCTCCTTAGTTTTTGGCTTCTAGTTCCACAGAAATTGCTTGTGGTCTTATATTTTTGGAAACCACTATGTTAAAGCACATTTCTGTTGGAGCACATCCAGAGAAGGGACACACAAATGATCCATCGAATGGAACATCTGTCCTATGAGGACAGACAGAGAGAGCTGGAGCTGTTCAGTCTGGAGAAAAGAAGGCTGCAAGGTGACCTGATAGCAGTCGTTCAATATCTAAATGGGAGCTACAGAATCGCAGAATCACAGAAACATCAAGGTTGGAAAAGACCTACAAGACCATCCAGTCCAACCATCCACCTATCACCAATAGATCTCACTAAACCAACACAAAATCCAACCATTCCTTGAACACTTCCAGGGTTGGTGATTCCACCACCTCCCTGGGCAGCCCATTCCAGTGCCTGACCACTCTTTCAGAAAAGTAGTATTTCCAAATGTTCAACCTGATCTAGCTGTGGATGTTCCTGTTCATTGCAGGGGAGTTGGACTAGATGGTCATCAGTGGTCCCTTCCAATTCTGAGGACTCAATGATTCTATCAATGATTCTAATCAGCACAGCATTTGATCTGAGACAAAAAAACTTTATCATTTTATTTTTATATGGTTTTTATTGATAACTGATTTTCAATTAAACAATAAGCATATATATTAATAACATCTATTCCTAGGCTCTAGTATCAGAGTTAGAAGTAGTTACTGTTTTCCCTATTGCTTGGAAAAGAAACTTCCTCTCTGCTCATCATAGAAACTTAAATGAGAATGAGTCTTTGAAACTGTTAACCTCGACTTCTTATTCTATGACTTCTGGCATAATCAAGGTTGTCCTAATGTCATCAACAATATTTTCTTCAATTCAAAATAAATTTTATTGCTTATTCTCTTATGATAACATTCTTAGATTATCAAGGAATTCAGGCTACCATTCTAGTCGGTATTTTCCTCAAAGAATCTACGGAAAATTGTTTTTTACCAAGGAAAAATTATTTTGTAATTGATGTTTAACAGAAAACATTGAATAGTTAAATATAAACAAACACTGAACAATCTGTATGTGGTACTGTTTAGAGTGAGGCAAAGGCAAGTGCATGATGGTCACAGACCTAATAAAATACTAGCGCTGAAATTTACCTGTCCTTATAATTATAGCCCGCACATCAACTGTTCGTATTGTGATAAGTAAAATTTTATGGGACTGTCATGTCTAATATCATCCCATGTTCTTTCTTCATATTCTAGTCCCACTTTAAAAAGCCATCAAATTGTGAATTGTGCTTTTTTTGCTCTCCTTTTCCTTTCCCTATGCCTTTCTCTAATCCTCCTCTCTTCTATTGTCTCTTTCCTAATGCTCTGAAGAGCTTATGGACCTCAGGCTTTTTTCCCCTTTTTGTAGCCTCCATATGTTTTCATACTTCAGTATTAGATTGCACTTTCAATACTGTTAAATCATACCAATAGAGCAAAAACATTAGCATAGGAATAAATTCAAAATTCAAATATTCCACTTCAATTTTTCCACTTTCAAATGTTCAGGTTAGAGAGTTATGGCTTGCATTAACTGTTTGGAGCTGGTGTATAACGAACACCATTTTTTTTTCTCTTAAAATTCTTTAAATGAAATTATAAGTTGTAATAGAATGTTCATTCAAAAAATATGTTGTTTTAGTGAAGAGAAATGAAAGGGTTTGGTTCTGAATGAGCACAAGTAATGACATTAACATTTTACAGGTAATCCTGAGACTGACAGTTATTTTACTTGACAATTTAGTGAACAGTTCTCAATAACCATTAACGTAGCTGAAATAGGAACTATATCTTATATTTCCTTTGATATGCCAATGGTTGGAGTTGTTCACTGCAATGAATCATTTGCCTAAGTCATGCAGCTATTAAAACCTTTTGATTTATACACTATGACCTCTATCTTTTTCTCTGTATTTATTTAAAATTTACATTTCGCATGTTCTTCTAATGTCTATTATGTACATTTATAGCCAACACCTGTAGTATCAATGTCTTTTCTTGCATTAACATGACATTTTATTTGGGTGTGGTTCTACTGTTTTACTCCTTAAAGTCTCAATTTTATATAAAAGCTATAGTGTGTAATTAGCTTCAGTGTATTTTTTTTTTTAAGTTGTAACTTTTGCCATATGTGGCAAATCTGCACCTCTTTAACTGTGGCTGCTAGGCTGGCAGGTTGTTATTTGCTGGTTTTTTTTTTTTTCTTTGCCTGAGAGTTTTTTGCTAGGTTAAGTGGTACCAAACTAGACCAGGCTGGATGGAGTTCTGGGCAGCCTCATCCAGTGGGTGGCAACCCTGCTCAAGACAGTGTTGTGGGAATTAATGTCTTCAAGGTACCTTCCAACCAACTAGTTCTATGATTCTATGATTTTGTAATGTTCCTTGCTTTGAACTAAAAATTTTATGTTATTTAATGTATTCCTGGAGGCATTATCTACCCCATCAAAACTTCACTGTTCATCAGCACATAGTAAATATCATCCTTCTAATCACATACTAGAATTTCAAGTTTTATATGCCTTAATGCTTTCTGTTGAATGACAGAATGTATCAGAACAGTATAGCCCCAAATGGTTGCTTCTTCTTATGGCAGATCCATTCTCTGTGGATGATCACACACCATATAGAGAATGAAATGTCTGCCACAAATTTCTGCCTCACATATATCAATCATGAGTTTGGACTCGATGATCTTTAAGGTCTTTTCCAACCCGATTCTATGATTCTATGAGTTAAATATTACTACTAGCTGCATTGCTCTGTTTAACTAATGACAAGGTGGATTCAGACAATAAAAACCGAGACAAAACAGACTACATGCAGGGAAAAGATGGCAAAGAAAGGGAAAGAATAAAGCCAGCATCCTTTTATGTTAAAACAGTCTCTGACAATGAATTACTTAGGATCCCATTGCCTGTTGTCAAAAGAAAAGAAAAAAAAGAGGAAGTCTTATCCTCTCTTACCTAGAGAGGATAGGTTATCTTCTCTAACCTAAGTGAAGGAATATGCATGGTTTTTATTTACAAATTTATGGCAGCTAGCAGGCTGACCATTCACATGTAGGCTTTCTGGATCCAGAGATTGTATGGATGATCTGTAGTTCTGACTATGATCTTAATCCGTTCCAAGCTGCATTCTTGGCTTGGGTCCAAGAATGTATTATTGACCTACTGAGTAGAGACAGACTGAGCGACTGAATGAAAAAGGGAGTAGAAAGATTGATTTGGCCAAGCTCTTGAGCACACATTCAGATCACTGAGTTTAAGAATTTCTTGAGTTCCAGTAAATAAAAAATAAGTTTTCTCCAAATTGTCTTTTAATAAACATAGCTTATCTGTTGTTAAAATGTCCAAATCTGTCTCTAGCTACAGAGAATTCTTGAACTATGAGCATTAGAATAGAATAAAATTTTAAAGTAGCTATTAATTTCATGACAT
The DNA here is from genome assembly GCF_905368555.1 of Meleagris gallopavo. NCBI lineage: Eukaryota > Metazoa > Chordata > Aves > Galliformes > Phasianidae > Meleagris > Meleagris gallopavo. The sequence goes on along the minus strand of NC_139406.1, from coordinate 55,136,591 downwards.
ATTTAAATAACAGTATTTATATGTGACATATCTGAATACCATTATGAGCCCGCAAGCTTTTAAACTGGAACAGGAAACTCAGAAAAGAGAATTAGAATCTGTGCTGTCCTCTGAGTTGTCTTTTCTGAGGAAAGAACCATACTGAAATAGGAAACTGTAGTTTAAAAAAAGAGAGAGAGATTTAAAGAAAAAAATACAATTTCTTCAGCATGATAATTACATTTTAAGTTCTTATTCTAATCAAAATTTACCTATTGCAGCCTGAAATCCTTGTCTTTTAGCCTCTGGTATCACATGGTTAGACTTCACTGTAACTACATGTTTTTTCCTATGTTGCTGACTTACCATCACTCTTAACATGTATCATTTTATTTGCTCAGTCATTTCACAGTCCAGTTGTTCTTTTTGGTCAGGTGGCCTATAACATTTAGTTTACTGTCTGAAACATCTCCAAGCTCAGTATATAATGACTCAACACAATTAGCCATTTCTCCCCAGCCTCTTTTCATGGGGGTTAATAAATCCTCTTTTACCAACAAGGCTGTGGCAACTCTTTTCTTATATGTCTTTTTAAAATAAAATATATCTTTCAATATCTGTCCTCCCCCTGGCTTTCAGTTATGATACAATATTTTCTCCACTTTATTATCTGTCTAGTCCTGTTACTTTTTTTTTTTTCCTAGCTAAATCTTTAATTTGTGTATACAGGCAGACACTTTAATATCCTAAAGTTACTGAGATAATTTTGCTCATATTAGTGTTCACAAACATGAATTCCCCTTTTATCTTTCTTCTCATCTGTACCTCATGTGCTTTCCTTTCATCTTGGCCTGGCTCTGGACTGAACTTTTCACAACTCTGACATTTGAGAAAAAGATCATTGCCCATGTATGGTAGTTACCTTTTCTATTTGTGGAATACCTTTTAACCCTGGAATGATTGCTATAGTGCATAGGAACAAGCCCTGTACCTTTCATAGATACAGCTTGTAGGTTAAATGTTTTGGTTTCTATGGCTTTGTTAGAGACAGAAAGAGGTGAAATGCATTTTTGTGTTGTGTTATAATGAAAAATAAGAAGCATTTATATTTTCTTTAATTATCTTTGTCATGTTCTGACTTTTTATCACCACTTCTGTGATATCAATTCACCAGATCTAAATGACAAGCTAGTTGTTTATTAGTTTGATCTCTTCCTATTTTTATGCTTAAAAATATTGATGAAAGGAAACTACTCTTATCTGATGAATTCTATTCCAAAAGATTTTTCAGGAATTCTCATGTGGAGTTTTTTTTCTGGTGTTAGACTGTAAGTGTCTGGTAGTTCATCCATTGATTACAGTTTTCTCAGTCGCACATTTTTTACTCCTTGAAGTTCTTCAGCCAGACAATATGTTGCCACCTCTAACTTGTAAAGTAAGCAGTTGTTTCTGTTCATGTGTAATTTTCTCATGTCTCAAAATTCACAAGTATTTCTTACTTTTATTTTTGTAGGCAGGTAGAATGATCTTCTCATGTAACCTGTGTTCCAGCACATTCCACTATTCAGTGAGAAATTCAGTGACACACAAAATATTGGTTAAGTTTACTATCATGCCCCCAAAGTAGGATAACATTTATAAATGGGAAGTACATTTTAGCATGAAGCATCAGAATGCAATGCTGTATAAATTTTGAGAATGTATGCAATCCATAAAACAGATCAGGTACTGGGAGACCTCATTTCAGGCTTCCAATATTTAAAGAGAATTTATAAACATGAGAGAAATCAACTTTTTACAAAGGTGGACAGTAATAAGACAAAGAGGAATGTTTTTAAACTAAGCAGAGGAGAGAGATTTAGGTTAGATGTCAGGGGGAATTTTTTGACTCAGAAAGTGGTGAGGTGCTGGAACAGGCTGCCCAGAGAGGTTGTGGATTCCCTGTCCCTGGAGGTGTTTAAGGACAGATTGGATGGGGCCCTGGGAAATCTCATCTATTGCTTGCTCTAAAGGTATGCAATTATATCTGTGGCAGAGGAGTTGGAACTTGATGATCCTTGAGGATCCTTCCAACCGAAACAATTCTGTGATTCTGTGATGAGCTTTCTAAGAATTTGATTTGAAGAGTTCTGAGATAGTGCGAATTCATTACTCTTCTCTTGAGCTGTCAGTCTCACTGATGAAAAACATCTCATTGAGTATATTCCTTAATAAGTAAACATGTAAATAAACGTGATAATAAGTGATTGATCAAGAGGTTCTTACTCAATTAGAAGAATCATTTTTAATGTCCTTTGATTGACTTTGCTTAGTTTACTACCTGGCACCTATAATGATTTAGAGTGGAATATTGTAAATTGAATTACCATTTAATTATTATTTTCCAAGGATACAAACCTTCTATATTCCATCAAAATTGATACAATTTATTTTCTTCCATTAGAAAATTATGTTCTCTCTCTATTTGTAAATCTGAGAGTAACTTTTGTCACTTAAAAGTATGTTCTATCTAGTTTTCCGAGTTTAGGATTTATCTTTGTATGTAGTCAGAATATGTGTATTCTTTAATGTTCAGTAATTTCATGGTATTGAGAACAACATCCTAGCCTTTGTATAATTAATAGTTTGAGTGGACTTGACTGATGTTGAGGCTTTTTAGACTTTCTGTGAACTCCAACTTTTGACTATGATGAGACAGTGTCTTAATTGTCTTTATGCCTCCGTTCACTTTTAGATCAACCTGAACTAAGAATATTAATACTCTCACTCCAACTAGGCTGTAAAATTTACATGCAGTCTCTGCAAACAATGAGGATTACTTAAGGAAACAGAACATAAATCTGACTGAGTTAATCTGAAAACAAAGAAGATAATTGGATTATAGTCACTTTCCACCTTCCTCCTCAACCACTAATGTCTATCTGAAGATGCTGTAATTTACAGTATTTGAGTCTTTAGTTGCAGTGATGAGACAACCTATGTTGTGTTTCGTTGGAGTCCAATGTTGCATATCTTTTCAAGAACTTCCAGCATTCTTAGTTGCTGTAAACAATTACCTCAATGTCATTTCAATCAACATACGATCATCCCCTTCCTGTACCCAGCACTAGTCATTTCTCCTGATTATCATCAGCTTATGTGGAGCTCAGGATTTTTTGTTTGAATTTGAGGGATTAGTGACATATAGCTGTAGCCTAATCCCTTGGGAGCCACTAGGCAGTTAGAATCCATCTCATCTATTTCTTAGGTTACTAGAAGATGTAGAAAAGGACTGAGTTAGGGACATTCAGAATTTCTATTTCTTTTCAGTACCTCCACAGCTTTTGAATTCTTAGAAGAAAATCCAACTATAATAGAAAATTGTAAGCTATAGGTTCAGCTTTGAGTAACATGTTCCTGAATCCTAGAATATCAACTTTTCCCACTTTTAAGAAATAAGTAGTATTTGATAGAGAGTAATGGGACACCTGCAAATCTGTGAACAAACTTGATCAAGCCCAAAAGAAGCCAAAAATATCTTTACGCACAATCTAATTAAGGAACAGTTAGGCTAACCTTCTGGTTTTTCTGCTGGTGTGAAGTTAAATAATAATAAAAAAAAAAAAGACAGATCAGAAGAGCATATATACTTTAACTGAAATTCAATAGTTTAATATTTACCTTTGTGACATAGCTAGATTATCAGTCAGAAGGTAACTCTAATTAAGAATTCAGTTGTTTTCTCCACAAACTGAAATGTTCCATTAATTACTCTTGTGCAAACCTACACGAAGAGCCAAATCCTTAAATAGTATTAGACAATACATGAAAATTGCTTGATATTCAAAGACAGATATTTTCTGTCCTTATGCTAAGGAGCATACATGAGAAGTATGTTCTGTTCTTATTATTTTACATGGCATCTATTATAGACAGGAGTAGACACCAGTTATCGAGCTAAATGTACCCCTGGTTTTACCCACTATGGCAATTCTTATGTCTGTTACCATGCTTTACCAACCTGCAGACTGCTTTGAAAAATAAAAAAGAAAAAATCCCCCAGAGGTTGGAAATCTTGACAACATATTGATGACAAAAATCCTTGCTGGCTACAAAGTAGTTAAAGGTCAGAATAAAGGTTTGACATTCACACTGCTTAGATGAACCGTTTACAAAAAAAAGATGAACATGACAATTAGACAGTTTTCAATATTAGGAAAAACTACAGATTGTGAGGATTGCTCTCTCTTCTTAGGCATTGCTTTGTGGATGCAAACCAATGCACCACTGTATCTATATATTACCAGTGTCTGTCTCAATACATGCAAGTAGATCATATATGTCTTAGATATTAGCCTTTTGGATCATACTGTAGCTGACACAAGATTATTTTTCCTAGCTCAATCAATGACTAAAAAAATAACATAAAAAATCTCTTCATTATAGAAGTGCTAAAATTATTTATTATTCAAAAAATATTAGTACATTTAATTCGGGGAAGAAGTGTGCATTGACTTTGGGCTCATGACAAAAAGAACTTCCCCTGGTTTATGAGCCTCAGATTACCAAATAACCTTGACAGCTGAATCAGTGTTCCATGACAACAAGCAAGCCATTGATAAATAGCAACAAAACTATTAGATGTTGAATTTATGAGATGAGTAATAGAGAAGCTAAATTATAGGTTTACCATTTGAAAAACTACAGCATGACAAATCTGTGCTAACGTATGTGTCTGTGTATGTGTGAATGCACAGAAGGAAAAGAGAGAAATGGAAACTTTCTAAGACAGAGATAAAATTAACATGCCATGGATGTTACAAACGCACAAATATATTACTTTTATGTGAATTAGTTAAATTCAGTGTCCATTATGAAGTAATAAACAAATCATGTGTAAGTAATTGAAAAAGCTACCACTTGTGAAGTTGTCTTCCTGGTTTTATTCTCATTTTTACTTTTAAGCACTGTGCTGTAGGAAAAAGGGGAAATTCTGGTAAGCAGTAGATCTTTAAACTGCCTATTGCAAACTAGCAGATTCCATTTAAAATCAAAACCTGAAGTGTGAAGAGTCAAAACTAAAAGCAAGTGTATGTTCTTCTGGAGTTCAGAAACCTCTTCTTGGTCTACGGAAAATAATTTGCACTTCCTAGGAAAGAAAAAACAATTATTTTTTATTCTCCTGTAATCAGAATGAAAGATATCAGAAATCATTTTAAGTCAGGTTGAATCTTGTATCAGAAATAGTGTTGCTAGCAGGGGCAGGGAAGTAATTGTCCCTCTGTACTCAACACTGGTGAGGCCACACCTCCATTACTGTGTTTCATTTTGGGCCCCTCACTGCAGGAAAGAATGTGAGGCCCTGAAGTGTGTTCAGAGAAGAGCAACTAAGGTGGTAAGGGGTCTGGAGCACAAGTCTTACGAGGAATGATTGAGAGAGCTGAGATTGTTCAGTATGGATAAGAAGAGGGTCAAGGGAGACCTTATCACTCTCTAAAATATTTGAAGGGAGGTTGTAGTGAGCTGGGGGCCTCTTCTCTAGTGTAACTAGTAATAAGACTAGAGGGAATGGCCTCAAGTTGCACCAGGGGAAATTCAGGCTGGACATTAGGAAACACTATTTCTGTGAAAGAGTGGTGAGGCACTGGAATGGGCTGCCCAGGGAGGTGGTGGAGTCACCAACCATGGAGGTGTTGAGGGACATGGTTTAGTGAGAAATATTGGTGATATGTGGACGGTTGGACTGGGTGATCTCATAGATCTTTTGCAACCTTGATTCTATGATTCTATCTTACGTAGTCATTTATTTTAAATTATAGAAACTATAGAGGAAATCTGAGTGAGTGGCTGTTCATGTACAGAAACAGATATGATGCTGCAGATAGTGTCCTAATTAGATTGTTCTCGAGCAGGGAAGCACGACAGTACTTAATATGAGTGATCAAGCTTCACTTTATTGTTGTACACATAGGGTTTATATAGGTTTCCAATACATATGTATTTGCTTACTATTGGTGCACAACATTGGCTGCTAGGTGGGCTGCTCAGCCTTAACCAATGCTCAGTCAGCATTCACCCCTGTGCTGCTAAGCCAGTTTACTTGTCAGCCCTCCCCACATCTACAGAGCACAGCTGCAGATGTGGGCCCGCTGTTTATATGCTGCCCCAAGGACATTGTGTCTCCTATCTAACCCCTAGTATTTTCTCATGGGTATGCACTCTGTGCCGCTGCACCAGCTACGCTCGTACATATTCTCATGGCTGCCCTGCTCTTGCAGCCATTCCCCAACAATATGATAAGAATAAGATAACAGGAAACTTGCTAATACGACTGATTATCTTCCGGGCAGATCTATAGGCTTTCTGTTCTGACAGTGGTGAAGAAATTTTTGACTTACTGCAGTAAACGGTGAGAGAAAAATTGAAGAAAAAGTTTGATCAAAACAGATCTTGAAGTTACTTTTGCTTCAGAAACTTGCTCCACTGTGATCCAAAAGAACACACAGGGGACCTTGGGGGCCTATGAGTAACCTTTAACAAACTGTTGCTGCTCCTGCCAGACTGTAATAGTTATTGTCAAGTGGGATTCTTGTTCTCTTGTTTCTCAAAGCAGGACTACATTGGCAGGTGGCAGCAGCACTCTAGGGCTCATCTTGTCTGTGATCTGCAAGTGTCTGAGTTTGGCTGTTTTTCATGGTGAAACACCAATAGATTGACAGCTAACATTAAGTTCCTAGAAAAGTATTGTAGGTAGTGAGGAAGAATACAGCAATTACACCTTACATTCTGATTATGTTTTTCCTTACCTTGACTGGAAGATGCACAACAGTCAGACAAGTTACAGGATTAATGCTGAGGAGCTATATGAAGTTCTGTGACCTGTGTTAAAAGAGGACAGTATGCTAGATGAACTGATTGGATCTTCTGTTCTAAAAATCTATTAATTATACTTCTGTAAGAAACAGCTGCAGCTTTGTCAAAGGTGAATTAAACACTGAAAATTCATATTGTCCCAAATACTGTTACAGTAGCTACCGGAGATAAATTTGAAGCTTGACTAATAAATGAAGGAGATTCAAAGGCAAACTTAGCGAAGGTTTTGGTTAATAAAGCAATTGTGTGTGAAGGGTATTCAAACATTTGTCATTTATTCATTTTGCCTGAACCAGCATGAATGGTACTGTCATTCACAAATATTAATTAAGAAACATTTGATTGTACTTTTTTAGAAACTAATTATGCATATTCATCTGTACTGCATCCATGTCTGATGTCTGTTATATGGCCGTCATTTCTAAAGGGACACTAAAACTCTGTTATGATTCTGACCTTTAACATGGTATTCATGTTATCCTCTATTCTTAAACAGAGAAATAACTGAGAAGTCTTAGTATATTCAACCTCAGATGGTAGTTAGTGTCCAGTAATGCTAATGCCTATGGCATTTTAGCTTTCAGAAGATCATGAATATTTGCTGTGCTTGAGGTGCATATGGTAGAATTGTAACATTCCCCTCAAACTGCAGAGCATCGTATTTCCACGTCCTTCATGTTTGCAATGATGAATTGCCAAAAAGGTGCTTAGCCAAAAATGGGTATCTTTTTAAACAAAATGCTGAAGTTAGTCATATGCTTTCATCCAAAACAATCAGAACCTGAGCCAATTTAGTGCACATAAGATACCTTGGAAGGATTAATTTATGCTGTAGAGCTTGTAATATGTTTAACCAATAGGAGTTCTCTGCACACATGGATTTTTTTTATTTTTTTTTTTTTCAAATCTTGCAGCTAAGCCAGTGAGCCAAATGCAAGATCTAGCACCTAAGAACATCTTGTAGATTTGTAATGCACCCTGAGGGTGCCTAGGGTTGAGAAATTATTGAGTGGATTACACAGATTCATATAATTATTTTTTTCATTGCTGAAAGACATAATATGAATACTATTATTCATACTGCATAAATTTCTTAGAATACTGTGGATAGGAGAACAACAAAACTCACAATATCACTTATCCAAAAAAGTTATTTTAAAGAGTGAGTTGAAGGTTTGAGCCCCTTTGTGTGTACCCCTTTGAGTGAGGTACTGCAAATGTAACACCTATACACCATACAGATCAGGTTTATGGTGGACAAAGCTTTATTGAATTTCTCTAGAAGCAAATTAACATGCAAATCAATACTTAGGTCTTGTAGGAGATGAAAGAAATATATCAAATCTGCTAATAATCTTCCTCATTAAAAATCAGTCATTTCTTCTCACATCAGTCATGAAAAAGTGAAGTATTTAGACAAGGCTTTTTCCAAGGGATGGTTTGCACACTTTATGCTAAATAACTAGTTCTTAGTGGGATAAATAGCCCTCTGTTGGAACCTCTTTCCAGAGTCTTTACAAAGAGCTGAGAAGATCCTAAACCAGGCACTTATGGCTGAAGTTAATGAAATGAAACCAGTGCTCAGAACTAGTATTGAAAGACTCACACTGAAAAATATTCTGAATATGCAGTGTCTTTCAAGTGTGGTATGTTGTTGAACTGTATGCGATGTCTAAAATTGAATTCAAGATATGTGGTTAGTTTTTCAGCTTATGTGAATATGTGGAAAGGTCTGGCTCAAAAAGAAGGAATGAAAAACATGACTGTATCTAATGTGTGTTGTATTTTCTAGTGATACACAATACGTTTTTGGGTCAAAGTCTCCTTTTTTCCCCAACGTAGCTTTATAATAAACAGGTTTGCCATGTTTCTAGCTATAGAGATGACAAGGAAGTTTGTTCTAAAAGATGCACAATGCAGCAACAAATATACCTAAGAAGACAAAATCTACAGACCTGGATATAACAAGAAATTGGCATGTTGGCACATTCCATGCAATTCTTTTAACACAGGAAGATATGGAGAACTGTATTTAAGAGGGGAGCATTGCACAGCCTGAATGGGGCCTGATGATTGCATCTGATACACAAATCCAAAAACAAAATTAGGCATTAAAAGTATAGAATGTATTATACTTCTCCACCCCAATTCTGTGTGGACATTTTTAGTTAATATCAAAGATAATAAAATTGAACATTGAGTCACAAAATAACATGCTTATCTTAAACTTGAATGTCAACTAGTTATCAAAAAATGAATGAATAGACCTCTGTGGTCAACACAAGGAGGGACTGCTGACTGTAGATTTTGTAATCTAAGAATGGTGCAGAACAACACAAAGTACACAAGTAAATGTACTACTAGTATAAAGACAGTGGGGCTAAAGTATATTGTAATATAACTGGTGGTATATTTTTCCCATTAGCTGTTTTTTTCTGGATTATCAGCCCAGCCTACATCTTTGTTCATCCCTTCCTGGGTTTATTTATTTTACAGCAGAGCTTGGATTAACATATGATTACTTAAGATTAAGCATGTTGAGTTATCAGTCTTTTACTTTTGTCTTCCTCTTCATTCCCCTTCCCCCAAAGAGATTTTGGCAGCACTCAAAAGAATAGTAAATTTGTCAGGATCCTGAAAACTTTGAGAACATGAGCTGAAATTAAATTTCTGCTAAACATAACTTGTTGCAGTTGTAGGTGAATTGATATTGTGTCAGTCCTCCCTGTATACATGAAATGTAAACGAGAGGATGATTGTAGTTTTTTAACCAGTTTATGCCTCACTTCTCTCACTTTTTTTTTCCCCTGTCATTACCCATTAATCATTGCAGTGCCTACAAATGCTCCATGGCTAAGAGAAAAGCTGAAGAACAGATTTCAGGTGTTCCTGTCAACAAAAGGAAGTCTCTGCTAATGAAGCCTCGCCACTACAGTCCCAGCCTGGAATGCAAAGAGGAAAATGAAGACAGGACAGATTTACAGGAGAATATCGGTGTTCTCGATAGCAATTCAATTCCAGGTAATCATGTAATGAGGCTCCACTCAAACCTGAATTCCACAGAAGGGGAGCTATGAAACATTGTTTTCAAAAAGGATGCAGAATGCGTTTGGCTTGTAATGGAGTTGGAATAGTGCATTTCTATCTAGCTTTAACCATCCAATTATTTTGTACAAACTCCTCCTGGGGTCTAGTAAATGCTTTGTAGGTCACACAGAGAGACAACTACTACAGCAGGTCAGATATGGAGCAGCATCTGCTTCTCCACTAGCTCTGTCAAAGAACAAGGTTAAGCCCACCACAGATAAAAACACATTTATGAAGAGCAGATTTTCATCGGAATATATAGAGCTCTTAGGAAAAAAAAAAATGCTTAGCAAAATGTTGTTGACTTTAGCATTTAGCAAAGCAGTTTCATGCATGTGACGGCTACGTGTGTTTTGATTAACACAATTACTAAAGTCAGCACTTTTATGCTTGTTGTTTAAACTCTTCTAAGTCAGACATGTCTGACAGTTTATTGAAACTTCTACAATGTGTCTGCTGCAAAATATAGAAGAGCATGGGGATACAAAAATATATAGCTATAGTTTTTCTTTATGTCTCTTTCTATTTATGTATATATATATTCAAGATGAACAATTAACATCAATCTAAATTGGCTGTTGCATATCTGTTTAAATAATACTGCACAAGTTGATAATCAGGGAAGTAAGGAGAAATCAGTGAAGTATATGCTGCATTGTTTTAAAGGGAAGAGTCATCATTAGATGGCAACCATCAAGATAAAAAGAAAGGGATCTGGCACTGGGAAATTAGTAATCATAGCTACTAAGAAAACAGAATACAGAATGAATTTATATTCTACTTAGTTGTTTGTTACTACAGATGTTTAAAGGTAATTTACTTTCCTCTCCCATTACCAAGTTTCTTGTACAAACTTTTAAAATATTTTGGAAGGAAGCAAAGAAATGAGATTAAGAATTTAGATCTTTATTCACTCTAAATAGAATTTTCTAAGAGGAAAATAATTCTCCCACATATTCTACATATGACAGCTACATATACGTACAAACAGAAGAAGGCAACTGTCAGATAAGAGTCAAATCCTTGTTCTACTTCAATCAGTGAAGAACTCTGTCTTGTTTCTGAACTTGCTGAAGGGAAAGTATTTTGATGATTAAATAGGTAGAATATGTGCTATATGCAGATGAACATAACTTATTTAACTTTTTTTTTTTTTCAAAAAAAGGGCAAGTGTTGAGCCACACCATTGACATAAATGTAGTAGAACATTATTTGCTCCCAGTCGTTCAGTTATGAGAAACAAACTGATTTCAAAAAGGTGAATTTGATACTTATTAGACTTCTTGCAATTGCTTTTGCCATTGATAATGCAATCTATATCTTTTAAATTAACCTTATAGCTAAAGTATCTATGAAAAAACTTCAGCTAGAACATAAGACTGATTGGATATTTACTTTTAATTTCTTAGAGTAATATTGCTAATTTTATTTTGAACTTTTCATTGTTGCTTCACCTATTAATGCTTCAGTTCATGCACTGAGGCCACTGCAAACTAAGCTGAGTTCTGATTATTTTAAAATGAAATATGCAGTCTATAGAGTGAAAAGCAAAGCTGAGACATCTGAATCATTAAACCAGTTAAACAGCACATTTTTTAACATTGCATTTGTAAAATTCTTCACTTCAGTATCGATCATGATGGTTTAAGAAACAATCACCTAAGTTGTGATGCCTTGTATTGCTTTTCATCTTTAATCTAGAAAAATAATTGAAAATGCCTACTACTATTATCAAGCCTTTTTATTTTTATTTTTTCTGAATAGTGGGCAGAACTAACTTCTTACTTTTTGAAATGACATTTTGATGTTATTGTTTCATTTTCCAAATGGCAGAAGAGCAAGTAATAAAACGCATTTGACTAAAGTTTGTTACAGAGCCAAATGATCATTCTTACTTGCTGAGATGTGAAGACAACAGACTTCTTTATTCAGAATACTGCAATGTGTGGGGTACCAGAACAGCTGCTAAAAAGTTATGCTAAGGATTACAGACATTTTTTTAAAACACAACTTCACGCACACAGTGCACAAGGCCACCTCTCCCTGCGTGAGCCCAATTTTCTGAAGAATAATAAGAATTAATCAATATTTTCTTTTAACATATAACAAACAGTTGAACCAAACAATTATGTAAACTGGAAATGACCCAAAATGCTAACAGTTTGGCAGCAGTAAAGTGAAATGCATTGTGGTGCACATGTGCATTTTTGTCCCCCTTTTCCCCTCCACAATAATCTGCACTTAATAGGAATATTTTAAACTATGTAGCTAAGCAACAGAGGTAATTGTTGCTTTCTAGAGCTTTTGTTAGGCACTCTAACACAGCCCAAATATGCATAATTAGGTATAATGTCTATAAATCATTATTGTACACATGTGGGTAGTTAAGTGGATTGAGAGAATAGTTCAATGAATTGGACATATTCACTGAAAATGCTTTTTATTTGTTTTCTGTAGTTCATAATACTTTAAAATTATCATAACCCTTTACACTTTCTCCTAATAGCTCACTGTGTTATGGAGAGAAACTTCATTTGCATTTTAGACTATACCTAATTTATTATTTAAACCTGGAGTTCTTCTGATTCAGGAGAGAACAGACACATCTTGGGAAATAGTCTGTGCTTGTTTATTCATCCTCCTTTCTAGGAAGTAAAATGTTAAATTTTTCAGTTTATGTTGAATAGATCCCAACAAAAGAATGTACCCTATAATCAGCATTATTGAAGGGGCTAGTGTTGTGACTAAATTCTTCCCTTCATCCAAAAATGCTTTTAGTTACTATGGCAATATTTACTTGATCCTGGCAAACCAGTGTTGATTTTAGAGAGATAATTACCAGAAAGGAAGATGATGGAGATGTATTTTTGAGTGTCCTTGTCAGAGGAAATGTTTATAAAAAAATTAAATGAAATACAAAAGGCATATTGTCTTCCACACCATCCACCTCTCCTATATGCAGCCTCTGTTACCATCTGCCTGCTGCTTTTCTTCTGAAGAAAGATGTTTATAAAGACAGGATGCACTTCAGTGGTGTCTTTAACAAGCCCTTTATGAGTCTGTACATAACAACCATTTCTGTTTGCCTGCATGACCTGATCTATCACTTAATGTGGCAATTGCAATGGTGACCAGGAGCTTGCCCTTAGAGAAGTGTGGATGTTTTTTTCCTTCAAGGTCTTTTGTGGTGCTCAAAAAGTAATTAGGGTCTATTTTGAGAAAATATTTAGGAATCTTAGATGAAAGGAAAATGAAAATGGATTTTAGAGGAATTTTTAAATGTGTGTGTTTGTATATGTTTCTGTGTATATGATATAGATTCTCCTTATATAGTATCTATGTGCATATATACAGTGCATTATACTTGTGCAAATATATGTGAAGATGTATGTTGTAAGACAGTATATTTCTTTACCAACAGCAAAAAAACAGCAATAATGAAAGAATAATATAAAGCAGATACAATTTTAGAAGGGCTTTTCCTGGTGCTACAAGTAGTCATTTCAAATACAGCACTGGTGAATTAAATAATTTAAGGGTACCTTTGAGTAAAGAAATGAAATTTTTTAATATCTTCGTATCTCTTCTAGAAGATATAAAAAGCTTTTCTTACATGTTTTTCTCTTGCCATTTTCTTATACAGAGGAAAGGATTGCAAAACCATGTGAGGAAACCCCTCATTCAGGTGGGCAAGAAAATTCCAGTCAAAGAAAAGATAACTACACCAGTTACCAAGATGCAATGGCCAAATCTTTGATGAACAGTGGAAAAATTGCAAAAGATGCACCCAGTCAAACAGTGGCAGAAAATCTAAATGACAGTGGCATTCAATCCTTAAAAACAGAAAGTGATGACATTGATGAATGTTACATGATTGACTCAGCTGAAGGAAAGGAAAAGACTATTATTTCTGACCCAAAATATTGTTCATCTGAGGAAAATGAAAGTAACTCTGAAATGATGGAAAATGAGTGGGACAGCTCCTCAAATTTTTCAGAAGAAACTAGTGTAAAGCCCCATGTAACTCAGAAATATATTGCAGAGTGTAATCAACCTAGCATCTTGGAAGTCCCTGAAATTAAGAAGGAGGAGGTAGAATTTGAGCCTTGTGAAACACTTTGTGATTCAGAAGCAGAGCTAAGAGCACCCCAGGAGTCTCACCCAGATTCTTTTGAGAAGAGAATTCAGAATGTGTTCCCTGAAAGCGAAGAAGATGACAACGAGTGCCTGTCAGAAACCACAGAAATGTCAGTTGAATTGGACAAAGCAAAAGGGAACTTGAGTTTGCTAGAAGAAGCAATAGCTCTGCAGGCAGAGCAAGGGCATGTGTTTCACAGCACCTACAAAGAACTGGACAGGTTTCTCCTGGAGCATCTAGCGGGGGAGAGGAGACAAACCAAAGTTATTGACGTCGGTGGGAGACAGTTATTTAGCAACAAACGTAAGGAAGTATTCTTGGTTGTTCTTACTGGCTTAAGTATTTATCCTGTGACTGATAGAGAACTCTGAGCAAGGTTTTATAGAAACAGTAAAGAATCTGGAATTTAGCTGGTAATTTTGCTAATTATGTACCTTCACACTAGTGCCTTACATCTGACCAGGTTAAATACTGGGTACTTGGCTTTCTGCCAAACTGCTATGTGAAATGATCAGTAATGGCTGCTAAAAGGGCTGTGTAGCTGGCACTGACACTCCTTCTCCTCCTTTTCCTCCTCCTATGCCTCCTCCTCCAGAGAGTGTAAATACATACCTCCTGAATTTCAGCAGCCAAAAAAGAAGGCGTTAAAGCAGTGCTTAACGATAGGTTAGAGTGAAAAATTGGCCTCTTCCAGACATATCACCTAATTCCTAAGCCATGTGCTTTCTGAGCTCTGCCTACTTCACGTATCTACATTACATTTTACTATAGCCAGCATATCAGAGCCAGGAAAGCACACGTGTGCTCTTCTGCCTCATTCACCATCAGAGGAATTACCAGTAAGTTCCAAAGTCTTTATTGTTTCTGGTGCTGTGTGACATCCTACAAAACTGCAGGACCATTGTTCCATATTCTATATCTAACCAGGCTTCTAGAATTGGAGATTTGAAAGATTCAGGTTTGATTTGTAAACTGGATTGGCTGACATGAAAATCCTTGACTAATGGTAATTACAGAACATTGAAAGATGTCATTTTATAAGCACATTTTCTGCTGTAGTAAGTAACTCTACATTAGTCTGTCCTTTGATCTTTCCTTTTTGGCTTCCAAATATGGTGAAGCCACCCTAGCATAGATGCATTTTCTGCTTTTGTTAAACAAATGGATTTTGTGTTTCTAGACTTACTTTAGGGTAACTCTTCAGAGTGGCACTGTAGAGTGCGTGTAGATGATGATGTGGCATTTGCAAATATTATAGTTATTTAGTTAATTAAAACATTTAATGTATGAGATAACATATTTTTTCATTATTTGCAACTATGCTATATTCTGTATTATTTTCAGGCTGGAAATACATGTCATGCATCTCGTTCTGTCTTCCTATGTCATAAGCTGTATGTACTAGGTGTTGGTCTCCTTGCAAAACTACATTAACCTTTAGTTGTTCAGATGACTATGATAAACGCAGAAATTCTGCAGGTACATTTTTTTTTATCCTGAGACCGGGTTTGTTCACTTGGGTTCACATTGGAGTCAATGTGAGTTTCTCACAGCATATAAGGAAAGGAAGAGTGATGGCAAGCATGGTAAAATTTGACCGTTTCTGATTTACCTCATATTGTCATTACTAGTAGTTTTCAGGTGAACTTAGGGGCTATATTCATACAGGAACAAATAAGACCATCTTCAGGCTGTATAAACACTGTATGATTTTAGTCAATGTATCATTAGGCATAGGTTTGGTTTTTTGTTGCTTTTTTTTTTCACATAAATTACTGTTTTTTATTTCTAGTGATGAAAATCCATCATCAAATCCATCAGCTCTTAATTTTCTTTCTTGGATGCTACATCAGAAGAACATGTCTTACATTTACATTTTTCCATCTTTTTAATGATAAACCTTTCCAATTACTGCAGGAAAAAAATAAATCATATTTTAGGGTCTCTCTTTATTCTCTGTCCACTACTGCAGTACTTTCCATTTGCAGTTATTCTAAAAAGCATGTGGTCTCCTGTTGATGCTCATTCTATTTACTTTTCTCCCCAATTTTTAATTTTTTGTCTTTTACCTAAAGTCTTGCCAGGAAGTTTAACCCTCAGCTGTCTCTGGCGATCCTGCCGCTGAGCACATCCTACCTCACGGTCCAACAAAATCAGCTTGAAGAAGGCTGCTCCCTGTGCTGGCTGCAGCTGTTTTCTCCCCCAGCGCCGAATGCTGTTGGCAGCCAATCACAGATTGAGCTAAAACCATCCTCAGCAATTTATGCGGCCACTTCCTGCAGATTTCTCACAAGAGATTTTCTGGACCAGAATACATTCCTTTCTCGCCCAGACTTCTGATCCTGCATTGGAAATCAAATAAAGGCTTTTTGACCAGAGCTTCTTGCACAGTTCTAGGTGCTTGAAACAAAAATTGGGATTGCACTGTGGCTATTGCAGAGTGGTAGCTCTGAGGCTGGGCTGAGACCTCCTCTTTGAAAGGGTATCAGCTGCTCCATGCTTTCACTGTCATTGTGGGCTATTCCACAAAGCAGCATTGCCATGTGTACCAGAGGGAGCTGCTTGTCTTGCCTCTCAAATGTAAAGTGGCATGTATTCAGTTTCCTAACAAAGAACCTACAGCCTAGAGATCTGCGATATTTAAGGAATGGCTTCTGTTTGAAATGCTTTTTTGTTTTTGTTTGTTTGTTTCACACCTCATCTTTTATTTGGTTGTCCCAGCTTCCTGCGGTCTGACATTAGCAGAGTAAAAGATTGTTTCTGTTTGGTGTTTTGTTTGTTTTTTTTTCTTTTTTCTTTTTTTTTTTTTTTAATTTATTTATTCCTTTATAGATCTTGCTGTTGGCTGATGCTGCTAGTTCTCTGGCTTATTGGATTGTAGCTTCTGTCCTGTTTGAAGCTCTGAATGGAATAAATGACACTGCAATCCTAAAGCTAAAGTTTACCAAATAAATGGCTTACTAGGCGTGAGGAGCCTCTGCTTTAAGGATACAGTGTGTAATAACCTAAAGAGATGCTGGAATTACTTAAGCCTGTGTTAAAACTTTGTGTAGGAACTGTGTCTGAAGTACAAAAGAGATTTTATCATCCTCCTAAGTGCACTCAGCTGAGTGCAGATAGGGTCAAAAACCAATCAAAATCCTTATCTCATTTCTTTGCAGACTCACCCAGGCCTGAAAAGAGAGAAACCAAATGTCCCATCCCAGGATGTGACGGCACAGGGCATGTGACTGGGCTGTACCCCCACCACCGCAGTCTCTCAGGCTGTCCTCACAAAGTTAGAGTGCCACTGGAAAGTGAGTATCATCACCCTGAAGTCCACAGTAACTGGATCTGGACTACTACTGCAGGTAGCATATGTTCTTGCTGGAAAGGAAAACCACTTTTTGTGTGTGAGATTGCAGAAAAGGTCTGGGAGGTGCTATCCAGCTCTTGGTCATTCCTACTTGCACACAGTAGCCTTATGAATCTTGCTTGCCCATGCCTTTTCAAAAGGCATACAGCACAAAGATTACCTGTCCTTCAGAGCTTTAACTTGATTTGGTTTCCTGTCACCATCCACCATGGCAGCTGTTTTCACACTTATAGCAACTTAGAGTCTGGGGCATGATTGTCCAAAGATGTTTCCAGCACCCTTCTTACCAATGAGCTCAATGAGATTACTTCCATCCACAATCCCAGTGATCCACAGCAAGTCCCTCTCCTAAGGCTGTATCATGCTAATCTTTGTATGGCTAGTCTAGCCTGAATTTCCCTCTTTATTTCTAATTGTACCGATCTTGTTGCACTAGTATGTGTATGTGTATGTAATCCTGCAATGAGATGCAATGAAGTGTTGCATAAGATAAAATATAATGTAAAACTTTGTTTAAACAACCTAAATAGTCAGATTGTTTTCTGCAGGAGCATGCAAGACAGTAAATTAAAAGAATACCTGACAGAACAAATCATTTGACTGAACAATCAGTTTTCCTGATGCACTGTACTCCTAAAGGGATAATGAAGACATGAGAAAAGATATACAAAGATGTTTCCTGTTTGACAGAGACTTATGTCTCGCTCTTAATAAAGATGGTAGACATCACAGCACATAAGAAATGTGTGTGCAACAGGTTGTAATCCTGCTGAGAGCATAAATTTCTGCTTGGGGGATGACTAATCGATCAAAAGTAGATTCAGAGTAGAGCAGATGATCAGAAGATGTCAAGATTCAAAAGGGCATACTCAGAACAGATCATTTTATATGGTGGAAGGTGTGGAAAGCCTTTCTGTGCCTGACAGCTATCCCTTCCTGAGCCAGAGAGGGATTGCAGCTATAAGTATGCCAATTGTAGTTCTCAGGAGTTCTCTATAGCCTCACTTTTTTCATTTACTGTGTTAGTGGTGTGAACCAGAGAGCTACAGGCTTCATGACCTAACAACCCTGCTAAATTCCATCTTTGTCCTTCTGAACTCCCAAGAAAAAAACATTTTGCACGTTGATAGACACACTACAACTAAGTAGCAGTCAAATGGTCTGTCTTGGAGGAACTGGTCTGGCTGCATTGCTTTTTCTCTTCTTTTGAGGTCACAATATGACAGAACTGGGAATCTTCTGAGTCTGAAGAAAAAATATTCTTATTTTTTAATATTTATGTTATTCAGTTATGTATGTTACCAATTGTTTTTCTTCCTTAGTTCTTGCCATGCATGAAAATGTTTTAAAGTGCCCCACACCAGGATGCACTGGAAGAGGACACGTCAACAGCAATCGCAACACACACAGAAGGTAGAACACTTGCTGCCTGCTTAAAATCTGACATACTAATGAATAAACTGATGGTAGAAGGAAGGGATGCCATTCAGAGGGACCTCAACAGGATAGAAAGGTGGGCCCAGGTGAACCTGATGAGGTTCAACACAGCGAAGTGCAGAGTTTTGCACCTGGGCCAGAGGAATCCCAGGCATCCATACAGACTGGAAGGAGGGTCCTTGAGAGCAGCCCTGTGGAGAAGGACCTGGGGGGTCTTGATAGATGAAAAACTTAACATGAGCCAGCAGTGTGCCCTTGCAGCTTGGAAGGCAAATGGTATCCTGGGCTCCACCAGAAGAGCGGTGGCCGGCAGGGACAGGGAGGTGATTGTCCTCCTCTACTCTGCTCTTGTGAGACCCCATCTGGAGTACTGTATCCAGGTCTGGAGGCCCCAGTACATGAAAGACAGGGAGCTGTTGGAGAGGGTCCAGAGGAGAGCCACGAAGATGATCAGGGGGCTGGAGCATCTCCCCTACAAAGACAGGCTGAGGGAGCTGGGCTTGTTCAGCCTGGAGAAAAGAAGTCTGTGGGGTGACCTCATTGCAGCTTTTCAATACCTAAAGGGTGCCTACAAAGAGGAGGGGAATCAACTCTTTGAAAGGGTTGATAACTGCAGGACAAGGGGAAATGGTTTTAAGTTGAGGGAGGGGAGATTTAGGTTGGTTGTCAGGGGGAAATTCTTTACAGAGAGAGTGGTGAGGTGCTGGAACAGGCTGTCCAAAGAGGCTGTGGATGCCCCGTCCCTGGGGTGTTCAAGGCCAGGTTGGATGGGGCCCTGGGCAGCCTGGTCTAGTATTAAATGTGGAGGTTGGTAGCCCTGCATGTGGCAGGGTGGTTGGAGATTCATGATCCTTGAGGTCCCTTCCAACCCTGGCCATTCTGTGATTCTGTGAATTAACTATGTTCTTCTTCAGCAAAACATGAAATTTTACAGGCAACACTTATAGAATCTCTGTAAAAGCAAACTCCATTAATTAGTTTCAGGAATGTCATCTTCCTGCTTGGAACACCCTTCTCTGTTTAACTTTCTGCCTGTAGGGAGAAAGTAAAACAAAGGAAAGCCTTCCAGACAGGCAGCTGGGGAATCACAGCTGAGCTGCAGGTGAGGCAGAGAACTGAAGCCACTGTTGTCAGCATGGCTCCTGTGAGCACTGATGTCTCCTGGCAGGCAGCAAGCCAAAATATGCCACTGTAGTTCTTATGGAGGGCCATTCCTCTAGAAGAATATGTTGTATATCTAATGTGCAAAAAATTGTCAAAAAAATCTTGGCTGAATTGAATTTTTGTGGGATTGATTTTTGCATGATTGATTTTGGTTAATTGGCTATGGTAAAAGGGCACCAAAATCAAGGATTATCATACTATGTTACTATCTCTGATGTAAAAAGGTAGCATGAAGTCTTAATTAGAGTGATCATGAGATTGTCTAACATAATATATAAGGAACCATTAAATATTTTTTTCAGTGTTTTACCTGTTTTAAATCCTTGGTTATCTTAGCAGCACATTAGGTATATCGTAAGTGAACCATGAATAAGGGTAAGAAAACATTGTTTAATTAAAGCAAATAGAGAAGGAAAGGAAGAAAAAAAAAAAAGAGAGAATGGAAAAAAAAGAAAAAAAAAAAACCCAGCCAGAAATAGCAAAATATTCACTTTAGTAGAAGCCATTGTTTGCATACAGCTATTTTTTCCCCAAATCCACTTTCTAACTTTCTAATCATTAGGAGGTTTACACTCAGGAAATAGCTCACTGAAAAAATAAAAATAAAAAAATAAAAATCTTACTGTGACTTGCTAGCCACAAAACATTAAAGCTCAATGCTGGAAAATTCCTACATGATTCAGTTTCCATAATATCATCTCTATTATGCAGATTTCACAGTTTTGCACTAAGGGATGTAAGACAAATGAATCTGACTTTAAAGGGCAGCTCTTATTGTCATAGAGTCCCAGAGAAGTTTGAAGCCATTGGTTTCCATAGCACATTTCTGTTACTTAAAATTTCATTTTAAGATTTCTTTCTTCTTGTTTCTTTCCTTCACCTTGTTTTTAAACAGCCTTTCTGGTTGTCCAATTGCTGCAGCTGAAAAGTTGGCAATGTCCCAGGAAAAAAGCCAGCTCGAGTCTCCAAAAGCAGGGCAGTGCCATGATCAAACTCACAGGTAGGAGCCTACCATGGTCTAGTCTGCTCAAAGTATTCTGCACAAACTCTATCAGTCCTCAGGTCCTTCACACTTTTTTTGGGTCCTAGCTACAGAGGTATTTCAGTTTTGCAAAATGAAGCTCTGTGAAGGTAAATAACTTGCCTGTATCTCAAAATTGTCAAGTGGCATTCTGCTGGTCATTGTGAGGTGGCTGACACTAAAGACAATGGACATAAGTTTCAAAAAGCAATTCATTTTCTTCTACTAAACCTTACTTCAACACAAGTATCCTAATGGACGATTCTCAAATGTCTTCCTTCTGTAAACAAAATCTGCTATCGTTGCTGAAGTGTTGGAAATGATTTTCTGGAACTGTTCCTTTGTTACAACACTTTGTCCACTGAAACATTATTAAAGATCTTTTCGAGCTTACTGCACCTCTAGCAGCACAGGGCTACTTTGTTGTGATTCTTCTCAGAGGTATCTTTCAGTGATAACAAGAAGTTGCATTGTTGATGCACTTATGTGAAAAGGTTGAGAACTCTGCTCTTTCAGTTTCCCCACTGTTGATAAATTCATGTTATGAGTTTCTTTATTTTAAGTTTATTGATTTAATTAGTTGAATTTATTTTTTATACAATGGCATCAAAAAGAGAAAACATTTTTTATTGTGATTGTATTTTGTTCAGAGTTATATGGACCCTACAGACATGCATAATTTGCACATCATTGGCACCACGACTGTTACAACCTATTATATTCAGGTCTATTTGGGGACACTTTAATTTGTGGATTATTGACATGATCAGCTCTAATGGTTCCTTCAGAGCCATTATAGAATATTATGTCCATGTGTCTGCCAACTGCACGTGCCTTAACTCTACATATGAAAAGTCCTTAGGAAATTACTAAAGACAAGTACTTACTGAACGGTAACTAAATGGAATAACACACTATAAATCATTCTTCCCAAATAGCAGAAGCAATTATTTTGGATCATTTGTATTAAATTTATACCATAATCATTCACAGTAAAATGAGAACAATAATGATCCATAAGAACACACTTTCTGATACTAGGATGCAACTGTCTGCTACTTTTCAGTAAAATATTATTTAAGGATATTCTTGCTTTGCTATTCTTGTCTTTCTCATGCTTTTCCTCCTTTTTTCTGCAGCACAAATTTAACTAAGCAGCTTGAGGTAGCTCAGTACAATTACAGAGCTTCACAACCAGTCACTTCCTCCAGAACCACCCTCACAAAAGAAAAGGAGAAGTTCGGGAAAGTACCCTTTGATTATGCCAGCTTTGATGCACAAGTCTTTGGCAAACGCACAATAGCACCTGCGGTGCAAGGGCGAAAAACACCACAGTTCCTTGAATGTAAGTTTGAATTTCTACTATATTTTGGGAAATGGGCTTTTTTTTTTTTCTTTTTTTTTTCGCTTCCTTACTCTGCTTTCAAATTTACAGAATTCTGAAAGTCTTTATAGGAAATGTCTTAAGCTACTTATGGCCAAAATGCTAAATATATTCACCATTTGCTAAATGTAGACTGCTAGATTACTAAATATGATCACTATAAGGTTTACTTTTTTGATGTGTCTTTGAAAAACGATTGTCAGAAGAAGAGGAGAGTAAAAAAAATGAATGATTTTTATCTTATCTGTTGGCTTCCTCCTTGGTTAAATTTTGATATTCATGTGATAGTATGCTACCATGAGAAGTCCCACAGAATGTCATCACAGGATGCTATGAATTATATACAGCATAATAAAATTTCAAGTTAGGTTTTAAAACAAAACTTGAGATACTTTTTAGCTGCATCCATACACATACTCTTCCTCCTAGACCATGTGCTTCAGCTGCATTACTTTCAGGACTGAATTTAATTCATTTTGGTTTCTTATATTTCTGTACTACACCATATTCATAGTGCAGACATATCAAATGCATCAAATCATTATCAAGTGCTTACATCATTTGCAGATTTGCTGAAGTAACACTCTGTAGAAATGAGATGCTTTAGTGTGAACAGTGATTATTTATTGCATATGCATTTTCACAACCTGCGTGGGAAACTTCAGCAAGATTCTGGCCATTATAAAATACTTCTTAGTTTCAAGAAACACACAATTCAGTTTCCACGAGGAAAATAGGAAAAAAATGGTTTAATTGTACCATGTAAGGGTGCAGAAGAAAATAGATCTAAAGTTATGTAACAGAAGACTCTTTTGTGCATGACAAAAAGGGTAGTAAAAGAAAACGAAAAAAGGAAAATTCATCTAACTTAAAGAAAGGAAGGAGAACATTTGTAGTAAGGTGAACATAAAAGCAGAATTTTTTAAAATGCATATATATGACATAATACTTCTAAGAATATACTATAAATATTTATATATATTTATAAAATATGCTTACTTGTGCAAGTATTTGAACATGTATGTATATTTATCTATAATGTATATGTAGATACCTATGCCTTTTTTGCATATGTGTGTGTATATATATATATATAAATACCTCATTTAAAATGACAAATGAAAAGCGGATATTTATGTGGACTGGAAAATAGGCTTGTTCAGATGTAAGCAAATATGTGCACTGCCAGCTTTTTGGGTGGCAGGTTTTCCAATTTTGTTTGTAAAATTGAATACACCCTATTAGCTGTCTCTTTGCACAGATGCATGCCTATTTCACAGGTTCATCTCAAGGAAAAAATGATTGAAATGTTTTTATACAAATGCAAATCCATAGATATGCAATTTCTGTATAATGTATATTAGGACTGAAGTCTACGGCCTTTTGTTCTTACAAAGATCGCAGTGTACAGCTATTATTTTAATGGAAAGGTGAAAGTAAAAGAGCAAGTGAGTGTTTTAGCTGTGCAGATGCACAAAAGTTGGCAGTAAGAAGCTGTGATTTACAGACTGGTTCAACGTCCCATGTAAATATGAAGCTAGCCAGAACCACATCATTAGTACTCTGTGGATTCTGCATTTATAAACTTGATTTCTTGACAAAACGTGTATCCATCAGAGCCTGCTTTTTTTTTTTTTTTTTTTTTTTTGCCTGTTATGGTTGTTAATAGATAAAGCACCTTTTTATTTGTTAAAAATAATATGAAATTAGCAATAGTAAGTGCTAAAAATGAAGACCCTCTTGTTCTGTAGTTTCACAGAGGGGTAGTTTCATTTGTAATAGAGAAAAGGAGAGCTGAATCATGAAGCTCTTAGTTTTGCTTTATTGAAATGCCCTCAGTATTTAGAAAAACCAAACATGGCATTCAACTACAGTCAGTGCACATAAGCAACTATTTCTTCTACAGCATCCCAAATTAGAGGAAAGATGTCTTGAATGTCTTTTTGTAGGTCTTATCATTGAAATACAGTCAGCCAAAGCTCTACATCCACAGCCTTGGGGCTGAAATCTTTATGCAGCAAGCAGTTTGCTATACGCAGCAATGTTGTTGGTGTATTGGGTGTAGGCTGAGAAGCTGGATTTTGGACACTTTGTAGGACACTGTAAGAACTACAGGGAAATGATGATTGCTTATTAAGAACTGAGATCATGATGCTGTCTTTTCCCAGCCACAGTTAGTGACTTCTCAAACTCCAAAATACAGAAAAGAGAGTACAGTTCTTTCTACCTGTTTTGGAGTAAGTGCTGATGATGGAAGAGAAAACAAAAAACCATAAATGCCACTTCTGTCCATGAAAGTGCTTTTCTGTTCACCTGCTGGCTCTTTGTTCTTAAGTGACCTCTTTGTGTTTACTGAATATTATTCCAAATGATAGTCATCATGAAGAGATCAGCTAAGACCACTTTTATTCTGAATATTCATTGTTTGTTCTTTTTGTGTGTCGTTTGTTTGTTTGTTTTTGTTTTTCTTTCACTTGTTATTTTGTTGTAGGGAAGGGGATATTTCGGTTTGGGGTTATTTTTTTGCTGTTTTGGGGTTTTGGGGAATTCTCTAAAGGGTAGACTCAAATTACAGAAAGTTTCCAGAAAAAGTTTATTCAAGAGCATGATCTTTTTCTCCTTACTCATACAAACAAAGCTACATAAATAATAGTTATTCATTTAAGTAGGGTAAGCAATGTTGTTTTAGCTAAGACTGGATAAGTCACTTGTGTCTTCTTACACAATAGAGCTCCAAGGGGAAGCCTTCAGAAGGATATTGGCAAGTTCATTTTTTTACCAGTGTCATCAGATCAAATTTGATAATGCATTTAATCCTTGTTCAGTCTTTCCTTAGACATCATTGTGTTCCATGCCTGACTAAGGAATGAGAAAATTCTAAGTAAATGTCTCAGATGCTTTGTTAAAAGATGTGTATATAGAAAAGTTATTTTTCTGGTAAAAAATTAAATATTCATATTTCTGAAGCCACTTTTACAGTAAACCTTTAGAGTCAGTAAGAAATTCATTGTTTTAAATGTATTCTCTGAATATTTTATTATATGAAATTGTAGTCTGAGAAACAAGACTATTTTATGGAAAGAAATTGCATATTTAAAATTGCTAATCAAATCTCTCTTCAACAGCAAAGCATTTTTCAAATCCAGTGAAATTTTCTAATCGACTGCCTAGTGCTAGCGCCCACACACAGAGCCCTTGCCATGCCAACTCTTATAGCTACGGTCAATGTAGTGAAGACACCCACATAGCAGCAGCTGCTGCTATCCTGAACCTTTCCACCCGCTGCAGGGAAGCAGCAGAGATCCTCTCCAACAAACCACAGAGTCTGTCTGCCAAGGTAGGGTAGTCCAAGAACCTGGAGGGTGTGCTAGCTACTGAACTGTGCGAATAAACTGTCTTTCATGTTAGTGACTGCATTAAATCCCCAAAAAGAAGGCTTCTGTTTGCATGCTCTTTTGAAGAGAAAGAAAAAAATCAGTAATGTAGTGACCATTTATTCATAAAAATAAATAAATAGCAGGAGTTATGTTGTTATTCTTTTCATAATTGAGCCCTAAATACAAAGAGGAAATTTTGTGGGAATAATAAAGATGGATATATGAAATCTAGCAACAATCTGTGTTGGATAATGAGTTAGATATGTTTAAAGAAGGAATTTTCCTCTCTCTGAAACCTGCCATAAACAATCATTTTGGAGGCTGTTTTAAAAAAAAAAAAAAAAAAAAAAGTGACTAATCAAGGTGATATTTTGCTTGCAATTAAACAGGACTACATCTATTGAGTCTGCTATATTCTGAGCGCATTTGATAGTTTGACAAGGTGTAGAAAGATAAATAACAACTGACTTGGATAAAATGCTTGTTTCTGCTGGTGAGAGAGGAGAATCAGACCCACAGTATTTGGAGATAGATAATTTGGGCAAGTCTGTCGTAATGGAATGCTGCCTAATCTCGTAGATGTTTGTGTGGCTTTCATGTTTTGGTTTCGCTCTGCATTTTCTCACAGATCTTTATGATTTACAAATGGTACTGTGTGAGCTATGAGCCTTATTTTCTGTGCCATTACATGGTATTATAACGCTGATGAAAACAGACAAGATATTCTTCTGATGGCTGTGCATGTGGAAGCACTGTTATTTGTTATTTGCATTAAAGTTCCATGTGCTCCCTTATGAACCAACGAAACTTTTGAAAGCTCTGTGTAGATGAGGATTTGCCATTACAAGAACTTGAGAAGAAATCACTGGGGGGTGAAAAGAGGTGTATTTATCAAGACACACATTATCAGACATGTTTCTCCTATGGGACTCAAAGTCTTGATATATATTCCAAATGATCAGTGATTGTTACACTGCAAGCCTCAGGGTGGCTAGAGGTGGCTTCTGCAGCTGTTGGTCTACAAATTTTGTTGGGCCTCTGTCCACTACTACTAAGAGACTACCTGTTATCCTTTGAGGGGAACCACTTGTTTTACCACAAACGTGGCACCTTGTCAGGCAATACAAGCCATTCTCCTTTGCGTAGTAGTATCTCTTACTTTTCTAACTTTTATTTCCATTTGTGGTGTCTTGAATCTTGAAACCAGCACTGGGAGGTGCCACAGGGTATAGATTTTAGTGTGTCTGTATGCATTCCCTATAATTTAGATATTATCTATCCCAAATATTGTACATGAAACCTTTCTCAGGTGACAGATCTATCCCTGACAGCTGCTGCAGAGAGGTCCTTCCACTGATCTTCTATAGAGACTTCTAGCGCAAAAATGGAAACTGATGCCAATGGCTGGATTACATTGCTGCCGCAGCCTTTGGCTGACCTCAGCAATACAACTTTCTTGCCAGAGAAGAGCAGTAAAGGGACCAGACATAAAGCAAAGATTTTCTCTTCCATACCTGCTTCACAGTTGCCAAATAATGAGGAAGGTTTGAATGGGAATGAATATAATAATAACAATACAGAAGAACACTTGGGGCACATAGCTTACTCCTTTTTCACAGCTAGGAATCCAGCCTAAAAGAAAATCACCTGCACACCTTGCTATCTGCCTGCATCTACTTTTGCCAGACTTTCTGGAGGACATACTGATACAAAACATCTGACAGAAGAATCAGAATTAGCTTCTGGCTAGAATACAGGCCAGTGAGCCCCAAACAGATTTGGTGGCCAAAACCAAACAAACTGTTTTTATTTGGATTTGGCTATTTATTACTTTCAGAACTAAAGCAGAAATAAGTCTGTAGAAAACTCTCCTCAGCGTAGATTTTTTTTTTAATGTTAAAATATGAAACATGTATGAGACTATATCAAAAAGATGCCACCATCTATTTGTCAATATTTTTGAATTCTTTTGTGGCTAGTATTGGTCACCAAGGTAGATTTTTTTAATGATAGAGTGTCATATATTTTTAGATGATCAAAAACATCTCATGAGAACTTTTTCAGTGTTCAGAACTCAAGTAATTCACCATAAGCTGATGACTACAAATTTAATGATTTATTTTTCCTGTTCGTGATAGTACACACATTCACCAGATCTGAAAACACTTGTGAAAGGTGGCTGTGTTTAGAGCTCCATAGTGTCTGATCTCTGAGCCCTGACCCTGCAACATTCCTTTTGTTCCCTGCCAAAGAAAACCTGATTAACATCATTCTTACTCAGGATCAAAGCCCCTGACTTCTAAAGGTCTTTCCTATTACATGAGCACCATGAAGACTCCCACCAATGCAAGTCACAACACTTGCAAGTCAGAGTGATAGAAAAGGGACCAATGGGACCACAGAGGATATGGTAGGAAATCTTTTCCAAGTATATCTATAATAGTCAGATCTGTAAAATACCGTGCTTCTAAGTTTTAAAAGAGAACTTGAACTTCAATCATTTTAAGCAATTGTCATTTTCTTGTTTTCTCTCAAGGTGCATTGTCCCAGACTTTATTTATTGACCTCCAAGGGCTTGTCTTTTTTTTAGTAAGAGTTGGACATCTTAACTTGAGTGCTCACTACTTTTCTGCAAATATGGATACATAATACTTAAATGAAAGTTTAACACAAAGTTTAAGCAAAGTTTCAACTGTTATTAATTCAGTGGATTTTCAGCCTTAATAGGAAATGATCTCATATTCTCCACATATCAGTTCAAAAGGGAGAATCCAAGGGGGAAACAAAAGAAGAGAAGAAAGTGTAGCAAGGGTAGAGAAATCTGATTACACATTAGTATTAGCACTGCTGTTGGTAAAAAGAATCTTAAAAAGAGAACCAACAAACCAACATAAGAAAGTTATCTGACGTATATTCCTATATAAAAATGCTAAATTTATAAATTAAACAACTTAAAGAATACTTTTATTCTTAAATGGGCATTAAAATTGATCCTAAGCTTTCCCTGTGAAGTCTCTATTAGCTGTATGCTACTTACTAAGATAATCAGGCACTTGATTATACCATATTTAAAATAAGTAATACCACATTAATTTTATAGTATCTAAGCCATTCAGTTTCACAGGTGCACAGGTTCACCAATAAGCTGTTCCCCTGCTTATATTGATCAGCCAATTCTTATGTGGTCTATATGCCAAAACAGTACACTGGTCTCCATTTGACTTCCAGCTCATGTCACTACTTTCAACTCCTACTGAAGTAAACAGAAGGACTTCCCTTGACCAATTAGCCTGCAGTTTTCAGCACAGCACAAGAGTCTACATTATCATAGCATCCATTCACTATTTACAGCTCTCACCACATTCACATCTCACAGAGGTAGTTGCAAGCAATGCAATTTAAGTGTATCCCCATCACTACCACTTGCCAAACATTTTGTTGAATGTTTTGGTGTTTTTCCCACCTGTTTAGACAAAATGGCATATGCATGCTATGCCTTGAAAGAAAACAAAAAAATGACACTTGCTAAAAATATTTAAAGTTCAAATTCTGTTTTTGAACAAAATTATGTCGTCTCTATTCTTGGATATTGATGGTGATAATTACATCAATTATTTCAACAATGTAGTCAGTGTTGTCACTTAACATGTTTCTCAGGCATTTTTTTATTCCAGATACCTTAAAACCTAAATACAGAGTGAAAATCAGCCAAGAATATCACTAGGTTCCATCCTGTTATACCGCTGTGCATGTTGCTCCTTGAGTAAGTGCTTGGCTGCCTTTATTTAATTTGTGAATTGCTCTGGGCTGAAACTGTGACTTCATTTGTTTCTCAAATATCACTGGGCAGTTTTCCTGCTTTGCCTCTGTATTTCAATTTACTACAGCATAACTCAATTGTTTAAATTTACATTTGAGGTATGCATGCATTTATTCTTATTGATTGTGAATAGAAAAAAAAAGCAGTCTTTCAGATGTAGTCAAACTAAGAATAGCATTCACACACGTGGCAGGATAGATATTAGTTCCAGAGTTATTTCTAATGCTAGAACTGAAAAGCCCTTTTGAGCTTTCTAGACCAGACTGGACTGTAAGTGGGAAGACAAAATCTTTGATAATGTTGTTTCTTGAGACTTATTTAGTATTAAGAGCTATGACTGATGCCAACAAAAGAGTACATAAAACTCTTATATATAATGACACAATCTCCCTTAGGTCACAGGTTTGAAATAAGGTTCATACAGACATAATAATTCATTCTTTCTGATTCATCTATGAGATAAAGCTTAACTTGTAATCATTACTTGAGACAAATTGCAGCGTATTAGTTTTGAGCTACCAAATGAACCAAAAACATATGAAATAATGCAGCAATAATTTATGAAAAACAAATAAACAAACAAAAAAACCCTCCTTCCTTTATTATCTTGGCTTATATGCTTGAGTTCCAAGACAAGATTAAATAATGTACTAGATAATAGTTCGTAATAATTATACCATAAAATGAAGTGAAGTGAAAAAGCCTGACTTTAAATTATAAAGCACTTGAAGAAGATAGAGACCATTTCTTAGTGTAATTTGTGTTAGTCTTCATTTTAGATGGATATTCTTCACAGAATACTACCTGTACCTTATCTTTTTCGCTGAATAGGTCATGGAATGAAGAAAATATACTTCAGTCTTTTTTCTCTCATTTTTCATTCTGAACTCCTTTTTCCACTTACTGTGGGAATGATTACACTGTCAATGATGTGGAAGCAGATAAGGAGTAACCTGAATTTAATTACTGTAGGTCTCCTATCACCCTTATTGATTTTTTTTCATTGCTTCAGTAGATTTTATCCTGGTTTACATCAGTGTAAATGTAAATAAGATCAAAATCAGATTCCAAAGATTCACTCAGCTGTAAACTATTATGTTAGGAAATAATGAGATACATTTGCATCTTTATTTTACTTAAATTTTAAGAGAAAGACAGAAAATATACATAGTTTTCTGTAGGTACTATTAAATATATAATTAAAAATGGATAAATTATGGGACAGTTCCTGTACAGACTAGAGTCGACAGATCTTGCCTTCACTGAGGAGAACACAACCTTTACAAGTCTGAGATAAGCATAGTAAGTGCCATTTTCTGTCAGTATGCCACAGCACTTCCTAGCATTTTTGCCATTTTTGTCTTTTTAGCTCCATTTTAAAAGTAATGTAAAAATAAATGTGGTAAAACAAGCAAAGCAGACATATTGAGAGGAGGGTGGGATGAGAATAGGAATGAAAACTGGAGCTGTAGTTCTGACCATCATCTCTCTGCCATTTGGAGTTTGCTATGAATGTAGCAAAGTGATAGCTATTTTATACTGTTCTGAATAAAAACCCATGCTGTAAACGTGTGATCCATCCTGTGATGGGCAAAAGGGGATATTTTTCCATGACTATATTTAATTGCTGTGTGCATCTGTGAGCTCACTTAAACCCCATCTGTACTCTACTTCACAAAGCCACAACCCAGCCTTTCCTGATCAGAATTAGGTGTGTTGGACAACATAGCTTCTGCACAAATTTCAGGAAAGTACTGATATCTATCTATGTTAGTAAAATATTCTCCTTTTCACACAAAGCTCTTGTTTAGGCTAATGGTAGTTGTTTCCCAGGGGCTATACATTTCCCAGTATTCTCCTGTGTACAGTTTCATCAAGGAGGGAACCTTGAATGCTTTTGGTCCCTTTTGTTGCCATTGTTGCCTTCTGAGTAGCTGATATTTTGTCAGTGACAGAGAATCTGCACTATTTATGGGTTTTGCACTATAAAACTACTGCAGCCCAGTCACATGGCTTCCTTTTCTAAGCCATCTGTCACAGAGGTCTGGAATTTTATGTGAATGTTGGTTGTGCAGACTTAACCCAAGTTTTTTTATTACGAAAAATGTCAGCAACTACAATATTTAGCATTTTACTTTACATTGGTCATTAAACTTGATTACTGTAGCTCTGTTTCATGGCTATAGTTACATATCAACTCTGAAGCCAAAAAATACTGGGGCGATCATGGCAGAGCTGTATTGTCAGATCCTGGAGTGTGAACTTGGCACTGATATAGTTAATATCTTGGATTTTTGTAACTAAGGTTTATTAATGCTGGTATAAAAATGTATTTGATATTATACAGATGGCATAAGATGTGGTGGATACTAAGTTATTATCCAGGATAAGCTGCACTGTCAAATTCAGGGCTTAAAACTATCACAGGAGATTAAACTATTTACTAAAAAGGGGCAGAAAGATATAACCAAAGCGTCTTAGTATGAACATATTAGAAGTGTATTTACTTCCCATAAATATAATAAAACATCTCTTTAAGCTGTATGATTGAAAATGTGAACTTTGTCATGCAGACGAAGCAAATGTAAGAAGTGTCTGAGTTTCTGACCTGGGGACAAGCAGATGGCTTGGTATGCTTCAGTCTAGGTGTGCATCTATCACAGGCCCATGGATACAAAATGGAGCCAGGATCCCCAAGTAAGGAGAGATCACTGGCCCTCCAATTTTCATCTTCTACCAAGATTTTCCTTGTGATTAAAAATATTTCATCAGCTGCATTTCACCTTTAAGTGAGTCACCACTGACAGTGGTAGAAGACAAAACTGCATGAACGAAGCTTGTGCCTTCAGTCCAACTGACTTCGTCATGTCACACTTTCAGTACAGAGGAAGAACTCTCCGCTTCAGTGTAACTGTTTTTAAGATTCATAAGTAAGCATAAATTTGGTTGCCCTATCTTTAACCATTCAATGACAGACTAATCTCCAGCAATAGTTAATGGGAAAAAAAAGGAGGAGATTTGCTGTCAGTGTCTCATCTTTTCCTAAGAAAGAGATCAAAGTAAAATGGAAAAACTTGCTCCTTGGGCATATCTGTCTCTTTTTTCAACAAAGGATCTAAGTGATTCAACTATGGTACAGGCTTACTTTTTTTTTTCTTACTCTTTCAGAGTAAGAAAGCTTGATGTGGACTAATATGACTGTCTCCGAAGTTACCCAGCACCTAATACATCTAGCCTCAAATTCCCAAGTGGCTTCTGAGCTTTGTGGTGATGGAAAATAGTACTGACGAAAACAACAGGAGAATTCATCCGCATTAAATATAGCATTCAACATGAGTACTACTTCACATGACCTTGTCATTTATCTCTGTGGTCTCTGTATATTTTTCAACTTGTTCAGGTTAACACATACAACTAAGCTACCAAGTGTTCTTTCAGAAGGCACCTTTTTCACCTCTTCCGCTACTTGATTTAATAACTGCTTTCAATAGTGAGGACCGGTCTTACCAATATCTAAACACTATGCCAATATGCAGTGTTGCTCCTTACTTAAGGCATACATATTAATTCCAGACAATATCCCTGCATTTGAAACAGGAAGAGTGAAGGTACAAGAAATCCCAGCTATGAAAAGGACACCTTGAGCAATTATGTGTAGACAGGAATTGCAATGGTCACAAAGGAGTTCGCAATGGTAAAATCACCATCAGGTGATTTATCTGTCCACAAGGATAGGACAAGGGAGCAGTATCTCATCAGTGAGTGGAAGCAAGAAGTTTTTCATCTTCTTTAAGGATGATGTGGACATGCAAAAGCCTGCTTAGGCCTATGTCCAGAAGCAGAAAGGCTTTTTTCTCAGTGCAGAATGGGCTCAGGGTTAGCTCTCATAGCATGAGCGTGAGGTGAAATTTTTTGTTGCATCTATCACTAAGCTGTACTTTCAGGAGCTTTTTGTCATTTCAAGAAGAGGAGTTTTTACTGTGGAAGGCAGAACAGTGAGCTTTTCTTCCTTGGTTCTCCTCATACAGTTAAGCAGGACTTGCTTTTTCATATGAGCAGGAACTGCCCTGAGAGATTCTCCCTGCCTGGAAAGAGAAGTTGGGTCTCTTTCCAAACTGCACACTCCCCTGTGATCAAGCTGCTGCTTGCTGTACTTCCTAGAATAGCAGAGGCTCTTTTTACTCATATTGGAGGTCTCCATCAAGGAGATTCTTCCAAAGATTCTTCTGTGACTCTCAGTCTAGTGCTCTCTATGCAGACCTGGTTTTGTGGCAAAACTTTAAAAGATGATTTCCAACTCAGATTATGATTAAGATAATAATGTGTGAAAAATTCTCCCACTGTGTTTCTTTTAGGCATATTTCTTACCCCTCCTTCTCTCCTCCATGATGTAGATGTAATATTTGTGAGGTGTGTGGGGGAGGGAGCATATGTAATAATAATGCTGGTGATGACCTAAACAATGCACTAATGCTTTTAACTGTGAATTGGGGTCATAGTTTTCTGTAAGAGTGAAAAGATCAAGAAGATTTAAAGCTAAACTTTTTTTAAATAAAACTAGATTTGTGGTGTATAGGCTATGGTTTAGAGGCATTTTTTTTTTAAATTCTACTTACAATGTTTAAGCTGAGATGCAGGGACACCATTACTGAAGCTACCCTTAAGTCTGCCTAAGAGTTGGACATTAACTGATATAAATTGAAAAGCTGGTTTTAGATTCAGATAAATTTAAATAAAAGCATGCATTTATACTTATCCTTTAAAAGCACCACATGTTTATGTTGCAGCTTCACCATGTCCGTATTTAAGCATGTCTCTGTTTCCTGTTGCATATCAGGGAACTGAGATAGAAGTGGATGAAAATGGCACTCTGGATTTGAGCATGAAAAAGAACCGAAGCCAAGACAAAGTTACGCCTCTCACTTCTTCCAGTACAGTACTTCCCACTCCTTCCTCTTCTCCTTTCAAAACAAGCAGCATCCTGGTAAATGCAGCCTTCTACCAGGCTCTTTGTGAGCAAGAAGGCTGGGACACACCAATCAACTACAGCAAGACACATGGCAGGAAAGAAGAAAAGGAGGTATTTTTTTTTCAGTTTCTGAGTGATTTTTTTCTGATGGATGAGTGGTCAGATAATGGTATTTCAATAAATCTCTGCCAGTGAGCCTTGGATCTCACAAGTCCATTGGTTCAGAATCCCATCTGAGAGCATAAATTCAGAAATAAAAAATTGTTTGAAATTCCTGAAGGTTTTTGTTACAAGTAGCACAAAAGTATATGTATGTGATTTCCACCAATAGTGATGACTTTTATTCCATAAGAAAACATCAGGGAAAAATGTAAGAGTACATACAAATGCCTTCTCTATTCAACCTATCCTAGGGAACATAGTAAGTCAAACTTGAAAACATAGAAAAAAAAGTGAAATGGCCAACTAAAATTTCAGTAAATGCTTTTACTTAGTAACTTTGCACCTTTCATGGCTATTCTTCCTGTCTCCCCCTTCCAACTTGATCACGCTATTGGTTTTGTTTACTTGTCATAGAGATTTATCCCATGTTGGCAACATGGCAGCACAGTCTTCTATTGTTTTTCTCTCCTTCTATTTGACAAGCTTTGGCTTTCAGTTATTTTTCTTTTGTTAGTTTTCTTTTGCTTGAGTCTGGCTATCAGAATATGGATTACTTGATTTTTTCTTAAATAAGGACAGAATCATAAGTCATTTTAAGTCTAATTAGACAAAATCTTGCTAATTAACATAAACAAGCCTTAGTGATAACCTTCAAAGTAGAATGTTTTGATTTGAACTTTTTTATTTGGCTTCAAATACATTTACTTCGTATTTGTTGTTTTTATATTGAATAAAACATTTGAACATTTTAATTATTACAAAATTATCTTTTCTTCAAAGATCAAAACTGATACTTCAAGAAGGCATACAGAATGGTAAAGCTGTTTAGAGCTGAGGTTAGGGGATTCATATTTACGATTCCAAAAAATATCCGGAAATAGAAGATAATTCAGTTGAACGCATAAAAATCTGCCAGGATTGGGTAAAGATCTGCCTCAGTGAGACAATTTGTGCTATGGTGGATCATTTATCAGAAGCGTGATTGTCTTGAAGAGCACACTCCTTACACCTCTGTGGGGCTGACTGTGCTCTCTTCCTCAGCCACAAGGCTCTGGGAACCTGTATCAGTGTTCTGGCGTGAATGTCACATAGTAGACTGAGGGCCCCAACTTTGAGAAAACTGTCTTGCTGCAGGATATCAGTTGATGCCACAGAACTGGCAGGGGCCTATTCTGTTGCTCCTCCTCCCTGCAGCAACTGAGGATCAGAGAAGGAGCTGTAGCAGAAGCACCTCCATATTCCCCACTCTTTATGAGCTTTCAGATTGCCAAGACATGTGGCTGCCTGCTTCACTAGGCACCAGAACAGGGAACTGGATGCATCAGCACACTACACAAAATGACAAAGATCACTGTTCAGGCACTCTTGCCCCTCACACTCTGTGCTTTGACACTATATGGCTTGTTCCTAATTGAGGATCTGGACCCAGACCTCTGCTGTGAGCTTTTGCCATCTCAGTGTGTCCAGTGATCTCAGGGCCAGAGGCTCTGTTTTGCAAATCGAAGACTGGCAGTTATCCTTATGCAAAGAAAATGACTGATTATATCTATTTCTAATTCATTGTTATCTGGTTCATATGCACAACAGTTGCTTAATTTTGGTAGTAATTTCCAGAAAATATTGTCTCTCTCTCTCTCAGTGAAATAGCCTGTCCAGATGCCCCCTTAAAAAAAAAAATCTGAATTTGGAAAAAGCTCAAAATCACTCCAAAAGGAAAGCGCTGAGAAATAACTAGAGCTGTCAGTTAGTTCAACTGTCAGTTCTCCAAAGATTTCAGGGCTTAAAAATGTTAAAAGTGCCAGATGCTATTATCTGTTATTCATGTTACCATTATGTTCTGGTCTTTGCTGAAATCAATATAAACTTCCATCTGTACATTAATGGAGTTTCATTGCTTGCTTGCTTTCTGGAGTGTGCATGCGTGAATACACACATGCTCTGCAGAAAATAGTGTGTTGAAAGCTCTGCAGAAAGTAGTGTTTGGATGGATTGGTCTGGTTTTCCTTTTAGTCTGGTATTCTTCAGAATTTCAATAGCATTTAATTATAAATCCCATCAAATTGAAAAGGAAAAATTATACATACGCTTAGCTGTCATCATCATCATTTAAAAGACCAAGAAGTAGGAAGCACTGAAGGTGTTTTCCCAAGGGTTTATCTCGCCATCTAAAGCTAAAGCTCTGGAGATAGATGTGGTCCCTTGTGGGCTGCATGTATTGACTCTAGGGCGAAGAAAGGCAAAGTTTGGGTATTCTTCTGGATCTTGGGAGAATTTTTCTTTTTTCAAAGAAGCACAACTACGAAGTTCTTGTAGGTTTTTCTGCATGTCTGTGCATGTATAGCTGTTGGTTTAAAGATTTAAAAATCTTAGTCTGGAAAAGCTGATTCTATAAATCCAGAATTAAATTTTGGAAAAAAAAAAAAAAAGATATGGATATCATGTACATTAAAAATATGCATATAGATGTACTTATGTGAACCTTTATCTTCCCATCTTATTTTTTTTTAATTATTTTGTAGATAATTAAATGAAATTGTGTATATCAATCTCAATGCTGCTGCATTTTGTCAAGACCCAGTATGTAGAATTAATAGCCAGTCCTCTCTGTGCAATACGTGTCAGTCAGTGACTTGACAAATATCTCACACAGAGAGGTTTCTTGTCCAACAATTGATAAAGAGATATCTTCCATTTGAATTAAAGAACACAAGCTGTAACTGAAGACATTAAAAAACTCTGCAGTATGAGCAGGCTGATGTGTGCTTGGTCTTTATACATTTCTAAGATTCATCCCATGTATGCACTAAATCTTTAGAAAAAGCACTGTCTCCCAGTTCAGTAATACAGATGTAGCCTGTTGGATTAGCTGATAAAAAAAAATGCACAAAACTCATAAGTCAACCTTCTTCAACATCCATTATGTTAAATGGAAACCAATCTATGTAGGGCTTCTGAAGTTATCTTGATATCTGAACTCTGCAGCTGTCAGGAGAAGATCACCAATTTGTTGTTCTTTTGGAGCTTTTGATTTTATGGAGACTTACAGTAGTGATAATCCCTACAGAAGCTTTAATTTACATGTATGAAAGAAAGTCAGGACAGAACATGTGGACAGACATAGTAATTAAATAAAACTCTCTTCCTGCAGCTTTAAGAGGAAAAGCATCCACATATGCGACTAGAATCAGGATTTAACTTAATGCTGGAAAAACAGTCTCTCAGGTTGCTTGAATCTGGAACAAAGCTGGAGTTCCTTTTTCTATTTTCCGTTTTTATCTTCTTGGCTTCCATGTTTGGATGACTTTCAAGTATTTAGTATTTCTATATGAATGTTTTAGCAATGCTGATCTATTACTCTTCTATTACTCCTTATGTGAAATTTTCCTTTAGAAATAAAATTGTAAGAGCCTGAAATACATGTTTACTTTTATATCTTAAAACATGACTTATCAATTACTATGAAAGACATTTTTTTCTGTTTAGAAAAGAGGACATGCATTTTTGTTTTCTACATTTGTAGGAGACGAGATTATTCCCAAACAAACTAACCCCACAAATGTGGCTCCAAAAATCAGTAGTAATTGATATATCAATAATATGACATGAATTTCTATGTGTATGTATAGTGCGAATTACAGTAGGCAGTAGGTAGCCAGTACCAGAAAGCAGAAGGAAGTCATATTGAAGATCCAGTCTCCAAACAGGCAAAGATAAGCTGCCAGAATTGATGACCATATGGAAGCTTTATCAGAAGAAACACCCCCACAGAGCTTACAAGTCCCAGTAGGCAGAATCTCCATTTTCAGTCCAGATTCTTCTCAGCCCTCTACTATGTGCTTAACAGTTCTGCAGACAACCCTGCCCCTCTGTCCTGGCACATTCATCAGCTGCACAAGCCCAGAGAATCTACAGCACCAACCCTCAGAGTTTAGCAGAAGCTGAGAGGTCCTCCCCTTAACTGCAGGCAGCAGTTTCTGCTCCTACATGTGGTAATCTCAGGGTGCTACCTGCCTGAAAATCAGATTGAAGTTGCAAATCCAACATGAGTTCCCAGCAAGGATTTATAGAGATTTAATAATTGATGCTAAGGGCTTTGGAGATTTCTTGAATGATGAAATATCCACAGAGCATTACTCCAGAAATGAAAAACTTAACCTTCATAAAAATAGTAATAATTGAAGACATTAATCCTCAAAACAGTAAAAATGAAGATATCTGAAATGATCAAAGTTTGCTTTTTTTTTTCAGAAAATGAAAATGTTATATTCTCCAGGGCTCTGGATTTCCAAAATGTTTCCCCAGGAGAGTGAATATTCACAGTGCATACTATCTATCAAACAGGCTTGTAGCAATGATTTTAATCTACAAGTAGCAGAAATCAATAACTACCTTTATCAGCCTGCTGCTAAGAATATCTGTGTTTCTCTTCTCATGATTTTTATTTTATCAAGAATCTTGTCTTTGCATAAGACATCAGATCATAGCTTTCTACCAACCTAGAAAGTGTTGTATTTACATATTTTTACATAGGATAGGTTTTTAATTTATGGTTATAATTTTTTAATTCACAATATGGTACAATGGTTCTCACTTCAACTATGTATAAAACACAATGAAGCACTTGCAAAGAAAAAGCAAGTATATGCTTTCTGAAGTCTTGTTTGGCTTTACATTCAACAATTGCCTTAATTTTCTCTGTGTGTTTTTCTGTGGTCTTCATCATTGTTATATAAATGTAAGCCTGATTGTCCCTATGTACATATTAAAACAGCACTTACCTTCAGAAATAATTTCACAATATACAGTTCAACATTTTAAAAAGTCTACCTGCCAGTGCTTTGAATTACAATGCATTAAACTTTCTTAATCACTCTTCTTGTGGTACTTTTTAAAATGTTTTAAAAGACGTTCAAGTTATTTATTGAACATGTAAAATTCTCTTGATGAGAGAAACCATTTGTCACACTCTCATCTAATATTTCAGAAAGACACAGTGAGCTCTCCAGAAAACATGGAAGAAAAAAAGTATCCAGGAGAAGTCTCCATACCAAGTCCTAAACCCAAGCTCCATTCAAGAGATCTCAAAAAGGAACTCATCACGTGAGTCACAAAAAAACCCACCATTTTCCTCCACCCTTCTAAAGACCGAGTAAATTGTTTGTCTGAGTGCTGATTTGAAGTGCATTTGAGGGAGCCAAGCAGGGAGACCTTCATGACTGATCACTGCAGGTAGTTCCTGCTGTAGGTCAGCATGGAGCTGAGACAAGGCAGAGGTAGGTCTGAGAGTCTGGACAGATTCAAGACTTATATTGTGCTCTATATCAGTTTTTATTCTTCATGTAGGTAGGTAACAAATGGGCAACAGCTACAAGTAGGCTGTGTTAATGTTTATGTAATTGAATAAACTTTATTTGAAAAGTCTTTGATATAGATCCACTTCCAAGGATTTGTGGAGAAGTGCAGCAGATTTTGCAGACATTAAGCATACAAAGTTCAAAGGATAAAATAGATAGTGAATAGTGAGGAACTGCCCCAGGGTTGTCCAACCCTAGGAAATACGGTTAAGTTCTTAATTTGCTTCCTTCAAAGCATTCTGTCATTCTGTCCTACTGAAAATCCAGTGGACTCACAAATTCATACTCGGGGAGACTAGGCTGATGCTCTCTTTTACCAAGAAAAGAGACTCATTTGCTTAGTTTTAAACTCCAAAATTTTACTGTTTTTGACAGCAAAAAAATCAGGATAGTTTTTTTAAATCTTTTTGCACATAACAGCTTGTTTTGGTTGAGAACAGTTTCAGTAAAATTGTCACAACCAGCTCGTAATACTGGTCACCTTTTAAAATCCCAGTTAGGCTCTTCACAAAAACCTACTGGATTTACGTCAACATTGCTATCAATAGAGTGGGTTTTTTGCCATATGGGATTGAGTAATCATTTATTCCACTTTTCTTTTTGTCCTCAGTACAAAGTAGGTCTCTCTAGACAAGTGGAACGTAGTATTACTTAGTGATGACAGTCTGTAATGTATCACTGCAGGCTCCTCCATAAATAAATGAGTTGCATCCCATCACCTTGTGTACTGCTCCCCAGACTCGGTGGCACTGAATCAGTTAGATATGACTCTGTCTTTAGAAATAACATTTCCCTGGGGCAAGCTTCTGTGAAGAGTGATTCTTTCACCTCATGTCGTGCAGCCTGCATGTTGCCTACTCACCACATTGTATCTGTACTTGTAGTTCACGACCTAAATTGAAAGAGGTCGTGTTTGTTTTGCCTCCTCTAAAACAACTGCGGACAGAAATACTCAGAGTTTATTTGCTGAAGACTCTAATGGCTTTTCCTTTGTATTATTTATTCCTTTGTGATACTGACCTGTTTTGAGATGGCTGTGAAACACTTTTCTAATCTCTTAAATAATAATACTCCATAGTATTTACAAAAACAATGATAATCTGACAGTGGTTTTACTGTATTTTTTTCACATGCCGAGTAGAAAGAGGCACCTAAGATGTAGCTGTTCTAAAAATTAAATAAGAAATAGCTTTAATATATCAGGAGAATGTAGGTGCAATTATGGGAATCAGTTTGCATTTCTGTGATCCCACTAAGCCTCAAAACTCATACAGAACAATCCAATACAGGTGGCTCCATCATGAGGAAGTTTTTAAAATGACATAAGCACTTGCAGAGAAAAAAAAAAAAAAAAAAAAAAATTGACCCCATTATCTCATTTGCAGTGAACTACTGTATGAATATCATCTTACTGCACGTGCCTCCTATTTTTCCATGCTGATTCTCTTTACCAAAACTACACTGCTCAGGTTGAAGTGGGCTGTGATATCTTGCTAAGGCTTTTTTATAGATTTGAAAAGTTCCTAGCATTCTGCCACTTCAGAGAAAATAGGCCGGTGAGGATCTGAGGTATGCTTTACTCATGGAGCACTAGCTCAATGTTTCTGTACAGCTTCTGATCACCCTTCTTAACTATGGGTCCATTTATAAGGTGAATGGAGGGCCTGCTGTTAAAGGTTTTAAAATATTGTGGAAGGGTATACTTTACTTACTCACTCCTCCTCATCCACCCACAGATTGCATTTCTTGCAATTTTTGCACTCTTGCAGAGCATCAACTGGGATCAATCTTATAAATGATCTCAGTGTTATGACTAAAGTTGAGGTGAGGAAAAAAATGACATTTTCTCCAGGTCAAACATGCCTCCATCTCTTTGCATAAAGGAAAAAATCCATTGTGCTAAATGTACACCACTTTTATGCCACTTCTTATTTCAGCTGTGAAAAATCCCATGAAAACACATTCATTCTTAACTTTAGCTAATACATTTTCTGTTCTGCAAGCAACCATAGCATCTATTTCTCACTTATGTCAGCAAATAAAGATCCTGAATGCGTTTCTAAAAAAGGTACCTTATTTTAGTCAGAAGCTAAAGGAATGATTTGGGATATTATTGTTCTCAGGCCTGTGTTACACACAAGATTAGATAGGAAACTTTACCTCTAGGATTTATGAACTGCAGTTAAAAATTGGTAGCAATAGTGAAGTTTCTTTTCAAGAATCTGAGTTGTAACTGAAAAACCTATGCAAAGCAAGGTGGTTTCACACTTGCATAGATCAAATAAGTAAGGTTTTGACTGATTTGCATGGTGGAAATAGGAATTTTTTTCCTTCTGTGCTTCAAGTACTAATTGCAAACTAGAACAGTTATGTAGATTTTGTTAGTTTTTGTGGTGTCATGATGGTATTGAGATGGGTTTGATGAATATGATTGCCCTACATATCGTTATGTACGTAATTGCAGGGTAAGCTATGTGATGTGTTGTACATGCTCTAACCTCTCACTGCATCTTTGCATAGCTGTCCAACTCCAGGATGTGATGGTAGCGGTCACGTAACAGGAAACTATGCCTCACACCGCAGGTAAGAAACAACAGGAAAACCAAAGCAGGAAGTAGTGCTACTTTTACCTGCTATAATTTAACTTTTTTAATATACTAACCATGGATAAGTGTTCAAAAGTAATTTACAGAAAATAATCCATACAGAAAAGTGTCTGTTTTTTCCTGTTTTATATTTTGTAGAAGGTCTGGACTCAATAGTCTGATGGATTAGGCAGCGTATGCTTATTACTCAAGATGACTTAGCATAGACATGTAGATAAGTCATTTAGTAAAGGTTGCATTTCTCTAAGTGAACAAGCACTCTCTATACAGATGAGATATTGGATGGGATTTTAAATAAGGTTTCTGTAGATACCTCTGTAAGTGGCTTTGAAATGAACAGAACTTCCAATACATCCTGTAGCTGCAAATTATTTCTTCAGAATAGCCTACTGTCTACCTGGGGGTTGAAACAATATTTTTTTCTGTTTCCTTTTGAGAACAAGATGGAAGCAGCCACATGGACCTGATGCTCTACCTGCCCTTTATGTAGAAAAGGCTCTGCATAACACCACATTGCCAGTTAATGCTTTATAGGGACTTAGAAAACTCTAGCCCTAACCATATATGTTTCCAGTAATTTAAGGGTCTGGCATAGATTGCTCTTCCTTTGTCAACAGGAAATATTTGAGGGTCTGTTTTTTTCCCATTTTTAGTCACAGGTTTTATAAGATTGTTGTTTTAAGAAAGAATATATACATTTTGTTTCAGTGAAACATTCTACATTGTATTTTTCAGTGTTTCTGGGTGCCCATTAGCTGACAAGACATTAAAATCCCTTATGGCTGCTAACTCTCAGGAGCTTAAGTGAGTATTAATAATAGTAAAAATGTAATTCTTATTTATCTTTGATCAACATGTTCCCTAGAGTAATTGAGCTGTTCATTTGAATTACTCTGAGCAGCGAAGTATGAAATATTTCAGTGAAGTTCACTTATTAAAAGAGTTTATTTCTCTCGATTTGCCTTTCTTGTTTTTAGTGTCCCTTCATTTTCATGAATTAGCCAGGACATGAAGAAA
Organism: Meleagris gallopavo; assembly: GCF_905368555.1. NCBI lineage: Eukaryota > Metazoa > Chordata > Aves > Galliformes > Phasianidae > Meleagris > Meleagris gallopavo. The sequence continues at coordinate 55,092,869 of NC_139406.1, read as the reverse complement.
AAATACTGAAAACATTAAGAGTAACAGTATTTTTCATTCAGAAAGAAAGAGAAAAATATTTAAAACACACCACTGATTAGGAAAGATAGAATAAATCAGAAAACTAGACCAGAACTCCTGCATATCATTTTTTATCATTCAGCACCATATACTATGTGTTTAATGTCATTGAAGCAGACATCAAGTCACATGATTTTGTGCTGGCATAATTTTCACCATGAAATGTCACTTACAAAAGGGCTGTGCGGGCTCTGCTATATAGACAGATGTATAGGGACATATGAATATTTCAAAAATCTGTAGTCAAGAGAGGCACTGGCAACCAGTCATCTAGTTATTGAATTGCCTTTGTCAATAAGGACATGGGGAAGAGGAAAGGATAATTAGAGTTCTTTCATAGCTTTCTCTCTGCATCTTGTAAATTGGATCCTGTAATAGATGGCTTGGAAATCTCATGGATGCATGTAAAAAGAGAAGAATCCCGTGACCGTCCTTTCTGTCCTTTACATTCATCCCTAATCCAGACAGAAGAAAATAAAGTCCAACTATGGCACAGTTACTGATACGATGATATTTATGACTGTACTGATTACACATAGATTTGGCTCAGTGCTTAGTCACAAGTTAGCTTACCTAGATCAAATGCTAGTGGTCTCATTCTTTAGTCCAATAACATGAATTTAAAAAAAAAAAAAAATGAACTGATGGTAGTTATGGACGTGAATCTGCTAGAATGCATCAAAATAGCAAAAAAGGTGCATTTATATGGGCAATTGCTTGAAGCAGTTCTGAAATTTATTAGGGAAACTAACATACTGGCACAGTATTTCATTGAGTCTCAAATGTATAAAATTTGATTTTAGTAATTTTTTAAAAGAGCAGCACAAGAAACAGGGAACTGACGTGAAAATGCTGACAAATTTGAAATCATTTGCTGAGTCATATGTATTTGTCCCTGCTTTTTCTGGCTTTCTGCCATACATAGACACTCACACAAATATTTTGAATAGTTGCTCTTCATGCAGCCCCTCCCCCCCATATTCATGTGTGAATAAAGAAATTTGCATACCAATATGGTTATTTTTCCACTAAAGCTTCTAGAGTTTTGGTCATGCCATAAGGAAAGAGGAGCAACAGCATATGACTTAAATGACAAACTACACATTGTACGCCATGTATTATAAGTGAGTTGTGAAAGACAAAGTCAAAGTTCATGAACGTTTCACAGACAGAAATATGTTGCATAATGCACTTAGCATTTAATTTCAATTAGCTAGAAAAGAGCAAAAATCAAAATCTGTTCGCAGACAATTTGCAAAAGGGAAAAGGGCGAAATAAAATCATTTTCCTCAAATGTACCAACTTATTGTAGCTTCCTGCAAACGTAATTCAGGTGAAATTTTAAACAAAATTCTGCTTTTGATAACAACTAAATGAAATCTTTTGCTTCTGGTATAGTATAGTGATATCAATAGTTAGTTTTACTTCACAGAGATGAGAGTAAAGGGCATAATGCTCATAGAATCAGGCCATCAAAGAACCCTCATGTAGTTAGGCGTGAAGATGAAAAAGCTGTGTATTTTTTCCAAATGTTATTCGTGTTTAGTTTGCCAGAATCAAGATATGATTTTGGCTTTAACTGTGAATCTCTAAGCCAGCAAAGATACAAGGCTTCCATGTGATCTACAGTTTGGAAATAAGGAATATCTGTTCAAAAAGTAAATCTTTGAGTCAAATTCAAGAAATCTAATATCTGAGAAATTCTCATTGCACTGTGCAATTAAGATGGTTGAATTAAAATACACTGAAATTGATAATGGATTTTTAAGTATTATGGAGAGTTGTGATTTAATTCACTTTCATTTCACCAAAGAGCTACTTATCAAACCTTAAACAAGTTTAAAGTATACTATATAAAAATATCTAATTAGAGTTCAGAAACTTTAGGAAATAGGTAGATTCCATATACCAAGTTATCCATATTCCATCAACAGCATGATATGGTCTGATAAGTAACTTTTTTAAGTGATCTGTGTGGGTTTGCCTAAGGTAAAGTTCCTATCCAACCATTTCTTAGAACTTTACCATCAGTAGAAGTATCAAAAGTGCTCCTAGATTCTCAGCTGAGTGAATCAATTTTATGTGAAGTTGTAGTTTGTCTACCTAAAGATAGAACAACATTGAAAAGGGGCACAGAATGGCAGGTACTTGATGCATGGTTACAAAAATTGCTGTGAAATCGCTGTGAGATTTCTTAGAAATTGTTTTTAGAAAACAAACTTAATAAAGTGTAAAAGAATCTGTAACCTACACCCATTCGAGAGCTGACATTGTTTAACTTGAGATCCTGTGGCTTCTGGCCCTCCAACACAAATCTGATTTTCTTGGCTCTGCATAGTAACTCCCTAAGCTGGGGCATCAGTTCAAACTCATCAGCCAGTTTAAAGCTGATCAAGATCCACATTACTACTGACTGAAAGGCAATGCACTGTTGGTATATCTTGTATTGTGAAATTTCATAATATCATTAATATCTTACCTTCATATCTTTAACACTCTCAAGAATGCTTTGAATTCCAATCTGGTTGTAAAGTCTAACTGCTACCTTGGGAAGCAAATGCAGATGGGGAGATTCAAAATTGTCTCACTGTACTTTTCTGTCCATAACTCTCAGACTCATGATGTGAATGTTTTCCATAAAGAGCTCTTGGTAGATTAAAATCTGTGTGCAGTCTATACAGACAACTCTTCCATCTGTGATCATCTGATAAAACAAGTAGCCCAAATTAATACCCATAGTATTTGGCAGGTATTCTGACTTTTCTGGTGAGCATTCATGCTCTCCAGACATCTGCCCTAACTGCCTGCTTCATATAACATTGTGCCCAGTCCTTGTCCTATGCTCAGAGAAGTCAGCATTTAGCTGAACCGTCAAGCATATCTGGCACTCTGCAACCCACACCTCTACCTTTGTTGTCATTGTGAAGCGTATTATTCTGCCTAAATATTTTTGTTCAGAAAATAACATCATGAAATGTTTTGAAATTGTTATTTAAGACAAACAAACATACAAAAATAAACAGTTTTCACTTTCTTCAGTTGAAATTATTTACTGAATTCTACTTAAATCACTGAGTAAATCTGGTTATGTCCAAAAGAAAAACATGTTCAAATATTCAAAGATACAAGTGCACACTTGTATCACAAGTATTATGTAGACATAATACTACAGTTATACATGTAGAAGTTTTCTGTGGCAAACTGTGTACAAACAACCTGATCAAATCACTCATCTTCTCATCTCAGGCAAGATTCAATAACAACCAAGATCCATAAGAGATTTCTTAATGATTCAGTCAAGATTGTTTGGCAAAACTCCTGTAATTCTGAAACTCTGTAAAAATCATAGCATTTAAAAGGCCTTTAGGGATGATTAACGTAACAACCTGGTGCTGGAAATGTGGAAATGGCTGGCACTACTTCTAAAAGTAAATATTTTCCTTATGCTCCTTTCTGTGTTGAGGCATGTTTCTCTAAAAAAAACACACATATACAAATTCAATGAAAAAAATGACAACAAATGACCCTCCCCCCCCCCCCCCAAAAAAAAAAAGAAGTCTGAATGACTGCTTCACCAGTGGAAAGTGATGTCAGTAAGGTCCTGCTCCCAAACCCACAGAAGTCGGTGGAAATACCTACTGACTCCAGTAGGCTTTGGGAGCCCACTTTGCAAATTTGTTTATTTTCATTGTATGGATGATTTAGTACTAAATATTAATTCTTGAAAGGCTTCTATTTTTTGCACACGCACACACACACAAAACCCCTTAACTATGAGATGTAGACATAATCCAATTGCCAAGCTGAATACCCAATTGAATCTAGAGTTAAATAGATAGATATCCTGTTGTATAATTACAGTGCTAGGAATATACAAACTACTAAATTCAAATTCTGGCTATCACACTAACTCTATTGATGTCCAAAAGTAAAACTGCTTCTCTGCTTCCATTTTCCCTTTTGTAAATACTGGCAAAGTGCTTATTTGTATCTGTACCTGTGAATATCAGAAGGATAACAAACAAATACATAACAGTAAATTTACAAATAGATCTATATCAATCCGCTTTTTGCTTGTTTGTTTGTTTGGCTCTGTACAAGGAAAAATGTTTGGTGCAAACAGTGTTATGAATTGTTTAATTCCATATATCATATGCAGTACATTTAAGTACATGTTCCTTACTAAAATTCAATTATATTTAAAAAAAAAAGAACTATTTTGCACATTAAAAAAAAAATCAACAAGAACTAGCTTTAATTACTCAATGAAAGATATGTGGTGGAAGCATTCTTTCACTCTAGACAAAAAGCACCAAATACACGTTACTTACTGCTATCTTCAAAGTCATGTAAGCTCCCTATATTATTCTATAGGTGCCCAACACCTGGTTGTGACGGCTCTGGCCACGTGACTGGGAACTATGCATCACACAGAAGGTAGGGACTGTCTCATGAATTGAGACTGCAGCACTCAGGGTTACTGGCAAGCAGCATCCTGAAGAGGTGGATTTTGTTCTGTGTGCTTCTTGCAGCTTATCTGGTTGTCCCCGTGCCAGAAAAGGTGGTATCAAAGTGACTCCTTCCAAGGATGAAAAAGAAGACCCTGAACTTAAGTGAGTATAAATGTGTAAGACTTTGTGAAGGGGGAAAAAACAGTAAGAGCTGAAGGGATGAAACATCATAGGAATTACCCAAGCCATCTGACAATAAGCCCAATAGCTGAAGCCAAACCAACTGCTTCAGCTTTTAGTGAAGCTGATGGAGTCCATCACATTGGAGCTTGAACAGTGAGGAAGATTTGCTGTATTTTCTTGTATCGTTCCTACTAGTTTAAACTGATAGAATTTCACTTGAAGTGAAAACTGAAAATTCAGTGGGTATTTACTGCATTCCTTATTTGAATGCAAATTCCATTAAAATCAGTAAGTGATAACTGCCAGAATGTAGACATGAAGATTTAATTGCACTCGTTATTTTTCTTACTGCTTGCTAATGATATATGAGAGACTGCATAACAGTGGCAGAGCAACCAAAAAAAAAAAAAATAAAAATCCTAAACCTTCCTTTCTTCCTTTCTTAGCATATGTTTCCAAGAGTTTTCCAGTAACATGGATCAGAATAAGTTTGAACCCAGCCTCCATGTCAAAAACACAGAGAAGAGAGAATGCTAATGTTTCATATACCTACAGGTTGTGATTTATAGCTTATGATAGAATTTCAGTTTTCTTTTCTGGTAAAATACTATCTAAACAAATCGTTTCATTTCTTAGGCTGTACAAATTCACTTTACATTGCCTAATCTTAAAATTAGGTGAACCTCCATAACTCAGCTTGACATGAACTGAATGCTCAGGTATAGCGCATCTTTGGGGACCAAGCGTTAATATACCGATGCAATGTGACATAGGTAGCTGAACATATTTTCTCAGACTTCCTTGAGACTGCTTTCACCAGATGTCTCTAGTAAAAACCAGCGTTCTTTTGCTGTGTTTCTGTAGATGTCCAGTGATAGGCTGTGATGGCCAAGGTCACATATCAGGTAAATACACTTCTCATCGCACTGCTTCTGGTTGTCCTTTGGCTGCCAAGAGACAGAAGGAGAGTCCCGTCAATGGGTCTTCACTATCCTGGAAACTGAACAAACAAGAGCTGCCACACTGTCCTTTGCCAGGCTGCAACGGGCTGGGTCATGTTAATAATGTTTTTGTCACCCACAGAAGGTATAACTTTGTGTTTTCTTTTTCCTTTTTCCTTAAAGTTCCCCTGTTGAATTGGCAACAAATGAGGTTACAGTCTGAATAAATTGCGCAGAGATCATTTAAATAATGAAATAGTTTACATTGAAACTGAAGTAATATGGATCAGAACAAGCTTGAAACAGCTTGGATCAACTTTTAACTCTTATTTTATGTTCCCCTTGCAATGTGACTTCCCAAGGTCTTTTTATTCAGATTAACAATTTCTATATGGTTTAAAATTTAATAAGAGTTCTGTCGTAGGCAAATATGGAGTTGGATCTGTGTATCTTTTATTGAAAATTCAAATATCATTGAAATGTCAACAAAAGGGATTAAGCAAGAGCAATGTCTGCATTTATTTAATCTTTTTATCAGTGGCAAACTTGTTTTCATAAACTTTGTATTTAAATCGCTAGAACTGCACAAAAAATTAAACACACAGACCTCATGGATCACACAAGTTTGCTGTTACAGTTTTACAAAAAAGCTGTCTTTACAAAGTAGGAATCACACATATAGCCAGTGTTCAATAAATATCAGATTTTTATATATTAAGATGAAAGCATTAATATAATTTGAACATGTTCAATCAATATTACTACAAGAATCTATCTACAAAATAAGAAATACTACTTTGTAAAGTTTGATCTTCTGTGCATAGAGGGAATTAAATTTCTATTTTACATCTCCTTTGCTTTCTTTTTAACATTCTGAATCAAGTTCTCTACAAGAATGTCCAATATGACCAGAACCATTCACTCAAGGAAGTTCAGTATAATTCAGCAGAACTGTGTGTTCAAATCCCACAGCCTCGGAAATTGGTTGCTTAAAGGTTCCCCAGCAAGCTCCGTTGCTCTTACTTTTCCCTTTCCTTTCAACCCTTGGGTTCATTCTGGTGAGCCACTCCTTTTTCTCACACTTTCCCCTATCTCAGCCTCAAGCCTGTGGCTCTGCCCCAGCCCACTCCCAGCTCAGCACAAGACTTTGTTTTTCCTTATTTGGTTGAAATATAGTTAAGCAGAACTCTTAGCTCAGCTGCTCGGACAATGTCCTGCAGTTTGAGTGACTTATTACCAGTTCCATCTGCAGCAAAGTTTCATGGTTGTGGTGGATTCAGTAGCTTAAGAGTAAAACTGCTCTGCACGCATTTCTCACTATGTAGCATTTGATACTGGGACACTGCCAGTCCTCAGAAACAACCACCCAGGATGGAAATTATATCACAAATCCTTCATTGAAATTTTAGGCAGCCCTACACGGAACCTTAACTTTTAATGCCAATGCCTCATCTATATGGCAGATGTAGTGGAATCAGACCATGATGGGAATGCTGAGGGATAAATTCCTTAAAGAGCTGTGAATTGTTCATATGCAAATTTACCTATAGCAGAGAAGAAACCTCCAAAGCAGTGGATTTGTCCATAGTTATCCTAAATTTATGAGCATGGTAAAGTCTTTACATTAGTCATTGTCATTGCCGAACCGCTCTCCATCATTTTTGAGAGGTCTTGGACAACAGGGGAGGTCCCTGAAGACTGGAGGATAGCCAATGTCACTCCGGTCTTCAAAAAGGGCAAGAAGGAAGATCCGGGTAATTATAGGCCTGTCAGCCTCACCTCCGTCCCTGGAAAGGTGATGGAACAGCTTGTGCTGGATACCATCTCCAGACAACTGGGAGAAAAGGAGGTTATCAGGAGTAGTCAGCATGGGTTCACCAAGGGGAGGTCGTGCTCGACCAACTTGGTGGCCTTCTATGATGCTGTCACATGCTGGGTGGATGGGGGAAGAGCGGTAGATGTAATCTACCTTGATTTTAGAAAGGCGTTTGATACTGTCTCCCACGACATCCTTATAACAAAGCTGAGGAAGTGTGGGATAGACGAGTGGACAGTGAGGTGGGTTGAGAACTGGCTGACTGGCAGAGCGCAGAGGGTCGTCGTTGGTGGTGCAGAGTCTGGCTGGAGACCTGTAACCAGTGGTGTCCCCCAGGGGTCTGTGCTGGGTCCGGTCTTGTTCAACATCTTCATCAATGACCTTGATGAGGGGATAGTGGCCACCCTCAGCAAGTTTGCTGATGATACGAAGTTGGGAGGATTGGCTGACACGCCTGAAGGCTGTGCTGCCATTCAGCGAGACCTGGACAGGCTGGAGAGCTGGGCAGTAAGAAACCGGATGAGGTTCAACACAAGCAAGTGTAGGGTCTTACACCTAGGGAGGAAGAATTGCATGCACCAATACAGGCTGGGGGATGAGCTGCTGGAGAGGAGCTCTGCAGAGAGGGACCTGGGCGTCCTGGTGGACGACAGATTGGCCATGAGCCAGCAGTGTGCCCTCGTGGCCAAAAAGGCCAATGGCATTCTGGGGTGCATTAAAAAGAGCGTGTCCAGCAGGTCGAGGGAGGTGATCCTCCCCCTCTACTCTGCCCTGGTAAGGCCTCATCTGGAGTACTGTGTCCAGTTCTGGGCTCCCCAGTACAAAAAAGACAGGGATCTCTTGGAAAGAGTCCAGCGGAGGGCCACAAAGATGGTGAAGGGCCTGGAGCATCTCCCCTATGAAGAAAGGCTAAGTAAACTGGGTCTGTTTAGCCTTGAGAAAAGAAGACTGAGAGGGGACCTGATCCAGGTTTATAAATATCTGAGGTGTGGCGGCCATAGTGGTGAGGCCAGTCTCTTTTCAGTGGTACGTGGAGACAGGACGAGGGGAAACGGACATAAGCTGCAGCATAGGAAGTTTCGCACGAATGTGCGTAAGAACTTCTTCACGGTGAGGGTGACGGAGCACTGGAACAGGCTGCCCAGGGAGGTTGTGGAGTCTCCTTCTCTGGAGATATTCAAGTCTCGCCTGGACGCCTACCTGTGCGACCTGGTGTAGGGAACCTGCTTTGGCAGGGGGGTTGGTCTCGATGATCTCTAGAGGTCCCTTCCAACCCCTACAATTCTGTGATTCTGTGATTCTGTGAATACTATTGAAAATTGGGGCTAATTAACTCACACTATGCAATATGATACCTTCAAACCAATAAAATAAAAAATTGGTCTCTTAGATTACTTCTGTCCTATTTGAGGCTGGATCACTCTTAAGATCATATAATTAGTATAGGTTTATGATGTTATATCCTTACCTAACACTTGAAACCCAGCAAACCACCCAATGACTTTGAGACAATGACAGCTCTGGGCTGAGCTGCAGACCGATACTCTAGAAATGGAAAACTAGCACATTTAGCTAAGCAGGCAGGAAGCAAACTTAAACCTTCCAAAGTTTTTTCTTATTTATTTATTGACTTATTCATTTCCTTTGTAGAAACACCATGTTGAATAGGATTCTTTTTCCACCAAATAATAGTAGTAATAAAATAAATAAAAATAGTACTAGGAAAAGTTTTTCCTTCGTTCCTTACTTGGCTGCATCTAAATACAAAGCCTTTTGCCAGTTCTCCAGCACGTGGTATTTCTTCTTTGTTATTTTTAAGACAGTGCAATTCATCTTAGCCCTTTAGTAGGCAATAAAAATTGCCTCAGATAATTACTAGCTGATGAAATTGTAAGCACTGAAATAGCAAAATATAATTTAATGTGAACAGTGGTTAAAAAGCAAACTGATTATATAATAGAACCATTCAAAAAAGCTATTATGGTCTGTAGGGTATACCCAGAGTTATTATTGTATTGATCATTATTATATATCAACAAAATAATGCAATAACTATGTGCTGTGGAAATCAACCCATTAACAATTTATTTTTTTAAGAATGGTAAACTTGCCATTTTAAAGGACCATCTGCCACTCTCCTCTGAAGCATAATCACTCAATAAAAACAATAGAGTTTTTATTTGTTTATAAGTGCTGGAACTTCAAGAATTCTGTAAATGCATCTCCATGTAACTTTACAATAGTTCCCAATTCTCTTTTGATTATTCTGAAATATGCTTAAATGTTGTTTACTTATTGGTTGAGATATCTGTTCCAATTTTCAGGCTGGAATATGCAGTTAAATAGCTCTTTATGAGTTATGTCATTCCCTGAAGCTATGCTATAATGGAGATACTGATGTGACCTTAGATACAGAGGTCTGTCCAAGTGCATGATAATATTGCCTGAAAGGATTGTTGCTATTTTCAAGTGGGTGCTAATGTTTTTTTTCCTATCTGTTTCAGCCTATCCGGTTGTCCTCTGAATGCACAAGCCATAAAAAAGGGCAAAATTTCGGAAGAGTTAATGACTATCAAGCTTAAAGCAAGTGGTGGTAAGGAGATGTAAAAGACAATGCCATTTATTCAGATAAAAGGGCCTGGACTCCCATTTATACTCGGGCTCCTTGATGCCATTCTGGCATTAATTGTCAACCCTTTCAGTTGTCTTTAGCAATAACTAAACTTGAATAACAAAAATCTTCGCATGAAAGATTATAAAATTCTACTCATTTACAGCATGATAATTCAACATTTGGGAATATGATCTTTTATCTCAGAATATTATTATTTTTTTTTAATTTGGAGATGCTCTTATGTTGTAATTAGTAATAAATTATTAGTTACAGATCAGAAGAGCTAGCTGATGTTGGCTAGTCATTAGACTAACGTAGAAGGGAGATAAATTGCATGCGGAAGTTGACTTCTCTTCTTAACTTTAATACTATGTGTTTCTGTGCAGTGCTTTGAAAATTTTGCTAACCCATATAGAAAGAGTAAAGGAACAACTACCAAATAGATATAAGGGGAAATGTGTAGGAATTTGCTTTCTTATAAAACATGCTTTAGAAACCTTGGCATTGTGCCAGGATGAAAGGAACTTGCCTTTATGCTTCCAATAGCTGAACAAAACAGTTGTGCTACATTGGGCAAATGATTTTGCTTTCATGTGCATCTCTGTCCACATTATCTGTGGGGGAGGAATTGCTACTGACAGATTTCCCAAGTTGATTCCCCAGCAGACTCAGTTCAGGGCTGTAGATTTTAAAAAAGAAACAGTCCTGGTATTTTTTTTAAAGGTGGAATTGGTTTCAGAATGATAGTGAGCAGAAAGACAGACATGTATTGCCAGCAGCTGTAGGTAGTTGCTCAATATTTTTCAGAACACGACTTTACTAAAGATCCAAAGATAATTTTCTTCCCTACTTAACTTGTGGGGATGTAAATGTCCTCCTTTCTTCTTTTTTTCTACAATGTTTTTTAGCTGTTGGTATCATTCACATTTCACACATACCTAAGGCTGTGATCCAGGAAATTATTCCACATAGAATTTTGCCCCCACATATTTTTTTGAAAGATCAGAAACAGGTAATAAGCAAACAAACAAACAAACAAAATAAATAAATTGTAAATGCCCCCTCAGATTTTATGATATACTTTCCTCCTCCCAAGTATTTGTGAAAGTTTTTCCTTTCTCTGGCTAGTTTGTGGTTGCATGTTAAGCTGGAAAAAAGAACTGTCAAATACAAAAACTCAGAGAGCAATAATTTTCCCTTAGATGTTTCAGCTCATATAAAGGTTTTACAGCTAGAAAACAATTTTCTCAATAAAAGCAAAGTAAGAGGCAAATTAAAGAGCAATAATTTGATCAAAAGCCTGTTGTCTCCCTCTTGTTCAGTAACAGGTAGCACTGTTTGTTACTTGTATATCCATTTAGACGTGAACACTTTACATTTGATATTGATATTTTCAACTATTTGCAGGTATTGAGAGTGATGAAGAAATCAGACATTTGGATGAAGAAATCAAAGAACTGAATGAATCCAATCTTAAAATTGAAGCTGACATGATGAAACTTCAAACCCAGGTATGACATCAAAACCAAAGTTTTAGTTTTTCTTGTACTATGGTTAAAAGCATACTCTTCACTCTGTAGCATTTAAAATGCAACAATCCCAAATACCTTTTTGCCAAGTTTTTTTAATCTGTTTTCTGTAAGTAAGTAGCAGGTTCCTGGGAATTATTATGAAGATCTAGTGAGTGATAGGTTGATGGCAGTTTAGAGCTAATCTTGGCTACCAGAGAAACCATATTTACCAAATAAAACATTCGTTTTCCTTTGTTGACCAAACCTCTCTTAAACATACCACAGAGAATCCCATGACTACGGTAAGAACCGGGGCTAGAGAAGTCATCAGGAGCCCACTCTGACTCTTACTACATGTTAGTTTTGTTGTTTTGTACTTAAGGAAACCTCCCTAACTCAGTTCACTTACTGACAGCTACTCGAATAGTTCGAATTTTGCCTCCAGGCAACAGTTTGTAAAGAATGGATGCCTCTTGTTAACTGGTAGGGCAGATTAGTTGAAGGGGAAGCTGTGGAAACGTCATTCACTCTCATTCTTCCGTAAACTAGCAAGATGGCATTAGCCTCCAGGTGCCGACTGTGGTTCTATGGAGAATGTTCCTCCACAGAGGGACTTCTGCATGCACCTGAGGGTTCACCTGGGTAAATCAGGTTGAAATAAGAGCTTAATATTTTAGGAACAATAAGATTTTTAGAGAATAATTCCTAAATAAGAACAGATCTGGTAACAGAATGCAAGTCTAAACTGATCCAGAGCAGAGTGCAGCCACACCCCTCTGCATTTGCAGAATGCTCTCAGTGCTGATTCATGCTGTTTTTATAATACCCAGAGAGTGTATAGTCTAAACACAGGTGAAGTTTATGCCACCTGCACTGAGTCTAAATGCAACCCTACTGCAATGGTTGTATCCATCCCAAACCGAATAGCAGTGAGGTTTCTTTCAGTGTTTCTGGACGCTGCTTTCAGTTCTCTCTGTTTGAACAGAGATGGCCTAATTTATGCAGCTAGCTTTCTCCTCTGAATTACTGAAGATTGATTAGCAAAGCCTGAAATACATCTGAAGCAATGTGCTTGCTACAGGGCTTTGCTCTATCCCCTTTTAATCTCCCCAGATCAGATAATTTGCTGCCTGGAGCACACTCCATAGGACAGGCCTCAGGGGTGCATGCAGGCAAACAGGGTTCCTCTCCCTGAGGGCAGTCTGGGTGTGTGACGAAGGAGACTAAACTGACCAAAACAAGGAGAGATTTAAGTAGTGCGGAGAGATGTCATCCTAAGGAGGAGAGAATGGGCCTAACGCTTGCAGATGTGCTCTTGCACTGTGCCTTTCAGGGCCATGGGCAGCCATTGCAGTGGCTGCATTGGGTGAAGCATCAGGCCCTGCCATTGCGCCCTTCAGTTTTTCAGCAAACTTTTGACATATAAACTTTCATGGCTCAATATGTGCCTTCTGCTCTCATGCAGAAATTATACCATTTCACTACCTCAGGTGCATTTTTATGCTGTTTTTAAACATCTGGTGTTTCTATTTTGTTCCTCAGAGATCTCAGCAATCACACACTCAGCCTCTCAATTTCCTTCCTGCTTGATTTTTCTCCCACTGATTCCATCACATTCCATTCCATCCATTCCATTGATTTTTTTTTTTTCTTGCTAACCCAGGCAGCTTGCAGCTCTACCCTCCACTTAGCAGTGAGACAGGGAGGTAGCATAACAACTAAAAGCTGTGTCATGGACATTGTGGGCAACCAGCAGAGAATGCTTTAAGAGCAGGACAGCATTGCAAACATCAGCCTCCTTACTCCTCCCTTCCACCATCCCTGAGGCCACACTCTCCATCCCAGTATGTCCCTTTTCCCCTCTGACCTCATTTCCCTGCTCAAAGTGCTCTCCAGTGCTTCACTGACACAGGGTTTCTCTGTGAACCCACAGCAAAGTCCATTGATTCAGTGAACCCAACTTGCTGTGATTATTCTATGGAGCGGTTATATCCATCCTGTAGAAAGTGCCTGAGTTTCAGACCCACAGTGTGACAATGTGACTGCCAGTTTGGGCTCAGCACTACCACAGTTCTGTTTGTGTGATTGTAGATGTCTGTGTTTTTCTAGATCACATCTATGGAGACCAACCTGAAAACAATAGAAGAAGAGAACAAACTCATAGAGCAGAACAATGAGAGCCTGTTGAAGGAGCTAGCTGGTTTAAGCCAAGCCCTCATCTCCAGCCTTGCTGACATTCAGCTTCCACAGATGGTAAGACCACAGCCAGTGGCTTCACACCTTCTTTGAGATTGTATTGCCAGCACCTGAAGCAGATGCGCATGCTCAGGGACCGACGGGAGCACTATAGCTGCATTAGCAGAGCTCTGCTTAGCCTAACTTACTCCATGGAGATGCTGGATCTTGGACTCTGCTTGATATCAGACTCAGCTGCTTCCAGGACTGAGCCAACACTGGCGTTTCCACCCTGCACAAGCTTTTACTCCACCCCTCCCCAGCTCAGTGTCCCCCTACAGAAGGTGTGAAAGTTCCACACTGAGAATCTGTCTTTACTCTTAGATCAGAATTTTGACCTGTTTCTCTGAGCTCAGTGCTGTGATCTTTTTAAGGCCAACAAAACTCCGCCTCTGAAAAACTCCATGTTCTATATGTCATCCAAACACAGGCCAAATCCACCAAGGTAGTTAGGTAGTTAAGTCTGCAGAAATACAGTCTCTTTTCCTATTCTCAAGAAGGGAAATTAGGTAAGGACAATTACAGGGATGTCAACCATAATCCCAGAGCCTCGATAGATAGGTCTCAATAGAAAAGCAATTTATACTGAAGATAATATCTCCGAACGTTTTCTTGCCTGGAATGTGCTTGAATGCCCCCAACACATGAAAATCCCTCAATTTCTACAATCCCTCTATTATCTTGGATGACTGCTGTGTTTATGACTTCTCCCCAGTTGCCATTGTCAGTGCTTTTCTATGCTTTGGAATTGGGTGTTTGTGTTCCTTTGGCCTTCATTTTATCTGCTACAATTATAATCTGTTTTGTCTCCATTTAGGGGCCAATCAGTGAGCAGAATTTCGAAGCATATGTAAATACACTCACAGACATGTACAGCAATCTGGAACGGGACTATTCCCCCGAATGCAAAGCTCTGCTGGAAAGTATCAAACAGGCAGTGAAGGGCATCCATGTGTAGGATGTGAAAGCTGCTGGGCAACAGAAATTACTTAACAGCAGTAAACTCCAGATGGATCTGTTAGGAGTTCATGTACTGCTAAGGGGTGTAGGTTGCCATGCTGCATCTACAATTGCAACATTGCACTAATTTTTTCCCAGCTGACATAAAAAAAGAATAAAAACACAACAGACTATTTGTATTAACAGCAATGCACTCTGTTAGTATATTATATTTATTTCAGTACAATTTCTTTTTTTCTTCTTTTGCACTCAGTTTTTGTAAAGTGAATGTAAAAAGTGTGTGTGACTATTTTTTTATATTTTTTATTTATTTCTAATCAAAGAGTTGTTTTTTTTTTTTTTATCTTTTAACAGCATTTTTGCGGCCTGCCATATTTTTACAAGTGTGTTTATTAATTTATTTTCCAATGGGATTTTAAATAGACTGAAAGTTATACTGTAAATTAAATAACTTGCTGGGTTTGTACAGGAAGAAAAAAAGCTATGAGAGTAACAAATGACGGAACTGTGGTTCTAGTTTTATTTTCCTCACATCCTGCTTTTTTATAATGGCTTTTTATCAAAAATGGGTTTGCAGTAACATGAGATGTGAAGATGCATGGACTGAGAAGATAAATGGTGCCCACTAGTGGGGAACTCGGGCTCTTAAAAGCACAGTATGCTGGAAAACAGTGTGTTAAAGAATACGTTAGCAATAATGAAATATAGCAATCAGCAAAGCACTTGACTTGGCTGTGTGATTTAGCCTATGCGAATGATTATTTAAAATGTTTCAAGAGAACTTCAGATTTATTTTACCACTGCAGTTTTTTTCAGAGTTAGCTTACAGAGGGAAATGACAATTATCTCTAAACAAGAACGATAATTTGATAGGACTGGTACTCTTTTAGTACAATATGTTGAGATTTTAACCAAGTGACCAGTATTGCTATGGATTTGGAACCGAAAAATGCAAACACATCCCAAGCCGAAGAATTTGTACATAATGAATCAAACACATCTCCCCTGAAATGGCATTCAATACTGGTTTGAACTTAACAGCAGTGAAGAAGGCAGCAGTCTGGAGAGGAATATTACTCCAGCTCAGTGGTGTTGCCCTTCTCACTGAACGAACGGTAGCAACACAGTGATTGGTTTCTCCCATCCTTATTCACCAAGACTAGTCTGATACTGGGTCGGTTGCCAGTCCTTCAGTAGGGTACCAGGCGCTACAGGACGTCCAGGCACAGGGGAAGGGGACACGCAGCTGTTCAGAGCAGCTCATGCATGCCTCCCTCGCTGGTTAGCCTGGGCTTGGAGTTTCTGAATCTGTCAGAAATTAGCGGTTGCTATAACCGAGGCAATGTCTATTTCAGGGATTGTAAGTAATTAAACATTGTTTCAGAAGTTTTTTTTATATTTATTTTTTTTAAGAAAAAGGTATAAACAACCAGCTAAACTGCCTTTTTTGTATGCACACACACCTCATGTGCATATGTGCCTCAGTGTAAATGTATACATGGATCTAGCGTGCGTTTAATTTTTCCGTGCTATAATGAAAGTGTTTATTTTTATTAGCCTCATTTATATTTAGATTGAATATGATGGCATTCACAGGCTTGACATGTACAATTATATTATTACTGTTCCTGCACAAAAGAACTATTCAGAAGTGAGTAAACTCTCATGCACTGTGGTCACTGTTCTGCATTAGGTGGAGCTTGCTTTTTTGTTTGAGAGTTGATTCAACTCTCATATACTAGTTTAGACAGGGGGAAATGTATGTTCTTAGGAGCTGTGTTTATTTTTAAATCAGTTTTTCAAAAACTACCATATGTGCTGTCTAATATAAATAGGAAGACACCAAACAAAAATTTGCTATTAAAGTTATTGTACTCGCTGAAAAAAAAATCAAAAAGCGAACATTTGTTATACTTGTTAAATGCATACAAAATGAGTTCACTCATTACAAAGACTAAAATTTAATTTACTAAATATTTTAACAAATTTGTTATATATTTTATTTAAGTAAAAAAAAAAATCTCTTACCTATGTATTTATTATTATGATTTACTCTGGCTTCAGGTTAATTTATCTGTGTTTGGTTGTTTGCTCAGGATGTTCTGTGAAGTATGTTTGTATTTATTTGCCTCCCTTGTACTTGATGTGTTTTGTAATGTGCACTGATTTTTTTTTCTTTTCATTTTTCTTTTTTTTTGTGTGTGTTTAAATGCATTTATGAGCTACACTGTAAATTAGATCTTTTGTAAAGAGCAATGATGTATGCATTTTTTAATTTGGAGTAGTTTGTATACTGTTTCTTCATACAATTAATATTTCTTACATCAAAGCAACAAAATTGTGTTCTGTGCTGTACATTTGGTGTATGGTAGGAAATAAAATTGATAATGAAACATTGCAGTAAGTTTGTTGGTTATTTTAGCCTCTAGATGCAGACTTGTATTACACATTCTTAACTGCACCTGGCACTATACAATGTGTCAGATGTTTTACTTGCTTTGTGTACAAAACGTGTCATCCCTGTAAGTAAATTTCTGGTATCAGTAATTTAATTAGTGTTTTACTTTGTCAATTTGAAGTAAGGAGAAAAGTGGAACTGCTTAAGAGATCCTTTTCATTTTTGAAGGAAAAAAGAAAAAAAATGAAAATAATCACTGCATTATTTATTGCATTCTTTTTTTGGCAGTTGTAGACATCATTTACACTGATAAAGTACAGGATTTGTGCTGACCTTTAACAGCTGCTAAATTATGTTTAAACATAAAAGCCATTGTAAAGTTTCCAGCAGTTTGGAACCACCCACAGTTCCCGTGCAATTTTCCCTGAGATTTGCAGTGTTTATACATTGCAGAAATAAAAATCTACTGCTTTTAGAAAGATGATACTTCCAGTACCTAAAGGACTTTCTTTTTTTGCACTGCTAGTTGTATTGAAAACAAGCTATTTTCATTTAGAATTCATGCTGATGACTTCAGGAACATTTCTTGTTTCAGATTCCAACTTCCCATGGATAGATCAAGAATAATTTTCTTCAGAAAATATGGCAAATTTAAAGCTGATAAAGCAGCTGGTCATTATGTATTTGAGTAGATGTTGCTAGATGAACCAAAATGGACTCTAGAAAAAATGACATGGTCAGCATTCAAATATACCAGATCAAGAATAATTGTTCTATAACTATGCCTGTAAGAGGCAGGGAGGTGCTTACTTCAGTAAAAATATATAAATGCCATTAGTTGAAATAATTGGAATCGAATTGAAGCTCCAAATATCCAAGAGAAGGAAGGGGAGTAAGTTCAGTCAATATATGCTTGTCCTATCAGCTCCAGAGGTCTATATCCTGTCTCTTAACTGCTCATAGCAAAGGTTTTTGAGACTATAGTGTCGAAATCAGATTCTGTTTTCTACTGCAATCATATTTCCATTTACTAATTAAGCACCTCTTCTTTCCTGCTGGCTTATCATATCTATCTAGTTACATTATGGCTTTTCCACTCAGAGATCCTTCATCCTACTCATATTGTACCTTTTTTTTTTTTTTTTTTTTTTTTTTATGAGTTTCTTATTTCCTTGATTGGAATATGTGATCTTGCAATGATGCAGAGTCAGGACAAAAGGCATATCCTTCCTCTCTTCTTGGGCAATTTATTCTAACTTCCTCAGCATTTATCTCATAAAGTTTGCATTATGATTTGTGCAGCTGCATTTCTTGGATGTTTCTCGGAGATCTGCAGCTGACAAAGTCCTTTGTTCATCTCGCTTGAGTTGCTGTGGGATGATAGATAAAGCTCCATGTAGCTACTGTGTAATGTAGGACAGTGACCCAGTTTCAGTACCTTTCAGTATCTCATTCTGGCTTGGTTTTCTTCTGTCTCTTTTGCTCTAGTGAGTTTTAGACAGCCTAGCTCACACATAATTTCATAAAGGATTAGCCTGATTTCCTGTCTGACTTCATGGTACAAATTGCTTCAATTGCGTTTTTGTTCATAACAAATGTTCCCACAGATATTGTCCAAGTATTTCTCAGGAATTTTCAGCTATGGGATAACACTTGCTATTTAAATTGCTGTTTTTTCCCTCTGAAATTATTGCTGCATGAGATTTTTCCAAACTAGATCAGTGATTTTGGTGCCCAGCTTCAGATCTCTTTGAAGGGGCCACATTTTTAGAAGCTGGAGGCTCAGCTATTTTTGCCAAGCAGGGACTTTTCCAAATTCCCTTCTTATGGCCAATCCAGATTACACAGCATCCAAAAATTCTCAGCAGGTACTTGTACCCATCCCCAGTATTGAAGAGTAAAACATCCCTTATGTTACACAAAGCCTAATTCTAATTCCTACCAAGCTCCTCTTTCAATGTCCATACACAACATTTTTAAAGTTCTGAAGGAAAGCAATAAGAAAAAACGATGGACCAAATCTCATTCCTTATTTAACTGAAGTTAGCATCTGTCCAAACAGTTCCCTGTCGTTGTTACTGAAGCTGGAGATGCGGCTTAGAGTCCATGGCATGCAATCTTCTTTAATTACAATCGTATGTATAATCGCTATGCACTCCCTGATTATTTCTGACACAGTAGTCAAAATCTGGATTAGGAACCAGATTCTACATTGATTTCAAATTTGTTGGAATGAAATTCATGTGATCCTTTAGAAGCAGGAAGAATTTAGTTACTTCAGGAGTTAATTGCACAGAACTGGGAAACAGTTGCTTTTTTTTTTTTTCATCCTGATATCTGTTTAATGCATGTTAAGGAAGGAAAGAAGGTTTTAAAAATCTCGTGAAAATCTACTGGGAAAATGTGTGTAAATCAAATTCCTTCAGAGAAAAGCACAGCACTATCTCCTCAGGCTGAAAAGCCCAGCTCTTTGTACAGAAGTGCTGCATGTGGGACTTCAGTGCTGACTGCTGTGAGTGAGAGTCCTGTACATTCAGCAGTCAGACGAGGAAATGGCAGCTTGGGAAGCTATCCCTAGGGCTCAGCCTTTTGAGTAATATGGGCTGTGTTTGATGAAAGATATCTGCAACACCACACTGTATATCAAATGTCTTGATTGCAGTCATTATAAATAACTAATCCGGTGGTTTTTCAGGATGCTGAATGGTACCAGTGAAGTCATTCAAATCTACTGCATCCAGGTAAGTTCCTGTGCTCATCAGAAGTGGCTCAGCATTGTACTCTGCAGGCTCAGAACAAATCTCCACATTTGATTTAAAACTCTACTTTATCACTACTTACACACAGCCCATCATCTATGCTTTTCCTCTTTTTATTCTTTTTCTCTTAAGGCATTAACAGAGTCTACATTTTATTCCTATGATTGGTATATTTGAATATATCTTCCAGCCAGCACTGCTGCTCAGGCTGCAACTACATTTTCAAAATAGAGAAATCAAGTTTCAAAACAACTGAAGTAAGGACTATAAAAGCATAAGCATTTTTGTTTGAGATAATGCATCTCATATGGATTTAGTGTAAAATCAGCTGATTGCTACAAGAGTAAAATGATTCACTGTAAGAAGGAGCGGAGGGAAGCTCAGCTGCTCCATGCGCACATTGGCAAGGACATGAATCACAGCCTAGCCTGTCAGCAGCAGCCTATGCAAGCTCAGACAGAAAGGTGCACCTCTCATGCCTGGTGTGGTGTCAAAGGATGTGAGCACTACAAGTCTTACACATGAATGTAAATATTTGAGCTAGGCAGGCAATCAGGGATTCTTGCTTTTGCAATCATTGTGACAGCAACACAGGACACAGAACAGACATTATAGAATCATAGAATCCTTTGAGTCAGAAGGGACTCTTAAAGGTCATCTAGTCCAACTCTGCTGCAATGAACAGGGGCACTTACACCTAGATCAGGTTGCTGAGAGCCCCGTTGATCCTTATCTTGAGTGCATCTAGGGACGGAGCCTCCACTCTTCTGGACAACCAGTGGCAGAGAGTTCTCACTTTAGTGTGAGAAATTTGTTCCTTACATCCAGTCTAAATCTCCTCTCTTTTAGGCTGAACCAATGTCTCCTTGTTCTATCACAAGAGTCTTTCCCCTTCTTTCTTATAACCCACCTTTAGAAACTGAAAGGCCACTCTCAGGTCTCTCTGGAGCCTTCTCTTCTCCAGACTGAATAGCCTCAGCTCTCAGCCTGTCCACGTAGGAGAGGTGTTCCATCTTTTGGATAATTTGTGTGGCTCTCCTCTGGACTCACTCCAACAACTCCCTAAAAGAATGACACCTAACGGTGCCAGGCTGCAACACCTCTGCTCTGTACAGAGCCACTTTGGCTTCCAAACGTGAGTCTTTTCCTGTTTTTTAAAATATATGAATATATATATATATGTATACACACACACTTTTAGTCTTGCTGTTGTGTCACAGCATAGAGAGAGAGTAGGAGTGTGATACTAGCTCTGCCAGCATGATCTCCTTCCTGGGTTCGGTTGGGGAGTGGTGGTGGGGAGGAATTCGGGCACTTGCTGTGAAGCCTCCTCCCCACCCTGTGAGCACCCACACGCAGCAGGCTGCAGTCACACTTTCCAGCACGTTCCTCAACCTGGCCCCAGTCTTGGCCTTGGCCAGGCAGCCCTTCCTCTGCAAGAGGCTTAAATCTCCATTCCCCATCTTGGGAGCACTTGTGATGCCCTTTCTATACCCAGATTAGAGGACATTGTCGCAGTGCGTATGAGGCCTCACAGATAAGGCTCTGTATGAGCTCCAGCAGCATCCAAACACAACAGCATGGCTTTCGCGTCTAGCCTGTGGGATCAGAGTTTATTTCCCCAATGCAGGCAGCTTTGCACTGCCTTCCTGTTAATTAAAGTATTGATTACAATACCTCACTGTTTACACGCAAGATTTTGCATGGTCTTGGCCATTCACATGCAAATGAACTTGTAAGCCTTTCTGTGCCCTAAAATCTGCTGATGTCAGTCTTCCAATTCTAACTCCACATTGTAGGACATGTGGCTTTCTATAGCTTAGCTTTGATGCCCCCAAGTCATATTATCTCAGTTCCAAGGTTCATTATGATAAATCTTTTGCTGGTTTTAAATCAAAAACTTTAATTGTACTGTACTTATTCAGCTTGGGTTTTGGCTTCTGAAGGCAGCAGTTTTAATTGCATCATTTGTATAGTGGCCCAATATGTTTTGGTGTGAAAAGTGCATTATCACGTTTAATTTTGTATTATTTTTCCCATATGTTTTAGTTACACTAAAACTTCAGTCGAGGAGTGATGAGGCTTTGCCACTTCTCTCTCACTCTGTCTTCAGTGTTTTTTAATGAGCTACAACCACATTATTTTCTTTTGTTCTCACTGGTTGGGGTTTCAGAGAGCTGTTTATTTGTAGGGTAATTCTTGTATTTATGTAGAGCAAGGCATTAGACATTTTTATCCTCTACTTATTAACAAGCCAGATGGTACCGGCTGCTACCCACACAATTCCAATTATCAGATGGCAAACTGAAATATACGTGGGGCAAATTAGAAGATGTATATTAAAGAAGCATCGTGGAGAATTGGCTTCTTGGAGATGTTGATTCACAAAGGAGTCCTAGCAATTAGGATGTGAAAGCCTACTGCTGAATATACAGCATTGGCCTGAGGCAAACGTAGCCTCCAAAATTTAAATACTATCTCTCTCTTTCCCCTGTGGACTGAATACTTTTCTTTGAAGTGCAATTCCGTTCTTTCATCCTTTGCATTTTGTCTCCTCTTCAGAGTAAGTTGTAGTTGGTACTACATGCATACAACAAAGGTATTTCAGGAAGATGTAGAAAATCTGAAAATTAACAAACATTTGTGCATCACCTCTCCTAATACATTCTCATCTACGTCAGTGATAGAAATAGTCCTAACTCTGAAATACAGGATCCTGCAAAGTATTGCTATTCCTGGTCTCAAATTGACATAGAAATTACAATTTACACATGGACTTTTTTATAAGGAGAACCTTTAGCTTCAGATTTAAATGGAGGTCTGGTCACACTTCTTATGTTTATTTTCATTGTCTTCCAAAAACACTTTTAGTAAATTCAGAACCTAGACCTAGTCTTTACAAAACGTGAATCCCTACATCAGTGACACATGATAATAACAAAGAATGAATGGCTTAATGAAAGGTTTTATGATGTCCAGGAGGCACAACCTCTATAGGAAATATCTATTCCTTTTACTCATTGATTCAAGCTGAAAGCACTAACCCAAACTGAACTGTGGATAAATAGCTGTCTGCAGGTCAGACCAACTAAAGGAATAAGTTACTTAAGCCGATGTAATGGCTTTCTTTAAGTCCTTCCTTGCTCATTTGGGATACTTTGTGGCAAATCATTGATGACCTATGTAAGTGGATCTTACTAAAGTTATAGTTTGAAGCATTTCGGATTGTGTCTGCTTCTTGTTTGTAGTATCCAACCAAGTGAAAACCTTCTCTTTCAACAGATAGTGTCAGGACAACTGGGATAAAGCACTCTTCTTGCAGCTCTAGTATCTGCAAACTACAGATTTGGGGGAAGTCTGAAATGGTTTAAACACCATTTACATTTCAAACAGTTTATTATGTGCAAATAGTGCAAATTCTCACTCCTATTCATGCAGAAGTGAAAGATATAGGCAGACATCTGCCTACCATTTGGTCACATAAGTGCATGAATCCACAACCACAAAGGTGCTGGTGCTTCATCCCTCTCACCTTCCACTTTTGAAATTAGAAGACTAACAGTGTTCCTTTCATCTTTCTGTCAGCATTAAGCTTGACCAAGATGTGCACTGGCCATTGGGATGCCCTAAGTGAGATACTAAGTGTAAATTGGTGACAAAACCATTAACAAGGTGTTAGGGCATTTAGATAGGGCTTTTATGCCTTGCCTGTCAGCAACAAAGCAAAACAAAATTTATTGTCCGGGGCTTGTTCTTTCAACCCTCATTCTACTGAAAGCGCCTCATGGCCTTCTTAGTGTTAATGACTCCTCCAAAATGTTAGGCAAAGCAGAGATCCACACAATTTTCATAGAGATTCAGTCTTTTAAATCAACAAGGCCAAAGTTTGATTTAATTTCTCAGAATAGGAAAGCCAACGTTGGATGAGATGCTTGAAGATCCCTGACATCCAAATTATTGTCAGGCCTGGATTGCAAAGAAGTGGCTCAATAGCTGAACATCTGTGTACCCACTCACTTATAGTTGCTGTTTCACCCACAAGCAGCTGTGGAGTAGACAGGCAAAATTCTCTACATGGTGATAATTACAGTGTGCATTACAAAGGAGGCATAGTCACAAGAGCATGCAATCAGCTTTCTCCTCCCCTCCCCCCCCTTTTTTTTTTTAAACTCTGGAACAGGGCGACCCTACTAGATCCAAGATTAGTACACATAAAATGGGTTTCTCAGCCAAAATAGAGGAACATTTAGTCAGATCTGAACAAGACTGGAAAAATGACTTCCTGAGAAGGAAACTTTTTCTAAGGTCATTTTTTCCAGATTCATTTTTGTTTCTGCTGTGACAAAGAACCACTCCAGGCGTCCAAACTCTTCCAGAGACTGAGATATGATTGATCTATACAGATCTGCAACTTGCTTTAATATGTTTTTGTTGCTTGCTGCATGTGCCTGTGCTGTCTAAGGAAGCACTAACCATTACATTATCTTTCCTTACTGTTGGATTAGTGGTGAGTTGAGTCCCTTTGTCAGAGCTTGTGATCTTTCCGTCTCTTATTCTTTTTCAGCCTCCTGATCATACATTTTATGTAAATTATACATTTTACTTAAATATCAGACAGGAAAAAAAAAAAATCTTACAATAACATTTTTCTCTCACCCGAGGCAAGCGGCCATGCACCACAGAAAGACTATGAAGTGGAGCTTCAATGAGATAATAACGTATTTAATTAATGCATAAGCCTTGCATGTTTGTACAGGACTGTCTTTTCCCTACACTCTGTATCTATGAACTCAGCTTCTTAATTGTTAGGAGCTGAAAGGCACTTGAGTGTGAAAATAGTGTCTTCCTTGTGTTAATTCTGACACATTGGACTTGTGGTTTAAAGGTCCAGTTTTGGAATTGGAGCAGGCTGGAGTGACATTTTAGGGGCCACATTCTGTCCACACAGCCAGGGAACACAGCCACACCGTAGGGAAACCCAGCAGCCTGGACTGTGGTGGGCTCTTATTGTAAGAGGGCTATACTCTGTTGTCACATGGGTTTCTGGTACAGAAGTTACAACACAACAAAAACATCAAACAATATTATTTTTTTTTTTTCTAAACAATAGTTCTGTTTGTGTGCTTACATGGCATTAGTGGCAGAGAGAACAGAGATCATGTTTACCCACTGCAGGTCTTGTTTTTGCAACTGAATTATTCAGTAACTGCATCTTGTTCATTATGTACACAGGTTCCAAAATTTTACAAATTTTTCTCTTAGGGAAGATACAAGGCACATCAAGATTTGTCAGAAAAGAAAAAAATGATAGGTCACTCTATGAAAGCAAACCAGCTGTCAAGGTTTTGCTTGTTCCCTTAATAGGTAGCTGTAGAAAAGCTTTGTTTGGATAGAATGATGGCAAATCTGGGGTTCTGGCATGGCACTATGTGCACCAGAGAAAAATTAGGGAAAGGCAGATTTAATTTAAAGGAAGAAGTACCTTAAAGGAAAACTCATTGGAAAAAAGGGGAGTTGGAGCTGCAGAGTGGTAATGGATAGAGAGGAGGAATGGGCTGGGTGTGGACTCAGGAAAACTCGTTCTTACTAAACTTAAATACAAATTTGTGACATAACCAGTACAGGGGAATACAAGCAGCAGGCACCACTGACAATACTTGTTCCCTCTCCCTCCACTGGGAGACAGACTGAACTGCACTGCCCAGGTTTGACACAGCTGGTAACACTGAGCTTGTAGGCTGTGTAAGCACTTGGCAAAACATCAACAAAGGGGGCGAAGGGTCTGGAGGACAAGGTACATGAGAAGCAGCTGAAGTTTGTCCAGCCCAGAGCGGAAGAGCTGAGGGGAGGCCTCATGGTGGCTGCAGCTCCTCACAGGGAGTGGAGGGCAGTGCTGAGCTCTGCTCTCTGTGACGGTGACAGGGCCCAAGGGAGCAGCATAGAGCTGTGTCAGGGAAGGGGTAGCTGGGGGCTACGGAAAGGGTCTGCACCAGAGAGAGGTCAGGCTCTGGAACAGGTTCCTCAGGGTAGTGGTCCTAGCCCCGGGCTGCCACAGAGTTCAAGAAGTGTGTTGGGAAACACTTTCAGACATAGGGTTTGATTTTGGATGGTCCTGTGTAGATCCAAGAGTTGGACTTGATGATCCTTGTTCGTTCCTTCCGATTTGGGATATTCTATAGTTTTTGTGCTGGTGGGAGACAAACGTGGTCATGCTGATAACCCTGTGGGAGCTGCTCTGAAGACCATTGCCAAATCAGGTCCTGTGCCTGTACCAAAATGCAACTGTGACCTCTGCAAGCAAGGCCAGTGATGAGCTCTGGTGTGGTGCTTCCTGAAGTTGTGATACAAGAGCACTGCTGCTGTGTGCAGTAGCTGGCATCACAGCACCTCTTCCCAGGCCCAATGAAGATGAGCAGGAAGCATCCACACAAATTGGTGCATGCCACTTCTTTAATAATTCATGTATTTTTTCTCTCTTCTATAGTTAATGAACCTCCCCCACTCTCACCCTCATTCTCTCTCCCTCTCCCATTCAGTCAGTTTGTTGTCGTTTCATGTATCTAATCCATCTGTCACTCGATTATAGCTATCGAGCACCTGTTATGGATTTCTAGAGTTTCATTCAAGCTGTTGACAAGTTATTCACAAATTGGCCCTTGTCATACTGTCATCGTGTGGAGTGCACTTTAGTGAATTCTTTTGGGTACACAAAATAATGAACAGAAGACAGCAAGGCCTGTGAATTAAGCAGTTTCACATTCCCAATATTCAAAGAATAGCTAACAGATTGGAAGTTTCTTGTTGGTGATATATTTTTCAAGCCCCTTTCTTAAAATATTTTGTCTTATCCATCCAACCCCTTTTGCATCAACAATCACAACACAACTCACTTGAGCTGTCGGGGCAAGCTATGCTGACAACACCACCTCATTTTCCAACGCCCATGTTACAGCTGTGATATGTTGATCCCTGCTTCCTCTGCGCAATCATCACTGCTGACTGCATTGCACAGCAGAGAGAGAAGGCTGGCTGGCCCTCCTGGGATGTGAAGCTCCTTTCCTCAGAGAGCTGTTTGTTGTATTATGCCCTGGGGTATGTTAAACAGGATCTGGGTGACAAAGTTGGTTATCTGAGAGTGAAACACCTCTTGAAGGAAGAAGGCTTTTAAGAAAAGTTAAAAGCAGGTTAGACTATGTCTGGAAAATCCTTGTTGTTCCTTCAAAAATGTTGCTATTACCGCTTAGGCTTTTCTTTCTGCACCACACACACCTCTGGGCTTCTGCCTGTGCTCTGCTGCCATTCTCCAAATGCTCTTGACAGTACAGATGGGTTTTGAGTGTGCAGTCAGGCCCTTGAAAGTGATACATTACCAGGATAACATGAGTTAAAAGAGAATTCTACAATATCTCCACAGAGCAATGTGTTGGTGGTAAAGAATAATGCATTTGCAAATACAGACAAAGTGACTGATCTGTTTTCAGCTACAGAATGAGCTATTTATGTGCAACTTGGCTGGAAATAAGTAAATGTAGTGTATGCTTACTGTATATTTAAATCTATTTTGCATCAATAAACATATGAACATTTTTTCTTGGGAAGTCTGTGAATCCTTTGAGTGATATTAGAGCTTCAATGTTTTGATTTTGAAGGGCAGAAACTGAAGTTTAGCTACTGTTTAGTCCTGATGGGGTGTTAATAAACCATCAGGAAATTATCTGGCAATTGCAAAGAGGTTAAGCAACTTCTGGTGACACTGTTAGCTTTCTTGCTGTTTAGGATTTCAGCGTTGTAGGATGTGTTTTCCTTTGTGGTTTCCCATGGGTTACAGCCGTGCGGTCATTGCTTCCATAGACCAATAGGTGGCAGGACTCCAAAGCAAACAAGCAGCGATACGATGGTGCGTCTCAACGGAGCCTGACATGCAAGGTGCATCTGCCTCAACAGTATAAGCCACGCTGAAGAGTTAACTCGGAAGGAAGACAAGTTCATTTTCAGGGTTTTTGAACATGTTTATAATTATTCGATATTCAGTCTGTGAACTGCAGTTCAGATGCTCACAGAAAATAAATACCAACCAAATAAAATGAAGTTTCAGGAGAGTTAGGGGCCGTTTGTAAAGACATTTTGGATTCTAAGGCTGCAGATAGCTGCCCATGTCTTTTAAAGTTTGCAAGAGTCACATTCCTGGAAATACTTAGAAACCTATTTTTTTTACTTACTTATGCTGACATGATGCTAATCACATATAGGATTTTCAGTGTGAGTAGGTTATGATAATAAATCCCATTTTTCAAAAACAATTTGTTTCCTTCAAGCAAGATCATAAGACCACATTAAGCACCTGAAGAGGCTTCACTGAGAGTTCTAAAACCACATCACAGTGAAAACATCAGTACAGTTCAGCAACAAAACTTTCCTACATACTGATATTTGAGGCTTTCAAACTATTTTTAATCACTGCTTCAACACCGCAGTAAAGAGCAGCTCTAATCCTGCCTTAAATGAAGGTCCTGCAAGACCTGATGCTGGGGTATTGAACTGAGTACCGAAAGATCCCTTTCATCTGTGGCTTACCCATCCAGCAGTGCCCTCAGCATGCTTGAAGCACGCTGATTCCTAGAAAAAAAAATTAGAAAAGAAATTCCATTGCTGCTGGATGGAAAGAAAGCCCAATACCAAGCTATATGATGGCTGAGGGAGCTGAAGAATAAACTCAGCAGAGCTGGCCTTCAAGTCAGGCAGAGGTTTTGACAACTGGGGCATGGGCTACCTAAAGAGCTGCCTTGGCTGCAGTGTCCGCATCCAGCAGAGCTTGCAGCCAAGGAGCTGGAGTGAAGGGAGCCACCTCAACTGGCATAACATCAGTTGCTTGGACACAAAAGCCCCATTCTTCAGTCTCACACTGTTGGCTAATTGAGGCAGGTCCCTGCTCAGCTGTTTGCTTTAAAAAGCTGAAAATCTCTTTCTTATGAGCTTAAAACTCCTGTCCAGGGATCCCAAGCTGTTCTCAGGCAAGTTTGTGCTGGAATTCCAGGTTGTACTGCAATCCTCTGCCAAGCAGAGCTGAAAACCATCCCTGTAAATCCCTTCAAATCCTAAGTCTTGTTGGATGCAATAAGACTAGGCTTGGGGGGCTTAAATCACTTTTGAAAATGATGTGGGATCCTAAGACACTGATGTATCCTCGAAATATTTTCCCCTTGCTCTTAAAAAGGGGGTTGCTGGAAAGGAATTTCCTTCCAAAGAAGTACTGCTAACTTTGGGAAATTATTTCTGAAGTGTGCATGAATAGAAATTATTCACAGAAAGAAGGGTATCACCATCTGTCTAAATAAATAGGAAGCAAAAAACAGGACCAAAACCATATTTCTGTTCGGGCTTTTCCAATGAATCATGTTCAAATGATTAGGTCTTCATTGGATTTATTAAGAAAAAAAAGAAACAAAAACAGAAACAAAAACAAAAAACACACAAGTAGGATGTTCTTTTTGATATTTTTGACCATACAAAAACTACAGATTTTCTAAACGTATAATGAGGATGTTTTGGCCCTTACATTTTTGTTATGGATGTTCCTTCCTACTCTGAGATGATTCATGGAGTGAATAGCTTTCTGAAAAAGAAGAGAATATCCTTTCCAGAAGTAGCTGTTGAAGATCATGGATATGTTTGGATTAGATTCAGGCATTGGCTACATCACTGAAAGGTCAAGTATCATACAGTTGAAGTTACTGCATTTCTATAACATGCAGTTGCAGGAGGGTTGGAGGCTGAGCAAAACACTTTGACTTACTATTGCTTATTTGCTTGCTCTCTTGAGCAAAAGCAATCTTTCCATGTTTATACATCTCCTTTGAATTCTTTTCTTCTAAGCAGCTCTCAATTGTTTTAAAACTGGGTGCTTTCTTAAAAATAATTTTCGCTCTTCTTACATCTATGTGAGTATCCTATGTGCACTGTCATCTCTAGCATGCCTCAAACTCTCCATCCAAACTTATACCTCTCTTCCCAGTTTTATGGTGCCTATACCCCTTGACAATATCACTTTTTGACCCTTTAGAAAAGCTGTCACAGCCAAAGCCGTGCTCCCTGTAGCCCAAATGTCTCATTAGTGCCAACCAGAGCTGCTTCTGGTCAGGGGAATCTGTGAGAGGGTTGGCAGGAGGAAATGTGAACCACTAGAAAGAAAATAGAAAAAAATTTTAGGTATTCTCCTGGTCTGAAAATTTACTCCTCTAAGAATACCTGAGAATACCAACACCTCTAAGAATATTGATCTAAGTTGTTTCTTCAATACAAACAGGCAATTGTGGGGTTGGGGTGGTTTTATTACTGGCAGTTGTGCTCTTTCCTTCTTGACAAGTATAATCTCCTGCCATGATTTGTTCCATTTGCTTCTCTTATTGCTAAAGAGATGCTCTGTTTCATAAAAGCTGACATGCCCTGAGAAACTGTGTGTACCCTTTGTTTTACAAAGCCTGAGCATGAGAATCTCTGAAGGCATGAAGTAGATGTTTGATTTTGCACAGAACAAAGGCTTCCAGATTTCTTGTTAGGGAATACCTGTCGGGGAAAAAAAAAAAAAAAATCCTACTTACCTTCTGATATGCACTCTCAAAATTGCCTGAGTTACTGAGAAATATCCTATGTGTACAAAAAAATGTGCTGTGTCATTTTTTTTTTCTTTAGGTATTAGCAAAGAGAAATCTTTATTTTTGATACTGTTTCCTCCCTTGAGCCCAGAGAAAAAAAAAACAAAACTCCAGATTCTATCCATGTAAAGGTTCTAAAGCACAAGTAAATATGTGAACATGTGTATGTGGTGCTTATTTTTTTTTTTTTTCTAGTTAATGGACTAAATTTAAAGCTTGCATTAAGTAATTGCTGTTGTCTGTGTGGACTACTTGTTCATAAGTGCCTATGAAAATAATAAAAATCTTCTTAGTTCTGGTGAACACTGAAATAACAGTTTGCTGTGGTACTTATTTTATTCTCTTTCATTCCGCTATGAACTGCAGACTTAGATGGAGAGGTTCATAATAATGCAAAATGTAGCAGCAGAGGATTAGTACTATTTTTTGTGCAGATAGCAGGATGGATCTCTGCTTACAAATATGTATGTATGCATATATACAAATGCATGTGCATATATTATTTGAGCAACAATTGTATATATATTATAGACATATATATATGTCTATATATATATTTATATTTCCTTGATTTATAAATATGCATATATATATAACTACAGAGATAAATAAAATTATCAATTGTATCAATTGTAGCATAGTAACTGTAAACAACTGCACAAGTAAGACCTGAACAGCATGAAAAAATCTCAGCCCTCTTGACTTTGAATGTATGACCAATACCAAAACCCACATGAGAATGATGAATCAGGCTTGTCAGATGAATTTTTGACTCATTAGTGGGCCATGTAAATAAAAATTTGGTGTCATTTATATCTACCACATGAAGTTTTTATTCTAACTCAGTTGCATGAGAACACAACATTAAAATCACTCAGGTAATGGTAAGATTTTCTTTCAGTGACTTCTCATATGAAAAATTTGCATTTCTGAATACAATCCTTTGCAAAAAGGCTTTTGTTATATGTGTGTGTGACCTTTCGGCACAAATAGGGTGAGCTGCCATTAAAGGTTTTTTAGGACCTTATTGGTGAGTGCAATTTTTCTTACTTTAATTTTCATGCTACTTTGCTTTTGACTATGCACCAGGGATATTTTCAGATTATTGATGACTGCACCATCTGGTTCTACTCTATTAATACCATTATAACAGAGTTTTCAAAACTCTTCCTCCTTCAGTTCAAACCTTTAGGCAACATTTCCATTCCATAGTTGTGGCAGGTACTCCAGAGTGAATGACCTTGGTTGCATTACATATGAACAGTATTTGCATGTGTCTTAAGCAATATTTCTTACACTTGGGAATACGGGACCTCAAGGTAAGAGAATGGAGATAGATTTCAAGGTTAATTATCTCATGTTGACAACACATGAATCCATGTGGGTTTTGCTGAGTGCAGAAATGTGATGGTTGGGAGTTTAGCGGCAATGACATTGTTGTGGTTTCACCCACAGGCAGCTCAGTGCCGCACAGGTGTTCACTCAAGAACTGGAAAAAAAAACCAGCACCGTAGAACTTGTGGTTTGAGAGAAAAACTATTTGCTAAGACAGAAAAACAAGAGAAAATGAAAACAATAATAGTAATAATAATAGCATGCGCTTACAAAACAAGTGATGCACGATGCAATTGCTCACCACCCACTGACCGGTGTCCAGCCAGAGCCATGAACAGCAGATCTGGACCCCCCACTCCACACAACTCCTCACAGTTTTTAAAGTTTTTTCACATGATGTCATATGGTATTGAATATCCTTTTGGCCATTTTAGATCAGGTGTTCTGGTTCTGTCCCCTCCCAGCTCTTTGTGCCCACATCCAGCCTCTCGCTGGCAAGGCAGTACAAGAAGCTGAAACATCCTCAGCTCTGTATAGCACCTCTCAGCAACATCCAAAGCATTGGTGTGTTATCAACATCATTTTTCTCCCAAAGCCAAAACAAAGCATCATACCAACAACTATGAAGAAAATCAACTCCATCCCAGCTGAAGCCAGAACAGACACGATCCAGGGGCATGTCAGTTATCTTGCCCAATATAAAAAGCGGCGAGTGGAAGTTCACCATTTGATTCATTGGTGGAGCTGGACATGGAGAAATTCTCTTTTGTGTGTGTATGTGGAAGACTTTCTTTTTAGCCTCTAATAGGTTGATCAGAAAGCAGTGTGTAGAGTTTAGCTGCTCAGGTTTTCTTCAAACTCTTTTCCTCATGGTTTCCAAATGCCATCCTGAGTGAAGGATTCAAATATCACAATGCTCACTGCTTTTCTTTTAATACCAGCTTTGGTTGACCAACCTGCTGCTTAGTTTTTAAGGTTTTGCTATGCTACAAGCTGCTCCCAGTGCTACTATCTTTAAAAAAAAAAAAAATGTAATTCACAGAATTCAAAAGAAACTTGGATAAAACTTTTGGTGATGTAAGTAGACTCCTTCCTTTACTTTCTTTTCAGTGGTAATAATGCAACAGGTGCATTTAATCATAGTTAAATACCACAGTACCATATACTCCTTGGTACTGTGATGTTTTATTGACTTATTTATTTTCCTGACAATTAGTTCTTGAAAGCAAAAATTTGTTGACGTAAAATGTTTTTACAATGTGTTGCTGAGTATCTGTGAATGTAAAACCAAAAGCTGTTTAGAGTTAGAGAAAGTGAGTAGCAAATAGTGAATGTTCTGATTCTGTTGCTACACATATACTAAAGAGTATTTGAAAAAAAAATGCAAGAAAAAATAACCTATTTTCTTTCTGTGAAATTCGTGAAGAGAGAAAATGATTAATTAAAATAGTAAATGTGCCATGAAAACTTTGCCAGACTGAATTCTGAACAAACAAAAATTGTGCAGCGATATTATGTCACCCGGATGTACACGTGTGTAAAGTTATCCAGAGATATAGCTAGCAACCTCTGTAAGAGAGGTGTCAGCAGGACTTGAAACAAGGACATTTCTACTGTGCGAGCTGTAGAATGAAGTCCTCTATCTGGGAACAGGAGGAAGCTTTGCAAACTTTTATGCAGCCACAGTGGAGAAACAGTTGGCTAGAAACCTAGTATGCTGTCTTTCTGTGGGTTACAAACCCCTGACTATAATTCTTATGGAAATTATTTTTATCTCCTTCAGAGGGAAAATGTTTTGGAAACTCCCTGTGGTTTTCTCACACAGTTGGTTCATTGCATGGATTACTCCTGCAGTGTTTTGGGCTCTGACACTCTAAACTGAGCTGTGATTCTATATCTATCTGCATTTCTTTCTTTCACTGCTTTTTTATTTCTCCAACCCACATTTTTCCCCACTGGGAACTAAATTGTTTCATATTTTTCATTTGAAGCTAAGGCTCCTTAAATGACTTCTATTGAGTTTTTCCAAATCAGGTTCCATTATCAGAACAAAAATGAAAACAATTCCTGCTGTGACAAACCTTAAGAAATGGGTTGTGTAATGAAACAAGAGAATGGATGATTGACAGTCAAGAATTCAGTTGGCTTTAGCCCATTTAACACAGCCAGGATGCATACGAAAAAAAAAAATCAGCAACAAATTGACTTCCCTGTCTTTCTCAGCATTATCAAACTATCAGTTTTATGTACCAAGGCAAATTATAAAATCATGTTTAGGGCCTTTGATAGTGTATGCTCCTAACAATGAAACAAAAATGGCTAATGTTATTTCTTGGAGTTTAAGCACCAAAATGTACTTCAAAGCTACTATTGCCAGTTTGGTGATTTCAGACTAGGGCACAAACAATAACAGGGAAGGGAGAAGAATTAATATGGATATTGGAAAAAGCACTAGGAATAGTAGACTAGTAGAGTAGTACTGTCACAGCAGAATAGGAGGAATGGTAGAGGTGCCCAAGAATTTCTAAAAAAAAAAAAAAAAAAAAGCGGCATGGTGCCAGCTGGGCTCTTTAGTTCTGGCTTGCTGCCAGGGTTCAGAACACCAGAAGGGCCCTGCAGAGCCACTTTGGCACATGGCTCCTGTAGCAGCCAGTGCTTTATGTGCAGAAGAAGGCTGACAGGTGTTGCTGAAGCACAGCACCTGCACAAGGAGCAATCACATACTTCTCTGAACTTGACCTCACAGAACATGTATCATGATGGACTGTGGTGCTAAGGTGAATGAAAGGCTGTTCAGGCTTGTGGGAGTTAGGCAGTTTGGATCACCTCACACAATTTGCTCTGTGACCTCTGGTATCTGTGCGAAGCTTTCTATAGCTCCAACAAGTTCTGCACGTCTTCCTTGGATGTTCACTTCCTCAGATCATCTAGGCTGTAAAGCACACGGGGAAACATTAGTTCTGTGAGTTATCAGTATAGGTCTACTGCAGACACAGATAGTAAACCTTGATGGACCATGTCTTTAAATGTGAAATGTCGTGTGAAATGGTAAAAACACCTTGTCAGTGTGCTGCTTTTTATATGAATGTGTCAGGAACCACACTGCAAATGTTCTGGGGCTCAAAAAATTATCCATTTTAAACAGATCTGAATTCTTAGATTAAAACTTGTGATTTTATGGAAGTCTGCCTTAAATAGTCACTTAAAACAAGTGGGTGGCAGTGGCTACTAGGTAACTGAAAAGTGTTGTCTGGACTTTATGAAAGTCCATAGCCCTTTAAACTGATATATAATCTGTTAAAATGACCCACAAAATAGTGTGTAGGATTTTTCAAGGAAGTACTTGATAATTTTTTTCTAGATAAGAATACAGTACTGCTAGTGGAGATTAGCAGTTGAATAGGAAAGAAATTATATGTGGAAGGGCTGCGCAAATTTGTCACTCCTGAAGGATTCTAGAAAGGGTTCACCATCAGTACTAAATATCTATCCTGAAGCATTTTCTTACGGGATCTCTGGGTATTCAATCATAGATCCACTCAGCTTTCCTAGGCAGTGAACACTTACTTAAAACAGACATAGAGGTAGGAGGAGAAGAAAGCCTGCAGGATTTCATAGAACAAGGCCCTTTTTTATTCAACCCTAGTGTAAGCCATTATCCACCATGTTTTGAGTGCTGGATCCTAGCATTCAGAGTCAGCCCTTCATTACCTCATAACTAAGGAAAAGAGAAGTTGTCTGACCAGCACTGAAAATCCTGTTTTCTGATTTTTGGTAATTTTTTATTTTGGAATAAGAAATGATTTTTTTAAGCCTCATCCTGCATGCTTTTGGCTAGAGGAAGGATCAAAACATTTTGATCTGGGGAAAGATGAATGGTGTTGCTATTTGGTGAGCTGGTGTAGACGGAATTTGTGTGGTTTGGTTATTACTCAACATGTTCTGTGTTGATAGCACTTTGGGATAGCTCTGGTCTCAGATAACTGACCCATAAAGTTTCTATCTTGAAAACAAAAACGTTCACGTCTCTCCTCATACCCCTGGAAATATTACTGCATTGATAAAAAAAATAAGAAAATAGAAGGCCACAGAAGCCTGAGCTGCCAGTAGCAGCACATGTTCTTCTCAGTCCGGAGGATGCAACCTGAAAGAAAACTGCAGCACTTCTTTCTCAACCACCTATGCTATTCTGACAGGAAACAGGACCAGTAATAAAAGGTAGGAATTCAAAAGGAAAATATGTGGGAACCACCAACCTAGATTATTAAAATACTTCTCTTTTCCCCTTATAATTGTATAGATTCACTTTAAATTCAGCCTCAGAGCCTTTTAGTTCAATAGCCAAATACTGTAAGGGAGAAGATTTAAGAGTATCTTATAAAGTTTTGTATTAATCTGTGTGCATAGCCATAAACAATGTATATTTCCATTTACCTCTTCTAGTGTTTCTTGGGTCATGCTACAGAGTGTTACTTCTCTTCAAGTCCTAGTATTTCATACTTTCATATTTCATATTCTCTTTTCCAAGGTTAATTTATATTGCAAGATGGACACATGCAGCCCTTGATTACAACAACAGCATATTATTCATACAATTGGACTACTACTGTTCTTCTCATGGAAGTACTCCACAATCCAATGGCGCTATTAAAAACTATCCCATAAACAGCCCCTCTATTCATTGCTCCATTTCGCTGCAACAGCTTCATAAAGAATTCTTTTGTCTTTAATTGCCATTTAAATTTTTATAACAATACTAATTTTTGTCAGGCAACTATACCCACTAGAATCTTCAACATAAATTATAAGAGAATTAGGAAGTAACTTAAAGGAAAGTCTAACCAAAAGGGAGGAAATCACTGTTCTTATTAAACCAATGTCATTCAGCTGGTACTTTGATATACAACACCTGCAGCAAGAATGGAGGCAAAAAGTTTTATCCCAAGCATACAGTGCTAGGGGAGAAGGTGGTTCTTTATAAAGGAGGTATGAGGAATCACCTGCATGCTCTGACCTCTGAGCTTTGGTACTACTTTTGCTGCTTCCTCCTATGTTCCCACATATGTGTGTTTTA
The DNA here is from genome assembly GCF_905368555.1 of Meleagris gallopavo. Taxonomy (NCBI): domain Eukaryota; kingdom Metazoa; phylum Chordata; class Aves; order Galliformes; family Phasianidae; genus Meleagris; species Meleagris gallopavo. The sequence continues at coordinate 55,055,880 of NC_139406.1, read as the reverse complement.
CTGTTTGTTTGGGTTTCTGTAGGTTGTGGGGGAACATCCTGTATGCAAGACTTTTTTCTCAAAAGCCCAAATTAGTTAGGGCGAAGTGGAATCAAGCTTATTGTTTGGATCTTAATAATAATCTGGACAGGATACAGCCACTGAACTGCACATGTGGAAGTGTTGCTTGGCACTAGAAACAGAGCCTTGAAAACTTCCTAGTCAAAAAGGTTTGCAGCTATCTGTCACAAATATCTCCAGGATTAGAGAGGACTGTTTTAGGTATCAGTTTGGGATTTGGGAACCTTGAATTCTAACCAAGTCTTTCTGGAGGATTTCCTAAACCCCACAGCAGATATTTATTTCAACTAATTACAGACAATCTGTTTTGGAAAAAATGAGTATTAGTGCAGTACTGAAATGTAGTAGAAGTCACATCTGAGTGTCTGTGAAATATGCCCCTTTCTATATCATAAATTTTGTCTCATTATTTTAAAAGGAACCTGAAGTCACCCGATAACGTTCAAAATCCACAGAAATATAGCTTCTGGCAGTCAGTATCTTGTCTATTTTTTGAAAATTTTCTACAGGTTATTTTTCTGCTAATAAATATTAGCTCGCTGAATGAAAACAAGGCAAACATAAGAATGCCTCTACTTCAAGTGATTAGAGCAATCAGGCGTGTCCTGAAACCTTCAGATTGCAGCATAGGATCTACAAAAAGCCCATCCAATGGAAATGAAGACGTTAGCCTAATCTGCGGTATTACCCACATCGCAGTTGGTGCTTCTTCATAGGTCTGCCTGCAAAGAAGATCCAAACTGGTACTTTTTTTACAGTCTCCACTCCACTAAGTTAGAAAAAAAATATTGTGAAAAAAACAGAAAGCCTAAAATACTATATGTTCCTGAAAAAAAAAAAAAAAAAAAAAAAAAGGCTATTAGAAATTAACTTTCACACTACTAGCATAAATAAGGAAAGAGATCTAGAATTCCAGAGTAGTGTTTTATTTTTGTGTGCGTGTTTCATGGAATGTCTAATAATTATTAAGGATAACAGTTGAATACAGCTGCCTAATAATAAATCAAGACTGAATTTTAAAGAATCTTTACAAATTTCATCAGATTGTGTATTGTAATACTTAACATGAAATCCTCTCCAGCTGAGATGATTTATAAGCACAAATAACTACTCTGAAGGAAGTGAAGCAATGAAGTTTAATGCAGCACATCTAAGAATATAATTATTTTCTCAGGCAAAAAAAAATGAGTGCTTCCTGCTAAAGGAACTAAGAGCTTCTAATCATCATTAGGATAACAGCACACCATATACTACAAGTAGAGATAAAATATGCAAACTTGTGATGATAAACTATAATGTTGTGCTTGGGGAATAAATGCTAACCTGTCATTGGAGAAAGTCACAAAGAGAAATTAAAAAAATTAAAGCTTTAAGTTATGTCCAAAGAGGTCAGCTCCTTTGTTCTTTTTAGTGTTCTCTGTAGCCAGAAATGAACTTTTTAAGTACGATGTAAGGATTACTCATCTAGAATAAAACATTAGAATCTCCTTTTTCTCTCCAAATTTCCTCCTGATTCTCCTGTCTTTAATAAACTAAATAGGCATAGAATTATTCCTTGATAAAGGGATTCAAATGTTTATAAAAAGAAATTATGAAATATCTATAAGCTGTAGTTCTATGCCATGGTGTATTTAGTTTATTTTGATCAATGAAAGGTATCTTCACTTTAGAAGTACAATGCTAATAAGGTAAAAGCATTCATTTTTTGAGTAGCCAAGGATGGATAAAAACACATTATACCACCAGACAGCAGAATTTCCTCAACGCTCCTTGGCTAATCTGTGAAGTTCATCAGCAGAAGTTGCATAGAGGTTGCCTTATTACCTTTAATACAGATCTTCAATCTCTCTTTAAAAAATATCCTGAAAATAACCTTCAACTTCTTTAAAACATAAAGCTTTGGCATTTTGGAGAAACTGTAATGAGCCAATAAACCCAATTTGGAGACTGGTTAGTATCACATAAATTAATTTCCCTGTTAAATGATCAGAGTCACATCCACCTTTTTCACTACCATCTGCCTCACAACAAAGTTGGCACTGTACTCCTTTGAGAGGTGGACTGTAAAAGTGTCGTTTAGAAAAGGCTTATTAACAAAATCCTTCCTAAGTTCCAATTTTCCTGTTCCAGAGTAATGATCACAGACAGCACATATATACCGTTAGCAGGAAGCACTCAAATGTCCATATGGCGTGAAGAGGAAAAAAAGAAAGCTTAGTAAATAGAACGCGTGTATGGCTCTGTACAAATATTCACCTCCTTTTTCTTTTTTTTTTTTTTTTTAATTTACCTAGGTGTTTGGTCACAATGACTCTGCTAGTTTTTAGTTGTGACTATGAAATACAGCACCTGATAGCTGGAGTATTCATGCCTCTGGACCACAAAATCAAGCGTTTTGCTACACCTATAAAATGGTTCTGGAACAAACCACTTCTCCTCAGCTTGCTCTTATTTTTTTCCCCTCTGTCACCATTCTGATATGTGACAGACATTTACGGTACCACCCTTGCCTATCTCATTTCATTCCCCAGCACAGCCAGGTACTTGCCAACACTTTGAGAGAGTCTGATGGTGAGGAACATGCAGGGAAACAAATGCATGCTCTGACTCTATGCACAAAGTCTTTGCCACTTCCAAAATTCTCATTTCTAAGTTCCTAATTTCCAGGAGCATTCCTCATCATAACAACCCAAAGCTCCAAGAGGACCTTCCCTAACTGACTGACGGATACTGTCCAATTTCACTATGGGTAGATGTGGCAGATATATCCTCCAGCCCTGAGGAGGAGGTGATGTTCAAGTGCAGATGAGGACTGCGGTCCCTCAGAAGGTGCTATTGGGAAATGACAGGGGACAGGCACAATGTAGCTGCTATGTGGCAGCGCAAGACGCTGCTGGATACTCAGGCTTTGGCTGGAAATGCTCCTCTCCTGCTTGGACCTCAGAACACCACCTGAATCAGCGAACAGAGTGAGCTGCACCAGTGCTTTCAGGAAGATTCCTTCAGATGATACATGTAGGACAAAGAGCTCCCTGAAATCTGTTTGAATCACTTAACTGTTTGAGTTAGAAGGGACCCTGAAGGTCATCTGTTTTCATTTTTCACTCAGAGAGAGATGATGCACTGGAACAGGTTGCCCAGAGAGGTTGTGGATGCCCCATCCCTGGAGGCATTCAAGGCCAGGCTGTATGTGGCTCTGGGCAGAGCCTGGTCAAGTGGTTGGTGGCCCTGTCCATGGCAGGATTGAAACTAGATGATCTTTGAGGTCCTTTTCAACTCCTGCCATTCTGTGATTCTGTGATTCTATGATTCCATGATTCTATGATTCTATTGTTCTGTGATTCTATTATCTAGTCCAACCACCCTGCAATGAACAGGGACATCTGCAGCTACATCAGGTTGCTCAGAGCCCCATCCAGCCTGACATCGACTGTCTCCAGGGAAGAGGCATTCACCACCTCTCTGGGCAACGTGTTCCAGTGCCTTGCCACCTTTATTATAAAAAACTTCTTTCTAATATCCAGTCTAAATCTCCCTTCTTTTAGTTTGAAACCACTTTTTCTATCACAACAGACCCTGCTAAATAGTCTGTCCCCTTCTTTCTTTCCCCTTTAGATACTGAAAGGCTGCTCTCAGCTCTTCCCAGAGCCTTCTCTTCTCCAGGCTGAACAGCCCCAGCTCTTTCAGATTGTCCTCATAGGAGAAGTGTTCCATCCTTTGGGTCATTTTTGTGGACCTCCTCTGGACACCCTCCAACAGTCCATGTCTCTCCTGTACTGAGGACTCCACATCTGGATGGAATACATCTGGTGAGGTCTCACCAGTGCAGAGCAGAGGGGCAGGAACACCTCCCTCAACCTGCTGGCTACACTTCTTTTGCTGCAGCTCAGGACATGGTTGCTGTGAGAGCACATGACTGGCTCATGTCCAGCTTTTTATCCACTGCTCATGTCCAGCTTGCCATCCCCCAAGTCCTTTTCAGCAGGGCTGTGCTCTGTCCTTCCATCTCTCATCTTGTACTGGCAGTGGGGGTTGTCATGACCCCAGTGCAAGACCTTGCACTTGGCTTTGCTGAATCTCTTGAGGTTCTCCTGTGCCCACTGTTTGAGCCCGTCTAGGTCTCTCTCGCTGGCTTTCTCATGCCCTATTTCTCTTGTTTGGGTTCGTCTGCTGTTTCTTGTCCGTTCTCTTTCCCTCATCAGTTCAGCAGTTTTACTTACTCTGTGAGCAATGTGAAGCAAGCTGTCTTTGTGGTTTGCTATGAAAACTAGCTTAGTTTAGACCTTTTGTTTACCGATTGTTTCAAAGAACAAAAACCTCTGAATGTGGTTTCAAGATTCAGACTTAGAAACATCATTCTTAATTTTTTTTTTAAATATGTTGTGGGTGAAGATACATAGATACTAAGATGTTCTTTTATTGAGAAGCCTGTAGTGAAGGTAGCAAAGTTTTAAATTCAGTTAGGGTCCATGACACTGTGCTTGCCTTCAGACTGGCAGTTATTCCCAAGGCCTTGCTCATGCGGACAGTGAGGTGCCAAAGACTACTCAGGACTGATGACAATCAAGGTTTTTGGACAGATAATGACCACAACACAGTTTCAAACTGAGCATTTAAAGAAATGGTAGCAGATACCTGGTTCAACAGTGCCAGTTGATCATGTGCTAAATATTATAATTGTGAGTCAATCATATTACCCCCAAAATAGTGAGTAGCTCAAGAGTCCCTTGAGCTCTCTTGCATGGCAGCAGGTTGCACAACAGGATTTCCCCTTGAGTAGGGATGCCTCCCACAGTTACACTTGTGCAGAGAGCTCCTGCACCTTGATGTCAGGTTGCCTTGCCTATATTGATCCTCAGTAAACAACTATTCATTTTAAGCTTTGCTAAGGTAATATCTTAGATTGATTATGCACAACTAATCCTTTAGACATAAACTGTTGATCAAGTCTGGGACTAGAAGTGAATTCAGCCACACTGAGGCTCCTTGCTTCCGTGGTTCAAGGAGTTTAGATAGCAAGGGGGTCAATGCTGAACCTCATTACTCAACAGAAGGGCCTCCTTTGTGTGTCTGTTTAATCCTATCCTCTATGGTGTAAATAATCAAGTGTATTCAGCCATTGTGAAACTTGTTAAATTGCTGTCTTCTTTGTTAGATGACTATATTATATTATATAAATAAATATAATCCCTGCTTCTCTTTAATATGGTATAGTGTAATTTCCATCCAAGACAGGGCCTTTGATTTCCTTTTGCCAGCAATGGGGAAAAAAAAAAAGAAAAAAAAAGAAACAAACAACAAAAACCAATAAAATGCAATGACTAGAGAAATATGTTTTTCCATGTAAAGAACATGAGTAAGAAGTTGAATATTCAAGTTTAAGCACATAAATAAGTTTTTCAATTTCATATAGAAGAACAAGAACAGAATGTTACTAGTGTCATTTATTTTGCAGTGAATGACACTGTCTCTTCCTGGGCTGAGACGCCTCTGGGCCACAAGCACTCAGACAAGGGAACAGTACTAACATAATGTATAATTATCATGCTACATTGCTCTTGTTCACTAAATCTCCTTCATTTCTACCTTATACAACATAGCCAGCAGCTTTTGTTTATTTTCAAGAATAAGCCTTATCTTCTCCAAATTCTTAAATCATTCATATTTTTTTTCTCCTTATCATTAACCATAAATTCTGATGTAGAAACAGGATTTTTTTCTTGGACTATGATGATCCCTCCATTCAAAAAAACCAGCAGGGGGAGGGAGGGGGCAGGGGGAAGGAGAGGGAAGTTAAGGTAGAAATAATGGAATCTATCTCATTTTTCCTAGAAACGTCAAGTTCTGTAGGTTTTGTTTTTTTTTTTTCTTCCCTCGTTATATGTGCTTCCTCTGGTTTGTTTCTTATAGCTGCTATAAGGATTGGGTTTTAAGAAATTGTTTTCTGTGAATCTAGTTAGCAACCTCAGACATTTTGAGCAATAGAACAAGCATCAATAGTTGCATAAGTCAAACTTCACTTTGAAGACATTTTTAAAACCATACTATGTATTCTGTTTTTCATCCACAAAATGGAATCCAAGTTACCTGAATGTGAATTAATATTAGTAAACTACATGATTATAAAGATCAAAAGCTAGACTGCAGAATTATGAATACTTTCAGATTTCTTCCCAACAGTAGAAAGAATTGAAGACTTTCTCTCCTTTGAAATTATTCCTGCCAGTAGAACATCTAGAATAATTAAGATATTACAGTTTTTATTATCTTTTCTCAATGTGTTTATAATCTGAAGATGTATTTCTTTCTAGGAGAAAGTACTGAATTGTATAAAATATAATTTCTCTCTTTCCATTTCCATATCCAACAGAGATTTCATCTTGATCAGACAACTGGTTTTCTTCCTATTTAAAAAATACACATTACAGAATAGAGTAAAAATTTTGGAATCTGGATGCTGAATGTCTTAAAATAGTGCAATCCCCAAAGTACATGTAGTTGCAGTATGGCAATACTAATATTAGGTAATAATAACAATAACAAAAATACATTTTCCAGGGTTTTGTGGTTCATTTTGGGTATATGAAACATTCTGGCAATGCTTTGTAAGTACTGCTTGCCTGGCCCTTCTTTTTTTTTTTTTTAACATTCTACAGAAATACTGCCTATATTTCATCCCTTTTGCAGGGTTAGAGCCAGTGTTAATTAAAGCAAAAGCAGTATTTACACTGTACATTAAAACACCTATCAGTGTATCTGAGATCTCAGCTTGTCAGGTGAGTATTAATCTGGCCAATTTTCCACCACGTATATGATCACAGAAAAAACAGAAGCCTGTTAGTCTTTTGTACAAACAAGATTATGTACACAAGACACGTTTTCATTATCACTGAAGAGCTGGAAAAGTGCTCAGGCAGCAGAGCTGGCATGCACTGTGGGTGTGAAGTGCAGATATCGGCAGCATGGGCCTCACATAAGCATTGCTTTTCAGGTATTCATGAAGCAAGTGGGGAAGAAATAAATGTTACCATTATTTTCTGTTAACTGCATGTTGAATGGCATTATGTGTTTCAGCACTTGCGATCTCTTATCTCTGCGTGAAGCCTCATCCCAGGCCTCATACCCTGTATGGAAGTGATAAGTTGTTTTGGTGTGATGCATCTGGACCTTGGGCATGGTTAGTGGGGATGGTGGGGATGGGTTAGTAGTAGGACTAGATGATTTTAGTGATCTTTTCCAATCTTTATGTTTCTGCGATTCACATAAGGCTATTTTAACATGTTACTGGTGTACTACGCTGGAAAAGATTGCTGATTTTAACATAAAAAGTTTTTTGTTGACTTCCTTAAAAAACAAATCTAAACCTTTGAAATATCATCACTGTTTCTGTATACACACTTATGGCGCAAATACAGAGCTGATTTTAGGGTAAATTATTTGGTATTCCATAGATGGAAATGAGTGTTGTCACTCCATATTTTCAAATGAATGGACAGAAATCTTCAAAGCTGCAGAAGCTACATAATGATATTTAAGATGACATTGTGCTTGGGGTGCATAGTCTTGCTCTAGAACAACAAGAAATCTTGCAAGGTTTATTAACCTGACCACAGCACCATGTAACACTGTATCCAAGTTAAATTAATCAGTTCAAACTTGTAGCTCTGCTATTTCTTATTTTGCTCTGAGCACATCCAGACATGATACACCCTGGATAAGTACATTTTGAAATACAATTGTGAACAGAAAATACTCATCTTGAAGAAAAAAACCAACAACATAATTCAAATAATTTTCACACAGTCAAATGCTGCAGCATCAGCCATCAAGGTCTAAGAGTACATTTTGGAGCTCTTTGGATGCTCACTCTGAATAAGCTGTAATATCTATAAGAAGTAGGTCTGCGTAAGTCTTTTCTTTGGAGGTAATAATCTCAAAGAATCTAAGAGCTTTTTTTTTTTTTTTTTTTTTTTTTAGGTGTGAAAGTTAGTATTTTTTCCAGAACACAAATGAGAAGAACATACTTTTATATCAGATCTCTCTCAGACCTTTGGAATGGGTGATTTTTTCTCCTTGTCTTCAGTTTTAGCTGTGTTTCTGACCTGCTCTGCTCAGACACCAGTATCTTCTCCTCACCCATATGTCCTGTGCTGGCTCCAGATACTCTATCTTCCTTTTTGTCTGCCCTTTCTTTCACTTAGAAAGAAACCCTCAGAGGAGGGTGTGCCCTGGGGTTTCTGAAAAAGATGTTATCTCCAGGAAGAAGAGAAGAACTTGGTGTGCTGTAGGCAGGCCAAAAGACTTCCTTTCTCTTCTGACATATAGAAATAGAAATGCATAATGTAGTTGACAAGCTGTACCATTGCAGTACATGCTAGCACACCTCAGAGCTTCCTTCTCAGCTGTAGTGGAGGACAAATGGCCTGTGAGGCAGGCTGTAAAAGAAAAAGATAACTTCTACCTGAGCATCAAACATATGTGCTCTAAAGCGGTGATTCCTGGGCTGTTGTATGCCAGGCCCTGTAGGTCTTTAAGCTGTCCACTCACATGCACGTGGGTCTCAAAAGGCCCTATGCAAGACACTCTGGTGCAAAAGACAACAAGGTGTGTGCCACATTCAGCATTTTGGTGGTGCCTGCTCAGTATTTTGATTCTCCATTCATGAAGTCTGTGAGCAAGTCCTGGATTACACCAGAGACGCAAAACACCAAAACGGAGTGCTCATAACTTCAACCCAAAGCAAGCAATTTTCAAACCTGTCAGAAACCACCTCAGCTTTTCTGAGAATTAGGACATGGTCTTAAGAACTAACAGCAGTCTTCCATGGAGAGAGATCTCATCTGTATAAAAGTTATGTTTGAACTGGTTAATTTAACTTGGATCAGGTCCATTAAAATCTTCAGAGTAAATTGTGGGACTGGACATTTTTTCCATCTATGCCTTGACTACAGCAAAGCTATGCAGGATAGAAAGCCATGTACCTGCCCAAGTATAGAAGTGGGCTTGGACTTTTAGGGTTCCTTTTAGGACAAAAGGTAATGGCTTTAAGTTGTTCCAGTTGGAGATTCAGGTTGGATATAAGGAAAAATTTCTTCTCAGAAAGAGTGGTGAGACATTGGAACAGGCTGCCCAGGGGAGTGATAGTCACTATCACTGGAAGTGTTCAAGAGCCATGAAAATGTGGCACTGAGGGACATGGCTAGTGGGCATGATAGTAATGTGCTGACGGCTGGACTAGATGACCTCAGTGGTCTTTTACAGTCTTAATGATTCTATTCCTGGTACAGGTAGGCCCTAAGAGGCAGCACTAAATGCCATAGGAGAGTCCTAAGCAGGAAAGGCATAAAGAAAGCAAAAAAAGTTAAAGTTGACAGAAGACCAACCTGTAAACTGTTGGCAGTCTGCATGTTCTTATCAATATATATATTTTAATAGAACTAAAGTTAGAGAGACACAAAATATATCAACAATATTAGTCTGTGGATGAGTGTAAAGTGTCAATGACTTCAGGGAAGGAGTTGCTCAGATGCTGTCACCTCAGAAAAAAAAATAAAACTTATTTGGTTAAGAGGTGAAGACAGTGGGTTTTTTTTGTGTGCATAGGATGATACAAACTATTTAAATATTCTAAAATCCTGTTTTCCTGTTTAGTTTATTCAAGGTTTTATTGCCTTGAGAAGTTTTAGTGGTTTGTTTGTAAATACCTGATTTTCTGCTTTTACTTTTTTGAGGTGAAAGCTTGAATTTTGTATAAGGGAAAGAAATCGGATCAAGGGCAACAGGACAGCCACCTAACAGTTCTGACAAGCTGGGTCTGTTGTACAGCTTTGGGAAGCATTCAGAAGGTTACCATCCCTGAAGATAGATGAAGTACACAGGGAAAGAAATTTAGTGGGGATAAAAGTAGGGAAGGGATTTATGTTGCTGTTCCTTTAGGGATTTTCTTGTCTGGGGCCTATTTTTGGTGGTGGTGATGAGTTCTGGGGCTTATCGTTTAGTTTTTTTCTTATTTTGTTTGACTTCTTGATGTAGCTCCAGCTAGAAAGAGGCAGCCTTCCCCATTGCTCGTTTCAAGCCATCTGCTCTTTCCTAAGATGTTTCTAGAAGCAAAGTCAGAAGTATAGATTGAGAAAAACTGACAGACACTGCAATCTATCATTGTGCTGCTTTTCAGAGAAATACTATATTGAGTGACAGCTAGTCCATCTTTGTTTTGGCAAGTGTGTGGAAGTTTGTAAGTGGGAATCTTTTTATGTCAGTATTTTTTGAAGTAGCCTTAAGAAGATTATCCATACCAGCAGACCAGCATGGTTATCATCCTGACATGAATTTGAGAAAAGAATGATATGTGTTTTCTATTTTTGACTGAAAAAAATGACCCATGAGAGTGCAGGAATGATCTGCTCTAAAAAATGAAGAGGAAAAACTGGAAAGATGATACAAATATGCCAATAAACTTGTATTTTTTTTTTTTTTGTCCAGATGGTTCGACAGTCTGTAGTGTTTGTGATTCTAGGAGCTAGTATCCTTCTTGGACTGCATATTCTTGGTTTTTTTAGGTGATTTTTTTTTTTATTTAATTAGTTATGGAACTTGGAAATTCATGAAGTATTTTTATTTGACCCTGATCAGAATTTATTCTACTTGGATAGGAGAAGCTGTACAAGATCATGAGCTTTGCAGTTGCTTCAGCTAGGACATATGGACATACTGATACATAAACCCTTTGCATTAATGAAGTGGTGGGAAAGGTATTGTTGACCTCTTACTTGTCTCTCTGAAAAAGCATGATACCCTTGTAGCTGCTAAAGGCATCTGCTGCATCCCAGCAATCCACCTTCAGCAAGGGCAGAGATTCTTAGTAAAATACACTGTATTTGGCTTTTTTGCACTGAGAAGAGAAACATTCTGTCAGTTCTGCAAGCTTCTATAGTTAATTCAGTGACAGTATCTTTTCCAGAATATGTTGCCATTACATATGCATGTGATAATATTACTGTTGATCGGTTAAGTGTTCCTTTCTGATTCTGATAGAGATATCCTGGATTGAACTGCTAGGTAGCATAAATGTGCTGCTTAGATGTTACAGTGGTAGGGAACTTAAATATCTAGAAAGATCCCTGCTAAATGATATGCTCTGCAGATAAACCCCTGCCAAATTCTATTCAAACAGCAAAGAGATAATGTGAATATGACTCTAATGAAGGAAGGCTAGAGTTGCCATAATGCATGCAGGTGCAATTGCTCCAAATATCTCTTAAAATCCATTTTCCTGCCAGTGCTCGTTCTTCCTTTAAACAGAAGTTAATACTCTGCTGACATTACTAAACTCCAGCATGCTTATTATCTCAGACTAGCATTTAGATCAGGTTTTTGGAGGTGAAAGACCAATTCATTAACTCTATTGTGCCACTCAATGATTTCCCGCAGAGAGATCATAAGTCAGATGGTGGGTGCCACTGCTGGAAGATAAAAGACAGCTATAAAGTAGGAAGACAACTGGTATAATTTTGGGGGGAAAAAAAAAGATAAAAATATCAGTTACTCTATAGCCTTTAATTTCTTTTCATAGTTTAGGTCTTAAGTACATTATTAGATTTTTGTGCAATTGAGGGATTTTTGTTGAGAGTTTCAGATAGGGAATGGAAGAGATTATTGGTTGGGTAACTCTTTTTAACTTAAAGAAAAGAAATAATACAGCATCAAATAATAGAACAAATAATAAAGAACAAGTAACGCAGCAATTGCTCTAAAGATTAGTTAAAAATAAGAATTGTAAAGCCATATATGTTAAAATACCCATATGTAATAACTTGACTTAGCTTAAGGGGACAAAAGACTATTTGGAAAATGATCACTTTGTAAAAATTAAAATATTATTAAACTGTTCAAACTTCTGTTGAAGAAAACATCCGATGTGATTTGTTTGTTTGTTTGTTTTTAATTTGATTAAAAAGAAAACCAATAATCAGATAAAATACTGTTTCCTGAAAGTAAAGTAATTGTTAATTTTGCAAAGACTTCTAGGATAAAGGCTTTTCTTTAAGACATTTTTTTTGGACAACAGATTCCTACTTCTACTGGTTACTAGCTGAACATGAAGATTCACAACTTGCAAGTGGGAAATAAACAACTAAAACTACTTTTTATGTCAATATGAGCAATTTGCAACTGCTTAACTTGAAGAAGCAGAATCTCCCAAGGAAGCTCCTTCTTTGTTAGAGAGCTTCAGTGCTTCAGTTCAGTTACCCTGTACCTATTGTGCAACAAAACCCTGGGTGGTAATTTGTGTGATTCATTTCTCCTTAGCTGTAAAAAGCACAGGGTCAGAGAAGGACTTCTAACAATACTAAATCATAGGGAATCTCGAAGTTTCAAAGCACAGAACAAAAGTTTGAATATAGAATCCTTAGAGTAGGAAGAGACCATTACAGGTCATCTAGTCCAACACCCCTGCAATGAACAGAGACATTCACAGCTAGATCAGGTTGCTCAGGGCCCCATCACCTTGACTGTCTCCAGAGACAGGGCTTCTACTACATCTCTGGGCAACCTGTTCCAGTGCCTCACCAGCCTTAATGTGAAAAATTTCTTCCTTATTTCCAGCCTAAATCTCCTGTTTCAGTTTAAACCATTGTCCGCTTGTCTTATCACAACAGACCCCACTAAAGAGTCTGTTCCCTTCCTTCTTATAGCTCCCCTTTAGAGACTGAAAGGCCATTATCAGGTCATCTTGGAACCTTCTATTCTCCAGGTTGAACAGCTCCAACTCTCTCAGATTGTCCTCATAGGAGAGATGTTCCATCCCTTGGATCATTTGGACATACTCCAACAGCTCTATTTCTCTCCTGTACTGGTAGTGGGGGTTGTCATGACCCTGGTGCGAGATCTTGCACTTTGCTTTTTGAACATTATGATGTTCTCCTGAGCCCACTGCTTGAGCCTGTCTAGGTCTCTCTGGATGGCATTTCATCCCTCAGGTATGTGGATCGCACCCCACAGCTTGGTGTCATCAAAAAACTTGCTAAGTATACACTCAACCCCAATATTGGTGTCATTGATGAAGATATTAAAGAATATTGGTCCCAACACTGATGCCTGGGGGACACCACTTGTCACTGATCACCTGCAACCACTTCATCCACCACCCATCAAATCCATATCTATCCAATTTAGAGAAAAGGGTTTTGTGGGGTACTGTGTCAAAAGCCTAACTGAAGTACAGATAGATGACATTGGTGGCTCTTCCCTCGTTCCTTGATGTATTTACACCATCATAGAAGGCCACTAAGTTGGTCAAGCAGGATCTGCCCTTGGTGAAGCCAAGCTGGTTCTCTTGTATCACCTCCTAGTCTTCCATGTGCCTTAGCATAACTTCCAGGAGGATCTGCTCCATCATCTTCCCCAGCACAGAGGTGAGACTGATAGGTTGGTAGTTCCCAGGGACATCCTTTTTTATCCTTCTTAAAAATGGGTGTGATGTTGCCTCTTTACCAGTCACCAAGGATTTTTCCTGACTGCCAAGACTTTTCAAATATCATTTATAGTGGCTTGGCAACTACATCAGCCAATTCCCTCAGGACTCTGGGATGTTTCTCTTCAGGACCTGTAGACTTGCGGATGTTCAGGTTCCTCAGGTGGTCACAAACCTGATCATCATTTACAGTGGGAGGATCTTGAGATGTTCAAAACTGGGACTTGGGAATCTTAAATTCTCAGTTTCACATCTATTCTAAACCACTTAATACTAATAAATCTTATTTTCCCCCTCTGATTCCTTTATATTCATATTCATTAGGATGAACAAAAAGAAGTGCAGTTCTCAAACTACAGATGAAAGAACAAATAAATTTTCCTTTATTACAGGCTGGTTTGGAAACAGCTACCTTTCCCTCTCTGCCCTGTACCCACTTTATTCTTACCTTAAGTGTGAATCCCCATCAGGTTTTCTTTAAAAATGAAAGACACAATTGAAAGAGGACACAGAAGAAAAAAATGCTATGGCGGTATCCATATCTCTATTATTCATAGTGCTACTTATTGATAAATTTCGTGTCTCTTACTCTATTATCCTGCTCTGCTTTTCTTCTGGATTGAGGCAGTCTCCACAAAAACCTTCATTACTTTCCTTACATTTTATTTCTTATCTCTCCCCCTCCTCACTCTCAGCAATTGTAGGCTGTGTGTGTTTGCAGTATTTGCTTTCTATTTGCAGACTGGTTGAACTTTTTGATCAAGTAGCAGCTATGTAACTGGAGACCAAAGAGTCACTTTATATAAAGATCACTGAGAATCATAAGCCATTTTCTTCTTGACCTTTTCTAACAAAACATTAGCTTCTGAGTCAGCCTGCTTTGAAGCTATGGAAGCACTACATATTGTGTTGTTAATTTCTGACTTCAAGCAATTCTTTTCCTCCTTTTTCTCTTATTTTTGGCATCTGGAGGCTGAAGTTTTAAAATATGCTACTTCTCTCCTTTTTTTTTTTTTTAAATGGAAACAAATGTTAGCACATCAAAAGCTCATTGCTTTTAGTCTTTCACTTGAGATCACTAAAAAGAATATTTTATATTTCTCCTTATTGAATCATAAACCATGGGCACTACTAAAAATACTTTTCACAGAAGTTCTGGGATCAGTCATTTAAAAAATCTTATATACTGAAGCGAGGAAGATGAGCATTAACCCAAAGGTGAAGCATTATGCAATTAAAATATAATTCTTCTATGCAGTCTGCCTATGCTTTTTTATATAGCCTGAGTATTTTTAGTATAAATTATATACCATTTTTAATGTAGAAAACTGTACTTTTGCATACACATGTACTTGAATGGCTCAATTTTTCTGTCTCTTTTTACATGCCAGTCACAAATCTTCCAGATGTGAAAGTCTTTCTGCAGCAATATGATTCTCTCAGACAAATGTAAAGTAGTTGTTCATTTGCAAGGTGCACTGTTTCAAATTTCTAAGAAAATGATTCATACTGTTTGTTTCTGGTATTCAGTTAGTAGAAGATGGGAGGTGTGTATTAGCACCATAGACTCATCTAGTAAGTACAGATAAAAGCCACAGCAGCTCCTCTGCCACCTTAGCTGCTATATGAATTGACACTCAGTGTAACCAGATAGCTATCTTACAACCACATAGCTATGGCTGCAGACAGAGTCAGCCTCTTGTCAGGATAGAGAATTGCAAGTCATATATAGTCCACACCACAAAATATCCATTATGAGTTAGAAGGACTCTTATTTTCTGTGACGATGAAGAATTCCTTGTCCTGCCTCCAGACCAGAGATGTTCACTAAGGTGTTCAGAGGTGCTCACTGAATTTAATGAACATCCAGGAGCAGTACAGTAAGCAGAGACTTCAATAAATTTGGCAGGAACAGAGAGTACAGATCTTCCAGAACTTTGTTCTATTTGCCATTCATCAAGTTAGAGTGTAACACAACAAATAAAAATGGAATATATTAAACATTCAAAACAGGGCAGCTAAATTGCCACCTAGTGGTCTTCTAATGTATTATCTATGGCATGCTGCTCTGGGTGAGAAAACACCCATATACATTTTCTTCTGTCAGGGCCTTGGTATTGTTGCTCACTGTCCCCTTGTCCAAAGCATTAACAATGTGAAGGGATGGCTGTACGTAATTTCCAAGCCAAATCAAGACATCACTACTGGAACTTTGAGGATGTTGGGGAAGATTGTGCAGGGCATGGACAATTTAATAAAAAGGGAATCTCCAGGGCAATCAGCCAGTCTGAATTTATGATTAAAAATGCTGTTGGGTAAAAGCCAATTACATATTATCTCAATTTCAAGTTATTTTTTGCCTTTTAACTAAATAAAAATAAAAATAAAAATAAAAATAAAAATAAAAATAAAAATAAAAATAAAAATAAAAAGCAAGTGTTTTGATATAAAAGGAAATAGAAAGTTTTCTTGGAGTCAGTAAATGAATAAATACTTAGGATTTTTGTATTCCCAGGGCTCAACCACCTCTAGTGTGCGAAGCCCTTTACTCTCTTGGGCATTCTTCCATCTTCCACTCTCACCCTGCCTGAACCATATGTTCGTCTGCATATGCTGTTTAAACAGAGCCATGCAGATGGGAAACAACCAAGGAACACAAGTTGAACAATAAGTTTTGCAGTTCTACTTTTGTGATGTGTCATGTAAGTCTGCTCAGAAGCTACTGCAAGAGACTAAAAAAGTATTTCAACATAATGAACTGCAACAGGCAAAATTTTTAGTGATTAATGCATTTTCAATCATTTTACCAGTACTCTACTTGGGATTCAGTGGGCTGTGTGCTGACAAAGACGATGCTCACAGGAGGTGGAGGCCTGGAGCGGGGGCTGCAGGCTATATCTCTTGGTGAACTCACCAGTTGTTTCAGAAATAAGTCAGAGTTAAATCAGTCCACAGCAGTAGAATCCAAATGATTCATCTTCCTCCTCCACTGTCACCTGTTGGGATTCAGTGTAATTAGTGGCTGAAGAGGAAACATCAGCTCAGGGAGACAAGCTGAGGACCAAGGACTGCACATTCACTGTGGTAATTTAAGGTGTCATGTGAGTGAGGAATTATTTTAAGGATGCTGCAAAATCCTAAAGCTTGACCCTAGCCAAAATACATTCCCTTGCAGATCACTGGCTCCTCAGTTAAGGTATTAGTATTTTCCATATCTGTCAAAATGAGCTGAAAGCCCATTAACCGTAGGCCATCACTTCCCTTATCAGTCAATTGCAGAAGAGAAAACAGGGGTTGAGCAAGGGATAGGACTTGAGTAGTGTGGGGAAACTGTTCAGCTATAGCCTGAACTGATGATTGAGCACCCGGTGAAAGGGTATGGATGGCCCAGGAAGCACAGGTGCAAAAAATTTACCTATGCTTCCCACCTGACCAGAAGGGGTAGACCCTGGGTTCACACTCCCCCTACCCTCATTTAAGGGCTATCCTGGGGAGACAGTGTCTTTTGGATAATGATTCATTCCTAAGAAGGAGTGTTCCACAACTTGAGATCCTCATCATCAGCTGGGTGAGTCAGCCTTTTCTCTGTATGTGGCTATTGGTATTCACAAAAATGCTTTGCCTGGTATTATAAAGATCTTGTCCAAAGCTGTTTTGCTGCTTCATTGGGAGGACAGGTAGTAATAAATGTATTAAATTGATGAAAGGAACAATGTTTTCCTAAGCTTCAGATTTTGTGACTGAAAAACAATTCTCTGTGTG
Source organism: Meleagris gallopavo (assembly GCF_905368555.1). Lineage (NCBI taxonomy): Eukaryota > Metazoa > Chordata > Aves > Galliformes > Phasianidae > Meleagris > Meleagris gallopavo. Next base: position 55,038,584 of record NC_139406.1, on the reverse strand, counting down.
TAGTATAGTATATGATTCTCTTTTGTCCCATTATCCTTTGATATTATTTTCAACCTGATTGACCTAAACCTGTTCTAAGATACAGTCTGGTCTCTGAAAGCCAGTTCACTCCTAAATGCACTTTGAGTGACTTGGGTTCTAAGAAGCATACAGTAAAAAGTGATATGTCAACACTGAGCAACTGTAGGTTTAACCATGATATCTGTTGTCAGTAAAATTACTCAGGGACAAGATGTCAGATAAATGCAAGGAGCACCTCTGAAAAATAAACTATCTGTTGGTAAGCCACAAAATATCATGTAGAAAGCAATTGCTCACTAGAATTGTAATGTGTGGCATGAATTTGTTTTCCCCAATCTGTTCCTCGACTCATCAGTGTTAATTAGGAATGATATTGACTACTGGATTTACTATAAAGTTAACCTCACATTGTTCTGCTCTTCCACAAAAGTAGCCTATTGGTTTTTCAGGTCTTGTTCAGATTGCCATGCCAAATGGCAGCTGTGTCACTCTGGAGGACGTGCCTTCAATTTCTGGGGCCTCACATGTGTAGTAGATAGCACAGAATGCTTTCAAATGCATCTCCTAGAAGCTTTTGCTGATGTTTGCAGATAGGAATTTCTAGATCCTTTTGTCTTGTTCCCATAAATAGTTAGTATTCCTGATTTTTTTTTTTAAGACCACGTTGAATGGATCATTCATTATATCTGTACTTTATATGTATACTTACATAAACACTAAATGTTTCTAGTAGGAAGAAAGTGTAGTCCAGTGTTACTGTGCTAGCATTCAACAAAAGAAATAACTCTCCAATTGCCATGTGTAGGGGCTGTGTGGCAGTTTGACGGTATTGAGGGCTTGCTGGTACTGGTTCTGAAATGGTTCACTGTCTCAGCCTTCTCTTCAAAGAAGTGTGACTACATGGTTTTACTCAGTTCAGAGCAGTCAGAATGAACTTGTCTTCCCCCAAAAAACTAGCAAAACAGACAAAAATAATGCAAGCGATACTCATAACTGAACAAGTGTTTTGTGGGGAAAGTTATCTGCATGGACCATTCTGGAAAAGAGCTGCCTTAAGTACAGGCAGGCATGTAGAAATGGAGTTAGCTTTCTTATCTAATTAGCACATCTCATGTTAAATGCCAAAACTGAGCTTCTACAGAAACTTCTTTGAAAGATCTTAGAGGCATGAGAACATTTCATAATAATAAAGCAGCCATGACCTGAAATAAAATCTTTGTTTAAAAATAGAAAGCTTTTCAGTCAAAGGGATGTAAAAGCTGATACAACTGGAGTGTTGTGGTTTTTGGTTTTTTTTTCAGTAACTTTCAATACAAATTGTTTGTAGGAAGAAGCACATTTGACCTTTAAGCAAGAATTGTTATTTATTTTTATTAACTTTTACTATGTGTGCCTGCTTCCCCCAAGAGTAAAACTAACTGAAATCAGTTCCCCTTGTGTTTATTTAAATGGAGCTGGTATTTATGATGAGCCTCCAGTCAGCTCTGTCATGTTCAAATGAATGTTCTGAATTATTGTTTTTCACCCGATTTCACAATCAGCCCTTTGCAACCCACAAAACTGTCACTAGCAATCTGACTGAAGGCAAAAAAATTCTTTAATGTCTAAATCGGTTTATACTGGATAATCTCAACACCTTTCAGCAGCAGTAGTATTTAAATACAGCTGAAGAAGAAGAAAATAGTGTGTCTGAATTTTAAAGAAGCTTTGTGTGTCTGTTATTCATTCTTTCTTCCTGGAGTCTTATAAGTAATGACACTTGCACTTCTTTTTTTCTCTATGTCTTGCTTAAAATTTTGCCTTCTCTTGAGTGTAAAGGTTAGTACGTTTTAAGACTGATAGCCTTTGACATAGAAAAGTGGCCCTGTTAAAAAGCTGTAAAACTATACATAAATACTGAGTTTAAAAAACTTGGGTCAAAGAAACTTAGTAATGTGTCTATCAAATATATCTCTATTGTCCTGTTGCTGTTGATGAGAGTACAAATCCTTGTCTTTTGGAACATCATAGGAATAAAATGGCCACAGGCAGCATCCTTACTTGCAGCTTGAAGTTCATTTCCAGTCACCACTTCATATACTCGTTCTTGCCTTTTCTATGACTCCCTCCTTCTTCCCAGTTCTCAAATAAAGGAATCAGAGGTTGTGGATGCCCCATCCCTGGTGGCATTCAAGGCCAGGCTGGATGTGGCTCTGGGCAGCCTGGTCTAATGGTTGGCGATGCTGCCTATGGCATAGGGGTTGAAACTAGATGATCATTGTGGTCCTTCTCAACCCAGGTCATTCTATGATCAGGGAGATGGGATTAGGGAAAGCAAGTTGTCTATTTCCATTCTTCATTCAATTATTTTCAATTATTTTTTTTTTAATCTTTTTTTTCTATGAAAGTGGAAACCTTTACCAGAGCACTATTTAGCCAAAATCTTCCCACGTGTTTATATGTTGGGATAAAATGCAACGATTCAACTGTTTGGTTTTTTTTTCTTTTTTTTTTTCTACAAACATTCTAAATAAAGACGAAGAAAGATTCATACCATCTCTGTTTATCTAAACGTACCAGGTATTCAAAGCACTAATAACGTTAAATGAATAAAATTTAAGTCCCTATATTTTCCAGCTGTCAGTTGGGTGTCTTGCGATCCGGCCTGGTATGCCAGCTGTTCACCAGCAGAGGGCATTGTGCGCATCAGGGAAACGCAGTTTGCGAAAGCAGTCGCAAGAGAAGGAAAAATTCTTCTGACCTTCTTAGGGCATTGCAAGTTTTAGGAAATTAAGCAGGAGCTTAATACAAACTGAAATTTCCCAATCACAGAATCTGACATATTTCCCAAGCACTTCCTCATCTCTGTAGCTCCTGCACTGGGAAAAACAGTAAATGAGTTATTTTTCATGTGTAAATAATGAGTGAAACTCTGCTAATAGAACTGAAATTGTGTTTTCATTTCTGAGCAGATGAATCTGAACAAAAGCTATGTTTTTTAACCTATTCATTGGACAGTTTTTGTTTTCATTTCTCCTACTCTTAGCTGACATTCCCCTTAGTGAGCCATATTCTCCCTGTGTCTATATGGATTTTGCTTTGTTAGCACCAAACAGCACTGATTTCCAGCAGCTGAGGTGGCAGCCTTTGAACTACATTAGTCAAAAAGATTGGGCAGAGCAGGGAGTACATCTGCCACTGGAAGAAGAAGAAAAAAAAATGTGCCATAGAGAAATAAATATTTCTTGCTTTCATTTTACAGGCATGCAGTCTCTTACAAGAATCATCAATATTACTATTAATATTACTCATTTCTAAGACCTTAACATGTAGACTGCAATTGGATCAATTTTGGAATTTAATTTTTTTTTTTTACTAAGACTGAGGTTTTTAATAATACTTCTAATAATCCCTTGATTTCAAACATGAAAGCAACATTCTCCCAGGCTGAGGAAATCATGTCATCTTGCCTTTTCATCTTTACACTTGGAAAGAAGTTCTCTTACAAATGCTTTTCTGCCAAATAATATCTTGAATTTCTTAGTACGTTGGCATTTCTCTTCTGGAGGGTTTTCAGGTCCTCAGAGAAAGCAATACAAGAGAAGAGTCCAAACACTAATATATTAATGCATAATTCTGTATTACCAAATCTGATCTGCATTTAACTGCAACATTAATTTAAGTGAAACATCCTTTTTAAAAACATACATGAAGGTAAAAATACCTTCAGTTCAACCTTGCAGGAAAAAATAGAATGTGTATATTTCTGAAATGTGTTAAAACTTGTCAAATAAACTGCATAATATAATACATTTCTTCCTAGGAAAATACTCAACTATCACTTAAAAACTGTTTCATCGACTTTAGTAAGGCAAGAAAGAAGCTAACATGCAGATGAGTCACTGAACAGTGAGAACTAAAAATACTTATTCAGTGGACTGCATTATTATTTATACAAGGATGTAAAAATACTGCAGTCATTTATCTGTTTATTACATAAAGGATTCCAGCTCTTTAAGCCTGTTAATGTGTACATAACATTAAATCTCAAAATGAACATAGCACAGTACTTATTTGCCTGTTTGTAAGATAGTATGTGCAGTGATTAAATCAATTGCTTGGATATTGCAATTCCTGTGGGTAATTTTTCAAGGTGATTCCCAGAATGTCATTCTTGAGAAAGGTGTTTTCACTTGCCTGTTCATCCAGTGTGGCCTTGCTTCCTTAAGTGAATACTTCCATAGCAAGTCAATAGTTTACTGTAAAGCGTATATTGGGAATCTATCTCACATTTGGAAGCTTACATTTAATTCCAGTCCTAAAATTATTTTGTTACTACTTTCTTACTCTTGCTTCAAAGGACCATATGAAAAATGTCTTTCCAATAAGAAGATAAGTGCCCAGATATATGCATATAGGTGACACTCATAATTTACCTTTTCATTCCTTCTGTTTGCTTCAGAACTCAGTAAAACACTTAAATGAGAAAAGTCCTTGTCCAACTAAACCTAAAATGATATTAACTTTCAGCATTGAGACAAATGAAAATGTACTTTGAGTTTGAGCTGACTAATGTTTAGTGACTTCTATGCACCAAGGCAGTAACTGAGAGCTCTATTTAAAGCCCACCTACAGATACGGGCCCTCTGCAATAGTAGACTGTCTTGATGTAAAAGCTTCTGTGGATATTTAAAGTGAGGTCTGAAAACAAGCAAAGCTTGTGCTTCATCTTGCAAGGAAGAGATGATGGGAGGCCTTAAAAATGCTTTATATCTCTGATTACTTTTATGACACCTCTCTCCTTTTTTTCTGGAAGTCAACTACTTATCACAAACGCCTTGTAGCCCAGCTGGCATTCAAAAAAGTTAATTAGCCTCATGCATCTTAAGTAAAAACTTCTGCATCAATTATACATATGAACAAATATGTATGAAATAAATTTGCATCTATATACTAACTAGTAAGAAACATAGTGGAAAAACTATGCCCTGTAGCCAAAGGTTGGCCTTCCACAAAAGCTTTGAGTAGTTATTGTTACTACATCATTCACAAGTCTGTGATTTATGAGTGTTTTTCTTGGTGGGAAGTGCTTTTTTTTTTTTTTTTTTTTTTTCCCCCCCCACACCTCTGTTTCTTTGTGATAGGCAATAGATACAGGAGAGTTGCTAGAAGCCAGCCCAGACTATAGTAAGGCCTGGACAAAAGAAATGTTGAGCGTAATCTACATGGAGAAAACTACACTAACACCAGAGCTACTGACAATAGAAGGAACTGCCGAGTCCATGGCAGCAGCTGGAGGGAGTCTAGGAGATGAAGAGAAAGGAGTCTAAGTTTGATCTGCAGAGATTTGCCTCTGCATTACTTGGAATTAACTCCTTTAATGAAGCTTGCCACTTTATTAACATTTGAACTATTCTTAAGGCATATCTATCTATCAAGATACGAAAGCTGGCTTTTGCTCCTTTATGTGGGTACTAGATATCTTGCAGTGAAAAACTTCTCCCATGAGTAATGAGGTTAAGGATAATAGCATTTTTTTCCTTAGTATGCAGATTGTGAGAATAAATTAGATGTTCAGATACTATAGCAATGCATCCTAGTTTAATCCTAGATCAAAAATAATTTTGAAAACAAACAGTATTCCATTATTTTTCTTTTCAGACAGTAATGACACAAAAATTTCTTTTCAATAACTGTAAGTTCTCTTACAGAGAGAACTTCTAGATGAAAACCCCCAGAAACGTTAAGAGCCATTATAGGGAAGGACTTGAGTTAGTTGAGAGCAGAATGGCTAAAGAGGATGCTATTAAATTAATAAGTGATCTAAACTGCACGGTTCTGCAGCCAGAGAAGTGACTACCAGCATGCTCAGTTTAGTCTGTTCAGAATGCCTGGAGTGAGGCTCTAAGTTGAAAAGTGATTATGTAAAAATAGCACTTCCTACTCAGCAGATCTGTTCTTGTGTGCTTTAGTGGGGAGAAAAAAAATATCACTGTCTTCACTGCTGAGCCACCCTGTCTCTGGGGAAGAAAGTGGATTATAGTCTAGTTTATGCAATTTCATCAAAGTCACCATTTTAAAGCTATAATGTACCTAGGCAAAAGCCATCATTTCAAAATTGTGTCCTTTGAAATCAGACCTGCATAACCTCATTACCTCCAGCTGAATGGAAATAAATGAAAGGAAATAAATCCTTCAGACTGAAAAATCATGATTGGACTACTTCCAGCTTCCTGTCATCGCCCAAACTAATCAAGCTATTTTCACCACCAGGTGGAAAATGAAAAGAAAGTGAGAGATAATGATTATTCTTTTTTAAATATTTGGCAGGTAGACTCAGAGCACGGAGCCCATATAAGTTTCAAGAGGTTACATGAGGACTACAGAAGGCTAATAGCATGATAACAGCTGCTAGCACAGGGATGTAAGCAATGCAAACATCAGATTCATGCAGTTTGGCCAGCTTGTTGCCAAGGACGTCAGACTCCTGAGTGATGGAGAGAGCTTCATCACAATCAACATCGTCTCCAGCTTCCTAAGAGTTGGTATTCCACAACAAAACGTTCCTCTTTCTGTCTTTCAAAATAAATTTTATTTAGCAGTGTAATTGCTTTGTTTTTCCAGGAGGAGGCTGTTTTTTTTTTGTTGTTTGTTTGTTTAAAGGGGGGAGTAGGAGAGGGAAGTGCTATTCTTAACACTGTAAAATGTATACCTAGAATCTATTCGGTGATTCAAAAGGATACCTTAATCATTTTTGTTCATTACATACTCATTAGAGGTGAGTGTATTTACATATTTAATATCCAGCTAATCTGCAAAAACTTCTTTGATCACAGACATGACATTTGTCCTCAAAGCTGTGCCAAAAATCTCATCTCTAGATAACCTAATGTGTGAAGTGATGAATTTGTTTTCAAGTCCCTTACAGAATGCCTTCCACTTTTTTCACTTCAAAATAAAACACCTACCTAACAAGTGATCCTCCTCTCCCAAACATTATCTTTAAATATAAAAAAAAAAAAAAAAAAATCATACCAAAATCCTTCCCTTAGGGTTTTGCCTGACATTTCTCTTAGAACATATCTGAGGAGGAAAACTAATGGCATTATGTTATAGACACAATCCTTTTCAAAGGAGCAGAAATGTCTATGCATTTCTCCTTCCCATCTATAATACAAATCATTCCAGTGGGCCTAATAACTCTGAATCACATCAGCCAAAAGCCTGGAGCTTTAGACTCAGAAGCTTGATCTACTCTACCATACTTAATTGCAAATGGTCAAATGCTAGGGAACTATATAAATTTGGAGAAAAAAAAAAAAAAAACACTTATAGGGTTGGATAGAAGCCATTCAGCACATTTTGCAATATGCTCTGGACTGAGGTCTGTTACATTTGATTTAGATATGACAAATTAGTTTAAAAAAAAAAAAAAAGCCAGGCTTTTTTTTTTGTCTTATTGTGTTCCTACAGAATGAATATTTTCCAAGCAACAAACAAGCTTGCAATTATTATCTTCTTCTACCAAAATAAAATTTCTCATGTCTCTACAAAAAAAAAAGCTTTTTTCCAAAATAAAAATCTGCCTGAGTTAAAAAAAAAAAAAAAAAAGATGAAAGGGGAAAAAAAAAATGGTGAGAGAAACCCAGTATTACAATTCCTTTATGTATTTAGAGAGTAGCATTTGCTTTGAACCCCCTGACTGCATCTTGGAGACCTTTCAAGCATGGTCTGTGTGTTTACTAAGGAAGCACTGAATAGTCCTTACAGTACCAGACATACCAGGGTTAAGACCTCTGGCAAATGAGATATTCTGTCAGTAATATATCTGGAGTCAGTACTGTCAGCAAAGTACTTATTTACAGCCCTAAAATTGAAGTATCCTGATAAAGCCCCTCAGACAAAAAAAAAAAATAACAAAAAAACAACCAACAAACAAGGAAAGCTTAGAGCTGCAGTAAGATTCTCAAGTACTATCAGAATTGCTCTAGTGTTTTTTTGCAGGCTGCTCCTTAGAGCTTAGAGCTCCTTCCTACTGCAGGCAGCTCCCACGTCCATGTATACCTGAGTAGACTGGGATCTGCATGTCAGCAGTATGCCTCATCAGGGTCTTGAAGGAATAACTCATTTTGCACAATCATTGTTGTGGTGGGAGAAGAAAATGTATTGACTTTTTTTTCTTTTTTTTCTTTTTTTTTTTTTTCTGCCTTTAGTCAGAACTCATATTCTTTGCAAAACATATTTTTTTTCTACCTGGGACAAATTTGTAGAAACAGATTTACTGAAAAGAATTCTGACACTTTCCTGGCAGTGATGCTTAGTGAAAGCAGCTAAATTTTGCTGTAGATGAAATTTGTAAGAACTCATGAAAACAGTTTTTGAGCTTATCCCCTAAAGACAAGTCTAAACAGAAATGTCAGGATTATAATTTTTTTATTTACTTCAGACACCGTGTTCAGTATACACTCCTTACAGTTTAATATTAAAATAAAATTATAAATAAATTAAATAGTAAATTAAATCTTCTTTTCATAGAAAAAGAACATGACTTTAACTGTTGACTCTGATTTTTACCTTTCATAGAATCATAGAATAGTTTGGGTTAGAAAGGATCTTAAAGAACGTCTATGTGTTGTGGGCAGGGACACTTCCTATTCTATAGGGTTGTTTATGGCTCCGTCCAAACTGACTTTGAACACCTTCAGTAATGAGACATCCAAAGCTTCTCTCAACAACCTGTGTCAGTTCCTCACCATCCTCTGAGTAAAAAATTTCTTCCTAATGTATAATCTAAACCTACTGTGTTTTAGTTTGAAACCGTTCCCCTTTGTCCTATCACAACGCTTCTCTGTTCAACTTTTCTGCAAGCTCCCTTTAGGCACTGGAAGGCCACAATGAAGTCTCCTCAGAGCTTTCTCTTCTCCGAGCAAAACAAGTCAGATCTATTAGCCTGTCTTTGATGGAGAGACACTCCACCCCTTTGATCATCTTTGAGGCCCTACTCTGGACTCATTCCAACATGCCCTTTCTGTGCTGGAGGGCCCTGATCTGGATGCATTGTTCAAGATAGACCTTACAAGTGCAGAGCAAGGATGGACAATTACCCTTCCCTGCTGGCCACCCCTTTTCTCATGCAGCTCAGGATATATTTGGCTTTCTGGGCTGCACAAACACACCACTGGTTTGTATCCAGCTTCTCCTTTTTTTTTCTCCTTTGCCTGTGCAAAGCAGCTCTCAATCCTTCCATCACCCAGTTTATATTAATGTTTGAGGTTTTAAAATTGCCTGAGCTGAATAGCTGTTATGTGATTTTGTCAGGAGACAGTTTTGCATTTAGTGTTTTCAAGTTGAAGCCTTCTCCAAAATCTGGCAAGAATGGACAAAAATGGCAGATATGCCTGTTTTGCCCAATTCTCCTGAAACGGGTAAAAGAGGGTCAAGAGTAAAGCTAAGGTCTCTCATGCTGCGTGTCATGAGCTACAGATCATTCTCTACCACCATTAGTAAAAATGAAGGCTCATGATACAAAAACTATTAGAGGAAATCAACAATATTTGGAGTTTTCTAGAGTAGCAGAAAACTCTATGCTAAGAGGAGATCTAGACATGGTACAATCTGGTCATTTCTGCTATATAATCAAACTTTTGTTTTTGTTTCAGTGAGTGCTCCAGTTTCAGAGAAAGTTCACAGGCAATTTTCATCGAATGAAGCAGCATGTCAGGGAGTTCGGGCTGTCATATCTGACAAAACTCACTTTCAGTGCAATGATTTTCATATACTCTGTCTCCTAAATGAACTTTGGATGCCTGTCATTTAATTTCTTCATGGTATAATCAGTTAAAAGCTGCTTCAGATGACAACTTAATGAAGGCTGATCTTGTGAAAACAGAACTGAACAAGGTGACAAGAAATTAGAATGCTATTCTTGGTTTCCTGTATTTTTTCTAATTCTCAGAAATTTGTTTAACCTTGCCAATCCTCACTGTACTCTCTATAAAGTACGGATAATGATACATGCCTATTCTACAGAGACCTGGGAAGATAATTATTTTTACATTGAAAAGCTGTGGGAATGAGAAGTATCATTACTTCTTTCTTATTTAATTGTATTAAAATTATCCTTCAACTTCTATTAGTATCTTTGGCATTAAACATAACAGAAGTGGATAGAAGTAATGAATACCATGGTCCTTTATTTTCTCTGTGGATGAAGGTGTTTGCATATGTGAGATGACTGGCAGATCTAGGATCTTTTAGAAGTGCAGACCCTATCTTCTGTTGAATAGAGGAAGAATCTCTACCAAATTCACATAACCTTCTGAGTTTACATTCTTCCCAGGCAGTTTTGGGAGCTTTTGGTCTTTGCTAGCATTATGGTGCTGCTCTGGTATTTACACTGTGAAGAACAGTCATCTAAAAATAGGCTAAAGGAATCAGTCCCCCTAGCGTTAATGTCCCAGTTGGAAGAATAACAGCAGTAGGATGCCAACTAAACACAAATCTCTCTGCAGCATTTTAATAAACTTTCCTTACTATTGTGCTGACATAAATATTTCAAAGGTGTTTTTTTTTGTTTGTTTGTTATGATTCAATTTTAAGATCTATCCAAGGTTTCACTGAAAATTAGTAACAATTATGAATAATGTGACGTATCTTCCTCCTTCCTCTGTGCTAAAGACCATGTTTCTTAAAGCAATTCTCATAAAATCAGAAGACATGCCAGCATAAAGAGTACCACACTGACATCAGAAGGTCAGAAGCCATTTGATCTGTTAAAAGACAACACTGATAGCTGAGATAAATGGGTGAGATGCAATAATAAAAATATATAATGATGTCCCTGACTTCAAGAATTGAAGTGTAACTGACCTTTGCAATATCACCACCTTTGGGTGTTACTGGCTTCTACTTTAACAAAAACAAATTGTGTGTCAGAAGAACCCTTTAAATATCATTACATATTAGCCATAAAGAAAAATGTTTACCAGAGTTCATTTTCATGTATATTTATAGTTTTAATGTCTTCAAATGCAGTGATGTTGAGAAAGCTGGTTTAAAAATTTTGCAATTTCAAACTGGTAATAAGTCAAATTTTATCATAGCATCCTTGGAAAGTAAATAGTATGCCTTCCTAAGAAGGCAATTAGCATTACTCGATTGCTGGGTCTTCACCTTTAAATGTTGAATAAGGAGTGTGCTTCATCTATAAATGTCTATAAAGATTACAATCCCTGTGGCTCAGAGTCACAAATCCACATGCTTATTAAAGCCTGGGTTCTCAGTATGATTCTGTTTTGAAATCTAGATTCTGACTGAGATGTGTGGTTTTGCTCCTCTGAAACAGCTGAACTGGTTAAGCAAAGCCACACAAACACTACAACCATGTACTTGGTTTCTGTTGCAGAAAAAATGATTAACTTGTGATAAAAGAAATGAATTCTAATGCTTGAAGGGAACCAGTAAATGATTTAAACAGAGGTTCTGTTAGATTGTTCTTACATCTTAATCACCGGAGAAAGAAGAGCTACCGTTATTTTCTCTAATGATTCTTTCTGGCTACAGGCTAGAAAGTCAGAATAAAGGAAAGAATGCACTGACTTTATTAATGTCAATGATAATAAAGAAAGCATAAAAATTATTCAGAATTGCTTTTAGATCTTCACAATACATCTTTCATTGTGAATTACTAAAATCTGTTTCTACAAAATAAGATACTTCTACCGTTTCCTCTTCACAGCTGAGATTCAGGAAATAACTGCAATTCCTCAAGTTCTTTTATTTATTTGTAATAAAAAGTATTCTTAAATCATCCTCTAAAGAAACTGGTGACGTTTTGGAAGATAGAAGACTACCATAAAATATATGAAGGCAGTAGCTTCAAAAAAATATATTTTGATGTTAGAAGATGTGTTTGAACAAAGCAGAGTGTAATTAAATAGCCTTAGTTGCGTGGGTTTTGGGGGAGATGGTTGGCTTTGTTCTTTCATTAATTTTGTTCAGCTATTTTTTACACATACATATAGCTTCACTTTTAATCATAGAATCATAGAATGGCTTGGGTTCTAAGGGACCTCAAAGATCATGAATCTCCAACACCCCTGCCACATGCAGGGCGACCAACCTCCATATCTAATACCAGACCAAGCTGCCTGGGGCCCCATCCAATCTGGCCTTGAACACCTCCAGGGACGGGGCATCCACAACCTCTCTGGTCAGCCTGTTCCAGCACCTCACTACTCTCATAGTCAAGAACTTCCCCCAATATCCAACCTAAATCTTCCCTCCCTCAACTTAAAACCATTTCCCCTTGTCCTGCCATTATGTACCCTTGTAAAGAGTTGACTCCCCTCCTGTTTGTAGGCTCCCTTTAGGTACTGGAAGGCTGCAGTGAGATCACCTTGCAGAATTAATACAGATGTATATGAAAGAACGACATGAACAAAGTTAGATCCCAAATCATTTTGCTTGCCATTGTATTTTTAGCTACATGCTTATTTATACATTGGTTAGTTTCTAGCGGTTTCTAGTACTTTAGAGACCTGAAACCATCTGGCTGCTTTTCTTCTAGGCCTTAATTATTAATTCTGTGTTCATTACAGGTTCAGTTTGCTATTATATTCCAAAAATAAAAGTGGTTTTATTCAGGTGAATTAAAACATATGGAGAAAAAGTATAAGTTACTTTTTATAGAAAGGAAAGTTCTTGAGCTTCATTCCCAGTTCTGCGGCATAAGCCTTCCAGAGAACAAGAGTGATAAGTCAGGAGGCCTCTGCAGTTACCAACTACTTAGAAGGCAATGTGAAACCAAGAACAAACATCATTTCTTGACCACAGTTAAGTTAATGCTGATACAATTTAAGTTTTTGTGCTTATTGCCACAGGTAGATTTCTTTGTAATCTACAGTATGCTTTTAGTTCTGTTTTTTCAATACGTGATATATGAAGCACTAAAGCACCTAAAAAAATAGCTATATACAGACCTTAAAAAAGGAGGAGACAACAGAAATAATTAGTGCGTTTTCTCTAATATCAACATGTTGTTGCCTATACTTGTAAAATATTTTTACACAAATGTAGATTCTGACTGAATATATCTTAGAAAAAGCAAAAAAAAAATACAGCAACGGAGTTTTTAAAAGCGCATTTCTTGGGGAAGAAAAAGAGGCCAGAACTATCCTGGCCTTTTTTCTTGCTTCAATAGAAAGAAATAGAGAAGTAAGTGATAGAGAAGCAAACTTAGCACATAAAATAAATAATTACATTTTTAGTATATTGAAATTTCAATTGTTTCAGGATCAGATTCTGCAATTGCTATTATGTGTAGCATAATACTAATGGAATACCTTTATACTGCTCTCAAGCAATACTAAAGACTTTCTTGCAACTGAAAGGCTCAACACACAGAATTAGAAATATTATGTAGGCATAACCTCATCCTATGATGTAGTCCCATTCATTCCAGGCTGCTGTTTCATTTGATGAGAAGTTCCAGCCTTTAGCAGATGAATTTTCACACTATCCAAAAAGCCAATCAAGCAAATCTTCCTCTCTCAGACCTGTGTTTTTTTCAATGAAGTTTTTCTTTTCATGTAATTGTATGAAAAGTTAAAGAGGAATTTAAGGACTTGAAGATTTATAATTGTTTTATTGCCAAATATTTGATTATTTAGTTTTTAACTCCTTTGGCAGAAAATTGAGAACTGTCAGGAATCAGGATGGAACATGATTTAAAGGGTGGAGACTTAACATGCTTATTCAGACCTTCTGGAGTACAAAATGTTCATTCCTGTTATTACATGTAAGAATGAATTGGCTTCAACAGGATCTTTCATTAGCTAGCATTTCATTAGCTATCCCTCATTGCATACAGCTTAACTCAAGACTTAGGACAAGGTTTGCTTACTTGTCCTTGTCTTGCACATTAAGATCCATGTGTTAGGCCAAATGAAACAAATGAAAAAAAAAAAAAATCACAAATTTACTTGTTATCACAGAAGATCATATGAAACAATCAGATTTTTGTTTGATGGACCTTTAACATGACTAAGCAGTACAATGTTAATCTGATTAATATACATTGCACTAACATATTTAATGAAAAGTGTTGCCTGCCAAATTAAAATGTGGAAGAGTTCTATTTGGGCTTGATACTTTGAAAAGCATAGCATCAGGGCTGAGTGCACCAATTGGCCTTGGCAGGCCTGATGAGCCCCACCAGGGACCTCCATTCACAGTTCTGTCCATGAAGCCAGGAGATCTATTTAAACTCAGGTTGCTCAACACTACCACTTCCATCTCTGTATTGTTATTTGGATTCCCTGGCTTCACCTTGGCTCTGGCTTATTGCTTTGCTTTTATCTTATGATTGCTGGGTTGCTTATAGTAGTGTTAGAAATGAAAATAGAGATGTGGATTTTTTGACACATTAATAATATGCAGACAACTTTTCTCATCTTTCCTACCTAAAAGTAGAATATAAGAAACAGATACCTAATGGATACTCTTAAGTGAATGGTAGGACTTGAAAGACTCTTAAATTATTGCATGTAGGTCGGTTGATTATCCATGGAATTATATATTGTTCCACATTTAATAAAATCAGGCAAAAATACAGGAAAACTCCCAGCATCTGTTAATTTCAGAATAAAATTCAGCTATTAGTTAAGATGCAAAATATAGTAACTTCCTTCTAACTGACTCATTTAAGTGAAGCTCATAGACTATTTGGCTTCAAAGTATTAGTCATGATGGCATATAATTTTCACAGTTTAAGGATTGTGTTGCTTGTAAAAAAATAGCATCATAAATATAGCAAAAACCCTCTTGATTTAAGCAAAGAATAACAAAAAAGTCTGCTGTTGACTCACTGTCACTTACAGCTAGATTAAAATCAACATATTTTCTTGGAGAATGTCTTGGGCTTGCAGTTTACAATCCATGAATAGGAGAGAGGTGACACTTTCTGCTGAAATATTCATGTTGTGTTGTACTAATATATTTCTGAGACAAGTTACAAAATGCTAAAGGAATGCTGAAGGAAGATGCATCTTTTCCCATTAGGTCATGGGAAAAAAAAATTGTAATTGAAGTAGCTGTTCATAATTTTTTTCTTAAATGGCTAAAAGATCGCAAATGTAAAATATCTACTGATGAGGTATAGGACAAACACTAGTCTTGGTAACAATTTTTTTAACTTTTATTTTTTAACATTCGATTGTGTAACTGGGTGTTATAGCATGTCAACTGTTGTCTATATCAAAGTGCTGTGTTTATGAACAAAATTTGGTTATATAATTATCAGTGATTCCAAGCCACTGGAAGCTTTCCATTATTATGTGCTCAAGTTTGTTCCTAACAGAAGAAGATGAAGGCATGGGCAGTAAATTAGAAAAATAATCTGAAAGAAGTTCATATATTAAGTAGATCATAAGAGAGATATCTTGAGGCCAATGGCAACAGATTCCAATTCATTTCAGACATTTCCATTTTTCAATTAAAAAATATACATATTTCTAGCTTGTGCTTTCAATGTTTAAAAATATGAACTGAGAATAACTTATGTTCTGGCAGCTGAAATAATACCCCTGGCTATGAGTCATCCTTTGCCAACACCCAGCAGCACTACCAACATGACTGCTCCAGAACCTGAGAATACTAACACCAGCCTAGCAGAGGACTCCATGACAAGTGAGGAAAACATCTTGCACTCTCCCATCCAGATGTATCATTTTGGGTAAATATCACTGCTATTCCAGCTTACTCAGGGCTGTTTTTTTTTTTTTTAAAAAAAATAATAATAATTCTGAGTTTCTGCTATCATGTTTCCTCCTCTAATAAGACAGATGATAGTTGTGATGGCTTACATGAAGCATGAGATTTGGGATGCGTGGTAGATTTCAGACATCCCAAATAAATGTATGTGACTCAAGACCCAGCACATTTTATTTGGAACTGATTCTATTTGCTTTAGAGGAGCACATTTTATTTGGAACTGATTCTATTTGCTTTAGAGGAGCACAATCACAATCCACAGAACGTGTAAGTGTTCAAAAGCTTAATGCAATTTATGTCTGAGAAAGTGTATTTCAGAATCTACAGCCATGATAATCTCAGTTTCTAAAAAAAAATACATGCCTTTGAGATACATTATTCTGATCTTAAATATGATCAACATACAACCACTTGTTTCTAAGACTTATCCTGGGTTTGTGTATCCAAACTGCAGCAAGCCAAAGATGAAGAGACACTACAGCTTGCAAAATTATATCTCACCAGTCTTACAGGTAAGATCTATCAAGTTTCATCTGCAAATGTGGCACCCTACAAATGTGACTAAACCACTTCCAGAGCCAGGTCACACAAGAAAGCAGTATAGCTGCATTCCTGCTTCAGAGGACCACAACAACAGCCTACAGAGCCAGCCTGATGTTTTCCTAGGTGTGTAACTGGAGGCTACAATGTGACATGCGACTAGGCAGTCAGACAACTCCATTATAGCCTTACTGTCATCGGGTTGGTGCTGCTTATACAGGTGAAGGGACTCAACTTGGCTTTGGCACTTCGCGGGAGCTTCCTGGGAACTGGAGCACTACTTACTATAAATCATTGGAAACGGCATGGTAGCTGTTGGGATATATGAGAGCAACAAAAAAACAAAAGGGACACTGCAATATCTAGGAGAAAAGAATTAATACCTGATACATTTTTAAAGTACAATGAGCAGGCCAAACATTTAAGGTAAAATGAACTGTTTTTCAGAAGTGATTTCATTTCTTTTCCTTCTGTAATTCCTCTTTGTAATCTTCTCAAGAGTGCAGTATTTTTAGTTTTGAGACAGTATATTAATGTGGGAATATTGTCAGTCTAGCTAAGCTTTTCTTTTAGGAGCACCTTAAAAATTAGCATATCTATCTAAACTGCTAAAAGAGGGATTACCCCATCGTTAACTAACCACACTTGAATGAGAGAGGTGGGATGGAGACCTCACGACAACTGTAGAACTCTCCCCAAGGACTTAGGCATAGTGTGCCATAACGTATATAAGGAATGTACCTTTGTTTTGTTGGGGGTGCACATTAAAAAGGAAATATCCTCCGGGCATCCGGGGCTGTATTAAAGAATGCCTGCTTCTTAATATCCACATTTGTCTTAAGGAATTTTATTTGGGTCGAGGTTTGTCTGGTAACAGGAAGACCAAATGCTTGAGACAGGAGAAATACACTACAGGTCTTCTGCATTTCAGAGCACTCTTCCTGAAACGAGCTATGCCTGTGACAACACATGATACTGTCCGAGGTATCTTCTTCCCCAAAATAATACATACTGTAGAGAACAGAAGACAATATCTGAAAAGTGTAACTGTTACTTATGCAGCACATGCTCTGTGTGCTCCACAACTGTAAAATGATCAATTAAGGCTTGTCAAAAATGAAAATCCACAAAAATAAAAGAAGGCAATGAAATAAAATAATAGGGGAAAAAAATAAGAGCTCAGTGCACATACTCTTTTAAAGCATGAATATCAGGATAAGGCATATGAAAAGAGACATAGGAGAGCAACTGTAGTTTTAAAATACTTGATAATTAAAGCTAAAACAAAAAGCAGAATAAGATTAGATTGAAGGAAGGAAGTCTAGCAAGGTTGGGGAAACTTGAAAAAAAAATAGTTACACGTAAAACAAATAAGAAACAGGATGTTGCACTTCATAAAGTTACACAGAGTTAAAAGATTTAAACATAAAAAAAACAGCTTTCAGGGTAGTTTATGGTATAAAGACACTGTTTATTTTATGGAGTAGAAGCAAAACAGCAACTTCTGATCCTCAGATCAATCTAAATGTTCCACTAAGTGTGAAGTCAGAAATAAATGAACTCCTCTTATCCTACTGGCTGCTGTTGGTGAAGCTATTTGTTTAGAGTTCCTCAGCTGCAACATTTTCCGTTTCTAATGGCTGTGCTACATCAGCATAATAAAAGAAATAGAGACTGCAACTACCATTAAGTGAAAATGGTGGTCCTGCCATCACTTTAAAGACGCTTTTTTTTCCAGCTTCACTGGTTTAATAGCACAAAATGGATGTTTTCAATCAGATAAAAGACAAAAGAAACAAAAACATTCGATTTTGAAGAGTTGGTAATGCTGTATCTTTCATAGTTATTTCATTCAATTGACCACTGACAATTGAAGTTATTTGATGGAATAGAAAATCTTAATATTTCTCTTGTTTAAAAATAACTTTCAATTTTTGTCTTTTTGTTTTGTTTTGTTTAAATTATGTTGTGAAACAATATAAAATCATGTCACTCAAGTCAGTTCATCTATATATATAGAGGGTACCCAGGGATAAAGCTTTAAACAGAAATACAGCTTTATAGAACAGGTTATCTGGCTACATACCCGTAGTATCTTAAATGAAACTCATATTCCATGTTCACTCATTTTATTTTATTACTCTTTTGGGGATACTTCTTATGTGTGTTTTTCAGAACACATGACAACCCAATAGTAACTACATCCTGTTTTATTTTTGTTATTTAAACCTATGCCCTTTATCATAAAGTATCAGTTGAAATCCCAGGCACAAGTAACTTTTCATTAGAAAGATATTTTAATTAATTATTTAGTTTTCAAGGCCACAATCAATTACTTCTTCCACAAGTAAATATCCATAGTTAAAACGTTCTGGGATTTGTTTCTATCTTTGTACTTTATGTCTATTTCACTCATCTAGAAGAAAAGAAGGTAGATTTAGGATAGATATAAGGAATAAATTTTTTAGAGTGGGGGTGGTGAGGCACTGGGGCAAGATCAGGCCCTGGGGGCAACCTGATCTAGCTGTGGTGTCCTTGTTCGTTGCAGGGGAGTTGCGCTAGGTGGCCTTCAGAGGTGCCTTCCAATTCTGAGGATTCTATGATTCTAAAAGCAAATGTAAATGTAAAAGCTAGAATGAAAAATCACTCTTTCAAAATGATAATAATTTGTAAGCTTTCAACATTGTCTAAAAATCTGTGTCAAGTACATACATCATAATGTGAAATAACTGAATGGAAACATAGCATAGATGTAGGTTTCTTTTTTTTTTTTTTTTTTTTTTTTTAAATATCCTTCTCCTTATATAGCCTTTCCATAGCTAAGCAAGGGAAGACAGATATCCTTAATTGGTATGGATAATACTTAAGAAATGCACCAGAACATTATAATGTTATAACTTTATTGAAATTTGAATGTATTGCAGAACATCAAAAATATTTTGAATATTTTTACAAAGCCAAGCTTTATAGGCCATTTTTGTTATCGAATATCCCTGAAAATAACATTTCAAGAAAAAATACTCATTTTTTATATAGTTCCTGAGGCATATGAAAGTATTTAAAAACAATTGTGCAGAACCATGGAACATAAAGTTGAAACTGACTCAAGGCAAGCCACATTACATGTAATGATATATACTGATTTTTATGACTTGAAATATGCACAAAAATAAAAGGATTGTGAACTATACATTATTTGTTACTTTCATGCCAACAGGATTACATTCAAGGGATGCTATTTGCATCATTCTATTTTTAAGCTGTTGTCATTTTTACAAAGGCCAGCATGTAAAAAACAAACTTTTTTTCTGTGGAAATGCGGTATTCAGTATACCTAACTATTCAATACACATGACAATCCTTATTTGGAATAGTTTGCACTCTCAATTGCTGTGTATATCTGATTTTCATTTCAGTGTAGTAGCAGCTACATTTCTGTAGCTTAACGATTACTAGTGGCAAATTTCAAATTTATCTATAAAAATGGAAGTACAATTATTTCTACTAGACATGAAAATGCTTTAACCTTTGCCAGCAGCACTGAATGAAGACAAACTAGAGTCATTCACCTAGTTCATATTTTATTTGTATGATCACAAAAAAAAAAATAACAGAATATCAAATCCTGAAAGAATAAGCAATGCTTGAATTTGCACAAAAAGTAAAAACAACAAATAAACACAGAAACCCAGCCCAATCCATTTCCAATGATTACTGAAGTTGGAAGGGCACATTAGCTTAAACAATCCATTTTTTAAATAAAGGTGAAAGGGATGTTCTTAAATTAAGAAGTGCTTTACATGGCTTTTGAATTCAGTTAATTTATACAGAACTTTAACAGGGCCTGTCATATAATACTTAAGCTGAATATGCTTTTAGGAATATTAACTTACAGTCAAATGAAAAGAAAGGATGTCCAGTTAATGCACATGTCAAACTTAAAATGATGTGGCAATAAATACAATTTGCATCCAGATTCAAGTTATATACTGAAACAGAAAATATGTGCCTTAGTTCTGTTTCGAAGATGGGTGACAGGAGTTAGAATCATACGTGCTTGAGTAGAATATTCAGTTAGGCTTGAATACGGAATCTTTTTTTGAGCTTTGACAGGGCAGAATGACCTTCCTAATCCAATGTTTATGCCCACTGTAAATGGAAAGAAAACAAAATCAGTTCATGCCAAGATAATTTGCAAGAAAAAAAGTCATCACAAAAATTCTTTAAAATCAAATGAACAAAATATAACCATAACTTCTGTCCTGAATGAATATTAAGTGCACTTTGACAAGTAAGATATCGGTTGCACAGAAGGAGATCTAGGAAGATGATGAAAGAAGAAGGAATGAAAAGCAGGGAATCTTCATGCACAATAGGATAGAGCCCATCAGTTACAGCAGAAACAACATGGCTATTTGACCGACTAAAAAAAGACAGAATTATTTCTCATTCTTAGCAGAAACTCTTCCCAGTATATGTGTCCAATTACCTCCACCTTAAACTGTTGCTATCTACAGCCACTATAGCAGACATCAGCGCTCCTCCCCTCCCCCCCAAGTGACATTTATTCCTGGCTGCTTACCAGCAACGTTTTTACGTAATTCATTTCTCGGGGCTTTCACTTAGAAATCCTGTTCCACCATCACTCAAACTTTGTCTAAAACTCAAACCCTTATGCCTCTCGGCTGCATTTTGCAATGCTTAAACCACTCCAGATTAAAATGTTTTAAATGGCACCGAGTTACCGAAGTTGCTACTTTAATTGTAGCATCTGTACAGGCTTTTATATCTAGTAGCCTTAAATCTCTACAAATTGTATATTCTCTGTATATATTCACTGGCACATCCGAGCTGGATGCCCTTCTCCCTGAGGAGAGCAGCGTCACTTTTCCACTCGGCAGGCCCTTCACAAGCGGGATCTGAGGAGGTGATACTCTCCCTCTGGGCTTGTCACAGTAAGGTCAAAATCCCCCCGAATTAGCAGCCTCGGAGAAAGTGGAACAATGTCAGATGGGCATCGTTCATTTTGCACACTTTAACAAACGTCAGGCCTAACAAGTAGCGCGTCCCCTGCCCTCCCTGCGGGGCCGGCCGCTCCAGGACCCCTCCCACCCCCCTCAGTGCCGTTCCTCCGCGTTAAGAAGCGTGGCTGCTTCCAGCCCTCGGCCGCAGCGCGGACAGCGGTGACAACAACGCTACGACCCCGACCCGACACCGGCCGGCCTGTAGAAGGCCGTCGGGCGCTGGTGAGTATCCCCACATACCCTAGCGACTGATGACGACATCAGTTAAACGCCCTCCTCCCATTGGCTTTCGGACACGCAGAGCGTGACCAATCAGAGAGCGAAGCGCTGCTGCTTCTCCCCCCCCCCTCCCCCTCCGCCTTTAAAGCCGGCGCCGCGGTGCGGAGGAGGCTCGACTGCCTGCGACGGCGGTGTCACGTGACCTTCTGTTTACATCCTCTCAGCTGTTGGGGCCCCTCCTCCCCTTGCGGCGCCTTACACCAACACAAACAGCGGCCGCAGCCGGCCGAGCCCTCCGCCCTCCGCTGCGTGGCTCGCCAGCCTCTCCTCGTTTCGTGGGCGGTCGCGCGAGCGGCTGGAGCGCTCCTCCGCTTTCCTTCTGCCCCGAGCGGGGTGCCTGCCGCACACCGGGTGAGTGCCCCGGGCACGGGAGGAGGAGGCGGAAGCAGCGGCGGCGGGGCTCCCCGTGGCTGTGCCGCGGGGCGCGGGGCCGCTGTGGCAGAGCCGGGACTATTTGGGGTGAGGGAATAACGCAGCCCCCCCCCCATCCCCCCCGTCCGCGACTGCGGCTCCCATTGTCCGTTGGCACGCAGGCGCGTGGGGGTTGGGGCGGAGGGGGGGGAGGTTGTTTTCGCGCAGCCGGGACGGGCCCAGGGCTCGCTGACGCCTGTAGGGGTTAGGGGAGCGCTGTCCCCCCTCCCCGCCGCCTTCTCTTGCCTGTGCGGTGCGTGATCTGCGGCCCGAGACGGGGCGGGGGGGGAACCGCAGGTGTGCGGGGCTGAGCGGGACGGGGCGAAGGCCGCGGCTGAGAGGAGCGCCGTCCCCTCGCTCCGGCTCCTCCCCGCTGTGTTTTCCTTTTGTTTGGGTGGAGGGGAGAAACGCGTTGTTTACGTATATAAAACGTGTCACGCGCGGCGACGCTGCCTCGCGATCCACGAGTTTCGGCGGGCCGCGCTCAGCGCTGCGGCCGGGAGCAAAGGTAACGGGGCCGCTCCCCGCCTGCGCCGCTCCTGGCTCTGTTTACATCGCTCGGGCGGGGGGAGGAGCGGGACCTCGCGGCGGGCGGCCGCCCCCCTTTGCTGCTGTCTCCGCCGGGAAGGCGGCTCGGGACACGTCCCCCCGCCGCCGGGTTTGCCTCCTCCCCTCGTCCCGCCGCCCTCTGCCACGGCGCGGCCGTGCAGGGAAAGTGGAGGGAGGGATCTTGGCATCTATCTGATACGCAGTTAGTAGCCGAGGCCTGCTTTGTGCAGCCTAGACTTTGAAAGGAGAAAGGGAAAAAACGAAACGTCCTGGGGTGGGAACAAGCAACTCGGGTGGTGAGCAGGATTCATCCTGAGGGAGGAAAACATTTTTAGGGGGGTCTGCGTGAGGGAAGAAGTGGATCTGCTGCAGTGTGTTGAAGGTGTCTGTGTCCTAGCAGTACCCAGTAGGACCTGCGCAGCTGCTGTCTTTCTGTTTGACAGGTCAAAGTTAAGCACAGTTGAGCTGCATGCTTAAGCAAGGAAGTAAGGCTGCTTCTGGTAATGAGCAGTAAACTTTTCAGGTGCACAGAGAAGGATGCTCAGATGAGGATCTTGAACAAGATTAATGAAGATACCAGTTTTTGTTCCTGCACTCTATGTATTGAAGTGCTTTCCTAGATGGAAAAATCTATGCTTTAAGTTAGTAGATAACAAGAGTGTATTGGGAGAGTACCTTTGTACCTTTGTAACTGTACATCTTGCAAAGGAGTGATAATACATGATACTTGCCCCCCATCAACTCATACTTTATTCTAGGCCCTAAGCAGACCATCTCTGGAATGAGTCAAACTTGTATAAATCGAGCTGCTTTCAGCAGAACTCCTGCCTCATTTGTTGGAGAAGTTTGAGAAGTGTTTTGGGTGCGTAGGTGGACAAATGAGTCAAAGATCTATCAGTGTCTTAACTGACTTCGGGTAATAAAGATCATGTAACGCTAGGAACATTAGTTACTTGACGGTGTTCAGAAAGCCATGAGAGCTTCAGATGGAGATGGGCATATAGCCAGATGTGTTTGACAACAGTGAATGTGCCTCAGAAATGCAAGGAGGAACAATTAGATGTTGTTGGGAGCTCTGCAGTGAAGAGTGTGTCATGAAATTGCAGAAATGGATGAGATAATTCTGAACTTGCACTCAGAACAGTCAAATGTTATCTCTGGATTTGTGCAAGTTAAGGCTCTTTTTCCCTGCATTGTCTCAGATCTTCACAGCAAACTCTCAATCTTGCTTTCTCTTAAGTGGCTTTATCAGTGGATTTTTCATCCAGCCTCAAACTTTTATGTTGTTATTGTGACTTGCTCTAGATATTTGAACAGTTTGTTATAATTTTGAAATACTAGATTTATTAGTTAAGTTTTGCAATTTTTATAGGCCTAATCTTGACAAATTGGTCATTTTTATTCCTTAGTCTTTTGTTTCCTTGTTGATGACTACCCCAAGCTGCAGCTGCTCCTTTTGTAGAGGCTTCTGCCTCCCAAGAGTCTAATAATAGAACCTAACTACCAAACATGCATTGTAGTTCTCCATGCTTGTTCTGGGCTGCACCAGAGCAGCCGTCTGGCTGCATTTCTGTAAATTTGGTGAGCTATTGCTTTAAAATATTGTGAATTCTGAAGCCTAAAGTTAAGCTTAGCATTGATATTGATGGAGGTGAAAGTCTCTAAAGGGCATGTTGCCTGTAGTAACTCTCCTAGACGAACTTCAAAGAACAGTAATATGGGGACCAAATTTCAAGTTCCTATTGCGAAACATGATTGATAATGCATTTTTTTTCTTCCAGATGTACTCCCAAAGTTCAACATGGACAAGTTTCTGAAAGGCTGCATAGAAAAACATTTATGCCAGTAGTTTTAAGACTCCCGAAAAACAAACGCATTAAGAGTAATTCTGGAATTGTTGAGAATGTTCATTGCATGCTGAAGGACAGCCGAGAATACAGTTGTTTTTGGAAGAGAAACATCTTTACATGTAACTTCATTTCCTGTGTTATTCTCCTTGTCAGTAAGGGTTTCACAGATCCACTGTTCTACTCTGTAGAACAGAAGAATAGAACTTGCAAACAATTCTCTAGCTGATCATTAGTTATCCCCGTGTAAGAGAAGTGGCTCGAAATCTACTGCACTTGGTAGTCTTAGATGCAAGCATAATTGATTATTATCTACTTTATTTTACCTACTTAAAATGTAAATTCAGAGGTGGGAAGAATGCTTGCAATTGTTTTGCAGATGAACAGTTAGAAGTGTGACTTGCCTAAAGGCACTCTAGCGGTCTTCCAGTAGAGTCAGAAGGTGGCCAAGTAGATCAATGCACCTTATCTTTTCTAAGCAAGGATGTGGGTTTTCCTAAAGGAGAGCTCTTTTAATGTGTCTGTTTTGTAGAAGTATGATCCCATTTCTTCCCTATTCTTCTGTGGAGTTCTAGACAGTGAAGTAGTTCATGTGGAATAATATGGATACAATTATGTTAAAACATCTGGAAATAGCTCCCGTGCTCCAGTTCTTCTTGGGCTTACTTGTGTGTTCAATATATTATTTAGAGGCTTTAGGCCTGTTGAACGTGAGCTGTTAAAGTAGTTGCTGCTGCTGCATTTAAGAAAATTGGGCTGGACTTCCTGAGCCTGCAAGAAAGGGCAGAACTTGTAGCAGTTCAGGATGTTAAATATCTTATTCCTCCGTCAGGGATTGAACAATTAGCTGGCTTCCATTCAGAAGAGTAGTGTTAGTTTTCTTTTGTTCTTCTGGTACCTCATGCCAACTGGTTTCAGAGTTAAGCTTGCTACTGCAAAGTTGGCAGTGATGTTAACTTGTGACAAGGAGCCTGAAATCCCAGCAACTGTGTTTTGGATTCTTAAAAATCTCAGCAGCAAGATGTATACCACTTGTGAAAATGTTGAAAGTAACAAGCAAAAGTGAACTGAAAGTGTAGGTACCTTTATCTGGATTAACCACTATATTATGACTGCAGTAGATAGGTGACTTATCAAGGGTTGTTATCAGTCCTTTAAGTTGATACATGAAAATATGTCATCCCTCATTGTGAGGCGGCAGTATTTTAGAAGTAATCATAAGGCAGTTAAAAAAAAACAAAAACAAAACACCAACACCCTGCAGCCCCAGAATAGTTCAGAGGTGACATCAGGAAGTCACCATGGTAACTCTGCATATTCTACTGTGTTCTTTGGTGGGGGAGTTCTGGGTAGGGGAGGTGGCCATGAATGGAGAGTAAGCAGCTCCAGTTAGAGAGCTGCCTTGGGGCAGAGAAAGAGCTTGGAGCCCACTACTTAGAAATACATTTATTGAAAGCTAATCTTGGAGTTCATCTTTGTTTTGTGTAGTATTTAGTGAAGAAAGAATGTTAAAGTTTAGTTCAAAATGGAGAACATTACGTTGTATGAGTTGCAGGAAGTTTGAGGTATTTGGAGTGTTTTAAGTGACTAACTATTGAAGGTTGAACTATAACTTAAGTATTAACCTGTGCTCCGAGTTTTCTAAAGGTAGCATTTGCTCACAGTAATGCTACAAACCAACTGCTTAATTTGATTTGCAGTGTTTCTGGAAGATAAATGGAATTACTGTTTTAAAGTGAGGTTTTAGAGCTGAACTTGGTCTTAGAGAGCAAGTGGTTTGTTAGCAAAATGGAATGCCTGAAAGCTTGTAATGAAAATAGTTTCATGTTGCAGATATGGAAAGATACTTACCCTTCAGCAGCTTTAAATAGATGTTTATTTGGGTAGTCAGCATGAAGCTTTTAGGTATGACAGTGTCTACGGAAGGCCCACATTTTCCTGAAGTTCCAGGAAAAAGGAGGAGAGTGGGGGCAGAGGGAAGAGAAAGTAGTAAGAGGATAAATCCAGGTAGCCTTGCTGTTAGGCATGCTTTACTGAAGCTTGTTTTTACATATTTTTATTTTATGCATATACATGCACATAAAATACACATGCACAAACAACCATCCAGTTGTATGGCAGTGTAATGACTATATTTGGTCCTATTCATAGAACCTGGAGTGCCTCTGAGTTCTTTATTTAGGTCTTTTTTCTTGCAAAGCCTTTGGCCTTTGACACCTTAGAGTACATACCTGGTTCCTTTTCCAGACCCAACTGTCATGTTCCTTTTAAAGGATAAGTCTCTGTATGCAGTTGGAGTTCTTATTGGTCTTAAATCGTGCTGCAAGGACAGGAATCATACAGAAGAGGTGTCCATTGTTACTTAACATTGGCTGTTGCAGTGTCATAGACTAAGTAGCCCATAATTAGCAGGAGCATCTGAAATAATACTGGAGGCCTGTGCTTAAGCACCTGAATCGCATCTCAAGTATCAACAGTGTTGGTACTGCAAAAACTTTTATTTGTATAATTTCTAAATAGCATTGCTTTTTAATTCTGTGAATAAGGACTTTTTGTTCCTTATATGTATGTATTTTTTTAACAACTGGCTCGTTGTCTTTAATGATGGGTGCATAGTGGTGATTAAGCAATTGTGAAAACTGTTACGGATGAGCAGCAGCAACTTAGTGATAGCAGGTAATGTTCCAGCTGGTGGCATCTGACTGTCATTGAGAAGCTTTTTTAGCTGTTGTCTACAACTAATTAATACAGACTTAGAGATGAGAGGAACAGTTGAATCAGGGTTTTTACATATATAATAGTAGCTTAAGATGTAATGAGAGGTGGTATGCAGTAGTACAGTAAATATAGATACATGCATCTGAATGAATGTTACTATTCTAAATGTTTGTGTTGGTACAGATCTTAAAGCAGAACAAATAGCATTTAAAATCAACTTCTGTCTTCAGGAGTGAAAGGGATCTAAATTTCAAAGAGAACGTCTCACAGATGACCTCTTCATTATTTATTCATATTTTATTTTAAAAGTAACACAAAAGCTGCTTCTCCAAGATGAGCTAAGTGAATCGATACATTTTTTCCATATGTTGAGTGATGAAATCATTGGAACTTCTAGTGGTAATAGTCAGCTGGTAAGTTACACACACATGTCTGTGGTATCCCTGTTTCAAATGTAAAGCTTGGTTCCTATGAACAGTTTTAACATTAAAAGAAGAATTAGGATTGTGGTTGAGAGAAAATGAGAAGTGGTTACTATTCTGAGAATTTGTGTTATTTCTGTACTAGTATTTTCAGCAGATATTCAGGAATCACCACGTGGTTTTCTTGACAAATGTTTGAATGCAGGGTGTTGTAGCTGCTGTCTTGGTAGTGATATTTTCAACATGACTTTTTAGTTGTAGGTACAGCTAAAATGTATGGAAATGTAAATTGCTGAAAGAGTGAACGCCTTAATCCACCAATGAGAGCAGCAAAGTAAAAGGTTAATATTCTTGTAGTGCTAATACCTTCAGTTAGTCAGGAATGCTTTGATTACTTCTATCAGGCTATCAGTATCACTGAAGGAATTGATTTATTTTGGAAAATCTTGGGGCCCATAGTTTTCTTGCTAGCTCTTGTTGTTGATATTGGATTCTGGCAGGTGGGATTTGCTGGCTCTTCTGCTGCAGCATGTGACTCTGCTGTTTATTTTCAAAACTGTCCTCCTCTTTACCCTTTTGAGAATGAAATGTGGTTCTGTTTTCATTCAGTGTAGTTGCTTACTGTCTTTTTTTTTTTAAGCATTGCTATGTTCTTCTACAAACTCTAAATTTGGTGTAATTGCAGTCAGGTCAGTGAAACTGGAAGGAGGAGACAGACCAGTTGCTGAGTCTTTTAATAATTTCTGTGGAGCTGACAGTTTGCAGCATTACAAATCCCATAGGCTTTAAATCTCTTATTTACCTCAGTTAATTATAACTAAGACTCATTACTGCCGAGTTTTCTGAGATTCTAAGATGTGTACTGGAGTAGCTGAGTTCTCAGGAAAGTCAGCGTAGAATTGAGCTTGGATAAATTGATGTTGTTCATGATGTAACTAAGGCAGATTGTGTGACTGTAGCAGCCTCTTGTGTTGTATCTGTAAACTACACCTCTGTCAGGTAAAACCCCTGTGCTTATGTCTGTAACAATTCGACTGGGTAGGATTATGGGGATGAACGTGTCCTAGTGTATAGCTGCTACATCAAACAATAAAAGGTTCTGAACTTCCTTATCTTGGTAAAATATTTGTATAAGTATCTGAGGCATTTCCAAAAGCTCCAAACCCTTCTCTAGACTGCACCTGCTGTTAGTCCCGTAGGTAAATTCTAACTTTGGAGCCATGTTTTCAATAGTACTTAATTCTTATCTAGAGGCGAAATAAAACTATAATGCGTAAACATTTTCAAGTTAAAAATGTGCTTATGTGTGTTGGCTCTTAAGGAAGTGCTGTGGGGATGTTTGTTCAATGTTTATAATGTTTAAGAGCTATGAAAATCAGGTGTGCCTGAAGTTGTTGAGAGATCAGAAGTAGGTCAGAATATTTGTAAAAGACAAGTAATTATTTGTAGAATGTTTCAAAGTATTGACTACTTAATGAGCTTTATTTGCAGTTTGGGTCAACTTGGTCAAGTTTGAATTTTTAGTAGTTCACATTTTTGTGAACTTGTTTTAATTTTGTGATCTTAGCTGTAAAGCTTGTCAGTATCTTAGGCTATGAGGATTAAAACAGTAGTATAAGAGGAAATGCAAAACAACAATAGAACAAATAAGTTGTAAAACGATTCCCATTGTCTGCTTCTCCCTTGTCAGTTGCCTTCAAAAGAATGCTCTGAGCCTTGACTATTGTAAATGTATTTCAGCACCACTGCAAAAGCATTTCTGTGCTCTTATAAGGAGTTGGTTAGTACAAGAAATACTTGAATAAGTGAAGAAGAAACAATCTTGTAGCTATCTTAAACAAAACAAACACAATCTTAAAAATAACCAAACATAGAATGTAGCTAATTAGAGATTCTTTTTAGGGTATGATTTAGAAAGCAAACAGAAATCAGTTTCTTCTAAATTTATGCAAGCTTTTAAAATATGTTGGAACTTAGATGAA
This sequence comes from Meleagris gallopavo, assembly GCF_905368555.1. Classification (NCBI taxonomy): domain Eukaryota; kingdom Metazoa; phylum Chordata; class Aves; order Galliformes; family Phasianidae; genus Meleagris; species Meleagris gallopavo. The sequence continues at coordinate 55,009,041 of NC_139406.1, read as the reverse complement.
AAGTGTAATGTCACCCTATTTCTGAAAGCAGTTGCAGTTTTTTACTGGATGTAGGTGCCTGTTATTAATCAGTATTTTCAGAATCTGGTCTTGCATCAAAGTGTTTCCTTCTGAAACAATCTCTTTAGTCATAAAGAGAGGTGCTTTTTTTTTTTTTTTGCGGTAGGACTTTAATCCTGATTCAGTTTTTCATGGTAGTAAGGAATGAGTATTACCTTCAGATATAAAATATAATTAGGCATTGATCATGTGTGTTTTGCCGTGTTCAGTGGCTTTAAGGATTGGGATGTTAAAGAGAGCGAGACATCTGCCATCATCAAAACAGAATAGTGTTTGATTTGTCTGCTAGTGACACCATCTTTTTGAGAAAATTCAAGTGAGTAGACTTGGGCAGATTGCATTTGTGGATGTTAGAATAACATTTAAATTACCACTTTCAAATAAGAAGCCATCAGACATTATTTGCAATTAAAGTTTCAGAATTCAGTCTGGGACTGGATACGTCTATCACTTGAGCCTTAATTTTAGGCACCCATGGCCAGAAGTGAGCATGTAATCTCAGAAGGCAGCCCTGAGCTCATGCATACATAAATACATAGTTGCACATGTGTGTTAACACTGGCAAAAAACACAGCTTTAGTGCAAGTACAGGCAGCACCAACTGCTTTACCCTGTAGCTGTTTCTGGATGGTTAGGCTGAATGCTAGAGGGAAATGCATGCATGCATACATATAGTGTGGATCACTCAGTTAGTGGGGCTCCCCCACCTGTTAGTGTGCCTGCTCCTTTGTGTAAATATCTTTTTATCACATAACCTGATAGGATTAACTTTGATAGGTACTGTCAAATAATTGGTATAATTTGCAAGTGTAGTTGAAAATGTATGGTAGAAGTGGCTACTGGGCCATCTAGGGGCGAGTTAAAGTGATATTGTTACAGAAACCATACTTCATCTCTCAGTGTGCTTTTGTTCTTGTTCGTGGCTTTGTGCTTTAAATGGGAACAGGGAGAATGCTAGAACAATCACATGAAACTTTGTGGAACAGTTCTTTTGTAATGGACTTCGATGACAGTACCAGTGCTCTAATTTTAGTTTGTAAAATAAGGAGTTGAATTTTGTTTTGTTTTCCTGGGTATAGGGACTTTTTTGGGGTAGACTTATATATATATTCAGTTCATACTTTATTTGTAGATCTTGAACATTGTAGTAAATCAGTGATTTAATCAGAACCACATGGGGTAGTTGATCTCCATATAAAGTAGGCAGTAGATATCTTAAACATAGGTTTGTTATGAACAAGGTTGAGCCTTTAAGTAATTGCTGTTGACATGTGAATAAGCATGCATATAAACCAGTTGTTTCAAAAAATGAGTGGATCCAGTGTGGTGCTTCTGGAAGCTGGTAGTAGTGAAATACTGATGATGAAAGGCAGGATGCAAGAGTAGGCCATGCTCATACATGCTTCTTGAAGATTACAGGCCCAAGTAATAAAGCAGCTGCTTAAAATATGCTGTTGTATTGTACTGCACCATTCTAAGAATCTAATAAACAGGATCAAGACTTTAAATTCTTTATGCAGTGTCTTACGGAGGGGTACATAATAAAACTTGACATTCTTAGGCTGTGGAAGTAAACATTTTGATAGTATAGTTCTGAGTTGTTTATGGTGTTACTGCATGCTATTGTGATGCATTCAGAATTATGTCTGAAGACCACAAAATACAAATGTTTGTAGTATGCTTCAAGTTGAATTGCTGAGTTTTGTGATTATTTTTGAGAGTGCTGTAAATACATAGCTTTGAGATGAGGTTTCAAGTGTCAGGAATGTAACCATCTTCTATTTTTACTCTTGACCTCATTTCTATTTTCTTTTGCTAAAGGCAACAGGCCTATGTTGTTCTGTTGCTGCTGGAAGTCAGTTATTTAAATAACTTGAAATGTTTATGCACAATAAGCTTTTAAACTTTAGCACTAGCTGAAGTAGTGAATTTTCAGTCATAAGCCACATTCATCCTACTGAAAATTATATGAACTGTGACTTGATCCACTTAAGACTGCAGCTGCAGAAACTGCATTTGTGTTAAAAGTTCGGGAGATTGTTTCAGTTTGTGTACTAAACCTGCTTTATATTTTAAAATATGTACGTTCCTCTCCCTTTGCAATTGACTGATTTAAAGAGGTGAAGGAATATCACTTTACTTTATGGGGCCTGGTTTGCTACCTTCTGGTTGTCACCACAAACTAAATTTAAACACTTTCTTTGAAGAGAAATGCTTGTTTTTAAAACATTTAATATTTGACTGTTTCAGCTTCTATAAGCCTGTTTGCAAGGAGTATTCTCTGTTAAATATTGTTGACCAGAGCTATTTATTGCGGTGATGAGTTTTGCAGTCTGGCCTTTCTGTAAATTGCTAATTTCTGTAAATATGGCAGTTTCTCTTCTGGAAAAAAAAAACAAAACAGGTGCAAATACAAACTCAAGGACTGTCAGACATCTGTATACATTGAGAATGCATATCCATCTCCTCAAGTCCCCTGATGATTTAGTCTTGCTGGTGAAGAAGCCAACATTATCTGATACCTGCTGTTTCTGTGAGTCTGTTAGATTCTCTGAAGTGTCTATGATACAAAGCAATAGTCTTTCAGTTTTTACTTGATAAACTTAAAATAGTTGTGCCTACAGCTCCCAGGTTACACTTACCAGGAGCTGAGTCCTTCAAAGAGTTTGCACTGTAAGAGAATTATTGCTGGGTTGTTTCAAGGACTCTGTTGGATGGAAGGATCGGGGCTTTTCTCTATCACACTGGGGCACTTAGTTAAGCTGACATCTTCTTGTTTGAGATACTCCTTTGGGACTTCGATGGGTCACTGGGACTTAAGCTCCACAGAGATGAGATCACTTTATGCAGCATCATGAAACAGCAGGATCAAGTCGTAATTAACCTTCATTATGCATGGTATGCATGTAACTAATTGTATTTTGTTAGATTGTTCTTTGACTGTAACAACTGATGTATAGCTGACTGCTAGTGATAAGTGTCAGGGTAGCAAATTTGTTTTGATGACATACTACTTATCCATATATTGTGAAAAAGCGTGTCATGCTGTTCTGGTCCATTACTAGGCAAGTGAGACAGCTTTCTTGTCTTTCTGCAGGTTATAATTAAGAAAGGTCATCCAGGGGCCTGGAGGATATTCTAGGATATGAAAACAGGAGCTAGATCTCTAACCATAGTGACAACTCATAAACAACCTGAAATAGAGAGCACAGTTGAGGCTACCTCTCTGAGGATATGGAGCTACTTTAGTACTCCTCTGGTACAGGTCTATACCTTCAAATTTCAGTAACTAGCCTGCACTTGGGAATTCACCCCAGTACTGCAGTCTACATTGTTGAATTTCTCAGGTGGAAACACTGAATTAATTTCTATCAAAGTAGGTGTTCAGAACAAGTTTGTGATGTTACAGCTGGGAAACTGTTTTAAGAAGAGACTTCTGAAGCCTGAGGTTGGTTCTTTTTTGTCATCTAGATTTTAAGCAGTAAAGAGAACTGAGTTGAATTATGGTGGTAAACTGCAAATTTAAAGTTACACTCAGGAAGTATTTGGATTTTTCTTTACTATATGAAGGAGTGAATTTTCAAGTCTCAATCAACAAATTTGAATACAGACCTGGCATGTAGAACTTGTGTGTAGTAAATGCTTATTTTGATGTTCAATCTTGTCACTGTTTGAAGAGGGTAGATCAAATTTCAGGTGAGGGACTAGGCCAGTTTAGAAGAAAACAGTGAAAAAAGAAGTGTCCCAGCCTAGAGAGAGAAATTTTGAGGTGGAAAATCACCAAAATCCAAGTTTTTAAAAATTTTAATTAAAAGTTCACAGGAGCTGAAAACAAATTATGAAAGTTAAGAGGGGGGGGGAAAAAAAAGGAGAGAAATCCACTGAATGTACAGTGGAGATGGTCCAAAAATTATATCACCTTGTGTAACTCTGAAGGTGGAAGTAACTTTATCATGAAATCTGCACTGATGTCTTTTTCACTGCTCATACGTTCGTGGAGCCATGAGCCTCAGTGCCTCTTCTGAACACACCAAATACCATATACAGAACTGCATGTTTTTTCAGGTGACTGGAGAAGAAGGAAGAAAGTGAAAGTAAAAGCACACCTGGAAATTTGCATAAATATCTGTTGAAGGCCTGATCAGGAGGATCAGGGTGTAAGCTTACATGAGACTTGACAAATGTTGTCTGCCCAAGTAGGTCAATGCAATTCAGGTTAAGTCAGTAGTCATAGCTGTTTACATTCATTTGACTTAGTTTTAATCCTGTGGCCTGTTTCTTTTTCCATTGCTATATTGCAAAGAACCTTGAAGTATGCTGTGAGAGGTGTATTAAATTGGAGGACTGACCATACTTGTTTTTGTATTTGTTGAACTTGAAAAGTTTCTTGAAATGATCTGCATGGACAGCAGGTTAGGAGGGAGTGCTCTTGAGTGAGATGAGTCTACTAGATTAAAAAAAAAATTAATGATGTTTCTAATAGTTTCCCTTAAGTCACCAACAGCATGCTACTATACCCTAAAAACAATAATTTTCTTCCTTTCTAACCTATTTGAAGTGAGAAAACGATAGCTGTGGAAGAGGGCAGTTCAACTAGCAGTTACTCTTCCCAGAATATCTAGACTTCGTTGCTTCTAGTTGTGCTTTAACAAGAAGACATGAGTACAGAAGTTCCAAAATGTGTATGAAGACTTCAATCTTTGTATCCAACTGTCTGTTCTGGCTTTTTTTGAGTCATCTATTACAGTCACTTCCAGCACACAGTTAATATTTGGTTTTCTCCAGTCTTTGCGTGATGAAGGAAGCAGTGTTGTAATTTCTCTGTAGTTTGGAGTTGAATTACCCCTGCTTATGGAACTTCTACAATACTTGATAGAACAAAGGAAGATAAATGGAAAATGGAATCCTTTGCTTGTAGAGGGTCATTGGAAGGACAAGAACAGGCAAAATATCACATTCACTATCAGTTTCTCTCACTACTTTAACTGACTCTAATAGAAGCAGATTTAATGCTTGGTTGGTTGCCCAGCAAATCTTAAGCATCTGCTGATGAGATTAAAGTTGCTAACTTCTGCCATGAGGAAACAAACTGTAAACTGAACTACGTTTTTTTCTTTCAGTCTCTTGTGTCATGTCTGGTTGGTTTTCTCCTCTTGCATGGGAAACACTTTTCAGGAAACTTAACAGCTGATTCCTGCATCTAATTTTACTAATAGCTTTGTGGTTTGTTTTTGTCTTGTGTGCTGTTCCCCCCAGAAGAGGGGAGGCTCACCAGGAAACTTTGCATGTCCCTTTGAACTGCAAGGGATGCATTGCAGTCCAAATTCAGTGTGATGAGGGGATTTTAGAGATGATATGTTAATGACAGTAGGATTTTCTCAGAATGCATTAGTTCTGAGGAGCAGACTTGAAAATATGGGTAACAACTTCTGTTATACTTTGTTCTGGTTTTCATCCTTTGAGACTGGGTAACAGTCAAGGTAGGCTAAAGGACATGTCAATATTACAAAATGCTTGTTCAAATACTACAAAATATTTGAAATTGTATGGATCTGAAAAAGGCAAGATTTTATCTATCAAATTAACTGAATAACTTTGCTAGGTGGTATTCAGTGTAAGACAAGTGTGTGGGCTTTACTGACCTGAGGAATTAACTTAAAATATAAATACACTTACAAAGCTTCTGAAATGTGCAGAATTTGATTAAGAGCTGGCAAATAAAACTCGACAAAGCTTGTACCAGTTACTGACTTCTCAGATAGGAGTGCACGGCATGTAAGACAATTAAAATATGCTCAAGTTATGGTTAAAATAAACTCGCCAGTGTTTCTTAGATTCACATAGCCCAAGAACATATGTTCAATTAATGTGAAAGTATTTGTTTTTGTTTTTTAATAAAAAATATGACCCTTGCCCCCAGAAAACAACAACAACAAAAAACCCCAAACAATTAACCAAACTAGAAAATACTTAAGGTGAGGAATTTCAGTAAAATTGATTACAAGCAAGTGAGATGCATGTCAAATGTATTGTTCAGCAGTTATGTGACTTTTTACAGAAGCTGAAAACTGTTGACCTTTCATTTTTATTGTGGGTATAAGAAATGTTAAGGTAAACTTGTAGAAATTTTTAAATAATGTAGAATGAGAAATAGATTTTTAATTAGTTTTAATCAGTGAATGAACTTCTTAAAACTTCACTGACATCCTAATTCTTAAACTATAACTTCTTTTGGATACTGTATTCCAGGGATTTCTAAGGTTAAAGTTAATGACTGCATTTCATTAATTTTAGGCAGCTTTCTCTTCTACGATCTCTGTATCTCTATGTAAAATAGCAATTAGAATGTTAGTTATGCTCTGCATCTGCAGATGTTGAGATTTGGGTATCTGTAAGCTCCACAGAATGCTTTCTATAAGCTTTGCAGAGTGCAGCTATGTAGACTGCTTTTACCAGGTCATGTTCTAATGTGCTTGTTTTGATCCTTGGTCAGCTGTCAAAAGCGCAGCACTTGGACTAACTTGCCTTTTTTTTTTTTCCCTTGAATGTTTGCCAAACTAACTTGTGGGATGGTTTCTTTTCCGTATTTAAAAAATAAAAAATGTGACTCTGTGTGTCTCTTGCTTCTTTTGGAAGCAAGTAATTTTACTTTCATAAGGAAAAAGTTTATAAGCAAGCATTGAAAGGAAATATTTATGTCTTAACAGGGTATTTCTCTACAGCACAATAACTCGCTTTTCATGAAAAGACCATAACTTGGTGTGTTTTCAATGTATGTCACTTGAAAGTGTGGTGCCACTGTAGTAACTAACTTTCACTGTCGGGTAATCCCAAGAACATAAAATTAGACAATACCTAAATAAATTAAATGTATTACTATTGTGACTATCTTGAAATTAGCAAATTTCAGGCTTTATTTTAAGTTGAGAGGACTTTTTTTCTTCAGAGCAGTTTTGTTTTGCTTGCTCACCAATGGAATACAGAGTTGGTGAAGTTCTCCATCTGCTGGCATGAGGCAGTGAATACATTCTGCAGGTAGGGCTGAAAGTGATGTTTCTTAACTTCAGCAGCTGCGTTCATCTTTAAACATAATCAAATTTTTGCCTTTAGTTAAAAATCTTTTGAACTGCATCTCTCAGGGCAATCAAGAATCTCTTAGAGTGAAGGGATGGCAAGAGCTGTTGTTTTAGTAGCTATTAATTTTAACTAGTTACACTGATTTTTTTTTTTAATGGAATAAAGTTGATTTTCTTCGTGGTAGCTCATTTGATGCTGCTTTGTGGGTTAATGATACTGTTGATGACACTGTCTTATGTGTTGCTGAGCAGTGCTTTTACAGAGACAAGATCTTCCCTGTTGCTCACACTGCCCTGCTAGTGAGAAGCTGGGAGAAGACTCAGCTAGGACAGCCTACCCAGACTTGTCAAACAAGTATATATCTAATACCATATGGTGTCATGCTCAGTACAGATGGGGATTTTACAAAACAGGAATTTGCTGGATTGTGTTGGAGTAATTTCTGATAAAAGATTACATTTGCTTCAGAAATATTGGAAGGGAACTACTAGGTCATGGCCTGAGCCAGTGACTGAGCACCTGGCAAAGAGGTGTGGCCACCTCTGGGTGCACAGGTGCAAACAATTCATCTGTGTACTGGAAGGGGTAGAACTGGAGTCCACCCCTCCCTGACCTAATTTAAGAGCTGGTAGCTGTGAGGGAAACATCTCTGGAGATTGCTTCCCTCTGGGAGTTTTCAGCAAGCGCTTGCCTTTGGAACTGGGTAGGCTGTTCTTTTCTAATTACAAGGTTAATTATCAATACCTTTCACAAATCCTTCTATAACTGGTTGGAGACGATTTAATACCTCTACTTGCCTGATATACTTATTCCTCTTTATGTTTTTAACATACTACTTGTCACTATATCTTTGGAATGATACTTTTGGAAATAGGCAAGAATACCTTTGATAGTATTTTTGTTCTTGAGAAAAGTCTCCCAAATATTGGGAGAAACAACTCATGTTCAGACTTAAGTTGTATATTATGTTTGATGTATTGTTCAATAAATAAAACTAGGAAAGGAGGAAGTAAATTGGCAGAAGGACTAAGATTCTTTGTTTTTGTTGTTGTTGTTATTTTGGTAAAGATGGCATTGTAAGTAATATTAATAACTAGCTCATTTTGGGTAAGCTATTCATCCAGAACTGGTGGATTAAAATCATGTTTTTCTTCCCAATATTCAGTTCCTATTTTGCTGATAATTTACATAACAAATCCGGATGTTAACATTTTGAATTTGAGAATTCAATGGTTAATGCCATAACTGCAGATAAAATACCATTCTAGCAGTTACTTTAAATGAGTGTTCTATGCAGAATTCATAAAACTTTCTGGTCACTTAAAATCTGGCAAGCTAATAATACATTTTATGTACTTAAAGAAATGGTACTAGTTTAGTTCCTTTAGATCCATCAGTGTGTTTCCCAATTGCTGAATCCAGCACAGTGCAGTTTTCTACACTTGTATTCTGGTTCAGCACATAAGTGAATATCTGAAATGCATCTCACAGTCATTACCAACTGTCTGGCTTTGTCTTCCACTATGGTTGGTTTTTGAGCATGTTAGCTCAATTTCTTTAAAATTCAACTAAGTTTGTGTATGCTTCACCTGCTGTTTGTTATTTAGTTTTCGAAACTTTTCCATAGCTAGTCCAAAGCTGGTTGGCCCCACAAATGTAATAATGGGTGAGTCTCTTAGTACTATGTTTTTGCAGTCCATATAAACTTTCATGTGGTAGTGCTTGTTAATGTAGATGGACTGTGAAATATTAAAGTTAAGCTGAAAAACATTGGGTTGTGTTGACACAAATCTGAAGGGCAGATGTTTTTTTGATGAAGTATGATGTCCAGACTATAATAGTTCTTCAAGTGATCCAGTGCAAACATCATTTCATCACCCTCTAATAACTGTTGATTTATTTCTATAAAAACTCAAGTTATATAAATTTATGGTTTTTTTTTTCCCCTTAGGATTCATTTGTGATGTGCTTTTGAAAGAACAACGAAGGATCTGTTACATACTAAATGCTTTTGGAAAAACTCTCCTCCTGATGTATTTTGCAAGCTAATTGAATCACCATAGAAATTCAGCATGGGAGGAGCTGTGAGTGCTGGAGAAGACAATGATGACTTAATTGATAACTTGAAAGAAGCTCAGTATATCCGCACTGAGAGTGTGGAGCAAGCCTTCAGAGCAATTGATCGTGGTGATTATTATCTGGAAGGATACAGGGACAATGCTTACAAAGACTTGGCCTGGAAGCATGGAAATATACACTTGTCAGCACCTTGCATTTATTCTGAAGTCATGGAAGCTCTGAAGCTTCAGCCTGGATTATCTTTTCTAAATCTGGGTAGTGGAACCGGGTATTTGAGTACAATGGTGGGATTAATATTAGGTAACTTTGAAAATATTTATTTTAATACATTTCCACTGCATATTATTAGAAGATTATACAAACCTTTGCTCTTGCACTTCTTTAAAAGTAATAATAATGATACACATAAAACTGGATTTTTTGTGTATTTTTTATGATATTATATGTTATCTACAGGCTGTAGATAAACTGCTATCTAGAGATGCTTCTGTCCACTGGCATTTCACAGTGTTTTGGAGGAAGTTCATGCTTGTCCTTCTCTAGCATAGAATTTTAATATGAGAGGAAACAGCCTATCATTGCTCAGAAGGGAAAAGCGTAGAGTAACAGTGTGAGGGCAAAACTTCTAGTTTGCATATGTACCATATTTAAACCATTTATGGAAGAGATATAACTTATGTTGGCTCATGACTCATGAAGTAACTTAATTGAAAACTAAGTCTCCATCAGTGTGCAAACAGCCTACCTTTAGAAGGAAAAAGGCTTTCTTTTTCTAAGAATACAAAGGATTTATGCTAGAAAGTATGTTTTTATTTTACATATAATTTCATTGTATTACTACTTTAGTACATAGCTCTTACTGGTGCAGTTTTAGTGACTATTAAACGGATGTTATTTGTTGAAGAAAGCCTAGAAGGTCAGGCATTTTGTTGCGTGTGTTGATAGACACACAAATATGAAATGTGAGGAGCTGGTTTGATTTCAGTTTTTATCATTCATTCTCACTTAAAAAAGAAATTGTCCCTAATACATACATAACAAACTTCATTTGTTGGCATCTCTGGCAGTGTATTTTGTTCCTGTTAATAAATTCAGTGGCAAAAGTACTGTTTTCTTGTAGAAATAGAAATTATGTTCATTACCATGTAAAAATTTAAACTGAAGATATCTGCTTTGGAGAGTGTTTCTGTCTAACGAGTTGTTATTATGAGTTCTGTGCTAAGAGTAATTATGTAACAGTATTCATTCATTTCCCTGCTCTGTGTAAAGCTTTGTTCTTTCAGTATTCTTCCTGAACTGTGATGTTCAAGAAATTGGATTATGTATATTGCACTTATATTCATGTACTTGACCTGTTTTGAATGGCTTTTGGTTACCTGTTGAATACTCCTTCACTAGACCCTATCAAGCAGAGTTCTTGCCTTTCAGAATATTATATGTGGAATTAAAAATAATAATAATAATAATAATCAAAAAGAGAAAAGACTTGTCTTTGAGTATTAGATGGGCTGACAGCCCCCTAAGGAACACAGTTAAGCTACAGCTGTTCCTCATTTCCAACTCAGGTGCTGATATACTTAGTAGTGCTGAGGAGCCTGGAGCAGTAGCTGTTCAGCTACATTCAGAAGCAGGCTTCCTGTATTTCCATAGTACTTCATTTTCTTATTTTCTGCTCCCATTGATAATCACTAATTATGCATAATAATTAGTGTTTGTTTTAAACCGTGGAGTAAAGGAGTAGAAACAGAAATATGCTTCTGATAAATACATATGTTACTCCAAAAGTAATACATCCTACTTATTTTCATGGAAACTACAACAGATACAAAGAGCACAATCAAGCTATTTGATAGAGCAAATAGCTGCAAAACACTGTTTTTCAGTATGGTCATCACCATTAGCTATGTTTTCTTGCTGGTGATGAACAAGAGTTTGCATGCAGTGCTCTCAAAATCTGCACCAACAGAGGTGACCTGTCACCACTGCTGAAATGCACCACCCACTACCTCACTGTGCTTACATCCACTGTGGTCTCCATAAACATTCAGCAAGTATCTGTGAATGTCAGTAGGAGCCATTTTTTCCACATGAAGGAGTTCAGTGATGCACCTTTGCTTCATACGCACTTCCATGTCAGACTGCTCCTCTGCTGCCATCCGTCTCACAGCAACAAAATAGAACGTTGGTGGGAAGGTTCAGGCTCTGACGTACCACTAATATCTGCCTCTGTCATTCTGGGCCATCATAATAAAATGGGAGGTGTTACTTTTGGAGCTGACCTTGTGTATGTACATTTAAAAGCCCACCTGTTTTTAAACCAGTTTCAGTATGCAGTGTGAATAGTAACAGGGAACTATGTGTTCTTTGACAGTAGGTGGGCATCTTCCAATTTGACAATGTAGTGGGTATGTTTTTGCTATGCTGTTAGCATCAAAATGAAATTAAATTAGTAAGTAATTTGAAAGTGGTATACACGAGACTGCCAAGTATAGTGATATGTGGAAAAGTTCTAAATAGATTAGATTAGCTGTTGATGCTATTAAAATACATAGTTCAAACTAGATGGTGGAATTATCTTGAATTCCACTGAAAGAGATCAGTCTGGAAAGTAACGGAAAAGTTGGTTCCTGGTTTTTTAAATGAATGACTCCTTGGCATCTGCAAATTTACTAATGAAAGAACAGAATCTACTTGTATTTCCGTTCAAATTATGGGTAATATGGTATATTACAACATGACAGTATATTGCATTTGCAGATTTGAGACTTAGGGCGTTTACAGTTCCTTAGTTCTTTTTTTTTTCTTCAAAATTGAGTATTGTAAGGACTGAGTAATTTTAGGACAGGAGACACCAATGCATTTTTTTTATTTTATGAGACTAAAGGACTGGCAGTTTTAATAGAAGAAAATGTGTTGGATGCTGCTGCATGTTACAGAACGGCACCTATGTTGGTTAGGATGTGGTAGGCTATTATTGTGCAAGGGACCATTACATGGTCTGCACCTATGCTGATTAATAATGTGGTAGGTTATTATTATGCAAGGAAGCATTAAATAAACACCACAAAAGATACTATAACAGGAATGCTTCTCTTAACATGATGACTGATAAATTTAAATAGATGTTACTGTCAACAGGAGGTACGTGTTTTCACAAGTTGAAAGATCTATCTACCTCTTGGCTGACATTAGAGAGGTCTCACGAGCAGAGCATGTAGCTCTTGGTTTTATCTGATATGTTGTGTTATGTTAAGAACTCTCACTAGTAATCACCTTAGTGATGTATAGTAGGTTTTGGTATATTGGAGAAAAAGTTTTTTCAGCAGCTGTTTTTTGTAATCGGTGTCTTAAGAATTAACTGTTTTTTTTGAAATCATATCTTTGAGCTAAATACTTAAGCAAGGTTTAGAATTATAGATTATATAAATCTAATTTTTTTCTAATATTACTGATATTTGCTTTCTTTCTCTTCTCTCTCCTCTTTTTAGTTGTGTTCCAGTGACTAAAGTACCTGGGTTATTGACTATATATTAAATATAGAAACATCACAGTGAATGTGACTGATTCAGACACTTTTCTGATGTAGAAAATAGTCATAATAGTATCTCATGATTTCTTCTTGTTCCTGAAAATAGCTTTAACTTCTAGCATACAAATGAACTTGGAAATGTACTTGGGTTTGATTGCAGGATCAATCAGTGCTGCAGCTGTAGTGGTATTGTGATGAATGAACATAATGTGGCCAGTTGCCATGTTCTAGGTGGAAGTTAAATGCTATCTGAGTAAAACAGGAGCAGACTTCTGCAAAATAGAAGAACAGATGTAATTGTGGGAATATAATACAAAATCTCTGAATTGTCAGAAACTAAGAAAACGTTTCAAAATTTAAAGAACACAGTACGAACTAAATCATAATGTGAGATTGTTGTTGTCTTGCAACTGAATAATTTGTTGAAAAGGAAGTTGTTCAGACTATAGTAAGTTAAGATTTTCTGCATCCTTATGGTGAAAAATTAGTTATATAAAACTGTTTTGCTGCAATTCTATTCTTTATATTTTTTCTATCCTTTGACCTTTTACCTTGTTTTGTTTCCTCTTAACCATTCATAATACAGATACAAAAATATCTTTGCCTAGTGTGTTTGAAGACTTCAGTGTTTACGTGATGTTAGTACTTTCACAGGCAAAGGTACAGTATTATTCTATGTGATTGAGTTGCAACTAAAGAAACTGCTGTTTTTATTTACAGGACCTTTTGGGATAAATCATGGAATAGAGCTTCATTCAGATGTGGTAGAATATGCCAAGGAAAAATTGGAGAGCTTCATAAAGTATAGTGATAGCTTTGATAAGTAAGTATCTCATTTGTCTGGTTCACTTTGCAGCAACTTTTGATTTTAACTGACCACACCATTGCTCATAAACCTAGAGAGGGGAGTAGAAGAATGGCACCACACATGGTAAACGGTGTTTGTTACTGCAACATAGAACTTCCAGATTGTCAGTCTAGTTACGAGGTAAGTTAAGGCTTAGGAAAGGCGGCTTTGAAGTGTGACAGTATTCTTGCTGTGTAGTACTTAACAAAATTGATCTTGCTGCATTTTGGGAATGCGTGTACATGCACACACGTGTATATACTACATGTACATGCATATATACATGACATGTACTATGCAGATATCTTTTACAGGGCAGTTTATATCTGTTAAGTCAGTTCTTATTACATAACTGGACATCTTTCGGTATGCAGTTAACTTCTAATTTGCAACTGTTGATCTCAATATCTGATTGTATTTGTTTATTACTTGAAGAGGTGGACTTAAGAATCTTCATCTGTGCTAAGGCGCCACCTGCTCTTCCTGATTTATCTCAGGTTTATAAGGCTTTGAACTTTACTGGTTTGACTTGCTAAACCATTTTTTTCAGTAGTTTATAAGTTGTCCATAAGAATGCAGAACTTGGCCCTCTCTGCCCTTTCAAAATGGAAAATTGTGTTCTAGATAGATCTGTTATGTGTAAAAACTCTTCACGGACAGTAATTTCTCTAGCAGAAAATGTAAGGTATCTGCTGGAAATTCAGTAAAAAATTTTGAATTGTAGACATAGCATAAGAGTTGCATGTCCTTACCCATCTTCTCTTGCTCAGAGGGGAGCAGAGAAAATTATCCTCTTGCCTTTGTAATATCTTTTAAGAACTGCTGTGCATCTGATTTTCCTAGTTGGACTCCGTCTAGTTTTTCCTTACACCAATCTTCTAGAACTTTCATCTGACAACAGACCATCCTTTTTCTGCCTTTATATAAAAGAAGGCTCTTCTACTTGAAGTAGAATCATCCTAGAGCAAGCTGTAATTAATTGTATTCAATTCTGTACTTCTAGCATTAACTAGATTATTTTAATTATTCAGTTGGAAAAATGTTGGAGGGACACAGAACTGAAACTGTGTCATGTTTTAGTATGTACCATCGTCTCAAATTTAATACATACTTTTACTGTTAGCTGATATTAATACAGAAGTGAGATCTGTGGTCACTTATGATCATTTTTAATACTACGTTAATTGCTCTTTTAAGTAAGATGCAACTGCCTGCTAATGAATTCCTATGTGTACCTGTATTCTTGTATATGTATTCTGACATACAGAGGGTTGACTTGGACTGAAAAGTCTTGCCAGTTTGGTGATTAATACTTTTGCATACATAGATGAGGAGAAATTGAATTGGAGGGGAAAGCAAAGAAGTACATTGTTGTTAAACAAAATCAATCTGATTGATTTATGTGAATAAATAATGGAAATGCATGGTTTGTATTTAAACATTTGCAAGAACCGGGGGAAAAGAACTAATCCCAGTGTTGCTAAATTTGGCATAACTGAATGTGTGCACATGTACTGTTTGAAGGAAGGAAGTGGGTATGTGTAATACGAGATGTAAGTATTCTCAAAGCAGAAGAAATGTATTTTCTGCTAATTTAGAGATCAGCTCTGAAGACAGTATTCTAAATTACGTGTTATGTACGCTGATAGCTAAATTGGTTTTTAGTTATATAGTGTTATATAGAGGAGGAGGAGAAAAAAGATTAGTGAACGTAATTTACGCTTTCACTAATTTACATGTACATCACTCGGCATATGCTTTTTAATAATCTACAACAGAAAAAATTCAAAGCACTGGCTATGGAAGCATCCTCCTCACCAACCTAACAAACGTGTCTCTGAAATTTTTCTTATATAAATCTACTTGACAATAATTGAACTGCTGTTGATGTAATACTGATTGATTGCGTGGGTTTTGGATGTAGTGGAAGGTTTTGTAACTCCTTGTGAATAGTTAATTATGGTTAACTGTGTATTTTAATATAGTTATTGAAGATGGCATGTTTTTTCTCTGATTGACTGGCTCATTTATGTTTATATATAATATTTTCTGTATATATTTATATCAGATATATACAGTATGTCTTCACTTTTAGTCTGCCTCTTAAAGTAATGTGCTCTAAGTCAGTAAAGCTAGTTTTGATTATTATTTCAGGAAATTTCCCCTGAATTTTGGCTTGTAAAAGAAATATATTTACTGAAAGTTGTGTGAAATTCTGCTTCTGAACTGAACTACTGATTTGATTTGCTTAGTACATGGAAGAAAGGTCTTCCGTCAAAAAGAACTTGTAAGGTGTGCACTGTCTGCCTACTGTTGAACACTGGTGTATATCTAGAAGACATACATACTGTTTGAAATCTGATTTTGTCTGTCAGACTGGTATGAATGAAGCTGATTGTCTCAATGGATGTATGCATGTCTTGAGGAAAAATATCTTACATTTGTGATCAGCCTCTGAGGAGGCTCATAGGGTATAGAAAGAGCACAGAGAGCACGTGTAACTGAGTTCTGCAAATGGGAATTCTGCGAAACCCTTCTTCCTTTCCTATGTTCTTCAGTGGATAATATTCTGCAGTCTGATGTGAATATTTGAAGCAGTCTCTTTCTGAAACAAAAGTAAAAGGGCTTTAAACTTAAATATAGATCCTTCAAAATCTTTAGCTTGGATCCTAAATAAACGCTTTAATTTTATTTGTGGTGTTCCTTCACTTGAAGCTGTAGACCTTTATCTTTCCATCTGACTTGCAACATGGAGCTGGGTTATGATGATTTATTTGCTTTTTCTTTTCCTGATGAAACAAGATGTTTTGATGCACTTTTCAGGAGGAAATGATACAGCATTGTGTGGTACAAAAATGCTTTTTTATGGTTCCTGATAAAAATGTTGAAATATAATTACATGTGTTTTTTTTTTTTTAATGATTGGGGTAGGTACTTGATTAAAGACTGGTAGCAATGTAAAAGTAACGAGATAATAAAGAATCTGAGATACTCTTTGTTTAAAGGACAGTTTGTCCTTCTACCAGTTGTCTGTTGAACTGTTCATTAGAGGAGAAGCTTTTCATACAGTTGTTTCAGAAAGACAAATAATTTCAGTAAGGACTTGTATCTGTATCCATATCCCACCAATCTATTAAAATACTTTTTGTCTGAATTGAGATGGAGTTGTTTCTTGTGAGAGGTAAAATACTGCCTTGATTTTATTTGATATATATTTTCTAGTAAAAATAAGGGAGATTTGCTGTTATCTGGAAGTATTGTTATGGTTGAGGTGCAAAAGATTTTAGGTGTAGATTAAACAAAGTACTCTTGAGTTGGAAGTATATGTATGACTTTCTTTTGTACTTAAAACCTTGAGGAGGGAATGCATGCCATTTAAGGGGAAAAAAAAATTCCTTAAGAAGGCTATCTGAAACACATTGTGCAAGTACCAGGCCCCACTTCACCTGTTTTTATTGAAGGGGAATGTGTTGTCTTTTCTGCTCCCAGTCAACTTCTAGACCTAGAATATCCAGCTTGGAGAGAGAGCCACAGGGCAAGGCTAGGTTGCCCATCTTCTAGCACCCTATCAAAAACCAAACCTGAGTAAGCTGAAGTCCCTGATGTGAAAGAATCACCAAACCTTCTCAAGAAACCACTTCAATGGTAAGTTGCAAGAACCCTAGTACTACTTCTGGTATAACTGTTATGGGTTGAACTTCTTTCTGAAGTCCTATAAGAAAATTATTGGCATTGAAAAATTCATCTTCCAATAGAGTATTTATTTGTCTTTGTTGAAATTCAGGGCTCCTGGTTGAACACTGCAAGTTCACTTTCATAAAAGCAGAGTTGAAGTTGAAAGTTCCTTGCATGTGCTCAAAGAAAAACTGCATTCTTTCCTGTTCAGCTACATAATGATAGCAGTAAAAATCTGTGCAGGAAGAGCAACCTGTGTCAAACCCACTGGTGGCCTTTCCAGTTTACATTTTACTTTTAACTTGTTCTTAGATTTGGTTAGTGGAAATATTGTACTTTTTTTATTGCTCTAGCTAGGAAAACATATGACAGTAAGAAGTTCAGAGGGATTCTTTGATGCTGGAAGTTAACATTTTCAGAAAGAAAATCAGCTTTTGAAATGTCTCTTTTTTAGTTAGAGGTATTAAAGAGAAGTAATATACATAAACATCATAAGCCAGGAGGCTCCAAAAGTGGCCGTCAAGTTTACTGCTTTCTAGGAAGAAAATAAAACTGTTTCAAAAGTGTTTGAGAGTTGGAGCAATCTGTATTCTTGCAATCTCTAAGCACATACAAAATCTTTTAGAAATGAGACAAATTCTGTGGTGGACACTACCTTCTTTGGAAATCTCCAGTTCCTGTAAGTTTTGATAGTATCTAGAGCATTTGTTACGTTAAAGTAGTTGAGAAAAACAGCAATGGATTACTGCTACCAAATCAAATCTATACCTTCAGAAAAGCTCTCAGTATACAATATGACAATCTTAAATCTATAAAACTAGTTTTTCTTCTTCAGTTAAAAAAAAAAAAAAGCAACTATTTCTGTCTACAAAAACAGTAAACTGTTTCTGAGACTTGCATCCATGAATTTACTAGTGTCCTGATGACAGACTGAGACGATGAAACATTTTTTCACCTCCTTCTTTCTTAGGAGTGCAGGTTTTGTAAAGTTCACTGTGGAATTGATTTAAAATATTTGTATTCCTTCAGTATACTACTTTGCTTTTATCATCAAGATTTTAGATGTAGTACATAATGAAGTTTAAGTTTGTTAACTAGTGCTGAAGAGAGAGTAAGATTAGTCATAGCATTTTTAAGGTCCAGCATTCTAACTTCTCTTTATAAATAAGAGCAGTGTTTTTTTCATATGTTTCAGTGAAGGTGATGGCTATTCGAAATTATAAACAAGCAAAGATAGCTGAAGTTGCCCAATAGAAGCACAAAAGCAGTTTTATTCTAAAGCTGAGATAAACAGAAGTGAAGCTGGAATGCATTTCCCATTGGCCTACAACATTACCTGGATGAGAAAAATGATCAGGAAAAAATTATTGCATGAAAATTTTGTCAGTACTACTTCTGGCTATTTTTCTAATCCTAATAAAATTCCCATTATTGTAATTGTGTGTAAGGGGTTTAAAAGCTGCTACGGTAGATATTAACAATTGCTTTGTTCCAAAAGTTTTTATATTTTTGTTTCTGTTTATTCTGATGTTCATAGAGTACATGCAGAAAGTCTCAATAAGTAAAATGTATGTAACTTTTCAGGGAAGCTTGCTAGCAGGCCATAAGAATGCATTTATACATGAGCCAGATTTGTTAAGAGCTTTAATAAATACATAAGTAAGGCAGAAGGAAAATAGAGAAAAATACAAAAAAAAAAAAAAAAAAAAGGAAAAAAACTTGCTCTCTTGTCATTCTGTTGTTCCATTTTTAATAGTTGTTCTCTTAGTATCTAATGTAGTTCTTAGTTATAGGATCCTAAATGAACATCACCACCAGGACAGATTATGGGAAATATTTATTGAGAAATGTGAAAATT